>NW_027361690.1:43667500-44947500 GCF_039654945.1 Dendrobates tinctorius | reverse complement strand
AATAAAGTGGCCAGTGAGTGTATGTAGTATGTATGTAGTATGTATGTATGTTGTATGAATGTAGTATATATGTAGTATATATGTAGTATGTATGTAGTATGTATGTATGTTGTATGAATGTAGTATATATGTAGTATGTATGTATGTTGTATGAATGTACTATATATGCAGTATGTATGTAGTATATATGTATGTTGTATGAATGTAGTATATATGAAGCATGTATGTTGCATGAATGTTGTATATATGTAGTATGTATGTTTTTTTTTCTTTACATTCAACACATTAGCCGGATGATGGGACTACTACTGTCCCATCATTGGCTAATGTGTCAATCACTGTCATTGTAGCAGGCATAGCCCGATGGGACTTGTAGTCCCATCGGACGATGTCTGCACACACACACAACCCCCAGCAGGCCCGCACAGACCCCCGGCAGCCCGCACAGACCCCCGGCAGGCCCGTACAGACCCCCGGCAGGCCCGTACAGACCCCCGGCAGGCCCGCACAGACCCCCGGCAGGCCCGCACAGACCCCCGGCAGGCCCGCACAGACCCTCGGCAGCCTGCACAGACCCCCGGCAGCATGGACAGACCCCCGGCAGGCCCGCACAGACCGCACATTATGATGCGCACAGACCGTGCATCATGATGACATCATTTCAGCAGCCAATCACAGCCACAACACTGGCTCATTGCATTATGGGGACTTCCGATTCCGGTATCCGATATTGTAAAAATATCGGAACTCGGTATCGGAATTCCGATGCAGCGAATATCGGCCGATACCCGATATTTGCAGTATCGGAATGCTCAACACTACTCATGACACATGAAAGAAAAAATTAAAAAACAACCAGACTATAAATAATAATAATAAGAACTCATGGAAACATTTCCAGCCAGCGAGACCAATTCTTTATAAAGGAAGGAACGCCAATTTTTGCTCATATGACTTATGTAAAGTCAGCTTTGCAATGATATCGCGTGACGTGGGCACTCGAGTGGATTTCCAATAAAACGCAATTTCATTTTTAGAAACCAAAAGTAAATAAATAACCAATTTCCTAACAGAAGGATTCAAACGACTTGCATCCAACGAGAGCAGGGCCAACTGAGGAGTCAGTGAAACATATGATTGATTTAAAATATGAGAAATAAGAGAGGAGATGTCGTCCCATAAATGCCGAAGATGTGGACAAAACCAAAATAAATGGGAAAGGCTACCATGATGCCCGCAATCCCTCCAACAGAGAGGGGAGGTGGAAGGATTGATAAAAGCTAGACGAGATGGCGAGTAATACCATCTCGATATGATTTTAAAGTAGGACTCATGGAGAGCCATAGACATGGTAGCAGAATAGGTTAGGGACATGGTCAGTTCCCAAACATCTGGAGTAACAGAAAAATTCAAAACCGATTCCCATTTTTTCATATATGGGGATTTTATAAATGCAGAATCGTTGTCGAACCACTGGTAGATATAACGAGTGGACCAAAAAATATTATGGCCTGCGTTACATAAAATATTGACCTCTGGCTCCGATAGCGGAGGGCAACGAGTCACCAGTGGAGACAAAAATTCTTTCAACATAGTAAAGTGTAGAAAAGCAGAGGAGGGAACCCCAAACCTACTCTTAAGATGAGAAAAAGATACAAATTTATGACCATCAAAGATGTCATTTAATTTAGAAATACCCCAGTCAGCCCAAGTAGAATGCAAATCGAATGAATAAACAGAGGCCAGAAAAGAGAGAGGAAGCCTCAACAGGAGTTGAATCCTAGAAAAAACACTCTTAAATTTTAAAAACTTCCTCCAAGCCACAATTGCAGCCATAAAAATTGGATGATTAGACTGAGATAAATGCTTAGATGTCAATAGATTCAAAATAAGAGAACAAGGAGGGGAATTTTTATTAAAATAAAATTCCAAGTCCGCCCAGTTGACCACCAACATAGACTTTGTTTAATAAGATTAGAGTAATAATAAGCTGAGATGTTAGGCAGTCCCAGACCTCCACGTAACTTATGTTTGTATAACTGATTTGAAGCAATACGGGCCTTTTTATTCAGTCCTTTAATCCCATATGTCTATGTGCCTTGGTAGCTGCAGATTCTGAGTATTTCCATAATGTAAATCTTTTTGCTTCATATGAAGGTAATTTACATTTCAATCATGTCCTCCTAAACCACTAAGTACAGAGGATAAAAAGAACAAAGCATATGGTGGTCCACAGCGATACCCTGATCATGCTGCGCTTATTAAAGGAAAATGATGGCTTATTGTTGGAACATAGTCAGAAGCTTTCAGGAAGTGATCTGTGATGTCTGTTCTAAAATAAGAAGCAGGTGGCGGGGCTCCAGACACAATGTCCTGGTCTAATGTATGTACTGTTGTGTTCACAGATATTCTACACTTACCTATCTACATACTAGAGCCAGCCATTGTTATTGTGGAGACTCTAGAGCCAGCAAATGACTTCCAGCCTCAATAGATATAGTTACTGGCAGTTAGGGCAGGAGACAGGTAACCCACACTTTGCACTCCCTTTTATCCATGTGCTTTATTTCTATCCTCATGTGTTCCCTTGCAATCCACATTCACCGCCCCATCTCCCCTCCATCACGACTCATACACATTAGTCCCTCTATACTTTCCTCTCCCATGTACAGCACCCATGCACTTCTCACCATCCTGAAAAACCTCAGCCCATCTTGTCCAAACACATTGCACAATTTTTTTTTTGCAAACCCAATAACTACTTGCTCTTTATCTTCCTACTCCTACTGATTTCGGGGGACATCTCCCCCAACCCTGGTCCACCATCCCCAACCTCAACCCTTACCCTACCTCACATCGAAACCTTACTAACCTTATTAATATTAGTTGCACTCCTTCATCTCCTTCTTTTAATTGTGCCCTCTGGAATTCACGGTCTGTATGTAAGAAACTTCCTTTTCTGCACAATTACTTTCTGAACAACTCTCTTAATCTGTTGGCCCTCACTGAAACCTGGATTCAGGTTTCTGACACTGTCTCCCCTGCTGCCATTTCCCCTGGTGGCTTACAAATCTCCCATTCCCCGAGACCCACAAACAGACTTGGTGGTGGAGTCGGCATACTTCTGTCCCCACAGTGCACTTTCCAGGCACTTTACTACAGTATTCTGCTCTGCCCTCAACAGGGCAGAGCAGTGCGCCTGCGCCGGAGCCACAACAGGAAAGAAAGAAGAGGACGGCATCGTAAGAAGATGGGAGGCGCTGGACCGCAACAGCCACCGGACCGCCCCCCGGTGAGTATAATATAACTCCTTTTTCTTCTCTTTCAGGTTACATCGGGGGCTTATCTACAGCATTACAGAATGCTGTAGATAAGCCCCTGATGTCAGTTCCGGGAGCTCATAGTCAAAAAAAAGGGTGACAGATTCCCTTTAAGGACACTGCTCTCTCCTGGTCCTCTTGCTATCTTTCTGTCCGCTCCTTCAGTATTTTGTTCACTGGCTCCACTTCATCTCCTCTTTCTCTCACTGTCAGGGGACCTCAGGGTTCAGTCCTTGGCCTCCTTCTCTTCTCTCTCTACATGGCCCCAATTGGATAGACCATCAGCGGATTTGGCTTTCAGTACCATCTTTATGCTGATGACACGCAACTATTCACTTCATCCCCTGACCTTACCCCCGCTGTACTACAGAACGCCAGTGACTGTCAACAGTCTCTAACATCATGTCCGCTCTCTATCTGAAACTCAGCCTTTCCAAAACTGAACTTCTTCTGCTCCCGCCGTCTACTAACCTCCCTAAATCTGACATTTCCCTCTCCATGGGTGGCACCACAATAACGCCTCAGCAGCAGGCGCGCTGTCTGGGTGTTATGTTTGACACCAATCTCTCCTTCACATCCCATATACAATCTCTTGCCCGCTCTTGCTGCTTTCATCTAAAGAATATCTCTAGAATCCGCCCCTTCTCACTATGGAAACAGCAAAAACCCTCACTGTCACCCTGATCCACTCCCGCCTGGACTACTGTAATGCTCTATTAATTGGCCTCCCCCTCACTCGACTTTCCCCCTCTCCAGTCCATCCTTAATGCAGCAGCTAGGGTCGTCCATCTGGCTAATCGGTACTCGGACGTGTCTGCTCTTTGCCAGTTGTTACACTGGCTGCCCATTTATTATAGGATCCAATTCAAAGTACTTGTTCTCACACACAAAGCCCTCCACAGTGCGGCACCCCCTTACATCTCCTCCCTCATTTCTGTATATCAGCCTCGCCGATCGCTGCAAACTG
This sequence comes from Dendrobates tinctorius, assembly GCF_039654945.1. Lineage (NCBI taxonomy): Eukaryota > Metazoa > Chordata > Amphibia > Anura > Dendrobatidae > Dendrobates > Dendrobates tinctorius. The sequence continues at coordinate 44,943,213 of NW_027361690.1, read as the reverse complement.
CAAACGACTTTCGACTAACCTCTGCATTAATCCGTACCTCCCACTCCAAGACTTCTCCCATGTTGCACTAATGTTCTGGAATGCTCTACCCCAAGAAATTAGGACTAGCAACAACTTGCACATTTGCTCACAGCAGCCTATCACGTTCCCTAATCAAAGTCATTTTATGTGTAAGTGTGTGTAGCCCATTCACTATATCTATTCCCCACTCCCTCAAAAAGGCTAGACCATCATTGTAAATACACATCTATACTCTGTATCTCCTCCACCTCATTGTAGATTGTAAGCTCTTATGAGCAGGGTCATTTTATTTTCTTTATTGTATTATTGTTAACGTTGTTACTTATGACTGCCGTGTTTGAAACTGTTAAACTGCAAATCGCTGCAGAATATGTTAGTGCTATATAAATAAAGATAATTATTATTACTATTGTTACTGGTCATCCAGGCAGCAATCCTGGAAAATCACAGAGCAAAGTCATCAGTAAAAGTGGCGCCACTTGGTTTGGTAATATGCCACCAATGTAGTGGTCAGCCAACCCCTTAGCACCTTTAGAAAATTAATGTGGGCCAAGGTGGAGCTGCTGGCACTCAATGGAGCTTGAGAGTCCCAATGGAAATCTCCAGCAAGGCCCCCAACAAAAAGGTCAGTGGGTTTTCCCTATAAAAGTCATTGCCATCATGTTCTCCCTTTGAATCTTCTAACAAGCCCTGTAAAACACCCTGTAAAACCTTATATGAAAAGCTTAAAAGTTGTCCCATGTTGTCTTCTACTGAGCTTCAATCATATGGCCGTCTCAGAACCAGTCTTGGTGCCCCCTTTATGTAACGCTGCCAATCTGACTATGATCGACGTACACATCTAGCAATGTCTTACTTGAGCAGAGAGAAGTCATGAGGCTCTGCCGGCAAAGTCTAGGATGTTGACCCCTTCAATTATGAAGGGGCAGTGTTACAAGACAGTGGGGAGGCACCAAGCACAATCCCCATCCTTTGATACGCATCACAATACAGTGCAGGACAACTGCAAAGCTTATTATATGAGGTATGCACTGCTGCAGGGTGATATAGAGGTCTGATTGAGGAGTCCAGGATTTGGACCCACTGGTCACCTAAACCCTATGAAGATGTTTGGGGAATCCAGGATTTGGACCCACTGGTCATCTGAGCCCCATAGATACTTTTGGAGAAGCCAGATTGTGACCCTCAGGTCTCCTGGCTCCATGGAGGTGTTCAGAGGAGCCAGTTTGTGACCCTCCGGTCACCTGGCTTTGTACCTCAATGGACTATCATCTTCCTAAGCTTGTGGATACCTCCTCTCTGTGTGTGCCACAGGTGGAGTAGTCGGCCCTCGAAAGTCCAAAGTCACATCTGCTCTAATCCCAGCGAGTCAACGGAAGGGTGAGACTGTCATTTGCACCATCTTGGGTATTTTGTTGGGACTGTTATATATGATATTGTCTATCTTGTGGTCAATAAAGCATTGCCACACTGTTTTACCCTCACCCTGTATTGTCTGAGTAGTATTAAGCCCAAGGAAAAAAGAGAGTGGGTGTTCAGTGGGATGATCAATGGTCCATGTAGTCTCGGGCCAGCGGATGAGAGCACCCACTGACCCCCCCTTTTCTCCACACTATGGCTGCCCATTACTCTGGTCCTGGTGTATGTCTGGAGTGAGATAGTGAGTCCTGTTAGGGAAAAGGACTGATGTGAGCAGTAACAGTCTGTGTGCAACACTACAACAAAATGAAGAGACCACTTCTAAATGTTCCGTTTGTCTGATTTTTCTCTTTATAGGTATATTTGAGTAAAATGTAAATTGTTATTTTAGTCTATAAACTTCTGACACGTCTCCGAATTTCCAAGCAATAAATGTTGTTTTTTTTCTGAAAAGGAGAAATGTTCAAAATTAAAAAAAACATACCCAGTGCTTGCAGACCTCAAATAATGTAAAGGAAACAAGTTCATAATCATTTAGAAACAACAATACTGATGGTTTAACTCAGGAAGAGTTCAGAAATCAATATTTTGTGGAATAACCATGATTTTTAATCCCAGCTTTCATGCGTCTTGGCATGCTTGCCACCAGTCTTTCATACTGCTTCTGGCGCAAAAATGTAAGCAGTTCTTCTTTGTTTGATGGCTTGTGACTATCCATCAGCCTCTTGATTACATTCCAGAGGTTTTCAATGGGGTTCAGGTCTGGAGAATGGGCTGCCCATGACAGGGATTTGATGTGGTGGTCTCTTAATTTTTGACATAGCTGTATGTTTGTGCTATATAATCTGCAAAAAATAATTAAATCAAACGGCAGAGTGCGTCCATAGTTCTGACTTATAGACCCTTAAGCACTCAATGTGCCGCTGTATCCTCCCCTTGATACTGCTGGACACATTATAGAGATACGCTGGCTGGCTGTTGAGGAGGGCACTTGTCAATTTGGGATTTTGGTAATAGTATCTAATATGCATGGTTTGTAGAACACCTCATCCTTTTCCTATAAAACAGTCTCTCCAGCTGAGGATGTTCTCCTACAGGGCAATGAGGGGCCCATTCAACACCTATGTAATACTAATTCCTGCAGCTAGATGTCACTATTAACCCGCCTTTAACAATGAAATTCACTACCAGCTACTACCGCTAGACGGCAGCAGCGCCCCAGTATATTACAGACAGCTTGCCACCAGTAACATGGCGCCATGTCTCGGAATGTCGTCACGTTCCTCTACAATCTCGCGTCTTTTCCTCTGGTCCCATAGCAACATGACAGCACACTGACATTCCCATAGCAGCCGCAGTACACAGAAGATAGGAGCCAGGACTATCATCAGCATGAGCGTCCGCACCTTCAACCCCTCAGTGCGGGTCGGGAATTGGAATGAGGACGTGTCCCTGGACGAGGTGACGGACGATGAGGGGTGTAGTGTAATAATGGCCGGTAACAATATGGAGGATTAGATGTGCTGAGTACCACAGGTCCTGAGAATAATGTATGCAGCCCCAGTGCGGAGCAGTCACCTCATGATTCTGTCATCTTCATGTGAAATGGCCCAGTGTGGCATTCACGAGCCACTATTGTCTGTGGGGTGACGGGGATGCGACTGGTGTGTGTGTGTGGGGGGGTAGGTTGGCCGATGTAGAGGGTGCAGTGACTGATGTGGGGGGTTCAGTGACTGATGTGGGGGGATCAGTGACTGATGTGGGGGGTCAGTGACTGATGTGGGGGGTTCAGTGACTGATGTGGGGGGATCAGTGACTGATGTTGCAGGATCAATGACTGATGTGGGGGGATTAGTGACTGATGTGGAGGGGTTCAGTGACTGATGTGGGGGGGTCAGTGACTGATGTTGGGGGATCAGTGACTGATGTGGAGGGGTTCAGTGACTGATGTGGGGGGGTCAGTGACTGATGTGGGGGGATCAGTGACTGATGTTGCGGGATCAATGACTGATGTGGGGGGATCAGTGACTGATGTGGAGGGGTTCAGTGACTGATGTGGGGGGGTCAGTGACTGATGTGGGGGGGTCAGTGACTGATGTTGGGGGATCAGTGACTGATGTGGAGGGGTTCAGTGACTGATGTGGGGGGTTCAGTGACTGATGTGGGGGGTAAGTGACTGATGTGGGGGGGTCAGTGACTGATGTGGGGGGGTCAGTGACTGATGTTGGGGGATCAGTGACTGATGTGGAGGGGTTCAGTGACTGATGTTGGGGGATCAGTGACTGATGTGGAGGGGTTCAGTGACTGATGTGGGGGGGTCAGTGACTGATGTGGGGGGATCAGTGACTGATGTTGGGGGATCAGTGACTGATGTGGAGGGGTTCAGTGACTGATGTGGGGGGGTCAGTGACTGATGTGGGGGGGTCAGTGACTGATGTTGGGGGATCAGTGACTGATGTGGAGGGGTTCAGTGACTGATGTTGGGGGATCAGTGACTGATGTGGAGGGGTTCAGTGACTGATGTGGGGGGGTCAGTGACTGATGTGGGGGGATCAGTGACTGATGTGGGGGGATCAGTGACTGATGTTGCGGGATCAATGACTGATGTGGGGGGTTCAGTGACTGATGTGGAGGGGTTCAGTGACTGATGTGGGGGGGTCAGTGACTGATGTGGGGGGGTCAGTGACTGATGTTGGGGGATCAGTGACTGATGTGGAGGGGTTCAGTGACTGATGTGGGGGGTTCAGTGACTGATGTGGGGGGTAAGTGACTGATGTAGAAGAGAGGATGACTGATGTGGGGGGGTCAGTGACTGATGTGGGGGGTGAGTGACTAATGTGGGAGGTTCAGTGACTGATGTGGGGGGTCAGTGACTGATGTGGGGGGTTCAGTGACTGATGTGGGGGGTAAGTGACTGATGTAGAAGAGAGGATGACTGATGTGGGGGGGTTCAGTGATTGATGTGGGGGGTTCAGTGACTGATGTGGGGGGGGTGAGTGACTGATGTGGAAGAGAGGATGACTGATGTGGGGGGGTTCAGTGACTGATGTGGAGGGGTTCAGTAACTGATGTGGGGGGTAGGTTGGTCGATGTAGAGGGTGCAGTGACTGATGTGGGGGGATCAGTGACTGATGTGGGGGGTAGTTTGGCCGATGTAGAGGGTGCAGTGACTGATGTAAGTGGTGGGTGACTTATGCGGTGGGTGGATGACTGAGGTGGATGAGGTAAGGGTGGATGACTGATGTGAGGGTGACTAATGTGGGGGGTGAGTGACTAATGTGGAAGAGAGGATGACTGATGTGGTGGTTTCAGGGACTGATGTGGAGGGTTCAGTGACTGATGTGGGGGGGTCAGTGACTGATGTGGAAGAGAGGATGACTGATGTGGGGGGTAAGTGACTGATGTAGAAGAGAGGATGACTGATGTGAGGGGGTTCAGGGACTGATGTGGGGGGTTCAGTGACTGATGTGGGGGGTCAGTGACTGATGTGGAAGAGAGGATGACTGATGTGGGGGGTTCTGTGACTGATGTTGGGGGTGAGTGACTGATGTGGGGGGGTTCAGTGACTGATGTGGGGGGGTCAGTGACTGATGTGGAAGAGAGGATGACTGATGTGGGGGGGTTCAGTGACTGATGTGGGGGGTAAGTGACTGATGTAGAAGAGAGGATGACTTATGTGGGGGGGTTCAGGGACTGATGTGGAGGGTTCAGTGACTGATGTGGGGGGGTCAGTGACTGATGTGGGGGGGTCAGTGACTGATGTGGAAGAGAGGATGACTGATGTGGGGGGGTTCAGTGACTGATGTGGGGGGTTCAGTGACTGATGTGGGGGGTAAGTGACTGATGTAGAAGAGAGGATGACTGATGTGGGGGGGTTCAGGGACTGATGTGGGGGGGTTCAGGGACTGATGTGGGGGGGTTCAGTGACTGATGTGGAGGGTTCAGTGACTGATGTGGGGGGTGAGTGATTGATGTGGGGGTTCAGTGACTGATGTGGGGGGGGTCAGTGACTGATGTGGGGGGTGAGTGACTGATGTGGGGGGTTCAGTGACTGATGTGGGGGGTAAGTGACTGATGTGGAAGAGAGGATGACTGATGTGGGGGGGTTCAGTGACTGATGTGGAGGGTTCAGTGACTGATGTGGAGGGTTCAGTGACTGATGTGGGGGTCAGTGACTGATGTGGGGGGTAAGTGACTGATGTGGAAGAGAGGATGACTGATGTGGGGGGGTCAGTGACTGATGGGGGTGAGTGACTGATGTGGGGGGTTCAGTGACTGATGTGGGGGGTCAGTGACTGATGTGGGGGGTAAGTGACTGATGTGGAAGAGAGGATGACTGATGTGGGGGGGTCAGTGACTGATGTGGAGGGTTCAGTGACTGATGTGGAGGGTTCAGTGACTGATGTGGGGGGTCAGTGACTGATGTGGAAGAGAGGATGACTGATGTGGGGGGGTCAGTGACTGATGTGGAGGGTTCAGTGACTGATGTGGAGGGTTCAGTGACTGATGTGGGGGGTCAGTGACTGATGTGGGGGGTAAGTGACTGATGTGGAAGAGAGGATGACTGATGTGGGGGGGTCAGTGACTGATGTGGAGGGTTCAGTGACTGATGTGGAGGGTTCAGTGACTGATGTGGGGGGTCAGTGACTGATGTGGGGGGTAAGTGACTGATGTGGAAGAGAGGATGACTGATGTGGGGGGGTTCAGTGACTGATGTGGAGGGTTCAGTGACTGATGTGGAGGGTTCAGTGACTGATGTGGGGGGTCAGTGACTGATGTGGAAGAGAGGGTGACTGATGTGGGGGGGTTTAGTGACTGATGTGGGGGGTAAGTGACTGATGTGGAAGAGAGTATGACTGATGTGGGGGGGTTCAGTGATTGATGTGGGGGGTTCAGTGACTGATGTGGGGGGTCAGTGACTGATGTGGGGGGTCAGTGACTGAAGTGGGGGGTGAGTGACTAATGTGGAAGAGAGGATGACTGATGTGGGGGGGTTCAGTGACTGATGTGGAGGGTGAGTGACTGATGTGGGGGGTTCATTGACTGATGTGGGGGTAAGTGACTGATGTGGAAGAGAGGATAACTGATGTGGGGGGGTTCAGTGATTGATGTGGGGGGTTCAGTGACTGATGTGGGTGGGTCAGTGACTGATGTGGGGGGTCAGTGACTGATGTGGGGGGTGAGTGACTGATGTGGAAGAGAGGATGACTGATGTGGGAGGGTTCAGTGACTGATGTGGGGGGTGAGTGACTGATGTGGGGGGTTCATTGACTGATGTGGGGGGTAAGTGACTGATGTGGAAGAGAGGATGACTGATGTGGGGGGGTTCAGTGACTGATGTGGAGGGTTCAGTGACTGATGTGGGGGGTTCAGTGACTGATGTGGGGGGTCAGTGACTGATGTGGAAGAGAGGATGACTGATGTGGGGGGTTCTGTGACTGATGTTGGGGGTGAGTGACTGATGTGGGGGGTTCAGTGACTGATGTGGGGGGTCAGTGACTGATGTAGAAGAGAGGATGACTGATGTGGGGGGGTTCAGGGACTGATGTGGAGGGTTCAGTGACTGATGTGGGGGGTTCAGTGACTGATGTGGGGGGGTCAGTGACTGATGTGGAAGAGAGGATGACTGATGTGGGGGGGTTCAGTGACTGATGTGGGGGGTTCAGTGACTGATGTGGGGGGTAAGTGACTGATGTAGAAGAGAGGATGACTGATGTGGGGGGGTTCAGTGACTGATGTGGAGGGTTCAGTGACTGATGTGGGGGGTGAGTGATTGATGTGGGGGTTCAGTGACTGATGTGGGGGGGTCAGTGACTGATGTGGGGGGTGAGTGACTGATGTGGGGGGTTCAGTGACTGATGTGGGGGGTCAGTGACTGATGTGGGGGGTAAGTGACTGATGTGGAAGAGAGGATGACTGATGTGGGGGGTCAGTGACTGATGTGGAGGGTTCAGTGACTGATGTGGAGGGTTCAGTGACTGATGTGGAGGGTTCAGTGACTGATGTGGAGGGTCAGTGACTGATGTGGGGGGTAAGTGACTGATGTGGAAGAGAGGATGACTGATGGGGGGTTCAGTGACTGATGTGGAGGGTTCAGTGACTGATGTGGAGGGTTCAGTGACTGATGTGGGGGGTTCAGTGACTGATGTGGAAGAGAGGGTGACTGATGTGGGGGGGTTTAGTGACTGATGTGGGGGGTAAGTGACTGATGTGGAAGAGAGTATGACTGATGTGGGGGGGTTCAGTGATTGATGTGGGGGGTTCAGTGACTGATGTGGGGGGGTCAGTGACTGATGTGGGGGGGTCAGTGACTGAAGTGGGGGGTGAGTGACTAATGTGGAAGAGAGGATGACTGATGTGGGGGGGTTCAGTGACTGATGTGGAGGGTGAGTGACTGATGTGGGGGGTTCATTGACTGATGTGGGGGGTAAGTGACTGATGTGGAAGAGAGGATAACTGATGTGGGGGGGTTCAGTGATTGTTGTGGGTTCAGTGACTGATGTGGGGGGGTCAGTGACTGATGTGGGGGGTCAGTGACTGATGTGGGGGGTGAGTGACTAATGTGGAAGAGAGGATGACTGATGTGGGGGGGGTTCAGTGATTGATGTGGGGGGTTCAGTGACTGATGTGGGGGGGTCAGTGACTGATGTGGGGGGTCAGTGACTGATGTGGGGGGTGAGTGACTGATGTGGAAGAGAGGATGACTGATGTGGGAGGGTTCAGTGACTGATGTGGGGGGTGAGTGACTGATGTGGGGGGTTCATTGACTGATGTGGGGGGTAAGTGACTGATGTGGAAGAGAGGATGACTGATGTGGAGGGTTCAGTGACTGATGTGGAGGGTTCAGTGACTGATGTGGGGGGTTCAGTGACTGATGTGGGGGGTAAGTGACTGATGTGGAAGAGAGGATGACTGATGTGGGGGGGTTCAGTGACTGATGTGGAGGGTTCAGTGACTGATGTGGAGGGTTCAGTGACTGATGTGGGGGGTTCAGTGACTGATGTGGAAGAGAGGGTGACTGATGTGGGGGGGTTCAGTGATTGATGTGGGAGGTTCAGTGACTGATGTGGGGGGTGAGTGACTGATGTGGAGGGGTTCAGTGACTGATGTCGGGGGGTAGGTTGGCCAACGTAGAGGGTGCAGTGACTGATGCGCGGGGTGGGGTGACCAATGTGGGGTGTGGGGTGACTGATCTAAGTGGTGGGTGACTTATGCGGTGGGTGGATGACTGAGGTGGGTGATGTGGTGAATGATGTGGGGGTGGATGACTGATGTTGGGGGTGACTGACTTTTGTGGAGGTGCAGTGACTGATGGGACCCCTGGTGGTCAGATTTCATCAGGGCTATGGACAGGCAAGGCTATAACTATGCTATGACAGGTTCTCCACATATATTTGGGGATGATTTTTCTGCCAACAGGTATGGAATTGACAAAATGCAAGAGAAAATGTATTCTGCCCAGGATAGGATTTATTTTCCTGGGCACAGGCAACCTTCCACATCCTCTATGCATTAGGGCGGTGGCCCCAACATTTCTTAATAATAATAATAAATGTTATTTCTATAGCGCCGACATATTCCGCGGCACTTTACATTTCAGAGGGGACTTGTACAGACAATAGACATTACAGCATAACAATAATCACATAGATTATAACAAATACCAAGAGGAATGAGGGCCCTGCTCGCAAGCTTACAGTCTATGAGGAAAGAGGTAGACACGAAAGGTGGGTGGTAACAGTTGCCCTGATTGTTCGGACCAGCCATAATGTTAAGTGTGTAACAGTACAGACACAGAGGGCTAAAGGATGCATAAAGCATGTGGGAACATGATGCTGGGAACCTGGTTATGGTAAAACTTTTGGCTGTGCCACACAGGGATAGATTAGGTTAATGTGTTGAGGCGATAGGCCAGTCTGAATAAATGCGTTTTCAGGACACGCTTAAAATTGTGGGGATTGGGGACTAATCGTATTGACCTGGGAAGTGCATTCCAAAGAATTGGCACAGCACGTGTAAAGTCTTGGAGACGGGAGTGAGAGGTTCTGATTATTGAGGATGCTAACCTCAGGTCATCAGCAGAACGGAGGGCACAGGTAGGGTGGTATACTGAAACAAGGGAGGAGATGTAGGGTGGTGCTGAGCCATGGAGGGCTTTGTGGGTGAGGGTAATAAGTTCATACTGAATTCTGGAGTGGATGGGTAGCCAGCGTAATGACTGGCACAAGGTAGAGGCATCGGTGTAACGATTGGTGAGGAATATGATCCTGGCTGCAGTATTCAAGACAGATTGGAGAGGGGAGAGTTTGGTAAGAGGGAGACAGATTAGAAGAGAGTTACAATAGTCGAGACGAGAATGAATAAGAGAAACAGTAAGAGTTTTGCAGAGTCAAAACTAAGAAAAGGTCGAATTCTAGAAATGTTTTTGAGGTGCAGATGACAAGAGCGAGCCAGTGATCGAATGTGGGGGGCGAAGGAAAGTTCGGAGTCAAGTATGACCCCAAGACAGCGGGCATGTTGCTGGGGAGTAATAGTGGAACCACACACTGAAATGGCAATGTCGGGTATAGGTACATTTGTAGAGGGAGGAAACACAGATATAGTGAGGACATGATGTTAGACACAGCGTTTAGACAATCGCCGGTGTTTTCTAGAAAGGCTGGCAGAAAGGCTGGAGTGATGTCAGGAGAAGAAGCGTATAATTGGCTGTCATCAGCATAGAGATGGTACTGGAAACCAAATCTACTGATTGTTTGACCAATAGGGGCAGTGTACAAGGAGAAGAGGAGGGGGCCTAGAACCGATCCTTGAGGAACCCCAACAGTAAGGGGAAGGTGAGAGGAGGAGGAGCCAGCAAAAGATACAGTAAAGGAGCGGTCAGAGAGATAGGAGGAGAACCAGGAGAGAACGGTGTCCTTGAGGCCAATGGAATGGAGCATAGTGAGGAGGAGGAGCTGATGATCCACAGTGTCGAATGCTGCAGAGAGATCCAAGAGAATTAGCATGGAGTAATGACCATTTGATTTAGCTGTTAGCAGATCATTAGAGACTTTAGTGAGGGCAGTTTCAGCAGAGTGTAAAGAGCGGAAACCGGATTGTTGAGGGTCGAGAAGAGAGTTATCAAAGAGATGGCTGATAAGACGGGAGTGGACCAGGCGTTCCAGGAGTGTAGAGATGAAGGGAAGATTAGAGACAGGTCTATAGTTAGCGGCACAGTCTTGGTCGAGGGATGGTTTTTTAAGTAGTGGATGTATGACGGCATGCTTAAATGAGGAGGGAAAGATACCAGAAGAGAGAGAGGTCAAATATTTTAGTTAGGTGAGGGGTGACAGCAGGGGAAAGGGACTGGAGGAGATGTTACCATGAGAGCCACATCCAGCCCCGCACCCCACACAGTAGTGACACTCAGAGCCCACGTTACCAATAAAATGACAGCCAAAGCTTCCCCACACAATGCGCACTGAGGATGTATACCTCCTGTATAGGCAGTGTAAGTAACTATGTCCAGGGGGTCCCACCTTAATCTAATTCAATATTGACACATCAGGCATTCCCACCATACCAATGCATCCAGATTAATGCATCTCCTCTGCTGGCAGTGTGAAAAATCCAACATTTCTTATTTTTATTTTTAATATAGATTGTGACATGGGAGCAAAAAAAAATTGAAAAAAAATGCTCTAAACAAAAAGCTGATAGAAACAGTAGGTTGTTTTCTAATTTAGCCGTTTGCTATAAAAGACACGTAACATGTAGTGCATGTATCGCATTAATACACATGTGCTGGCACCATATTCATGATTTCATCAGCAGAATGATACTTTCCACCAGGCTTTAGTCCCAGCTTCCTTTGGATCTTCAAGGACATGCTGAGACGTTGTGAGTTGGAGGTGGAATGTAGAATGAACGTCTCGCACACCCGTGTGACACTTCAGGGGCATTTCCCCTTTCTCAAGCAAGAAAATTCCCCCAGAGATACTGCACAGGCATGTGAGACGCTATTTAATTGGCTGTTCACACATTGCAAATCCAAAGAACTAGGCACTGACATAGATATGAGATAGCAGGAAATGTATTTGCAATCTAAAAGTGAGTGCACAACGTTTGGGTCATTGCCTCTGACCTTCATCGGGCACACAGCACTCTCACCACTGCAGGCATCCGGGGTGCTCCTATAGCGTTATATCTCAGGTTGATCCACGGCTCTCTGCAAAATCCGTCTCTGTGCCTGTTGAAGGTCAGAGCCAGTGACCAAAACGTTGTACAATCACTGTTGGATTACAAATGCATTTCCTAATATCTCAAATCTATCAGTGCCTAGTTCTTTGGATTTACAGTATCCAAGGACTCTGACCCTATCATCCCACCATCCCATCTGGAATGCAGTGGTTTAAACGCAAATTGTTCACACATTGCAGAGTCCGTGGCAGAAAATGTCAGCTGAAAAAAATAGCTTCAACTCATCCAAGTGAAATTAGTGCAAATGAATGGAAGTGTAGGAATAGACTGACCTTGCTGCTACTAGTAACACAATTACAATCCTGCAACATAAAAGGAATCTATTTGTATGTGCATGTTGCCCTTACACACACAAGTCCAGCTATACCTTTAATGGCCTGTCACACTAAGCGATATCGCTAGCAATATCGCTATAACGTCACTGGTTTTGTGACGTTATAGCGATATTGCTAGCAATATCGCTATGTCTGATGCTTACCTCCGACCGCTCCCCCGCTGGTTATCGCTGATCGCGCGAGAACGTCCTGGACCGTTTCTCGTCGTCAGCTTCCTGGGCTTCCTGTGGCGCCGACGAGCTGGAGGACGTCAGGATCGCCTAGTGTGACAAGTTAGTAGCGACCCCTGCGATGCCGCTGGTGAGATCTGCCTGTGTGGCAGCTCTCTAGCGACCACTTAGCGATGCACCAGCAATCCTGACCGCGTCATATCACTGGTCGGGATCGCTGGTGCATCGCTAAGTGTGACAGTACCTTTACATGGCCAGTCCATTTATTTTTTACTGAGAAATCAGCATTTGAATTGATATGCAAATGAGGCTGAAGGACTATAGTAGATCTGAAGCCTCTGTCGCTCCAGCTCTATTACCCACACAACGCCACCTCCTCCTGCTTGACTGTCAGCCTCTGTGCTGTGTAACTTCAGGCAAAAGAGACATCATTCAAGCAGGAAGAGGTCGAGATGGGCGAGGAATAGAGCTGGACTTACAGAGGCTTCAGATCTACAGCCTCATTTGCCTTTCAAAGTCTGATTTCCCACTGAAGGAGAAATGGTCTGGACATGCATAGGAATTGCTGGACTTGTGTTCTAAAGAGCTACATGCAGATATAAATATTTTGGGGTGTTAAAGCCTACTGGCAGATCCCCTTTACTACGTCTCATAGCATCACTTTAAGTGCATACAATATAAAGAGTGGAAGTGGGAGCGCCATCTACATCTAGCAATGCAGATATACCTAACATTAATCACATATTACCCCTATTTTTTATGCAAAGAAAGGGTAAAAGACTATATGGAAATAAAAGAATATTTATAGTCCGCACAACCCAGACCTGCTCTTGTGTGAAAAAGGCTCAAAGAACAGTATGGGGAGCAGGCTCCACATATACCAATCATTGCCGTCGTGCTTACCATTGCATACACATAATTGCTTTTTTTTGAAGAGCAAAATTTTATGCTCTTCTTTCATGAGGATGCTAATTGCCTTTTCCAATAAAGGCTTGTTATTGATTTTACACTATGTTTTGATTCTTCTGATATATAGAGAATTCGCCATGAATTTGGTGAGAAACATCTTAGAATATGAGAATAACTGGAACACTAATAATGGAAAGAATGCAAACTATTAAAGTCACAGTTCAATTTTTATTAATGTATGATGCGAAATGTGCGCCGGGTGCAGCGGGACTCTTTTCTCTACCTTGTCTTACTCTTGGAGCCATGAAGTTATCTATTGTGGACGGATGCTATATGGCTTTGCTATAGATGGAGGTGGTCTTTTGATAGGCTTACTTTGATAAATATGTTTGTTTGCCTTACTTCCTAAATCATCCACCTGTCTCTACCTTTCTGCTACTCACAATTAGATATCTCTTTTTGGAATGTAATATACACACGTGGTCAAAATTGTTGGTACCCCTCGTTTAATGACAGAAAAACCCACAATGGTCACAGAAATAACTTGAATGTGACAAAAGTAATAATAAATCAAAAATCTATGAAAATGAACAAATGAAAGTCGGACATTGCTTTTCAACCTTGCTTGCATAGAATTTAAAACTCATGAAATAGGCCTGGACAGAAATGATGGTAACCTTAACTTAATATTTTGTTGCACAACCTTTTGAGGCAATCACTGCTATCAAACAATTCCTGTAACTGTCAATGAGACTTCTGCACCTCTTCACAGGTATTTTGGCCCACTCCTCAAGAGCAAATTGCTCCAGTTGTCTTGTGTTTGAAGGTTGCCTTTTCCAGACAGCATGTTTCAGCTCTTTCCAAAGATGCTTAATAGGATTTAGGTCAGGGCTCACAGAAGGCCACTTCAGAATAGTCCAATGTTTTCCTCTTAGTCATTCTTGGGTGTTTTTAGCTGTGTGTTTTGGGTCATTATCCTGTTGCAAGACCCATGACCTGTGACTGAGACCAAGCTTTCTGACATTGGGCAGCTATTTCTCTCTAGAATCCTTTGATAGTCTTGAGATTTCATTGTACACTGCACAGATTCTAGACACTCTGTGTCAGATGCAGCAAAGCAGCCCCAGAACATAACAGAGCCTCCTCCATGTTTCACAGTAGGGACAGTGTCCTTTTCTTGATATGCTTCATTTTTCCGTTTGTAAACATAGAGTTGATGTGCCTTGCCAAAAAGTTACATTTTTGTCTCATCTGTCCGTAGGACATTCTCCCAGAAGCTTTGTAGTTTGGCAAATTCCAGTCTGGCTTTTTTATTATTTTTTTCATCAATGGTGTCCTCCTTGGTCGTCTCCCATGAAGTCTACTTTGGTTCATACAACAACGGATGGTGTCATCTGACACTGATGCTCCTTGAGCTTGAAGTTCACCTTTAATCTATTTAGAAGTTTTTCTGGGCTCTTTTGTTACCATTCGTATTATCCATCTCTTTGATTTGTCATCAATCTTCCTCCTGCGGCCATTTCCAGGGAGGTTGGCTACAGTCCCATGGAGCTTAAATTTCTGACTAATATGTGCAACTGTAGTCACAGGAACATCAAGCTGCTTGGAGATGGTCTGACTTTCGTTTGTTTATTTTCATAGATTTTTCATTTATTATTACTTTTGTCAGATTCAAGTTATTTCTGAGACCATTGTGGGTTTTTCTGTCATTAAACGAGGGAGAACAACAATTTTGACCACGTGTGTATATTACCTATTCGACAAGGTTCCCACTATGGATTAATTTTTGCTCTTTGATGTCTCCATCTTTTATTAATTACCTGTGGTGTCTTATTCGTTCCATGTTTTTTACTATAACTGTGCTTTTGTATACATTAATAAAAATCTAAGTTTGATTTTAATGGCATGCATTCTTTCTATTATTGGTGTTCTAACGCATATAAGCCTTACTGTGTATTTTAGGTATGGTGTTTATGAGAACAACTGACCCATGTAAAGCAGCAATCCAACATCTACAGTTGTGGCCAAAAGTATTGACCCCCCTGCAATTTTGTCAGATAATACTCAGTTTCTTCCTGAAAATTATTGCAATCACAAATTCTTTGGTATTATTATCTTTATTTAATTTGTCTTAAATGGAAAAACACAAAAGAGAATGAAGCAAAAAGGAAAACATTGATTATTTCACACAAAACTCCAAAAATGGGCCAGACAAAAGTATTGGCACCCTCAGCCTAATACTTGGTTACACAACCTTTAGCCAAAATAACTGCGACCAACCGCTTCCGGTAACCATCAGTGAGTTTCTTACAATGCTCTGCTGTAATTTTAGACCATTCTTCTTTGGCAAACTGCTCCAGGTCACTGATATTAGAAGGGTGCCTTCTCCAAACTGCCATTTTTAGATCTCTCCACAGGTGTTCTATGGGATTCAGGTCTGGACTCATTGCTGGCCACCTTAGAAGTCTCCAGTGCTTTCTCTCAAACCATTTTCTAGTGCTTTTTGAAGTGTGTTTTGGGTCATTGTCCTGCTGGAAGACCCATGACCTCTGAGGGAGACCCAGCTTTCTCACACTGGGCCCTACATTATGCTGCAAAATTTGTTGGTAGTCTTCAGACTTCATAATGCCATGCACACGGTCAAGTTGTCCAGTTCCAGAGGCAGCAAAGCAACCCCAAAACATCAGGGAACCTCCGCCATGTTTGACTGTAAGGACCATGTTTTTTTCTTTGAATGCCTCTTTTTTTCTCCTGTAAACTCTATGTTGATATCTTTGCCCAAAAAGCTCTACTTTTGTCTCATCTGACCAGAGAACATTCTTCCAAAACGTTTTAGGCTTTTTCAGGTAAGTTTTGGCAAACTCCAGCCTGGCTTTTTTTATGTCTCGGGGTAAGAAGTGGGGTCTTCCTTGGTCTCCTACCATACAGTCCCTTTTCATTCAGATGCCGACGGATAGTACGGGTTGACACTGTTGTACCCTCGGACTGCAGGGCAGCTTGAACTTGTTTGGATGTTAGTCGAGGTTTTTATCCAACATCCGCACAATCTTGCGTTGAAATCTCTTGTCAATTTTTCTTTTCCGTCCACATCTAGGGAGGTTAGCCACAGTGCCATGGGCTTTAAACTTCTTGATGACACTGCGCACGGTAGACACAGGAACATTCAGGTCTTTGGAGATGGACTTGTAGCCTTGAAATTGCTCATGCTTCCTCACAATTTGGTTTCTCAAGTCCTCAGACAGTTCTTTGGTCTTCTTTCTTTTCTCCATGCTCAATGTGGTACACACAAGGACACAGGACAGAGGTTGAGTCAACTTTAATCCATGTCAACTGGCTGCAAGTGTGATTTAGTTATTGCCAACACCTGTTAGGTGCCACAGGTAAGTTACAGGTGCTGTTAATTACACAAATTAGAGAAGCATCACATGATTTTTCGAACAGTGCCAATACTTTTGTCCACCCTCTTTTTTATGTTTGGTGTGGAATTATATCCAATTTGGCTTTAGGACAAATCTTTTTGTGTTTTTTCATTTAAGACACATTAAATGAAGATAATAATAACAAAGAATTTGTGTTTGCAATAATTTTCAGGAAGAAACTGAGTATTATCTGACAAAATTGCAGGGGTGTCAATACTTTTGGCCACAACTGTATCCTAATGGCTGCTGCCTGATTAGAAGAACCACTTGGTCGAAGCATTTATATAAAAACCAGTTGTCTGTGACACCATTCAGAATAGTATTGAGCGTCCCTAATCTCGCTTTTTTTCCTCTCTATTGCAGAGTTCTTTGTCATCTTCATACTCCTACATAGGAACAGCACCACTGAAAGTTTTATAAATTACCGTATTTTTTGGACTATAAGACACACCCCAAATTTTGGGGTGGAAAATAGCAAAAAAAGGATTTTTTTAAGATGGGGGTCGGTCTTATCGTCCGAATTTATGGTATCATACCTGAGGGCCGGCGGTGGTAAAGGGGGGGTCACAGGAGGCATTGTCCCTTCCTCAGGATGCCGGTGGTGGCAGAAGTGGGGCAATGCTGCAGTCCCAGTGTATCCCAGTGTTGCGATGCTGCGGGTCCAGTGTCAGTGGTGACGCAGAGCAGAGTGGGTTGCATGGAGCAGGGTCCCTTCCTCAGGATGCCGGTGGCGGAAATGTGGCGATACTGTGGCCTGGTGTCCATGGTGAGCAGAGCCAAGTGCATCATTGATTTCTCGGTGGCCATTTTCCTGAAGCCGAGGGCTGCTGAGATCTCAATCTGCGCACACTCGGCCTCTGGCGGCCATTTTCCTTAAGCCCACAGCCTCAGGAAAATGGAGAGCGAGAGGCCCAGCTGAGATCTCAATCCGCGTACGCACCGCCTTCGGCAGTCCACGGCTTCAGGAAGATGGCTGCAGGGAAACCAATGATGCACTCTGTACTGCTGACCGCTGACACCAAGCTTCAGCATCGCCACACTTCTGCCTCCGCCGGTTTCCTGAGGAAGGGATGCTGCTACACCACTGCCGCAACCCCCCCGTAAGCCTGCATTCCAACTATAAGGCGCACCCCCCATTTTCCTCCCAAATTTTGAGGGGAAAATGTGCATCTGAAAAATACGGTACAGTATATGCAATATTTTGGACCTCTTTGTTCCATTTATTGTAACATTGTTGCAGTTCCTTTTTTGTGTGCTTTTATTGAGATTACTCTGGAACATTAAATAGGAGGTAACATGGACCCTCACAGACTACACTATATAGAGGGCCTCCTCAAATAAACTATGTATTGTCATATATGTTTTCTTTATAAAGCCCTAAGGCCTGTTTCATACCTCTGTCGGCGGTCAGTTGAAATCCGCCAAAGGTTGAAACGAACTGATCCGTGACGGTCGGATGTCAGCGGAGTATGCTGTATGAAGGATCCATGGGAGAAGCGAAGTGGCGTAATTTAAAGTGACCACGGCGGCCGCGATTTGGAGCGAGATCACGGGGCCGCGATTTGGAGTGAGATCGCCGGGCCGCGATTTGGAGCGAGATCACGGGGCCGCGATTAGGAGCGAGAATATCGGTCGGCCGCGATTTGGAGCGACATCGCGGGGCCACGATTTGGAGCGACATCGCGGGGCCACAGGTTGGAGCGAGATCGTGAGTCGGAGCCAGATCGGAGGAGAGAGAGAGAGCGAGAGATTTTAGCGGCTCCCGGAATGGCATTTATGGGTTAATGCTCAAAATAGCGGACCGTCAAAGACAAAAAACGTTGCAGGGTCCGTCTCATCCGCCTGGGAGCCGCTAAAATCTTGGCAGATCCGTTAAAAAATGGGTGGGACGGACGACTGTCAGTCAAGATCCGCCAATAATGTAAGTCTGTGGGGGAAAAAAACGGATCCGCCCCTTTTTTGGTGGATCCGTTTTTTAAAAAAATTTGCTGATTTTGACTGACGGGAAAAAACTGAAGTGTGAAACAGGCCTAAGCATTCATCCTGACTGGCCAGTGTCACTGTTTCCTGTGCATATACGCTCATTTAGATCCCAATTATGGACCATCCCACATGACTGATACCCCTGTAGCTGCAATCTCAAACTTCTATAATGTTAGACTAAATATAAAGAGAGTTACCTCATATCAGTGCTGAAGACTACTATATGTGCTCACATTTTAGGCGATGTCTGACAAATAATGACAGCTATTAATTGTGTTATTGTTTTTTTCATGTAGGATCTTTTAAAAGATTTCTTAGAAAAAAGAGAAAAAGGAGAACTCCTAATACAAAAGTCAAGCAATCTTAAGAAAAATCTTTTAAAAAAGGTAATAAAAAAAAATGGATATAAATCATGTTTATATATTTGCTATAAATTATTAGGCTCCATTCACACCAGACGTGAAATGTAAAGGAAAAGCCTAGTGGAAACATTCCATGTCTTCCATGATAGGGCTCATATTTGGATTACATTATTATTAAAGAAGCAGTCCCATCAAAAATTGTTATCCTTTTATTATATTGCAATCATCCTATTACATAGCACTGTGTACTTACAATTGCTCATTTTACCTTTCTACCCAGTTAAAGCTGGTTTCACATTTGCGTTTTTTAGCGCTGGAAAAAAACGCACACCTGCGCATGCGTTTTTTCCCCTATATTTAACATGGGTGCGCATACCTGCGCACTGGTCAGCGCATGTATGCGATTTTCATGCGCTGCGTTTTTTTGGGGTGTGCGTTGGGATTTTCCAGACGCAGCATGTTGCATTTTTTGGCCCTGCAAAAAAGCGCATGCGCACATATGCGCACGTTTTGCGCTAAAAATGGCCATTATAGCCTATGGATGCGCATATGTGCGCACTGGCATGCTCATGTATGCGTTTTTTTGCATATGCGTTTTTTTTTTTAAACCATGGAATTTAGGGGTTTGGGTTAGAGTTAGGGTTAGTTAAGGGGGTTTAGGGTTAGGGTTATGGTCAGGGTCAGGGTTAGGGTTAGGGTCAGGGTTAGGGTTAAGTATGGTTTTGTTAAGGATTAGGGTCATGGTTAGGGTCAGGATTAGGGTTAAGTATGGTTTTGTTAAGGGTTAGGGTCAGGGTTAGGGTTAGGGTCAGGGTTAGGGTCAGGATTAGGGTTAAGTATGGTTTTGTTAAGGGTTAGGGTCAGGGTTAGGGTTAGGGTCAGGGTTAGGGTCAGGGTTAGGGTCAGGATTAGGGTTAAGTATGGTTTTGTTAAGGATTAGGGTCAGGGTTAGGGTCAGGATTAGGGTTAAGTATGGTTTTGTTAAGGGTTAGGGTCAGGGTTAGGGTTAGGGTCAGGGTTAGGGTCAGGGTTAGGGTCAGGATTAGGGTTAAGTATGGTTTTGTTAAGGGTTAGGGTCAGGGTTAGGGTTAGGGTTAGGGTCAGGGTTAGGGTCAGGATTAGGGTTAAGTATGGTTTGGTTAAGGGTTAGGGTCAGGGTTAGGGTTAGGGTCAGGGTTAGGGTTAAGTATGGTTTTGTTAAGGGTTAGGGTCAGGGTTAGGGTTAGGGTTAGGGTCAGGGTTAGGGTTAGGGTCAGGGTTAGGGTTAGGGTTAGGGTCAGGGTTAGGGTTAGGGTTAGTTAGGGTTTAGGGTTTGGGTTAGGGTTAAGTATGATTTGGTTAAGGGTTAGGGTCAGGGTTAGGGTTAGGGTCAGGGTTAGGGTTAGGGTCAGGGTTAGGGTTAGTAAAGTCATGGTTTGGGTAGTGTGAGGGGCCACCTAAAAATGTTGGAAAAAAACGCAAACGCGGTAAAAACGCGCTAAAAACGCATACAAACGCATAAAAACGCTGCGTTTTTTTCATGCATGCTCATAAAAATGCTTGAAAAAAACGCAGCAGTTGTATGCTTATGTATGCGTTTTTTCAATGCGTTTTTTTGCGGGAAAAACGCGCTGCAAAAAAAAGCAAGTGTGAAACTAGCCTAATTCTCTTTTCCATTAGGTCTATGACATCACATAATAACTGGCTAGCTGAATCCTTCTAAGCTCTATGTAGAAACAGGAGGTCAGTTTACCCTGTATGACTCATAAGTCACTGCAAAAGTCCCTGGCAGGTAGAGAGGCGAAGCAGCTGCGTCAGAAATTGAAGAGGGGAATGATTTCTGCAGGGACAAGGGACTTCCTGTTTCTACATAGAGGCAAACAAAATCTTTGGAACAGTATACATATTTACGAGGCGGCCTTAGGCCATAATACCCAATCCACCACATGCACTAGCCATGGAAAAACTCCCAATGATATTGTATACAAATGAAAACCTGGAGTACTGAATCCACCTCAAAAAGTAAAATCAAAATAGTTTTATTAATCTCATAAATATGAGACACCAAGACAACATGTATTAAACAAAGTCATATCATTATAGAGTTAATTTGGACAAGGATAAAGGTGCAGCAAAAATACGTACAGCAAAGCAGCACAACCCAGCAGGGAAAAGTGACAAATTATATACAGACTAGTAAAGTGACAGTGCTTAGATTACGGTATATCCAGCGTCATATATCATGAAGAAAGGTCACCCGTGTAGCTATTTTAATTAAGGCAGATATAGTGAGTAATCTAGCATAGTAGCAATCATATCCCTATAATGGCCCACACAAAGGATCCCATAATTTCAACATTTCTTGAGATCTCAGCCCCCTGACGAAGCCTACGCGAAATGCGCTTAGGGGCCTCCCGTGAGGCGTGCAGCGCATCCATGGGTAAGAAATGTTGGGCCATTAGAGGGATATGATTGCTACTATGCTAGATTACTGGAACTTGAAACTCAAAAATTGCAGTGAATGAGGCGCTATTTTTAATTGTCAATCCTTATAGTTGTTAACGTTTCGGTCCTGTAATTGGACCTTCATCAGAAATGATTGCCGTTTGCTGTTCACTTAAGATCCGCAAGGTACAGCTCTATTGAAAAGGCGACATACGTCGCTATGGAGTGGCCACTTGGGCAATTTGTCTCTTTACCAGGAGTGTTGTATATCTTCCTAGTACATTATGTTCCCACTATGAATATTTGGTGAGTTTTTCATGTTCCAGATTTTCTGCACCTATTAGGCAAGTTATTTGCATGTTTTTACATGCGTTTTTATTCTGTTTTTGATTTTGCGGTTTTTTGTCTCTTTTTGATGTGTCATGTTTTACATAAAGCTGCTTTGGTTTTGATACTTCCCGGTGTTTGGGGTTGACAAAACTTTATTGATACAGTCAAAATGTGGATTACATGTGTTTTAGTGTGAATTACATACAAAACGCACTAAAATGCATATACATTTTTTACCTTCCGATTTTCCGCATCTAATACAAGACTATGAGGAAAATCTGCACATAAAACTCAGAGTAACTGCAAAATAAATTTGCAATGTGGATTTAAAACCCGCACAGCAGATCAGTTTATGCTGAGTAAAAAAAAAAAGGAAAAAGGCGCAGTGGTCAATAAGATTTGCTGGAACTGTTAGATGCTGCAGAGAAAATATGCGGCGTCAGTAACTCATTGTGGGAACTTATCATTACTTTTCTGTAATTCTGTGTTGCCAGCTACAGATTAAGCACATAGTTAATTATGGAGAGCCATTTTTTCCAGTGAATTATGTACTTAATGCCTTTGGCCATTTTCACACCTTCAATATTTTACCTAAGTATTTGCCAAAACCCGGAGTGCAACAATCAAAGGAAAATTATAATAGAATAATAATAATAATCTTTATTTATATAGCGCCAACATATTCCGCAGCGCTTTACAGTTGAACAGTTTCAAACACAACAGTCATAAGTAACAACGTTAACAATACAATAATTAAAGTGAAATAAGACGACCCTGCTCGTGGGAGCTTACAATCTACAATGAGGTGGGGGAGATACAAAGCACAGGTTTGTATTTACAATGATGTATTTACAATGATGGTCCAGCCATCTTCAGGGGGTGGGGGTTAGATGGAGATAGTGAATGGGCTACACACACACACACAAACATAACATGACTTTGATTACTGAATGTGATAGGCCGCTCTGAACAAATGTGTTTTGAGCGAGAGCCTAAAACTATGCAAATTGTGGATGGTCCTAATATCTTGGGGTAGAGCATTCCAGAGAATTGGCGCAGCACGGGAGAAGTCTTGGAGTCGGGAGTGGGAGGTACGGATTAGGGCAGAGGTTAGTCGAAAGTCATTTGCAGAGCGCAGCGGTCGGTTAGGCCGATAGACAGAAATGAGGGAGGAGATGTAAGGGGGTGCCGCACTGTGGAGAGCTTTGTGGGTGAGAACAAGTACTTTGAATTGTACCCTGTAATGAATTGACAGCCAGTGTAATGACTGGCGAAGAGCGGACGCGTCTGAGTAACGATTAGCCAGATGGACAACCCTGGCTGCTGCATTAAGGATAGACTGGAGAGGGGAGAGTCGAGTGAGAGGGAGGCCAATTAATAGAGCACCATGCCTGCAATTTCACCCACTCCTAGTTTTAGATTACAAATACTGAGGTAAATAACTCACCAAATACTCAACATGTGAACGTGGCCTAACAAATGAAATAATAATAAATACACTGATGCCACATGCACACGTTCAGTATTTGGTGAGTTTTTTACCTCAGTATCTGTAAGCCAAAACCAGGAGGCAGTGCCAGGTATTGATGTGCGAGACTCGTCCAAGTTTCTCACAAGTCTGACCCCGGCCTTAGAAGCATGAGTGCTGCGGACAAGCCGCGTCTAATAAGTAACTAGATGGACAATGTCTGTTGTTTTTCATTGTCTTTTCCGTTCCTTTTCTGTTTTTTAGCCGATTATAATTAATAGTCGTCTACTTCCCGAAAAGGAAAGCTTTGCCTGATATGTAGATAAAGCCCAATATTAGCCAATTATCCTCCATTTGTCATTCAAGGTATGAACAAGATTGACTTTGGTCTTTGTTAAAAACATCTGTTATTTTGACCTCCTCGTATATGATTTTTTTAATGTAGAGTTATGAAAAAAATGCCCAAACATTACACCTAAATTATAAAGGTAATTTTCTTAAGACATGCTTGGCCACCTGTCTTTAAAGCAGTAGATGAGGTTGGCCAAAACTGGCATAAAAATAGCAAAAGCTGCTACAGGTTGCACAGAATAGGGATAAATCACATTACTATGCACATTATATATGTGAAATGCCGGTGATTACATTTTAGCTATGTCTCATGCTTCTGGTCTCCTGATTTCATCATGAATTTCTCTCCCAATACATCAGGCAGAGCTTTCCGTTTCTAATGACAGACTGCTTCATTTTGGAGATGTGGTCATGCTACTTAATCCAGAAAACAGCGAGCAGTCGCTCAGTAATCCATCTCCAGTACACGGTAACTATACTCTCACCGTAAACCCAGAAGAAAGTGCCATCCATGAGAGGAGCCACCTGAGGGCACCGTGCGGAGTAAGTGCTAGCGGAAATGTGAAACCCTGCGGCAGGAATGCTTTCATTATCACAAGGTATGCATATTTCTAATTTACTTTAATTATGACCTACTTGTATCTTTTCACTTGTACATAACTACTTATTGTCAGGCTTGACATTGTACAGGAGGGACTATTGGGTTTTATTGAGGTTGTATACACAGCCAGTGCTATCTGTATACATATAGTAGAGAAACGTATGGGCATGTTTCCACGGGCTGCATTACATCCGGATTAGCTGCGGATTGAACGCTGCGTACAGCCACAGCGTTCAATCTGCAGCGTCCAGATATTACAGCATATTGGAGGGGATTTTATGAAATCCCGTCTCCACTATGCTTGCGAACACGCATCCAGTGGTCCTGCGATTCCGGACATGCAGTGCGTCTTTTTAGACAGCCGCATGTCTGTTTACCTTGCGGCGACGCTCAGTCTCCACAAGGTAAATAACACAGTTCTATGTATAGGGTACAGCGATTCCGGATGTGTTCAGTGAACACATCCAGAATCACCGCACGGCGGCGCTTTGGGCGGAGTGGGGTTTCCGCTCCGTCCAAAGCGCTGACAATCCGGACCATGGAGACTTACCCTAAAGGGTTATTCCCATCTCCAAGATCCTATCCCATAATGTAGTAGGTGTAATAATAATAATAATAATATTAGCAAATGCCTCAAATTAAAAATGTAGTATAGATTTGCTATGCCACTTACCCATGTGCAGGGTATCGTGGTAGCTTAGATATCCATGGTTACGACCACTAACAACTAACTAACTGTCACGATATGAGTGGCTTTGACCATGGATACCTAAGCTACTGCTGTGCCCTGTACATGGGGTAAGCAACATAGCGAATCAGAAGAACTATACTACATTGCTAATTGGAGGTATTTTCAAATATCATTAGTATTACACCCATTACATTTTGGGATAAGATCTTGGAGATGAGAATACCCCTTTAAGTTCATGGACCTCGCTCGGTGTAGAATCTCCAACATTCCTCTAATTATCACATGTCTTAAATCAAAGGGACCTTTTAGGCTCCATAAGCCCCTGGGCCAAGGAGTGACTGCAACCCCTGCACCCACTGTAGTGACGCCTGCATGTAGTATACATGATAATAAATAAAGGCTACAGATACGGAGTCTTGTAGTGTATAATTTGAGTATTGTACTTATTAGGCCCTGGACTACAAGCAGACAGATCTTACCATTGTAGGGCAGAGTAGGACCAGAGAAGACTGCAGCTGCAGTTTTACCCTCAATATTTCTCGGTGTTGCCAGAGAGAGTCGCTCAGTCCTGAGTCCCGTGGTACAATTGCCTTGTTTGTTGCCCTTCATATCTTGCCCTGTCTGTGCCAGCTGCTTGCTTGGTTCTTCTTTAGTGTATCAGCCAGTAGGCAAATGTTATCTCTTCTTATCCGTAATTACTCGTGTCATGTACATTATCCAGTAAAAGCGATGCTCCCTCTAAAAGTACTCTAAAGTTTATCATCGTGTTCTGTAATGTGGCTGAGTACATATTTGTATTGTGTGACAGTGTCGATGGTAGTGAAAATGGAGAGCCTTTGTGCTATGGACAGAATTTTGCCTTGAGGACAGCAGAAGAATTCATGGGCCATGTAAGTGATTCCAGTGATATCTGATGTCGTCTTAGTCCTGCTGGATCAATAATAATGTAATAAATCATCATATATTGCATTATTGTATCAGTACACATTTGTAATATGGTATACACTATTAAATTGATCATTTAGACCTAATGAAGCTGTTGTGCTTACTTTGAAAATTTAGGTTTCAATAGCTGTATAATCCTTTGTCAACATTTTCCCTAACAACTGTTAGAATAAATGACTCCTGCTTATCAGTATCTAACAGCCAATTTTATACTTTTATTTTCAGAGTAAGTATAACAGCCTCATCAGGTCTTAAATCTATTTCATAATATCTGCAATTTGTATTGTGAAATCTGTTGACAGATCTTCCTTACATCATTAAGGGACAAGCTATATAGCCACTAATACAGCTGCCACGGGTTTTCACCTGACTTTCTTGCATATCTTTCTAGCAGTATATATCACTGTACATCTAAGATCCCACCACTATCCTGCCATTTTTACACTGTGCATGGTGAGGGAGATTGTTCTGGTAATCTTCAGTGAATTAAATAATGTACATTATATATTAGCAGAGGATCACAATGAATCATTTGTGTCCACCTATTAGTAATCCACAATGTTTTTTTTGCCAGTTATATCTGACAAGTGACCGTAAATCCTTTGTGAAGAGCAGTAAGAAGTCTTATTTGCAAGATGTCAGTCTGACGGACCAACACTCATATGAGACCTGCTGGCAGGTTGTGTACTTGGACCCGCAGCTCAGACTAGAACACGAAGGACTGCCTGCTCCGGTATGTGTACAAATCCTCATATATATTTGTTCCCACACTACATCAGGATATGCCAAATCATTGGCATGTGGCCACTTTAGTAACCAACAGCACCGTTGTGCCACATAACACCCTTGTTTTTTATTTGCAAGGTGAGCTGTAACTCACTTTGATCATTAAAAATCACCAGAAGAGGGCGCACTATAGTCATGAAATTAAAATATCTACCACATTCCAGATGAATGTAATTAATATTATAATAGTTTTTATGAGCAGCAGGTATATTTTAGCAGTTAAATTATTGTTTTATTTTGGAGTCATAGGGTAAATTCGCATTAGGCAGATTTATCACACCAATTTCGGCATCTGCCACATTCAGCTGAATGAAGCTTGCAGAAATCCATGTCTGTTGCAGAAACAACCCCATGCACATGTGTAGGACGGATTTTCAGTTGCCGAGAATTTGACATCACAGATAAGGTCCCCGTAATAATTTGATAAAATTACCTTAACCTATCGCTTTCTGCAGGATCGGTCTACCATTTGGGGTGTATGGGGACTTCTTAACTGTCCCCCAATAGATTATTTCGGGTAACAAGTGGATTTAGTGTTGGGATTAAATCTCCCGATCCTTTTGTTCAATGTGGCGATGAGCCTCTGCCTGATGATTCTGGCAGCAGGTCTCTTATAGAGCAAATAGGAGCCCTCGTCTGAGTCGGTAGAGATACCTTTCATTCGAACAAGCGTTTATCTGGCCAACAGCTCTCTAATGCCTATGGCCAGGTCAGGTTTAGAGTATTACTATTCCTTTTATATCATTTTCTTTCTTTAATGTTCTGGGTGCTGTGGTACAGTAAAGGGTGTTTTACTGGGTGGAAGATATATTTCTCCTAGCAGATTAATGTTTGGCCGGGTTTTTCCTTAAAGACGGGACCTGTGATGATGTCGGGGTCACGTGATCAGCCCATGTGATGTCTACCTCACTGGTGGGAGGGGTGAGGCCCTATGTAATGGAGGTTGGTGATTGCCACAGTGTGAGTGTGTTTCTAGAAGCTACAGGAACTTGTTAGGACTCAGCCTGGAACTTGTATATAGGATTCCCGTGCTGCAGGACTATCGCAGCAAGACTCGGAAGAACCCTGGGAATGGCACCTGGCGGATGCCGCAGGACCTGGCAGCCGCTTAGTTACGCCCGTCCCGTGCAAAGGGTGAGTCTGGGACCAGTGGTTCTCCAAACTGGAGTATGTGTTTGCTTTGGCTTCTGTTTTTGTTAAGCTGCTGGTTACTGAGTGACATTAAAACCTCTGAAATTGGACTTTATGCCTGTGTGTTGCCTCGTTACTGCCGCCCAGCTATTGCTTACCAGAGCGAATCCCTACAGTTGGTGGACTGAATGCGGGTAGAGGCAGTGAGGCCAGGCTGTTTTTGCTTTTGATCGGTACCCCAGCCTATGTCTTGGGTGAAACGAGTGGCAGAGATCCAGGCGGGGAACTTTCCAGAAATGGAGGCCACGGTCAAAACGCTCATAGAGGCCATGCGACAGCAGCAGCAGGCTATGCAGCAGCAGGCTATGCAGCAGCAGGCTATGCAGCAGCAGGCTACACAGCAGCAGGCTATGCAGCAGCAACAGGAGGCCATGCGGCAGCAGCAACAGGAGGCCATGCGACAGCAGGCTATGCAGCAGCAGGCTATGCAGAAGCAGCAGGAAACCAATCAGCTGTTGATACAGCATATCACGGCAGCGCAGACAAAAGGAGCTGACCGGGGAATCCATGAGGTCCGGAAAGCGGTTCGTATAGCGATTCCCAAGATGGAGAAATCGGACGATGTGGAGGCGTATGTGGAGATGTTCGAAGGAGTTGCTGAGAGAGAGAAGCTACCCCGGGAGCATTGGGCGGATGTCCTCGCTCCGTTTCTGACCCCAGGACCTTTGAAGGCGTATCAGGACCTACCCCCCGAGCAAAGGGCGGACTATACAGTATACAGTCGTCAAGGGTGAGATACTGGCTCGTCTTGGGGTACATGTGTTAGTGCGGGCCCAGCAGGTACACCAGTGGGAGTTTACCCACTCCAGGCCGGCCCGGTCCCAGTATTACGACCTGTTGCACCTGTTACAAAAGTGGTTGCAGCCTGAGGTGTTGTCCCCCACGGCCATGTTGGACCACATAGTGACTGATAAATTTTGGAGGGCTTTGCCCCACTCCCTCCAGACATGGGTCGGTCAGGCATCCCCTACTAATGCCATGCAGATGATAGACCTCATAGAAAGGTATGGGGCTACCAAAGAGTTACAGGGAGGGACCCCTCGAAGGGTAACAGGAAGGTTCCCTAAGTCCCCGCCCCTGGTTCAGCGAGCGGAGCCCAGGAAGGCCGCTCAGGACTTATCTGGGGAAGTAAGGAGCCCAATAATCTGCTGGCGGTGCCAGGAACCAGGTCATATGAGAGCTGATTGCCCACACCTGACTGAGCCCATGGACACCAATTTTGGGTACCGCCAGTCCCACTATGCAGAACCGATGTGTGCAATGGGTACCCCGAAAGGTCCCAATATGGAACATTTGTGTCGGGTTGAAGTAGAGGGCAACCCGGCTGTGGCCCTGTTGGACTCAGGGAGTCTTGTAACCCTGGTACGAGCCAGCTGGATACACACCAGCGAGTATACGGGTCGGAAAATTGGGGTGTTGTGTATACATGGAGACTTAAAAGACTATCCCACCGCACTAGTGGTAATCAGCATGCCAGCAGGGAGGCGGTGCCACGAGGTGGGGGTGGTGACTAATTTACATTATGAAGTGATAATTGGAAGAGACTTTCCATTGTTTTCTGTGCTGTGGCCGTCTGTTGTCCTGTCCACTGAGCAACTGCCGGCACCAGAGGCAACCAGGTTACATTCTCCAGAAGGGGGGCATGAACCTGGTGGCCCAGAGGAAGAAGTGCTGGCGGTAGGAATAACCTTCCCTTCGGTGGAGGAGGGGGAGAGTTCTCCCATAGAAGTATTGGCTGGAGAGGTGGAAGACTTGCCGCTGGGACCCGAGTTGTCAGACTTGAATGTATCAAGTGATAATTTTGGTACAGCGCAACTCCGAGACCTCACTTTAGCTAGGGCCAGAGAAAATGTACTGTTTGTCAATGGGGAACCCCAACAACCTGGGGCAGATACGGTGTTTCCACACTTTGAGTTGAATCAGGATTTGTTGTACCGGGTGGAGAAAATACGTGGGGAAATGGTAGAACAGTTACTGGTACCTCAGACATATCGAAGGCTGGTAATGGATTTAGCGCATGCGCATGTACTTGGGGGGCATTTGGGCCAAAAGAAGACCCTCGACCGAATTCTGCAGCGATTTTACTGGCCAGGGGTTCATGAAGAAGTTAAACTGTACTGTAGTTCCTGTCCAGTATGCCAGGTAACCAGTCCCCAGCCTCACTTTCGGAGCCCTTTGGTGCCTTTGCCAATTATAGAGGTACCCTTCGAGAGAGTGGCCATGGACCTGGTGGGGCCTCTCAATAAGTCGGCAAGGGGACACCAACACATTCTTGTAGTTCTAGACTATGCTACCCGATATCCTGAGGCCATTCCTCTGCGCCACACATCAGCTAAGCTTATAGCAAAGGAACTCATGGGTATGTTTTCACGGGTAGGAATTCCGCAAGAGATTTTAACAGACCAGGGAACCCCTTTATGTAAAAAATTATGAAGGAACTCTGCCGGTTGTTAAATGTTAAACAGTTGCGTACCTCGGTCTATCATCCCCAAACAGATGGTCTGGTTGAAAGATTCAATAAGACACTGAAGAGCATGTTAAAAAAGGCAGTTTCCAAAGATGGGAAGGACTGGGATCTGTTATTGCCATATTTGTTATTTCCAGTGCGGGAGGTACCCCAGGCATCTACGGGGTTCTCGCCCTTTGAACTATTGTACGGCAGACATCCACGGGGCTTACTAGATATAGCCAAAGAGGCCTGGGAAAACCAACCTACTCCCCACAATAGTGTGATAGAACATGTTGCACAAATGCAAGAGAGAATGGAGACAGTCCTACCGTTAGTCCGGGAACATATGGAGGCAGCACAATGGTCACAGAGTCGGGTCTATAACCGGGAGGCTCGGGTAAGAACCTTTAGCCCTGGGGATCGAATTTTGGTGCTTGTGCCTACCGTAGATAGCAAATTTCTCGCAAGGTGGCAGGGTGGCAGGTGGCCAACCAGGTCGGAGAAAGCCAGAACAGGTTTACCATGTTAATTTGCTTAAACCCTGGAAAGATAGAGAGCACCTTGGTGGGGATAGTCCGCTGCCAGCGTTTCAGATGGAAAAGGCTCCGTTACCTCGGGGCGAGGCAGGAGAAGCCCAACCCGCAGTCAAAATTGCAGATACTTTGTCTCCTAAACAGGTTCAGGAGGTCCGGCAGTTCATCAGCCGAAATACAGATGTTTTTTCGGAGCTCCCTGGACGCACCTCCCTAATCCAACATGACATTGTCACAGAGCCACAGGCCAAGGTCCGACTAAAGCCATATCGAGTGCCTGAGGCCCGGCGACAAGCCATCTCGGAAGAGGTAAAAATGATGCTACAGTTAGGGGTCATAGAAGAGTCTCAGAGTGAGTGGGCCAGCCCAATAGTTCTAATACCCAAGCCTGATGGGTCTCTAAGATTCTGTAATGATTTTAGAAAACTCAATGACATTTCAAAGTTTGACGCCTACCCCATGCCCCAGGTTGACGAGTTGATAAGGGCGCTTTGTGCAAGCACGGTATTTTACAACTCTGGACCTCACAAAAGGTTATTGGCAGGTACCCCTAACAGAGGCGGCGAAGGGAAAGATGGCGTTTATAACACCTGAGGGGCTGTTCCAGTATAAGGTGTTACCCTTTGGGTTGCATGGCGCTCCAGCAACGTTCCAGCGGTTAATGGATATTGTTCTCCGTCCCCATCGCCACTATGCCTCAGCCTATCTAGATGATATTATTGTGTTCAGCACCGATTGGGAAAGCCACTTAGCAAAAGTACAGGCAGTGGTAGACTCCCTGCCACAAGCAGGGCTAACTGCCAACCCAAAGAAGTGTTTCATAGGGTTGGAGGAAGCACGGTACTTGGGTTATGTCATTGGGAGGGGAGTTCTCAAGCCCCAAGTGAACAAGGTCGAGGCAATTCAGAACTGGCCCCGTCCCCTCACAACAAAGCAGGTAAAGGCCTTTTTGGGTTTGGTGGGATATTACAGGCGATTCATTCCCAACTTTGTAACCCTGTCCGCGCCTTTAACAGATTGTTTAAAAGTAAAAAAATCTGTGATGGTCCACTGGAATGCTCAGTTAGAGGAGGCCTTTACAAAATTAAAAGGGGTACTGTGTGGTACACCAGTTCTGATCACTCCAAATTTCAAAAAAGAGTTTGTAGTGCAGACTGATGCCTCTGAGATGGGCCTCGGTGCCGTGTTGTCTCAGGAAGTTAACGGGGAAGAGCATCCCGTTAGTTTCCTAAGCCGGAAGCTTACCCCAGCTGAAACCCGGTACAGTATTGTGGAGAGAGAGTGCCTGGCCATCAAGTGGGCACTGGAATCGTTGCGCTACTATTTGCTGGGGAGAACATTTCGGTTGGTGACCGATCATTCCCCTCTTACGTGGATGAGTCAAGCTAAGGAGAGGAATGCCCGAGTCACCAGGTGGTTCCTGTCCCTGCAAAACTTTAAATTTTCAGTAGAACATCGTGCAGGCAGAGTTCACTGTATGTCATGTGTCCACCCCTCTAGGGTTGAACATAGGGGGGAGGTATGTGGTACAGTAAAGGGTGTTTTACTGGATGGAAGATATGTTTCTCTTAGCAGATTAATGTTTGGCCGGGTTTTTCCTTAAAGACGGGACCTGCAATGATGTCGGGGTCACGTGATCAGCCCATTTGATGTCTACCTCACTGGTGGGAGGGGTGAGGCCCTATGTAATGGAGGTTGGTGATTACCACAGTGTGAGTGTGTTTCTGGAAGCTACAGGAACTTGTGTGGACTCAGCCTGGAACTTGTATATAGGATTCCCGTGCTGCAGGACTATCGCAGCAAGACTCGGAAGAACCCTGGGAATGACACCTGGCGGATGCCACAGGACCTGGCAGCCACTTAGTTACGCCCGTCCTGTGCAAGGGGTGAGTCTGGGACAAGTGGTTCTCCAAACTGGAGTATGTGTTTGCTTTGCCTTCTGTTTTTGTTAAGCTGCTGGTTACTGAGTGACATTAAAACCTCTGAAATTGGACTTTATGCCTGTGTGTTGCCTCGTTACTGCCGCCCAGCTATTGCCTACCAGAGCGAATCCCTACAGTGCACATGAGGTAACAATAATGTATTCTGAATCTGCACCCTATTATTCATCTGTCTCCACACCCTCCATGCACACGATAACTGCACTTGATACTTGACTATTGCACTTAAACACACGAGCTGATAACTGGATCATGCAGCTTTATATTAAAATCCCTATTATAATTGCCAGACCTGAAATAACAAGCACTTTTCACCTACTGTGTCCCCCCCAATTCCTTGTAGATTGTAAGCTTGCGAGCAGGGACCTCACTCCTAATGTCACTGTTTAAATTGTCTTAACTTGTATTGAATTTATTGTCTGTACATGTCCCCGCTTAATTGTACAGTGCTGCGGAATATGTTAGCACTATATAAATAAAAATTATTATTATTAGCTTTTATTCTACACTGAAACTACACAAAAAGTTATGTCAAAATAACCTGCCATGAGTACTGCTAGAATACTACAAATTTAAGGATTAAAAAGGCTTTGGAGGGGTACATTAACTATTAACAGATTAGGGAGAACCCCAGATAAAGCCGCACTAGAAAACCTAAAATGTAACTTTTGTTGGGGGGATATAAGTCCTATTCTGTCAAATAAGTGTTAGCACCCCGGGATGCTACATACTACGTAGAAGAAAGAGAGCATTGAGTACTATAATGTCAACAAATATAGGCAGATCGGGGACTTTAATTTTATACCCTATAGTAATATTTAATTTTGAGAATAATAAATGATAAATTTTAGGCTTCTCGTGAGGGTTTATCTGGGGTTCTCCGCAATCTGTTAATGAGTACTACTAGTAATAATGCCATGATATGTAACTTTCAGGCACGGGGAAGGTGGTGTTGGTCTTACCAGGAGGTAAACAAGCTTACCCCTCCAACTTCTGTGCCTACTCCGGCTCCCTGGTGGGTTGCCTCTCCAGGGTCTCTGGTTGCGACAGGTGGGGTGTCGCCTCTAGGGAGTGGTGCTTGCACAGGCCCCGTCTTGCTTGTGTACTCTGTTCCAGGGGACCTGCCTCAGGGCGTGGTGTGGTTGGGAGGCAGGACACCTTTTCTCCCAGCGCTGACTCTATTCAGTGGTCCCAGGATGCCAGGTTCCCCAGCATCAGCTGTTGTCACGAGACATCGGATGCTATGTCTCCTGGGTTAGGTATGTGGTGGGAGGTTCCTTTCTCTTCTCCCTCCTCATCCCTTCCTCTCTCTCCAGAGGGTAGAGATTGGGTGTTATCTCAACGCTGTCAGGTGATCTATGAGAGGGATATTTAAACTCCCCATAGCCTCTTGCTCACCACTGATTATTCAGTTGCGCTTCAGTGGTACAGTTGTAGTTCTTTGTTGAGTATTTCATTGGTCTGGCTCTAGCTATTGTGTATGGTGTCCTCTGGTTCCTACATCCCTGTTTTATTCTTCCTGACTTCCTAAGTTTAATGTTAGGTTCGTTTCTGCCTTACCAGTACAGTTAATTGGTGCATTTGACCCAACTATGGCCAGTGTGCCCAGCCACCAACCATCCCACTATTGGCACCTGGGAAGGGCTCTGCAAAAAGTCTCCCTCTCTTTAGTAGGAGTGGGTGAAGAGTACCCCAGCCCTCAAGGGTGTGCATTAGTGTGGCAGCTTGCGCCAAGTTCGTCTGGCATATTGCCATTGCTGACTTTCAGTCCAGTCATCTCACCACTACTCGAGAGTCACGGAAACACAACACTACTCTGTAGCTTAGGTGTTCTCTGGTCAAAGGCAGGATCATGGGAGAGGAGGGCATTATTTTTAATCCATTCTTTTTACCACCATTTTCTGATTGTATAAATTGCATTTGATAGAGATTTTAGTCTCCTGTTTGCAGAGTAGATGTTACATGTCTGATCACTGTGGACCCCACTGTTGACATTCCAATTGATCAGTAGAATACGGAGTCCAAAGCCACTTGTTCCTCAACAATAGATGATCTCAGTGAAGAGAAAATTGGGAGCGACTGAGCATCTGCAGTGCTTTTTATTCTGACATCTTTGGGACTGAGTGAGATAGCTTAGTACAGCTATAATAGAACAGCCCAGGTCCTATAGCCTCGGATCCCCAACTAACTAATGGAAGAATAGACTTTACTGGACCCTCGATCACCAGGTGTGATCTGAAGATTGGTGTAGCACCAATTGCCGGACTGGGACTAAATTCATCCCTTGCATTTGAAAGTACACAGGCCCACTTGTCGCATGGTGCACTTGTTCTTCATTGTGCACCTGTAGGTTACAAGAAGTGAGGTGAGTGTAATACCACTATGTAACATTTAATCACAGCTGCATCCAGTATTACAGCTCTGTCCTATTTATTGCTCTAAGGCTGGGGTCACATGAGAGTATGGGGTACTTCACGAGATCGCTAGCGAGATCGCTAATGTGTCACCGATTTTGTGACGCAACAGCGACCTTGCCAGTGATCTCGTTACGTGTGACACTTAGCAGCGACCAGGCCCCCGGTGCGATGTCGCTGATCGTGCTCGAATGTCCTGGGCCATTTTTTGATCGCTGGTGTCCCGCTAGCCAGCATGCATCGCTGTGTTTAAAACCGACGGGCGACCTCGTTAGCGACTCAGATATCATGGACACAGGCGGGAGTTGTCAGAATCGCTGCTGTGTGACACTAAGCGATGCACCAGCGATCCCGCCGAGATTGTTGCTGCGTTGTTGGGTAAATTTGACTGTTTGACAGCTTGCCAGATCGTATTGTTGTCGGGATCGCTGGTGCGTCGCTTAGTGTAACGGTACCCTATAACGATGAAACATCACATAGCACTTGGACCTGTGTTAGTCTATTGGGCAGCTCAGATCAGAGATTATTTTCTTGTGCAATTCAGCATGAAAGAACAATGGTAGCATGTTGCAAGTGCATCGTAGAATCAGAACACGCTCACTCATACAAGTCTATGCATGCAAGTGAAGCATCAGACTGTACTCAGTTGTCATCCGAGTACAGCGCAATTATATGCCGAGTTAGGCCATGGAGGTGATGGAGAAATTACTTTCTCCGTCTCCTCTGCACCTGTGCTGGGATTCTATCATGTGAGAGGATCGGATCAGTGCACTGACACTCGGCTCCCGCTCGCAGCAGTGTCATTAGCATATCGTATCCGATGCTCTCACATCAGTTGTTTTATGCTTGTGTGATTCCAGCCTTAGTTGCAGTACCAAGAAAAGATGACATCCAAGTGCAGTCTAATGTTTCACATGCACCCATAGACTTGTGTGGGTGAGTGTGAGCTCAGTCTCGCTGCCAATCCCAGCATGCTGCGATTGTTCTTCTATGCCGATTCGGCATGAGAAAATAATCGCTGAACTGTTCTGCCCCATAGAATAACACTGGGCCGAGTGCTATCTGATAAAACGTCGGATAACACTCGGCCGTTACTCGCTCGTTTGACCCCATCCTAAAAGTGATTTTCTGGTTTTAGAAAACCTACCCCCCACGTTGTTTGTTTAAATAAACAAACTGTGCTTTATTCATGCTGCCCAGATCCAGTGGCTACAGTTCTGATGTCACATCAATAGTGTTGCAGTTAATCAGGGAGCTCAGCAGCTAACTAATTCTTTGTAGCACTATTGACGTGATGCAGACAATAAAAGACGCAAGGTGCAGCAGTGGAAGACCAGGGCTTTTTTTAAAAATTTTTAATATATGAGTGATGATTAAAAAAAAAAGGAAATATTAATGAGTCTTCAATTGTTCATATATATGTATATATATGTCTAAATAAATAAATAAATAAATAAATAAATACAGTCATATGTTAAAGTTTGGGCACCCCTATTAATGTTAACCTTTTTTCTTTATAACAATTTAGGTTTTTGCAACAGCTATTTCAGCTTCATATATCTAATAACTGATGGACTCAGTTATATTTCTGGATTCAAATGAGGTTTATTGTACTAACAGAAAATGTGCAATCTGCATTTAAACAAAATTTGACGGGTGCAAAAGTATGGGCACCTCAACATAAAAGTG
The DNA here is from genome assembly GCF_039654945.1 of Dendrobates tinctorius. NCBI lineage: Eukaryota > Metazoa > Chordata > Amphibia > Anura > Dendrobatidae > Dendrobates > Dendrobates tinctorius. The sequence goes on along the minus strand of NW_027361690.1, from coordinate 44,906,544 downwards.
ACATTAATATTTCGTAGATCCTCCTTTTGCAAAAATAACAGCCTCTAGTCGCTTCCTGTAGCTATTAATGAGTTCCTGGATTCTGGATGAAGGTATTTGTGACCATTCCTGTTTACAAAACAATTCCAGTTCAGTTAAGTTTGATGGTGGCCGAGCATGGACAGCCCGCTTCAAATCATCCCACAGATGTTCAATGATATTCAGGTCTGGGGACTGGGATGGCCATTCCAGAACATTGTAATTGCTCATCTGCATGAATGCCTGAGTAGATTTGGAGCGGTGTTTTGGATCATTGTCTTGCTGAAATATCCATCCCCTGCGTAACTTCATCTTCGTCACTGATTCTTGCACATTATTGTCAAGAATCTGCTGATACTGAGTTGAATCCATGCGACCCTCAACTTTAACAAGATTCCCGTGCTGGCATTGGCCACACAGCCCCAAAGCATGATGGAACCTCCACCAAATTTTACTGTGGGTAGCAAGTGTTTTTCTTGGAATGCTGTGTTTTTTAGCCTCCATGCATAACGCCTTTTTGTATGACCAAACAACTCAATCTTTGTTTCATCAGTCCGCAGGACCTTCTTCCAAAATGTAACTGGCTTGTCCAAATGTGCTTTTGCATACCTCAGGCGACTCTGTTTGTGGCGTGCTTGCAGAAACGGCTTCTTTCGCATCACTCTCCCATACAGCTTCTCCTTGTGCAAAGTGCGCTGTATTGTTGACCGATGCACAGTGACACCATCTACAGCAAGATGATGCTGCAGGTCTTTGGAGGTGGTCTGTGGATTGTCCTTGACTGTTCTCATCATTCTTCTTCTCTGCCTTTCTGATATTTTTCTTGGCCTGCCACTTCTGGGCTTAACAAGAACTGTACCTGTGTTCTTCCATTTCCTTACTATGTTCCTCACAGTGGAAACTGACAGGTTAAATCTGTGAGACAACTTTTTGTATCCTTCCCCTGAAAAGCTATGTTGAATAATCTTTGTTTTCAGATCATTTGAGAGTTGTTTTGAGGAGCCCATGATGCCACTCTTCATAGGAGAATCAAATAGGAGAACTACTTGCAAGTGGCCACCTTAAATACCTTTTCTCATGATTTGATACACCTGGCTATGAAGTTCAAAGCTCAATGAGGTTACAAAACCAATTTAGTGCTTCAGGAAGTCAGTAAAAAGTAGTTAGGAGTGTTCAAATCAAGAAAATGATAAGGGTGCCCATACTTTTGCACCGGTCAAATTTTGTTTAAATGCAGATTGCACATTTTCTGTTAGTACAATAAACCTCATTTGAATCCAGAAATATAACTGAGTCCATCAGTTATTAGATATATGAAACTGAAATAGCTGTTGCAAAAACCAAAATTGTTATAAAGAAAAAAGGTTAACATTAATAGGGGAGCCCAAACTTTAACATATGACTGTATATATATATATATATATATATATATGTATATATATAATTTTAACTCACTGTGAAGTATAAAAGACAAGTTAACTTAATTCTGGCGCTTGGCACAAGTACAAAGATCAAATTCATATTTTTGTTTTCCATTTTTTCTTTTCTACCAGAAAAAATGTAAAAGAAATCATTGACCATAGTTCGAAGTGTCTTAATGCATCAAGTTGAAGTTTTTTTTAGCACCGAGTTGCAGTGCTTATGATTTTTAAATCATTCTTTTGTGCTGTGGGATGAACAAAAAAATGGTGTGCAAAGATTGGTAAAATCTTGTATTTTTTGAGAGTTGAAGGATTTCTCCAGAATCCCTTACTTCTACATTGCCGTCCATCCAAACCTACCAAGATATCTGCCATTCATGCACCTGTCCTGTCAGGTATTTATAGACATGATGTCTTCAACGCTGTTCACTTCCCTTTGTGGAATTAAGCAGAGCTGAACAAACTCTTCAAAGTGAGTCTGACAGCGGATACATGCTGTCTGGACCATGGGCAGCATGTATCTGCCACTGGCTGTACAAACTATGACAGGTATATTTGTCTCTGAAATGCTGTGGCATCACAGAGAAAAAAAACCTTTTGACTTCTCCTCTTCTTCTGCCAATGACAGACTGGTCTCTTCCTGTACACACTCGCAGGAAAAAATAGTCACTCAATGGGAGCGGATGGGGAGAAGCCACCAGTGACTTGCCTTTCTGACTAGTCACCTGTGCGGCCTTGGTCCTCAGCAGCTTTTAAACATAGCAGCATTTCAGAGTCCAACATTCCTGGCTGGAATCATATAGCCAATGTCTGATACATGCGACATGTGGATCGAGCAGCATATATCAGCTATCAGGTTCCCTTTTAGATCCCATAGGTGACTATCATTTTGCCTTTGGGGAGAACTATCACTCCCAGCTTGTCCTGCAGCTCCAGTGGCATGCTGGGAGTTATAGTTCACCATGGGAGTGGTGATATTCTTTTGAGCTAGAGCAGAGTGGACACAGCATTATCTTCCTAATTAGACTAATGTTTGCCAGCTTCTTTCTTCCCAAGTACAAGGGTCAGAGCAACACAAAACAGCACAGCACGCCTCCCCTTGCCCTGTCTCTATGTAACCTCTCTGCAGATCGTGATCAGGACCTCAGACCGTGTACGCAGACTTCATCCTGTCCAGCGCAGCGGCAGTGATTTCAGCAGTGCGGCGAGATTGTGTGCGCAAGACAAGCTGATACTGCCTGGTGTGCTAGCTGCAGAACAGAATACTGGAACACCCACTACAGGGGCCGGCTCTTCTGGCATTTACCAGAAATGCCAGATGGCCAGTCCAGCCCTGAGTAGCACACATGTTCTTTGTATGTAGGAATCCCTAAAGAACAGCTCTCATGGCTGAGTTTTAACACAACAGCATTACAAATGACAGCACTATGGCGGACTCTTCATAGACCTAGTCCATAGACTAGTGGGTATGAAAATTTTTTTTAACGAAAGTTCTCTTAGTATTAATTGTTGAATTTGGTGAGGGTGTCGAAGATCAACATCCAAGGTGGGATGTTTGTTTTATTGTGTATTGTGTTTATACAGATTATGTGTAGTTTTATATAGTGATCATTAAATAAAACTATTTTTTCTGTTTTAGGCAAACAACAAAGTCCTTATAGTTCACAGTAAAACCAATCAGTGCCTGGCCGTCCTTAGGAAGTATACACTATGGTAAGCCACGCAGAACATGGCAGTAATTTGGCCTGCATTTATTATTTCCTTGTTTTCTCCATTTTCATATCAGAAACACCTGTAATATATACAGTGTATTGGTTTTCTGTAGATGTCTCCATGTTTCCTTTTGGAAGGCTATTGCATTTCTGAGTTAATCATGTCTAATGATGTGTTCTGGTGCTATTTGTAGTATATGAATAATAAATCATAATATAGTATCTTATATCACCACTATTTGTGCTAGGTATGATTATTTCTTTATCAAACCTATGGCTTTAGTGTATGTGCTCCTTTTGATTCTGGTATAAATACTTTGTATGTTTGTGTAGTTTGTCCGGTGTGAAAGCTTAAAGGGAATCTGTCACTCTTTTTTTGGACTATGAGCTGCCAGCATCGACATCAGGGGCTTATCTACAGCTTTCTGTAATGCTGTAGATAAGCCCCCGATGTAACCTGAAAGATAAGAAAAAAGAGTTAGGTTATACTCACCCCGGCGTCCGGTCTGGTTCGATGGGTGCCGCCGTCCGGTCCGGCGCCTCCCATCTTCATACGATGCCGTCCTCTTCTTCCCTTCCTGTCGTGGCTCCGGCGCAAGCGCACTGCTCTGCCCTGTTAAGGGCAGAGCAGAATACTGCAGTGCGCAGGCGCCGGGAGAGGCCTGCAAACTGCAGTATTCTGCTCTGCCCTCAACAGGGCAGAGCAGTGCGACTGCGCCGGAGCCACAACAGGAAGGGAAGAAGAGGACGGCATCGTATGAAGATGGGAGGCGCCGGACCGGACGGCGGCACCCATCGAACCGGACCGGACGCCGGGGTGAGTATAACCTAACTCTTATCTTTCTTATCTTTCAGGTTACATCGGGGGCTTATCTACAGCATTACAGAATGTAATCGTCCTCTTCTTCCCTTCCTGTTGTGGCTCCGGCGCAGTCGCACTGCTCTGCCCTGTTGAGGGCAGAGCAGAATACTGCAGTTTGCAGGCCTCTCCCGGCGCCTGCGCACTGCAGTATTCTGCTCTGCCCTTAACAGGGCAGAGCAGTGCGCTTGCGCCGGAGCCATGACAGGAAGGGAAGAAGAGGACGGCATCGTATGAAGATGGGAGGCGCCGGACCGGATGGCGACACCCATCGGACCAGACCGGACGCCGGGGTGAGTATAATCTAACTCTTTTTTTCGTATCTTTCAGGTTACATAGGGGGCTTATCTACAGCATTACAGAATGCTGTAGATAAGCCCCTGATGTCGATGCCGGCAGCTCATAGTCCAAAAAAAGGGTGACAGATTCCCTTTAAAGGGAACTTTTCACTAAATTTGTGCTGCTCAAATCATGGGTAGCATAGTAACATAGTAACATACAGTTGTGGCCAAAAGTATTGACACCCCTGCAATTTTGGCAGATAATACTCAGTTTCTTCCTGAAAATGATTGCAAACACAAATTCTTTGGTATTATTATCTTCATTTAATTTGTCTTAAATGAAAAAACACAAAAGAGAATGAAGCAAAAAGCAAAACATTGATCATTTCACACAAAACTCCAAAAATGGGCCAGACAAAAGTATTGGTACCTTCAGCCTAATACTTGGTTGCACAACCTTTAGCCAAAATAACTGTGACCAACCGCTTCCAGTAACCATCAATGAGTTTCTTACAATGCTCTGCTGGAATTTTAGACCATTCTTCTTTGGCAAACTGCTCCAGGTCCCTGATATTAGAAGGGTGCCTTCTCCAAACTGCCATTTTTAGATCTCTCCACAGGTGTTCTATGGGATTCAGGTCTGGACTCATTGCTGGCCACCTTAGAAGTCTCCAGTGCTTTCTCTCAAACCATTTTCTAGTGCTTTTTGAAGTGTGTTTTGGGTCATTGTCCTGCTGGAAGACCCATGACCTCTGAGGGAGACCCAGCTTTCTCACACTGGGCCCTACATTATGCTGCAAAATTTGTTGGTAGTCTTCAGACTTCATAATGCCATGCACACGGTCAAGCAGTCCAGTTCCAGAGGCAGCAAAGCCTCCGCAGTGTTGGATGTTGATCTCCATGAGTTCATTCATCCTCATTTTTCACAGTCTTTTACTAGGCATTGCTCCTACTAGCCAGTTTCCTACTCCACACTGATGAGGGGCAAAACCCCGAAACAGCTGTCTGTGGATGGATACCATGTTTTGGCATAGGTGGTTTCCTTCATTGGAGACTGCCCTTCCCGTGGTTATTCCTTCCCGGTGAAAGACCTGGCTAGTCATTGCTTGCGTTGAGAAACATGTGATGGTGTCTCCGCGGCTCTTGATTTACAGAGGCAGCAAAGCAACCCCAAAACATCAGGGAACCTCCGCCATGTTTGACTGTAGGGACCGTGTTTTTTTCTTTGAATGCCTCTTTTTTCTCCTGTAAACTCTATGTTGATGCCTTTGCCCAAAAAGCTCTACTTTTGTCTCATCTGACCAGAGAACATTCTTCCAAAACGTTTTAGGCTTTTTCAGGTAAATTTTGGCAAACTCCAGTCTGGCTTTTTTATGTCTCGGGGTAAGAAGTGGGGTCTTCCTGGGTCTCCTACCATACAGTCCCTTTTCATTCAGACGCCAACGGATAGTACGAGTTGACACTGTTGTACCCTCGGACTGCAGGGCAGCTTGAACTTGTTTGGATGTTAGTCGAGGTTCTTTATCCAACATCCGCACAATCTTGCGTTGAAATCTCTTGTCAATTTTTCTTTTCTGTCCACATCTAGGGAGGTTAGCCACAGTGCCATGGGCTTTAAACTTCTTGATGACACTGTGCACGGTAGACTCAGGAACATTCAGGTCTTTGGAGATGGACTTGTAGCCTTGAGATTGCTCATGCTTCCTCACAATGTGGTTTCTCAAGTCCTCAAACAGTTCTTTGGTCTTCTTTCTTTTCTCCACGCTCAATGTGGTACACACAAGGACACAGGACAGAGGTTGAGTCAACTTTAATCCATGTCAACTGGCTGCAAGTGTGATTTAGTTATTGCCAACACCTGTTAGGTGCCACAGGTAAGTTACAGGTTCTGTTAATTACACAAATTACAGAAGCATCACATGATTTTTCGAACAGTGCCAATACTTTTGTCCACCCTCTTTTTTATGTTTGGTGTGGAATTATATCCAATTTGTCTTTAGGACAATTCTTTTTGTGTTTTTTCATTTAAGACAAATTAAATGAAGATAATAATACCAAAGAATTTGTGTTTGCAAACATTTTCAGGAAGAAACTGAGTATTATCTGACAAAATTGCAGGGGTGTCAATACTTTTGGCCACAACTGTAGTTAGCAAGGCCGAAAAAAGACATTTGTCCATCCAGTTCAGCCTATATTCCGTTAGAATTAATCCCCAGATTTGCATCCTTCTAAAGAACCTAATAACTGTAAGATACAATATTGTTATAGTATGTTCAAGGATAGTAACATAGTTAGCAAGGAGATGAATGAATCAGAGCTTGTCTGTACAATTGCAGCCAAGAATGTTCTTGCAGATGCTGCGACCATTCAGAGAAAGCATAGTTTGAAGAGGTGGACTGGATACTGTAGGAAGAAATCTGACTAGTTTGACTCCCACCCGCATTCAGCTTTTCCCTGTACTGCTCTAGTTGATTGACAGGTCTTCCATGGATACACACATGGAAGAGACTTGTCAGTCACCTACAGTGATTTAGCCTCCCATAGTATGTTCAGCATGTACTGAGTGATTAATTCCCTTGAAAGACTATGGACACCTTTATTCCTTTATTTTATCTTAGACTCCAAGGTACACAACTTGTATCTACATCTAAGTTTCAGATGATTCTCTAGTGGGAGTGTCTCTTCCTGTAATATAGGCTGGAAGTCAGGTCTATGTGTATCCAAAGTGCTGCTTTCTTCTTCTCTTGCTGTATTTTATCATGTGCTAGACTTACTTTCTGGTATCTAAACGGCTCCAAGACACAGCTTTCCTCTCCATGTGCTTACCTCCTTGTCTATAGCCTATTTTCTATGTTTTCCATGATACTCTCCACATTCGTACCTCTCTGCACTGCAAATCTGAGTACCACTCCCTCCAGTACAACCCCTCCAAACTGCTATCTCTAATGCTAGGATAAGGGACGGATGAGTAGATGGCGCTCTGACCGATTTCTATTAGTTTTGCCAAAGTTCTGGAGACTGAAGACTAATTTAGAAAGTTGCTTAAATATGTATTTAAGGTTAACATCCTCAATAATCACTAATCTCATCTGGCTCATCTTTCATCGTTTTTAAGAAATCTCAATATGGAAGAGGCCAGGAGCCATTTGGTGAGCTGCAGTTCTTGCTACATGTTCACAGACTTACCAGTGGAAAAGCCAAACTTCACATGCCACAAATGCAAGCTTGTGTCCATGTTGGAGGAAAAGTTGCAAAATCTCGAAGAGAGGTTAGCTACGTTGAAGATCATTAAGGAAGGTGAAGAGTTCTTAGACAGAGCAGAATTATCTCTTCATGTTACAGAAAGAGAAGAAATTCGAAGTGCACCTGAAGAAACAGAGGAATGGAGACATGTGACCCAGAGAAGCAGGAGGATCAGGAGGCAGTCAGCACCCATACTTCTCAGGAACCAGTACCAGGCTCTCACGCAGGGAAACGATGAAGAAATACATCAGGATAAGACTTTGCCCACAAACAGCAACCTTGTACGCCCTCAGAGTCCTCCTGGATGAAGAAAAATGTTGTGAAGAAGAAACGGAGAGTGGTGGTCATGCGGGATTCCCTGTTGAGAGGAACAGAGGCCGCTATCTGCAGACCGGATATAACTTCAAGAGAAATGTGCTGTCTTCCAGGTGCAAAAATTAAAGATGTGTCTGACAGGATATCAGGACTCTTCAGACCTACTGATGACTACCCATTCCTGCTACTACATGTGGGGACAAATGACACCGCAAGAAACGACCTGGAAACCATCTGCAGAGACTTTGAAGACTTAGGCAAGAAAGTGAAAGAACTGGGAGCGCAGGTGGTCTTCTCTTCCATCCTCCCAGTGGATGGCCATGGAACAAGGAGGTGGAATAAGATTCTGCAGGTGAACAATTGGCTACGTCGATGGTGCCGTCAGCAACGATTTGGATTTATGGATCACGGAGTGAATTACCTTTACGATGGACTACTTGCTAGAGATGGGGTGCACCTTGCGAAGACTGGAAAACATGTATTTGGAAGTCGCCTTGCTACACTTCTAAGGAGAACTTTAAACTAGAACAACATGGGAAGGGAAGCAAAAGACCAGAAAAAGCCATACACCTGACAAATGCTATTGAGAACTCTGCTATTAGAAGTGGAAAGGAAGAACAAAGACAAAAGAATCTAATTAAAATATTGGAGAAAGAGAAACCAATCACAAACTAAAATGTTTCTATACTAATGCACAAAGCATGGGCAGCAAACAAGGAGAACTGGAACTACTAACACAGGAAAATAAATTTGATGTCATTGGAATCACTGAAACTTGGTTGGGACGATACACATGATTGGAATACAAGACTAGAAGGATACAACTTATTTGAAAGAAACAGACTTGATAAACGAGGAGGGGGTGTCGCATTGTATGTTAGAAACGCGTATATCTGCACAGAGATTGAAGCTTCAGAGACTGGGAGTTCTGTGGAAACTGTTTGGGTAAGAATACAAGGACAGAACAATGGAAAGGACACCATTGTAGGCATTTACTACAGGCCGCCTGTGCAAGCTGAAGATATGGATGAACTCTTTATGCATCAAATGGCCAAGTTCTCCAAAAAATATGGCATAGTTGTCATGGGAGATTTCAACTATCCAGACATTTGTTGGGAATCTCTCTCAGGCAAAACTAACAGGTCAAGGAAATTCTTATCCTCTCTTGCTGACAACTTTATCTTCCAAAAGGTAGGGGAGAAAACAAGGGGAACTGCTACCTTGGATCTAATCCTTATAAACAGGGAGGAAATGGTTGAGGAGGTAAAAGTGGCTGGGACCCTAGGAGGTAGCGACCATGCTATTTTAGAATTTTGGATAACTAGAGGAGGAAGACCTGTGAAGACTCAGACGTCAAAGTTAGATTTCAGAAAGGCAGATTTTAAGGGATTCAGAAAGAGAATTGGAGGGATCCAATGGCTGGATATCCTTAAAGACAAAAATGTCCAGGAAGGATGGGAAATCTTGAAAAATGAAATTCTCAAAGCACAATTGTTAACAATTCCGAAAAGAGGGAAGAATAGGAAGCATTTAAGGAAGCCAGGATGGATGAACACAGAACTTAAGCACATGCTAAAAAGGAAGAAAAAAATGTTTATAAAATGGAAAGAGGGAGGCATATCTAAAGAAGAATATAATGCTGTCTGCAGAACCTGCAGGGCACAAATCAGATTATCTAAAGCTGACAATGAATTGAGGCTTGCAAGAGATGTCAAAAGCAATAATAAAGGATTTTGGGGATATGACAAAAGTAAAAGAAAAGTCAAAGATGCTATAGGATTTTTACAGGATGAAAATGATGAAATGGTAAGACAGGATGTTGAGAAGGCCGAACTTTTAAATTCCTATTTTGCATCTGTTTTCTCTCAGAAAGGAAATGTAACATCAACTGTTCTTCACTGTCTTATTAAGGGAATAGAAGAATCCAGGATATCTATAAACAGAACGATAGCGAGGAAACACTTAGCTAACCTAAATTAATTCAAGTCTCCAGGTCCAGATGATTTACACCCCAGAGTACTGAAGGAGATAGCAGAAGAAATTTTTGAACCCCTCTCCATAATCTTTGAAAATTCTTGGAGAACAGGAGAAGCCCAGAAGACTGGAGAAGAGCAAATGTTGTTCCTATCTTCAAAAAGGGGAAGAAGGTGGACCCAGGCACCCAGGCAACTATAGGCCGGTGAGTCTGACTTCTACACCAGGAAAGATCTTTGAACAAATTATTAAACAACATGTATGTCAGTACCTGGATAAGAATGAAGTGATTAAACAGAGTCAGCATGGGTTTGTAACTAATAAGTCATGTCAGACTAACTTAATTTCCTTCTATGATGGAATCACTGATTGGGTGGATCAAGGAAATGCTGTAGATATAGTATATCTTGACTTCAGCAAAGCATTTGACAACGTATCTCATACAATCCTTATTGAAAAACTGACTAAGTATGGAATGGACAAGGCAACTGTTAGGTGGATTCATAACTGGCTTAGTGATCGGACCCAAAGAGTGGTCGTAAATGGCTGCACATCCAGTTGGAAAAATGTCTCAAGTGGGGTACCACAGGGCTCTGTCCTGGGCCCTGTATTGTTCAACATCTTTATCAACGATTAAGATGAAGGAATTGAGGGTAAACTGATTAAATTTGCTGATGACACAAAGCTAGGAGGGATAGCTAATACTAGAGAAGAGAGAGAGAGGATTCAAAAAGATATAAATAAACTGGAGAAGTGGGCAGCAACTAACAGAATGGTTTTTAACAGGGAAAAATGTAAAGTACTACATCTGGGCAATAAAAATGAAAAAAGCATAAACAGAATGGGAGGAATAGGCCTAAGCAACAGCACATGTGAAAAAGATTTGGGTATACTAATAGATCACAGACTGAATATGAGTCAACAGTGTGATGCAGCAGCAAAAAAGGCAAATGCAATTCTAGGATGTATTAACAGAAGCATACAGTCTAGATCACGTTAAGTTATTATTTCCCTCTACTCTTCTTTGGTCAGACCTCATCTGGAATATTGTGTCCAGTTTTGGGCACCACATTTTAAAAAAGACATCAACAAACTGGAGCAAGTTCAGAAAAGAGCAACCAGAATGGTGACCGGTCTGCAAACCCTGTCTTATGAGGAAAGGTTGCAGGATTTGGGATTGTTTAGTTTACAAAAGAGAAGACTGAGAGGAGACTTAATAGCTGTCTACAAATATCTAAAGGGCTGTCACATTGTAGAAGGATCAACTTTATTCTCATTTGCACAAGGAAAGACAGAAGCAATGGGATGAAACTGAATGGGAGGAGACACAGATTAGATATTAGAAAAAACTTTTTGACAGTTAGAGTGATCAATGAGTGGAACAAGCTGCCACGAGAAGTGGTGAGTTATCCTTCAATGGAAGTCTTCAAACAGAGGCTGGACAGACATCTGACTGGGATGATTCAGCGAATCCTGCTTTGAGCAGGGGGTTGGACCAGATGGCCCAGGAGGTCCCTTCCAACTCTACGATTCTATGATTCTATAATCAGAACCTCCCACTCCCGTCTCCAAGACGTTTCACGTGGTGCGCCAAATCTTTGGAATGCACTACCCAGGTTAAACGATTAATCCCCAATCTCCACAGTTTTAAGCGTGCCTTAAAAAAGCATTTCTTCAGTCTGACCTACCGCCTCAACTCATTAAACTAACTATCCCTGTATTTCCCACTCACAATTTTTACCATAACCAGGTTGCTCGCATCCTATTCTCACATGCTTTATGCATTTAATAGCCCTCTGTGTCTGTACTGTTACACACTTGGGCTGATAACTGTTCCATACAGCAACAGGAACACCCGATTCTTACACTATGGCTGGTCCGAACAATAAAAGCAATTGTTACCACCCACCTTTCGTGTCTCCCCTTTTTCCTCATAGATTGTAAGCTTCTCATTCCTCTTGGTATCAGTTTTGATCTGTGTTTATTGGTATGCTGTAATGTCTATTGTCTGTACAAGTCCCCTCTAAAATGTAAAGTGCTGCGTAATATGTCGGCGCTATAGAAATAAAATTATTATTATGTATTTAATAAAAAATGTACAATAAAAAAATATCATTGGAAAAGTGTACAGTATGTTGCCTTTAATGGATCAGGTTGTCCACATGCAGAATTGGGCTTAGCTACAGGAAAGTGACATTTAACTACATGTATTCTGTGGGGGAGACTCTGTATAACTACTAAAAGTATAAATACTATAGATTTCAGAATCTGGGAAGGTCACGTAAAACACATGAATGGTAAGAGTAACACTAGTCTACTTTTTATCTCTTTAATGCAGTACACCTAATATTTCTTATTATGTCTTTTTCAGGACATTATTTGGTAAGGAATGTGAAATCACTGCACACACACATCTAAATGGACACAGAGTTGAAGAGAATGAAAATCATTGGATTATTGTTACTGGAAACCCAAGTGATGACACAAATTCAATGTTCGACAGACCTAAACCACCAAGCGAAGGTGTGAGTGGAAGCAAGCATGGCTGTTAAGCTCCAGCACTACCATATTCTTCAGTGGCATGTAGCTGGTTAACTAGGTACAAGTGTATTTATAATAAAAAAAGACTAAAAATGATAAAAGTTAATGAATCTTTGTTATTGATCCACCCAGTCCCTGCAAAACTACACTGCGACTTACAAACTATACAGTGTAGAGGTTTGTACTCACTCGGCTGCGGTTGATGTAGGCACAGAAAGCGGTATTGCTGAAATGTCCAGACAAGTTTATTTAAACTGCATGAACCACTCAGGATAGCAAAACAAAAGAACAAACAGCCTTTTACTGCACAAAGTGAAAACATAAAGTAAGTAGTTCGTACAACATATAGCGGGTCCGCCCGCTCAGGATAGTGTCCAGTTCTTTAGACCTTAGCACGGACCAACACATAGGAGATCCACACATCTCCAGATACTGAATGAGATACTCAGCCTCCATTTTATCTGCCAAACCGTGCCCCTGGGGTTGGGATATGTGAGCAGTCATTCCCACCCATCTCTTATGACTGCTCGTAAAACCCGGCCCTGGAATCGCCTAATAACTCTCTCAGCACTATACAGTTGTGGCCAAAAGTATTGACACCCCTGCAATTTTGTCAGGTAATACTCAGTTTCTTCCTGAAAATGAATGCAATCACAAATTCTTTGGTATTATTATCTTCATTTAATTTGTCTTAAATGAAAAAACACCAAAGAGAATGAAGCAAAAAGCAAAACATTGATCATTTCACACAAAACTCCAAAAATGGGCCAGACAAAAGTATTGGCACCCTCAGCCTAATACTTGGTTGCACAACCTTTAGCCAAAATAACTGCGACCAACCGCTTCCGGTAACCATCAATGAATTTCTTACAATGCTCTGCTGGAATTTTAGACCATTCTTCTTTGGCAAACTGCTCCAGGTCCCTGATATTAGAAGAGTGCCTTCTCCAAACTGCCATTTTTAGATTTCTCCACAGGTGTTCTATGGGATTCAGGTCTGGACTCATTGCTGGCCACCTTAGAAGTCTCCAGTGCTTTCTCTCAAACCATTTACTAGTGCTTTTTGAAGTGTGTTTTGGGTCATTGTCCTGCTGGAAGACCCATGACCTCTGAGGGAGACCCAGCTTTCTCACACTGGGCCCTACATTATGCTGCAAAATTTGTTGGTAGTCTTCAGACTTCATAAAGCCATGCACACGGTCAAGCAGTCCAGTGCCAGAAGCAGCAAATCAACCCCCGAAACATCTGGGAACCTCCGCCATGTTTGACTGTAGGGACCATGTTTTTTTCTTTGAATGCTTCTTTTTTTCTCCTGTAAACTCTATGTTGATGCCTTTGCCCAAAAAGCTCTACTTTTGTCTCATCTGACCAGAGAACATTCTTCCAAAACATTTTAGGCTTTTTCAGGTAAGTTTTGGCAAACTCCTGCCTGGCTTTTTTATGTCTCAGGGTAAAAAGTGGGGTCTTCCTTGTTTGGATGTTAGTCGAGGTTCTTTATCCAACATCCGCACAATCTTGCGTTGAAATCTCTTGTCAATTTTTCTTTTCCGTCCACATCTAGGGAGGTAAGCCACAGTGCCATGGGCTTTAAACTTCTTGATGACACTGCGCACGGTAGACACAGGAACATTCAGGTCTTCCTCACAATTTGGTTTCTCAAGCCCTCAGACAGTTCTTTGGTCTTCTTTCTTTTCTCCATGCTCAATGTGGTACACACAAGGACACAGGACAGAGGTTGAGTCAACTTTAATCCATGTCAACTGGCTGCAAGTGTGATTTAGTTATTGCCAACACCTGTTAGGTGCCACAGGTAAGTTACGGGTGCTGTTAATTACATAAATTAGAGAAGCATCACATGATTTTTTGAACAGTGCCAATACTTTTGGCCACCCTCTTTTTTATGTTTGGTGTGGAATTATATCCAATTTGGCTTTCGGACAATTCTTTTTGTGTTTTTTCAGTTAAGACAAATTAAATGAAGATAATAATACCAAAGAATTTGTGTTTGCAATCATTTTCAGGAAGAAACTGAGTATTATCTGACAGAATTGCAGGGGTGTCAATACTTTTGGCCACAACTGTATGTGCTGGAGCATTCTTCCGAGCACACATCACCGCGATGACACACATCTCCCCTCAAGGACTCGTCCGGCGGCCATCTTACAACATGCCCATAACATGAGTTCACAAGGAAATGTCCAACCATCCGCCACGCAACTGAAAGACAAAAGTTTTTTGGGCCATACTAACTGTCACGATTCCACCCCTCAGTGTGCTTGAGGTGCAGTTACTGATGGCTCAGCCTTCTACTCTGGTACAGGGGCGTGCTAAAACTGTCAGTACTTTGATTGACAGCTCAGTGTCCAGTCTGGTGCAGGGGTGTGCTAAGCTGTCATTGTGTTAATTGACAGATCGTCCATATAATATGAAACTGGGAGGCGCTGGCTGTTGCCAGGTGTTCATTATCCTAGGTGATTGCCAGGCTTCTTAACTGGGCAGGTACTCCCAGACCTCTGCCAGATGTACATTCAGCTACTGTGTGGTTTGTCTCTTTGTGCCTTGCGTTCTGTTTGTAGATGTTTCGATGCCTGACCTTGGACCTTGTTCTGACTATGTCTGTTTAACCCCTTTTGCTCTGATCCACTATTCTTCTGGTATTCTGACCTCGGACCATTACCTGACTACACCTTTGTGTCTTTCTTTGGTTTATGACCTACCCTCCTGTCTTCTGACCTTGGACCTCTTGAGCACTCTGCCTCACGGCTAGTCCGTGAGTTGTGACTAGCGTCACACTAACCTATTTTGAAAACTATTAACATTGTGCATTTTATATTGAGTATGAAATACAGAATTCTTAATAAATGGGTGAGGCCTCACAGTTCTCCACACATGGCTGAGACTCTGACCAAAGGAAGTATGGTCTCTTCCAAAAACATGTTTAAAATTCCAGTGGAAGTGTGTGTTAGCTGCTAGAACTTAAGATGGGAGGGAAGACTTATTCTTATTAGAACAAGTAGATATTAAGGAGCCCTTACACATCAGATGACTGTTGGATGGACGATTGTTCCCCTGAGCATTCCTATGTTCTCTATGACAGAGCCGCTGCCTGACTCCTCTGCAATGACATGTCTCCAGTCAGAACAAATGGATATGCCATTGGAATTCCATTAGGCTGCTGGTCCAATACACATTAGACTATCAGACTATCTCTTCAATATCACCGAGTTCGACTGACTTTAGTCTACTGGGTACATGGACCTTTAGTTTCATCCAAAAGTCAAACATTTTGTACGTTGTTTATCTCCTTAGTGATAATTTAGGCAGACCCCAACCTAGCCAAATACTTTTTTAATAAGCAGAATTCAAAATAATTTTTATCCGGGAAAAAGAGACAACATCTCTTATACTCATAAGGGCCTGTCACACTAAGAGATATCGCTAGCAATATCGCTATAACTTGTGACGTTATAGCGATATTGCTAACGATATCGCTGTGTCTGATACTTACCTACGACCGGCTCCCCCCGCTGGTTATCGCTGATCACGCGAGAACGTTCAGGACCGTTTCTCGTCGTCAGCTTCCTGCGGCGCTTCCTGCTGTGACGACGAGCGACGCGTGGACCTGGGTGGGAGGACGCAGGATCGCCTAGTGTGACAGGTAAGTAGCGACCCCCGTCCCCAGCGATGTCGCTAGTGAGATCTGCCTGTTTGGCAGCTCACTAGCGATCACTTAGCGATGTACCAGCGATCCTGACCGCGTCATATCGCTGGTCGGGATCGCTGGTACATCACTAAGTGTGACAGTACCTTTAGTAAAAGAGACAGCTTAGCAGTGAGAAAAGCAAAATATTAGTGCCTTGCAGAATCTGCTGAGTTTTGGGGTGCCAGTTAATATTAATTAAGAGCATCTGGATCTTTAAAAGGGGAATTATTACATATAGGGTATTTTACAATGACATGCATAAGGGAACGCTAACTAAGGGACAAGGATACAATGAAAGGAAAAAGTAGTAGTAGAGAGTGGTTGAGGATGGGAAGTGGGAAGATACCTAACTAGCTTGGTATGCTACTTTTTATATCAGCTACACAGGCAAACATGGCCCATACATTGCCGATCCCTGTAACACCTCCACATAATAGCATTTTCCAATCAGGTCAAAGTCTGAGTTTACCAGGAATATTCACATGGCTACTGATGTCTATACTCTCCTGAAGGTGGCACTCTTAGGTCCAGAAACAATTAGAGTGTCAAGGGTCTTCACCGTGCCTAAATATAGTTTCATAATTTTTAAGGTTGAAGGTAGACTTAAGTCCATTGAATCCAATCAATTGCCTAACATCTTGATAAAGAGGATTTACACATTTGTAACTATATGTAGCTTCAGGGTTTTCTCTTCTATAAAGTACAATATTATGGGCGCATAGGGCAGATACATGAGTGCATAGGTGCTGGTGGGATTTATATCCCATGTGGACATACCCTGAGGCCCTGTTGAAATTCTCATTTATGGTCCCCGCCTTTTGTACGCGCGGTGATTCCGCATGTGTTCATTGAATACATGCGTATTCACCGCATCCTATACATAGACTGTGTTATTTATCTTGCGGAGACTGAGGGTCTCTGAAAGATAGACATGCTGCGGTCTATAAAGATGCCCCGCATGTGCGTATACGCTTGTCTGCCACCTGCGTCTTTGAATGCATAGTGTAGATGGGATTTCATAAAATCCCCTCCACTATGCTGTAACATCTGGACGCTGCGGATTGGATGCTGCGACTGTACGCAACGTCCAATATTCAGCGTTTCCTGAACGTGGAAACATACCCTGATGATGATGTGCGCCGTAGAGATGTGCATTTTACGGGATACCGTTGTGTGGATCAGCATAGTCTATTCTGTACACTATAACGGGCTGATGGAGTCATAAGGACATTGTTTTGGCCTCTGCTGGTTCAATGGACATGTCCCCAGCTTACTTGCTAAGTGTAGATCATTAACGTAAATTGAACAGGGCTTTATTTGGCACCCACAGACTAGATTTGGTTGAATAGTTCTGTATACAGACCTATGCATACAGTTTTATGGTGTACACTAATAAATATTGGTATTTAAATCATGATTTTGTATCTCATGTATGCACAACCTGTGTGTAGTGGTATGAGTATCTTTCTTTGTGTTCAAATTAATTCATTTTAGTGATCAGATTAAAATAATTTGATATTTGATGTAAAGCAGGCAATTTACAGACACACATTTATTAAATCAGCTTTTATTTTCACTTTCTGGAATGAAAAACAGCAAAAGCAGTTGTCTTTTTTTCACAGTGCTCTGTATTAATTTATAGTTCATGAAAAAATGTAACTCTTATTTACACCAAGATTATGAAGTATAAATATAGGTGCCCTCTTAACTTATAAGAAAATGTACATCTCTTTAGGCTCTCACCTAAAATTATTTTTTGGTTTACGCAGCCTCTTAGGTTCTTCGGGTTCATGGATAAAACATAATTTAATGATCAGACTGTGACTTTGAGCAAGGAACAAAAATGTCTATGAAGACAATGCACTTTTTGGTCCATCATTATAGAAACATTTGGTTGTGATTGGATGAAGTATTTTCTCTCCTCCATCTTTATATGGATGATTGTAGATAAAAAAATAGGAAGGACATGTAGACCCCGAGTCCGAGATTGAACTTTTCCTTTGTCCATATAGAAGCGTTTGGAAGCTTAGCACATAAAACTAGTAGATGGCCGTATATTTTGGCAAAAATGGGTTTCTCAGTCACTTAAAGGAAATTCATAGAAACCTGATGACGATTAACTAGCAGAAGGAATCGTGTCAGGACAAAAATCTTTTCTCATCAGTATTCCTTTTTTTCTGTGGCTTTATACAATATCGACAGCGACAAGGAGGTCCAGCAGGAGGCACTATATGGTTTGTAAACTTGCTGTTCACAAGTGTGCTGAGGTGTTGGTCATCTGTCCTTTAAACATTTGCTTCAAACCATTCCTTTATTGCGTCTCTATTCTCCTTTACCCAGATGGTGTTAGCTTGTGTCTTCTCTATAGCTTGTTCCAAAGCCCGAGATGCAGTGCCTAATCCGATGTCATTATCAATAATATACTGTTTGAATTGCAAAAGCTGTTGGGGAAAAACAGTCATGTTATTCAGTCATCTGAGAATACCCTCAGTACATTGATAAAAAACACAAGCCCATCAAGTTCAACCTATCACACTTGCAAACTTTACTTGATCCAGAGGAAGTTAAAAACCACCTTTGGGTGAGAGCAAACAATCTCTATATATAAATCTGAATGTGTGTGTGTATCACCAACTAATCACGAAGCATCTTTCATTTCACCAGAGCAGTTCAAAAGAAGCTAAGCTGTGATTGGTTGCTATGACCAACAGTTTTCCTTGCAACCAATCACTAAGCATCTCTCATTTCACCAGACCTGGTTAAAAGTAGTTGAGCTGTGATTGGTTGCTGTGCGCAAGATTTCCCACTTGACAACACCTCAGCAGACACTGACATGGTGGGAGAAATCTAGCATCCCCAGGAACATATGCTACAGCCATCGTCTGTCCCCCAGAAAGGAGCAGTGAGTGCATGACAGAAATGAATCCCCCCCGTGTGGTATCATTAAGTGACACACATGAATGTAGGAAAGTGCACATATTAAATGTCATGTGGATTTTATATTTTCTCACAGACACTTTTATGCATTATTGATGTGTTACTGTGCTCTGATGCTGTGAGTCTTTTTTAAAGTGCTACTTTCCCCATAATTCACCTGAATATACCCATATAACACGTAATGCTTTTCCCATAACAACCCATTAAATATGATACTATAGTGCATACAGATGCTGTACATCCATGAGCAACTCAGCCGGACAAATTACAAGTTGATGGAGCATGAAAATGTGTGTGAAGGTTTCTCTACTGTACTAATGTATAAGGTTTGTGCCTGTCCATTGGTGAAAAGCATGACTGTGATATTTATGGTGGCAGATAAGTGAGAATATCAGCCTGATCAGTAGAAAACCTGGGATCTTAGTGAACCGTGTTTCTGTGCAATTTCACTATTCTACTTTTACTGGCTTTGATGGGATGATGTGGGATATTAGAGGTAGTAGCCCGGTAGCTCTGGCTGACGGGATGATGTGGGATATTAGGGGTAGTAGTCCGGTAGCTCTGGCTGATGGGATGATGTGGGATATTAGGAGTAGTAGTCCAGTGGCTCTGGCTGACGGGATGATGTGGGATATTAGGGGTAGTAGTCCGGTAGCTTTGGCTGATGGGATGATGTGGGATGTTAGGGGTAGTAGTCCGGTAGCTCTGGCTGACGGGATGATGTGGGATATTAGAGATAGTAGTCCGGTAGCTCTGGCTGACGGGATGATGTGGGATATTAGGGATAGTAGTCCGGTAGCTCTGGCTGACGGGATGATGTGGGATATTAGGGGTAGTAGTCCGGTAGCTCTGGCTGATGGGATGATGTGGGATATTAGGGGTAGTAGTCCAGTGGCTCTGGCTGACCGGATGATGTGGGATATTAGGGGTAGTAGTCCGGTAGCTTTGGCTGATGGGATGATGTGGGATATTATGGGTAGTAGTCCGGTAGCTCTGGCTGACGGGATGATGTGGGATATTAGAGATAGTAGTCCGGTATGTTGTGAGTTCATTTTCCCCTTCACTACTGAGGCCCAAGGAACTCCCTCTTCTGGTAAAGAAAGGTAGTGAGCCTGATTATCAAACACCTGAACCTGATGATGATGACTGGCTGAGTGGAGTTACTGACTGGATATAAGGCTGCCGACGCCCTTCTGCCCTGCGGGTGATTTCTCTGTGGGATCCTTGGAGACCAGTCTGAATTCCTGCTCTTCTAAAGCTAAGTTTTCTGCTCGGCTTTTTGCATTTGTGCTTTGACTTTGTTTTGCTTTGTTTTTCTGGATTTCTGCCATTCCCTGCTGGGGTGTGCTGAATTCCTTTAGCTCTTTCTTCTGAAAATACCTGAGTGCTGATTTAGTTTTTGAAGCCTAGCTGCTTCAGGGTCTTTTTCCGTATCAGCTTGTTGGCTTATGTCTTTGATAGGGTTTTGGCAGATTGCAGACAGCATCCTTCCTTTCCTGTTCTGTTTAGTTAGCTTGGGCCCCATCGTTTGCTCAGCCTATCTTTCTATCTGTGTGAGTGTTTTTTCATCTTGCTTCACCGTCATTATATGTTGGGGGCTGCCTTTTACTTTGGGGTCTGCTCTGGGGCAGTTTAGATTTCCTTTTTTGTCTTTTGGCTATTTAGCTCTCCGGCTGTGATTGAGGGGTCTAGGGCATCGTAGGAACCCCCCACGGCTACTGCTAGTTGTGTTGATAGGTTCAGGGGTCTGCAATCTGATAGTTGCCAATTTCTCTGGTTTTCTGGACGTAGCTTCTATTTTTGTGTCTGCCTCCTACAGTGACTCAACCATAACAGAATCACCCGCCATACCGCAGATCCTAGGGTACTCAATAGCAGGAAAGAATTGTAAAAAAAAAAAAAAAAAAGTGTATACTTTTTCCTCTATATCTCTGAGGCCGTAGCGGGAATTTTTTTTTCTCTCAATGGAGATAAAGCAATTGTCTGATCATGTGGAGCAGCTCGCTGCGGAAGTGGGGGGAATTTCCACCTACCTTGCTCATTCACATGCTGCTGAACCAAAGATTCCTACACCTGATGTATTTTTTGGGGATCGGTCTAAATTTTTGAATTTCAAAAATAATTGTAAATTATTTTTTGCCTTGAAGCCTAACTCGTCAGGGAGCTCCGCGCAGCAGGTTAAAATTGTCATCTCTTTGCTGCGTGGCGATCCCCAGGATTGGGCGTTTTCTTTGAAACCAGATGATCCTATTCTGACTAATGTGAACGCATTTTTTCAGGCCTTGGGGTTGTTGTATGATGAACCTAATGCCATTGATCAGGCTGAAAAGACCCTGCTGGCATTGAACCAGGGTCGAGATTCTGCAGAATTGTACTGTCAAAAATTCCGAAAGTGGGCAGTACTTACTACCTGGAATGATAATGCCTTGGCTGCTCTCTTTCGGAAGGGGTTGTCAGAAGCCGTAAAAGATACTATGGTGGGATTTCCTGTTCCCTCTGGTCTTGACGATTCTATGTCATTAGCCATTCAGGTTGATCGGCGTTTGAGCGAACGCAAAGCTGCACGAGAGGTGTTGCCACCTGTTGAACAAATGTCTGAACCTATGCAATGTGATAGAGTTTTTTCCAGAGAGCAGCGTCAGGAGTTCAGAAGGCGTAATAAGTTGTGTTTTTTTTGTGGAGATGCCTCGCATATTATTTCTGTCTGTCCTAAACGAGAGAAACGCTTTGCACACACGTTTTCTGTTGGTGGTGTACAACCTAAGTTTCTTCTGGCTATTACTCTGATCTGCTCCCTGTCCACATTTTCCGCCAAGGCTTTTGTGGATTCGGGAGCAGCCCTAAACCTAATGGACTTGGATTTTGCTAAACGTTGTGGATTTCCGATGACACCTCTGCAGACGCCTATCCCTTTGAGGGGGATTGATGCTACTCCTTTGGCTAAAAATAAACCTCAGTTTTGGACCCAGGTGGTAATGCGGGTCGCCCCAGACCATCAAGAAAATTGCAGATTTTTGGTGTTGCATAATCTGCATGATACTATTGTTCTGGGGTTTCCCTGGTTACAAATTCATAATCCAGTTTTGGATTGGAAATCTGTGTCTGTGGTGAGTTGGGGTTGTCGGTGTGCCTTTAGTGAGGCTCCGGTGTTTTCCACCTCTCCTCAGTCGCATGATGTTCCTGATTATTTGGCAGACTTTTATGATGTATTTAGTGAGAATGAGTCTGCGTCTCTGCCTCGTCATAGGAGTTGTGACTGTGCAATTGAACTGAGCCCGGGGTGTAAATTTCCCAAGGGTCGGCTCTTCAATTTATCTGTACCCGAGCACGAGGCTATGCGATCCTATATTAAGGAGGCGTTGGAGAAGGGTCATATTAGAGCATCCTCGTCACCCTTAGGTGCCGGTTTTTTTTTGTAGCCAAAAAGGATGGATCATTAAGACTTTGTATTGATTATCGTGCCCTCAACAAAATTACTGTTAAATATCAGTATCCGTTACCCCTGATTTCTGATCTATTCTCCAGAGTTAAAGGTGCATGCTGGTTTACCAAGCTTGACCTCAGGGGGGCGTATAATCTTATTCGCATTAAGCATGGGGATGAATGGAAGACGGCGTTTAATACTCCGGAGGGACATTTTGAGTACCTGGTGATGCCTTTTGGGCTCACTAATGCCCCTTCTGTCTTCCAGTGCTTCATGAACGATATTTTCCGAGATTTTGTCGATACATTTTTGATTATCTATCTGGATGATATTTTGATCTTCTCCAAGGATTGGGATTCTCATGTGGAACATATTCGGACTGTGTTCCGGATCTTGAGGGAGAATTCCCTGTATGTCAAAGGATCTAAATGCCTTTTTGGAGTATAGAGGATTTCTTTTTTGGGATTTATTTTGTCCCCGTCAACTATTGAAATGGACCCGGCCAAGGTACAGGCCATTTACGATTGGGTTCAGCCCACTTCTTTGAAGGCCCTCCAGAAGTTTTTTGGTTTTGCTAATTTTTATCGGAAATTTATAGCAAAATTTTCTAGTATTGCCAAGCCATTGACTGATTTGACTAAGAAGGGTGCTGATGTGTTAAATTGGTCTCCGGAGGCTGTTTCTTCCTTTCAGGAGCTGAAGCGAAGATTCACCTCCGCCCCAGTTTTGCTGCAACCTGATGTCTCACTTCCGTTCCAGGTAGAGGTGGATGCTTCTGAGATTGGTGCAGGAGCTGTTTTGTCCCAAAAGGATCCTGTAACATCTAAAATGAATCCCTGTGCTTTCTTTTCCCAAAAGTTCTCTCCATCTGAACGTAACTATGATGTGGGGAATCGGGAACTGTTGGCCATGAAATGGGCATTTGAGGAGTGGAGACATTGGTTGGAGGGAGCTAAGCATCAAGTCGTGGTCCTCACTGACCACAAGAATTTGATTTACCTAGAGTCGGCTAAGCGCTTGAACCCTAGACAGGCTAGGTGGGCCTTGTTTTTTACACGTTTTGATTTTGTGGTTTCTTTTCTTCCTGGAACTAAGAATGTCAAGGCAGACGCCCTCTCTAGGAGCTTCTTTGCTGATTCTCCTGTGGTGACCAAGCCTGCTACCATCTTAGGCGAAGGGGTAGTTCTTTCTGCCATCTCGCCCGATTTGAGACGTGCTCTGGAAGAGTTCCAGGAGGACAAACCTGAGCGTTGTCCCAGTGGAAAGTTGTATGTTCCTGACCAGTGGAAGAAGAGAGTGATGTCTGAAGTCCATTGCTCTGCTTTGGCTGGTCATCCAGGTATTTTTGGTACTAGAGATCTGGTGAGTCGGTCTTTTTGGTGGCCCTCCTTGTCTCGTGATGTCAGGAATTTTGTGCAGTCCTGTGGGACGTGCTCCCGGTCTAAATCATGTTCTCGCTCTAGTGGGTTGTTGATGCCTTTGCCTGTCCCCAAGAGGCCATGGACCCATATTTCAATGGATTTCATCTCTGATATGCCTGTCTCTCAAAGGATGACTGTTATAGAGGCCATGGACCCATATTTCAATGGATTTCATCTCTGATATGCCTGTCTCTCAAAGGATGACTGTTATTTGGGTGATTTGTGATAGGTTCTCTAAGATGGTTCATCTTGTACCACTCCCTAAGTTGCCGTCTTCCTCTGAGTTGGTGCCCCTGTTTTTACAACAGGTGGTTCGCTTGCACGGGATTCCTGAGAACATTGTATCTGACAGAGGAGTCCAGTTTGTGTCTAGATTTTGGAGAACTTTCTGTTCCAAGTTGGGAATTCAGTTGTCCTTCTCCTCTGCTTTTCACCCTCAGACCAATGGGCAGACAGAGAGAACAAACCAGACCTTGGAGTCATATTTGAGATGTTTTATTTCTGCTGATCAGGATGATTGGGTTTCATTTTTGCCCTTGGCCGAATTTGCTTTAAATAATAGAGCTAGTTCTGCCACTTTGATGTCACCTTTTTTTTGTAACTTTGGGTTTCATCCTTGTATACTATGAGTTATTTTTAATGGTTTCAACACTCCAATTAATTAATACCAAATATTGATGTAGTTTCAATCAGTTATACTCAGCTCTTTGAACCTTCCTAGAAGGTCATTGAAACTTGTTTCAATAAGATGTTCAAATTGTCCAAGCAGAGCAAATAACTGGCTAAAGGGGGTTTTACACTAAGCAATATCGCTAGCAATATCGCTAAAACGTCACTGGTTTTGTGACGTTATAGCGATATTGCTAGTGATATCGCTATGTGTGATACTTACCAGCGACCGGCTCCCCCGCTGTCCATCGCTGATCGCGCGAGAATGTCCGGCTCCATTTCTCGTCGGGCGCTTCCTGCTGAGACTTCCTGCTGTGACGACGAGCGACGCTGGACGCGGGCGGGAGGACGTCTGGATCGCTGTGTGTGAATGGTAAGTATCGTGCACTGCGTCGCTGCTGCATCGCTGTGAGATCTTTCTGTATGAAAGCTCACTAGCGATCATTTAGCGATGCACCAGCGATCCTGACCGGGTCGGATCGCTGGTTGGATCGCTGGTGCATCGCTAAATGTAAAAGGGCCTTTACACTTATCTACCAACAAAGGACCTTTATTGCCATAATTAGATTATCTTGTGCTCCAAAGCCCCTCCTCCAGCTTGCTGTATTTCTGCTATGTGGCACACAGGATGCCCCCTCCTCTAGCTTCTTGTATTATATACTGGTTAAAAACAGGTATTGAGGGGAAGTGTTTATAGCCAATGGACAATAGACTTGTGACATCATTCCCCACATGGTGGGGCTGGACACACCTTTTAGCTGGACATTTTAAAAGAACTAGGACACATTGTTCTCTAACTCTTTGCTCATGGAGGATGACTGGTCGACGTCTATCTGAATAATGTAACGTATGAATAATGTTTGTTTCTGATTAATGCATATGTATTTATAGTTTTATATTGTTTATTATTTAATCTTATCATTTATTAAGTAAATCAATTTAGAAATTCAGTTCTTGTGTGAGCATTTTCTTATTCATCACAATCCATTGGAACCCTTACAATACAATCCTCGATTTTCTTCAGGGCAGGTGGAGCCCTCTGCCTGCCCAGGTGTTGACACTGTGGTGGAGAGAATGCACCAGATCTGGGACCAAGTGGTGGATAAGTTATCTCTCTCCCAGGAAAAGGCCCAGCGGTTTTCCAACCGACATAGGACCATTGGTCCCCAGTTTAAGGTTGGTGATATGGTGTGGTTATCATCAAAAAATATTGCTATGAAGGTGGCTTCTCCTAAGTTTAAGCCTACATTTATTGGACCTTACAAGATTTTGGAGATTATTAATCCGGTCTCTTTTCGTTTGGCTCTTCCTGTCACATTTAAAATCCATAATGTGTTCCATAAATCTTTGTTGAAGAGGTTTGTTGAACCTGTTGTTCCGGGGGTGGCACCTCCAGACCCTGTATTGGTTGAAGGTAACATGGAATATGAGGTAGAGAAAGTACTGGATTCCCGTCTGGCTAGACAGAGACTCCAGTATTTGGTTAAGTGGAAGGGTTATGGTCAGGAGGATAATTCCTGGGTCTCTGCCTCTGATATTCATGCCAAAACATTGGTGCGTGCCTTTCATCGGGCTCACCCTGATCGCTCTGGTGGCGTGGTTGAGGGTTCGGTGACCCCTCCTCAAGGGGGATGTACTGTTGTGAGTTCATTTTCCCCTTCACTACTGAGGCCCGAGGAACTCCCTCTTCTGGTAAAGAAAGGTAGTGAGCCTGATTATCAAACACCTGAACCTGATGATGATGACTGGCTGAGTGGAGTTACTGACTGGATATAAGGCTGCCGACGCCCTTCTGCCCTGCGGGTGATTTCTCTGTGGGATCCTTGGAGACCAGTCTGAATTCCTGCTCTTCTAAAGCGAAGTTTTCTGCTCGGCTTTTTGCATTTGTGCTTTGACTTTGTTTTGCTTTGTTTTTCTGGATTTCTGCCATTCCCTGCTGGGGTGTGCTGAATTCCTTTAGCTCTTTCTTCTGAAAATACCTGAGTGCTGATTTAGTTTTTGAAGCCTAGCTGCTTCAGGGTCTTTTTCCATATCAGCTTGTTGGCTTATGTCTTTGATAGGGTTTTGGCAGATTGCAGACAGCATCCTTCCTTTCCTGTTCTGTTTAGTTAGCTTGGGCCCCATCGTTTGCTCAGCCTATCTTTCTATCTGTGTGAGTGTTTTTTCATCTTGCTTCACCGTCATTGTTGGGGGCTGCCTTTTACTTTGGGGTCTGCTCTGGGGCAGTTTAGATTTCCTTTTCTGTCTTTAGGCTATTTAGCTCTCCGGCTGTGATTGAGGGGTCTAGGGCATCGTAGGAACCCCCCACGGCTACTGCTAGTTGTGTTGATAGGTTCAGGGGTCTGCAATCTGATAGTTGCCAACTTCTCTGGTTTTCTGGACGTAGCTTCTATTTTTGTGTCTGCCTCCTACGGTGACTCAACCATAACACTGGTAGCTCTGGCTGACGGGATGATGTGGGATATTAGGGATAGTAGTCCGGTAGATCTGGCTGACGGGATGATGTGGGATATTAGGGGTAGTAGTCCGGTAGCTCTGGCTGACGGGATGATGTGGGATATTAGGGATTGTAGTCCGGTGGCTCTGGCTGACGGGATGATGTGGGATATTAGGGGTAGTAGTCCGGTAGCTCTGGCTGACGGGATGATGTGGGATATTAGGGATAGTAGCCCGGTAGCTCTGGCTGACTATTAGGGGTAGTAGTCCGGTAGCTCTGGCTGATGGGATGATGTGGGATATTAGGGGTAGTAGTCCGGTAGCTCTGGCTGATGGGATGATGTGGGATACTATGGTGAATGTGGCTATGCGGAGTGGGCGGGGCTATACTCTCAGCTTTCTATAGATATAATCATTATAATTTGTTATGACTAACCATAGTTAGTTACTATGCCTGGACAGCGCCGGGCTCTTCAGCTAGTTTATCATAAAGTGGGAAAATTCCTTTCTTACCCACAGTGGAAATCAGAAGATTCTAAAATCCTCACGTGTGTCATACCGCAATGATGACATCATGCCTGCTAATCAGAAGAGGCACCGGAGATGCCAAGAGATAGGAGAAGCTCGCAGAGCTGATCTGGCAGCCATGGGCTACTGGCATGGCCACTGCACCAGAGTCCATCGAATCTTTATGCTTTACTACGCTAGCAATCGCTGATCAGCTGCAGCCTTCACAGCCACAATAAAGGAGCTCTTAAATCTAATTTAAGTACATTTACTCCACTTAGTAAAACTAGTCAACGAGCTGCTAAAATATTGTACTTACTTGCTGCAGCTCAAACTCTGAAGAGAATCTTCTAGTGACTCCATTTATCAAGTTACCAAAAGACATTCCAGCTCCAATGCTAGGAAAAATAAACAAAACCATAATAAATGGATAAGTGAATGAATAAACAAGCAAATAATACATATGCAAATCTAATTAAATGGAATATATAGAAAGTCATAATTACTTTTCATTTTTAGGCAATTTTAAGCAGCTACTTTAGCCATTTGGAAATATTCCGATAAGTTGATTATCTATACGGTATGTCATATTCGCATAATATTGAAGCTCACAAGATATGGTCCTTTTGTAAACTTACTCTTTAACAAGTCTTTCCCAATTGGCTCTCATGAAGTCCCAGGAAAGGCTCTGGCCTACCACGTTATTAGCAACATTGGTAATTGTGGAAAGGGCATCTTGTTTGCGGATTTTGGTGGAATCCAAGGAATATTCCAGGAGTCTGTGAATTGAAAAAATAAACTTGTGAACACAAATAATTTCTTATTAACTAGAACATGATATGTGATGCATAGTGGGGATTTAATCTTGGCTTTAAGCTAGAAAACTGGAGTAAAAAATTTCAGTAAGCTCAACTTTGATGTGGTTATAAATCAGCTTAGAGGAGTTTAAGAGAAAAAAAGGTACAAACCATGCTGTCAGAACTAACTCACTGACAGATTCATTGTTAACTCATTCTGCAGTCTGCACTTTATGGTCAGTCATGCACAGAAGCTATAGAAGCCAAACAGCTCATAAGTTTTTTTTGTGAAATCCATTTCAAAAATAATTTCTAGCTAAAAATGCAACAATTTAAGCTGATTGCCAGGGATTGGAAAAAAGCTGACACCTTTCGTGTCTACCTTTTTTCCTCATAGATTGTAAGCTTGCTCTTGGTATGTGTTATGATCTATGTGATTATTGTTATGCTGTAATGTCTATCGTCTGTACAAGTCCCCTCTATAGTGGAAAGTGCTGCAGAATATGTCGGCGCTATAGAAATAAAATTATTATTATTATTATAATGGTACTATAATGTAACATTTTTGTATGAATGTACATTATTGATCTTTATTATACATTATGTGGGCTTTCAGTGAAAAGCCATCAATTCTGTCAATGGGAATGCTGGAGACTGACATTTAGAAGCCAGGATGAGCATTTTCTCTGAATCTGGCCCTTTATGTGGGAGATTTTGTCTAGCCTTCGCCTTCTGTTTGCAGATGACGGTGTACATGTACATTCCATGTCAGGGAGAAGTTGAGTGCATGTAGGGTGGGAGCAGCCATGTTTAAGTACTAATGGTTCTCCATGTGAACATATGGAGATAATGGGGTCCCTAGACCGCAGATTTGCGCTCAAGATTGGAGTATATGATGTAGAAAGGTAGTCGTTTGAGCATGATAGTTGTGAAGAGATAGACTGTTGCTACATTATCTATATTCTTTTTTTGAAAATAGGGGAAAAGGGGAACCTTAAAGTGATGGGAGTCCATAGAACATGCTCCTATTATACATTTATATTATAATCTCAATATACCATAAATGTTTTCAGTGGTGATATCATTTTTTATTGAAGCCCTTGGAATATGTTCGATCTAACAAAGGCTCTTGGACCAAAATAAAAAAGTAAAGCAAAGTTTTAACACTCTCATGTAGAACAGGACTGAGATACTCAAACGTCTGTTCAGTTACATTGCTGTTACAGTACTTTGCTGAACTGATCAGTTTTCAGGGTTATAACAAACATTGAACAAGCCTCTGACAACTTGCGTTGGCCTGTAGATCATAATCATTTGCTTCCTTTTGAAGAATGTTGGCCTTAAAAGATTGAACTAATGGATGCTTTTCTGGAGTGAACTGCTCCCCTTCCATGTGGATTTCTGCTTGCTGGGTGGCAGTTCGCTCCTGAATGATTGTCAGTTTAGATCAGCGGCATTTTTGTGCTGAACTGTGTGCTCTCATGCTGCGCGCAGAAGCATGATTGCAGGGTTGCAGATGCTGCCTGGATCAAGTGACTATTGCTTCAGAGCAGCATTGACAAGCTTTATAGCATAGAGCTAGCAAGAGCATGTGCCTTACCTATAAATCCAGCCACCTCTGCTAGACTGCAGAAGTAGCCAGTAACCTAGCAACATGTAGCAAACAATAAAATTAAAAATCACCCCCTAAATCTCATTCTTGAGAGTGGACAGGATTTTTTTTTTACAAGAACTTTGCAATTTTATTAATTTATGATGCTGAGAAAACATCTCTAAGGCCGGAGTCGCACTACAGCGAGATACGGCCGAGTCTCGCAGGTTAAAACCAAGCTCTGGCACCGGCACTCCGGAGCGGAGCGTGCAGCTCCATGTATTGCTGTGCGGCTGCACGCTCCGCTCCAGAATGCCGGCGCCAGAGCTTGGTTTTAAAACCTGCGAGACTCGGCCGTATCTCGCTGTATGTGATCCCGGCCTAAAACATAAAATGTATCAAACTTTCACCTTAATTACCTATTGAGAATCCAGGGTTCATTACTACACGCCAGACCTGCTCGGAGTTTGTCAGCCTCTTGCGCATTAGTGGTGCTCCTGAACTTTTCCCATGTAAAATTCCATTCAGTTTCTCCCCCTCGAGCTATAGCATTGCAGTAGATGGTGGATCTCAAATTTGCATGAATACTGTACATATTGACACAGAAAATAACGTTATTGAAGTTTTTTTCAGTTTTACATAACAATTTGCCATATCATTAAGGACATATTACTAGAACTAAAGGCTGGAAAAAAGTAAAGAAATTGTCTGCTCTACTGGGCCAGGCAATCTGAATATGCATCTGTCACAATACTTACGGATTAACATTTGTATTCATCCATTCGTTAAACCATTCGGTAGCCAGTTCTCCACATTCTGTGATTCCGTAACTACAACCCATATTGACTGCATTTATTTCTTGGTATCTGTAGGTTAGAAAATATGAAAAATAGAAAGACAGTGAAAAAATCTTAATCAAATTATAAGTGCAATACTAATTTTCCAAAATGTTACATATTATCCTCGTTGCCATTAACATAAGGGCTCCTTCAAACAGGCTTGGACTGGCCCACAGGAGAACAGGAGAAACCTCTGGTGTACAAGAGTGGGCCACCCACCACCCTCTTATATGAGCAGTACTTGGCACAATATACTTGGATCACTATGTACAGACAAAGGCAGCATCTTATTTACCATTCTACCCAGTTCATTGTTATATATACAGTGAAGGAAATAAGTATTTGATCCCTTGCTGATTTTGTAAGTTTGCCCACTGACAAAGACATGAACAGTCTATAATTTTAAGGGTAGGTTAATTTTAACATTGAGAGAATATCAAAAATAAAATACAGAAAATCACAGTGTATAAATTGATTTGCATTTTTCAGTGAGAAATAAGTATTTGATCCCTCTGGCAAACAACTTAAAACTTGGTGGCAAAACCCTTGTTGGCAAGCACAGCAGTCAGACGTTTTCTCTAGTTGATAAGGTTTGCGCACATGTCAGGAGGAATTTTTGGTCCACTCCTCTTTGCAGATCATCTCTAAATCATTAAGATTTTGAGGCTGTCATTTGGCAACTCGGAGCTTCAACTCCCTCCATAAGTTTTCTATGGGATTAAGGTCTGGAGACTTGCTAGGTCACTCCATGACCTTAACCCCTTCTTGACCAGAGGTATTTTCGTCTTTATGGTTTCGTTTTTTTGCTCCCCTTCCCAGAACCATAACTTATTTATTTTTTGGTCAATATGGCCATGTGAGGGCTTGTTTCTTACGGGATGAGTTGTACTTTTGAACAACACCATTGGTTTTAACATATTGTGTACTGGAAAATAGGAAAAAAATTCCAAGTGCGGTGGTGCGATGGTGGATATGTATGATGGGTATATGGGCACTGCCAGTGGGCCTGTGGGATGGTGGATATGCCCGGTTAGTTACTATGCCCGGGCAGCGCCGGGCTCTTCAGCTAGTTGCAAATAAAGTGCAATCCCACAGTTGTTTTGTGTTTTACTTTTTTACTGTGTTCTCTAAATGCTAAAACTGACCTGCCATTATGATTCTCTAGGTCATTATGAGTTCACAGACACCAAACATGTCTAGGTTCTTTTTTATCTAAGTGGTGAAAAAAATTCCTAACTTTGTTAAAAAAAAATGCGCCATTTTCCAATTTCAGCCATTGGGTGGTGTGAGCATTGTCTGATTGACTTGTTCACACTTGTGCATGTCACATATGTTTGTAATCTGTTTTTTCCTTGCTCAGCATGGTTTGGGAGACCCCACCCCTCTCCTGTGTGACATGCACATAAATGACCTGTCTTACACCACAAGCCCATATACTAGGAGGTGCCTGTCTGTATCCTGTTCATTTAGACACTGTTCACATGTTCAGGTTTTGAATACATTAGATAGGGACTGCTTCGTGAAGGGTTACCGTGACGTGGTGAAGCGGCTTGGTATACACTTTTTGCAAAAAACGTATCGACTAAATACCCTGTATTTTTTATACAGCACTTGCTGATTACTGTCATGTTCTTTACTGCAGAGTATTTTTGCAAATTTGTCATTTTGTGTTTTCTTGTTGTTTTTCACTTTCCAATACCCGTAGCGTCTTCATTTTTCAACATCTCGGGTTGGGAGAAGGCTTATTTTCTGCTCACCGAGCTGACAATTTGGTGCAGATATGATCTTTTCATCGCCCGTTATTGCATTTTTTGCAATGTTGCGGCGACCAAAAATGTATTTCTGCGGTGTTGACTTTTTTACTTGTTACGCCGTTTAGCGATCAGGTTAATCCTTTTTTTATTGATAGATCAGGCGATTCTGAATTCGACGATGCCAAATATGTGTATGTTTGATTTTTTTTATTGTTTTATTTTGAATGGGGTGAAAGGGGGGTGATTTGAACTTTTTATATATTTTTTTTATATATATTTTTAAAAACTTTTTTTTTTTTAATTTTGGCATGCTTCAATAGCCTCCATGGGAGAAGCTGTCATACCCGATTGGCTCTGCTACATACAGGCGATGATCACATCGCCTGTATGCAGCAGAATTGCTTACTAGCTATGAGCGCCGACCACCAGGCGGCGCTCATTACAGTCAGGCAGTGACAACCATAGAGGTCTCCTGGAGACCTCTGGTTGTCATGCCAACCCAGTGACGACCCGCGGTCATGTAACTCGGGCGCCGATGGGCGGGATTTCTGGTGCGCTTGCCAGAAGCGCGTGTCAAATACCGCTGTCAGAGTTTGACAGTAGCATTTAATGGTTTAACAGCCCCACGAGGATCGCAATTCCTCCTGCGGCTGTTAGCAGCACGTCAGCTGTTCAAAACAGCTGACATGTGCCGGAAAAGATTTGGGCTCAGTGTCGGAGCCCACATCAAAGGGAGGGTGTCCGACATTGGTGTATTATTACGCCCGATGTCGGAAAGGGGTTAATGTGCTTCTTTTTGAGCTACTCTTTTGTTGCCTTGGCTGTATGTTTTAGGTCATTGTCTTGCTGGGAGGCCCAGTCATAACCCATTTTGCATGTCCTGGCGGAGGGAAGGAGGTTGTTACTCAGGATTTTACGGTACATGGCTCCATCCATTCTCCCATTGATGCGGTGAAGTAGTCCTATGCCCTTAGGAGAGAAACACCCCCAAAACAATGTTTCCTCCTCCATGCTTGACAGTGAGTACGGTGTTCTTTGGGTCATAGGCATTTCTCTTCCTCCAAGCACGGTGAGTTGAGTTAATGCCAAAGAGCTCAATTTTTGTCTAATATGACCACAGCACCTTCTTCCAATCACTCACAAAATCATCCAGGTGTTCATTGACACAACTTCAGCTGGGCCTGCACATGTGCCTTCTTGAGCAGGGAAACCTTGCAGGCACTGCAGGATTTGATACTTTTACGGCGTAATCTGTTACCAATGGTTTTCTTGGTGACTGTAGTCCCAACTGCCATGAGATCATTAACAATTTCCTCCTGTATAGTTTTATGCTGATCTCTTACCGTCCTCATGATCAAGGATATCCCCCAAGGTGAGATTTTGCATGGTGCCCCAGATTGATGTCGATTGACTGTCATTTTATATTTCTTCCATTTTCTTACTATTGCACCAACAGTTGTCTCCTTCTCACCCAGCATCTTACTTATGGTTTTGCAGTCCATTCCAGCTTTGTGCAGGTCTATGATCTTGTCCCTGACATCCTTAGAAAGCTCTTTGGTCTTGCCCATGTTGTAGAGGTTAGGCCGAGGTCACACTGGCGAGGAATACGGACGAGTGAGAGGCATTAAAAGCACGCATTACACACGGACCAATGATTCTCTATGGGTTTGCTCCCAACAGCCATATACTTCTCGGGCGTATTCTATGGTCCGTGCCAATCGCAGCATGCTGCGATTGTCAGCGTACTACGCCCGTAATACGCCAAAGCAAGTCTATGGGTGCGCAAAAAATACGGATTACACACGGACCACACGTGTGACTTGCGAGAAATACACAGGTCTTTTGTATGGTGACAGGAAATGGGCCAATCCATCATCAGGAAGCCTAGACATGCAAATGAGCTCAAATAGCGCTCCAGACAACAATGAAGTCAGCCTCCACGGAGTACAGCAGCGTCATGGTGCCATATTTCCTAAATGTGGAAATGCTGATTGTATTAGTGCAGGAGCGGCCCGAACTCTGGGACCAAAGGGATGCCAATTATGCAAACCGGGCAAGAAAGGAGGCATCATGGAGGCGCATATGTCGCCAGATGTTCCATGACTTTGGTGATCGGCCACGTGAGGAGCAGCAGAAACTGAGTAAGTACAAGGCCCAAAAATGATTAAAATTACCTCACAACCAAAAATGCATACAGATTCTGCCCCCCTCCCCTTCCTGTGCTTCTACTTTTTTCCTCATGAGGTGGGTAGATTTTGATGTGACACATAGTTTCACACTGCCATAATTTTTCCCAGGCCACAAGCTCCTCATCCTCTTAGCCAACCAAGTTATTAAGTGTAGTTACTTGATACATAAACTATTCAGACCCTGTGTATCTGGCCTGGATGGGCCAATTAGATATGCCACCCTGGCTAGAAAGCATACCCCAGAAGGCCACATGCCTAGACTACTGGTAGCAAATGTGACCGATCAAATATGTGAAATTGATAATATTTCCTGTCAAATTGCAGTGGAAGATGTGATGAAACGCTGGCGCAGCATCCGGGATCAGTACCGGCGGGAACGACAGCAGCGGTCCAGGAGTGGGGATGCGGGATACGTAAGAAGAAATTACGTATATTTTGACCGCCTCTCCTTCCTCGCCCCAATTCTGGATCTGAGACCGTAAGTAGATACCTCACACCACATTGCACCCATACTTTACAGGGCCAAAAATATTGATGTATTTTTGGCTCTGTTATATTTCATAACAGAACTCATTCCAACCTTACGGATCGAGGAACGGGCTCAGAGACAGAGGCCATAATTGATCCTGTAGGGGATGAGGTGGCTGGCCCATCTTCTCCCCCAACAAGAAGCATGGGTGAAGAGTCATCACACGAGAACCCATTGCCTGCGCCCCAAACCCCACCACCAGGACCGTCTGCTGCTGGCCCATCACCCATACTGGAGGAGCAGGGCAACATGAGCAGCAGCCCAACTGCCCAGATCCGGGGCTCTCCACAGGCTGCTGTAACATCCCAGCGAGGAAGAAGAAGGCGGCAGATGGCTGTTCAAGATACCAGGACCAATGTTGACACTGGGGTCCTAAATTACCTATCTAGAGTCAATACAGATGATGGAGAGGAGGCCTACTCACGTAGCCTTGCCCTTTATCTCCGTGCCCTTTCCCGTGAGGTGAGGCTCCGTATTCGAGGATGTTTTCAGATCCTGCTTGATGCAAGCACACCCCCCAATACCCCATATGAGCTTTTTGAATATCTGGAGAGGTGGCAGCTTTCCCCCAGAAATCTTATGCGCATGAGACCACCCACCCAGATGCTTGCTCAAGCAGGGTCTGAACATCCTCAAATACGTGGGCCTACACCTCACCCCCTTCCTCCCCCTACCCAAACTTCCCAACAGCAGCATCATATGTCTGCCTCTAGCCAACCCCACCAATATGGCCACTTTTTCCCACCCAGTGTTGGAGGCTGGTCCCAACCTGGTTGGGGACGACATGGTTATATTGGTGGGTATGAGAAACGGGCCTACCCGCCCCAACAAGATGCACCTCAGCAGTATTACTCTGGCCACTACCCCCAACAATCACAGGAGGAAGGTCAGTACCAACATCATGGGCAACAGTATACCCCCACACAGGGCGATGTTGCTCAAAATAGTCAGCCGCAACCACAGGCTGCTCTTCCGCCTTCTCCTTCCCCAACATTCCACAATTTATAAGTGGCTACAAACATGCAAATTGTTGATGCATACTGTACATCAGTGTCCATAAGTGGACTGATGGCAGGAGATGTCCAGTGTGTTACAACTGGTGCTAAAAATCACAATCCTAAGTAAAAAAGAGGTGCTCTACATCATCAAAATGATGTAAAAAATATAAAACTAACATTTATTATGTAGGTTTTCAATGCATATTAATAAACCACCATGACAGGCAAGGCTACGTTACGCGTTTCTGAGACATATTACATGTCTGTAAGAAATACAATATTTCACCGCGCTATACTGGTAAAGTGAAAGGATCAAAATAGACTACTCACATGATAATACATAGAAAAGTCGTGCTGTCCATATTAAATTCGTTAATTTGTGGCCAGCTAACTATATTTCCTAATCAAGGCAAACAGCCTCAAGAACATCACGCTCACTCTATATATTATCAACTGAGTATTGTAATGTGATCCTTTGACTTTCCCTGTATAGTGTGCTGAAATATTGTCTTTTTTGCAGACATGTAATATGTCTCAGAAACGCGTAAGGTAGCCTTGCCTGTCATGGTGGATTATTAATCTGATTTGCAAACATTCATAATAAATGTTTGTATCATATTTTTTAGATCATTTTGATGATGGAAACCTCCTCTTTTTTACTTTGGAATCCAATTGTATGATGTTGCAATGTTTTTATTGCATTATATATTTTGTTGGATATGTTTGTAAAGTTTGTTTTGCAACAATGTTCAAAAATGCAAAATGGCCAATTTGGCCCATTGCCCAAGTTTTACATAGGGCTCAAGAATATGTTTGCCTTTAAAAAACAAAACCACAAAAAAAAGGCAAAAGTAAAAATTTGTCTACTACACTTTACGTCTCTGTCTCAATTCTCAAAAACCCTATCAACATACGCTTACCTATGCAATTAAACATTCCTTGATTCAGAAGGGGTAGAAATATATATTTTTGGACACACATCAAACCAAAATTTACAACATAGAGACAGCATGCTCTTGCCAAGAAGTTTCCCCCTCAGGTGCCAAAAAGTAATTAGTGAAAATATCACGCACTTTGAAGCCAGAGAGCGGTCTACGTTGAGGGTTGATAGGTGGTCTCACCCTACGCACATTGTCCGGCCTACGCACAACACCAGCAGAGGAGGAACAATCATGTATCCTGGTGAAGTTATGAAGAACCACTCAGGCTTTCACTACTTCATTAACATTTTGTTCACTCAGCTGAATGACAGACTGAAGTACACGCCATTTGGCACAAAGAATGCCAAAGGAACACTCCACCAGTCGCCGAGCACGTGATAGGCGCAAATTAAAAATTCTGCGCCTGTGGTCAAGGTTGCGCCGGGGATATGGCCTCATGACATTGCGTGTTAACTGAAACGCCTTATCTGCCACAAGGGCATAAGGGACACATTCTTGAGTGGAGCCTGGTAGCTGGCATGGTGGTGGTAAATCCAACTGGTTGGTGCGTAGCCGCCGAGCCATTATGGAAGTATTGAAGACTCTAGAGTCTCCCGTCCTTCCATAGGCCCCAATGTCAACAATTATAAACTTGTATTGAGGGTCAGCCAGAGCCAACAATACAACAGAAAAGTATTGTTTATGATTGAAGAATTGGGAGCCAGAGTTCGACGGCTTACGCACCCGGATATGTTTGCCATCAAGGGCCCCGATACAATTTGGAAACTGGCATTCCTCCTCAAAGTCCCTTGATATCCTCAACCAGTCTTCCATCCTGGGCTCGGGCATGACGACTTGATGTAGTCTTGTCCAGATTTCACTACATGTTGACCTGACTATGCCAGAAATGGTAGATCTTCCAATCAGAAACTCATGGTGTAGGGCAGCATAAGACAGGCCAGTGGCCAGGAAGCTGAAGAACAACAGAAAAGTAATATTTTAGAATGCACACATTTACAAAACAAACAGGTCCATACATAACAAACTTGGTAGGATTTCAGAGCAAATAACACACACATCTTTGTTTGCACAATGAGTTAGTGATATTGAGTACATATTACACATAGCATTCTGGTCTGTAAGTTGACACATATGTGGACTAAGATGAGGGCATAAAAGTTACTCCAAGAAGCAATAAATACATACTTTGGCCAACACATTATGAACATAGAGAATATGGTTGTGTAGTACATACCGTAATGTGAGTAGAAGTCGCTCCTCTGCAGATATAGCTTTGCGCATCCTTGTGTCCTGAAAGGTTATCCCAGGGCGCACTGTCTCCAAGAGTCGATCAAATGTTGCAAGGCTCATGCGACAGTATTGGTAGAATTTAGCCGGATGCTCCCGCAGAGAAGAATAGAGGCGGTGAAAATGACCTCTTGTGAGTCGTTGCCTCAAAAGTGGATGTACCCACATGCGTCTTCTCCTCCGCGGATCCACTATCACTGGGTATGGTTGACCAAAGCGGCGTGACAAAAGCCAGTTGAAGAGAACCTGCTCAGTTGTGTTGAAA
Source organism: Dendrobates tinctorius (assembly GCF_039654945.1). Taxonomy (NCBI): domain Eukaryota; kingdom Metazoa; phylum Chordata; class Amphibia; order Anura; family Dendrobatidae; genus Dendrobates; species Dendrobates tinctorius. Next base: position 44,867,893 of record NW_027361690.1, on the reverse strand, counting down.
GTCAGACTGTTTGCCATGTTGCACATACAACCCCAACACACCTAGTGAAGGCAAGGTCACAAATGGACAGAATGGAGGCAGCCACCTGTTCCTGAGCCAATAAATAGGGTGCTGGCTAATGATTTAAATAGTTGGCAGGCCTCAAAACCGTTAAATGTCCATTTTGCAAGGCTGCGAGAAAATCTCACCATATAGAGTCCATACGGATGCCATACGGATTACATACGGATGCTGACATGGGTAAAATACGCGACCACACCTTGCTGACGGATGACATACGGAGCACTATTTAGGGGTCATTCATCCGTATTATGCCTGTAAACTACGGACCGTATTTTGCGTTGGTTAGTGTGACCCCGGCCTTAGAGTCTGACTGATTAATGGAGTCTGTGGACAGGAGTCTTTTATAAAGGTGACTATGTAAAACAGCTGCCTATAATGCAGGTTAACAAGTTGATTAGGAGTGCTAACTGGTCTGTAGGAACCAGAACTCTTAATGGTTGGTAGGGGATCAAATACTTATTTCTCACTGCAAAATGAAAATAAATTTATATAATTTATACAATGTGATTTTCTGGATTTTATTTTTTATTTTTATTATTCTATCAATGTTAAAATTAACCTACCCTTAAAATTATAGACTGTTCATATCTTTGTCAGTGGGCAAACTTACAAAATCAGCAAGGGAGGTTTAACACAGATAAGTGTAAGGTTATGCACATGGGAAGGAGAAACAGATGCTATAATTACTTACTAAATGGGAAACTGCTGGGGAAATCAGACATGGAAAAAGACTTAGGCATCTTAGTCAATAAGAAGCTAAATTGGAGTGCCTAGTGTCAGGCAGCTGCCACCAAAGCAAATAGGGTAATGGGATGCATTAGAAGAGGTCTGGGAACACGAGATGAAAACATAATTCTCCCTCTGTACAAATCACTCGTCAGACCACACTAGGAGTATTGTGTGCAATTTTGGACGCCGGTGCTCAAGAAAGACATTACTGAACTTGAAAGGGTTCAAAGCGGGCTGCTAAAATGATAAATGGAGTTGGTTCACTACAATACCCAGAAAGGTTATCAAAATTAGGTCTATTTACTCTAGAAAAGAGAAGACTTAGGGGAGACTTAATATATATGTACAAGTATATCAGAGGGCAATACAGAGATCTCTCCAATTAACTGTTTGTACCAAGGACTGTGACAAGAACAAGGGGGCATTCTCTTCATTTGGAGGAAAGACAATTTCTGCACCAGCATAGAAGAGGGTTCTTTACGGTAAGAGCAGTGAGGCTCTGGAATTCTCTTCCTGAGGAAGTGGTGATGGCCAACTCACTGAATGAATTTAAGAAAGGAATGGATGCTTTTCTTGTGAGTAACAGTATAGAAGGTTACAAATAACATAATATTATAGGTAGATGGTTGACCCAGCTTAGGGGAAGGAATTTTTTTCCCTATGGAGAAAATTGGCTTCTACTCTGTGGGTTTTTTGCCTTCCCCAGGATCAACAATGCAGAACAGCTGCACTAAGAATAGGCTGAACTAGATGGACATAAGATCTTCCTTCAGCCTTCAAAACTATGTTACTATGTTACTATGTTAAGGGATCAAATAATTATTTCCTTGGCTGTACATTTGTGTTTGAGGATAATGTCACATTTGTATGTAGTTGAAAAGTGGGGTCTTGGAGTTGGTTACTGGTGGGCCCATGGCACCCCAGTCTGCCTTCACACATCAGTTTCTCATACGAGTGTTCTTGCCGTTTTTCACAGCTAGCACTCCTACCTATGATAGTCTGGTGTAATTCAGATGTCTGATTTTATACCCAGACCGACAATGCCTTCACACGTCAGTTTTTCTCATACGAGTTTTCTCTGCATATTTCTCGGATAGTGCTCCTACCTGTGATAGTCTATGGGATAATTCAGATGTCTGATTTTTTCCTCAGACCTAGTAGTCCGGACAAAATTACATAGCCTAGTTTGGTTTTGATCTGAGTGTCTGCTCAAACTCAAACTCACCAGTACAAGTCTGTGTCCGTTAAAAAAATCGACCAGCAGTTGGATGCCATCCATGTGCTGCCCATTTTTCACGGACTGTGGGATATATAGAAGCTTTTATTTTTTTATCTGAGAAAACCTGATGAAACTGTGATCAAAACACATGGTAAATACTGACACATTGAAAAAATCTGAAGAAAATCTGATCAAAAACACTGATGACACTTTTACCATTTTTTACATATGAGAAAAATCAATGAAGTGTGAAGAAGCCTTAAGAACCAAAGCATTCTGTTTGTTCCATTTTTGGAGATGTTTATTTTTTAATCTTTTTTTCACTTTTACTTATTTGCTTATTTGTTAGTCCCCTTAAGGCCCCGTTACACGTAACGATGTCCCAGTGATCCCACCAATGATCCGACATGATGGGATCGCTGGGACATCTTTAGGCTGATCGCTGGTGAGCTGTCACGACAGCCCCAGTGATCAGGACCAGCGACGCTGAGTGCTGGTTTCTAATGTAAACAGCGGGTATCCAGGAGCCTCGGCTCCTGGATACCCGCTGTTTACACTAGAAATCAGCGTGCAGCGTCGCTGATCACTGGTCTCTCGCTGCCACACGCAGCGATGCGCGCTGGGCAGCGGGAGACCAGCCATCGAAAAACGGCCCTAGCTGATCGAGCAAGATCAGCGATAACCGGCAGGGGGGCCGGTTGCTGATCCCCGTCACACACAGCTTCAGCCAGCTAATCGGTGAGGTTGCTGGGAGTTGAACCTCACCAATCCTTATGATCGGACATCTATATCAAAGCCCCAGGTTTTATGGTATTTGTACTTACTGTTCCATTAAAGTTGGAGGTCTCTCCGTCCAATTGACTGATATATTTTTGAAATAGTTAAATAGAGGTATAACTTGCTTCTTCATATAAGTCTGTTTAAAGAAAGATAGCATAATTAAAGGAAGTTTGTCAGGGCGAAATTATGAACTGAGCACCAAGTGAGCAACTTTTCCCTGATAAGAAGCATATACTGTATGTACTTCCAAAGTCTGTAAACTACTTCTCTTTTTTTTTTCAAAGTAATGTACAAATTAGGTGTTTCATGCATCATACGTGGCCCAGTGCACCATCTCTCAGTCTATCTGGCCAACCAACTCCACCCTATGCTTTATTGATTGACAGCGCAGGCCCAGCTGAAGCCTGTGATATCATCGGCCTCCCTCTTACGGGCATTTCGGTGGCTCAATGGTTAGTTAGTTGTTCAAATTTCACCAAGAACAACATCTGCAAGGAGCTTATATGTTCTCATCGTATTTGCGCGGGGGGGGGGTTTCCTCCGGATTCTCCGGTTTCTTCCCACACTACAAAGACAGATGACTGATAGGAATTTAGATTGTGAGCCCCATTTGGGACAGTGATGATGATGTATGTAAAGTGCTGTGAAATAAGATAGTTCTAAATAAGCAAAGCATAATAAATGATAATAACAAATTACTAAACTTTCTCCTCTCCAATCCATCCTGAATGCTGCAGTCAGTGTCGTATTTCTGTTCAGCTGCTACACCAATGCATCCACCTTGTGTGGGGAAGGTGACTTGATGGACAGCCTTGACTAGAAGTAGGAGGGGACGGTTTGTGCACTATAGACGGAGGTTGGCAATGACAGAAGGGTAACAGCTGGGAAAGATAGAAAAGGGAGTGCAGTACCTAGAACTGACCACAAGATGGCAGGGGGGAGTGTAGTTCAGGACTTGATATCAGCTTAGGGCTTAAGAAACCGCTTAGTCATGGGGGGCGGGGAGATAGGAACCCAGGAGGGAAATTTCCAGCGAGAGACGGGGTAAATAGGACAGGTTAGGGTTCCAGGCTAGGCTAGTCCCGGGAGGAGCTCAGGAGGTGAAGACTCAGGACAGAAGACAGACCAGTGGAAGAGTTCGACCAGGGGACTGACAGGAAAAGACAGTCAGGGGTGGCCCTGACATGATGGACCGCAGGACAGACGAGGCCCTGGGGGTAGCGATTGGACGACAACCTCGGGCAGGTGAAGCGCTGGCGGTAGATTGGTCTAGGACAGCCCCAGCGAAAGATCCGCGAGGGACGTCACTTCGACAGAAGGAAAGGTGAAGGTACGCGGGCCTAGAAACGGAGAACTGTAAAGGAATTGCGGTGCATGGCTATGGTCGTCAGGAGGACGGCCAATAAACCCGGATCTGTTACAAATGAAATCTGCCTCCGTCTTGTCTTTGCATCGCCTGGTGTCTGTGTTGTCTGGACGTGGTAAGCAGTGGACCCCCCCAATCTGGCCCCTTTACCACATTTGGCGTAGTCGGCAGGATCGCCGCCGCCAATACTACAACTTTTGCGGCAAGCCTGCGTCAGGAGAACTAAAAGGACTTGAGCTGCGCTCCTGTGGAATACAAATTCGCTCACTTGTGGATTACAAATGTACCCGCCTGTGGATTACAAATTTGAGACTTGGTTCCGGATCCTGGGCAGTCATCAGAAGATCTGGAGCGGTACCAGAAGCCGGACAACATGGCCGTGGTACTTCAACGCCAGGAAGAGGCCCAGGCATTTGCCGCTGCTTTGGACGGACTGGGGCTGTCTCAAATTCATCCCTGGGGGAAGCGGTGTATACCTGGAGACCGCCACCCCCTCATACTGGACCCGGGAATATGGGTGGAGAAGCTGACCATCGCCCCACCCAAGGGCGGGAGCGGCCCGGGTGGGAAGACCGGCTGCAGCTGTTTGGCGCCATTCGACTGCTGTACACCGGACGGGATGCGACGCTGCAGCTGCCGTGGCCTCGGACGTCTGGAATGGAGGTGGTGTCAAGAGGTCAAATCTTGCTGGGAGACCTGCTTTCGGGAGCCACTGACAACCCCCCAGACATCGGGCGGAGAGGAGGAACGACTGTGGGCTCTGCTGGCGCAGCTGCCGAAGACATCGCTGGGGAGCCCCCCCGCGGGACCCACGAGCCTGGAGGCTAGCCCTGCCGGACGGCGGGGCGAAGATCGGAGGCTGTGGGAGGAGCCGCGGGGTGGCCTGTCGGAGGCCGTGGCACTGGGGAAGGTGAGCGGTCCCTCGGCTCTGCCGGCGGCCCCCACCACTCGACTTCCCCGTGCGGCCTCCTGCTTTCCAACAGCCTCGGTTGCGGAGGGCTTTGCGGCCTCTGCTGGGCCGACCGACACTCTCATTCACCGCCCTGAGCCACCCCGCCCTGCGGCGCATCGGCCCACGTCGCCGGTGTGGAACCAGCCCGTGGCCGGCGCTGCTGCGTCCCACCTGCCAGCAGCGGCCTGTCACCTGAAGCCGGCCGCCACTCCGGCCCCATCCGCGACTCCGGTTGCGGCCTGCCCTGCGGCCGCATCTGCGTCACCCCCAGAGTCGGCTGCAGCCTGCTTGTCGGGCCCTGTGGCCTACCCATTGGGAACCACACATATATGATAATGCCCAGTATCAGAGAACGAGACAAGGCGGTGACCATGGTCCAAAAACGCCTTGTGCATGGATTACCACTCCATATGCTAATCTTAAAAAGGAGAAAACGGAGTAACGGATCCAAAATATATGCAAAAGTATAAATTTTATTAGTACTCACATCAAGTGCTGACAAGTATACAAGTTGACTAAAATAGGGGGGATAAGCCCCAATGATACAACAATCAGGACAGACAAGGACAGGGTAAATAAAATGATACCAGTGCTCGAAATCTACATGGCACAACGTTCAGTCAGCCCATGGGCATTGCACATAACAGACATATGTCTAATGGTAAAAGATAGTCAAATATGGCATACTCAATTGAATGTGTATTGTACATAGTTGTACATGTCTAGAGCGCCAAAAAAAAAAAAAAAACCATCCAGAGGGGTCAATGTGCAAGTCCAATGGACACTGAACATAAATGAATCAATGACATGTGAAAGGATTCTTAAATAGTTAATAACATATGTATCAGCATATCAAAACTGCGCAATTGTGCCAGAGAGAACCCGGGAGACGACCCGCCCAGCGGTCCAAATGACCGAAGTGTGGAAACAAGTAAAGGCAGGCTGCTTACCGGGGAGCAGAGGAGGTGAAGGCCCATGCAACGACCCCCGACGTACGTTTCGCGCCCGCCACAGGCGCTTTATCATTGGGGCTTATCCCCCCTATTTTAGTCAACTTGTAGCCCCTTACTACTGACGAGATACCGGCTATCAGGAGATGGCCCGGACTACCGGGATTTCGATGCACCGTTGTGCAGGCCAGAGGACAGTTCGACATCCAAGATAAGGGACATGTTTTATTGCTGCTTACTTGCTCCTGATATAGCGGGGATGCGGGGGGGAGAAAGTGCTTGTGTTAAAGGAAGGGGGAGTATTTATGCTCTGTTTTAAAATGTTGTGTTGAAAGAAAAGAAAAAAAAGAACAAAGAAAAAGGGGTTACTCCGGTGGAGTAACTCCTATTGTTATTAAAGTAGTGGTAACGGTATGCTAAAAGTTGATTTCCAGACAGTGGCCCGTCAGTCAGGTCCCCAACACCACGGACACCCCAAAAGGATGGGCGGGCACCAACGATGACCTGGTAGGCGAAAGGCCTCGGTCATGGCGTTCCGGACAGTAGAAGGTAGCAGAAGGGGAGAGTAGTGGGAGGTACACGCCGTAGAGTAGTCCGGGTGGACCTCGCCAACCTGAAAGAAGTTGTCACGTGGCGTGCGCGCCGGCAAGTAGCAGTAGGCTGCTCGGAGCATGGTGCTCCCGGTTTGGTTCGGCCCCCCACATGTGGCGGGTTTGGCCCAACAACCGGTCAGACAACAGACTGTGGACAAGCTTCAGGACGATGTAGGTAGGGAGTACGATTGTCGGCAGGACAATAGACAAAAGAAGGGGGAGTGTGGGGAAGGTGACTTGACGGACAGCTTTGACTGGAAGTAGGAGGGGATGGTTTGTGCACTATAGACGGAGGTTGGCAATGACGGAAGGGTAACAGCTGGGAAAGATAGAAAAGGGAGTGCAGTACCTAGAATTGACCACAAGATGGCAGGGGGGAGTGTAGTTCAGGACTTGACATCAGCTTAGGGCTTAAGAAACCGCTTAGTCATGGGGGCGGGGAGATAGGAACCCAGGAGGGAAATTCCCAGTGAGATACAGGATAAATAGGACAGGTTAGGGTTCCACGCTAGGCTAGTCCTGGGAGGAGCTCAGGAGGTGAAGACTCAGGACAGAAGACTGAGACCAGTGGAAGAGTTCGACCAGGGGACTGACAGGAAGAGACAGTCAGGGGGGTGGCCCTGACATGACGGACCGCAGGACAGACGAGGCCCTGGGGGTAGCGATTGGATGACAACCTCGGGCAGGTGAAGCGCTGGCGGTAGATTGGTCTAGGACAGCCCCAGCGAAAGATCCGTGAGGGATGTCACTTCGACAGAAGGAAAGGTGAAGGTACCCGGGCCTGGAAACGGAGAACTGTAAAGGAACTGCGGTGCATGGCTATGGTCGTCAGGAGGACGGCCAATAAACCCAGATCTGTTACAACTGAAATCTGCCTCCGTCTCGTCTTTGCATCACCTGGTGTTTGTGTCGTCTGGACGTGGTAAGCAGTGGACCCCCCCAATCTGGCCCCTTTACCACATTTGTGCCAGTCATTATATCCATCTGCTACAGAGTACAATATAAATTCTCGCACCCACAAAGCACTCCACAGTTCTGCACCCCCTTAGGCTGGTTTCACATTAGCGTTTCTGTGCGCAGCATAGGCCTGCGTACTTCTTTCCTTAAGATCTGCATAGATCCACATGCGTCTTGCGTACCTAGATTTAGCATTGTGTATGCAGGGACATTAGCCTTACATCTTCATCTTTTTTATCATCCTACCTGTGCTCTCAGTTCTGCCACTAATCTAAGAATAACATCCTCCATAAGACTTCTCTTGTACTGTGCCAGTTTTCTAGAATGCACTACCCCAGACAATGTGATTAACCCCTTAATGACCACCAGTACGTCTTTTAACTGACCTGAGATGTAAGAGAATAGCCTCCCCATACAAGTGACAATCCAGCAGCTGTCGGCTGTACACTATAGCTGACAACTTGCTGCATCAGCCACAATCAGTGTTTGCACCGTCCAAATCTGTTTAACCCCTTAGATGCTGCTGTCAATAGTGACTACACTGACTAGATCATGTAAATGATTAACAGTGTGTGAGGGCTTCCTCTTTATCCCAATTGGCACCCTGAGATCATGATTGTGCAGCCTTAGAGTCTGACGGCTGTTGTAGCCTGTTCAGAAGTTAGTGGCATTTAGGTGGTAAAAATACACATTTTCATTTCTGTCTTGCCACTTTGCATTAATTCCTGAAAATCACCTGAAGGGTTAATAAACTAGTTGACTGCAGTTTTCAATATGTCAGGGGGTGCCATTTTTAAAATGATATAACTTTTGGGGATTTCCCAATATATGGGACCCACCCCTAAAGGCACTTCAAACACGGATAGGTCCCAAAAAAAAATAAATCTTGTAAATTTCCTTGAAAAAATGAAAAATTACTGCTACATTTTTAAACCTCCTAAAATGAGAACAAAATAAAAGAACATTTTACAAATGGTGCTGATGTAAAGCAGACATGAAGAAAATGTTATTTATTAATGTTTTTCTATTGTGTGACTATCTGGATTAAAGGGATAATCATTCAACTCTTGAAAATTGCTAATTTTTATTTCATTTTTCTCAAATTTCTGATTTTTTTTATAAATAAACACAAAGCATATTGACCTAAATTCACCATTATTATAAAGTATAATGTGTCATGAAAAAACAATCTCAAAATAACTCTGGAACGATTTGTTGAAGCGTTCCAGAGTTATTACCACAAAAAATGACACTGGTCAGATTTAAAAAATGTGACTCCATCACTAAGGGGTTAATACATAGTCCCCACGTTTTTAGGCATGCTTTAAAGACACATCTCTTTAGACAGGCCTATCACTTCACCTCACTCTTCCCTGTTTCCCTTTTCTACATTTTCCTCAGAATCTGGTCTCTCATTCTCTCATTCATCTGTGTCCACTTCCTCCTTGCACCCAATAGCACTTGGTCACTGTACTTAGATACTGGCTGTTGACCAGATCATGCAGCTTTATATGAAAATCTCTATTTATTATAATGATGGCTGGACCATACATGACAAGGACTTTCGCCTATTGTGACTTTCTATTTTTTTTTTATTCATTGTAAGCTTGCGAGCAGGGTCCTCACTCTTCCTGTAACTGGTGAACTGTGTTACTTTAGGATATATTTATTATCTGTACATGTCCCTACTCAATTGTAGAGTGCTGCGGAATATGTTGTCGCTATGTAGGGTAAATAAAATTATTATTATTAATATTTTTATTAAGAGAGAGATGAGCTGGGCTGCCAAATTGAGAGATGATGTACTGGACCACACTAGAGGCACTGAACAGCTAACGTACATATTACGTCAAAGATCATTTTCTTGATTAACCACGCATTTAAAACAAAGTCCCCCTTAGTCCTCTTATCAACCGACGCCGAAAAGGCTTTTGACCGCGTAAACTGGCACTTCATGGAAAAAACACTTGAAAAATTTGGGTTTCCTAGCAACTTCGTCAAAGCTATATTTTCCTTATACTCAGCACCGTCCGCTAAGATAAAAATTAATGGTATATATTCTCAACCCTTTGTCATCCGAAATGGCACACGTCAGGGTTGTCCCCTCTCACCCACCCTTTTTATACTGGTAATAGAAACATTAATACAAGCAGTGCAACAAAACCCAGATATTAAGGGATTAAAAATTAAACACACTGAGCAGAAATGCGCAGCCTTCGCTGGCGACCTGCTCATCCTTATTACCAACCCCAGAGTAGCCACGCATTATATAGTTGACCTTTTCCACAATTTTAGTGAATTATCAGATTTCAAAATCAATTGGCACAAATCGGAGGCATTGAATATATCGGCCTCAGATGAAGACATCTCCTTCCTGAAGGGCACAACACCATTCAAATGGCCTACAAACCACATTAAATATTTAGGAATTTTCCTTACCAAGAATCCCCCAGATCTCTACAAAGAAAACTATGAAAAACTGATCAAAGTAATTGAGGAGCAATTAAAGTCCTTCGACCACCCATACCTCTCTTGGTTGGGAAGGATAAACATAATCAAAACATACATCACACCTAAAATACTATACTGTACACAATGTCCATGGTGCCAATTCCACTCCCTAATACTTTTTTCGTCCATCAGGAGAACTATCTCACAATACGTTTGGAAGTTCAGAAAATCAAGGCTTTCCCATAAATTTCTTACTCTCCCGATTTTATCTGGGGGCTTAAACTTTCCAGATTTCACTTCTTATCAGAAAGCCATTCACATCAGTAGATGGTTAAAACTCGCACGTGCATACCAATCCCCGAATCACAATAACCTTGAACTACTTCTCCTTGAGAAAAATGCGCACCATTATATCTGGAACAATTTGATACCCCCCGCCCATTTAAAATTAGACCCAATTACCCTGACTACTTTAAAAGTCAAAAACGACTTAAGTAAAACTTTCTCTATTTCTGAAGGACTATCCGCACTAACACCCACTAATGTCATTCCATATATTCTTAACCCCAACTATATTGACATTTTCAATATGTGGCACCGACTCCCATATCAGACAATTTCCCAACTGGACTTAGGAAATGTTTCTTTATTAGATATCTGGCCTAAAGACGCCTGCACATACCCGGAGAACTTTATACAAGAAGCCCACGCCTCTGAAATTCTAAAAAAATGTAATGCTAAATACACTAAGGCCAGAAACTGGTCCTGGATCGAAATGCTGACGAAACTCCCCACACCTATCCCCAGGCTGCTCTCCAGAAAATACAAAAATATTATTTCCCCCTCCAGCTCACTGAAACCAGTTTGTCTACTTTCATGGGAAAAACAGTTAGGCATTTCGCTATCTGACTCAGAAGAACTTAAGGTTCTGGCCAACTCAAGAGGGTTCTCCAGATGCACTTTGTTACAAGAAAACTCTTACAAAATCCTCACGAGATGGTATAGGACACCTGAGTTTCTGCATCATCTTGGATTAATCGAATCAAAATCGAGGTGCGGTTTGGGAATAGGCAATATATCACATATCTTCTGGACCTGTCCCCTTCTGAAAGACTTTTGGTCAGAGGTCAACAAAACGCTTATAGACCTAAAGTTGATAACCAGAAAACTCTCTCCTAAGGAAGTGCTGCTTTCTTGTCCCACATCGGACTGTAGGCTAATAAAACATGGTCCTCTGGCTCTATTGTTGAGCGCAGACAAACATTTAATCTCATCCCACTGGAAGAATCCATCTCCCCCACCCCTTGCTGAATGGTTCGAAAAAATCAAACTCATTTACAGAATGGAGGAGCTCTCCAGTTGGGAATCTCACTCACACCCCTTTTTTTTAAGGGTTGGGTCTCTTGGAGGCAAAAATATGCTTCTCCTTAGTCTTCTAAAGTCCCCAGGCCCCTCCGGTCTTCTTTTATGCTAGCCCATTAGCTGTTTGCTCCCCTTTTCTAAAGGAGTCCTCCCACCAATAGGTCAATAGATTTCAGTTTTCAGATCTTACCTACTTTTACACTTATATCCCCTTCACCTACAATTCCATTTCTGCACAAGCCCTAATAAAAAAGACTCTAAAGGAACCTTCCTTTGCATATTCATCAAGATGACAATCATTCAGTTACCTCTGCATCTCTCTGTACCAATGCAAAGTTTTCACTGTTAATTTTGTTGTACTTTTTTGGTTCGACTCCGTTAGTCAAACCTACTATTCTCGGCAATATACTGCTTGTCTTATTTCTACATGTTTATCCGAAAATGTACTTTCTAGCTGTATTACTGCTACAATTTTCTTCAATAAAGAAATATATTATAAAAAAAAGATCATTTTCTTGAAAAGTAGTTCACTGATTTTGTAAATACTGGTATGTTTCTTCTTAGGGAAAGCTGTCAGGTTTTTATCATTGACCTATTTATTTGAACGGGCGAGTTATATCAGCATAACAAACTATTTTCTTTTATGTAGATAATAAGCCCCCGAAAAATAAACCGCACATGAAAAGCCCCATAAAATATAATGTGGCAGTGTGTTTAAAATGGACAGCATATAGATGACAAAAGCATCAATGTCTGCACAGGGCTTTAAAGGGGTTGACTGAAACCTAAGAGGTGTAACGCCGGTGTGTTTGTGCCTTCTCTGGGGGCTGTATACCCAGATCTGTTTCCATGCCTGATTCCTGTTCCTGCTTAGTCAGCCACCCAGGGGGCAGAATACCCAGGCCTTCGTCATTAGTTCTTGTACCTGTTCCTATACCTGACCTTGTCTGTACTTGGTCCTATTTATGTGTCCGTTGTATCCTTGTCTGTAGCCTGTTTCCCCGGCGTTACGCTGCATGTCTCTGCTTTAACCCTTTGCTCCTTTCCCCCTAACTAGCTGGGATACTGTTGTCTGTTACCTGTATGGATGCTGCTCAGTTCCCAGCTCTGCTGCGTAGCCGCGCATGTGTTGTGGAGTCTTTGCTACGCTGCATGACCCTCGACATGTGTGGTCCCTGGCTGCCGCTGTGAAAGCTATCCGTAGGCTGTGAGGTCCTCTGCAGCTGGTGCATGACTTTCCACATGTGTAAAGGCTTGCAGCCGCTGCCAGGTGCCCTAGGCCTCAGTTCCTGTGTTTGCCATGCTGTTTCTGTTTGTGCTTAGGGTGCGCGCGGCCACACCTTTCCTGCTTTTATTAGGGTTAGTGTGTGCACTTGAATTGCTGTCCCCAGCCTATTGCTGAGGGGCAGCTCCTATATAAAGTTCCTCTTTTCTGTTGGGCATTGCCAGAGTTTCAAATTAAGTTCCTGAACCTTGCCATGTGTGTTTTGAGTTCAGCTCCTGTTCTGCTTGCGATCAGTTCTAGGAAAGCTGATGTATTTTGTCCCTGGACCTGTCCTGTCTATGTTCCTGTCTATGTGTTGGTACCAAAGTCTTTGTCTTGATTCTTTTTGTGTCTGGAACCATGTACCCAGTGACTGTGAGTTCCCTGTAACTGGTGTCCTGTGAACAAACCTGGGTTCGTCTTTTGAAGACGGAGTCTGGTGTTTTTGCTGAGTGTCTACTATGCTGTGCTCAGCTTGTTATGCGGTGCTAGCTCCGTTTGGCTTCGATCCAATCTGGCGGTGCTTGCACCATCCTGCTTAAGTTCCTTCCTAGGTCCCATGTCCGGAGCCTGATTATGGCAGCTTGGAGCCTGATGACCGCTGACTGGTGCCAGAAGCTCATGTCTCATATCTGGAACCTGACGACCGCTTCCCTATGTCCTGCTGATGTCTTCAATGTCTTGCCTGTGTTCAGCCTGTGTCCAGCTATCCGGTCCGTGGTCCTGGAGGTCGAGCCTATGTTCTGGGGTTGGTCCCGCCTCTGTTCCTGGATAGACTCCTCTTCTGTGTTCCTGGGGAGTTTCCAGCCTTTTTTCTCGGTGACAGCTCTGCCTGGATCTGACCAGCCGATGACCTAAGCTGCCATGCCGGTGTTCCTGGTCCTGAGACATCCATGTCTCAGCCGATGACCTGAGCTGCCACGCCAGTGTTCCTGGTCCTGTGCTGTCCATGTCTCAGCTGATTACCTGAGCTGCCACGCAGGTGTTCCTGGACCTGTGCTGTCCATGTCTCAATCAATGACCTGAGCTGCCACACTGATGTTCCTGGTCCTCTGCCTTCCGTGTCTCAGTTAATGACATGAGTTGCCACGTTGATGTTCCTGGTCCTGTGCCGTCCGTGTCTCAGCCGATGACCTGTGCTGCCACGCCGGTGTTCCTGGATCTGTGCAGTCTGTGTCCTGCCTTTGTTCCAGTGTCCTGCCTCTGTCCCGGTGTCCTGCCTGTGTCCCGATGTCCTGCCTGTGTTCTGATGTCCAACTTGTGTCCAGATGTCCGGTCTGTGGTCCTGGTTGTCCAGCCTGTGTCCAGATATCCGGTCCGTGGTTCTGGTTGACCAGCCTGTGGTCAGATGTCCAGTCCATGGTTCTGGTGGTCCAGCCTGTTTTCTAGAGTAGGTCTCGCCTGTGTTCCTGGACGGACTCCTCTTCTGTGTTCCTGGGGAGTCTCCAGCCTTGTTTCTCAGTGACGGCTCTGCCTGGATCTGACCAGCTGATGACCTGAGTTGCCACGCCGGTATTCTTGATTCTGTGTCGTCCGTGTCCTGCCTGTGTCCCGATGTCCTGACAGGGGTACACCCTGTGATGACGTCTGACCGAGGTTGGTATCTGATGTTCTCCTGCTGTGCCTGTGCTAAGTCTGAGGTCAGAGAGAGAGGTCCTCCTAGTATGCCCGTGCCAGATGACCCTGAACTGCATCAACCCATGATGACCTCTTGCCATCGTCTATTAACCAGAGACATGTGCCCTTCCTTGATGTGCGGAATCAGGAGCCTGGCATTATGTCTTGTTTGTGTACTGTTACTTTGTTTAAATAAACTTTATGTTTCTTCATACCTGAAGTTGTGCGGTGTCATCTAGTCCTGCATGTCGCCACCTTGTCCACGTGCTCAGCTGCCTCAGACCCCGGTCGCTGCCCTTCCCTAGTCCAGGCAGGCCCGGGTTCCCCTCTGTGGTCCAGTGGGTCCACATTCCTTTACCACCTGGGACGCATTCCCCATGTCATCATGGTCTGATGACGTGGAAACGTTGGCTGGGCCGCGTCCGCGGCCGAAGCCATAACAGTAGGGAACATTTTAATATCTAATTTAATTTTAAAAACTATTGTTATAATGTGCATCAATTAAAAATTCCCCTATATTCCCTCTTTACTTTAACTTCCTTTATCTGTTTTTTTTCCCACTTTCAATGCCATTCCATTTGTGTTTCACAACATGCAGTGGGGATTCCTAAACAGAACATCTTCGGGCATGTGCTGCGGTCACTCACCCTTGCTTCTTTTTCTGCCCTGAAACAGAACATCATCAGGGTGTTGTTGTTGCAAACACTCCCTACAGCTGCTGTCACCACCCTTAAATGAGACGTCATCAGTCACATAAAATGTATGGTCTGGGCTAGTCTTGGGACCTCAGATCATGTGCCAGTTGTCTCAATTCTGATGCATGCTCAGTATGATCTACCTTCTGGCCTTGGTCTTTTCCTTTCAATGTTACTTCCAGTGTGTGCTTCCTTGTCATCTCTAAAGAGAAGTGATGAGCCAAGGGAGCACACTGCTGATGCACGTTGAAAGGGAGAGAACAAGATGAGCATGGAGAGCATGAACCAGAATTAACTGGCGCATGCTCAGTAAAACAGAGACTAGCCCAGCCCTGGAAATGGACATTACTAAACACCTGCCATTTCAGGGCAGTAACAGCAGCTGTGGCGGATGACTACAGTGTCAGCCCGTGATGATGTTCCATTTTAGGGTGGAAAAAGAAACAGTGGTGAGTTATAGCAGCCTCGGTCCTCTGTTGATGGTCTGTATGAGAATCTCAAATGCATACTGGGAGGCTTAAATGGAACATCATTGGAAATGGAAAAGAAAATACAGACAAAGGAAACGACAGTACAGATTGAACTATAGGGAATTTTTGATTGATGCACATTACAAAAGTAGGTAGTTTTTAAAACTAAATAGATATTGAGTGTTAGGGTCACTGTTAGGTTTCGGACAACCTCTTTAACAAGAGAGATAATAGCTTCTGGCATTTTACCTTCATTGGTCCATAAACATCAGAGCGATCAAACATCTGGGTAAAGTAACTGAGACTGTTCAGAGCTGCCTGCCAAGGCATATACTCCACTTCATTTTTCAGAAATGTTGTGGTTTCAAGTGCTCTTGTAGTTGGTATTATCTGAGCTCTGAAAAACAAACAAAATAAAAATCCCCATTGCAGTAGAGGTTTATTAGATGTAATGCACAAAATGTTGTACAATATACAACTTGTATACTTTAAGTGAATCTAGAGTTTTTGGAACATCAAGAGCGCATTCAGACGACAGTACAAATCGGTCTGAGATCAGACTGGGCTCGGATCTCCTGACCCGAGTGTGACAGCTCAATAGAAGCATACATACAGAAAGCCTATTAGATTCTACTGTAGTTGTGTTATAATAGGCTGACTGTCAGTATAACACTGACAGGCTGGGATACTGCCCTGCACTGCATAAGTAGCACTTATCAGATGATCACTTGATTAAATCCCCTTGTTGGACTAAATATTGCAAAAAATGGATTAAGGATTTTTTTTTAAATCCTAACTTGCACATGCCTCCAAAAAATGGTTTAATTTGGAAAAAAACAAATGACCCCAATATTTGTTATTGCTGCATCCATAACGACCCATACTATAAAACTATATATTTTTATTTATCCTCCAATAAAAAAATATCAAAAACAATGGAAAATTTTTTATTTTTGTTCATCCCACCTCACAAGTAATATCATCAAGAAGAGTAATCAAAAACATATTTCAGGATATGAATAATAAAACTACAGCTCGTTGTGCAAAAAAATAAATTAAATGGTCACACAGCTCTGTACTCAGAATAGTGATTTTCTTTAGTTAAAATAAAAAAACCTATATAAATTATATAAATTGGGTATGGCAAAAAGTGTATCGCCTTGCAGAAAAAAGTGAACTTGACAACTGTATTTCCCAGGAAATGCCCTAAAAGTAGAAAACTATTCTAGATTTATCGTTTTTTTGCTTATCCCTCCTACCAAAAGAATGAAATAAAAAGTGATTGCAAAATCAATTAATCAAAAAAAAGATTGCTAATGCCATTAAATGTACATGCTCACCTTGCTAAATTAAATGCATCATCAATAATCTGAGCACGGTTGATAACAGGAATTCCCTTTAAAAGAAAAAGTTAACATTACTTGTTTTTTTTTATAATAATTAGTAATATGTTATTAACTACCAATATCTAAGGTCCTTTTTTTTTTTTTTCCCCAAGTAATTTTTTTTGAAGGGTTTTCAACAATAATAGGGGGGAGAATAAGGAAGGGAGGGAGGGGAGGGGAAGGAAAGTGGTCCTGTTAAACTCCTGATCATATAACATTTCGTGAGTCAAAACAGTAAGTTATGCAGTCAAATAAGTGAATCCAGTAACTACACAGAGCAGTAATCAACAGCTTAAATCAATTGTCTTGAAAAAAGAACAAACGCAGTTACAATATGTCTTTAACTTAAAGGATATAAAGTGATCCATCTAAACTATTTACTTGTATAATTGTCGAAGTTATTGCTGACGGTGGCCATTTTCAATTCAAAGGACTTGTGGAGTGATATACGTTCCTTTATGTCCTGAATTTTGGGGACATCAGGTCTCTTCCAATGGAAGGCGATGGAACATTTAGTGATTAGAAGGATGTGGATGATTAAGGGGATAAATGAGTGGTTTATATCTTGAGAGTTGAGGGACAATACGGCTAGCTGGGGGGAGAGGGTAATAGGCTCGGGAAGAAGAGAATTAATGAGGAGGGATACGTCTCTCCATAGTGGTTTAATTAGTGGACAGTACCAGAGCATATGCAATAGGTCCTTTTTGACAGATCGCATATGTACCCATTTTTGAACAATACTATCACAAAAGCTGCCACACTGTGTGGTCTAACCTTTAGGGTATGTGCACACATATGCATTTTTTTCGCGTTTTTTAAAAAAAAAACGCTTAAAAAGCGCTTAAATGAAGCATCCCCTTCATTTTAATGAATTCTGCACTTTTTATGCACATTGATGCGTTTTATTCCACGAAAAAAACGTATCGCGGTAAAAAACGCAGCATGCTCATTAATTTCGCGGAAAAATCCACATTTCTAGCTATTTTCTATGAGACTGGGGACGCTCCAGAAAAAACGCATAAAAAACGAGCGTTTTTTGCGCAAAAAAAGCGCAGAAAACGTGCGGGAAAAAAACACGCGTTTTCTGGGAAGGAGTCCGGTTTTCAGTCAGGAATTTTCTGCATATGTGTGCACATACCCTCAAACTAAAGGTAATTGACATGCACATTTTTGCTGATATTTCTGAGAGGTTTTTTTGTGTTGCATATTATTTACTTTTCATAATTGATGCAAAACAGCAGTGTTTCTGAAGTGATCATGAAATCCATGGAAAAGGAGATATAAACTGCTGAACTGTAAATTGAAAATCTACAAGAAGCAAAATAAACTGCTGTATCTAAATAAACTGCTGTATCTAATAATCTTTATTTAAATAATAATCTTTATTTTTAAATAGCGCTAACATATTCCGCAGCGCTTTACAGTTTGCACACATTATCACTGTCCCCGATGGGGCTCACAATCTAAATTCCCTATCAGTATGTCTTTAGAATGTGGGAGGAAACTGGAGTACCCGGAGGAAACCCACGCAAACACTTGGAGAACATACAAACTCCTTGCAGATGTTGTCCTTGGTGGGATTCTAACCACTGAGCCACCGTGCCGCCCTGTATCTAAATAGGTTAAAAGCAAAAGTACATTTAAATAACACAGGGTCCTGTTTTTGATAAAAAAAAAACAGTGTTACTAAAAACCCTGTGTTATTTAAATGAACTTTTGATTTTTACTTATTTAGTTAAAGCAGGGTTTATGTTTATTTTGCTTCTTGTAGGTTTTGTATGCTTTATGGCCAAAGTGAACTTGCTTTTATGTGCTACGTGTATGTAAGAGGTTGAAGAGGAAAAGGAGCTCAAAGGGGGTTACCTCCCCTGCTCCATGTCCGGAGCCACCTAGCTGGGCAGCAGGGTTGCCGGGGGGAAGACTATATGGCCTGGACCGACTGCACCATGTGACTGTAAGGGGCAGTAAGGGAAGAGAAGGGGCGGTGGACCGGAAGCTGTGCAGGCTGAGGGCGCGAAAGCAGAGTGCACCAGAGACAGAGCAGAGCACATCAGACAGAGAGCAGGCTGCAGCACCACTCTCCCAGAGAAAGAGAACTCCCTGTTAGAGCACTGGGACTGTAGGACAAGACGTTGAGAGTGCTGTATGTGAGTACGTGGACTCGGTAGCCTCAGTGATCAGAGGAGACTTCCCCCCTGACAATGCAGAGACAGTGACCCGAGCGCGCAGTCCCAGTGACCGCGGTGCCTGGCCGGAACCCCTGAGTGTAGCAGAGAGACTTCCCAGTGTGCGCAATATTGTTCTTGTGGAAAGACAGCCGGGATATCATATAGAGACTCAGAGCAGGGGAGACTCAGTTCCGCAGCGTCTCCCTGCTCCGTGCTTTAACCCCTGAGGTTCGAGCTTCATCCAGAGGAGAGACAACAAAGACTGCACGCGCCGCTGTTGTCGGTGCCAACGTGGGAGAAAGGGACCCTTCAATCAAGCTTTCCCCGGACTGATAAGTTATAAGAATCCCAGTTTAACCGTTTCAAAACTGCATAACTGATTAATAGCTTTCTTTAGTCTATTTTGCTGTTTTACTGTTTACTCTGTCACATTTAACCCCCCCCGCTTCTCCCTGCATGGAGAGTAAAGTCCCTGTAAATAAACCTTTAACTCTTGGTCTGTCTCGGATCCGTGGCGACATCCTCAGCACCACCAGCATATTACATGTATACCAAGTTAAACCAAGCTCAATTTTTGTGTTTTTTTTAAATTGTAAATTTGAAAGACCAATTATGCCTAAGGCTGAAATTTACAGGTTGGCGGCTAGAAAAACAGGGTCCTTGGCCCAAGCACTGCAGCCCCCACGAATCCTTTTTGACCCATGGTCTGGAAATTCTCTACCCCTGGCCTAAATGGTCTCTCTTAGGCTGGTTTCACATTTGCGCTTTATGGCGCAGCGACGGCCTGCGCACAGCCGCCGCTAAGCCCCGCCCCCTGCCGTCTCCCTGCCCACCCCATCCGGTCATCGCCGCCTACTACCGCACATGGACGCTTGCGATCTGCGCACCTTATCTTTAGCATAGGGTGTGCAGATCTTGCGCTGGCCGTTCGCTAGCAGAATTTTGCCTTGCGCTGCGCACTTTTGAAGGTGCGCCGTGCGCGCCGAAATGCACGGCAAAATCCTACTAGCGCACGGCCAGCACACGATCTGCGCACCCTATGTTAAAGATAGGGTGCGCAGATCACAAGCGTCCATGTGCGCTAGTAGGCGGCGATGACCGGATGGGGCGGGCAGGGAGCCGGCAGGGGGCGGGGCTTAGCGGCGGCCGTGCGCAGGCCGTCGCTGCGCCATAAAGCGCAAATGTGAAACCAGGCTAAGAGAGACCATTTAATCCAGGGGTAGAGAATTTCCAGACCATGGGTCAAAAAGGATTCGTGGGGGCTGCAGTGCTTGGGCCAAGGACCCTGTTTTTCTAGCCACCAACCTGTAAATTTCTGATTTGATTGTACTCACACACACAGCATTCATTTGTGAACACCGCAGCACATGCCATGTGGGATTATGCCATATTTGCAGTGTCTCCTATGTGATGTACATTGGGAAGTCTGCGTTTCGTATGTGATAGAGAAGGGGGAGTTGTATCAATGGTTGTGGCACCTATAAAAAACTAAATATGGTAACTATACCCCAATATTAAAGCCATCAAACTGTGTATGATGTATACAGCAGTCTCAGTGTCTCTTATGTGATGTATATACAGCAGTCTCAGTGTTTCCTATATGAAGTATACAGCAGTCTTAATGCTTATTATCTGATGTTTATATAGCAGCCTCAGTGTCGTGTATGTGATGTACACACCAGTCTCAGTGCATCCTAAGCAGTCTCAATGTATACTATGTGATGTATATACAGCAGTCTCGGGGTATATTATGTGATGTTTACTGCATACCTCACACTGTTTTAGTTCTAGAAATATTATATGAGCAGTGTTGAATTTCCGCTGAGGGGACATGCTGTATAACATACATCTGTGTTAAGAGTCAATTGTGCTGAAGACCGTCATACACTTTGTACAGTAAATGCAAGTTGTGCTCAGTTAGCACACTCTCTGCTCCTGTCCTGCTACTGTGACAAATGCAGCAGTTGCTGTGTTTCCTATATGATTTATATATTGCAGTTTGAGTCTGCTATGTGATGTGTATTCAGCAGTTTGTGTTTCCTGTGTGATATATTTTCAGCAGTCTTAGGGCCTTCTATGTGATGTATATACAGCAGCCTCAGTGTCTTTTATGGATTTATATACAGCAGCCTTAGTATCCACTATGTGATATACACAGCAGTTTC
The DNA here is from genome assembly GCF_039654945.1 of Dendrobates tinctorius. Lineage (NCBI taxonomy): Eukaryota > Metazoa > Chordata > Amphibia > Anura > Dendrobatidae > Dendrobates > Dendrobates tinctorius. The sequence goes on along the minus strand of NW_027361690.1, from coordinate 44,846,707 downwards.
AATGTTTATTATGTGATATTTATATATCAGCTTCAATGTCTCCTATGTAATGTATATAAAAAAAAGTCTCTACGTGTCCTATGTGATGTATATACAGCATTCTCAGGGTCTCTTATATGATTTATATACAGCGGAGTTAGTGTGTCCTATGTGATATATAGAGCAGTCTCAGTGTATCCTATGTGATTTATACTGCAGACCTTGCCAGACCTAGCCAGTCTCCAGATCTCAACCCCATAGAAAACTTTTGGAGGGAAATGAAAGTCTGTGTTGCTCAGCGACAGGCCCAAAACATCACTGCTCTAGAGGAGATCTGCATGGAGGAATGGGCCAACATACCACCAACAGTGTGTGCCAACCTTGTGAAGACTTACAGAAAACGTTTGTCATTGCCAACAAAGGATATATATCAAAATATTGAGATGAACTTTTGTTAATGACCAAATACTTATTTTCCACCATAATTTGCAAAATAAATGTTGCCAAATCAGACAAGGTGATTTCCTGGATTTGTTTTCTCATTTTGACTCTCATAGTTGTGGTCTACCTATGATGTCAATTACAGGCCTCTCTCATCATTTTAAGTGGGAGAACTTGCACAATTGGTAGCTCTACATGAGTACTGCGTTTTAGGGACTGTCCAAAGCAAAACTGAAGGAAGGCATTTTTGTGGGTGCAGATATTTAGGAACTTATGACTGTTAAAAATAGAAGTGTTTTTTTTTTTTTATAAATCAGGGCATAAGAAAACATAAGAATCAATCATTGAATTTGAAAAAAAACTTCATAAACCCCAATTTTGCATACGTGTGATTAAAAAACATCCAGGCTGAGGATTTTTACACTGAAGGTACCAAATAAATTATTTTATATCACATCTCCTGCCAAAAATTTTGTGCAGAAAAGAAGGGCAATAGGCAAATCAATAAGTCAATAAAATCAATCATTTATTCACATAAATTCATAAAATATGTAACAAGGAAATCTCTCCAAAAATGCCTGGTACAGAGAATTTTTTTTGTGTATAGCCGGGTACACGGGCCACAAAAGCTGCATCAATGTAAGTCGCAATTATTTTCTAGCACTATGCACTTTAAGCTGCTCAATTGAGGCGTAGTATGCTTCTTTTGTTAGCCGCTATGTCATGTAAATTATGCACGGAGCAGATTGAAACAGTTTAATGAGGAGCTATTCCTTTCTTTTGAGGCATTGCGGCATTCTTCTTTTTTTCATGATACTTGCAAAAACATTTTTTAGAGTGCGGATGTTTTGATCATTTGGCATATGTTATACATAATTTTTTCTTGCCTTTAAACTTCATATATTTGTGATCATTCTGCCATGTATACAAAGTTGCAGTATCGTTTTTTGATGTGAAAAGCTTTTTGTATACACAAAAAAAAGTCTCTGTACCTGGCATTTTTGGAGAGATTTCCTTGTTACATATTATTCCTTTGCCTATTGCCCTTTTTTTCTACACAAAATTTGTGGCAGGAGTTGTGATATAAGATATTGAATTTAAGGTGGCTATTATTGTCTTTTTTGGACTATTTTGTTATGTACCAAATAAATTAGTAGAAGAGCGCCTTTATGCGAATACCTTTAGTTTAATATGCCTGATGCTGATAACAGGTTCTCTTTAAATATTTGGCCACACCAAGGATGCATTGAGCGTGTACTTGGTTTGAACAGTCATTCTGTGCTGACAGAGTCCCTTTAATTATGTCACATATGTCACCCTTTGCTTTCCGAAATAAACCAATACTCACTGATTGGTCATTGTTCAGTTGAGTAATCAGTCTCATCCAATTTCCATCATCATAGTTAACCCTGTAGTATCCAGTCACATTGATGTTTGCAAGCAGCCAGTTGCTTCCAGTTAATTGAAGGTCACGATTTGTATCTGAAAAGCAAAAGCCAATTGACAATATAACTCACAACAACTGAATCCCCATTTGTGAGACTTTGTAGAAGATTGCATTAGGATTGCAAGTTATTGTCAATTCACAGAATCAATGAGGGTAGCAATGCAGAGACCATCACTTATCCTGAGAATGGGGCTTTAGAGCCCCCTGTTTGTACACAGCAGTGGTCGAGCATGCACATCACCACCCCATCCATTGTGTATGGAAGCGCAACAAATATGGTGCTCATTCAAACTGGCAACACTAAAGCCCTGTTCTCAGGATCAGTGCATGTCCCAGTGGATAAACCGCAAACTTGGCACAAGGTTGTTACCCCTTGTCCCAGTCTACACAAAAATGCACGCAAAGCCTCCAAGAAATGGTGATCTCTGGGTTCATTTGCATAAAGCGTGCACAATCCCTTTTTAAGACCAATTTGATAACAGTTTTTAGATATTAAAATTCCTGCAACAGCTGTAAGATCAGCCTGATGTTACTAAATACGCAGCTATTGAATAAAGCCAAAATATAGCCTCATGGATGAACCCCAAGGCCATGATTCATCAGTGTTTACGCTGGTGTAAAAATGCAGTTGTGCAAAAATGTTGAGACTTTTTGCAGTTTTAGTTAATTTTAGTCAGTTCCACCTAAACGGGCAATATTTTGGCGGGATAGGCATGGTGATGCATGCTCATCTAATCCATGACACCACAAATTTTTACTCCAGTCCCTAAATGTAAGATTTATGTCAAGTAGGTAGCATGGAGGTCAACAGCACTTGCAAGACTCCATCCATGACTAGGTGGAGCTAAGTGCATATGGATTTATATAGCTACTATACAACTGAATATGAACTGTATAATCTATATGCAGTGTGCTCCTTCTAGTGGTTCACCACGTGCCTTAGTGGTTGTATCATATGCCTAAATGAAAGATAGGCCACTGATTGTCAGCCTTCCCTCCATGTTCATACAGAGATAGATGTCAATCACTAAGTAGGACCGCCCAATGGACTTCTGGACTTTTAAATTCCTATATTGCATTTGTGTTCTCTAAGAAAGCAATTGTAACATCAACTGATCTTCACAGAGAGATGATGAGGGAATGCTTAGCTAATCTATTCTATTATTTCTAAACACTGTTTTTCGGCGATTCCTTTGTATCCCCGTTTATACTGCACCCACACACACAAATGATACACCATTTGAAAGGTAAACTTGCCCCCTTCAGCAAGAAATTAGCCAAACAAACCACACATCCACGATTTTACCACAAAATACAGTTTAAACATTAATTTTCATAAACCTGCAGTAAGGAAAAATGACCGGCAGGTGGCACCTCAACCGGAAAACATTTTTTGGCTTCTACTTATCAAAACAATTTATTGTATTACCAATCTACCTATATAAATACCTGTCTGTGTTCATCAGCTCATGAAATACATTTACATTTGACCAGCTTGCGTTTTCTGAAATTCCCTGCGCTCCCGACAACCAATGTGCAAACATTTTGCACAGGCCAAGCTAGTTTAAATTAATTTAATTAATTTGCTCTAGTTGAATTACATCCTAGAGTACTGAAAGAGTTAGCAGAGGAAATTGCAGAACTACTAGCTAGAATATTTGAAAAATCCTGGAGAACAGAAGTTCCAGATGATTGGACAAGGACAAATGTTATTCCTATCTTCAAAACAGGAAAGAACATGAAGCCAGAAAATTACAGTCCAGTGAGCCTTACTTCTATACCAGGAAAGATCTTTGAACAAATTATTAAAGAGCATTTATGTAAGTACTTGAATAAGAAAGCAGTAATTAACCAGAGCCAGCATGGGTTTGTAGCAAACAAATCATGCCAGACTGATCTAATTTTCTTCTATGATGAAATTAATGACTGAGTGGATCAGGGAAATGCGGTAAATATAGTACCATATTTTTCAGACTATAAGATGCACTATTTTCCTCCAAAAATGTGAGGAAAATGGGGGTTGAGTCTTATAGTCTGGATTTCCCTAATATGGCTGTGGTGGGGAGGTGGGGGAGCATAAGCAGCAGAGCAGCAGGTAATAGGAAGCAGGATCTGGCTGCTGCAGCTAACTCCTGTGCCTGCTGCTAAACAAAAATGAATATTCACTCGATTCAGAGATGGGAGATAAGGATAACGATGGGGCCATGCATACCAGGATGGAGATGGGGGAAGGTGCCAATCATACTAGGATAAGGATGAGGCCATGCATACCAGAACAGAGATGGGGGCCCTGCATGCCAGGATAGAGATAAGGGAGCCATGCATACCAGAATGGGAGATATTAAGTATAGAATTGACAACATTTTTTTTTCTAATTTCCTCCTCTAAAACCTAGGTGTGTCTTATGGTTTGCTGCCTCTTATAATCCGAAAAATACGGTATATTTCGACTTCAGCAAAGCATTTGGTAAAGTATCTCATACTATTCTTATTGAAAAAATGATCACGTATGGGATTGACAAGGCTATGGTTAGGTAGACAGATTAATAACCGGCTTAGCGATCGTATTCCGAGAGTGATAATAAATGGTTGCACATCCAATTGGAAGAGTGTTTCAACTGGGATACCACGAGGCTCTGTCCTGGCCCCAGTGTTCAACATTTTTTTTTATATGATCTACCTAAGGAAACTGAAGGTAAACAAATTAAATTTGCAGACGATACAAAGCTAGGACGGATAGCTAACACTAGAGAAGACTGAGAAAGGATTCAGAAGGATCTAAATAAGCTCAAACAATGGGCAGCGACTAATAGAATGGTATTTAACGGAGAAATGCAAGATTCTACATCTGGGCAAGAAAAAACGAAAATTACATCTATAGAATGGGAGGAATAGAACTAAGCAATATCACATAGATCACAGACTACAAATGAGTCAACAGTGTGATGTAGCAGCAAAAAAGCAAAGACAATTCTGGGATGTATTAAGAGAAGCTTAGAGTCTAGATCATGTAAAGCAATTATCCCCCTCTACTCCTTCTTGGTCAGGCCTCATGTGGAATACTATTTTTTTTTTTTAAAAAAGACATTGAAAAACTAGAGCAAATTATGTCCTATGAGGAATGGTTAAAAGATCTGGGAATGTTTAGCTTGCAAAACAGAAGGCTAAGAGGAGACTTAATAGCTGTCTACAAATATCTGAAGGGATGTCACAGTGTAGAGGGATCATCCTTATTCTCATGGAAACACAAGAAGCAATGGAATGAAACTGAAAGTGAGAAGATACAGATTAGATATTAGAAAAAAAGGTTTTGACATTGAGGGTGATCAATGACTGAAACAGGCTGCCATGAGAGATGGTGAGTGTTCTTTCAATGGAAGTCTTCAGAGGATGGACAGACAATATCTGTCTGAGATGGTTTAGTAAATCCTGCATTGAGCAGGGGGTTGGACATGATGACACTGGAGGTTCCTTCCAATTCTACCATTCTATGATTCTATGACTCCTAAGCACAAAAAGAGCAGGTATTTGAATGCATAAATTACAAGTTATACTATAGTTTTTCTTAAAAAATAAAGCTATATATAAGTTTACTCAGTTGTCACTACTCTATACCTTGATTACTAAAGATAATATTGCATCTACAATGTGACTGCTTGCATTTAGAGAGAAAAAATAGCTTTTTAACATCATACAATTGTTTATACCTGTTTCTTTTGTTAGCCAGACATTTCCTTGTCCAGACGCACTGGTCATGTATGAAATAGGAACATACCATATATAACTGAAATAGATTTAAGATAAAATTAGAGTTAAAAGGTACTAAAAAGAGAACCAGTAGCCAGTAACCCCAGTTAGTGTGAGGGGTAGATCAGACTGACATTTTATATGCCAGTCTTAACATAAAAGGAGGAAAATAAAAATAACAAAACTAAAATAATGTGATTGCATAAGTGTGAACACCCTCTTTTAATTGAGGATGTGGTTGTTTTCAGAATTAGCCAATAATGCTTAAACTCATGTTAAACAGTAGTCAGTACATAGCTTTAATTATTTAAAGTGATTCTGATTAACCCCAAATAAAGGTTAAATCCCTCCACCTCTTTCCTACTGTGCAGCGTCATAGGAATCATCAGCTCATCACTAATTGCTGTGGGATTTGAGGGAGAGCCGCAGAGAACTACTGCGCATGCCCAAGATTCCCAGCCCCGCAGTGTGAATAAATCAGAAGAGACTGCGGGCCGGTATCTTGGGCCGCGCGTCCACGCAGGCGCAATAAGGAAGACATCATGTGATGTCAGTGGACGGGCAGCGCTAACTACGCATGCCCAAGAAAAAAAGATTACAGCGCAGGCGCCATGAAAAAAAAAAGAACGCTGAGGAGGCGGTGCCTACATGAAAGGAGGAAATGACTGATGGATGTGAGGTGTCTGTGTCCGGGGGGAAAGACCTGCCCCCCGGACAAACTACAGGTATAACGGACAAATTATAAAAATGATTATTTCAGGGGTGGAAAGGACACCAAATCGAAGAGCCACCTTGGCAGAATGCAGCATTAGTGCTGCACAAGGTGGCTCTTTTACTTAAAAACGCCTTGGGGGGTGACAGGTTCCCTTTAATCTGTAAGCATCAGCGGTGTCCTCTTCTTGCAGAATAGCCCTTTAGAAGCAGCTATTCCTTCTCTTTTATATAAATCACTTAGCAGCAGTTATGTTTTCCTCTTGCAGATTATCCCTTTAGAAGCTGCAATGACCTCTTCCTTTAGCTGGGCTTTATAATAAACGCTTTGTCATTTCTCTGTCTCTTGGGATGCGTTGGTGAATCATTTCACTAGATTTATAAATTGCTTTTGATGACTTTATGAGAAAAATATGTGAATCTTCTGTTTTCTATTGTTGATGGTAGCCTTCATTGTAAATATTTGGTTTAAAGCAGATGTGTCCCAACATTTCACAACAAAAACTGAATCTAATAAATACATCTCTTAGATCTGATGAGGTTGGTTTAACCACTTTTAAAATACATGACAGATTGGAGATATAATCCATTTTTGAAAATTTTCTTGTCTCATCATCAAATGGGCATTTTATTATCCAACTCCATTTAGACTCATAAGATGCTTATTTTAATATTTTTAAAAAAGGATTATACAACCATTCTGATATGGATTTTCAAAAAAAGAGTACATCAGCGTCATCAGTAATGAGACACCTATATAATAATCTATGAGGCTTGAACTGTGAAGGCTGGTGACAGATTCTCTTTGAATTATTAACTTACTTAAACTCTGATGGTCGAGTGACTGTTGAGTTGGGATCTAGAAGAAAATGTTTCTGCGTTAGAGTGCCCGTTGCTGTATTTATTGTCACCACTGGAAAACCCATTTGCAAGACCCATGTGTTCATAATAGTTTCAATTTTGGCTGGGAGTTCAACTTTAACAGTTTCTGAGTCATAGGCCTAGAACAAAACAGCAGAAGATTGAATTGCAAAGGCACAACCACATAATTTCTGTTGCATGTGTATGTTCAGCATTGCCAGAGCATTGGCTTAAATGTATTTAATTCAGTCTGTGTTATGTAATACATAAGCAAAATAAATTTTGCAGCTATCTAGGGTATTGAGTTTGCTTATCGCATATTCTATTGTGCTACTCCCTTCTACCTGCTCCCTTTTCTTGCTAACCCGAGATCACACCCAAAATACTTGAATTTTTTAAATTACAAAATGATGTCATAAAAAGTGATGTATTTATTCTCATTATGAGACAGTTATCTTTCAACAATTTTATATTATTTAATATGTGCGCATATTGATCACGCTGCAGACTTTTTATTTTTACTAAAGTTTCAAAATCTTTTGTTACAGAAGTAACCCCGCAAAGGATAAAATTGGTGATTTCTATCCTATGCCCAGCAAGTTTTGTGCATGATATTTGCTAGGTGTTGGACACTTGTCTCTGCAATTATTTTGCCAATGTGAAAACCTTTATGTATGTTACACTTACTCAAAAGCATTCAGAAATTTGCATAAAAATAGAGAAGTTTATACAGTTGAAAAATTCCTCGGTAAACTTTATTTAAACTTACTGCTTGCAAGGAATTCCACAGATGAACATACACTGTATTATCATATTGGAATTCTTTAAGGTATGCCTAGGAAAGCATTAGAAAAGAAAGTTAACACTGACTTCTGGATTATAAATTTCAATGCACACAGATAAGCTATATGCAGGGCGTCTGTATGGCAGCACTTCTCAACATACATGAAAATTCATATAATATCGATAGACCATAGGTTACTTTGTGTGTTGTATTACAGATCTCAACAACACACATCTACAGTATGGCAGCGTGAATGAACCCTTAGCCTTTTACAAACATTTTTTTAGCTTTAGTTTTTATATGGTTTCACGGATTTTGACTACTTTTCCTTAATTTTTTCAACAGTTGTTTGGGTTGATTTGCCACTTTTTCTGAATAGTAAATTAGTAAATGCAGAATAGTAAAATAATAGACTTGGTTGTGCTTTGTTTCTATTAATCCTCTCAGTAGTAAAATATTGACCCATGTGAGACTTTAATTTAAAGGTGTTATTTATTCTCAAGAATAAACTCTGAAATGCCCCCCGATGCTGGACATAGCTGAATGGGCATTTCAGAGGCCTGTTCTCAAGATCTGTGGGGGGTATCAATGTAAGATCTTCTGCAATCCTATTTCACTAACTAAAATAACATCTGGTCCAGAACATTTTAGAACTCTCTCCCACTGGGGGTCACAGATGAACCATTTCTAGCAAAAAGGGGGTTGGGTGCTGTGGGTGCCTGGCTTCCTACAAAGATTTTTTCTCATACCTATTATATACTCTGCATTCATTGTGGCTTTGTGAAAAGAGTGGAGATGATGCCCTCACCCCCCATGAAGATCTTATGGTTATATAATGCATTGCCATGTTGTAAATATTGTTTTATTTGGTTTGTATTCCACCACAGTGGGTTAGCTTCACATGGGTTTAACTGTTAGGGCCAGCCCAGGATGGCCCTAACTGTTAAACACTTCTGTAAATTAAAAGGTTTATTTTCATAGTGAAAATCCACATTAGAAATTGACATTCTGCAGACTTTCAGGATCTACAACACAGGTCAACCAGCACACAGAAAATTTCTATTGGATGAAGATGAGAGTTGTTTAAAACTCATCTATTTGTCTGGAACTGTAATAGGCACAAATTCATTGCAGTTATTCAATTTGTGCATTTACCTTAGGGTTGCATTAACACAGGACACTGAATTTATCTCAGTAGTTACTGTATGTCTGTAAATTGTGCTGCCAGACTAGTACATGCTGCGTTTCTTTAGTTTAGACCAGAGTAGTTGTAGAATATCACCCAGGTGTGCTTATACATAGGATAACATCTAAGATTGGGTCTGTGTGCGGTACACAAAAATTCTAATTGGTACATGTTCTATCTGCAAAAATAAACCAATAGATCATGTATGCAAAACTCAGACATGTGAAAGGGGCCTAGGTTGCCGACATACAGTAAATAACAGCTGTGGCAGGTGTGTAGCTTATGCCTAATTGTCAAATGACGCTGCTGCATGTATACAGACCCATAGTAAGGTTATAGCTCATTCAGACATCCGTTCTTTTCACGTACAAAAAACAGTCCTAGTTTCAACAGTGAATGTGTTTAGAGTTAATCAAATTTTCATCAGAATATCATATTATTTTCCCCGGAGTTTGGTCTGAGTTTCATCATTTTTTCTAATGAGAAAAAAAAGTTTCTCCCCATTTAAAAAGCCATAGACTTACTTTGCTGATTTTCATTAGTGATGGGCGAACTCCCCAACCCCTCCCTCGGATGTTCGAGATCGGCAGGATCGCCCGATTTTTTTTTGTAAAGTTCGAGCTCGGGGCCAGAAATGACGTGAACTTGCGTCTGAACCCCGAGTTTGGACTTTACAGATATGGGATGGGGCGGGGGGTTGTAAAAAAAGCATAAAATTAATAAGAAACATTATAATTATACTTACCGATCCAGCAACGCATCCTCCAGCCTCGCTGTCTCCTGGCCGCATAAACGTCCGGGGCCGTTCGTTAACTTCTGGATTATTCACTCTACTGCTTGGCACTTGGCAATTTTTGGCCGGCGTTGGCAGTGTTCGTGCGGTGACGTCAGGGTGCAGTGAATACCGCCGGAAGTTAATGAGGGGCCCTGAAGCAGATGTGGCCGGGAAACAGCGGGACGGGAGGACGTGTTGCTGGATAGGTAAGTATAATTATGATGTTTATTTTATGCTTTTTTTTTACAGGCCCTGGACCTGAACTGGACCCGAACTGTGACACGGGTTTTCCATGGAAACCCGTGTTTGGGACCTTGTGACCAAACACTATGTGTTCGCTACGGGTCCAGAACTTTACAGTTCAGGTTCGCCCATCCCTAATTTTGATCCAATACTTGTCCATGCCTTTGCAATTTTATGCTAACCACTCGGTTAAATTGGTTTTGTGAAACAGCCCTATAAACTATACTAGGTGCGAGTGCTACCCGTGAAACATATGGAGAGAACTCATATAGGAAAACCAGATGTCTGAATGATCAGTAAGAAGATATATCTCTGGTACTTACCTGCAATCCCTTTACAAAAAGGTCTTCAGTGAGGAATGAGGACAACATCCGGATGACTGATGCACCCTAAAAACAATGCAAGCACAATGAAAAGCTGATTCAAGTAGTTTTCCTCTACACTGTGCTACTTCTGATGGGTTGTCATCAAAATTCACTGTATATATGCTAAAAAATATAGTGACCGCCTGGTGAAAATGGAGTACTGTGGTAGCTTACATGGTTGCTCTACTAGTGTTATTTCTATTTTCATGAGCAGATTCAATACCTACTCCTACTTTACCAGTTGTTACAGCAAGCATACTTTTCCTAAAGAGTTGTCCATGACTTTTATATTGACAACGTATCTAGATAGTTAATCAAAGTCAGATCTTTGTTGTACCAATCACCAACTGGCACAACCACTGACCTGCTGTTCTTAGGCTAAGTTCACATTAGCGTTCGGGGGCTTTGCGGAGGGCTGCGTACTTCCTCCATTAAACTCTGCCTACTTCTGCATAATTCTGCATGCGTCCTGCGTACCTATCTTTAACATTGGGTACACAGGACATGCGGATGTGTCATTTTGACATGCCCACCGTCCGCACAAAATGCAACTTGTTGCGGTCCTTTGCGGGTCAAAACAATGCATCTGCATACATCCGCATGTCCTGCGTACCCAATGTTAAAAATAGGTACGCATCACGCATTCAGAAGTATGCAGAGCTTAACGGAGTACGCAGCCCTCAGCAAAGCCCCCAAATGCTAATGTGAACTTAGCCTTAGTGCTAGCAGGCACTGGATATTAGCAGCTGTTGAGCAAAACACCATAGCTTTGTCAACTGTGTAGTGGCCGCTGCTGGATACCGCAACTGCCAACATCTGGCTGCTGCCAGCAATGCAGTCACATGACCACAACTATGTGATTTGCCGACCAAACATGCTCGACCCTGCTCAATTCACTTATATTGAGCGAGGCCATGCGTGTCTAATCGGAATGTGAGCGGAAGTATATAAATTGCATCCTTGCGGTCACTTGAACGCTCAACAGCATATGGTGCCCATGCTGTGAAGATTCCTAAGGGTACCGTCACACATAGCGACTCACCAGCGATCCAGACAACGATATCAACGTGTCAGGATCGCTGGTGAGTCGCTATGTGATCGCTGGTGAGCTGTCAAACTGACAGCTTCACCAGCGATCAGCACCAGCGACGCCGAGCGCCCGACATCGCTGTGTACTTTAGTTACCAGCGCGCTGATGCAGGGAGCTGGTAACTAAGGTACACATCGGGTTTCTAAGGGACGTGCGTCACTTAGAAATCCGATGTGTACCTTAGCTACCAGCTCCCTGCATCAGTGCGCTGGTAACTAAGGTACACAGAGGGTTTCTAAACACCGCCCTGTGCTTAGAAACCCTGCATTTACTTTAGTTACCAGCTGATCGCTGGTCTCCCACCTGTCACACGCAGCGATGCGTGAGGGCCAGCGGGAGACCAGCGATCAAAGAAATGTCCAGGGCTTTCTAAGAGCTATCAGCGATACTGGCAGGGGGGCCGGTCGCTGATCGCTGTCACACACAGCGATCTCGCTGGTGAGATCGCTGTTGAGTCACAAAACTTGTGACTCAGCAGCGATCTCGCTAGCGAGATCGCTATGTGTGACGGGGCCCTAAGTCTGCAGTTATACAAAGTGTGACTTCTGTCCCCAAACTGGACAACCCATTTAAGGAAAGGAATGTTTTCTATGACAATTAAGGAGATAAGAGAAGGCATTGAATTTGCTCAACTGGGAGGCGTTGAATCTGCTGTCCAAACTGGAAGTAAAGGAAGAGAAGCCTGAGCAAAGAGGAAACTTGTCATTACTGAGGGAAAATGGGGAACCTGTAACAGATATAAGTGGGTGCCCAAAATCTTTGACTACAAGAGGAAAGTTGAGGAAGTTGTGCCGTCACCACTGTTGAGAGGAAGAATAAAGTTGTAAAATCCGACCTACGCATTGCAGTGACAACCTTTTTATCTTATGCAATGTGCATATTCAGATGTCCTGGGTTTAGGGGCTATGTCTCATAGGAACGTAGCATAATACGATACATGGACTCCGTAGTTGTAACTGTATGGAGTCCTCAAGTCGCCTGTTACAAGGACACTGAATGTGAATAGCAAGTGTATGTAATGTGCTGCTGCAGTGCAGTACAGCGCAACCTCCACCAGGGGGTGCTGGTGAGGGAAGAGAGGTTGCACACACAGCGCAGTAAAACAAAGCAGCAGCACACGTGTCAGAGGTAACGAAAAGATTGGTCAGACTAGCTGAAGTCAGCAACTGTCAGGAGCAGAAGTACCAAAGGAGACAGCAAGTGCATAGTCATGGATGAGGAAGAAGTCAGGACCTACCGGGAACGTGGTATCAGAAACGAAAGACGTAAGACGGCGTGAGGGTACAAGCCAGAGGGTCAAAAAGCCAGTCGGGAAGCGTGGTATCAGAAACGGAAAAACCAGAAGCAGAGTCCAGAGATCAAGCTGAGTCATACACAAGTCCAGGTAATCAGGGGTAGAAGGAACACTAAAGGAATACAGGTCAGAGGCACTAGCTTAGAAGCTTGCAGTATAGCTGACTTTGGCCCGCAGGCTGCAGAGGACTGAAATAGCCCAGCCAGCTCCAGATTGAGGCAGAGGGGATAAACCACCGCATGACCAGTCCAAAGAGAAGACAGCAGAAAACAAACTCTGGACTGGATCATGACAGTGTACATGTGTGCGCCGAAGACAAGCTCTTTAAACTATTTACCTTACTGTAAGTGATGGAATCAAAAAGTGCACTTATTTCAGATGGAGTATTCACTTCATTTTCATTTGAAGTGAGCGGATGAGAAGAGGCTAAAGCATCAACTGCCATGACTCTGTGTACGTCATAAAGCACTGACAGGTCTTTCTGTAATTGTAAGAAACATATGTCAGTTTGATCCAAATTCTGTACATTCGTAAACAGCAAAGCGGTCATTTCACGTAATGTCTGGTTGGTTGTGATGGGTGATTACACTTTCATCAATCAGTAGACACCAGTAATAATAGATAACATATACTGTATGTATACAGGACATACAGTATATTATGTAGAATAGAAGTTCAATAATTCGTTTTTACTACTAAATTATGTTATGCAGAGATTTTACAAAACCTCTAGTACCTTCAGAAATGAAAGAAAATTGGGATACTTTTGCAGGAGTTATGGCCAACCATAAAGGGAATCAAAATGGGGGCTCAGTCCAATACTAATTCAGATTTACCGACACAAAAACCTGGTTTTAGTTTCCCTGCTTCCATTTTAGCAAGCAGTATAATTCATATGGAGAGGAGAATACTGTTATGTTCTAGATGCCCTGTACAAAGCATTGGGACCAACTATGGTCGGACATTTTATCTGCAAAGGGCCCGTAGAAGCCACATGGTCTACATCTATGAGATCTACACCCGTGTGCACAGCTATATGAATTACAGAAGCAGCATTTATCAGGGCTTTCCAGGCTGAGATGAAAAGAGGATGAGAATCCAGTTGGCACATCACATCACCACTCACTCATGCTGGGAATACAGGGGAATCCTGACTAATTATCTGGGACTCCAGAATTATTATCACACCTTACACAAGACTTACTATGTTCCAAGTAGGTTCTGCTTTGTCGGCTCCCAAATATTCCACATAAGAGGCAAAACCTTCATTCAGCCACAGATCATTCCACCATCGAACTGTTACAAGATTCCCAAACCACTACAAGAGATGTAGAAAAGAAGAAATGTTTCAAGTACTGTGCATACAAAGGACTATCCTGCTATTATCTCATGTAGTTAAGGTTACTGTGTAAGTTTATATACATATAAAGGAAATTTCTGCTGCAATATGGTTAACTGACTTTAATTGCAGACTGACTTTTACATGTATACCAGTTTAGAGGTCAAATTCTGATAAACTTATATTTAAAGCGTAGTGCACCAATGTATAGAAGAGATTTTGAAGATTTCACTGTTCGAGAATTGCACTCAAAAGTCATTAGTGCGACCACACATAGAATACTATGTACAATTGTGTTCTCCAGGGTATAAAAAGGATATAGCTGAACTAGAAGGGGTGCAGAGAAGAGCGACCAAGGTTATCAAAGAGAACCTGTTATCAGGAATAACGCTATTAATCTGCAGATATGGAGTTCATTTGCAGGTTAACAGCATTATGATGCTGCCCATCACCTGAACACAGACAAATGCAGAGGGGACAAAATGATATTTATACTCTCCGCCAGCATTCGGTATTCAGTCACAGGTTACAGAACTGTAACCTCACCCCCCGGCCCTGATTGACAGCTGAGCCCAATGTAGACCCAGTGTCGGTTAGGACCGGGGAGCGGTTACAGCTCCGCTCTGTATACTCAGAGCAGTGACTGAATCGCCCCAGAATGACGAATGCTAGCAGGGAGAATAAAGATCCTTTTCTCCCCTCTACAGTCGGCTGTGTACAGGTGCCGGACAGCATAATAACGCTGTTAACCCTGAAAATTAGCCCCATTTCTGCATGTTAACAGTGTTTTCCTGGTGACAGGTTCCCTTTAAGGGAATGGGTGGACTGCAATACCAAGTGATAGGTTATCAAGCTTGGGGTTATTCCGTTTGGAAAATCGAAAGATTAGGGCTGATCTTATTACAATGTATAAGTATATGATGAACAGTACAGAGATCTTTGTAATGATGTTTTTACACCTAGGCCTGCAACGGGAACAAAGGAGCATGTATGGAGGAAAGAAGGGTTAATCATAATCAGTACTGTAAGAGCGTGAGAAGATGGAACTCTCTGCCACATGATGTCACAATGTTTGATTCACTACTAAAATTCAATATGGGTCTGGATACCTTCCTTAACAAATATAATATTACAGGTTATAGGCACTATGTGGAGTTGGGAAATTTTTTTACCCTGATATGAGTCAATTAGTATCTGCCCCATGGGGGTTTTGCCTTCCTCTGGATCCATATGATAAGCTATAGGTTGAACTCTATGGACTCTAATACTGTATACTCATAATGGTTCACAAAAACAAATGAGCAAACATACTGTCGACAAATGAAAAATGACATGCCCCGTAATTCTGTTACATTTTCAGGGCTGAATTTTTTCTGATTTGATCAAAACCATTGCTGTTTATTCCTAGGAATCATCATTCACTAGAGGATTTTACTAATCAGTCTACTGCTATCGTTGTATAGGTCTCAAAACAACAATAACAATGACACATGCCTTTTGGTAATTCAATGCGCCATAGCTAAAAAAAAAAATCGAGTTTTGTAGTCATGATTAGTCTGAAAATTAGATGTCTTGCTATGTATACAAACACACTGCTAGTTCATTAGTAACATTTTCCTGATCGCTTCCCTTTAATTAGCCCCTTAACGACAGCCGATATCTACAGCGGCAGTTAAGGGTACTTATTCCTCAGTGCCGCTTTTTAATGGCGCTGAGAAATAAGGGTATAGCGCCCCCCAGCATTGGAATTTCTCCGGGGTCTTGGCTACCAGGGGTAGCTAAGACCTCAGAGAACATGATTCGGGTCAGTTTTTACCGACCCCAGTGTTGCGATCGCCGTTATTAATGGAATAACAGCGACCTCACAAAAAAGTCTGATTTACCATTTAATTGCTCTCTCCTTTGATTTGATCACACATCAGAGGAGAGAGAACTGGGGTCCCCTGATCCCCCATCCCCAGTACCTCTGGTGTCCCTGAATCCTCCTGCATCCCCGGTCCTGTCCCCCGGCCGGCGGCGTCTTCTTAAGAGAAGAAAATGGCGGGCACATGCACAGTGCGACCGCTGAGATCTACTGGCAAGCACCCGGCAACAATAGGAAATTTTTCCTATTGTTGTAATAGACCCTATCACAGTGATCATTTTTCCATTAGGGTTATGGTTGGGCTTATAGTTGGGGTTATAGCTAGAGTTAGGGTTGGGCTAAAGTTAGGATTGGGCTAAAGATAGGGTGGGGCAAGGGTTAAGGTTGTGGTTATGGTTGGGATTGCGGTTAGGGTTGGGATTAGGGTTAGGGGAGTGTTGGGGTTAGGGTTGCGGTTAGGGTTATGGTTAGGGTTGGTATGAGGGTTAGGGGTGTGTTGAAGTTAGGGTTGGAGTTAGAATGGGGGGGTTCCACTGTTTAGGTACATCAGGGAGTCTCCAAATGCGACTTGTCGCCACCATTGATTCCAGCCAATTTTGCGTTCAAAGAGTCAAACGGTACTTCCTCCCTTCTGAGCGCTGCCATGCGCCCAAACAGTGGCTTTTCCCCACATACGGGTATTGGCGCACTCAGGAGAAATTGCACAATAAATTTTGTGGTCCATTTTCTCCTGATACCCTTGTGACAATAAAAAAAATATAGTTCCAAAGTAATTTTTTTGTGAAAAAAGTAAAATGTTCATTTTTTCCTTCCACATTGCTTTAGTTCTCATGAAGCAACTGAAGGGTTAATAAACTTCTTGAATGTGGTTTTGTGCACCTTGAGGGGTGCATTTTTTATAATGGTGTCACTTTTGGGTATTTTTTGTTATATTGACCCCCCAAACTCACTTCAAATGTGAGGTGGTACCTAAAAAAATGGTTTCGTAAATTTTGATGGAAAAATGAGAAATCGCTGGTCAAATTTTATAACGTCCTAACAAAAAAAAAGTTTCCAAAATTGTGCTGATGTAAAGTTGACATGTGGGAAATGTTATTTATTAATTATTTTGTGTGACATCACTCTCTGATTTAAGGGTATAAAAATTAAAAGTTTGAAAATTGCAAAATTTTAAAAATTCTTGCCAAATTTCCATTTTTTTCATAAATAAACACAAGTTATATCAAACAAATTTTGCCACTAACATGAAGTACAATACGTCATGAAAAAAATTCTCAAAATCAGTGGGATCCGTTGAAGCGTTCTACAGCTACAACTTCATAAATTGACAGTGGTCTGAATTTTAAAAATTGGTACCAAATTGGCTCTGTCACTAAGGGGTTAAGAATGTGAAAAATGAGGATGAATGAACTCATGGAGATTAACATCCAACACTGCGGAGACACCATCACATGTTTCTCAACACAGTGATTCTAGGGCAATGCCCCCACCCTTATGGGAAATATGTAAATATATGCAAAACACAAGCCGCGGAGACACCATCACATGTTTCTCAACGCAAGCAATGACTAGCCAGGTCTTTCCCCGGGAGGGAACAACCACGGGAAGGGCAGTCTCCAATGAAGGAAACCACCTATGCCAAAACATGGTATCCATCCAGAGACAGCTGTTTCGGGGTATTGCCCCTCATCAGTGTGGAGTAGGAAACTGGCCAGTAGGAGCAATGCCTAGTAGAAGACTGTGAAAAATGAGGATGAATGAACTCATATAGATCAACATCCAACACTGCGGAGACACCATCACATGTTTCTAAGGGGTTAAGGACATGATATGTAGTATATAATATCTTAAATAGTATTAAAGGTAACCAACCTGATGTGCCAGCTCATGAGCTATTACTGTGACCACCCTCTCCTTGTTACCAATGGAGGATTCCAAGGGGTCATAAAGGAGCGCAGTCTCTCTGTAGGTCACAAGTCCCCAGTTCTCCATGGCTCCTGCACCGAAATCTGGGAGGGCCACCTGGTCTATGGGAGAGACTTCACTATTAAAGCACTAATTTATCTGTGTAGCTGCCAAAATTCACATCTTAACTTACAAAATACATAAACAATCCCAGCAAATTCCCCATCAGCAAATTTTATTTCTCATTAAATCCATTTTCTCTCATATAACAAGTAAAACTAAACAGTACATAGTATAAATGTAATATTATTGGTGTCTCAGATCAGCCTTGTCCCCCTTCCATGCAGCAGCAATTTACAGTACATGTAAATGGGGTTTATAAAAACTCATCCATTTGTTGTGGGAAATGTTTGTGCCGAATTCTTGTGCAGATTTATTGCGGAGTTCACCCTTTGCAATGCATTTGGAGAAAACCACAATAAGATCTGTAAAAACTGCTGTCTGTAAGCCTGCACAGGTAACAGCTCTCTTCCCTACAGACTTCTGGTAGCTCATGACAGCCACTTCTCAGCACCACAATATACAGTCACAGGGATTTAGCCTGCGAGGACCAGGCAGGGTAAGAGGTAGTACCTTTTCATAATTTTAGGGTTTTTTTTATTGGAGGATCACTTTGAATTTACATTTTTAACATCAATGCCCACATTATCTAAATTAAATTAGTATAAAATAGTATTAGAAGCCACCACTGGACTCTATATCCATACACATACCTGATTTTGGCAAAGGGTATTTCACATCGTAATAGCCTGCAAAAAAATCCAGAATTGGCTGGGTGACATTCAGAGCATACTCTCCTTGATTCTCATCCTTAATTGCTTTTTTACGACCCCAAATTTTAACCTGCAAATATAGTAAATATTGCAATATACTGTGTATTTCTTTAGGTCACAGAATAAACTTGTCATCCAACACTGATCAAAATAAATTTTGTCATTACAATTAGTATATAGGAGCTCAACCGATAGGTATTAAAGGTGTATGTGCACTTTTGGGTGAACCCCATCCCCACATTTTAAAAGGAATTTATCATTAAAAACTAAAATGTATAAAAATTTGAAAATTTAAAGTGTTAATGTTTTTTTCATATTTATTTTTTTCTAATGGTATAAAACCTGAAAAATCATTTACAAGTGCATCTCACAAAATAATAATATTATCAAAAAGTTAATTTATTTCCGTTCTTCAATAGAAAAAGTGAAACTCATATATTATATAGCGTCATTACAGACAGAGTGATCATTTCAAGTGTTTATTTCTGTTAATGGTGACTGATGATTATGGCTTACAGCCAATGAAAACCCAAAAGTCATTATCTCAGTAAATTACAATACTTTATAACACCAGCTTGAAAATTTATTTTTTTTTCAAGCTGGTGTTATAAGTGTTTTTTTCTTCTGAGGAAGAACAAACCGAAACGTGCGTAAAGGGGTCCACTGTCACAAGTTCAACTGTGGGTAAATATATTTACTGGTAACCCTGACTTAAGCACCACAGAAAATGTTATTTTTGTAAGGAATAACCTCCCTGGCCTCTCTGCGGAACTAAGGTTCGGATTAAGGCTACTATAGTTTTATTTTTGATATACGTCCTTTTTGATCTGCAGTACAGGTTTGGGACATCTTCCAGCATCGCCATGCATTATTTCTACATCTTATGCACTTGGCACTTTTTGAAATATTTTGCACCCTATGTAATAATATTCTGTTCCTTGAGATGTCTGGTTTGATACATGTCACCTATTGATATTAACTCCTGCTATATAACATATTGCTTGCATTAGGTGTTACCTATTTCTCTGTGCACTTTATATTTAACAATATCTGTAGGTACTAACTATTTATTCACTTGCACAGTGTCTTTTGTGTTCCGTACTGCAAGTGTTGCCATCTCCTTTGTCCAATGTTATTATTATGCTTTTAAATTACATTGGTAATTGAATAAAAAAAAATATTATCTCGCTTTTGGAGGATCTTTGTTCTTTTGATTGGCTCTCAGTTGTCACAGTGTCACTAGATAGGGCACTATAGGCTCTTTTTCAGAGCAGAGCAGCTGTGATGATTTGCCTGTTGCACTTTTACAGAGTCGGTTAAAAAGTTAGATATATACATAATGTACAGTTGTGGCCAAAAGTATTGACACCCCTGCAATTCTGTCAGATAATACTCAGTTTCTTCCTGAAAATGATTGCAAACACAAATTCTTTGGTATTATTATCTTCATTTAATTTGTCTTAAATGAAAAAACACAAAAAGAATTGTCCTAAAGCCAAATTGGATATAATTCCACACCAAACATAAAAAAGAGGGTGGACAAAAGTATTGGCACTGTTCAAAAAATCATGTGATGCTTCTCTAATTTGTGTAATTAACAGCACCTGTAACTTACCTGTGGCACCTAACAGGTGTTGGCAATAACTAAATCACACTTGCAGCCAGTTGACATGGATTAAAGTTGACTCAACCTCTGTCCTGTGTCCTTGTGTGTACCACACTGAGCATGGAGAAAAGAAAGAAGACCAAAGAACTGTCTGAGGACTTGAGAAACCACATTGTGAGGAAGCATGAGCAATCTCAAGGCTACAAGTCCATCTCCAAAGACCTGAATGTTCCTGTGTCTACCGTGCGCAGTGTCATCAAGAAGTTTAAAGCCCATGGCACTGTGGCTAACCTCCCTAGAAGTGGATAGTAAAGAAAAATTGACAAGAGATTTCAACGCAAGATTGTGCAGATGTTGGATAAAAAACCTCGACTAACATCCAAACAAGTTCAAGCTGCCCTGCAGTCCGAGGGTACAACAGTGTCAACTCATACTATCCGTCGGCATCTGAATGAAAAGGGACTGTATGGTAGGAGACCCAGGAAGACCCCACTGCTTACCCCGAGACATAAAAAAGCCAGGCTGGAGTTTGCCAAAACTTACCTGAAAAAGCCTAAAACGTTTTGGAAGAATGTTCTCTGGTCAGATGAGACAAAAGTAGAGCTTTTTGGGCAAAGGCATTAACATAGAGTTTACAGGAGAAAAAAAGAGGCATTCAAAGAAAAGAACACGGTCCCTACAGTCAAACATGGCGGAGGTTCCCTGATGTTTTTGGGGTTGCTTTGCTGCCTCTGGCACTGGACTGCTTGACTGTGTGCATGGCATTATGAAGTCTGAAGACTACCAACAAATTTTGCAGCATAATATAGGGCCCAGTGTGAGAAAGCTGGGTCTCCCTCGGAGGTCATGGGTCTTCCAGCAGGACAATGACCCAAAACACACTTCAAAAAGCACTAGAAAATGGTTTGAGAGAAAGCACTGGAGACTTCTAAGGTGGCCAGCAATGAGTCCAGACCTGAATCCCATAGAACACCTGTGGAGAGATCTAAAAATGACAGTTTGGAGAAGGCACCCTTCATATATCAGGGACCTGGAGCAGTTTGCCAAAGAAGAATGCTCTAAAATTCCAGCAGAGCATTGTAAGAAACTCATTGATGGTTACCGGAAGCGGTTGGTCGCAGTTATTTTGGCTAAAGATTGTGCAACCAAGTATTAGACTGAGGGTGCCAATACTTTTGTCTGGCCCATTTTGGAGTTTTGTGTGAAATGATCAATGTTTTGCTTTTTGCTTCATTCTCTTTTGTGTTTTTTCATTTAAGACAAATTAAATGAAGATAATAATACCAAAGAATTTGTGTTTGCAATCATTTTCAGGAAGAAACTGAGTATTATCTGACAGAATGGCAGGGGTGTCAATACTTTTGGCCACAACTGTATGTATGCATATATATGTGTTTTTTTACCTTTTTTATAGACTGCAAGGTGCAGTTAAAACATCACAGTTGCTCTGCTCTGAATGCTGGACTGAGCTCTGCTATATATTGCAGCTGTGATGATTTGACTTCTGCACTTTGCAGTGTAAGTGAAAAATAAAATGTAAAATATTTGCATATATAGGTGTACATGTATATGCATATATTTTACATTTTATTTTTTACTGACTCTGGAAATTGCAGAAGTCAAATCATCACAGTTGCTTTGCTGTGAACAGTGACTGAGCTCTTCTGGCCCTGCTAAGGACAACAGACGAGATGACATTGTCACCAGCTACACCACCCTCTGCATTGAAGTTGAACATGCAGAACACCGTAATGAGTGATAGTCATTTCATGTGCTTTGCTTTGCAGAGGCAGCAGTTCCACTAACATAGCAGAGTTTAGTTAGTATTGCAAGCAGAGCGAATCTGATGATTTCATTATATGACAACAGTTTCTTTAATACTGTTATAAATATACATAATCACATAATTAACAATCATTAATATAAAAAAGGGGATAGATCTCCTTTAAAGAGATTCTTCCACCAAATGTTACATGTTAAACCTGACACACAATGCAATAGTGGCTGTATAGTGGAAAAAATGTATATACCGTATATATACACTGTTGAACAGCTGTACAGTACAGAGATAAATCCGCTGCCAACAACTAGTAACCTGCAGATATATAGTTAATAGGGCTAAAAAGATGTCTGGCTGCAGTACTGAATGTGTGGCATCCATGAAAAAAATGAACTTTATTTATCCTGGAAGTCACCGGACTTCAGTCATGCAGCGTGCCAGCACTGGTACCTGGTACGGTCACCAATTCAGGGGTGGACATACCGCTGGTGCAGCCAGTGCAACTGCACCGGGGCACGGAGGTGGAGGGGGACCTCTGCCGGCAGGGCATACTGCCCATAGTGGCAGAGTATGCAGCTGCTATGAGGCCACAGAGTCAAGATTTTGGGCAGGAGTGAGCGGGGTCCGATGTCATGCATTACAGGGCCCTTTAACTCCATCCCGTAATCATGCGAATACCAAGAGATGGGGAGAGCGCGGCACGCAGAGTGCAGGTGTTCAAACGGGGGGTGTCATGCAGGGAGAGACGCTGGCTAATGAACGCTTTCCCCACCAGACTGAGGAGAGCGCTCACTGGCTGCTGTCTCTGTCCTCCTCCATGGCACTTCCCAATGGTGAGAATTCACATGTAGTCAGGGGGCCCGGCCGCACAGCACACAGGGGGGCAACAGTGGAGGAAGAGGAGGACTTACAGGGGGTCTTCTGCTCCCTCCACTGTTCCATTCCCAGCAGTCTGCAGCATCTCAGAGAAGAGGTCGGGGAGGAGGAGGCGGCTCACAGCAGAGGACATCTCACAGAGAGGCGGTAGGGGGAGGAGATCACTGCAGCAGCTGGAAGCTGAAATCCTCTCTGCTCTGTGTCCCCATCCCCCACAGTGGGCTCTGCAGTCCTCTCAACCTGATCTCAGAGCTATGAGGCCGACATCCTCCACAGCTCATCTGAACAGAATACCTGTTGTCATAGATTACCATGTGTGTGTTTGTACATGTACATATGTGTGTATGTACGTACAGTATATGTGTGTATCTGTGTGTGAATGTGTGTGTATGCTATATGTATGTGTATGTATGTAAGGTATATGTGTGTGAATCTGTGCATGTACGGTATATGTGCTTATGTATAAATGGTGTATGCCTATGTGCATGTATGTACGGTATATGTGTATGTAAGTGTGTGTATGTACTGTATATGTTTAAATATTGTATGTATATATGTGTACAGTATGTGTATACTATATATGTATAAAAGTGTTTGTATGTGTATGTATGGTATATGTGTTTGTACGGTATATGTGTTTGTACGATATGTGTGTATGTATGGTATGTGTGTAGGTACGATATATGTGTATGTATCTACAGTATATGTATGTGTATCTGTGTGTATGTATGGTATATGTGTGTATGTATCTATGGTATGTGTATGTACAAAATATCCGTGTGTATGTACAGTACAGACCAAAAGTTTGGACACACCTCTCATTCAAAGAATTTTCTTTATTTTCATGACTATGAAAATTGTAGATTCACTCTGAAGGCATCAAAACTATGAATTAACACATGTGGAATTATATAATTAACAAAAAAGTGTGAAACAACTGAAAATATGTCTTATATTCTA
Organism: Dendrobates tinctorius; assembly: GCF_039654945.1. Lineage (NCBI taxonomy): Eukaryota > Metazoa > Chordata > Amphibia > Anura > Dendrobatidae > Dendrobates > Dendrobates tinctorius. The sequence continues at coordinate 44,822,622 of NW_027361690.1, read as the reverse complement.
GGTTCTTCAAAGTAGCCACCTTTTGCTTTGATTACTGCTTTGCACACTCTTGGCATTCTCTTATATAATTCCACAAGTGTTAATAGTTTTGATGCCTTCAGAGTGAATCTACAATTTTCATAGTCATGAAAATAAAGAAAACTCTTTGAATGAGAAGGTGTGTCCAAACTTTTGGTCTCTACTGTATGTAAGGTATACGTATGTGCATGTATGTCCGGTATATGTGTGTATGTGTGTATGGTATGTGTATGTGTGTGTATATATGGTATATGTATGTGTATCTGTGTGTGTATGTACGATATATGTATGTGTATGTATGTATGGTATATGTATGTATGTGTATGTTTGTACGATATATCTGTGTGTATGTATGTACGGTATATGTATGTGTATGTATGTGCGGTATATGTGTGTATATATGGTATGCGTATGTGTGTGTATGTATGGTATATGTATGTGTATCTGTGTATGAATGTATGGTACATGTATGTGTATGTATGTACGGTATATGTGTGTATGTATGTATGGTATGTGTGTGTATGTACGGTATATATATGTGTATCTGTATGTATGTACGGTATATGTGTGTATGTAAGTACGGTATATGTATATATGATGTATGTGTGATCCATCAGATTATGCATAACTTGCTGATTACTGGGGATTCGACCACTGAGCCCCCCCCAGCTGTCTTCATTATCTATAGAGCTGCTGAGCGCTGCGCTTGGCTGTTTCCATCAGTTCCACAGACAATGAATAGAGCAGATACCAGATGATACAGATACCAGACATATAATGTCATATGATATGTACATGATCGTGCTCTGCACACTTGCTGTCATGTGCAAACTACAGTGTCAGCCACGTCTGCAGTGTTCTATTCACTGACAGCTGACACCAGTTGTTACCTGACTGAAAGTACGACAGCGCTGGGACCAGCAGAAATGAATGGTAATGGATATATCTTATACTCATGTATAAGCCGAGATTTTCAGCACTTTTTTTGTGCTGAAAACGCCGCCCCCCCCCCCCCCTCGGCTTATACATGAGTTATACGCCAGAAAGCTGGTGGGGGAGGGGGAGCACCTGCAGCCTCCGGCTAACATAAGAGATCAAGAGATCATACACACACTCTTCTGTGCCGTCGCTGGTCCATCCCTGTATCTCAGTCCCGGGGCTGGCAGCTTCTTCCTGTGTTGAGCGGTCACATGTACCGCTCATTAAAGTAATGAATGTGCACACGTCTTCACTCCCATAGGCGTGGAGTGCATATTCATTACCTTAATGAGCGGTACATGTGACCGCTCAGCACAGGAAAAAGCTACCAGCCCCGGGACTGAGATGCAGGGATGGATACTGGCGACGGCATGGAGGAGGGTGAATAGGACGGGGGCAGCTCAGCCATGCACTGGGACAGGGGAGCCGAGTCATACGGATTGGGGGGGCCACACTGGACTAGATTGGGACCACATAGACATGACAGGATGGGAGCCACATATACCGGACAGGATTGGAGCCACATACACAGGACTGGATGGGAGCCACATACACAGGACAGGATGGGAGCCACGTACACAGGACAGGATGGGAGCCACGTACACAGGACAGGATGGGAGCCACATACACAGGACAGGACGGGAGCTGCACACACATGACAGCACGGGAGCCACACACACAGGACAGGACGGGAGCCACGTACACAGGACAGGACAGGAGCCACATACACAGGACAGGACGGTAGCCACATACACAGGACAGGATGGAAGCCACATACACAGGACAGCATGGGAGACACATACACAGGACAGGATGAGAGCCACATACACAGGACAAGATGGGAGCCACTTAGCAGGACAGGATGGGAGCCACATACACAGGACAGGATGGGAGCCACATACACAGGACGGGGGGGGAGCCACATAGCAGGACAGGGATGAGGGGACAATGCATACCCGGCTTATACTCGAGTCAATAAGCTTACCCAGTTTTCTGTGGCAAAATTAGGTGCCTCGGCTTATATTCGGGCCAGCTTATACTCGAGTACATACAATATATATTTATATTTATTACACACACATACAGTATATGTATATCGCCATCTTATTTAAAAAATATAATTAACTATATTTTTTAGAAGTGTGGGAAGGCCAAAATAGAACTTTTGCTATGGGATACTGCGATTGCTGTGCACACCCCTGCTTGCAGGGCAGTAATAATAAGGACAATCTGTCTTGTTTCTCGGAGCCCAAGACTCCAGGGGTTCCATTGTCAGATTGCTCTCATCATAAGCAGAGTACCGGGCAGAGAGGGGGGCCCAGACACATTTCTTTCACAGGGGCCCCAAGCTGTCAGTGTCCACCCCTGCAGCGCTCACTCTACTGTAAGCGACATCTGTAAGCATGCCCTGGCATTAACTGACAGCTGACTCTGCAATGTTGCACTGCAGAGCTGTTAGTCAATGTTAAGGCTTGCTCCCACTTGCCATTAAATCGGATGAATGCAATCTGATTAAAAATCATATTACCAATTTAATCCTATGCTTCTGTTCTCTCCAATGGGATCTCGCTCGAAAGGGGAAAAAAGGCAGCATGCTGCGATTGAATGCTGAATTGGGATCACACGCACTAGTCTAAGTCTATGGGTGCGTGTGAAACATCGCATTGCACTTGGATATCATTATGATGAACTGTTGGGCTGCAAAAGGCCCATACATAGTTTTAGCACAGGGGCCATTTTCTGTCTGTGTCTGCCAATGGATAAATAGATGATAGATAGATAGATAAATAGATAGATATCTAGCTAGATACTCACAGTGTCATTACCAACATAATCAAATTCAGAAACTATAAAGGCAACCAGATAAGTTGACATCTTTGGAGACTTTTCAAAAGTTGTGACGTTCCATTCCTCAGCGTTCCACGTCTCAGTGTAGACATCTGAAAGAAAAATACTTTTATTTTTTAAAAATTATTAAAAGAATGTAATACAGCCCTGTTTGTGATGGTGACCAAGTTTTCTTCATCTATATATGCATCAATTATTTCACAAAAAATGTGTTATTTTAAGATGGTTTTTATGGGACATAAAGCTTAATATAATTTATATAATTATAGGTAAAAGAGAACACACTAAGGCCTTCTTCACACGTCCATTTTATATGTCTGTTTTTAAGGACCGCAAATATGGACATACACACACCAATTGTATTCAATGCACACGTTAAGGTTACCGACGGTCACAGGCAGAGCTTATCATGCTCAGCTCAGTGTGTTCCGACTGGTGTGGGGAGAGGTTGCATCACTGATCGTCATGAGACATGGCCATTAATGGATTATCGGTGGAAAGTTGAGTATAACTTTGCTTTTTCATTTTATTTTTGTTGCTTAAATGGCTAAAAGAGGGTCAGGGAATTTTAATTTCAAATTAAGGAATTTACTCTGGTTGTGTCTTTATTACTTTTGAAAATGGGGTGTCTTATAGACGCCTCTCCATTACTAACCCCTGGGCTTGATGTCAGCTGCCATCAAACAGCTGACATCAACCCCACAATTATTACCCCACTTGCCACCACATCAGGGCAAGTGGGAACAGTGGAGGCTAAATGCCAGAATTGGTGCATCTAATGGATGCACTGTTTCTGAGGAGGCTGAGGGCTGAAGTTATTAATCTGGGAGTTGGCCAATATCCATGACCCCTTCCGAGGCTATGAATATCAGTCCAAAACTGTCTGTTTATCTTTTGCTGGTTAATAAATATAGGGGGGACCTCACATCATTTTTCTTTAAGGTCGCCCCTATAATAACCAATAAAGGCTAAACAAACAGCTGTGAGCTGATATTAATAGCCTGGGAACCTTTGTGGATATTGGCCCCGTCCAAGAATATTAACATCACTTAGCTGTAGGGGGATTATATCAATGTAAGGGTAATGTAAGGGCATATTCTTACAGCTGGTTATAAAAATTACAGGTGACCACATGCCTTTTTTTAATTTATTTATTACAAGTACAGAAAAATAAGCACGCAAAGCACTGATTACACATCACACTAACATAATTCTATCCATCGTATCTATCTATAACTATCTATGTATCTAAATATAAAAGAAAGTTGAAAGCAGCACTAGCAAGTAGTATGTGAAAAAAGGGTGCCAGACCTTCCAGGCACAGAACGATCCTCAATATAGTACAAAAAAGATGAAGACAGCACTCCTTCTTAGAAAAAATATAGGGGTTTATTAGCCCATATGGGCTTCTGCGATGTTTTGGCTCAAGGTGTAAACCTTTGTCAAGTAATGTGAATTGTGAAAAAGCAGAGTATTTAACAACACATCCATGATAAATTGTGACATGCGCAAATTTACCTAGGAGACGCCAAGTTTTGGCGTGGTTACATTTGGCTCATTGGGGTGAGTTCTACCACAAATTCTGTACACAAGTCAATGAATCACTAATTATTGTATTTTGCAAAGTTTATGCACATTTTTTTGTACATTATCTACGCAGCAAAAACACTACATGTTAGCAAGCCCTAATGCAAAAATGGACCTTGTTGCCCATAGCAAATAGTTACAGTGCAGCTATTTCCACAACAACTACTATAATATGGGCTGAGGGCAGGTTTTGTGCTATCACTATGGATGAGCAGATTCTGGTATCACTGTATCGATCATCAAACAGGTCAAATGGTATAATAGACTATATTAACATTTTATAGTGCTATTTAATTTTTTTTAATATCAAGCACAATTTTAAGCACATTTATTTCAATGTACTGTACCATATATTGTTACTGCAGCATTTAAAGGGGTTGTCCAGTGAAAACAAGTTATCGCCTATCCCCAGGATGGGTGTACCACTGCTGAAACCCACAAAATAAGCAGAATGGGGAATTTTTATCCATGTTATAAAATGGCGCTGCAGATTAGACGGCTGATCACCAATTAATTCATTCTGTAATAGGCTGCCAGAAAAAGTGAAGCACAGCGCTTGGCTACCCCATAGGGAATAAATGTAGTTGTAGGCCGAGCATGAGCACTGCCGCTCCGTTCTAACGGGGATAAAAGCTCCCTGTTCATGGACACACAGCTGCATGTCCTAGAAATCCATGGAGAATGTGTCTGCCAGGGATGTGCAAAGAAAGGTCAGGTAATTAGGCCTCTTTCACACATCAGTTTTTTGCCGTCAGGCGCGATCCGGCTTTTTTTTGTAAAACCGGATCCGGCAAAATGCAATGCCGGATCCAGTTTTTCCCCATTGACTTGCATTAGCGCCGGATCGCGCTGGATGGCATTGCGTTTCATCCGTTTTTTGCCGGATCCGGCTACTTGTCTCATTCCGGCGTCTGGAAAAAACGGCTACTGTAACGTTTTTTGTCTCCGGCGAAAAAGCCGGAAGCGCCGGATCCGGCGCTTCCAGCTTTTTGTTACAATGAAAGTCTATGGGTGCCGGAATGCGCCGGATCCAGAAAAAGACGGATCCAGCCACCGGATCCGTTTTTTTAAGTCTGCGCATGCTCAGATCCAATTGGCCAGCCCCCAGGAAACAGATATAACCTGCTAGACGGATCCAGCAAAAAAACGGATCCGTTTCTACAGTTCTCCAAAATTTATGCCGGATCCGTTTTTTCTAAAAATAGCTGGATCCTGCCTGACGGCAAAAAACTGATGTGTGAAAGTAGCCTTAGCTTGTCATGTAGTGGTAGGGGATTATATTAATGTAAGGGTAACATAAGGGCATATTCTCACAGTTATTGATCTCTTCAATACTCTTCCAAGATTCCTATTCAGTTCAATGTGAAATCATGTGGTTCTGTTTTTTCAAAGTAAACTTTTTTCATGTGTACAAAGGAGCAACATGTTGATTGCTAAGGCAAATCTGCTTGACAAATTTCCAAATTTGACTTCTAATTCAATTGAAGTATAGTGAAAAGAAAAATGGTGTTTTTTCTCTTTTTTATATATATAAATGTGGGAACATATCCTAACTGGTGAAGTCTTGGCACAATAGTCTGACACTGCTCTCCGCCGTACCATACTTCACTTTCAATCCTCAGCAGGTTACACAGATAGTCTTATACTGTCTATTGAAGTATCATGATTCATTACATGTATATTGTCCTCGTCCCACATCCTGTCCTCTTTTTGCTTAACATGTGTTGGCAAATTCTACATCAAATTTCCCTGTATAGTTTAATAAACATACATAATATATTCACATCTATCTGTATATAAATCCAAAATATTGCAGGCAGCACTCCAAGAGCAATAAGTTGCAAAAATATATTGGCTACTGTGAAAAAGCAGACAACGTTTTGGCTCCAATACACAGAATCTGTATCAATCTCTGTGTATTAGAGCCAAATCATTGCCTGTTTTTTACACATTGGCCAATACATTTTTGTAACTTATTGCTCTTGGAGTGCTGCCTGCAGTATTTTGGAATTCTCTATATTATGGCTGTTGGGTTGCAATCAACATTGTCTATCTATCTATCTATCTATCTATCTATCTATCTATCTATCTATATATCTATCTATCTATCCCATATCTATCTATCTATCCCATATCTATCTATCTATCTATCTATCTGTCTGTTCTCCATTACACTTAGCCATGTTTTAAAAATATTCAGTATGAAAACCTTAAACTTGTACGTGTGTATATGAACAGAGCACAAGTCAGTTATTATTTAATTTTCTATTAATTTTTCAAATAAGGAAACCTTTACCTGTAATATTCATATTTGACAGTGCTACATTTTCTTTCTTGTGTCTGATGATGATGCTAAAAGTAGCCTTCAGAGCCGGCTCATCAAAGCAGGGAAAAGCCTTCCTTGCATCAGGGGCTTGCATTTGTGTGGTGGCAATGATCCTGTCACCAAGTGTACAATTTAGTAAGAAAACAGAGAAACCAATTATAATAACTACATTACTACATGACATTACATTATATCAAAAAGCATTTCTCTTCACAATAAGAATTAGCAAAATAAACAACCATCTGTAAACATGCAGATTGATAGATGATAGATAGATGATAGAAATATAGATAGATAGAAAGATGAATGATAGAAATATAGATAGATGACAGATAGATGATAGATGATAGAGAGATGATAGATAGGTGATAGATAGATGATGGAAATATAGATAGATGATAGATAGAAGATAGATAATGAATAGGTAGATGAATGTATGGATAGATAGATAGATGATAGATGGATGGATAATAGATGGATTGCTATCATTATTGCAGTATTACGTACTTGGTGACACCATCTTCTACATATTCACTGCGGTAAAATCCTGCCAGGTCATCTGCCAGTTCTCCATCAAAGGTTGTGTGAAGTGTATAAGTTTTTAATAGCACCATTGGTTCTTTGAGTTGTATCACCAAATAGTTAGTCTTTTCTACTAAAAAATCTTTAATTATTTCGATAGCCACATTGTTTTCATCGCGTACTACTTTTGAAGTATAATTGAGTTTGTTACTGTGAATGATGACATAGACCGTAGCTTTAACACACTGGAAATGAGCTGTGCTTTTCCCATGAAAGACGTAAAGTCCCGCAGCATTTTTAACTAATACAGGTCTGAGGTCAACATCATAGTGATGAGGAGTTAGAAATCCTTGAAGCCGATATTGATCCCATGTTTCATTGGATGCAGGAGTTGTAGGTTTTACTGATGAGGTGGTTTTAGTTGGAGCAGTAGTGGTGGTGGTGGTGGTAGTTCCTCCATTTTCCGCCTTATTGTTTGACTTCTCATTCGCATAAACGACGGCTAGAGCAATTATTGTTGCCACTGCAGCTATGGCGAAGAAGATGCCGACAAAGGCCACAATCTTGCTCACATAGAAGCCTTTCGCCATTGTGCCAGGAGGTTCTGCAGGTACAGAAAATGGAGATGTGGTCCTTTTATACCTCCTCACAATCTACAAGTCGGGGCTTGGACTTCACTTCAGTTAATCTGTAAAACTTTAACTAGTTGGAGCAAAGGTTGCATGCAGGTCAAATGAATTGTCTACCAAATCTTCAGCCCTTGGCCTCCACTTTGACAGGCTAGGCTGTTAATATATAGCTGATGTGTACAGTACACCTACGGAAAAAGATAACACTGGGTTCAGCCAGATATATACTTTATTTTAAGTGGAAGATCATATAGTTTCATAGTCAAACGTCTCTAAGCAGAATTACAATATTCTGCAAAGGTGTAAGAAAATGTAATCATCTTTCTTTGCAAAGTAATAGAAAGAGTTACCCAAACCAAGGTGGAGAATCAGTTATCAGCATGGATTCTTTTATATAAAGCCCCCCATACACAAAAAGAAGATGTCTGCCAAATGAAGGACCACCAGCTCCTCTATACATAGGAACAGTCGGCTGAGTCAAGCGCTCCTGTACTCTCTCTGAGATAGTTGCTGCCGGACATCTCTGATGACAGCTTATACCCTGGAACCTTCTCTCACCCCACATCATCTGTTAGGGCTAATACCCATATGTGAGAAAAAAATGATCCGATTTTTGGACCAAAAAATTGGAGGAGTGCCATGCGAGTGTAATGCGATTTCCAAGTGATTTTTACATGGTACATCTGTATGACATGTGTTGTGTATGTAATCCGTATGCAATGCGATTTTACCATGAGCTTCTACATGCAGCAGTTGTAATACACAACTGTACACATCGTTTTAAAACCAAATTTTCTTCAAAACATATATATATATACAGAATATATATATATATATATTTGATAGATTAAATGCCGCCAAATAATCTGCCGTGTACAGTTTAGAATAGAATAGGTTAGAATAGAATATAGATAGAATAGATATATACACAAAGAATAAGTATATATACTGTGTGTATATATATATATATATCAGTGACACACATACAGTACAGACCAAAAGTTTGGACACACCTTCTCATTCAAAGAGTTTTCTTATTTTCATGACTATGAAAATTGTAGATTCACTCTGAAGGCATCAAAACTATGAATTAACACATGTGGAATTATAATTAACAAAAAAGTGTGAAAAAACTGAAAATATGTCTTATATTCTAGGTTCTTCAAAGTAGCCACCTTTTGAGAGTGTGGCACCCCTGAGGGTTCAGTCACCATAGAGGTACGGCACCTCATTCAGAGGTGTGGTATTCTGCTCTCAGGTAAAGAGGGAGCACTACCCAGAACCCAGACACTTGCATCCAACGCTATACCTCTCAGGGCCCGGGAGGAGCTTGGTCGAGGGTTTTGGTTGAGAAAGCAGCAGGGGGAGCTGAAGGAAGTGACAGTTGGAGGGAAAGAGTTCAGTTGGTGCTGGGGACTTGAGCAGTGAGGAGCTCATTCCTGGACCAGCTAACAGTGGAAAGATAGAAAGGAAAGAGAGAAAACAACAGAAAGATATCTTCAGTGGAAGAGAGGAAGAAGGGTTTCTAGGGGCACAGGTAGTGAGGAATCCACCCTTGGGGCCCGCATCCATGCCGACCGTAGTCGGGTGAAGGGACCAGGTTGCAGTAGGGGACCGGCCCCAGGCTAGTTGAGAAACTAAGAACTCAGCTAGCTAACCGGAGGTTGCAGTATTTGCATGTGCTGCAGCCACATCCAACACATTCGCTGAAAAGTCAGCAAGATAGGATCAAGGGGACCTAAAGCACGTCGCCCGACAAGATCTGGGGCTGCTGGCTTGGGAAACTGTGTGTGAAGGCGCAGGGCAGGAAAGGAGGGAGCCAGTGCAGTGAGATGGCCAGGAAAGGAACATCTGGAGAGGGTTCTGGCACATTGTACCCCAATTTACCTGAGAGCTGTCTGGACCACAGACCCTGAGGACACAGCACCCCAGCTGGGGATTGTAACCTCAGAACTGTGAGTAATACCTGTGAAGACTGCACACTGCTGTGTCCTCCAATTTATCTACTGCGTCACTTGCTCTGCACTACAACCACAATCATCACCATCGTATCACACTACAACTGCCCTGGGATTTAGCTCTACCTGTGGAGAGCTGTAACAACTCTGCTACATCACTGTCAGCCCCATCTGTCTCCTCAAGCAGCGTCGGCTAACATCTCCTATTTGCCGAATACCACAGGTGGCATCACGAACTATCTTTTATAAACTTTATTCCCCTTTCATCATTTTCACTGGACACCCAGGGCCACAGACCAGTATTGCTGCCGTGACATATCCCCTTAAGAACCGATCCGGTACCGAGTATGCCCACGGCTCTGTCGGGCGCTCCATTTTGGCGTCACGAACAGGATCTCAGAGCCCGGCATACTGTGCGCCAGAGACTTTAATTGAACTGTAAAAATTTCTGCCATTACTGCGACCCACGGCGCGCGGGAAGAGTGATGAGTGTTGTCATGGGTGGATCCTGGGAGAAAAGCGCGAAGATCATGCCCACTCAGTGCTACTACTTTTATGTGAAATGAATATGTCCGTCAGCCAGGGAAATCCGCTCTGCCTCCTAACCTAGGATGGCGGGAACAGAAGGAGCAGGAAGAGGAACCGCCCATGAAGGAGAGAGTGGGAGACACGTGGGTGCAACAGAAAACAACACGGAACCAACATGGCGAGCGGTGGCTATCTGGAGCGTGGGGTAGAAGCGGAGGACTTCCCCAGCCATCAGGATGAAAGCCAGGACCAGCTGCCAGTGATGGACCCGGAGTTCTTTGGAGTAGAAGTGGAGGAACTGAGCCACCAGCTCCTGAAGTTGCAGCTCTCGGCGGTGACAAGCTGGAAGGTGGCCCTGCTGCCAAAGAAGATCATGCGGTGAACAGCCTCGCGACCAGCATCCCCGACCCCAGCGGAGGAATAAGAGGAGTCCGGCACCGGAGAAACATCTGACGCAGGTACTGTGACCAACCCTGCCCCGATGACTGAGGAGACCCTAGTAGGCCCATTAAAACCCCCGTCAGCCCTCAAACCCTGCCAGGCATGTAGAAATCTAGCCTGGGACCAGATGGCAGACACCAGGAACCTACTGGTGGTTCTGCTGCTGCCTGAATGTATTCCCTGGAAGAAGAAGTAAATAAGTGACAGAATGTAACTGTATATAGTTAAATTTTTCTGGTTAGGTTTTGCTCCTTATTGAAGTTAATAGACATTGAGATCATGGACAGTGAGTGATCAAAACTTTATTGTATATAGTTAGCACTTCTTAAGGTGCTCCTTATTGGTTTTACAGTTTACGTGGTGAGTGTTGCGCTCACATTCTAGTGTCCAAAGAATCAAAACCGTCTGGCGTGGCCAAAAAGTGGTTCAACAGGATGACCAGCATGCCTTGTAGCCATGCCCAAGGCCTACTTTGGGGGTTTGAGACGGGTCCCCCATATTGCACTAAAGACTAAGAGAAGAATGCTGAAGTTTATTGAACTTGAAAGAGAAAGTTTTATTTATAGTACAGCTATACTGCATATTTATCGTAAAGTAACATCTCGTATTCTTTAAATAGTGTCTATACATATTAAAGTTAAATTTATATTATAGTGGTGTTATGCAACATTCAAGTAAAAATGCCTATTATAAAGGGAAGAAGAGTTCCCGCTAACAGTTATCCTCTTGTAATGCATTGCCGAAAAATGTTATGCATGTTGTAACAATTGTTTGCTCTGTTACAGCCCGAGGACGTCCTGTGTTTAACGGGGGGGTATGTGGTGCCACTGAGGGTTCAGTTGCCACAGAGGTACTGCACCTCATCCAGAGGTGTGGTATTCTACTCTCAGGTAAGGATCAATGCAATATACTATAGGAACAAAAAAAGCGCAATAGGGTCTTATCCGGGTTAATATTAAAAGAATAAAAGAAATTCACTCACCTATTTGTAGGAGAGATCAAGCACATGAGATTCGTAGTCAGCTGCTGCACGTCCAAAGGTCAACCAAGTGACCGCTGATATATCAATTCTTATGGAACTAATTTGTGGACTTCCATGCGCTGCTCGACAAAATACAGAATCCCAATTATGGTGAAAGATTAATCATTTATTCCCAACGCGTTTCGAAGTAAGGACTTCTTCCTCAGTGGATGACAAACAACTTCATCCCTGAGGAAGAAGTAGTCCTTACTTCGGAATGCGTTGGGAATAAATGATTAATCTTTCACCATAATTGGGATTCTGTATTTTGTCGAGCAGCGCATGGAAGTCCACAAATTAGTTCCATAAGAATTGACTCTCAGGTAAGGATGGAGCCCTACCCAGAACCCAGACACTTGCATCCAATACTATACCTCTCAGAGCCCGGGAGGAGCGTTACAAACTATCTTTTACAAACTTTATTCCCCTTTATCATCATTTTCACTCGGCGCCCAGTGTTACTGCTGCCGTGACACATCCCCTTAAGAACTGGCCCGGTACCAAGTATCCCCACGGCCCTAGAAGGTGCTCCAAGAGCGCGTGGCAGCTGGGATTCATATATCAAGCACTTTACAGGTACTTCCTTTCACTTTTTATGTCTTTGGATGTCTTTGGATTAACTTTCAATTTGTACATATTGGCATTGTTTGCATCATGAACTACTTAGCAGCCATTTCTTTATTTATGCACTTTGCACTTTGATTATTTGGGCTGATTTTTAATTCAGTTCAATTTATATGAATTGGCACAGCTTGCATCATGAGCCAGTCAGTAGCCTTACTTTACTAATACACTTTGTGCTTTCTTATTGAGATTTGGCTTTTTTCTTTAACCCCTTCACTACCAAGGGTGGTTTGCACGTTAACTCCCGGGCCAATTTTTACAATTCTGACCACTGTACCTTTATGAGGTCATAACTCTGGAACGCTTCCATGGATCCCGGTGATTCTGACATTGTTTTCTCGTGACATATTGTACTTCATGTTAGTGGTAAAATTGCATTCAAATAACTTGCGTTTATTTGTGAAAAAAACGGAAATTTGGCGAAAATTTTGAAAATTTCGCAATTTTCCAACTTTGAATTTTTATGCCCTTAAATCACAGCGATACGGCACACAAAAAACTTAATACATAACATTTTCCACATGTTTACTTTACATCAGCACAATTTTGGAACCAAAATTTTTTTTGTTAGGAAGTTATAAGGGTTAAAAATTGACCAGCGACTTCTCATTTTTGCAACACCATTTTATTTTTAGGGACCACTTCAAATTTGAAGCCACTTTGAGGGGTCTATATGATAGAAAATACCCAAAAGTGACACCATTCTAAAAACTGCACCCCTTAAGGTGCTTAAAACCACATTCAAGAAGTTTATTAACCCTTTAGGTGCGTCACAGGAATTTTTTGAATATTAAAAAAAAATGAACATTTAACTTTTTTTCACAAAAAAAATACTTCAGGTTCAATTTTCTTTATTTTACCAAGGGTAACAGGAGAAATTGGACTGCAAAAGTTATTGTGCAATTTGTCCTGAGTCCGCTGATACCTGATACGTGGGGGGGAACCACTGTTTCGGCGCATGGCAGACCTCAGTAGGGAAGGAGCGCCGTTTGACTTTTTCAATGCAAAATTGGCTGGAATTCAGATCGGACGCCATGTCGCGTTTGGAGAGCCCCTGATGTACCTAAACAGTGGAAACCCCCCCCAAGTAACCCCATTTTGGAAACTAGACCCCCCAAGGAATTTATCTAGATATGTGGTGAGAACTTTGAACCCACAAAGGCTTCACAGAAGTTTATAACGTACAGCGGTACAATTAAAAAATCATATTTTTTCCACAAAAATGATCTTTTCACCCCCAATTTTTATTTTACCAAGGGTAACAGGACCCTAACAGTTATTGTGCAATTTGTCCTGAGTACGCTGATACCCCATATGTGGGTGTAAATGACTATTTGGGCGCATAGCAGAGCTCGGAAGGGAAGCAGCGCCATTTGACGTTTTTGGCTAGAATTGAGATCGGACACCATGTCGCGATTGGAAAACCCCTGATGTACCAAAACAGTGGAACCCCCCACAAATGACACCATTTTGGAATCTAGACCCCCCAAGGAACTTATCTAGATGTGTGGTGAGAACTTTGAACCCCCCAGTGCTTCACTGAAGTTTATAACGTCCGGGCGTGAAAATAAAAAAATCGTATTTTTTCCACAAACATCATCTTTTAGTCCCCATTTTTTTATTTTACCAAGGGTAACAGGAGAAATTGGACCCAAAAGTTGTTGTCCAATTTGTCCTGAGTACGTTGACACCCCATATGTGGGAGAAAACTACTGTATGGGGCCACGTCGGGGCTCGGAAGGGAAGTAGTGACGTTTTGGAATGCAGACTTTGATGGAATGGTCTGTGGGTGTCATGTTGCCTTTGGAGAGCCCCTAATGTACCTAAACAGTGGAAACCCCCCACAAATGATCCCATTTTGGAAACTAGACCCCCTGAGGAACTTATCTAGATGTGTGGTGAGCACTTTGAACCCCCAAGGGCTTCACAGAAGTTTATAATGCCCAGGCATGAAAATAAAAAAATCGTATTTTTTCCACAAACATGATCAATTAGTCCCCAATTTTTTTATTTTCCCAAGGGTAACAGGAGAAATTGGACCCCAAAAGTTGTTGTCCAATTTGGCCTGAGTACGCTGATACCTCATATGTGGGAGAAAACTACTGTATGGGCACACGTCGGGGTTCGGAAGGGAAGTAGTGACGTTTTGGAATGCAGACTTTGATGGAATGGTCTGTGAGTGTCATGTTGCCTTTGGAGAGCCCCTAATGTACCTAAACAGTGGAAACCCCCCACAAATGATCCCATTTTGGAAACTAGACCCCCTGAGGAACTTATCTAGATGTGTGGTGAGCACTTTGAACCCCCAAGGGCTTCACAGAAGTTTATAATGCCCAGGCATGAAAATAAAAAAATCGTATTTTTTCCACAAACATGATCAATTAGTCCCCAATTTTTTTATTTTCCCAAGGGTAACAGGTGAAATTGGACCCCAAAAGTTGTTGTCCAATTTGGCCTGAGTACACTGATACCTCATATGTGGGAGAAAACTACTGTATGGGCACACGTCGGGGCTCGGAAGGGAAGTAGTGACGTTTTGGAATGCAGACTTTGATGGAATGGTCTGTGGGTGTCATGTTGCCTTTGGAGAGCCCCTAATGTACCTAAACAGTGGAAACCCCCCACAAATGATCCCATTTTGGAAACTAGACCCCCTGAGGAACTTATCTAGATGTGTGGTGAGCACTTTGAACCCCCAAGGGCTTCACAGAAGTTTATAATGCCCAGGCATGAAAATAAAAAAATCGTATTTTTTCCACAAACATGATCAATTAGTCCCCAATTTTTTTATTTTCCCAAGGGTAACAGGAGAAATTGGACCCCAAAAGTTGTTGTCCAATTTGGCCTGAGTACGCTGATACCTCATATGTGGGAGAAAACTACTGTATGGGCACACGTCAGGGCTCGGAAGGGAAGTAGTGACGTTTTGGAATGCAGACTTTGATGGAATGGCCTGTGGGTGTCATGTTGCCTTTGGAGAGCCCCTAATGTACCTAAACAGTGGAAACCCCCCACAAATGATCCCATTTTGGAAACTAGACCCCCTGAGGAACTTATCTAGATGTGTGGTGAGCACTTTGAACCCCCAAGGGCTTCACAGAAGTTTATAATGCCCAGGCATGAAAATAAAAAAATCGTATTTTTTCCACAAACATGATCAATTAGTCCCCAATTTTTTTATTTTCCCAAGGGTAACAGGAGAAATTGGACCCCAAAAGTTGTTGTCCAATTTGGCCTGAGTACGCTGATACCTCATATGTGGGAGAAAACTACTGTATGGGCACACGTCGGGGCTCGGAAGGGAAGTAGTGACGTTTTGGAATGCAGACTTTGATGGATTGGTCTGCGGGTGTCATGTGCGTTTGGAGAGCCCCTGATGTACCTAAACTATTGAAACTCCCCACAAGTGTCCCCATTTTGGAAACTAGACCCCCCACGGAGCTTATCTAGATGTGTGGAGAGCACTTTGAACCTCCAAGTGCTTCACAGAAGTTTATAACGCCTGGGCGTGAAAATAAAAAAAACATTTTTTTCCGCAAAATTATATTTTTGCCCCCAATTTTTTATTTTCCTAAGGGTAACAGGAGAAATTGGACCCCAAAAGTTGTTTTGTAATTTGTCCTGAGTAGGCTGATACCCTACATGTGGGGGTAAAACATTGTTTGGGCACATGGCAGAGCTTGGAAGGGAAGGAGCACCATTTGACTTTTTCAACGCAGAATTGGCTGGAATTGAGATCAGACGCCATGTTGCCTTTGGAGAGCCCCTGATGTGCCCAAACAGTGGAAACCCCCCAATTATAACTCCAACCCTAACCTCAACACACCCCTAACCCTAATCTGAGCCCTAGCCCTAACCCTAGCCCTAACCCTAGCCCTAACCCTAACCCTAACCCTAGCCCTAACCCTAACCCTAGCCCTAACCCTAACCCTACCCTAACCCTAACCCTAGCGGGAAAATGGAAATAAATACATTTTCTTTTAGTTTTATTATTTTTCCCTAACTAAGGGGGTGATAACGGGGGGTTTGATTTACGATTTATGGCGGTTTTTATGTTTGGCGGCTGTCGCACGCTAAAAGACGCTTTTTATTGTAAAAATAGTTTTTGCATCACCACATATTGTGAGCTATAATTTTTCCGTATTTTGACCCACCGAGTCATGTGAGGTCTTATTTTTTGCGGGACGAGTTGACGTTTTTATTGGTACCATTTTTGGGCACGTGACATTTTTTGATCGCTTTTTATTCCGATTTTTGGGACGCAGAATGAACAAAAACCAGCGTTTCATGAATTTCTTTTGGGGGGTGCGTTTACACCGTTCCGCGTGCGGTAAAATTGATAAAGCGTTTTTATTCTTCGGGTCAGTACGGTTACAGCGATACCTCATTTAGGTCGTTTTTTTATGTTTTGTCGGTTTTTTGCAATGAAAACAATTTTATATAAAAAATAATTATTTTTGCATCGCTTTATTCTGCGAACTATAACTTTTTTATTTTTTTGCGGATGATGCTGTATGGTGGCTCGTTTTTTGCGGGATAAGATGACGTTTTCAGCGGTACCATGGATATTTATATGCGTCTTTTTGATCGCGCGTTATTGCACTTTTTGTTCGGTGGTATGATAATAAATCATTATTTTTTGCTTCGTTTTTTATTTTTATTTTTTAAGGGGTTCGCTAAAGGGGTTAACTACTGGGACAGTTTTATAGGGCAGGTCATTATGGACGCGACGATACCAAATATGTGTACTTTTATTGTTTTTGGTTTTTTTTATTTTGAAAAAATGGATTTATCGGGGAATATTTTTTTTTTTTTTACTAATTTATTTAGCGATTTTTTTAAAATTATTTTTAACACTTTTTTTTTTTTTTTTTTTTACTTTATTACCTTGTCCCAGGTGGGACATCACTGTCCTGTGACAGATCGCTGATCTGTCACATCACAGATCACTGTGACAGATCAGCAATCTGTCACAGGCAGTTCTGCAGACTTCCTCATGCCTGCGCTTTGCAGGCAGTGAGGAAGTCAGCTCCCTGCAGGCCCCCGTCGCCATCTTGGATCCAGGGGCCTGTAGGGAAAGAGCCCCCCGCAGCAGTGCTGCACATTGCGCTGCCGTGGGGGGCTCAGGGAAGCACGGAGGGAGCCCCCTCCCTGCCGATGCTTCCCTTTAACCCCCGGTACACCGCGATCGCGTTTGATCGCGGTGTGCAAGGGGTTAACGTGTCGGGGGCGGTCCGTGACCGCCCCTGACACATTGTGCCGGGTGTCAGCTATGATAATTAGCTGACACCCGGCCGCGATCAGCGGCGCTCACCACGTGGGCGCCGCTGATCGCTGGGACGTAATATTCCGTCCATGGTAGTTAGGTCCAGGGTCACATGGACGGAATATTACGTCCTTTGTAGGTAAGGGGTTAATATCCATTAATTTTTGATGAATGTCTACATTATGCACTATGCACTTTACTTGCCATTCATTATTTGATATTGATTCAGTAGCCCATTATTTCTCAATTGAAAGTTTGTTGTGATTATTTATTGAGTACTCTACTTGTAAAAGAACGTCTATACTCACCTTGTGTTCCCATACTCCCGTACTCTTTCTTCTTTTTTTATTCCAGAAGCTTGATCTAATATGATTTTATTCAACTTTGTATGAAATATTAATAAAGATTGATTTTTTTAATCTTCATATTTTGCAATTTATCGTCATACCTCTATGTATATGTTGTTGCGGTTGTGTATATAGACTTTGCTAATAGACGTTGTTGCCTAATGTTCTATAAGACTGTGTTAAACAATGCTTTAAGTAGCAGATGCAAGGTTTCACAACATTATTTTTTATTTTTTTCTGGATATCCAACTTTTTAGGGCCCCGTTACACGTATCAATCTCCCAGCGATCCCACCAATGATCCGACGTGGATGGGATCGCTGGGACATAGTTAGCTGATCGCTGGTGAGCTGTCACATAGACAGACCCACCAGCGATCAGGACCAGCGAACAAGCTGGTTTCCAATGTAAACAGCGGGTATCTAAGAGCCGCACGGCTCTTAGATACCCAATGTTTACATTGGAAACCAGCATGCAGTGTCGCTGATCGCTGGTCTCTCGCTGCCATGCGCAGCGATGCGTGCTGGCCAGCAGGAGACCAACGATCAAAAAACGGCCCAGGACGTTCCAGCGCGATCAGCGATACCCAGCAGGGGGGTCGGTCGCTGATCAATGTCACACACAGCGATATCACTGACGAGATCGCTGTGGTGTCACAAAATCAGCGATCTCGCTGGTGATCTCGCTGTGTGTGACAGGGCCTTTACAGACTATCCAGGAATTTCTGGATGGTTGACAACTCTGAGCAAATATCAGAGGTAGATAAATTTGATTACAGAGTTTAAAGGGAATCTGTCAGCAGGTTTTTGTTATCTAATCTGAAGACAGCATGAATAAGGGGTTAAAACACAGCTTTCAGATGTCTCTGTTATCAAGCTCTGATGTTTTGTTTGCTTACAATGATTGTTTTAGCACTAGTAACCTATCATTGCTGTGACTAGCTGGTTGTCACACACGCCCCTTCCTGTGATAGGCATCTCACTGTCTATAGACTGATGAGCTGGTGGGGGTGGGAGCAGCTCTGCTTCATGCTAAATCTAAAAGCTCTGATTGTGTCAGAATGGCTGCACCCAGGAAAGTAAGGTTGGGTGTTCACTATCTGGAACTAGCAGCGCTTTGGACACAGAGCATGTTTGCTGCGTCCAAAGCTCTGCGTTCTTTTGAGCGCAGGTGAAGCGCATGTGTTCACTGAACCATGCGGATTTACTGCATCCAATACATTTTATTGATGTAATTTCTCATTCTCCTCTGCTCTCTGGCAGAGCAGGGGAGAATGATGACAGCTGGCTTCAGCACCAGCTGCCGGGGAACAGCGCTTACAGTAGCGCTTCTTCCCCGGCGACTGTCCGTGTGGTACAGATGTGGCACACAGGTGGCACATGGTTGCCACACGTGTGTCACACCTAGTACACATATGGACACGGATATCTCCGGTACCGGTTTTTCCTGTACCGGAAATATACGGACGTGTGAAAGGGGCCTAACATTGGAAATTTACGATGATTCAGCTGAAGCTCTCAGTTAGGCCGGGGTCACACTTGCGAGTGCAACGCAAGGATCTCTTCTCAATATCCAGCACTGCCGCTGGCACTCGGGACTGGAGTGTGCGGCTACATGTCTTTCTATGCGGCTGAACGCTCGGGTCTGAACCACCGGCAGTAGTGCTGGGTACTGAGGCGAGAGACTCGCTCAAGTTTCTCGCATTGCACTAGCAAGTGTGACTCCGGCCTTTAAGCACTCATTCAGTTCCAGTTTTTAGATTACTCCAGGTAGAGTTTGTCCACTCAGCAAGCATGCAAAAAGAAAATGTACATTTATGTCTATGTTCACACTTGCATTGCAGAACTCTGGGAATGTTCACACTCGGCGTTTTTGCTGAGATTTTTTATGCTAATTTTCAGCTGCTTTTTACAGAACCAGCAAAGCTTATGAGATTTCAGAAATCTCATGCACTAACATTGTTTTTTTATGTCATCAGGATTTTTTACTTTTCTGCTTTTTTTGGACATAGAGCCTGTCACTTCCTTCAACGTTTTTGCAGCATTTTTCATCCATTGGCTTGAATGGGTGTTGAAAAAACACTGCAAAAACGCAGGTATCATTATTTGCAGTGTTTCTTCTGCAAAAAAGTCATGGACAAAGAGACACAAAAAACGCACCCAAAAAAATGCACCAAATCCGCACCAAAAACACACCTAAACCTGCGTTTTTGCCACAGCTTCTTTCCTGCCAAGAAATCAGATTTTGCTGCAGAAAAAAAGCAGCAAAAATCCGCAGAACTCCTTTTCTTACAAAAATAGAAGGAAAACTAATAGTACAGCATAATATCGCAAAAAATGTATATATCAATTAGTGATTGGAAGATTTATTTACTGTATCTGTTGTGGGTAAAATTTTTGAAGGGTTTCTAAGGGATACCATTATGGAATATCTCAATGTTAATAAATGTTTAACTCCATATCAACATGGATTTATGAAGGATCGCTCCTGTCAAACTAACCTGATCAGCTTCTATGAGGATCTAAGCTCTCAAATGGACCAAGGAGAATCATTGGATGTCATAATAATAATAATAAATTTTATTTTTATAGTGCCGACATATTCCGCAGCACTTTACATTTCAGAGGGGATTTGTACAGACAATAGACATTACAGCATAACAATAATCACATACAGTAGATTATAACAAATACCAAGAGGAGTGAGGGCCCTGCTCGCAAGCTTATAGTCATTTATCTTGACTTCTTTAAAGCATTTGACACTGTCCCACATAAAAGATTGGTAAGTAAGATGAGAAAGCTTGGGCTAGGGGAAAATGTGCGTAGATGGGTAGGTAGCTGGCTTAGTGATAGAAAACAAAGAGTGGTTATTAATGGTGCATACTCAGATTGGGCCAGGGTTACTAGTGGGGTACCACAGGGTTCTGTATTGGGCCTTTTACTATTTTATATATTTATTAATGATATAGTGGATGGCTTACACAGTAAAATATCAGTATTTGCAGATGATACAAAACTATGTAAGGTAGTTAACACAAAGGAGGACAGTTTGTAACTACAGACAGGTTTGAGTAAATTGGAGAATTGGGCTGCAAAATGGCAAATGAGGTTTAACACAGATAAGTGTAAGGTTATGCACATGGGAAGGAGAAACAGATGCTACAATTACTTACTAAATGGGAAACTGCTGGGGAAATCAGACATGGAAAAAGACTTAGGCATCTTAGTCAATAAGAAGCTAAATTGGAGTGCCCAGTGTCAGGCAGCTGCCACCAAAGCAAATAGGGTCATGGGATGCATTAGAAGAGGTCTGGGGACACGAGATGAAAACATAATTCTCCCTCTGTACAAATCACTCGTCAGACCACACTTGGAGTATTGTGTGCAATTTTGGACGCCGGTGCTCAAGAAAGACATTACTGAACTTGAAAGGGTTCAAAGGTAGGCTACTAAAATGATAAATGGAGTTGGTTTACTACAATACCCAGAAAGGTTATCAAAATTAGGTTTATTTACTCTAGAAAGGAGAAGACTTAGGGGAGACCTAATATATACAGTTGTGGCCAAAAGTATTAACACCCCTGCAATTCTGTCAGATAATACTCAGTTTCTTCCTGAACAAGATTGCAAACACAAATTCTTTGGTATTATTATCTTCATTGACTCAACCTCTGTCCTGTGTCCTTGTGTGTACCACATTGAACATGGAGAAAAGAAAGAAGACCAATACACATATATCAGAGGGCAATACAGAGATCTCTCCAATGAACTGTTTGTACCAAGGACTGTGACAAGAACAAGGGGGCATCCTCTTTGTTTGGAGGAAAGACAATTTCTGTACCAGCATAGAAGAGGGTTCTTCACGGTAAGAGCAGTGAGGCTCTGGAATTCTCTTCCTGAGAAAGTGGTGATGGCCAACTCACTGAATGAATTTAAGAAAGGAATGGATGCTTTTCTTGTGAGTAACAGTATAGAAGGTTACAAATAACATAATAATATTATAGGTAGATGGTTGACCCAGCTTAGGGGAAGGAATTTTTTCCCCTATGGAGAAAATTGACATGGGTTTTTTGCCTTCCCCAGGATCAACAATGCAGAACAGCTGCACTAAAAATAGGCTGAACTAGATGGACATAAGGTCTTCCTTCAGCCTTCAAAGCTATGTTATTATGTTACTCATTTATACAGCGTGATTAATTCGACAGCACTTTACAAACATTATCAGCACTGTCCCCTGATGGGGCTCACAATCTAAATTCCCTATCAGTATATCTTTGGAATGTGGTAGGAAACCAGAATACCCAGAGGAAACTTACCCAAACATCAGGAGAACATACAAACTCCTTGCAGATGTTGTCCTTGATGGGATTTGAACCCAGGTCAGCCCAGCCCATGATCAAAAGTATGTGTTCTTAATAATGTCTAGTAAATATAAAATATTACATACAGTAGTAGCAATCAACTACCATCTAGAAATAAAAGATCAGGCATAGAAGTCATGAAATTAACTAGTTATGAGTGATGTTCATGTTCTGCTGTTATTCATATTTTTGTCTTCAATCCTGTTAAGTTCTTCCTTATTCCCTGGCTATGTTGTAGATACAGTATATTTGTTATGTTTTTTTCATCCCCCGGCTATGTTGTAGATGCATTATATTTGTTATGGTTTTTTTTTCATCCCCTGGCTATGTTGTAGGTTCGATATATTTGTTATGTTTTTTTCTGGGGTGGCTGGGGGGCAGATGTTTTTAGCCAGGGGGGACAATAACCAGGCTGTGAGGCAGCGCAGCATCAGTGATGCCACCTCTAGTCACTGATGCCGCGCTGGCATCAACCCCCAGCTATTACCCCACATGCCACTGCTAGAGGGCAGTGGGAAGAGAGAGGCTAAGTGCCGGAATTGGCGCACCTTAGAGATTCACCTTTTCTAGGGCGGCTGTGAGCTGGTGTTTGTAGCTGGGGGGCAATAACCACGGCCCCTTCCTAGGCTATGAATATCAGGCTGCAGTTGTCTGCATAGCCTTTTCTGGTTATTAATTATCGAGGGAACCCCACGTCATTTTTTTAGGGGGTCCCCCTATTTTAATACCCAGTAAAGGCTAAATATACAGCCGCGGGCTGATATTCATAGTCTGGGAAGATCCATGGGTATTATCCCTTTCCTAGGCTATAAACATTGGCCCCCAGTCACTGGCTGTCCCTCTCTGGTACAGAAAATTGCGCTGGAACCCACGCCATTTTTCCCCCAAAAAAATTATTTTATTAAATACATACATGTCCCCTAATTTTCCCACACAGACACACTACTAATTATTATATGTTATTATAACATTATTATTAGACTATTTTGCCTGTGTGGCAGAGCCAAAAGTTTTACCATAACCAGGTTCCCCGCATCATGTTCCCACATGCTTTATGCCTCCATTAGCCCTCTGTGTCTGTACTGTTACACACTTAACATTATGACTGGTCCATACAATCAGGGTAACTGTTACCACCCACCTTTCGTGTCTCCCTCTTTCCTCATAGACTGTAAGCTTGCGAGCAGGGCCCTCTTTCCTCTTGGTATTTGTTATAATCTACTGTATGTGATTATTGTTATGCTGTAATGTCTATTGTCTGTACAAATCCCCTCTGAAATGTAAAGTGCTGCGGAATATGTCGGCGCTATAAAAATAAAATTTATTATTATTATTATTATTATTATTATTATTGTATTGGTCACTGACATCTGTATATCAAACTATTCTGCATGTGTTTACTGTATGTAAACCATATGTCCTATCCTGCCGGCTCCTGCAGTGATTTTACAGAAGCCGACAAATGAATTAACGGCTATTCTTCTATATATCTCTCTATGCAATATAAAGACATACATATCTATATATAAAACTGAATGTATGTATGTATGTGTGTGTGTATCACCAACCAATCACGAAGCATCTTTCATTTCACCAGAGCTGTGATTGGTTGCTATGAGCAACAGTTTTCCTTGCAACCAATCACTAAGCATCTCTCATTTCACCAGAGCTGGTTCAAACAAGCTGAGCTGTGATTGGTTGCTATGAGCAAGTTTTCCCACTTGACAAGACCTCAGCAGACACTGGTGGGAAAAATCTAGCATCCCCGGGAACATAAGCTCCCAGCCATTGTCTGCCCCCCAGACAGGAGCACAGAGCAATGAATCCCCCCTCCTGTGGTTCATTGGTATGGAAGTTAGGGCAAATCCACTCAGCATTTTGTACTAACCCCAGGCCTTTCTTAAAGGGATCCCCGGTATGGAAGTCAGGGCAATTGCCTTCAAATGCTCTGGTACTGACCCCAGGCTCTCTTAAAGGGATCTCCTGTATGGAAGTTAGGGCAAATCCCTCGGTGCTCTGATTCTGACCCAAGGGTTCTATTAAAGGGATCATTGGTATGCAAGTCAGGGCAAATCCACTCAGCGCTCTGGTTCTGATCCCAGGCTTTCTTAAAGGGATCTCTGGTATGGAAGTTAGGGTAAATCCCTAAGCGCTCTGATTCTCACCCCAGGCTTCTATAAAAAGGATCATTGGTATGGAAGTCAGGGCAAATCCACTCAGCACTCTGGTTCTGACGCCAGGCCTCTCTTAAAGGGATCCCCAGTATGGAAGTTAGGGCAAATCCCTCAGTGCTGTGGTTCTGACCCCAGGCCTCTCTTAAAGGGATTCCTGGTATGGAAGTTAGGACCGTTCCACTCAGTGCTGGGGTTCTGACCCCAGGGTCTCTTAAAGGGATCATTGGTGTAGAAGTTAGGGCAATTCCACTAAGTGCTCTGGTTCTGATCCCAGGCCCCTCTTAAAGGGATCCCTGGTATGAAAGTTAGGTTAAATTCCTCAGCGCTCTGATTCTGACCCCAGTCTCTCTTAAAGGGATCATTGGTGTGGAAGGTAGAGCAATTTCACTCAGTGCTCTGGTTCTGATGCCAGGCCTCTCTTAAAGGGATTCCCGGTATGGAAGTTAGGACCGTTCCACTTAGCGCTCTGGCTCTGACCCCAGGCTGACGGGATGATGTGGGATATTAGGGGTAGTAGTCCGATGGCTCTGGCTGATGGGATGATGTGGGATATTAGTGGTAATAGTCTGGTAGCTCTGACGGAATGATGTGGGATATTAGGGGTATTAGTCCGGTGGCTCTGACGGGATGATTAGGGATATTAGTGGTAGTTGTCCAGTGACTCTGGCTGACAGGATGATGTGGGATATTAGGGGTAGTAGTCCGGTGGCTCTGGCTGACGGGATGATGTGGGATATTAGGGGTAGTAGTCTGGTAGCTCTGATGTAATGATGTGGGATATTAGGGGTAGTAGTCCGGTGGCTCTGATGGGATGATGTGGGATATTAGTGGTAGTTGTCCAGTGGCTCTGTCTGACAGGATGATGTGGGATATTAGGGGTAGTAGTCTGGTGGCTCTAGCTGATGGGATGATGTGGGATATTAGGGGTAGTAGTCCGGTTGCTCTGGCTGATGGGATGATGTGGGATATTAGTAGTCCGGTGGCTCTGGCTGACGGGATGATGTGGGATATTAGGGGTAGTAGTACGGTGGCTCTGGCTGACGGGACGATGTGGGATATTAGGGGTAGTAGACCGGTGGTTTTGACGGGATGATGTGGGATATTAGGGGTAGTAGTCCGGTAGCTCTGGCTGACGGGATGATGTGGGATATTATAGTGAATGTGGCTTTGCGGAGTGGGTGGGGCTATACACTCAGCTTTATATATATATATATAGATAGATAGATAGATAGATAGATAGATATAATCATTATAATTTGTTATAACTAACCGTAGTTAGTTACTATGCCCGGGCAGCTTCAGGCTCTTCAGCTAGTATAAATATATATGTGTGTGTATGTGTGTCACTGACCTATATAGATATATATATATATATATATATATATATATACAGTATATACATTTATTCTATGTGTATATATCTATTCTATCTATTCTATTATAACCTATTCTATACTGTACACTGCAGATGATTTGTTGGATTTTAATCTATCTATCTATCTATCTAATATATATATATATGTTTGGAAGAATATTTGGTTTTAAACCAATTTGTACAGTTGTGTATTACAATGCGATTTTAACATGAGCTTTTACATACAGAGAACTGCTGTATGTAAAAGCTCATGTTAAAATCGCATTGCATATAGATGCCATACGGATACTACTGTAGATGTGAGGAAATTGCATCATCGCATTGCAAATGGATTACATAAGGATCACCATACGGAGAACATTTGTGCGATTCTTGGCCGTCAAAATCGGACTAATTCTTTATACGTTAAGTGTGACACCAGCCTAAGACAGGGATAGGCACGTGATTACCGCACGAGGTGAAAGAACACGTCTAGGCACACCAGAGAGCTCATGTTAGTGCAGGGCAAGAATCAGGGATGCCCTTTGTTTCCTTTCCTAGTGGCAGAGCTCCCTTTCCCATCTGTCACGGCGTGTGCTGTCTTGCTCCCATCAGAAGTGTGACAGTCGATCTTTATACAAAGAGTGATGACTGAACCCACACTGTAACTGGAACCTGAACACTGCTGTGGGGAGTAAAGTTAATTTCCTTCCGGCAGAGGGGGTCTAAGTGTGGGCACCAGGCAGGTCCAGAACTTTATTAACCTTTATATTGACCTTGATTTAGAAGGGTTAATATTTTTCTTTCTTTTGCTAGAATTTGTTCTTATATTGTGGCCTTATAGTCTTTGATTCAAGGATTTTATACTTTTTATCTCATATGCAATGTTTTCAAGAGTCTGCTAAAACATGTTCTGGGTACATTGTAAATAAATGTCATCATTATCTGGGTGACAGGGGGGGGCTACATGAGTTACATTGAGTTACATTGCTGTAAATGGTATAAAATACTGTCTCTTATGTGCAGGGCCGGCGTTTGGGGCAGGCAGAGCAGGCAGATGCCTGGGGCCCCAACCCACAAAGGGGGCCCCCTGCGTCTGCAGCCCCTTTATGAAGTTCCCAGAGGGTTACAGCAGTGAATAACGCTATGCATCCTCTGTAGTCCCTAAGCATCTCTCCCACACCCCCCTTTAGCACCCCCCTCTCTCTCTCTTTCTTCCTCGGCACCAAGATCTCAGGAGATGAGATCTCAGCGCTGAAATCTCATTTCCCAAAATCTTGATGCTGAGATCTCCATCTGCGCATGCGCCGCCTCAGGCATCCATTTTCCCGGAGTCCAGCCCATAGGAAACCATGCCACTGCGGGGGCTCTGGCTTTTCACAAAATGTCGGCAGAGCCCCCGCAGCACCATACACCCACAGCACCAAACACCCACAGCATCGTGCCAGTGCGATCACCCCTTCATACCAGTCTGCGGCCTGCAGAGACCCTGGGACCCTTGTTATGAATGAGTCACCAAGGAGGAAAAAAACAACAAGCTAAGTCTCACAAAACCAGAGAGGTTGGTAACTATGCAGATTGCAGATCTCTGATCTTAACCACACAACTAGCAGCAGTCGTGGAGCGTTCCTACAATGGTCCTAGATCCCTCGTCACAACCGGAGAGCTACATAAGCCTAAAGCAGGAAAAGAGGAAAACTAACTGCCCCAGAGCAGACCCCAAAGGAATGACAGCCCCCACATGTATTGACGGTGAAACAAGATGAAAACACAAACAAAGGCAGGAAAATAGGCTGAGCAAACAATGGGCCCCGACTAACTAGAAAGGAAAGGAAAGGAAAGCCACTGTCTGCAATCTGCCAAAAACCCCTACCAAAATAATGTCCAACACATCTGATAGCAAAATTAACCCTGAAGTCACTAGACTTCTCCCACTATATCAGCACTCTGAAATATTCTGAAACAGAGCAAAAAGAGGCCAATCTAATAAGGGACAAAAAGGCAAATTGGCAAATACAGATAAATAGGAGTGGAAGTTCAGCATAGCCCCAGCAGGGGCAGGCTGACCACACAAGAAACTGAATTGACCAACAAGCACAAGTGTGAACATTAGCAAAAAACAAACTTAACTTTAGAAGACTGGAAGAGAGCTGAAGTCCAAGACCTGAGAAGCAGACTGAATCACCAGCACCAGGATAGGGCGTCGGCTGTCTTATATCCAGTCTGATACTCCAGAGATCCAATCGTTATCCTCCTCATCAGGTGGCAGATCACTACCACTTAAACCAACCTCACTACCTCCTGTCACCACCAGAGGGAGAACGGAAGGAGAACTCTCAACTGCTGGAGCAGAAAATGAGCTCATAACAGACCCTGCTGCACCTTGGCCTGTAAGGTATATCTGCACCCCCATTTTCCCCCCAAATTTTGGGGAAAAAAAGTGCGTTCTGCCTGAATACTGTATAGAGCCAAAGATTGCAATGACAGGAATGGAGTTCCAATGAATTCCACATGTGATGTTTTTTTTCTGAACGTGTTCGTCTGTTTCAACAACCACAGAAAAGTGGACACTTTTAGACAAAAAAGACACAAACTCTGAGGGTAGGTGCACACGATCAGTAATCGCTGCGGGTTGGGCGCTGTGTACTTGTGCAGCATCCAGATGTTACAGCATAGTAGATGGGATCTCAAGAAATCCCATGCCCTCTATGAGTCCACAGACGCCCGTGGCTCACCCGCAAAGACTGACATGCGCCGCATCTCTCCAGATGGCAATATGTCTATTTATCTTGTTGAGACTCGATAAATCTCACCCGTACAATGTGTTGGACACAACCTATAACAAGGCTTGCACTCAAATAGAAACAAAGATCATAAGATCAGTATGAAGGTGCAAAGTAAACAGAATTCAGTGCATAAGCATGAATATCAAAAGAAAAAAAATGCATCAGTGGAATTCAGTAGATAAAAATATATAACGATTTATTGAAAGGATTAACAATAATAAAAACAAGCAACTTAAGCCCCCATCACACATAGCGATCTCGCTGCTGAGTCACAATTTTTGTGACGCAACAGCGATCTCACCAGCGAGATCGCTGTGTGTGACACTGACCAGCGACCGGCCCCCCTGCCGGTTATCGTGATCGTCCTGGAATAGCCAGGACATTTTTTGATCGCTGGTCTCCCTGCGTGTGACAGGCGGGAAACCAGCGATCAGAGAGCTGGTAACTAGGGTAAACGCCGGGTTTCTAAGCACCGTGCGGTGCTTAGAAACCCGATGTGTACCTTAGTTACCAGCGCGCTGATGCAGGGAGCTGGTAACCAAGGTACACATCGGGTTTCTAAGTGATGCATGCTGCCTAGAAACCCGATGTGTACCTTAATTACCAGCTCCCTGCATCAGCGCGCTGGCAACTAATGTACACAGCATCGCAGGGCGCTCGGCGTCGCTGGTGCTGATCGCTGGTGAAGATGTCTGTTTGACAGCTCACCAGCGATCATGTAGCGACTCACTAGCGATCCTGACAAGTTGATATCGTTGTCGGATCGCTGGTGAGTCGCTATGTGTGACGGGGTCTTAAGAATATAAAGAGAAGTGACAGTGGTAAGCCAGAAGGTGGAACCACAAAGAGACCCAGGATAATAATCAGGCTTTAAAGCTGTAAATCATTACACACAAAAGTGCAAGTGCATATGTGCAAATATCAAAAGTCCATGTAAGAGACCAGAACAACTGGTCACACTAAATCAAAGGGTATGGTATCAAAGCTTAAGAAGGCTGTATACCAATACAAAAACATAAAAGTATCATCAGAGAGATGTGTGAAATGGTAAAGTATTAATTGCCTGAAGACATACCTGAGACTCAGTGGTGCCACCCACCCCAAAGCGCGTTTCGACACCATGCCTTCTTCCGGGGGAGTGGCATCAATGAGTAGTCGGGACCTAAAAAATAACAAGGTGGCCAATCAGGATAGCCAGTCTATAACTCAGTACCGCTGTATATTAATAGCGCATGTGACGCCGGTTAAGTCTGGAAGACGGCGTCAACGAGAGTGTCACCAGCCGAGCGAGTCTGCATCACAAAACCACGCCCACCAGCGATCACGTGAGCGGGGCCGTGGACACAGGACACAGCAAGGCAGGGGAAGAGATACCATTAGCGGCACCAAGTATTGGACACAGTGAATTCGCATTGTTCAGTGATCACATGTGGAGTGACCTGTGTTCAATAGACGGCAGCGGACATGTGCTGCGTCCAAAGCACTGCCAATTACTGATCTTGTGCACCTGGCCTAAGAAAATAAATCAGTCAATTTCAGAAAAAACAAACAAATTCATTTGACCTCTGCTTGTGTCAGTGCAGTCTGTGACCCTGTTGGGGATTTACGTGAATCCTATTTTAGAGGGATTCAGGCAGAGTCCCCGGACGCACTGCAGAAGCGCAGTGTGAACAGGGCTTAATATACTACTGTGTGGAATAGTGCAGTCTACTATACTATTTCACTCTGTCCCAGTGCAGCAGCTAGACACGGACCCCGGCCAGAAGACACTTTTCTTAATAAATATGTTGCTGTCGTGTTTCAGCGTCTCTGCAGCATTTTTTTACCTATTCAAATGAATGGGACACAAAAATGCAAGTGAAAAGGCTGCAAAAACGCTGAATATTTCCTGCCAACACTGTAGATCAATCTGCAGCAAAAATGGTGCGTGTGAACAGTCTCTGTAGGGGTTGTCTGAGAATGTAAAAATAATTAGCATGAATTGATAATTCCCCCGCGGCTCCAGCACTGATGCTCCGGGGGTCTCTGCCAGTCTCAGCACTGGGCTACAGGCGTCTTGTGGCTCAGGGGGTCTCCGTCAGTCTTGGCACTAGGTTGCAGGGGTCTTGTGGCTTCACCTTATATTATAGCTGCAAAGTGAATAATAACCATCAGGGACCCCGAACCATCGGCCACGGAGCCAGAGGGGATTTAAAAGAGTATTATGGGGTGACATGGAGGACTTTTTTTTTAATCGCTTTTTATTCTGCTGTTTGTGAGGTAGGATGTAGAAAAAGACAGCAATTCTGCTAATGTTTTCTCTTATGTGACTGAACAACCCCCTTCACACGACCTATCATGTTTTTCACAGATGCCACGTGTCCCCTATTTGACCTACGGTGCTACACTCATGTCCGTGTTTTCCCAGCAGCACAGATGACAAGGGCCAATACAAGTCTATGGGTTCGTGTAAACATGCAGTCCGTATGCCGTACATGTGCCATCCGTGTTTAACATGGAAAGTATAAGAGAAGCTTTGTAATTTCATTTCCATTTTCCATGGATGGCACATGGACGGCACACTGATTGAAAACACTGGTGACACCGATATCGGTGTAACATGTAAGTGGTTTATATGGACATAGAGTCCCCAGTTTGAATTTTGCCTAGGGTCCCAATTTGTCTAAAACCGGCCCTGCTTGTGTGAATAAACAAGAAAAGTGGTTTGCTCTCAACCCGAGTGCATTCTTTTTTGGGTCAGAACAAAAACAGCTACGACAATCTCATATTTGCAGGTTCATAGTGTTTTTTCACATGGCAGGTTCTGTTTAAGGAAATGGTAGGGGAAGTATAAGAAAAAAGTATTAAAGCATAACATTTTGTATAGTAATTCAGTATAGTTGTAAGCTTAAGACACTTCTCATTTCATCAACAGTGCTGAGCATATGTCTTTCTCTGAAATGTTATAAAATAACAAAAAAAATCACCATATCTACAGGAAAAGAAAAACAAAACAATTTCACCATCACCATAAACTGGGATTCCTTACTATAAAAACAGTAAGGGCTTGCTCTTATCTGTGTTAAAAAACGCTCCGATGTTGATGCAGGAAAGTAGGGTGAGTGCCATGTTAGAGTCATGTGAGTACAATGCGATTTTTTTCTCAGCTAGCATCAATGTGCAATTTGCATGCAATGCATTTTTAACATCATCTTTTACATATAGTAATTCTCTGGCATTCAAAGCTAATTTTCTAAGTAATAAAACAATCTAATATACAGATATAGATAGATAAAGTAGATAGATAAACAGACTAGATAGAGAAGGAGAGATTGATAGATAGCCGTCAGATATTTAATAAGCTCTGTGGAGCTTATCAAGCAGGTTTTAAAGAATAAATTTAGAAAAAATGGCATGGGGTTCCCCCTTTTTTTTTTTTTTAAATAACCAGATAAGGGAAAGCAGACAGCTGTGAGCTGGTCTTAATAGTCGGGGAAGGAACCAATATCTATGGAGCTTTCCAGCCTATTAATATCAGCTCACAGCTTTCTGCTTAGGTTTACTGGTCATTAAAAAGGTGGGGACCCAAAAAATGTAATTTGGGATCCCCCCTATGTTTCATAACCACCATAGACAGCTCCGGGATGATAGCAGTAGGCTGGGGAGCTTCATGGTTACTGTCCCCTTCCGAGACTATTAAGACGCGCTCACAGCTGGCCATTAAAAATAAGGGGGGCCCCATGTCATTTTTTATTTTTTTTTATTTATTGGCTAAATACATCTACAGTATAGCTCACTGACATATTTCTATCTATTCTATTTAAATATCTATTTTATTCTCACGGTTCGGGCTGTGAATTTACTGCATTTGGCTGGTGAAGTGTCAGGTTTGTTTTGAGATGTGTGTGATGGTCCTTTTTTTTTCTTGCACCCATTGACTTGCATTGGCAAGTCTTGTCCGAAATATGCGGCCATAAGCAGCATGCAGCGATTTCTTTCTCATCCAAATTCCAGATGAGAAAGAAAATCGCAGAACAGCACAAAATCATTGAATAACATTACTCAGAGTGCAATCTGATTTTTTATTGGATTGCACTCTTCCAATTTCTACGCATGTGAGAACGAGCCCTAAAACTATAGAACTTGCTTCCACATAGCATAGTCATAGTCAGTTTTTGACTTATTGATGCTGAATACTTGAGAGGTGAAGTTGATAAAGGGATTTGTTCCTGTTCTGCCTTCTTCCACATATTACGCTGTGTGGATTCCAGCATACGGCTTAACCTTTCATTAATTCCCAGAAACAAGACTGTATGGGTGCTTATGTCTATCATTTATTGGGATGATATGGACAACAATGGATGATGATAATAGATGGTATAGTAGAGTAAATGAGATCAGGGGTTGTTGTACAAAGTTGTAGATAATATCAAAGATTGTTGAACAAAATGTGGATGATTCAGGTAAAAACTATAAGAAACAGAAATAATGCAGCATGTCAGTACTGGTAGGAAATATACAGCAATACAAGGTATTATCACAACAGTAGCATTAATACAGGATGCTGTTATCATGCATTATACAAGAGCTGAGCAATATAACATACACAGCAGCAAAAGGGAAAGAAATATCTAACAACTAATGGCTGCCAGCTTTACACTCACTGAACAGAGGATGTATAACTATCATGCAGTGTACTAGCATTACAGGAGCTAAAGAAGCAATGCAAACATCATGAGAGGCTGCATTATGGCCAGCTAACAGAGATGCATAACTACAGGATGCTTATAACAAACATGCAGTGAAATAACTTCACAGGAGCTGAGCATGCAATGCAGACATCATAAGGGGCTGCATTATGGCTGCTAACAGAGATGCATAACTAATAATTGCATTATCCTTACCGGAATCCGCTTGTTATAAGCAATGGTTTGCAAAGAGCTGAGCTGAGCAGGGTGTGAGCTACTCCGGAGACGGCTGAAAAAATGGTTACATGTTGTTGACCAAGGCAAGAAGGGGGTGGTTCAGAACAGTTAACCATTCGGAGAACAGAAAATTCCAAGCACATGAATAAAAAGGGGAAGGGCAACTTATGACACCTACTGGCTATAGCTGGAACAGCACTTAAGAATATCTAGCTACACAGAATGGGCAGAACACTCCCTGCTTGGCATCAACGGATGTCGCTATTTGGCTCTTTTGGGGATAATAACAGTACAAGTTCATTAACTGGTTTGAGTAACAGTTTGTTCTCCCCAAGTTTCCTCACTTTCACCTCTACTTTGCGCACTTTCCCATCTTTGCTGAAAAGAGGCTTGGTGACTAGGCCAAGTGACCATTCATTTCGATGTGATTGACTGTCCTTGACAAGTACGACATCGCCTGGTTGAATGTTTGGGCGGTCTTTGTGCCACTTTGTCCTGATTTGTAGAGTGGAGAGATATTGTTTCTTCCATCTGTCCCAGAAGACATTGGACACACTTTGCACTTGCCTCCATTGGCGTCTGAAGAGGTCCTTATTGTTGAATTCTCCGAGTGGAGCTCTCGGGACACAGGTTTTCTGCGTGAGTAGCATTGCCGGAGTAAGGACACTCAGGTCTCCGGAATCGCCAGAGAGTGCTGACAGTGGCCTGGTGTTCATGATAGCTGATACCTCAGCCAAGAACGTGGTTAAACTCTCAAGTGTGAGTCTGGTGTTCGTTTGTAAGAAGATTTAGCCCAGTATCTTGCGTGCTATGCCTATCATTCTCTCCCAGGCACCTCCCATGTGCGAAGAGTGTGGCGGATTGAAAGTCCAGGTGCATCCTTGCTCACCTACAGTAGGTACCTTTCAACATTAATGATGTCCAAATTGGAAGGGATTTGGAGTTATCGTGCCACTCCAATGAAATTCGTACCTCTGTCGGAGCGAATATGCTTCACAGGGCCTCTGATTGCGGTGAAGCGTTGAAACTTGAAGTGTCCATAGACTTGATTACTTCAATATGAACAGCTTTGATGGACAGACAAGTGACTAGTACTGCCCAACACTTTGCTTCAGTATTGGCTTTCCTAGTGCGTCAAGTAGCCACGGACTAAGGACCGAATACGTCTAATCCAATATTCGTGAAGGAGGGTTCGGTACTGAGTCTGTCGGATGGAAAATCGGCCATCTTCGGATTTTGGAACGAGCCATGGAGTTTGCGACACGTAACACAGTTAAAGATGAGTTTGCTAATGCTTCTCTTTGCGCCGACTATCCATAGACCAGCCGCCCGCAGATTCCCTTTGGTGAACAAACGGCCTTGGTGTCTCACTAAGTCATGATGATGCTGAATGAGCAGGGTTGTGACGTGATGACCTCCAGGAATTATTACTGGGTGTTTCTCTGAAACTTCTACCTCGGCTTCTTGAAGACGGCCACCGACTCTTAGCAGCCCATCTTGATCAACAATTGGGTCGAGCTTCTTTGGCACACTGTCTACAGGAATAGGTTGTCCCTTGTTGAGGTAGTCTTTGACTATTTGTGTATCCATGATGTCCAGGAACATCCTATCTTCTGTGGACATGGCTACCTTGTCGTCCTCCTTTGTCCTGTGGAAGACCGTACACCCCATGTGGTCTTGTTCACCTTCACAGGCGTGGTTTTCTTTGGTAGGTGCTGAGAAAGGGCAAAGTAGTGGAATGCTGTTTGGCAATTCCTTTACCAGCAGACTATTGTGACATGGCCGGAAGAGAGATGGATGTCCATTTTCTAGTGTGCTGGTAAGCATACTGTTGACTGAGACCAGCTTGTGTGCTCCTCCTAGGCAGACGTCTCCAATGATGACCCATCCAAGGTCGAGCCTCTGTGCATATGGAGTGTTCATGGAGCCGTTTATACACTCCCTAGCCTTCTGGACTCATAGTATATCTCTTCCTAGTAGAGCTATTGGGGTTCCTGGATCCATCTCAGGTATCAGGTGGGCTATGCGCTTCAAATGGGGGTGATGTGTCGCCACCTCCCGTGAAGGTATTTCTGACCTGTTGTCAGGAATTTGGTTGCACTCCAGGATGGTCGGTAACGATAGGCAGGTTTGGCCATCTATGGACTCCACCTTGTATCCACTTGCTTTTCTCCCCGCCGTCTCAACGGTACCTGAACATGACCTCAGTGTGTAGGGAGAACCAGGGCCTACAATGCTGAAGTTGTCAAAGAAGATGGACCTGGCTAGAGACCTGTTACTTTGGTCATCCAGGATTGCATAAATCTTGAAGGCTTTGTCTTTGCGGCCTGCAGGATAGACTCGTACAAGGCAGATTTTTGAACAGGACCTTCCTCCTGTGAGTCCATTAGAGATCTCCGTACATTGAGAGCTGACCACAGGGGTGTCTTCATCAGTGTCCTCCTGCTTCCCATCTTGCTCCTCTGCTTGCGACAATGCTCGTGGAGGTGATCCAGGGTGCAAGGCTGTATTGTGATCCATGCTGCTGCATTCTGCACATTTCACACTAGCTTCACAGTTCCTGGCAAAGTGAGAGCTTGTGACACAACATTTGAAGCAGATGTGGTTCTCCTTGAGGAAACCTTTGCGATCCTCTAAAGACTTCTTCCTGAAGGCTCTGCATTTTAGTAGAGGATGTGGTTTCTTGTGTAGAGGACAATATTTACTGACATCCCGAGGCTTGCTCTCATCTGGAGGGGGTTTATTCACCTTGTGAGGAGGGCCTGTGCAATCAATGTTAGTTTTGTGGACTGCCACGGGTGTCTTACCGGGTTTGACACCAGGGGCAGTGGAATATGACAGAGTAAAGTCAAAACTAGGGTCATTTCTAATCCTAAATTGTTTGGTGACAAAATCAACAAATACAGTGAAAGGAGGGAATGATACATTATGATTTTGATTATACTCTGAACTACATGTAATCTACTTTTTTTGTAGGTTGTAAGGAAGTTTCTGTACTATCAGATTGACACCCTTAGCGGTGTCCAAGAATGCCAATCCGGGCAAGTCTCCTTCCTGCTGGGCAACCTGCAACTCATTCAATAAATCTCTCAGTTCTCTTAGCCTTAGATAACCTTTAGGTCCTATCTTAGGAAAATCATCAATTCTTTTACATAAAGCATTCTCTATGACTTCTACTGTCCCATAGCATTCATCAAGTCTTTCCCACACTTTATGTAGGGCTGTGTGAGGATGCTTTACATTAATGTCTCTCAGTCTTTTGGCATGCTCGACTGACTCACTTCTGAGCCACTTTACAAGGAGATCTAACTCTTCACTACAAGAAATGTCCAAACCATGAATGGCATTCTGGAACGAGGCTCGCCATGACCGATAGTTCTCAGGTTTGTCAGTGAACTTTACAAGTCCTTTTGTAACCAGATCTCGGCGGGCAAAGAACTTTACAATGTCCGTGGTGGCTCGGTCAGTGTTGGCATGAGCCGGTGTATTATGTCTATTATGTGTATTGTGTCTAGTGTGTGGTGTATCACCATATCTCTAAGATGCTTCTGACTCTGGATAGTCTGTGCTGTAGCTTGTCGGTGAAGAAGGTGTCTCTTTAAGGCGGGATGGGAGCTGTACCTTCTTCTCACTAGAACGGTAGCTGTGGTCGACATCTCTGTGCTGGACGTCTCCTCGCCTATGATAGTGAAGCTCGGGGTTGGGTCTCTGGTAATCGGCATGGGCTGATTGATATGATGCTTCAGGGCTGTCATCCACGCCGGAATGTTGACGGACGTACTCTGCGACGCACTGCGCTGGATCTTGCTGCTCTAGATCTGGTCCGAGAATGTTGCTGCACCTCTCATAATCAGGATCTTTCATAGCTTCCAAATACTCTACTTTAGCTATTGCAGCTGCTTTCTCTTTGTCTGCCGCAAGTTTTTATAGCTCTGCTTGTAGGCCTGCGGTTTCAGCCTCTCTGCTTGCAGACATGCGGTTTCGGCTTGCAGACATGCGGTTCGGCCTCTCTCTGCTTGCAGACGTGCGGTTTCGGCTTGCAGACGTGCGGTTTCGGGCTCTCTCTCTGCTTGCAGACGTGTGGTTTTGGCTTGCAGATGTGCAGCTTCCGTATCTTTATCCGCTTGTCTCAGCTTTAGATGCATCTCTCGATTGGTGAAGGAAGATCTTGCCTTGGCTGCCTCAGAGCGAGCGACAGCAGCTAGCTCTGTTAATGACGATCTGCTGGAGCTTGCTCGTGACCTCGTTTTGAGTGAGGAAGTGGTTTTCCGAGACATTGTGCATTTAGCTGAGTACTGCTGGG
Organism: Dendrobates tinctorius; assembly: GCF_039654945.1. NCBI lineage: Eukaryota > Metazoa > Chordata > Amphibia > Anura > Dendrobatidae > Dendrobates > Dendrobates tinctorius. The sequence goes on along the minus strand of NW_027361690.1, from coordinate 44,784,649 downwards.
TATATTGGAGGGAAACAGTCTATGTATGGCGGGCTTCTGCATGGCAGGAAAGATGTAGCACTTCTTGGCAGGCTGCAGTAGCGTTCTGCGGCTGTATGGCGGCTGCTGTGATACCCGTATGCAGAGCAGTGTGGGTGTTAGCGGTCCCGTTCAGTCTATGCAATCATCGCATGCAACCAGCGGTCCTTTACTGAGCCCTGGGCTCTTATTCCCTGCAGCTGTATCACGGTTGCTGTAATACCCATGTGCGGTGCAGTATGGGTGATAGCGGTCCCTTACAGTCTGTGTAACCACCACCTGCAACCCGCGGTTCCATTTTTACTGAGCCCTGTGCTCTTCTCCCTGCGGCTGTGTGGCGGCTGCTGTAGTACCCGTATGCAGAGCAGTTTGGGTGTTAGTGGTGCCGTATAGCCTGGGTAACCACCGTTTGCGACCAGCGGTCCGTTTTTACTGTTCTGCCTTCTTCCACGTATTACGCTGTGTGGATTCCAGCATAATGCTTAACCTTTCATCCATTCCCAGAAACAGACTGTATGGGTGCTTAAGTCTATTATTTATTGGGTGATATGGACAACAATGTGAGATGATAATAGATGGTATGGTAGAGTACATGAGATCAGGGGTTGTTGTACAAAGTTGTAGATGATATCAAAGATTGTTGAACAAAATGTGGATGATTCAGGTAAAAACTACAAGAAACAGATATAATGCAGCATGTCAGTACTGGTAGGAAATATACAGCAATACAAGGTATTATCACAACAGTAGCATTAATACAGGATGCTGTTATCATGCATTATACAGGAGCTGAGCAATATAACATACACAGCAGCAAAAAGGAAAGAAATATCTAACAACTAATGGCTGCCAGCTTTACACTCACTGAACAGAGGATGCATAGCTGTCATGCAGTGTACTAGCATTACAGGAGCTAAAGAAGCACTGCAAACATCATGAGAGGCTGCATTATGGCCAGCTAACAGAGATGCATAACTACAGCATGCGTATAACAAACATGCAGTGAAATAACATCACAGGAGCTGAGCATGCAATGCAAACATCATAGGGGGCTGCACTATGGCTGCTAACAGAGATGCATAACTAATAATTGCATTATCCTTACCAGAATCCGCTTGTTATAAGCAATGGTTTGCAAAGAGCTGAGCTGAGCAGGGTGTAAGCTACTCCGGAGACGGCAGGAAAAATGGTTACATGTTGTTGATCAAGGCAAGAAGGGGGCAGTTCACAACAGTTAACCATTCAGAGAACAGAAAATTCCAAACACATATTTAAAAAGGAGAAGGGCAACTTATGACACCTACTGGCTATAGCGGGAACAGCACTTAAGAATATCTAGCTGCACAGAATGGGCTGTTAGGGTATGTTTCCATGGTAAGTAAACGCTGCGAGTTGAACACTGCGTGGATGAGAAACGCAAAGGGGAGAATGGGCGTCTAACCCAATGGTTCCGGTCCCTACAAAACTTTGGTTTCTCATTGGAACATCAAGTGGAGAAATCACAGGGAGATGCGGATGCCCTGTTACAGACCCCCTGTATGGAGGCAAGTGTTCAACCCCACAAGTTTGAACAGAGGAGGGGAGTATGCGAGGCAGTGATGGGTCACTTGCGAGGGTCGCTATGTGTTCCCCCCAGGATGCACACAGAGGCGTACTGAGGTTGTGGAAATTCATTGCAGTCACAGGTATAGCTGTGATTGCAATGCAAAACAAAAGTGTTGGTCTTTAGCAAGCTATTTGTCCAAGGCAGATTTAAGAAAACCTGCTCTGGCTTTTGTTTTTGAAGCGGACTACGGGAAGGTAGTGAGGCAGTCCGTTTCCTTCCTGGCCGGGTTTTCCCAGTTGTTTACGGCAACAGGCTCCTTGTAAAAACCCCTGAGGCAGAGGGTTGGGTGTGTCAGTTTGGTCTTGCAAGCGTGCAGAGCAGAAGGCTCTGCAGAGCTGCACCTAGGTGAGGCACCACAGGCAACTGGAGCCAAAAGGCCTGGTACCCACAGCGTATACAGCGGTGCAGTCACCCACCGCAACGGGCCTCGGATGTGGACTGTCTTGTTTCCCAGCAGCGATCCGGAGGACATCATGTGCTTTGTTTTTATGTGAGTTTTGGACATTAAAAATATGTTTTGCTTTGAATTTTTCTGGGTCACTGCCTCATCACTGCACAGTGTGGATACTGCTGCACTACAGTAACCATAGAAACATCTGACTGAAAGATCTAAAAGCACTGAAGCAGCAGACTGTGTGCAAATCAAAATTTGTGTCAGTCTCCAAACTCTTGGCCACGCCTGTAGATATTGAGGCTATCAAGAGAGTCCACACAGGATGTAATAACAGCAATATTTTTGCTGCATTTGCAATAGTAGTTGCTGTAAAGCCAATATATTCCATGTTTTGTGTCTATAGTTAAGAGATGACTATGAATAAGGTGCCGTGGTTTAGCATCAAGGAAATGTAACACAAAGGATACTTTGATACCTCAGTATAAAGCACCAGGAAACAGAGTGTCACAAATCTTGTTATTTTATCCTCTCTAATCCCTGTGTGATGAAAATGAATTGAGTCACATTGTGTCATTCCAGGATGCAAATAAATATTCTGCAATTTGGCAAGGGAGTTAAATGTCAATTTAGTAATATTTGTATTTCAGAAACATCATCTGCTCACCCACCAGTATCTAATATCCAGACTAAGTTCTTATTCTAACAGAAGTTCTTTATTTACTTTCTTGATCCTTGAGGAAGAAATATGACACAAAGACTATTGACATTGGCTTTCTTTACACCTAGACTATACAAACTGTATACACAGATAGGTAGAAAAATAGGAATATAATTTTGTTTTGGCAAACACATGTAACGCCAGACTGTGGTGCCTGGGGCTCACAAGTAGAATTAACTCTAGGGGCCCGGACTACAGCTCTATGCAAATCCCTATGAGGCATTATCCCTTTAGAGTGGAGGCTCTGCTTTAAAATACAGGTGACTCCTGTACATCTACAGTATCCACACCATAACTGTGATGTGGAATTACAGTCATTTTCATTAAAGGAGTTTTTCAGTGAATCAGTGGGGTCTGATCGCTGGGACCTGCACTGATCGGATGAACAGGGAACTTATATACCCGTTTCAAAATGGAACTGCAGGTCGGATGTCTGACCACCACTTGATTCATCCTCCATCGATCTGTCAGAAATATCCAAGCTAACACTTGGCAGCCCTATAAGGAATGAATGACGTGGTAGTCAAATATGCCACTCCATGCTAATGGGGATAAAAGTTGCTTATTCTGTTAATGAGTGCGAGTCTCAGCAATCAAACCACACTAATCAATAAGTTATCTCTTATCCTGTGGACAGGTGATAACTTCTTTTCCCAGAGAACCCCTTGAAGTGCATCTCTGCCTGTGTAATGGTAAGTCACAGAAGATAGAGAGGTTACATTTTCAAGTATTTAATCTCTAATGGAAATAAAGAATCTCCTCCTTTTTGATAGTATATAGAACAAAACTGTTGAACAAGGCTGAAACAGAAAAAAAATCAATGTGTAGTAATATCCCAGTCAAAGTCCAGACCTCAACCCAATTTAAATGTTGTGGTGGGACCTTAAAAGCGCAGTGCATAAACAAATGCCCACCTCAATAAACTTAAACCTGGGGCTTAGTAGGTCCACTTCACAAGGTGAGCCTTACAGTCTGACACTAAATGATTACTTCAAGATTTTATTCCTAAAGGTGGTTATACAAGCTTTTAATTCATATGGTACACTTATTTTTCACATACTGCTTCTGCATTTTGGACTATCTTTTGCTCAAAAATAATGACACAGTGTTAGTTGACACGTTTGGATCTTATCTGAGGTTGGTTTTTCCTAATTTTAAGACCTTGTAAGGACCAAAATGGTTTCTGCTTACTATGTCCAGATACGTAAAGCCATAGATAGTTTTTTTCATGACTGCAAGAAAGAGTTCTTTACAGAGACAGTGTTCAAGCTATGGAATGCCCTCAACAAGAAGTAGTAATCGTAGATACTTTGACAACATTCAAACAATGGCGGAAAGTAATTAAGCATGTAATGTATGACTGGTTTCAAAACAGTAATACTTGGTAGACATAAGTCTTGTTTCAACCAAAGTTAACTACGGTATGTAGCTAACATTACAATTCAAGCAAGTATGGCTCTAAATTATTGCAGAAAATCCACAGATTGAGAATCCGTCCTAAACACCTTAACGCCGATTCATCTTTGTTGCTTTTACAGTTTTTTTTAGTAATTTGCACTTTCTTAGCCGTTTTAGTATTTGCACTTTATTCTCTACACAATTTGTGTCATTTTTTAAGTTAAATTTCTTTAAGATTTTTTTGCTTTGACAATTTTGCAAAATGTCCATATATTTAAGACACATTTACCTCTAATTACCCCACAGTACTCAATAAATAAAATTATTATTATTATTATTATTATTATTATTAAAATTTATATTCCCCTCACACAGGTCATCATGGGTAAAATTGTCTATGACTTGAAGGGTTAATGGAAATATGCTTCCTCTCATACCAATGATCTATTTTTATTTGATCCATCTGTTTCTACTATGTGTCCGCATGCTGCCATTTGTCCAGTCTGTCCCCTATAAAGTTTTGTCTTCTGGGCCTTTGTATTAGCCTGCATGACATCCTGTTATACATAGCCACTGTATTTTCTTTTGTGAACAGCAAGGTCACTATCACTGTCACTCCGATATCTATAGATTCCGTTTTTCTATTCATCTTGAGTTTATACGTGCAGTCGCAAACTCTGTTTTGACATTTACTGCATTACAGTGGGTACGGAAAATATTCAGATCCCTTTAAATTTTTCACTCTTTGATTCATTGCAGCCATTTGGTAAATTCAAAAAAGTTCATTTTTTTCTCATTAATGTACACTCTGCACCACATCTTGACTGAAAAAAACAGAAATGTAGAAATTTTTGCAAATTTATTAAAAAAGAAAAAATGAAATATCACATGGTCATAAATAAGCATTCAGACCCTTTGCTCAGACACTCATATTTAAGTCTCATTCGGTCCATTTCCTTGTGATCCTCCTTGAAATGGTTCTACTCCTTCATTGGAGTCCAGCTGTGTTTAATTAAACTGATAGAACTTGATTTGTAAAGGCATACACCTGTCTATATAAGACGTGAGCGCTCACAGTGCATGTCAGACCAAATGAGAATCATGAGATCAAAGGAACTGGCCAAGGAACTCAGAGACAGAATTGTGGAAAGGCACAGATCTGGCCAAGGTTACAAAAGAATTTTTTCAGTACTAAAGGTTCCTAAAAGCACAGTGGCCTCTATAATACTTAAATGGAAGAAGTTTGGGACCACCAGAAGTCTTCCTAGACCTGGCAATACAGCCAAATAGAGCAATCGTGGGAGAAGAGCCTTGGTGAGAGAGGTAAAGAAGAACCCTAAGATCACTGTTGCTGAGCTCCACAGATGCAGTAGGGAGATGGGAGAATGTTTCACAAAGTCAACTATCACTGCAGCCCTCCACCAGTCGGGCCTTTATGGCAGAGTGGCCTGACGGAAGCCTCTCCTCAGTTTCAGACATATGAAAGCCCGCATAGAGTTTGCTAAAAAACACATGAAGGACACCCAGACTATGAAAAATAAGGTTCTCTGGTCTGAAGAGATGAAGATAGAACTTTTTGGTGATAATTCTAAGCGGTATGTGTGGAGAAAACCAAGCACTGCTCATCACCTGCCTAATACAATCCCAAAAGTGAAACATGGTGGTGGCAGCATTATGCTATGGGGGTGTTTTTCAGCTGCAGGGACAGGACAGCTGGTTGCAATTGAAGGAAACATGAATGCGGCCAAGTACAGAGATATCCTGGATGAAAACCTCTTCCAGAGTGCTCTAGACCTCAGACTTGGGCGAAGGTTCACCTTCCAATGAGACAATGACCCTAAGCACACATCTAAAATTACAAAGGTGTAGCTTCAGAACAACTTTGTGACCATTCTTAACTGGCCCAGCCAGAGCCCTGACCTAAACCCAATTGAGCATCTCTGGAGAATCGTGAAAATGGCTGTCCACCAACGTTCACCAACCATCCTGATGGAACTGGAGAGATGGGAAAGGAAGAATGGCAGAGGATGCCCAAATCCAGGTGTGAAAAACTTGTTGCATCATTCCTAAGAAGACTTATGGCTGTACTAGCTCAAAAGGGTGCTTATACGCAATATATTTCAGTTTTTCTGTTTTAATAAATTTGCAAAAATTTCTACATTTCTGTTTGTTTCAATCAAGATGGCGTGCACAGTGTACATTAATGAGAAAAAAATGAACTTTTTTGAATTTACCAAATGGCTGCAATGAAACAAAAAGTGAAAAATGTAAAGGGGTCGGAATACTTTCCGTACCCACTCAAACAAAAAAGTTCCAGCAACAGACATCCAAATAGATTGTAGAATAAACGTTAAAACTTCATGTTTATCGCATTGCCTTTAAAAACATGCTGTTAAAATGGTAGATCCAGAGGATTACGTGTTTCGAACAAAAGTGTTCTTAATCATAATCCACTGTATGTATTCAGCAGCTTATTCTGTATATAACAGTATGGTTTTTTAGATTTTTCACATACTTGTTTTTATCTGGATGTGCGCCTGCTTTTATCCTGTTGCATTCCCTCTACATACTAACTGTTTGATCAATAAAGATATATTTTTTGGTTTCATGTCTTTTTACCGAATGGTCATTGTACAATAGTCTGGTAAATATACGCACCTGCAGGGCTGCCACTAGGAATTTCAAGGCCCCATACTGGCAAAATTTTTGGGCCCCCTTGAGACTCCACCCAGGCTCCACCCCAGCTCCGCCTCCACCCCTGAAACCTTCCCCTGTCTCACCGCCCACTCTTGGAAAAACTCCTCTTCTGCACCACATCCTCACCAATCACTCATTAACAGTTCCAATCTAACACCAGATTGTCACGTCACCGTCAGACTCGGGGCCTGCTGTTCCGCCCTCAGCCACTAGGAGGCGATGGACTGTCACGCCACCCTCGGGCTCAGGGCCTGCTGTCCAGGCCTCGGCTACCAGGAGGCGCCGGACTGACATGTCGTCGTCGAATTCAGGGCCTGCTGTCCCGCCCTCAGCCACTAGGAGGCGCCGTGGCTCGCGCCCGAGTGATGGCGGCAACAGTGAAAGGGCTTCTGTGCAGGCGTCTGGTGGACGCAGACTCCGCTCCTCTGTCAGTCATGAAGGGGTTGGTGCATCGTCATCAGGTCTGGTCCTGGGGGCGGTCCTGATGACATCATCAGCCCGGGAGCCTGTGAGGGATGACCTGATCCCTCAAAAATCTTGGGACTGGGCTTGCAAGCCGCCGGATATATTCTTGGTTCCCCTGCGTGTTACTGTGTGAATTGCTATAGTTGACTGACTCTGACTCTGACTCTGACCTTGGCCTGGACTTCTGACTCTGCTTCTGCCTAACGATTCTGTACCTCTGCTGCCCTCCTGGTTTATGACTCTGACCTTGGCCTGGACTTCTGACTCTGCTTCTGCCTAACGATTCTGTACCTCTGCTGCCCTCCTGGTTTATAACTCTGACCTTGGCCTGAATCTGACTCTGCTACTGTCTACTGTTTTTGTACCTTGCTGCCTGACTGGTTTAGACCCGGATACCACTACGTTTTTGTCTTGTTTTTGGAACACCTTTCTGGCGACCGTCCTGCTCTGGCCACTGCTCCTATTCAGACAGCGCCTCCTGGGCTCTGCTATAAATCCAGATCCCTGTATAGGGGTAAAGGGTATCAGTGTTTCTCGGGGTGTTGGCTGGCCGCAGCCCAGACCGCAGACGGACGCCACATTATATCCGGCCACATATATATAAAAAACAAAACAAAACTGCTTTTTGTGTATATGTCCATCTTACATAAAAGCAGTCTCCTGAATTTTTTTTTTCTTTCTTCTTCTGACTGAGCTGATTTCCTGGCCTAACACCTGCTCCAGAGCACAGCCTGAAGGAATACTCCCATCTTCCTACACCAGCATGCTGCAGCCTGGAAGCTTCAAGGGAAGTGCTGAGCGTCAGAGATCCACATTTCTGGGACGTCAGCCTCTGGGCAGCTCTGGTCATGCTGGCCCAGAGGCTCAGGTATTGCCCGCAAATGCGGCTAAACTTTTATTACCCGTCTCTCTCTCGTTTTCTAATAAATCTCTGTATGTGAAGGCCTATGTGGATTGTGGTTCCGCAGGCAACTTCATGGATTTTTTGCTTGCAAAGGATCTTGGTGTACCTCTGCTAAAACTTAATGCCCCTATTCGGACCACTGCGATTAATGGTACATCCATTATCCAGGGTGGAGTGGAATTTGTTGCTACAGACATTGCTATGTCAGTGGGGGCATTACACAACGAACAGATGTCATTTTTTGTTATACATAATTTATCTAATCCAGTTGTGTTAGGCATGCCATGGTTGCACCAGCATAATCCAGTTATTGACTGGCGCATAGGTGATATCGTACTCTGGAGTCCACGGTGTCAGAATCACTGTATGTCACTGTCAGTGAACCAAATTAAAATTAAAACCCCCTCCATTCCATATGCATTCAGAGATTGTGAAGATGTCTTCTCCATAGTGGAGTCTGAGAAACTACCTCCTCATAGAGAGTACGACTGTCCTATAGACTTGGTCCCAGGTGCCCGTCTCCCTAAGGGGAGAATATTCAACCTCTCTGGTCCGGAGCGTGTAGCCATGAATGACTACATAGCAGACAGCCTACGTAAAGGCTTTATTAGACCTTCCACCTCACCTGTAGGAGCTAGGTTTTTCTTTGTAGAAAAAAAAGATGGTGGACTCAGACCATGCATCGATTATCGTGAGCTGAACGCAATTACTGTAAAAAATCAGTACCCGCTCCCACTCATTCCTGATCTGTTTAATCAGCTACTGGGAGCCCGCTGGTTTACTAAACTTGACTTCCGGGGGGCATATAATCTGGTCCGCATAAGAAGCGGTGACGAATGGAAAACGGCCTTTAATACACCTCTTGGTCAATTTGAGTACCTTGTAATGCCGTTCGGACTCAGTAACGCACCTGCCGTATTTCAACACTTTGTCAATGACATTTTCAGGGACATTTGTGGGGTGTATGTCGTCGTGTATCTTGATGACATTTTGATTTATTCGGCTGACCCTGTGACGCATGCTCAACACGTTCGTTCGGTATTGCAGAGACTGCGAAAAAACTCTTTGTTTGCGAAACTAGAAAAATGTGGTTTTTTTGCCGAAGAGGTACAGTTCTTAGGATACATGGTCTCAGGCAAGGGGTTTCGCATGGACCCTGCCAAGATTCAACCCATTAAGGATTGGGTGCAACCCAAATCGCTGAAAGCGCTGCAGCGGTTTTTGGGATTTGCGAATTATTACCGCAAGTTTATCAGGGGTTTCTCTGAGATTGCCAAGCCACTCACGGACCTTACCCGAAAAGGGGAGGACGTGACTAATTGGAATCCTGAGGCTATTCGGGCATTTTCCACACTAAAAGAGTGCTTCGTGGCCAATCCGGTTCTGATTCAACCGGACCTAGACTGCCCGTTTATTGTAGAAGTTGATGTCTCCGAAGTCGGAATGGGAGCAGTGCTATCACAAGGCACTGCATCCCTCACTCAGCTTCGCCCATGTGCGTTTTTCTCCCGCAAATTCTCTGCCACGGAGAGAAACTATGACATCGGTAATCGGGAATTACTGGCGATCAAATGGGCCTTCGAGGAATGGCACAAGGTCACTGTTATTACAGACCACAAAAACCTAAACTACCTAGAGTCAGCTAAAAGACTAAATCCCAGGCAGGCTAGGTGGGCCTTGTTTTTCTCCAGGTTTGATTTTATAATCACCTTCCGCCCCGGGACTAAAAATGTGAGGGCAGATGCCCTCTCTCGCAGTTTCTGTCCCACACAGACCGAGGACTGTGAACCAGTCCCAATATTGGCTAATGGAATCGTCGTGTCGGCAGTGTCTTTGGACCTTCTGGAGGAGATCCGTAGGTCTTCAGAGCAAGTTCCTGACACTACGCCCCCCAAAAAATTGTTCGTTCCGGCTAACCTTCGTCTGCAGGTTCTAAAAGAATCACACGACTCTGTCCTGGCAGGCCATCCGGGTCTCAATAATACCACCAGGTTGGTAACTAGGAACTTTTGGTGGCCGACGGTGGTCAAGGACTGTAAGGACTATGTTTCAGCGTGTGAAGTCTGTGCCCGCGCCAAGTCCCTCCATAGTCGCCCTGCCGGCTGGCTTCAGTCCTTGCCCACCCCTGAGACTCCATGGACCCACATCTCCATGGATTTCATTACAGACCTGCCGCCATCAGATGGGAAAACTTGTATCTGGGTGGTGGTAGACAGGTTCAGCAAGCAGGGCCATTTTATTCCCCTGTCTGGGTTGCCTAACTCTGAGACTTTAAGTAAGTTGTTCATCCTGCACATTGTACGTCTGCACGGCGTTCCGGCAAATATTGTGTCCGACAGGGGTACCCAGTTTGTCTCGAAGTTCTGGAGGGCATTCTGTAGATGCATTGGTGTGGAGTTGTCCTTTTCCTCGGCATACCATCCCGAAACTAATGGTCAAACTGAGCGTACTAACCAAGCCCTGGAACAATACCTCCGCTGTTATGTGTCAGGACATCAGACCGATTGGGTGGAACATCTGCCATTGGCTGAGTTCGCCCTCAATAATCGATATCAAGACTCCATTAAAACTACCCCTTTCTTTTGTAACCTTGGACTACATCCGCGCTTTGGGTCGTTTTCGGCCAAGATGTCGGAGCTCCCTGGGGTTGAGCAAAATATACATCGGCTAAAAACGATTTGGTCTGAGGTTAATTCAAATTTGAAAGGGGCTCAGGTTAGACAGGCTTCGGCTGCAAATAGACGACGATCTAAGGGGCCGCACCTGGGAGTTGGCGACAAGGTTTGTCTCTCTACAAAAAATATCAAGCTTAAGGTACCGTCCGCCAAACTAGGTCCCAGGTTCATCGGCCCATACGAAATTATCGAGGTGGTTAACCCAGTAGCCTTCCGCTTAAAACTTCCACAGTCATTCAAATTGCCTAACGTATTCCACAGGTCTCTCCTCAAACCTTATCGTTCTCCCATTCACCCTGTTCAGTCCCCTCCTCCTCCTGTTTCGGTCGGGGGAGCTCTGGAGTATGAAGTCCAGGGTATCCTTGACTCCCGCCTTGTGAGGGGCTCAGTACAGTATCTGGTACACTGGAAGGGCTACGGCCCAGAAGAAAGGTCCTGGGTTCCTGCGGGGAACGTCCATGCCAAGGCATTAATTAGGAGATTTCATCTTCTTCACCCTGACAAACCGGGTTTTGAGGGTCCGGAGGCCCCTCCTGGAGAGGGGGGTACTGTCACGTCGCCGTCAGACTCGGGTCCTGCTGTTCCGCCCTCAGCCACTAGGAGGCGACGGACTGTCACGCCACCCTCGGGCTCAGGGCCTGCTGTCCAGGCCTCGGCTACCAGGAGGTGCCGGACTGACATGTCGTCGTCGAATTCAGGGCCTGCTGTCCCGCCCTCAGCCACTAGGAGGCGCCGTGGCTCGCGCCCGAGTGATGGCGGCAACAGTGAAAGGGCTTCTGCGCAGGCGTCTGGTGGACGCAGACTCTGCTCCTCTGTCAGTCATGAAGGGGTTGGTGCATCGTCATCAGGTCTGGTCCTGGGGGCGGTCCTGATGACATCATCAGCCCGGGAGCCTGTGAGGGATGACCTGATCCCTCAAATACCTTGGGACTGGGCTTGCAAGCCGCCGGATATATTCTTGGTTCCCCTGCGTGTTACTGTGTGAATTGCTATAGTTGACTGACTCTGACTCTGACCTTGGCCTGGACTTCTGACTCTGCTTCTGCCTAACGATTCTGTACCTCTGCTGCCCTCCTGGTTTATGACTCTGACCTTGGCCTGGACTTCTGACTCTGCTTCTGCCTAACGATTCTGTACCTCTGCTGCCCTCCTGGTTTATAACTCTGACCTTGGCCTGAATCTGACTCTGCTACTGTCTACTGTTTTTGTACCTTGCTGCCTGACTGGTTTAGACCCGGATACCACTACGTTTTTGTCTTGATTTTGGAACACCTTTCTGGTGACCGTCCTGCTCTGGCCACTGCTCCTATTCAGACAGCGCCTCCTGGGCTCTGCTATAAATCCAGATCCCTGTATAGGGGTAAAGGGTATCAGTGTTTCTCGGGGTGTTGGCTGGCCGCAGCCCAGACCGCAGACGGACGCCACACAGATCACATACGTAGCCAGCAGCTTTTGTTTTGGCCAAAAGATTTTTTAAACTGCCACCACGACAAGGTAGACTCTTTTGGCAGCACCCTACTCTACTCTAACCTATTAAACATTTCTCAAAATATCCAATACTCTTTTTAGGTATATTTTTCTTTAAGGAAATGAGTCACATACATTTTTTAATATGACTAGTAATATCATATACAAGGGACAAATACTGTTACACTTTGACTAGACCACATATTTCCATCACATAGTGACCGAATAATGTAACATACAAGGAACAAACACCACCACACTTTGACCAGCCAACATATTACCACCACATAGTGACCAAATAATACCATGCACAAGGAACAAATACCACCACACCATGGCCGAACCACAAATTATCACCACATAGTGACCGAATAATACCACATACAAGGGAAAAATACCCTCAATTCATTATTAACTGCTCTCCCCCACATTCAAAACATCATTTACTCTTCCTCACCCTCAATTTATCATTATTTTCTACTCCACCCCAATTAATCATCATTTGTTGTCCTCCACCCTCAATTCATCATTTACTGTCCCCTGTCCACCAGTCTCAATACATCATCATTTACTTCTCTCACCTTCAAAATTCATCATTTGCTCTCCCCAAGTCAATATTTGCTGTCCCCACCCCACCTTCATTTTATCACTTGCTCTCCCCACTCCCACCTTCGATTCATCATTTGCAGTCCCCCTTCCACCACTCTAAATTCATCAATTGCTGTCCCCTGTCCATCACCCTCAATTCAATTTGCAGGAACACTCGGTCAAGCCGATATTTCTAGTGTATGGGGGTTTCAAAAGAGATAGTTTTCCTTTGACTAGATGCTTATGCAGCAAGAGACACTGATGTCCATGTCTTTTATTCATTAGTAGAGTTGATGCTCGTGCACTAATTATGCTACATCGGCCCGTCCATTGAAGTGATGGTTGCCCCGTCCCCCCACTTCATCATGTGCAGTCCCCCTCCCCCACTCACTTTATCATTTGCAATCCCCCTTCACTTCATCATTTGCAGTCCCCCTCCCCCCACTGACTTCGTCATTTGCAGTCCCCTGTCCCCTCCCTCACTTCATCATTTGCAATCCCCCGTCCTCTCTCCCCACTTCATCATTTACAGTCCCCCTTCCTCCACTCACTTCATTTACAGTCCCCCTCCCCCACTCGCTTCATTATTTCCAGTACTTCCCTTCACTTCATTATTTGCAGTCCCCCTCCCTCACCCCACTTCATAATTTGCAGTCCCCCTTCATCACCCCCCTCAGTCATTTAATTCATTTTATAAAGAAAAAAAACCATTTTTCATACTTACCTCACTGACGATCCCCTGCCAGCGCAGCTCTGCTTCTAGTGTCCTTGTACAGGATGGCATGTATGCGATGACATCATTGTGTACGTACGTCACCTGACCGGAAGGCCAGAGGGCAGAGAGAACGGGAGCTGCCAGGTTAGACGGCTGTAGAGATACGAGAAAAACTCCCAGTGCCGATGTGTTTGCCGCGCACATAACTTCATTGCACGATAGGGTCCGGTGAGCAGAAGCATAAGAGGGAGGGCCCCTCTATACTACTGCTCAACAGGCCTCATTCAGCAGTAAGGGCAGTAATGCCCTGATGATGGCCCCGTGCACTTGTATGACGTCATATTCATGACATTTTTTGTACACTATATTTTTACAGGACCAGTATGTGCATTTATTCATCTTACCTTGCCCTTGAATTTCCTAACATTAATATTAAGTGATACAATTAGTATTAATATAGAATAATTATGTTATAATTAATATGTTAATATTAATATTGAGCAGAATTAATTTCAGCAGTCACACTATCTCATATGACCCCTCAAGAAAATAATTTGCCCACCCCTGGCTTGGAGTGACCTTCTCTGCTATTTATTTATTATTTCTTCAATGTACATATTATACTACTGTAATTATATGAGCCTGTTTTCTGCAAAAAATTTGTCACGCTATCCTAAATATTTGGAATACTGTGCTTCTAGAGTTTTTTCGTATTGTTTGTGTGCTTTTTGTATAAATATATTTGTTCAAAAATATTTATTGGGTTATTTTATTTGGTCTCACATTTATTCAATTGATTATAGCCATAGTATATATACTGTATTTTTCGGACTGTAAGACACACTTTTTTCCTCCCAAAATTTGGAGAAAAGTGGGGGGTTCCTTCTCATAGTCTGGATGTACCTGCTGTGCATGGGGAGTTGAGGGAGCAGCAGCGGAGCAACAGGTCATATGAGGCAGGCGCCGACTGCTGCGGCTAACATCAGTGCCCGCTGCTAAAAGGAAATGAATATTCACTGCTCCCCATGGCCATTGTCCCTCCCAACTCTATGCACTGAAGTTGGTGCTGAGAGATGGGAGGAACTACGGGCGAGGAGCAGTGAATATTCATTTCACTTTAATAGCGGGCACGGAAAGCTCCGGCTTACTGCTGCTAAGCTATCACATGTGCCCACTACTAAAGTGAATGAATATTCACTGCTCTCCACTCCCATGGGCATGGAGAGCATTGAATATTCATTCACTTTAATTGCAGGCAGTGTTAGCCAAAGCAACTGGTTCCTGCTGCTGCTGGGTGATCACGTGTACCTGCTATTAAAGAAAATAATATTCATTGCTCTCCACGCACATGGGAGTAGAGAGCAGTGAATATTCATTCCCTTTAATAGCGAGCACATGTGATAGCCCAACGACAGGAAGCGGCGGCTGCAGCTAATATTGCACACTATTAAAGTGAAATGAATATTCATTGCTCTCCACTCCTATAGTCCCGGACATGGGGAGCAGTGAGTATTCCGTTAGCTGTCCTTGGCTTGCTGTCATGCGCTGCTTACAAGCTGAAATCAGCTGCAGGCATCCTAACAGGACACTGCAAGGGAGCACTGGGACGGTATTAAAATGGTTTGTTTTTTTTTCAATGTTTTTCTGAAGGGGGCCATGCATACCAGAATAGGGATGAGGGAGCCATGCAGACCAGGATAGAGATGAGGGGGCCATGTATACTAGGATAGGGATGAGGGGGCCATGCATATCAGGATAGGGATGAGGGTGCCATGCATACCAGGATAGGGATGAGGGTGCCATGCGTACCAGGATAGTAATGAGGGTGCCATGCATACCAGGATGGGGATGAGGGGGCTTTGCATACCAGGATAGGGATGAGGAGGCCATGCATAACAGAATGGGGATGAGGGTGCCATGCATACCAGGATAGGGATGAGGGTGCCATGCGTACCAGGATAGTAATGAGGGTGCCATGCATACCAGGATGGGGATGAGGGGGCTTTGCATACCAGGATAGGGATGAGGAGGCCATGCATAACAGAATGGGGATGAGGGTGCCATGCATACCGGGATAGGGATAAGGGTGCCATGCATACCAGCGTGAGGATGAGGGGACCATATATACCAGGATGGGGATGAGGGGGCCATGTATACCTAGATTGGGAACATATATGTTCCAGGATGAGGGATATTAGTACAGAATTGACCATATTTTTTACTTCAATTTTTTTTCCATTTTCCTCCTCTAAAACATAGGTGCGTCTTATAGTCTGATGCATCTTGTAGTCCAAAAAATACGGAAGGTGATACCGACGAGGCCAAAAGCTGTTGTGGACACGAGCACCTGTGATTTTGAAATTGCTTTTCCATGATGTCCACGTAGTATTGCAGGTACAATAGATGTTTCTCCTCAAAATTAAGTGTTTGGATAGTCACAAAATTACAGCCGCCACTTTGACGCTCTTTTTGGCCTTACCCTTAGATGAGATTGTAAGATCAGAACAGCAATGCCAAAAAAGAATGTGATTCAGATCCTCATATATAAACACATTTAATATCAGGTCATCTAGGATACAACAGACTTGGAAAACAACTTAAACAATAAGTTGCCTGTGTACTATAATGATTTGCCATATGTAACCCTGCCAACTGGATTGTATTTCTTCTCCTACTACTGGGGCCAGAATGGCACTGGATTTCATTAAAGGAAAGATTATTGCAAACAACGGTCTTGAAATGATGTACTACATCCATATAAAACAAGTTAATATCAGCTGCTTGACGGAGCTTTGCGTGCATGACACTTTCTTTGAAGTTAACGAAAAAACACATGTTTAAATCTTTACAAACCTCTGGACAGATGTGGTAGGACCTGTCTATGTCACCAGCTTGTAGTCCTGCCTCTCAGTTTATATATTTTTTTGCAGTCACTTATCTGGTCAGGTGTTTGCTCCTAAAAGAGGCTCAGTTAATGATATGTAATGTTTATACAATATACAGAATTTTGCAAAGGTTTTAGGCCGATGTGGAAAAAATACTACAGGTGAAGAATTATTTTTAGCAATTATTTTTGACAAAATGCAAAGTTAATGAACAAAACTGAAATCTAATTGAATTCAATATTTAGAGTGACCATTTGCCTTTAAAGGAGCATGAATTATTTTATGTACTCTTGAACAAAGTCAGGGAGTTTATAGAATTATAGTAAGGAGCATGAATAATCAATGATGCCAAAAAGTTGATAATGATCATCATTTTGATATGTAGTGTGACAAAGTCACTAGCAAAGTCCTGGAGGGGAGATTGCTAGCAAAGTCGTGTAGGGGAGATATGTTTCACTGAGGCTGTTAGCTACAGTGATCTGAAGGCTAGAAGTTTGCTCCAGCACACTAAGTACTGAGAAGGGTTAGTCGTCCATTTTAAAGGCTAGGCTTTTTAGTGAACAGCTGAAGAGCAGGTGAGAAGCTGTTCACCATATCTGCTCCCCAGGGTGGGGTTTAAAAGGTAAATAGACAGCCTTCTGAGTCATTCTGTGTTAGGTGTGTCTGGAGTAGGCAGCTCCAGAGAAGTGTTTGCGTTAAACTTTACTGAACCTGGTTGTTATATACTGAGTGGGCGAATCCCCGCAGCTGCAGAGCCTGTATACCTTATTGTTCTTTTTTTTCTATTTTGCCTGAAGTGCTGTGTTTATTTTCTCTTTGCACTGGTTTATGCCGCATATCTAATATATAAAGGTCAAAGTGTGTATGTATGTATGTATGTGTGTGTGTATGTATGTGTGTATGTGTGTATGTCCGGTATAGGCATCCGCACCGTCGCAGCTACAGTCACAAAATTTGGCACAGTCACACGTCTGGACCCCGAGAGCGTCCTAAGCTATGTTGTGAGGTGAAATTTTAACCCCGCGCATTCCAATTCACCAAACAATTTTGCCCCTGTCTACATAATGGGGAAAAAGTGTGTGCGTGTCAAGCCCCGCCCCTCATTATGATGTCATAATGCCCCTATCTACATAATGGGGAAACAGTGTGTGCGTATCAAGCCCCGCCCCTCATTATGATGTCACAATGGTTGCCATGGCGGCGCTGATGTCATCATAGGTTGCAAGCCCCGCCGCTCATTATTATGTCATAATGGTTGACTATGGGATGGAGGATGTGTGATGGGTATATGGGCACTGGACTATGGGATGGCGGATATGTATGACGGGTATATGGGCACGGGACTATGGGATGGAGGATATGTATGACGGGTATATGGGCACGGGACTATGGGATGGAGGATGTGTGATGGGTATATGGGCACTGGACTATGGGATGGAGGATATGTATGATGGGTATATGGGCACGGGACTATGGGATGGAGGATGTGTGATGGGCATATGGGCACGGGACTATGGGATGGAGGATATGTATGACGGGTATATGGGCACGGGACTATGGGATGGCGGATATGTATGATGGGTATACGGGCACAGGACTATGGGATGGAGGATATGTATGATGGGTATATGGGCATTGGACTATGAGATGAAGGATGTGTGATGGTATATGGGCATGGGACTATGGGATGGAGGATGTGTGATGGGTATATGGGCACTCGACTATGGGATGGAGGATATGTATGATGAGTATATGGGCATTGGACTATGAGATGAATGATGTGTGATGGGTATATGGCATGGGACTATGGGATGGAGGATGTGTGATGGGTATATGGGCACTTGACTATGGGATGGAGGATATGTATGATGGGTATATGGGCACGGGACTATGGGATGGGTATATGGGCACTCGACTATGGGATGGAGGATATCTATGATGGGTATATGGGCACGGGCCTATGGGATGGTGGATATGTATGATGGGTATATGGGCACGGGACTATGGGATGGAGGATGTGTGATGGGTATATGGGCACTCGACTATGGGAAGGAGGATGTGTGATGGGTATATGGGCACTCGACTATGGGATGGAGGATATGTATGATGTGTATATGGGCACGGGACTATGGGATGGAGGATATGTATGATGGGTATATGGGCACGGGACTATGGGATGGAGGATATGTATGATGGGTATAAGGGCATTGGACTATGAGATGAATGATGTGTGATGGGTATATGGGCACTCGACTATGGGATGGCGAATATGTATGATGGGTATATGGGCATGGGACTATGGGATGGAGAATATGTATGATGGGTATATGGGCATGGGACTATGGGATGGAGAATATGTATGATGGGTATATGGGCATGGGACTATGGGATGGAGGATGTGTGATAGGTAAATGGGCACTCGACTATGGGATGGAGGATATGTAGGATGGGTATATGGGCACGGGCCTATGGGATCGTGGATATGTATGATGGGTATATGGGCACGGGACTATGGGATGGAGGATAATTATAATTTGTTATAACTAACCACAGTTGGTTACTATGCCCGGGCAGCGCCGGGCTCTTCAGCTAGTACATATATATATATATATATATACTGTATATAATGCCAGACAGATATTTATTTTAGAAAATATGGAGCACATAGAGAACATGTTAAAGGGAATTCCCACTGAGATCTGAGCTTGCAGTTCCAGAAGGTAAATTGGTCATTAGTTGTTTGGGTGAAATGTAAACAGGACATGTAAAGAACAATGATATTCTATGTGAACAGAGCGTTCATATTAAAGTTTATTCTATAAGCACAGAAATGTGCTTGGCCTGACTAAGCAGGCTATTAAATAACCACTAAGCAACTTTTATGTCCCAATCGACAAGTGTAAATGCACCTTAGCACCTTAAAGAAGTTGTCCACTACTTGGACAGCTTCTTCTCATACCCCTTGTTTTGCCCCCATAAAATAATAAACACCTTTCCAGTGGTGTCGGCACTCCTTCTCCCGGATCTCCTGTGCGGTCGTGGTGACACGTGACTCTGGCATCCAGTCAGCGCTGCTGTCACTGTCACCACCTCCTGCCATGGCGATGCTGATGTCATCATAGGTTGCAAGCCCCGCCGCTAATTATGATGTCATAATGGTTGACTATGGGATGGAGGATGTGTGGTGGGTATATGGGCACTGGACTATGGGATGGAGGATATGTATGACGGGTATATGGGCACGGGACTATGGGATGGCGGATATGTATATGGGCATGGGACTATGGGATGGAGGATGTGTGATGGGTATATGGGCACTGGACTATGGGATGGAGGATATGTTTGACGGGTATATGGGCACGGGACTATGGGATGGTGGATATGTATATGGGCACGGGACTATGGGATGGAGGATGTGTGATGGGTATATGGGCACTGGACTATGGGATGGAGGATATGTATGACGGGTATATGGGCACGGGACTATGAGATGGCGGATATGTATGATGGGTATATGGGCACGGGACTATGGGATGGAGGATATGTATGATGGGTATATGGGCATGGGACTATGAGATGAAGGATGTGTGATGGGTATATGGGCACTCGACTATGGGATGGAGAATATGTATGATGGGTATGGGACTATGGAATGGAGACTATGTATGATGGGTATATGGGCACGGGACTATGGGATGGAGGATAATTATAATTTGCTATAGCTAACCACAGTTAGTTACTATGCCCGGGCAGCGCCGGGCTCTTCAGCTAGTATATAATAAACCAGAAGGAAGATTTAAATACAGTATACCTGCGTCTACCTCCATGTGCAGCCGAGTGAGCCGATCTACTACAGAAGATTGAAAAGCAGTAATTAGTTGAAACAGAAGCAGATGTTGAGGAGGAATAAAACTGGGAGAGGAACAGCCAAGCTGCACTACAAAGGGTAGCAGTGGCGTAACTACCGGGGTAGCAGCCGAAGCGGTTGCTTTGGGGCCCGGCCCATATAGGGTCCCGGGTCCCCAGCTCTGATCGGTGCTACCCGGTAGTGCAATGAAGTACAGCGGCGCTCCGGTGGGTGCTGTGGCCAACGGTGTCTTGGGGGCCCGCCGGCCCCCAGCGCCGACTCCCCCCTCCGCCTGCCCCCCAGCACCGCCGTCGCAATGATGGAGGAGAGAGCGTCAGCTGACGCTCCCTCTCCCATCATTCCCCACTCTGCCTGTGACACAGCGGGTGCGCGATGACGTCATCGCGCTCTCACTGAGTGCCAGCCAGGCAGAGGAACAGGAGACAGGAGCTGGGAGCAGCGCAGGCACGAGGAGGAGGTGAGGATATTGTTTGTTTTTTTAATTAATATATTGTTGTGTGTGTGCTGGACTGTGGGCCCATTCTCTGCGGGGGGGCTATATGCCATGTGCTGGGCGCTATATACCATGTGGTGCTAGGTGCTATATATATCATGTGGTGTTGGGCTCTATATATACCATGTTGTGGTGGGCGCTATATATGCCAGGTGGTGCTGGGTGCTATATATACCATGTTGTGCTGGGTGCTATATATATCATGTGGTGCTGGGCGCTATATACCATGTGGTGCTGGGCGCTATATACCAAGTGGTGCTGGGCGCTATATATATCATGTGGTGCTGGGCGCTATATACCATGTGGTGCTGGGCACTATATACCAGGTGGTGCAGGGCGCTATATACCATGTGGTGCTGGGCGCTATATATAACACGTGGTGCTGGGTGCTATATATAACATGTGGTGCTGGGCGCTATATATACCAGGTGGTGCTGGGTGCTATATATATCATATGGTGCTGGGTGCTATATTTACCATGTGGTGCTGGGCGCTATATACCATGTGGTGCTGGGTGCTATATACCATGTGGTGCTGGGCGCTATATATACGAGGTGGTGCTGGGCACTATATACCATGTGGTGCTGGGCGCTATATACATCATGTGGTGCTGGGCGCTATATATATCATGTGGTGCTGGGCGCTATATAACATGTGGTGCTGGGCGCTATATATACCAGGTGGTGCTGGGCGCTATATACCATGTGGTGCTGGGTGATATATATATCATATGGTGCTGGGTGCTATATATACCATGTGGTGCTGGGCGCTATATACCATGTGGTGCTGGGTGCTATGTACCATGTGGTGCTGGGCGCTATATACCATGTGGTGCTGGGTGCTATATATATCATGTGGTGCTGGGCGCTATATAACATGTGGTGCTGGGCGCTATATATACAAGGTGGTGCTGGGTGCTATATACCATGTGGTGCTGGGCGCTATATATATCATGTGGTGCTGGGCGCTATTGAGAACTCTGCTATTAGAAGTGGAAAGGAAGAACAAAGACAGAAGAATCTAAATAATAAAAATATTGGTGAAAGAGAAAACAATCACAAACTAAAATGTTTCTATACTAATGCACAAATCATGGGCAACAAACAAGGAGAATTGGAACTACTAACGCAGGAAAAGAAATATGATGTCATTGGAATCACTGAAACTTGGTGGGACAATACACATGATTGGAATACAAGACTAGAAGGATACAACTTATTTGCAAGAAACAGACTTGATAAACGAGGAGGGGGTGTCGCATTGTATGTTAGAAGCGCGTATATCTGCACAGAGATTGAAGCTTCAGAGACTGGGAGTTCTGTGGAAACTGTTTGGGTAAGAATACAAGGACAGAATAATGGAAAGGACACCATTGTAGGCATTTACTACAGGCCGCCTGTGCAAGCTGAAGATATGGATGAACTCTTTATGCATCAAATGGCCAAGTTCTCCAAAAAATATGACATAGTTGTCATGGGAGATTTCAACTATCCAGACATTTGTTGGGAATCTCTCTCAGGCAAAACTAACAGGTCAAGGAAATTCTTATCCTCTCTTGCTGACAACTTTATCTTCCAAAAGGTAGGGGAGAAAACAAGGGGAACTGCTACCTTGGATCTAATCCTTATAAACAGGGAGGAAATGGTTGAGGAGGTAAAAGTGGCTGGGACCGTAGGAGGTGGCGACCATGCTATTTTAGAATTTTGGATAACTAGAGGAGGAAGACCTGTGAAGACTCAGACTTCAAGATTAGATTTCAGAAAGGCAGATTTTAAGGGATTCAGAAAGAGAATTGGAGGGATCCAATGGCTGGATATCCTTAAGGACAAAAATGTCCAGGAAGGATAGGAAATCTTGAAAAATGAAATTCTCAAAGGACAATTGTTAACAATTCCGAAAAGAGGGAAGAATAGGAAGCATTTAAGGAAACCAGGATGGATGAACACAGAACTTAAGCACATGCTAAAAAGGAAGAAAGAAATGTTTATAAATTGGAAAGAGGGAGGCATATCTAAAGAAGAATATAATGCTGTCTGCAGAACTTGCAGGGCACAAATCAGATTACTAAAGCTGACAATGAATTGAGGCTTGCAAGAGACGTCAAAAGCAATAATAAAGGATTTTGGGGATATGTCAAAAGTAAAAGAAAAGTCAAAGATGCTATAGGATTTTTACAGGATGAAAATGATGAAATGGTAAGACTGGATGTTGAGAAGGCTGAACTTTTAAATTCCTATCTGGCATCTGTTTTCTCTCAGAAAGGAAATGTAACATCAGCTGTTCTTCACCGTCCTATTAAGGGAATAGAAAAATCCAGGATATCTATAAACAGAAATATAGTGAGGAAACACTTAGCTAACCTAAATTAATTCAAGTCTCCAGGTCCAGATGAATTACACCCCAGAGTACTGAAGGAGATAGCAGAAGAAATTTTTGAACCCCTCTCCATAATCTTTGAAAATTCTTGGAGAACAGGAGAAGTCCCAGAAGACTGGAGATGAGCAAATGTTGTTCCTATCTTCAAAAAGGGGAAGAAGGTGGACCCAGGCAACTATAGGCCGGTGAGCCTGACTTCTATACCAGGAAAGATCTTTGAACAAACTATTAAACAACATGTATGTCAGTACCTGGATAAGAATGAAGTGATTAAACCGAGTCAGCATGGGTTGTAACTAGAGTTGAGCGAAACGGGTCGAAAAAATTCAAAAGTCGCCGACTTTTGGCAAAGTCGGGTTTCATGAAACGAAACCCGACCCTAGGATGAGGTCGGCCACGAGGTCGGCGACTTACGCGCCAAAGTCGTGTTTCAAAAGTTTGTTTTGCGCTCTTTTTCAGCCAATCAGGATCCACGGACACTGTGGGCAACGTGATGACATAGGCACGCGTCACCACCATCTTTCAGAAGGGCATGCAAGTGATTGGCTTGCTTTGGTGGGCGTCACAGGGGGTATAAAAGGGCGTGCACGCCGACCGCCATCTTACTTCTGCCGATCTTAGTATAGGGAGAGGTTGCTGCTGATTCTGTAGGGAGAGCGTTAGGCAGGGAAGAAGACAAAAAAACTGCTTCTGCTGCTAGCGATTTGGCCTGCACAACACACAAGTCACTGTGTGTGCAGTGCAAGGGGAGGCTATATTGTGGTGTATCAGTGGTGTTGGTTTTGGGCTGCCTTCTAAGGCTTCCTGACACGCTGGCATTGCTGTTTACCCACTGCTCCGCAAACTGCTTTTTTAAAAGCAATCCAATCTCCCTTATCCTCTCGTCACTTTGGTCACAGGCAGCTGTGCCATCGAGCGTGTCACATAGCGCTCAGATATCAGTGGGCCGCACACAATCCACAAGTGTCCAGTGTCCAAAAGTGTACGCAGAGATTCAAAATCTCCATTATCCTCTCGTCACTTTGGTCACAGGCAGCTGTGCCATCGAGCGTGTCACATAGCGCTCAGATATCAGTGGGCCGCACACAATCCACAAGTGTCCAGTGTCCAAAAGTGTACGCAGAGATTCAAAATCTCCACTATCCTCTCGTCACTTTGGTCACATGCAGCTGTGCCATCGAGCGTGTCACATAGCGCTCAGATATCAGTGGGCCGCACACAATCCACAAGTGTCCACTGTCCACAAGTGTACGCAGAGATTCAAAATCTCCATTATCCTCTCGTCACTTTGGTCACAGGCAGCTGTGCCATCGAGCGTGTCACATAGCGCTCAGATATCAGTGGGCCGCACACAATCCACAAGTGTCCAGTGTCCAAAAGTGTACGCAGAGATTCAAAATCTCCATTATCCTCTCGTCACTTTGGTCACAGGCAGCTGTGCCATCGAGCGTGTCACATAGCGCTCAGATATCAGTGGGCCGCACACAATCCACAAGTGTCCAGTGTCCAAAAGTGTACGCAGAGATTCAAAATCTCCATTATCCTCTCGTCACTTTGGTCACAGGCAGCTGTGCCATCGAGCGTGTCACATAGCGCTCAGATATCAGTGGGCCGCACACAATCCACAAGTGTCCAGTGTCCAAAAGTGTACGCAGAGATTCAAAATCTCCATTATCCTCTCGTCACTTTGGTCACAGGCAGCTGTGCCATCGAGCGTGTCACATAGCGCTCAGATATCAGTGGGCCGCACACAATCCACAAGTGTCCAGTGTCCAAAAGTGTACGCAGAGATTCAAAATCTCCACTATCCTCTCGTCACTTTGGTCACATGCAGCTGTGCCATCGAGCGTGTCACATAGCGCTCAGATATCAGTGGGCCGCACACAATCCACAAGTGTCCACTGTCCACAAGTGTACGCAGAGATTCAAAATCTCCATTATCCTCTCGTCACTTTGGTCACAGGCAGCTGTGCCATCGAGCGTGTCACATAGCGCTCAGATATCAGTGGGCCGCACACAATCCACAAGTGTCCAGTGTCCAAAAGTGTACGCAGAGATTCAAAATCTCCATTATCCTCTCGTCACTTTGGTCACAGGCAGCTGTGCCATCGAGCGTGTCACATAGCGCTCAGATATCAGTGGGCCGCACACAATCCACAAGTGTCCAGTGTCCAAAAGTGTACGCAGAGATTCAAAATCTCCATTATCCTCTCGTCACTTTGGTCACAGGCAGCTGTGCCATCGAGCGTGTCACATAGCGCTCAGATATCAGTGGGCCGCACACAATCCACAAGTGTCCAGTGTCCAAAAGTGTACGCAGAGATTCAAAATCTCCATTATCCTCTCGTCACTTTGGTCACAGGCAGCTGTGCCATCGAGCGTGTCACATAGCGCTCAGATATCAGTGGGCCGCACACAATCCACAAGTGTCCACTGTCCACAAGTGTACGCAGAGATTCAAAATCTCCATTATCCTCTCGTCACTTTGGTCACAGGCAGCTGTGCCATCGAGCGTGTCACATAGCGCTCAGATATCAGTGGGCCGCACACAATCCACAAGTGTCCACTGTCCACAAGTGTACGCAGAGATTCAAAATCTCCATTATCCTCTCGTCACTTTGGTCACAGGCAGCTGTGCCATCGAGCGTGTCACATAGCGCTCAGATATCAGTGGGCCGCACACAATCCACAAGTGTCCAGTGTCCAAAAGTGTACACAGAGATTCAAAATCTCCATTATCCTCTCGTCACTTTGGTCACAGGCAGCTGTGCCATCGAGCGTGTCACATAGCGCTCAGATATCAGTGGGCCGCACACAATCCACAAGTGTCCAGTGTCCAAAAGTGTACGCAGAGATTCAAAATCTCCATTATCCTCTCGTCACTTTGGTCACAGGCAGCTGTGCCATCGAGCGTGTCACATAGCGCTCAGATATCAGTGGGCCGCACACAATCCACAAGTGTCCACTGTCCACAAGTGTACGCAGAGATTCAAAATCTCCATTATCCTCTCGTCACTTTGGTCACAGGCAGCTGTGCCATCGAGCGTGTCACATAGCGCTCAGATATCAGTGGGCCGCACACAATCCACAAGTGTCCACTGTCCACAAGTGTACACAGAGATTCAAAATCTCCATTATCCTCTCGTCACTTTGGTCACAGGCAGCTGTGCCATCGAGCGTGTCACATAGCGCTCAGATATCAGTGGGCCGCACACAATCCACAAGTGTCCACTGTCCACAAGTGTACGCAGAGATTCAAAATCTCCATTATCCTCTCGTCACTTTGGTCACAGGCAGCTGTGCCATCGAGCGTGTCACATAGCGCTCAGATATCAGTGGGCCGCACACAATCCACAAGTGTCCAGTGTCCAAAAGTGTACGCAGAGATTCAAAATCTCCATTATCCTCTCGTCACTTTGGTCACAGGCAGCTGTGCCATCGAGCGTGTCACATAGCGCTCAGATATCAGTGGGCCGCACACAATCCACAAGTGTCCAGTGTCCAAAAGTGTACGCAGAGATTCAAAATCTCCATTATCCTCTCGTCACTTTGGTCACAGGCAGCTGTGCCATCGAGCGTGTCACATAGCGCTCAGATATCAGTGGGCCGCACACAATCCACAAGTGTCCACTGTCCACAAGTGTACGCAGAGATTCAAAATCTCCATTATCCTCTCGTCACTTTGGTCACAGGCAGCTGTGCCATCGAGCGTGTCACATAGCGCTCAGATATCAGTGGGCTGCACACAATCCACAAGTGTCCAGTGTCCAAAAGTGTACGCAGAGATTCAAAATCTCCATTATCCTCTCGTCACTTTGGTCACAGACAGCTGTGCCATCGAGCGTGTCACATAGCGCTCAGATATCAGTGGGCCGCACACAATCCACAAGTGTCCACTGTCCACAAGTGTACGCAGAGATTCAAAATCTCCATTATCCTCTCGTCACTTTGGTCACAGGCAGCTGTGCCATCGAGCGTGTCACATAGCGCTCAGATATCAGTGGGCCGCACACAATCCACAAGTGTCCACTGTCCACAAGTGTGTGCAGAAATTCTAAAACTCCCCTGTCCTATAGACACCTTGTACCTTGTTTTACATTACTATATAGTTTGTTGGATTTTGTCTACATTTCTACCAAAAATGAGGAAGGCTGGTGGAAGAGGCCGTGGAATTGGGCGGGGGTTGGCAGCTGGTAATGATGGTGTTGGTGGTGGATCTGATGGTAGTGGCAAGAGCAAAATAGGACCAAATGCAGGAGGTGCTGACCCTGCGTCATCGTCTGTCTACATAAGGCCTCGAACGCTTAGTTTTCTAGGAGTTGGCAAACCGCTTTTAAAGGCAGAGCATCAGGAAAAAGTTTTGTCTTACATTGCTGACTCAGCCTCCAGCTCTATCGCCTCCTCTTCTTCAGTTGTAAAAAGTAAAAGCACTGAGTAGTCATTGGAGGCTCATGTTCATGAACCACACCTTTCCTTGTGTCCTTCACCCCAACCAAGATTGAAGGATGACGCAGGCCATACTACTGATTACTCCATGGAGCTGTTTTCACATACCATGCCTGGATTATCAAGTCAAATGGTGAATTACCCAGGCCAAGATGAATCTGACATGGAGTGCACTGATGCACAGCCGCTGATGGATGATTCTGCTGGTACATTCACTCAGAGCACTACATTGTCCTCGCAGTGTACAGAGCCAGATTTTGACCCTGATGAGACTCAGGTGCCCCTTCCCGCACACTATACCACCATACACGGTGACACAGAGAAAGGTGCACATGACATAGAAGAGGAGGTGATGGATGACCCAGTTTTTGACCCAGATTGGCATCCATTGGGGGAAGAGGGTGCTGCTTCCAATAGCTCAGATGAGGAGCATCCACAGCAGACATCGACATCGCAACAGCTGTTATCTGGCAGGCCCGGAGCACTCCAAAGACAGGTTCCAAACATCAAAAGAGTTGCTGGACAGCTTGTCCAGAGGGTCAAAAGATCACAGCGTGCTAGGCCGCAAAATGTCTGCCAAAGTAGGAAGAGTGCAGTGTGGCAGTTTTTTGAACAAAATCCTCATGATCAGGCCAAGGTTATCTGTAAGAAGTGCGCAAAGACCTTTAGCCGAGGGAAAAATCTGAAAAATTTGAATACCAGTTGCATGCTTAGACATTTAACCAGCATGCACTTGCAAGCGTGGACACAACACCAAACCTCAAGTGCCACATGTGCAACTGATCACAACGAAGGTAGTCAGCAACGCTACATTGTTTCCCCCACTGTAAGCACACCGGTTAGCACAGCAGCAAATGTTGAGGTGTCGTTGCAAGGCCACAGCAGTCAGGGAATCCCACTGTTATATCAACGAAAGACTGATTCTAGGCCATCAGAAAGAACACCAACTCCATCACCATCATCAACCCTCTCTCAGTCCGCCCTGTCCACCGCTACTTCCACCATATGCAGCTCTCAAGTCCAGCTCACCCTCCCAGACACTATGAGTAGGTCAAGAAAGTACTCAGTCTCTCATCCGCGTACACTGGGTTTGAACGCCCACATTGCCAAACTAATCTCGTTTGAGATGATGCCCTTTCGGTTGGTGGAAAGCACAGCTTTCCGCGAACTCATTGCCTATGCAGTACCACGCTATGACCTACCCAGTCGCCACTTCTTCTCTCGCAAAGCCATCCCAGCCCTCCATCATCATGTGAAAGACCGCATTGTCCATGCACTCAAGCAGTCAGTGAGTGGAAAGGTGCACCTCACAACTGATGCATGGTCCAGTCGGCATGGCCAGGGCCGTTACGTGTCCATCACTGCGCACTGGGTTAATGTGGTGGATGCAGGGTCCACAGGGGACAGCGGTGGTGGGACAGTGCTGCCTAGCCCACGGTCTAGGAAACAGTTGGCTGTAGGCGTTCGACCCTCCTCCTCCTCCTCCTCCTCCAGAAGCGACAGCTCGTCCACAGAGCGCAGTCGTACGAGCACTCCATCTGCAGCTGCCACTGTTGCACACGATGTGTCCCCCTATCGAGCAGCTAGTGGAAAGCGTCAGCAGGCTGTGTTGCAGATGATGTGTTTGGGCGACAGACACACCGCCGAGGTGCTGGCCGAGTACTTGAAGCGACAAACTGAGTCATGGCTGGGCAGTGTACATCTTGAGGCAGGCAAGGTAGTTAGTGATAACGCCCGTAATTTTGTGGCAGCCATGGCCCTTTCAAAACTCAGCCACATACCTTGCTTGGCTCACACCTTGAACCTGGTGGTGCAGTGCTTCCTCAAAAATTATCCGGAGTTAACAGCCCTGCTCCAGAAGGTGCGAAGACTGTGCGCGCACATCCGCCGGTCGCCTGTACACTCCGTTCGTATGCAGAAGCTGCAGCGATTGCTCCACCTTCCCAACCACCGCCTCATTATCGACATTGCAACAAGGTGGAACTCCACCCTGCACATGGTGGAGCGGCTGTGCGAGCAGAGGCAGGCCATAATGCATTTGTGGGAGGATACACGGCCAGGCACTTTGAGAGCAGACATGGAGTTGACAGGCGTGCAGTGGTCGAAGCTGAAAGACCTTTGTAAAGTCCTTCAGTGTTTTGAGGAATGCACACGGCTGGTAAGCGCAGACGACGCCATCCTAAGCATGAGCATCCCACTTATGCGTCTGCTCATGCAAACTTTGACGCACCTTAAGGAGCAGGCGTCTGCAGCCAATGTTGATGAGGAGGAAGAGGAGGAGGGAATCCTTGATGACATTCAGCCATTGTCTGCTCAGGGACCTCTCCTGGACGAGGTGGAGGAAGACGAGGAGGAGGAGGAGGAGGATGATGGGGATGATTACTTAGGGGAGGAGGATGCATCTCGTGGGGCAAGTGAAAATGTTGGCGTGGCAAGGTCTGGTACAGGGTTTGTGCATGACTGGAGGGATGTGGATTTGCCAGAAAGTGCTCCTCCACCCAGCACTCGCAGTGCATCATTGACACCGGGAACATTGGCCCACATGTCAGATTATGCCTTGCGGATCCTAAAAAGGGACCCCCGCATTGCCAAAATGATGAACGATGACGACTACTGGTTGGCCAGCATCCTGGATCCACGCTATAAAGGCAAATTACAAAACATCATGCCACAGGAGAACCTTGACCTAATATTGGCTAATAAACAAGCAACTCTGGTAAATCGGTTGCTTGAGGCATTCCCAGCACACAGCAGCGGTGATGGTTCTCACACGAGCCGTACGGGCCGGGGGCAGCTTGGCAGAGGTGTTCGTGGTGCACACAGCAGAAGTGGCGTTGGAGACAGGGGTTTCATGACAATGTTGTGGACTGATTTTTCAAATACCGCTCACACAACTGGTAATACTGCATCGATGGAAAGTGACAGGAGACAGCAGTTGTCAACTATGGTTACAAACTACTTTTCCTCCCATATCGATGTTCTCCCACACAGGTCATTCCCCTTTGACTATTGGGCCGCTAAACTGGACACCTGGCCTGAATTGGCCCAATATGCCTTACAGGAGCTCGCTTGCCCAGCTGCAAGTGTGCTATCGGAAAGAGTCTTCAGTGCAGCTGGATCAATCCTGACAGAAAAAAGGACCCGTCTGTCAACCCAAAATGTGGATGATCTAACCTTCATTAAAATGAACCACGCATGGGTTTCCAAGGATTTTGTCCCACCTTCCCCTGATGACACATAGGGTGACAGAAAAATGGCTTGCTTTGGTCCACCTCTTCCTGGTACTTCACCTATTTCGCCTTTTGCATCATTTGAATGTCCAACATCAACATATGCCACTTTCTAAAACTCCCTAACTGTGCTGCCTCCCCCCCCATGGCCGGGGTCACCACCTAGCACACGACACCGTGCGAGTGCCGTTGCCCTGGACAGGTGGGTAGGCCGACTCTTGGGCGCGGGCACTGGCACAGGGTCCCTCATAGTGCAATCAAGTGTCTCTGACGGTGGTGGTGCACACCCGCCGTCAGACACACCGCTGTACTATGAGGGGCCCAGTGCCAGTACCGACGCCCACGAGTGGGCCCCCCTTGCTTGGCCAGGGCCCCAGCATTTGCAATCTTTACCTCTCCCTGCTCCTCCGCTGTGTAATCTGGGCCGTCAAATCCATACTGTGCCTGACACCGTCTGAGCCTGCCTCCTGATGTATAGACATATATTTTGAATGTGTACGCTA
The DNA here is from genome assembly GCF_039654945.1 of Dendrobates tinctorius. Taxonomy (NCBI): domain Eukaryota; kingdom Metazoa; phylum Chordata; class Amphibia; order Anura; family Dendrobatidae; genus Dendrobates; species Dendrobates tinctorius. The sequence continues at coordinate 44,753,203 of NW_027361690.1, read as the reverse complement.
TCCATACATGTTATCCGGGGATACGTTACCCCTTCTAAACTTTGTGCAATGACGTGCAATCCATACTGGGCCTAACACCGTCTGAGCCTGCCTCATGCTGTATAGACATATATTTTGAATGTGTACGCTATCCATACATGTTATCCGGGGATACGGTACCCCTTCTAACCTTTGTGCAATGACGTGCAATCCATACTGGGCCTAACACCGTCTGAGCCTGCCTCATGCTGTATAGACATATATTTTGAATGGGTACGCTATCCATACATGTTATCCAGGGATACGGTACCCTTTCTAACCTTTGTGCAATGACGTGCAATCCATACTGGGCCTAACACCGTCTGAGCCTGCCTCATGCTGTATAGACATATATTTTGAATGTGTACGCTATCCATACATGTTATCCAGGGATACGGTACCCTTTCTAACCTTTGTGCAATGACGTGCAATCCATACTGGGCCTAACACCGTCTGAGCCTGCCTCATGCTGTATAGACATATATTTTGAATGTGTACGCTATCCATACATGTTATCCGGGGATACGGTACCCCTTCTAACCTTTGTGCAATGACGTGCAATCCATACTGGGCCTAACACCGTCTGAGCCTGCCTCATGCTGTATAGACATATATTTTGAATGTGTACGCTATCCATACATGTTATCCAGGGATACGGTACCCTTTCTAACCTTTGTGCAATGACGTGCAATCCATACTGGGCCTAACACCGTCTGAGCCTGCCTCATGCTGTATAGACATATATTTTGAATGGGTACGCTATCCATACATGTTATCCAGGGATACGGTACCCTTTCTAACCTTTGTGCAATGACGTGCAATCCATACTGGGCCTAACACCGTCTGAGCCTGCCTCATGCTGTATAGACATATATTTTGAATGTGTACGCTATCCATACATGTTATCCGGGGATACGGTACCCCTTCTAACCTTTGTGCAATGACGTGCAATCCATACTGGGCCTAACACCGTCTGAGCCTGCCTCATGCTGTATAGACATATATTTTGAATGTGTACGCTATCCATACATGTTATCCAGGGATACGGTACCCTTTCTAACCTTTGTGCAATGACGTGCAATCCATACTGGGCCTAACACCGTCTGAGCCTGCCTCATGCTGTATAGACATATATTTTGAATGTGTACGCTATCCATACATGTTATCCAGGGATACGGTACCCTTTCTAACCTTTGTGCAATGACGTGCAATCCATACTGGGCCTAACACCGTCTGAGCCTGCCTCATGCAGTATAGACATATATTTTGAATGTGTACGCTATCCATACATGTTATCCAGGGATACGGTACCCTTTCTAACCTTTGTGCAATGACGTGCAATCCATACTGGGCCTAACACCGTCTGAACCTGCCTCATGCTGTATAGACATATATTTTGAATGTGTACGCTATCCATACATGTTATCCGGGGATACGGTACCCCTTCTAACCTTTGTGCAATGACGTGCAATCCATACTGGGCCTAACACCGTCTGAGCCTGCCTCATGCTGTATAGACATATATTTTGAATGTGTACGCTATCCATACATGTTATCCAGGGATACGGTACCCTTTCTAACCTTTGTGCAATGACGTGCAATCCATACTGGGCCTAACACCGTCTGAGCCTGCCTCATGCTGTATAGACATATATTTTGAATGTGTACGCTATCCATACATGTTATCCGGGGATACAGTACCCCTTCTAACCTTTGTGCAATGACGTGCAATCCATACTGGGCCTAACACCGTCTGAGCCTGCCTCATGCTGTATAGACATATATTTTGAATGTGTACGCTATCCATACATGTTATCCGGGGATACGGTACCCCTTCTAACCTTTGTGCAATGACGTGCAATCCATACTGGGCCTAACACCGTCTGAGCCTGCCTCATGCTGTATAGACATATATTTTGAATGTGTACGCTATCCATACATGTTATCCAGGGATACGGTACCCTTTCTAACCTTTGTGCAATGACGTGCAATCCATACTGGGCCTAACACCGTCTGAGCCTGCCTCATGCTGTATAGACATATATTTTGAATGTGTACGCTATCCATACATGTTATCCAGGGATACGGTACCCTTTCTAACCTTTGTGCAATGACGTGCAATCCATACTGGGCCTAACACCGTCTGAGCCTGCCTCATGCTGTATAGACATATATTTTGAATGTGTACGCTATCCATACATGTTATCCGGGGATACGGTACCCCTTCTAACCTTTGTGCAATGACGTGCAATCCATACTGGACCTAACACCGTCTGAGCCTGCCTCATGCTGTATAGACATATATTTTGAATGTGTACGCTATCCATACATGTTATCCAGGGATACGGTACCCTTTCTAACCTTTGTGCAATGACGTGCAATCCATACTGGGCCTAACACCGTCTGAGCCTGCCTCATGCTGTATAGACATATATTTTGAATGTGTACGCTATCCATACATGTTATCCAGGGATACGGTACCCTTTCTAACCTTTGTGCAATGACGTGCAATCCATACTGGGCCTAACACCGTCTGAGCCTGCCTCATGCTGTATAGACATATATTTTGAATGTGTACGCTATCCATACATGTTATCCAGGGATACGGTACCCTTTCTAACCTTTGTGCAATGACGTGCAATCCATACTGGGCCTAACACCGTCTGAACCTGCCTCATGCTGTATAGACATATATTTTGAATGTGTACGCTATCCATACATGTTATCCAGGGATACGGTACCCCTTCTAACCTTTGTGCAATGACGTGCAATCCATACTGGGCCTAACACCGTCTGAGCCTGCCTCATGCTGTATAGACATATATTTTGAATGTGTACGCTATCCATACATGTTATCCAGGGATACGGTACCCTTTCTAACCTTTGTGCAATGACGTGCAATCCATACTGGGCCTAACACCGTCTGAGCCTGCCTCATGCTGTATAGACATATATTTTGAATGTGTACGCTATCCATACATGTTATCCGGGGATACAGTACCCCTTCTAACCTTTGTGCAATGATGTGCAATCCATACTGGGCCTAACACCGTCTGAGCCTGCCTCATGCTGTATAGACATATATTTTGAATGTGTACGCTATCCATACATGTTATCCGGGGATACGGTACCCCTTCTAACCTTTGTGCAATGACGTGCAATCCATACTGGGCCTAACACCGTCTGAGCCTGCCTCATGCTGTATAGACATATATTTTGAATGTGTACGCTATCCATACATGTTATCCAGGGATACGGTACCCTTTCTAACCTTTGTGCAATGACGTGCAATCCATACTGGGCCTAACACCGTCTGAGCCTGCCTCATGCTGTATAGACATATATTTTGAATGTGTACGCTATCCATACATGTTATCCGGGGATACAGTACCCCTTCTAACCTTTGTGCAATGACGTGCAATCCATACTGGGCCTAACACCGTCTGAGCCTGCCTCATGCTGTATAGACATATATTTTGAATGTGTACGCTATCCATACATGTTATCCGGGGATACGGTACCCCTTCTAACCTTTGTGCAATGACGTGCAATCCATACTGGGCCTAACACCGTCTGAGCCTGCCTCATGCTGTATAGACATATATTTTGAATGTGTACGCTATCCATACATGTTATCCAGGGATACGGTACCCTTTCTAACCTTTGTGCAATGACGTGCAATCCATACTGGGCCTAACACCATCTGAGCCTGCCTCATGCTGTATAGACATATATTTTGAATGTGTACGCTATCCATACATGTTATCCAGGGATACGGTACCCTTTCTAACCTTTGTGCAATGACGTGCAATCCATACTGGGCCTAACACCGTCTGAGCCTGCCTCATGCTGTATAGACATATATTTTGAATGTGTACGCTATCCATACATGTTATGCGGTGATACGGTACCCCTTCTAACCTTTGTGCAATGACGTGCAATCCATACTGGGCCTAACACCGTCTGAGCCTGCCTCATGCTGTTTAGACATATATTTTGAATGTGTACGCTATCCATACATGTTATCCGGGGATACGGTACCCCTTCTAACCTTTGTGCAATGACGTGCAATCCATACTGGGCCTAACACCGTCTGAGCCTGCCTCATGCTGTATAGACATATATTTTGAATGTGTACGCTATCCATACATGTTATCCAGGGATACGGTACCCTTTCTAACCTTTGTGCAATCACGTGCAATCCATACTGGGCGTGAGAACGGCTGGAGAGCTGTTAAGCAAGCTACAGCACCTGTCCAGACAAGTACAGGGATTCCCTAGCGAGGAGACTTATTTGATTGTTTTCTATGTTGGGACAGCAATTTTTGGGGAGCACTATACTCTGGAGAATGATAGATGGGGCCCACCATACACTGGAACATTCCAAAGGTGGACATCAGACACTGGAGCAGCATTTACAGGGCCCATTATACACTAGAGCATTAGAAATGGGGTCCATTATGTTTGGAGCATTATTTGGGCCCATAAGACAGTGGAGCTTCATCCATGGGGACTAACATATACTGTAGCATTATGTGGAGCTCATCATATACTGTTTCAAACATTATATGGGACCAATGATTTTGTATGGAGAAATAGATGGGCCTCGTCATGAGATGTAAAAAGTGAGGTATTTTTCATTGTACTATACCGCTATTTCTCTGCCGTATCGGAGCATGATGAGTTGTGGTATGTGTTAAAGGGGCGCTCTTTCGCCCAGGGCACATGAAAACCTGCAGCCAGCCCTCCCCCCCACAAATTTAGCCAAATAACCCCCATTTTTCAGTGCGTAACTTGTATTATGAAGTTAATTAAGGTTGACAAGCTTAAGTAAGAAGAATTGATACTTTTGGCATTCAAATGGGCACTGTAGGTGTGTTTCCTGTCCTCCTCTCACTGCCGACTTTTATTCCCCATTGACTTACATTGGGTTTCGTGTTTCGGGACGACCCCGACTTTTCCCTATAATCGGACGATCTTGCTCGACCCGACTTTTGGAAAAGTCGGGTTTCACGAAACGAAACGCGACCCTAAAAAAGCAAAAGTCGCTCAACTCTAGTTGTAACTAATAAGTCATGTCAGACTAACTTAATTTTCTTCGATGACGGAATCACTGATTGGGTGGATCAAGGAAATGCTGTAGATATAGTATATCTTGACTTCAGCAAAGCATTTGACAAAGTATCTCATACAATCCTTATTGAAAAAATGACTAAGTATGGAATGGACAAGGCAACTGTTAGGTGGATTCAAAACTGGCTTAGTGATCGGACCCAAAGAGTGGTCGTAAATGGCTGCACATCCAGTTGGAAGAATGTCTCAAGTGGGGTACCACAGGGCTCTGTCCTGGGCCCTGTATTGTTCAACATCTTTATCAATGATTTAGATGAAGGAATTGAGGGTAAACTGATTAAATTTGCTGATGACACAAAGCTCGGAGGGTTAGCTAATACTAGAGAAGAGAGAGATAGGATTCAAAAAGATATAAATAAACTGGAGCAGTGGGCAGCAACTAACAATGGTATTTAACAGGGAAAAATGCAAAGTACTACATCTGGGCAATAAACATGAAAAAAGCATATACAGAATGGGAGGAATAGGGCTAAGCAACAGCACATGTGAAAAAGACTAGGGTATACTAATAGATCACAGACTGAATATGAGTCAACAGTGTGATGCAGCAGCAAAAAAGGCAAATGCAATTCTAGGAGGTATTAAGAGAAGCATACAGTCTAGATCACGTGAAGTCATTATTTCCCTCTACTCCTCTTTGATCAGACCTCATCTGGAATATTGTGTCCTGTTTTGGGCACCACATTTTAAAAAAGACATCAACAAACTGGAGCAAGTTCAGAAAAGAGCGACCAGAATGGTGACCGGTCTGCAAACCCTGTCTTATGAGGAAAGGTTGCAGGATTTGGGAATGTTTAGTTTGCAAAAGAGAAGACTGAGAGGAGACTTAATAGCTGTCTACAAATATCTAAAGGGCTGTCACATTGTAGAAGGATCATCTTTATTCTCATTTGCACAAGGAAAGACTAGAAGCAATGGGATGAAACTGAATGGGAGGAGACACAGATTAGATATTAGAAAAAACATTTTGACAGTTAGAGTGATCAATGAGTGGAACAGGCTGCCACGAGAAGTGGTGAGTTCTCCTTCAATGGAAGTCTTCAAACAGAGGCTGGACAGACATCTGACTGGGATGACTTAGCGAATCCTGGTTTGAGCAAGGGGTTGGACCAGATGGCCCAGGAGGTCCCTTCCAACTCTACGATTCTATGATTCTATGATTCTATATCATGTGGTGCTGGGCGCTATATACCATGTGGTGCTGGGCGCTATATATATCATGTGGTGCTGGGCGCTATATATACCAGGTGGTGCTGGGCGCTATATACCATGTGGTGCTAGGTGCTATATATATCATGTGGTGCTGGGCACTATATATACCATGTGGTGCTGGGAGCTATATACCATGTGGTGCTGGGCGCTATGTATATCATGTGGTGCTGGGCGCTATATAAGATGTGGTGCTGTGCGCTATATATACCATTTGGTGCTGGGTGCTATATACCATGTAGTGCTGGGTGCAATATATACCAGGTGGTGCTGGGCGCTATATAACATGTGGTGCTGGGCGCTATATAACATGTGGTGCTGGGCGCTATCATGTGGTACTGGGTGCTATATATACCATGTGGTGCTGGGTGCTATATATACCAGGTGGTGCTGGGCGCTATATACCATCTGATGCTGGGTGCTATATACCATGTCACGCTGGGTGCTATATACCATGTGGTGCTGGGTGCTGTATACCATGTGTGGCTGGGCTATATACCATGTGGTGCTGGGTGCTGTATACCATGTGGTGCTGGGTGCTGTATACCATATGGTGCTGGGTGCTATATACCAGGTGGTGCTGGGTGCTGTATACCATGTGGTGCTGGGCGCTATATATACCATGTGGTGCTGGGTGCTGTATACCATGTGTGGCTGGGCTATATATACCATGTGGTGCTGGGTGCTATATACCATGTGGTGCTGGGTGCTATATACCATGTGGTGCTGGCTGCTGTATACCATGTGTGGCTGGGCTATATACCATGTGGTGCTGGGTCAGCAACTTTAAATATAAAATTATCAATGCTTAACTAATTTGATTGTATTGACTGAGTTACAGGATTAGGAATAATTGTGTTACATTATTTCTAATTCTGTTATTTAATGTGACTCGAGTATGCATTAACGGTAAGGGGGGTGTGTCTTGAAGGGGGTGTGTCTTTGAGGGGGCCCCGTTTAAAAGTTTGCTATGGGGCCCAATCAGTTCTAGTTACGCCCCTGAAGGGTAGGTTGTGGAAGGCAGTTTTATGTCTCATGGTAAGGCTGAATGCACAACTAGACACAAGGTATTATAGGGCATGAGCAAGATATTTCACAGGCAAAGATTTGAAGGCAGATTGGGGTTTCAAGATGTGCTTTTCAAGCTCTTCTGAAGCAGCACTATGAAAATGGCAACATTGAGGAATGAAGATACAATAGTCTGCCAAGGAAAATTACTAGCGCTAGTGTATCCACTCCTCTTAAATTATTTTAGCAGCCAATGGATAGGAATAATTATAAAATATAACTTTTATACAATTAGTATAAAATCATAAAGTGCAAGGTGCTCGGGTTATACAAACAAACAAATAGAGAAAAAGAAGAGAAGCTGGTGGCTTCAATCACTTCTAATGCATCCCAGATATATAGTTATTCATTGGGTGCCATAAATCAATCCTGTGCGGCCAAACCACTCCAAAGACATAGGATACACAAATCTCAAAATTATCTCTATGCTTTACATTCAATATTGTGATTAGCCATCACAGTTTATATGGTTATCTCTTATTGAGAGTGCATGCCCAACCGTCTTATAATATCAACAATACATTTCTAGACTTGGCACACCAATGCTACCCTCCTCATAAAGAGTACCATCTGATTTTTTGGGCAGAGAATATCCAAACTACTGCCACATAGTATCAACCAATTTTCCACCACACAGCTTCGATTACCGCATTTGCTGCAGGTTTTAATTATAATACAGTACACAAAATGTTATTAACAGTGACATCATTGAGATATACAATTCCGCATACCATATGTGCTCCCTAATTCAGGGTCTAAATCCAACACGTATGCATATATCAGCACATCTTTTCTCAAATGCCTCCTATTTACAATGAGAGCACTATTCTGACACTAAAACAATTGACATAAAACAGAACAGTCTCACCAAAATATTAGGGGCACGTTCTGATTTGTTACCATCCCCATGATTGGTGAGCGCGATACCCCTGTCTCCCAACGCGTTTCGTCAAATCTCATCAGGGGAGTCGACTGGGGTCATCTCTGTGGTGTATCACGAGTGGCCGTTATATGTTTAAACCGACATCATGTGTAAGTATACTCATGCATACCTCCTTTTGTATGTTCGCGCCATGGCGTCCTGGGAAGCCGACACTTCCGGTCCCTCGTTTACCTCACATCCTGTGGCTGGGCCGCATACGTCATCAGCGTGTTCGCTCTGTAGAGCGCGGCACACGCTGGGGGCGCGCCTAGCATCCACTGGGCATGCGCTTCATAGCGCCGCCCTCTCTGGAAGGACAATGACGTTCTATATGTTACAGTTGCGCTCGTTACTAAGGATATCAAACGACCACCATGTCCTACCCTATACATGCGCCTATTCCTGTCATTCATATAGCAGGGATATATATTCTTGCTCATTGCAGGGATCCTGCTGGAGTCCTTCCAATGTTTATTACTGGAGATATTCCGTTTACCTAATGGGACTATCCCACACCTTAAATCATGTGCAGATATTCATACATAGGGGATTTATTCCAATTTTCGGGAGTTTCAGCGAGTACACCTACGGAAATCGACACACCCCCTCAAAAATGCTTAACACTTATTATAGGAGAATGGACAGTTATTTAAAACCATATCTTGCTATGAAAATACCAACGCTCTTTAAATGGATGGGCCTTGTAACCACCGAAAAGTGAAGAAAATACCACTGCATTATCCCTAGAGAAACCCCTAAATTACCTCCTCCCTACCTATCGCGGAGATTGGCACCCTAAGATCTGCGCAGATGGCGTCCCCACTCAACGGCGGCTGACCCTCTCTACTGACCCTATTAGTCCCTCTGCTAAATAAAGGATACAAAGGATAGTTGATCATTAAGGCCCTTTGGATATGTGGTTTGCAGCCAGAAGATCCATTTTGTCTCTTTTTGAAGGATCATCTGGTCCCAATTACCACCACGGTGGGTTGATTTTGTCAATACCCATAAACGTGATTATCTTGGAGTTACCTTGATGGCACCTATTCACATGGTTGGCAACAGATGTGTCTCTTTCATTTTTGATGTCACGTATGTGTTCCTCTATCCTCCTCCGAAACTCTCTCCTAGTTTTTCCTACGCACTCCATACCACACTCACATGTCACTTTATATATCACTCCTGTGCTCTGACAGTTAATAAATTGTCTAATAGAGTACACTCTTCCAGTGTTATTGCTTGTAAACGTTTTACCAGGGGAGACAGATACACACGCTTTACACTTCCCACATCTATAACATCCCAGTGGAGGTGACCCCAACCATGTTCGATTCTGCGGACTCTGAAAATGGCTGTGGACCAATCTATCCCTCAGTGATCTACCTCGACGGAAGGTGACCTGAGGGATAGGGCCAACTGTATCCTTGACATCCATGTCCATGCATAGTACTGACCAGTGACGTTCTAGAATTTTCCGTATCTCTTTCGCCCCATTAGAAAATTTCTTTATAAACCTTGAGACATTATTCTCCGGTTTCGGAGGTGTGGGGTTCAACAAGTCTCTTCTATTTTTTATCAAAGAATTCTTGTAGGCTTCTGTCAACACATTATTTGGATACCCTCTATCCAGAAACCTTTGTTTTAAATTATCAGCTTGTTCTTTATAGTTGACTGCATTTGAGCAATTCCGACGGATCCTTAAATATTGTCCCTTCGGAATGCTTCTTTTAAGGGACTCTGGATGACCACTTTCCAATCTTAAAAGGGAATTTGTGGCTGTGGGCTTACGGTGATTTTTGGTTGTAAGCTCACCATTATCTTTTTTTGGACTAAGATGTCAAGGAATGCCAAACTGCGTTCATTAACCTCATAGGTGAAATGCAGTCCTATTTGATTGTCATTCAGTCCTCTTACAAACAGACCAAAGTCAACTTCTGTACCCCTCCATATGACGAACACATCGTCTATATAGCGTAACCTCATTACTATCTTCTCGCTGAGATCAATGGATGTATCATTGAATACAATATTCTCCTCCCACCAGCCCAGGAGCAAATTTGCATACGTAGGGGCACAAGGGCTCCCTATCGCTGTACCCCTGAGCTGGTGGAAGAACCTGTTATCAAACAAGAAGATGTTGTTGTTTAGGCAAAATTCCAGAGCTTTCATCACAAAATCGTTATGTCTATGGTATTGACGGCCTCTCGTTTGCAAATAACTATCCACAGCTTTTAGGCCTGCATCATGAGGAATTGAGGAGTACAGTGTTTCCACATCTATACTCCCCATTATCATATCAGTTTCTAGACATATACCATCCAGTTTTCCAAGAAAGTCGGTAGTGTCACGCACATATGAATTTAGAGAAAGGACAAACGGTCTAAGTATCTGATAAAGATATAGACCTAAATTTTGTGTTACGCTGTTTATACCTGCCACAATCGGTCTCCCTTTTAGGGGATTAACCCCTTCATGAACTTTAGGGAGGCAGTAAAATGTTGCCATGACAGGATGCATTGGAATAAGAAAATCTATTTCATTAATATCAATTACCCCAGTGTCAAAGTCTTCATTGATCAAATTTATAAGATTATGAACAATTCTACTAGTGGGGTTAATTTGGACCACTTCATAATTCTCACATTCGTCCAGTATTCGCATGCACATGGACTTGTATTGTGTTATGTCCATCACCACTACGTTTCCCCCTTTGTCTGAAGGCTTGATTATAATATTACTGTCCTGCTCCAGATAAGTGCTAAGCATTTTTGAGGGGGTGTGTCGATTTCCGTAGGTGTACTCGCTGAAACTCCCGAAAATTGGAATAAATCCCCTATGTATGAATATCTGCACATGATTTAAGGTGTGTGATAGTCCCATTAGGTAAACGGAATATCTCCAGTAATAAACATTGGAAGGACTCCAGCAGGATCCTTGCAATGAGCAGGAATATATATTCCTGCTATATGAATGACAGGAATAGGCGCATGTATAGGGTAGGACATGGTGGTCATTTGATGTCCTTAGTAACGAGCGCAACTGTAACATATAGAACGTCATTGTCCTTCCAGAGAGGGCGGCGCTATGAAGCGCATGCCCAGTGGATGCTAGGTGCGCCCCCAGCGTGTGACGCGCTCTACAGAGCGAACATGCTGATGACATATGCGGCCCAGCCACAGGATGTGAGGTAAACGAGGGCCCGGAAGTGTCGGCTTCCCGGGACGCCATGGCGCGAACATACAAAAGGAGGTGTGCATGAGTATACTTACACATGATGTCGGTTTAAACATATAACGGCCACTCGTGATACACCACAGAGATGACCCCAGTCGACTCCCCTGATGAGATTTGACGAAACGCGTCGGGAGACAGGGGATCACGCTCACCAATCATGGGGATGGTAACAAATCAGAACGTGCCCCTAATATTTTGGTGAGACTGTTCCGTTTTATGTCAATTGTTTAAGTGTCAGAATAGTGCTCTCATTGTAAATAGGAGGCATTTGAGAAAAAATATGCTGATATATGCATACGTGTTGGATTTAGACCCTGAATTAGGGAGCACATATGGTATGCGGAATTGTATATCTCAATGATGACACACTCTTACTAATAATATGTTAATAACATTTTGTGTACTGTATTATAATTAAAACCTGCAGAAAATGCGGTAATCGAAGCTGTGTGGTGGAAAATTGGTTGATACTATGTGGCAGTAGTTTGGATATTCTCTGCCCAAAAAATCAGATGGTACTCTTTATGAGGAGGGATGGAATCTCCAGCGCTGGACTTCAGTTAAAAATACATCATTTATTGTAAATTCTTAAAATAGAACAGAAAAAAGTATGGATAAGGACATACAGGCAGATGGGGTCTCTGGTGGTCTCCAACCAACGCGTTTCGACCTAGAGGGTCTTACTCATGGTTTATGAGGAGGGTAGCATTGGTGTGCCAAGTCTAGAAATGTATTGTTGATATTATAAGACGGTTGGGCATGCATTCTCAATAAGAGATAACCATATAAACTGTGATGGCTAATCACAATATTGAATGTAAAGCATAGAGATAATTTTGAGATTTGTGTATCCTATGTATTTGGAGTGGTTTGGCCGCACAGGATTGATTTATGGCACCCAATGAATAACTATATATCTGGGATGCATTAGAAGTGATGGGCAGTATTGAAGCCACCAGCTTCTCTTCTTTTTCTCTATTTGTTTGTTTGTATAACCCGAGCACCTTGCACTTTAAGATTTTATACTAATTGAATAAAAGTTATATTTTATAATTATTCCTATCCATTGGCTGCTAAAATAACAAGGAAAATTACTGCAGCAGATGAAATACACATGCTTTCTTCCCTTTGAGATTAGATGTCTAGCAGTGCCAACAGCTGTTTTGTAATGGACTCAAAGGATTGTAATGAATAAGAGAATGCTCACACCCGAATTGAATTTACTTAAATTGATTTACTTATTTAAATGATAAGATTAAATAATAAACAGTATAAACAATAAATACATATGACTCAAAACATACATTACATTATTCAGGTAGAAGTCCAATCAATCTGTGTTCATTGCCACCTCTATCTTCCTAACCCCCCATCTCATTTGTCGCCACCCTCCTGAGCCTGGCGATTTGCAATTTACTTTTCCTCCTCAGATCTTGCCATCTCCACAACAGGTCACTTGTAGAGATCCCATCTATCTCCTGGAAAGGAACTCTACTAGCTATCAGGTCACAAAACAACTCCTTTCTGCTCTTTCTAATTTGGGCATCATCCTCTTTTCTCCTTTCTTGATCTACTCTTTCTACTGTACTTTTTTACATTTTTGCTCTCTCTAGATCAGATAACTGGGAGATTAAATTTCATGCTGTGTAGACAGTAGTAGAAATTCCCATAAGGGCACTGAGCATAGTGAATAATGGGGCTTTGTAAGCAGCTGGAGCACCTTCTATGAACTTATTCTTCATCATTACTGTCAATATTGCAGTATCTGGTCCTTTCCAATCCTCAGCAAAAGCAAAGTGATCATTTAAATCTGTCAAAGGAGGACGAGTTATACCAGCTATGCATGTGATTTCTCTCAATCTCTGAACTTCATTTGCAAGAGACTCCCATCATGTCTGTGGTATTAATTCAATAAGAGAATCATACACTTGTGTCAGAGAATCTCTCACCAAATGCAACAAAGAGAAATTCTCTGCAGTGTCCATTGCACGTCTCATTTTTAGATGTACCATAGGATCAATACAAATACTACCAATGCCTATGTCCTCGAGACGGTTCAAAATTATAATATCGGCTTCCTGATCCCATAATCTGAGAATCCATGCTAACAAATGTTCTCCTGCTTGCTGCCTGTACCTGGTAGCTACAGTAACTCTGTTAGCTCTCCTGCTATATAAATCCTAGATTCCTCTGTCATTACGGCTTCTGCTCCAACAACTGCATTTCCTGCATTCATCCTATCTCCACTACGCTGTATGACTTCTCTCTTAGTTTTTGTTATTAATATTGGTCAGTCATGCCTTTCGACCTCATCTATCCCACTGTCAGCGCTGTCCCATTCTAGCAAATCTGACCATTTCTCATGTGCAATCATGATTCTAATCTGTGCAGTACGAATATCTGACAGTGGATGCTGTCTCCTCCTGCGCCTATTCTTATTCACATTTTTAACCACATAAGCTTCAAAATTCTTTTGCATATCGTCATGTTGTTTCATCTGGTCTCTCAAGGCTGATTGCAACCTAATCCTTTGCTCTATAGCTGTATGCAGTTCTAAGTATTCAATCTCCTCCTGCAAACTTTGAAATGCCTGGACACATACCCATCCAATGGCTGCAGCTGATTTCTGCTTTTTTGCATTATACCTTGAGACATTAAATTTGGTAGCTACATCCTGGGGATTCGTAAAGCGCTGTCCCTCCATATACTTATTACCTTATTGTGCCATTGGGGTCCATTTTCCTGATAACACCCATTCTGGCAAGGACTGACACTACTGCTCTCAATTGCTTTCCTATTCTTAACAAACTTATTCAATTTCGCAAACATTTTTGTTCAAAACAATCCCATTTCTGACACCAGTTTATTTTGTAATGGATTCAAAGGATTGTAATGAACAGGAAAATGCTCACACCAGAATTTAATTTACATAAATTGATTTACTTATTTAAATGATACGATTAAATAATAAACAATATAAACAATAAATACATATGAATAAAAACATACATTACATTATTCAGGTAAAAGTCCAATCAATCTGTGTTCATTGCCATCTCGCTCCCCATCTCTCTATAGTCACATCTCCCATCTCCCCTTTCTGTCTCTGTGTCCTCTTTTATATGGATAAACTTCTCTAAAGCCTTTGATGTCCCAAGGTATGTGTACTGGAAACTGAAACTGCCTCTAATTAGGATAAACATCTTCTGGAAAAGGTCTAATAAACTAACTCTCATCTTTGGATGTCAAGGGTCCTTTTGTTAGAAGATGAATGTAAGTGACCAGGTCATTTACATTCCTTTGTTTAGAAGATAAGTGTTAAGATTGTAATAAAAACCAGTTATAATAATATATATATATATATATATTCAACTTCGCAAACATTTTTGTTCAAAACAATCCTGTTATGAATGGGTCGCCGAGGAGGAAATAAAAAACAACACAAGCTAAGTCTCAGAAAACCAAAGAGTTTGGTAACTATGCAGACTGCAGACACCTGATCTTAAGCACGCAACTAGCAGCAGTCGTGGAGCGTTCCTACGGTGGTCCTAGACGCCTCGTCACAACCGGAGAGCTAAATAAGCCTAAAGCAGGAAAAGAGGAAAACTAACTGCCCCAGAGCAGACCCCAAAGGAAAGACAGCCCCCCACATGTCTTGACGGTGAAACAAGATGAAAACACAAACAAAGGCAGGAAAATAGGCTGAGCAAACAATGGGGCCAAACTAACTAGAAAGGACAGGAAAGGAAGGAGACTGTCTGCAATCTGCCAAAATCCCTACCAAAAATAATGTCCAACACAACTGATAGCAAAATTAACCCTGAAGTCACTAGACTTCTCCCACTATATCAGCACTCTGAAATACTCTGAGACAGAGTAAAAAGAGGCCAATCTAATAAGGGACAAAAAAAGGCAAATTGGCAAATACAGATAAATAAGAGTGGAAATTCAGCACAGCCCAGCTGGGCTGGCTGACCACACAAAAACTGAATTGACCAACAAGAGCAAGTGTGAACATTAGCAAAACCAAACTTAACTTGAGAAGACTGGAACAGAGCTGAGTCCAAGACCTGAGAAGCAGACTGAATCGCCAGCACCAGGATAGGGCGTTGGCTGTCTTATATCCAGTCTGATACTCCAGAGATCCAATCGTTATCTTCCTCACCAGGTGGCAGATTGCTACCAATTAAACCAACCTCACTATGTTAGGGTCGGCGGAACGCACCAGATATAAATAATGGAAGACGCGTTCGCCGCCCGGGGTCCACCGTGCGGTAGAGGACAAGACCGCTGCTGGACAATGGCAGATACACTAGAAGTGCGATACAGCGCTCGGGTTAACGTCACCCGAGAGCCTGAGAGCGGACTCTGTTTAGTCACAGAGACGCCAAAGTATGAACTAGACGTAAAGGCTGAACCTGTTAGCTGCACAGGTCAGCCGGCGTGTGGCGTCGCAGCCGCGAACACCAAAAGCTGCTACTACTGCAGCGCGGCCGTAACTGAAGCCGCTAAGCGACGATGCCGGAGGAGCCGGGCACCGACGGACGCTAGTGTAGGTGAGGAAGGCTCAGTGGCATGTAGCCTGCCACAATCTGGAGCTGACTAACCCAACATACTGTCACCATTCGTAATATCCGAGGGAAGGGGTTTCATAATAAGTCAGACACCAGTCCATGCATCCATCACCATACACACACAGCATAATATGCTACACTAGCGCATGGCCGAGCCGCCATGCAGGCTTTTTATAGCCATGCGCTTCCGGGACCTTCCAGTACTATAGGAAGGACCAATCAGATCCGACATAGGACCTTCACATGTGACCCCTGCTCTCCACTGAGAGGACAAGTTGCGGGCATGCCCAGTCGCACGGCGCGAGGACTTAGCCTCTAGAGCAGTTCCCTGCAAAGCAGGTTGCGTTATCATTGCTGCACCAGAGGTGGCAGCAACATCCAGGCTCACAGAACGAGTCTGCGGGGAATGCCTGATTCGCCGAGATTGCTGAGCAGGAGTCCGCGCGGTCGGAGGAGAATGGGAGACCGCAGGATGTCTGGCTCTGGATTCCCGCTGTGCAGTGCCAGGAATCCGACGCCTAACATTACCCCCCCTCCTAGAGCCCCCCCCTCTGAGCCTCACTGCGCTCAAAGGCCGCGATCAGGAGCGGTGCGTGAATATTTTCCACCGGCTCCCAGGTCCGAGCCTCGGGCCCATGACCCTTCCAGTCCACCAAATAAAATTTTTTGCCACGGACAAACCTGCGCCCCACGATGGCGTTAACCTCAAACTCATCAGACGATAAGTCTGATGACCCGGCAGATGACTCAGAAAACCGGACCATGTGAACTGGTTTGAGGAGGGACACATGGAACACGTCCGAAATGGCCAAATGTGGAGGTAGAGCCAGGCGGTAGACCACCGAGCTAAGTCGCTCGAGGACCTTGAATGGTCCAATGTATCGCGGTGCGAACTTGGGAGACTCAACCCGCAGTTTAATGTTTCGGGTGGAGAGCCATACCATGTCGCCAGGGGAGAAGCTTGGCGCAGGCCGCCGATGCATGTCGGCGGACGCCCTCATCCTTTCTTTAGATGCCCGGATAGCATCCTGAGTGCGATCCCAAATGTCCCGGGCCTCCACTGCCCAGTCTGCCACCCTGGAGTCAGTGGAGGACACTGGCATCGGGACAGGGACACGTGGATGTTGGCCATAGTTTAGGAGAAAGGGCGTCTGACCAGTGGAATCAGCCACCGCATTGTTTAGGGCAAATTCTGCCCAAGGTAGCAAGGATGCCCAGTCATCCTGCCTGGCAGAGACAAAATGTCGTAAATAGGTGACCAAGGTCTGATTGGTTCTCTCGACCAAGCCATTCGTCTCGGGATGGTAAGCGGAGGATAGATTTAGCTCGATGCTGAGTAAACTGCAGAGCTCCCTCCAAAACCGAGACGCAAACTGGGGACCACGGTCACTCACGATTTTGTCTGGCATGCCATGTAGACGGAATACGTGTTTAATGAACAACGTGGCCAGACCTCGAGCGGAAGGCAGGCGTGCGAGTGGCACCAGATGCACCATTTTGGAAAAATGGTCGGTGACCACCCAGATGACCGTACTGCCACCAGACTTGGGCAGGCCAACTATGAAGTCCATGCCAACCATCTCCCAGGGTCTATCCGCCACTGGCAGGGGAAACAACAGCCCCGCCGGCCTCTGTCTAGAGGGTCTGTTCCGAGCACACGAAACACATGCCTGCACGTACTCCTTGACATCTCGAGCCATATGTGGCCACCAATATGACCTTGCCAGGAGTTCGGCGGTCCGTTTTTTACCAAAATGGCCACCCACTCTGGAGACATGTGCCCAGGCGAGGACCTCAGGCCGTAGCTGAGGAGGCACCAAGGTCTTGCCCGGTGGTACCGACTCGAGCGCAACTGGAGCCACGGTCGTAAAACTCTCCGGCGGGAGAATTAACTGAGGCTCAGCTTCTCCTTCCTCCGCTGAGACCACTGAACGTGAGAGAGCATCCGCACGGACGTTCTTCTCTCCAGAGAGGTAGTGGAGGGTGAAGCGGAATCGTGAGAAGAAGAGCGACCACCTGGCCTGACGGGAATTCAGGCGTTGGGCCGTCTGTAGATAGACCAGGTTTTTATGGTCCGTATATACCAGAAAGGGAAACCGGGCTCCCTCCAGGAGATGTCTCCATTCAGAAAAAGCCAACTTCATGGCTAGCAGCTCCCTGTCGCCGATGGAGTAATTTTTCTCCGCCGGTGAGAAGGTCTTGGAATAGAAGAAGCAGGGGTGCTTCCGACCTTGAGCATCCTTTTGATAAAGGACTGCTCCTGCACCGACGGAAGAAGCGTCTACCTCAAGGATAAACGGCTTATCCACATCGGGACGATGTAATATGGGAGCGCCAGCAAAATGTGATTTTATAGCCGAGAAGGCCTTGGAGACATGTTCTGACCAAGCATTGGGGTTAGCTCCTTTCTTGGTGAGAGCAACCAAAGGAGCCACCAGTGTGGAAAAGTGTGGTATGAACTGGCGGTAGTAATTCACGAACCCCAAAAAGCGCTGCACCGCTTTGAGGGAATGGGGTTCCTGCCAGTCCATTACCGCTTGTAGTTTGGCCGGATCCATGGCCAGCCCCTGGGCCGAGATGATATAGCCCAGGAACGGCAAGGACTCCTGCTCAAACTGGCACTTCTCCAGCTTGGCAAATAACGAGTTCGCCCGCAGACGGTCAAAGACCCTGCAGACGTCTCTCCGGTGGGTGGTCAAATCTGGCGAAAAGATGAGTATGTCATCCAGATAGACCACCACCGAGGTAGAGAGCATGTCGCGGAAGACGTCGTTGACAAAATCTTGGAAGACAGCTGGGGCATTACAAAGGCCAAAGGGCATAACCAGGTATTCGTAATGGCCATCCCTGGTATTAAAAGCTGTCTTCCATTCGTCTCCTTCGCGAATGCGGATCAGGTTGTATGCACCCCGCAGATCTAGTTTAGTAAAGATCCGGGCCCCCCGCAACCTGTCAAATAACTCCGAGATCAACGGTAGGGGGTATTTGTTTTTAACCGTGATAGCATTGAGACCTCGGTAGTCGATGCAGGGGCGTAGCTCTCCGTTCTTCTTCTGTACGAAGAAGAACCCGGCACCAGCCGGTGACACCAATTTTCTGATGAAACCCCTAGCCAGGTTCTCCCGGATATACTGGGACATAGCCTCCGTCTCAGGGAGTGATAAAGGGTAAACACAGCCTCGGGGAGGCTCTGTGCCTGGCAGGAGATCAATCGGGCAATCATAGGAACGGTGCGGTGGGAGCGTCTCCGCAGACTTCTTAGAGAAGACGTCCGCGTAATGGTGGTAGGGTTTGGGGAGCGCGGAGAGATCCGCAGGCACTTCTGTGGAAGCCACCTGAACACTGCCCCTCAGGCACCTTCCCTCACAGTCCTTGCCCCAGCCCAGTATCCTCCCTGAAGCCCAGTCAATATGCGGGGAGTGGCAACGAAGCCAGGGAACTCCGAGGAGCACCTGATCGATGCCATCGGGCATAATTAGCAGGGACAGAGTCTCCCGATGTGAGGGTGAAATAGAGAGTCCGAGTGGGGCTGTCTGATGGGTCACCTGAGACGGTAACGGTGCCCCATTTACCACCCTGATGGTCAGAGGTTGGGGGAGTATCACCAGAGGGATAGCGTGTCTCTGGGCAAAAGTCGAGGACATAAAGTTCCCCTCGGCCCCGGAATCCAGGGTGACCTCTGCCTCCCAGGAGGAGGACCCACTATCTAATGTACCCCGGAACACCGGTTTGGGTGAAAAGGGTCCCACCTTGGATTGACCACCACCTACGGCCACTGAACGTGGTCGTCTTTTCGGCCGCTGAGGGCATGTGCCAGCCGAGTGGCCCAACTGTCGGCACTGATAACAGCGCACAGAGGTTCGCATCGGACGCGACTTAGTGCCGGTGCGAGACACCTCCATAGGCTCAGAGGAGAGGTGCTCCTGTGCGGGAAATTTCAGCGGCTCAGTAAAGGTGGGAGCCAAATTAACCCTACGTTTGGATTGCGCTCGTTCCAACCCGCGCTCCGTGTAGCGGAGATCAATGCGGGTGGAAACGGCGATCAACTCCTCCAAACTGGTGGGAATCTCCCTAGTAGCTAGAGCATCTTTTACGTGCTCAGCCAGGCCTCTCCAAAACACCGGGACCAACACTTTGTCCGGCCACTCTAACTCGGAAGCCAGTGTCCGAAACTGGACAGCATGATGGCTAACCGAAAGTGACCCTTGTGTTAAAGATAACAGTTGGAGAGCCGTATCGTGGGTGACCCGTGGTCCCAAGAAGACTTGCTTCAGAGCCGCGAGGAACTGAGCAGCCCCCTGTACCACGGGATCACCACGTTCCCACAATGGCGTGGCCCACTGTAATGCCCGGCCAGACAACAGAGAGACAATAAATCCCACCTTAGCCCGCTCCGTAGGGAACCGCGCAGCCAGCAACTCCAGCTGGATGGAGCACTGACTAACGAATCCCCTACAGGAGGCACTATCACCCGAAAACTTATCGGGGAGCGGGAGACGAGACATTGTCGGCAGGGGCAAAAGTGTGGGCGCACGTGAGACAGCCTCAGCGACTGTCTGAGCAGCAGCTAGCGCAGCATTCGCAGCTGAGTTGGTGCTCTCAATAGCCGCCAACCTGCTCTCCAGCTGCCGAATGTAGCGCTGCAGCTGCTGCACGTCTGCCATTGCCAGCCAGACCCTGGCGCTAGTGTAATGTTAGGGTCGGCGGAACGCACCAGATATAAATAATGGAAGGCGCGTTCGCCGCCCGGGGTCCACCGTGCGGTAGAGGACAAGACCGCTGCTGGACAATGGCAGATACGCTAGAAGTGCGATACAGCGCTCGGGTTAACGTCACCCGAGAGCCTGAGAGCGGACTCTGTTTAGTCACTGAGACGCCAAAGTATGAACTAGACGTAAAGGCTGAACCTGTTAGCTGCACAGGTCAGCCGGCGTGTGGCGTCGCAGCCGCGAACACCAAAAGCTGCTACTACTGCAGCGCGGCCGTAACTGAAGCCGCTAAGCGACGATGCAGGAGGAGCCGGGCACCGACGGACGCTAGTGTAGGTGAGGAAGGCTCAGTGGCGTGTAGCCTGCCACAATCTGGAGCTGACTAACCCAACATACTGTCACCATTCGTAATATCCGAGGGAAGGGGTTTCATAATAAGTCAGACACCAGTCCATGCATCCATCACCATACACACACAGCATAATATGCTACACTAGCGCATGGCCGAGCCGCCATGCAGGCTTTTTATAGCCATGCGCTTCCGGGACCTTCCAGTACTATAGGAAGGACCAATCAGATCCAACATAGGACCTTCACATGTGACCCCTGCTCTCCACTGAGAGGACAAGTTGCGGGCATGCCCAGTCGCACGGCGCGAGGACTTAGCCTCTAGAGCAGTTCCCTGCAAAGCAGGTTGCGTTATCATTGCTGCACCAGAGGTGGCAGCAACATCCAGGCTCACAGAACGAGTCTGCGGGGAATGCCTGGTTCGCCGAGATTGCTGAGCAGGAGTCCGAGCGGTCGGAGGAGAATTGGAGACCGCAGGATGTCTGGCTCTGGATTCCCGCTGTGCAGTGCCAGGAATCCGACGCCTAACACACTACCTCCTGTCACCACCAGAGGGAGAACGGAAGGCGAACTCTCAACTGGTGGAGCAGAAAATGAGCTCATAACAGTACCCCCCCTTGAGGAGGGGTCACCGAACCCTCATCCATGCCACCATGCTGATCAGGATGGGTCCGGTGAAAAGCACAAACCAATTTATTGGCATGAATATCAGAGGCAGAGACCCAAGAATTATCCTCCTGGCCATAACCCTTCCATTTGACCAAATACTGGAGTCTCCGTCTAACCAAACGAGAATCCAATATTTTCTCTACCTCATATTCCATATTGCCTTTAACCAATACAAACCCCTCCAACAGTGATTTGTGAAATACGTTATGGATTTTGAACGTAACTGGAAGAGCCAATCGAAAAGAAACAGGATTAAGAATCTCCAAAATCCTATAAGGTCCAATAAATTTTGGCTTAAATTTTGGAGATGCAACCTTCATAGGAATATTCTTAGACGACAACCAAACCATATCACCCACTTTAAACCGGGACCAATGGTCCTATGCCGGTTGGAAAAACGCTGGACCTTTTCCTGAGAGAGTGACAATTTATCCACCACTTGGTCCCATATCTGCTGCATTCTCACAACCACAGTGTCCACACCTGGGCAGGACAAAGATTCCACTTGCCCTGAAGAGAATCGAGGATAAAACCCAAAATTACAGAAAAAGGGTGACATCAAAGTGGCAGAACTAGCTCTATTGTTCAGTGCAAATTCGGCCAAGGGCAAAAATGAGACCCAATCATCTTGATCAGCAGATATAAAACATCTTAAATAAGACTCCAGGGTCTGGTTTGTTCTCTCAGTCTGCCCATTGGTCTGGGGATGAAACGCGGAGGAGAAGGATAACTGAATTCCCAGATTGGACAAAAGGCTTTCCAAAATCTGGAAACAAACTGGACCCATCGGGCACAATGTTCTCAGGAATCCCGTGTAACCGAACCACCTGTTGTAAAAACAAGGGTACCAACTCAGCGGAAGATGGCAACTTTGGGAGTGGTACAAGATGGACCATCTTCGAAAATCTATCACAAATTACCCAGTCATTCTCTGAGAGACAGGAAGATCAGAAATAAAATCCATTGAGATAAGGGTCCATGGCCTCTTGGGTACAGGGAGGGGCATCAGCAACTCACTAGAACGAGAACAGGGTTTAGACCGAGAACAAGTCCCACAGGACTGTACAAAATTCCTGACATCACGAGATAAGGCAGGCCACCAAAACGACCGACTCACCAAATCTCTGGTACCAAAAATACCTGGATGACCAGCCAATGCGGAGCAATGGACTTCAGACATCACTCTCTTTCTCCACTGGTCAGGAACATACAATCTTCCCATAGGGCAACTCTCAGGTTTATCCTCCTGAAATTCCTAAAGGGCGCGTCTTAAATCAGGCAAAATGGCAGAAAGAACTACCCCCTCACCTAGGACAGTAGTAGGCTCGGTCACATTAAGAGAATCAGCAAAGAAACTCCTAGAAAGGGCGTCTGCCTTAACATTCTTAGTGCCCGGAAGAAAAGAGACCACAAAATTAAAACGCGCGAAAAACAAGGCCCATCTAGCCTGTCTAGGATTCAAGCGTTTGGCCGACTCCAGATAAGTCAGATTCTTGTGATCAGTGAGGACCACAAATTGATGTCTAGCTCCCTCCAACCAACGTCTCCACTCCTCAAATGCCCATTTCATGGCCAACAATTCCCGATTCCCCACATCATAGTTGCGCTCAGATGGGGAGAACTTTCGAGAAAAGAAGGCACAGGGATTCATCTTGGAAGTCACAGGGTCTTTTTGGGACAAAACAGCTCCTGCACCAATCTCAGAAGCGTCTACCTCCACTTGAAATGGAAGTGAGACATCAGGTTGCCGTAAAACTGGAGCTGAAATAAATCTCCGCTTAAGCTCCTGAAATGCTGAGACAGCCTCAGGAGACCAATTCAGCACATCAGCTCCCTTCTTGGTCAGATCAGTCAGTGGT
Source organism: Dendrobates tinctorius (assembly GCF_039654945.1). Classification (NCBI taxonomy): domain Eukaryota; kingdom Metazoa; phylum Chordata; class Amphibia; order Anura; family Dendrobatidae; genus Dendrobates; species Dendrobates tinctorius. Next base: position 44,729,460 of record NW_027361690.1, on the reverse strand, counting down.
TTGACAATACTAGAAAAATTACCTATAAATTTACGATAGAAAGTAGCAAAACCCAAAAACTTCTGAAGAGCCTTCAAAGAAGTAGGCTGAACCCAATCATAAATGGCCTGTACCTTGGCCGGGTCCATATCAATAGTCGATGGAGATAAGATAAATCCCAAAAATGACAACCTCTGTACACCAAAAAGACATTTCGATCGCTTAACAAACAGGGAATTCTCCCTCAAAATCCGGAACATAGTCCAGACATGTTCCACATGGGAATCCCAATCACTAGAAAAGATCAAAATATCATCCAGATAGATGATCAAAAACTTATCCACAAAGTCTCGGAAAATATCATTCATAAAGGACTGGAAGACAGAAGGGGCATTAGAGAGCCCAAAAGGCATCACCAGGTACTCAAAATGTCCCTCCGGAGTATTAAACGCCGTCTTCCATTCATCCCCGTGCTTGATGCAAATAAGATTATACTCCCCTCTGAGGTCAAGCTTAGTAAACCAGCATGCACTCTTAACTCTGGAGAATAAATCAGACATCAGAGGTAACGAGTACTGGTATTTAACCGTCATCTTGTTAAGGGAACGATAATCAATACACGGTCTTAATGAACCATCTTTCTTGGCCACAAAAAAAAACCCAGCACCTAAAGGTGACGAGGATGGTCTAATATGACCCTTCTCCAACGGCTCCTTAATATAGGATCGCATAGCATCATGTTCTGGTACAGATAAGTTGAAAAGCCGACCCTTGAGAAATTTACACTCAGGCATCAACTCAATTGCACAGTCATAACTCCTATGAGGGGGCAAAGATGCAGACTTACTCTCACTAAATACATCAGAGAAATCAGCCAAATAATCAGGAATATTATGAGACTGAGGAGAGGTGGAGAAAACAGGAGCGTCCCTAAGAACACACTGACAACCCCAACTCACTACAGACACTGATCTCCAATCCAAAACTGGGTTATGAGTTTGCAACCAGGGGAAACCCAGACAATAGTATCATACAAATTATGCAGCATGAAAAATTTACAATTTTCTTGGTGGTCTGGGGCAACTCGCATTATCACCTGGGTCCAAAACTGAGGTTTATTCTCCGCCAAAAGAGTGTCATCAATACCCCTCAAAGGAATAGGCGTCTGCAGAGGTGTGATGGACAAACCACAACGTTTAGCAAAGTCCAAATCCATCAGATTCAGAGCTGCTCCTGAATCCACAAAAGCCTTAGTGGAAAACGTGGACAAGGAGCAGATCAGAGTAATTGCCAAAAGGAACTTAGGTTGTACACTGCCCACAGCAAATGTGTGTGCAAAACATTTCTCTCGTTTAGGGCAGACAGAAATAGTATGAGAGGCGTCTCCACAGAAAAAACACAGCTCATTATGCCTTCTAAACTCCTGACATTGCGCCCTAGACAAAACCCCATCACATTGCATAGGTTCTGACATTTGTTCAAAAGGTGGCAGCACCTCCCGTGTAGTTTTACGTTCACGTAAACGCCAATCAACTTGAATGGCTAATGACATACAGCCATCCAAACCAGAGGGAACAGGAAATCCCACCATAACATCTTTTACAGTCTGTGATAAATCTTTCCGAAAGAGGGCTGCCAATGCACTATCATTCCATGTAGTAAGGACCGCCCAATTTCGGAATTTTTGACAGTATAACTCTGCAGGATCCTGACCATGGTTTAATGCCAACAGGGTTCTCTCAGCTTGATCAACGGCATTAGGTTCATCATACAACAACCCCAAGGCCTGAAAAAATGCATCCACATTAGTCAGAATAGAATTTTCAGGTGTCAGAGAAAACGCCCAATCCTGGGGATCGCCGTGCAGCAAGGAGATGACAATTTTAACCTGCTGCACAGAGCTCCCCGATGAGTTAGGCTTCAAGGCAAGAAATAATTTACAATTATTCTTAAAATTTAGAAATTTAGACCGATCCCCAAAAAACACATCAGGAGTAGGGATCTTAAGTTCAGCAGCATGTGACTGAATGAGGTAGGTGGAAATTCCCTGTACTTCCACAGCAGGTTGCTCCACACGATCAGACAATTGCTTAATCTCCATTAGGAAAAAAAAAATCCTCCTACGGCCCCAGAAAAAAAAGAGGAAAAAAAAAAAATTCTGACACTTTTTTTTTCCCGTTTTTTTTCAACAACTTTTTCCTGTTTTTGAGTACCCTAGAATCTGCGGTATGGCTGGTGATTCTGTTATGAATGGGTCGCCGAGGAGGAAATAAAAAACAACACGAGCTAAGTCCCAGAAAACCAAAGAGGTTGGTAACTATGCAGACTGCAGACCCCTGATCCTAAGCACGCAACTAGCAGCAGCCGTGGAGCGTTCCTACGGTGGACCTAGATGCCTGGTCACAACCGGAGAGCTAAATAAGCCTAAAGCAGGAAAAGAGGAAAACTAACTGCCCCAGAGCAGACCCCAAAGGAAAGACAGCCCCTCACATGTATTGACGGTGAAACAAGATGAAAACACAAACAAAGGCAGGAAAATAGGTTGAGCAAACGATGGGGCCAAACTAACTAGAAAGGACAGGAAAGGAAGGAGACTGTCTGCAATCTGCCAAAAACCCTACCAAAAATAATGTCCAACACAACTGATAGCAAAATTAACCCTGAAGTCACTAGACTTCTCCCACTATATCAGCACTCTGAAATATTCTGAGACAGAGCAAAAAGAGGCCAATCTAATAAGGGACAAAAAAAGGCAAATTGGCAAATACAGATAAATAAGAGTGGAAATTCAGCACAGCCCAGCCGGGCTGGCTGACCACACAAAAACTGAATTAACCAACAAGAGCAAATGTGAACATTAGCAAAAACAAACTTAACTTGAGAAGACTGGAACAGAGCTGAGTCCAAGACCTGAGAAGCAGACTGAATCACCAGCACCAGAATAGAGCGTCGGCTGTCTTATATCCAGTCTGATACTCCAGAGATCCAATCATTATCTTCCTCACCAGGTGGCAGATCACTACCAATTAAACCAACCTCACTACCTCCTGTCACCACCAGAGGGAGAACGGAAGGAGAACTCTCAACTGGTGGAGCAGAAAATGAGCTCATAGCACAATCCCACTTCTGACACTAATTTATTTTGTAATGGATTCAAAGGATTGTAATGAACAAGAAAATGCTCACACCAGAATTTAATTTACATAAATTAATTTACTTATTTAAATTATAAGATTAAATAATAAACAGTATAAACAATAAATACATATGAATCAAAACATACATTACATTATTCAGGTAAAAGTCCAATCTGTGTTCATTGCCATCTCTCTGCTCATCTCTCTATAGTCACATCTCCCATCTCCCCTTTCTGTCTCTGTGTCCTATTTTATATGTATAAACTTCTCTAAAGGCTTTGATGTCCCAAGGTATGTGTACTGGAGATTGAAACTGCCTCTAATTAGGATAAACATCTTCTGGAAAAGGTCTAATAAACTAACTCTCATCTTTGGATGTCAAGGGTCCTTTTGTTAGAAGATGAATGTAAGTGACCAGGTCATTTACATTCCTTTGTTTAGAAGGTAAGTATTAAGATTGTAATAAAAAAGTTGTAATAATAATACTAATAATTAATATAATATATTTATATATTATATTAAACTGAATGAAACCATATCAATATTTAGTAAAGTAATTAATTGGAGTGTTGAAACCATTAAAGGTAACTCATACTATACAACAGCTCAGACTTGGCAGCAGCTAGTGAGACTCGGCTACAGCCATCTAGTTTTCTTTATTGAGTCACAAAAGTCATACATTTGATATGAAGGTAAGGCCAAGTGACTCAACTATGCACAAAAACATAGTAACTGGTGTGCAAAGATTGTTAGCAAGTGTTCTGAACTAATGAGCAAGATACTTTGCCGTAGCAGAAGGCAGTTTGTTTAACGAAGGGCTGAGGAGCTGTACAATAATGAATGTCTGGAACCAACTGTGAACCATGGTGGATGTTTGGAGCTTCATTTCAGCAAATGAAGCTGGAGATTTGGTCACCATTAATGGTTTTCTCAATGCAGAAAAATACAGGCTAATATTTATCTATCATGCAATACCATTACGGAGGTGTTTTTGGGCTCCAAACATATTCTGTAGCTGGACAACAACCCAAAGCATACAGCCAATGTCATTAAGAACTAATATTCAGCATAAAGAAGAACAAGGAGGCCAGGAAGTGATTATGTTGCTCCCCCACAGAGCCCTGATCTCAACATCATCAAGTCTGTCTGGGATCAGATTGAGACCGAAGAATTAACTCAAGCCTACATCCACAGAAGATCTGATGTTAGTTCTCGAAGATGATTTGAAAAACCTCCCTGTTCAGTTTCTTCATAATATGTTCAAGTGTACTTAGAAGAATCAATGCTTAGATGCTGTTTTAAAGAAAAAGGGTGGTTACGGTCACTGGTCACACCAAATACTGATTTGATTTACATTTAATTTTTGTTCATTTTCTTTTCATTTTGTTAATTGATAAAAATAAACTATAAACATTTCTATTTTTGAAAGCATTCATACTTTCAAAAAGCATTTTTTCCACACTTGCCTAAAACGTTTGCAAAGTACTGTACATAGTACCATGCAAAAGTTTGGACACATTTGTTCATGTAATGATTGGTCTTGTTATTATTAGTATGTGCACATTTGAGATTCAGAAAGAAGACAGCAAAAACAAAATGAACTCATACAGAAGCAAAGAGTAAAGTAACGCATGTGAAACAAACCAAAATAGGTGTTAAAGGGAACCTCATTTTTGGCCTATGAGATACGGCCACCGCCATCAGGGGCTTATCTAAAGCCTTCTGTAATGCTGTAGATAAGCCCCAGATGTAACCTGAAAGATAAGAAAAACAAGTTAGATTGTACTCACTCGGGGGTCCGGTCCGATGGGTGTCGCGGTCGGTCTGACATTTCCCGGCGCCTGCGCACTGCAGTACTCTGCTCTGCCTTCAACAGGGCAGATATAGTATGCCTGCGCAGGAGCCGCGGCAGAAGTAAGAAGGAGGACGTCATCGCTAGAAGATGGGAGACGCCAAACCGGACCACGACACCCATCGGATCGGTCCGCACACCTGGGTTAAGAATAATCTAACTTGTTTTTCTTATCTTTCAGTCTCCCCCTTTTACTCTGATGACAACTTTACACGCCTTAATATTATCTCAAGCAGCTTCATCAGGTAGTCACCTGGAATAGCTTTCAATGAACAGAAATGGCTTATCAAGAGTTCATTTTTGAAATCACAATGGCAGCACTGGTACACAGGTCTATACAGTGCTGAGTCACATTCCACAACTATACTAAGCCAGAATATGACAATATATATATATATATGACAATAACTATCTAACCATATAAAGAGAAAGAATTATGCATCATTACTTTTAAACATGAAGGTCAGTCAATCCTTAAAATTGCCAGAACCTTGAAGGTACTTACAAGTGCAGTCATAAAAATCATCAATCACTATGAAAAAAAAATGACTGTCATGGTGACAATCCAAGGAAAGGAAAACCAAAAATTAACTGTGCTGCAAAGTATAAGTTCATCAGAGTTACTAGTCTAAGAAAATGCTAATTGACAACAAATAAAATAACAGCTCTCATAAATGATTCCTAGACATCAAGGGGCAGACATATCTCAACATCAACTGTCTATAGGAAGCTGTGAGAAGAAGGCCTTTATGGTAGAATTCCTGCAAATAAGCCATGATTGAGGACCTTGTTTCAAAAACACAAGGATTGGTTATCAGATCTATAGAAATCTGTAGTGTGGTCTGATATGTCAAAATTTGAGATTTGGTATCAGCCTCCATTTCTGTGTGAGGAGTAAATCACAGCACTCTTGGTTGGTGCTCAAGCAGGGTAAAAAAACAATATAGTATATGAAAAAATTGGCATTCACTGTGAGACATAGAAAAAGTGAATGGATGGTTTATATATGTGTTGTGCCCACAGTGAAGCATGGAGGGGGGGAAGTGTGGGCGTATTTGGTTTTTTACACTGTTGGTGATCTGTTCCAAATTCAAGGCTAATCTCCCACCATTGCTACCATAGCGTTCTACGATGACATGCCATCCCATTTGGTTTGCACTTAGAAGGACCATCATTTAAATGCTTGTAACAGAAGAATGACCCAAAACATACCTCCAGGCTGTGTAAGGGCTATGCAATCAACAAGGGAAAAGAGCAAGGGTTGCATTAGATGATGGGGCCCCCAGGATCACACCATCTCAACCCAATTGAGATGATTTCGGATGAGTTGGACAGCAGAATGGTAAATCATAAAAAAAAATGCTCATCACATTTGTCAACTACTTTTAAGGCTGTTGGAAAGCCATTCCAGATGACTACCTGATGAATCTACTTGAGAGAATGTCAATGGTATGTAAAGCTGACATAAGTGTAAAATGGGGAACTTTAAGTAATCTACAGTTTAATTTACATTCTGGTTTGTTGCACACATATTTTTTTATTCCTGATTTCCATATAGGTTCTTGAATTTCTTACTGGCAATTACTTTCCTCGGTTGGATTCACACACATACAATGATTTACGATAAAAATGTGCATAAATAAATATGTGTTGAGAAATGCGCGCTCAAATACCGCATCATTAAAAACTGGCTGTGGTTATTGAGAATTGCATGCAGGTTTCCAAATGCTTTTTCTGTAAATGCGAGTCATGTGCAACGTGTGAACTCTGTCTATCTACTGTTATAAAATACTTTTTATTACCCACTACACCGTAATCAGTGCTTTATATCACATACACCATTGTGAATATCACAGAATAGGTTTGCTTTTTGTAGTGGAAAATTTCTACATGAAAAATATTTCTATTCCAGTGAATGGGATTTTACGTTTTTTTTAAACTATTTGCCAAAAAATCTGCAGATTTTTCAACACTGCATATTTTTAAATGCACAATATACTCTATTCATTGCATATTGAAGAGATTGTGCAGATTTCACACATTTCAGCTGAACTAGGAAATCAGGATCTGAATATGCATAAATTGCAAATAGCAGAGTAACTAACACAGTCTGTTGCATATACTTTTCGGCTATTTAGACACTTGGCAGATTTGTGTGACTGAAAACCTTTTTCATGCATCTGAATGGGGTTGCTTCTGCGTCAAGCACATGAATTTACGCAAGTGTGAATATATACCCTATTTTTTCTTATTGTTTTGGCTGATTGAAAATTACACAATGAATTAAAGGGAACCTGTCAGCAGGATTGTGCCCAGTAGCCTACAGACACTGTCAGGTCGGCGCCATTATACTGATTAAAATGATACCTTGGTTGATGAAATCCATCTTGTGGTCGCTGTGTAATCTTTATTTTCATTTTTCAGTTAATGAGATTCTTGTACTTCGGAGCGGCCTGTGGACGGGGCTGTGGTGCTCTGCTTACATATTCATTCTTATGGGCTTAAATGTCAGGTCACTGAACCTTCAGTGAACTGCCCCCTATTGTACATACTACGCTTGCGCAGTTCATATTGTGGTCTTTAAAAAAAAATTTTTTACTACAGCAAAATATCGCCGGCGCATACGCAGTATCATCTATCACTTGCCGATAGACGCTACTGCGCATGCACCGCCAGCGTCATTTTGCTGGAGGGAAAAAATATTGGCTACAGCAAAATTGCGCCGGCAGCTGGGCTTACGCAGTAGCATCTATTGGCGAATAATGCTACTGCGCAAATTCCACCGCCTGCGTCATTTTGATGCAGCCAAGTTTATATTTATTTCATATATTAAAAAGAAAGAGATCACTGATTGGGCAATTAAAAAAGTGTATGTGATTTTTTATGAGTTCACAGGTCATACACATTAAGGCTATGTGCCCATGTAGCGTTTTAAAACGCACAATGAAAACCGGACTCCTTCCCAGAAATCGCGCCGTTTTTTTCAGCGTGATTTCACCGCGATTCTGTTCGTGATTTTGCCGCGATTTTCTCAAGCACTTTCCAAGCGATTTGAAGCATCACTTGGAAAGTAATTGACAGGTTGGTCACACTCGTCAAACATAGTGTTTGACAAGTGTGACCAGCCTTTTACTATTGAGGCCGCCTATGCGGCCTCAATAGTAAAAGATAAAATGTTAAAAATGATAAAAAAATAAAAAACTGGGGTATATTCACCTTCCGACGTCCTGCGCAGTCTCAGCGGCGCTCCCGTTCCCAGCAATGCCTTGCGAAACCTGTGATGACGTTGGTCTCGCGTTACTATAGCGATCTCGCGAGACCGCTAGAGTCACGCGAGACTACGTCATCACAGGATCTTGCCGCAAGGCATTACTGGGAACGCTGAGGCCCGGGAATGCAGCGCGGGACGTCAGAAGGTAAATATACCCCGATTTTTTTATTTTTTATTCTTTTTTTTACAGGGGTATGGTACCCAGGGCCTGGAGGACAGTCTCCTCTCCTCCACACCGTGGGTACCAACCGCACATGAGACGCTTAACTTCACGCATGGTGGGCATAGCCACATGCGGGAAGTAAGCGATTTTCATGCATTCCTATGGGTGCGGAATTGCGGCAATTCTTTGTGATTCCGCACAAAAGAGTGATCATGCTGCGATCTTTTTCACGATGCGATTCCGCCGCGAAAAAAAGCGCAGCATTAGCACAGCATGTGCGGAATGCCATAAGAATGCATGGGGTGCATCATGTACAAGATTTTTAAACGTTTTTGCAGCGTTTTCACGCCGAAAATCGCGGCAAAAACGCTTAAAAATCGCATCGTGGGCACACAGCCTAAAACACTATTTATTGATACTCATTACAAAGACACAAATGTGAACACATCCCAAACGAAATATGTGATGCTACCCCCAAAAATATATGAAAAACATGATAAAAAACAGTCAAGAGTAATGGGCCCTATTCTGGCCACTACTCTCTTCCCTACCTGTCAGCAGTGATTGGCACCCTTTCGTAAATTGGCGCCCCTGCTCCGCATTGACTAGGCCTCAAGGACCCTAATGGATCCTAAACAGATAACATATATACAAAGTTCAAAGTTAATTTAAAGTGGATGCAGACTGCAATCAGTCTTAAATATACATAAATTCAAACTTCGATAGTGTGGAAACAGACTACAATTAGTCTTCATTATACTTATATGCATGAACAGCAAAAATAGTCCATATAAACAATAGACTCTGAGGAACACATGACTAGCATAATGATTATATAGAACTTATGACTAGCCCTAAGGAACCCTATGGGACCCTATACAGATGGCATATAAAAAGACCTGAAGTCCAAAAAATGTAGAAAAGGAATAAACACCAGATTGAGTATCTTCCTCCCCATCTATTACCTACCGTAGAGGGAAATCCATCAGGGATCAACTGGTTTATGGCCTATACACACCATCTAAGAGATCATTAATGTGGCACCCCAGAGTCCGCTTGTCACAGTGACATTGCCTCCCTCTAAGGGGTAAAGTCATGCCTGGAGGCAGGAGGGGGGCTCCATGCCAGGTAACATAGATTACATGACAATTCCTGCTTCAGACCAGAAAGGGGAGCTTCCTTATAAATTCTGGCCAGCAGATGGGGTTAGTGAGTCAGATGAGAGAGCAAACAAGGGAGTTGTCATGGAAACGGGATCAGCTGAGCTCATGACAGGACAGCTAGTCAGTTTGAGACGGGGAGCTGATCTGTGAAGAGGGAAAGGACAGGAGCGGAGACAAGAGGCTCTGGGGAAGCTAAAATTGCATATAGCTGACCCCAGAGCGAAGCGCTGATTTAAAAAGAGGACGCCAGAGTCCTAGGCTGAACAGGAGCTGTACGCCCTGACAGCTGAATCTGGAAGTACAGGGGACTGTAAGTTCCTGGGCGACATTGAACACCTGAAGGCACAGCAGCAGATCAAGAGCCCAGGTCTGATGGTGAAAAGGGCAGTACCCGTGATATAGGCTCACGCTGTCAGCCATACAGATTAGAAACCATCACGCAAAAGAGGGTTGCAGCTTAGTTACAAACAGCAGGGACCAAAAAACAAGGCGCAGAAGGAAGGTCCCAAACCCCACCTGGCAGGGTGGATCCCCTGAATGCCTCCAGGCGAGCCGGACTCAATCCATCACTTGTATATGGTACCCCAGATTGCAACGACTTGCAAGTAAAAGGTAAAGAAACCTGCACCTTTCTGTGCCCTTCTCTTATTTCTCTGCACCTCAACGTTCACCGCCATCTGAACGATTAATCAAATATCTTTGCCCTGGGGCCCCCGCTCTACCCATGGGGAGCTGAACCATTGTTTGCTGCATCACCATCAGCCCCAGAGGACCAAAACCGTAGCGTCGGCCACTCATTGCCGAACACCACGGGTGGCGTCACACTTCAACATCACACAACTTTCCTCAATTTTATTACTGGACGCCCAGGGCCATGGACCGGGTCACTGCCGCCGTGACATCCCCCATTGAAGTCAATGGGCCCGGTACCGAGTACCCTAAGACCCTGAGGGGTGCTCCATTAACATGGCAGGAAAATAAGAGTAATGGCACCTTTAGGTAAGGTAGGTGGAAATTCTGCTAATACATTAAAGTGACTAAGTCCTTTAGAAGTGAGGTCACAAAGCAAACGTACTTATGCAGACAGTTTGCTAACTTCCGCAATATAGGGGTCAGATATCTTTTTATATGCTCCTGCCCTTTGGACTACCTAGGAAAGACTAAATGGGAATTTAGGAGGCGGGTAGGTGACCACTTTGGAAACATCTTGAATGCACGACATGCCCCCATTTTGAGACATGTGAGGTAACAGCATGGTGGTAACCTAGATTGCGTCAAACTTAATATGATAGAGGTAGGACTCCATCAGGGACAGGGGTGACTGGGACCGCAAAATCCTGCAAAAGGATGCCCAATGGATTTATAGGTTCAAGTGTTAAATCTTTTGGACTTAATGACAAACTACATTTTGGCTGTTTGGCCTTTTCTGCTTGGTTAATGGTGTGTAATATTGCAAGAGATCAACCACTGGTTTATAGTCCACATCAGATAGTGTTCTGCTTGATTAATGCCTATTAGCCCTGATGGGTACTGGCGTATCCTATTATATCTTGCCTATAAACTTTTAGGACATGAGATTATCTTCTATTCCCCAAATTTTAGGCACATTATTAACAGTCCAATTTATTTTTACCAGTCCTGTGATGTGTCGCTATGTTTTATATCATGTAGGTGATGGTGCTGTTGCCCTATACGTACCACTTTAATTATCTAATAAGCCAATTGGGCAGACGTGTCACTGACTCTCTTGGTTATCAGGATTAATGGCATGATCACAACTTATTTACTTTTATTTCCCCCCTCCGAATATGTCAGGGACATGTGACAGTCCTTGGCTCTGAATAGTGCATCACTGACCTTTCCTCGGTAATATACAGTATACATACAAAGGTAAGGTCTGGGCATGAGCGCATGCGTGGTTACAGCCTCAGCAGCGCTGTACCATGACCGTATGGCTTAGCGGTTATGACACGTAACACTTTCGGCCATGGGTTCCTACATGGGATGTGATTTGGGGATACTAATCGAAGCTTCAAGTAGATCTTGAAAGGTATTTGGCCAATATCAGCAGGCACTTTTGAGTCACATGTGAGGACTAAATATTGACTGATAGGTATGTCCTAATTAAGGAGGTCAGTTAGTCATTCATGTGGCTTGCTGCAGGGTGGAAATAATGCTTTATACTGCTATTAAGCAGTACTTCCACCTATCTGGACATTGTATCTATTGTATGTATGAGGAACTTTATCAATGGGGCCATCACTACTTCTACAAACTAAATGGTCTGTCTTTTTGTAATACATTAACTATCTCTGATGAACTTACACAGTATGATGACCTTAACCTGATGACCTGATGACCTTATTTTTAGGAGAAACAAACATGTTGAGGTTAGCATGCTTTGTTCCTTTAATGATAATCCAGCCCACTTTGCATATCATTATGTGAAGCATGTGATGTATAATCATTCTTGATTGATGTTTTAGCATACTATACTATCTTGTAAGTTCTGTATACCTGATTCTATCTACCACATTATGTGTTTATAGCTTGTAGTCATATCTGGGTTTATCTTTGTCATAACTGGGGTAAACTATCTGGCTTAAACCAGTTTTATCTACCTTAAATACTGCCCATGATAATATTTCCCATGCACCCCTTTTCTCCACCAAATTTGGGGTGAAAAATATGTCTTATAATGAAAACAATATGGTAGTTAGTTACATAGTTTCCTTTTTTATATATGTATAGCACAGTCCCTTATTATGTAAAATGATATCCTCTCTCAGTAATATGTTTTTTGGTAGGCACCTATTCACACTAGCTTAGATGTGCTGGTCCTTTTTCTCTATTCGCATGAAGCCTTTTTTGGACATGTGCACTCCTACTCCCATTAGCCAAAGGTGATTTTAAGTAGTTAGCTAATCCATTCCTGCCCCCTAAATTGTAGGTTACTTTGCCCAGGAGAGGTAATATAACAGGACAGGGACCCAACTTTGAAGGACGCCTTGACGTTGGTAGTTGGGGTCACATATATTGGCCAATCTATGTGCTAAGTACCTTCTTTTTTACTGTAATTTTTTATAGAAATTTTTCAAATTAATATTCCATATATACATTACTCGATGCACCGGATTATAAGATGCACCCCAAATTTTGAGCAGAAAAATAGGAAAAAAGTTTTTTTAATAAAATGGTGGTGCTTCTTACCAATCCATGCATCTAATTGCTTACCGGGGGTGGTGGCTGCAGTGAAGCAGGGTCCCAGGGTCGATGCTGGCGGAGGCAGGAGTGGGGTGATGCTGCAGACGCCAGGCTGGGAGAAAGGGATGTTTGGATGTGCGACGCTGCGGGTGTTCGGTGGTGCGGGGGCTCCGCCGACATTTTGTGAAAACCCGGAGCCCCCACACTTACTATGCAGTGGACTCCGGGAAAATGACTGCTGGGGGTGGCGCATGCGCAGATGGAGATCTTGGCGCTGAGACCTCATCTCCAAAGATCTTGGTTTCTGAGATCTATATCTGCACATGAACCACCCCGGGCAGCCATTTTCACGGAGTCCACCGCATAGTAAACCATGGAAGTGCGGCGGCTCCTGGCTTTCACAAAATGTCGGCGGAGCCCCCGCACCAACGAACACCCACAGCATCGCACATCCAACACCCCCTCATCCCTGCCTGCGGTCTGCAGCAACGCTCCACTCTTGCCTCCTCCAGCAGTGACCCTGGGACCCTGCTCCACCGCGGCATGTAAGGTATATTCACATTATAAGACGCACCCCCATTGCCCCCCTATTTTGGGGAAAAAATGCATCTTATAATCCAAAAAATACGATATATAGCATATTTTTCTTTTTTTTCTCATTTTCTATGGCAGCAATGCAGATTCAATGTTCCAGAGTATCAACCGTGAAGCATAGTGGGAGAAACCTTATACTTTCGGGGTGCTTTCTGCAAAGAGGACAGGACGACTGCATCATATTGAAGGGAGTATGTGATTTTCTGGATTCTTTTAAAAATTCTGTATCTCACAGTTGAAATGTATCTATGATAAAAATTACAGATCTCTCAATTCTTCGTAGGTGGGAAAACTTTCAAAATCGGCAGTGTATCCAATACTTATTTTCTCCACTATGTGTGGAGAAAAAAGGTCACAGAAATTCAGGAAAAGAACACTTGGCCAACCATTAATCATGGGGACGGCTCAATCATGCTTTGGGGTTGTGTTGCAACCATTGACACAGGAAACATTTCATGGGAACAGAGAAGAATGAATTCAATGAAATTTCAACAAATTCTTGATACAAGCATAACACCATCTGTAAAAAAACTGAAGTTGATAAGAGGTTGACTTCTACAAATGGATAATGATGATCCTAAACACACATCAAAATCCACAATAGACTACCTCAAAAGGCACAAGCTGAAGGTTTTACAATGGCCCTCACAGTCCCGTGATGTGAACATAAGAGGGCGAACTGTGATTACACCAGGAGAGCACTAGGACCCTGTGGTGTTTGCCTGCTGCAGCAAAGAGCAGGTGCTGCCACTGCCCAGGAATCTGTGTGTGCTGGGGTGTGGGGCCTAGTGTCAGCTGTCTAGAGCTGTAAGGGAAGCTTCTAGAAGAAGAAGACTGCCCTGAGAGACACTGTGTGTGTGGAGCAGCTTGTGAGAAGCAAAGAGAATGAATGCTGTAAGAGACTGTGTACTGCAACCCTTCATCTTGGGAGCCTGAGACCTTGCTGTGGAACAAAGACAGAGTGTTCCTGAGAGCTGTGTGATTGTGGAGCTCTGTGGAGTCCCTGTTGTGGTGAGCTGAGAAGCAATATTGGACAGATATTTTATACAGAAACAGGCGTATTGCTTCTAGGAGAATTCGTGCGGACCACAGGAGGAGAGATGGCATCTTGAGGCTACAGAACAATAAGTCCCTGGCGTTCGGGCTCAGCTCTGGCCAACAAGACAAGGAACTTTGGGTTCTGCAACTTATTGGCGCTGAAGATTTGGGACTGGCTTCAGCCTATGCAATCTATATGCCTGAGAGGAGAGTCACCTCAGGTTAAAGGTACCATAGTCATAGATACCCAGGTATTACTAGTTGAAGCGCTTAAAGAGAACCTGTCACCCCCCCAGGCATTTTTAAGTAAAAGAGCCACCTTGTGCAGCACTAATGCTGCATTCTGTCAAGGTGGCTCTGTTACTTAGCTTCCCTTCCACCGCCGAAATAATCGTTTATAAAATTGTTGAAAAATACCTGAAATTTGACAGGGGGGCAGGTCTTTCCCCCTCTGACAGACGACTCGCATCCGTCACTCATTTCGTATTTGGCGCCGCCTACTCAGTTTTCTTTTGAAATGTGGCACCTGCGCTGTACTATATCTTCTTGGGCATGCGCAGTCAGTGCTGCCCGACGTGCCCGTGCTCAGATCACACCCGGCCTGCCTTCATATCGCGCGGCCACAGATCCCGCCCCGCAGTCGCTTGTGCCCAAACTTTTACATGGCATGGTATAAAATAACTGCTGATGGAGGATGGGTTAGGCTAGTTTCACACTAGGGTTTTTTAGCGCTGCACTTCGTGAGCAATAGAATCGCATACAAAAAACGCATCATGCGTTTTGTATGCGTTTGCTTTTTTTAGGCACATGCATTTTAACCAGTTTCTAGCCATGTTAACGCTTAAAATGCATGCGATTTTAAACGCAGGCGTGCACATGTCTTTGTGCACGCCTGCGTTCCCATAGATTGTAATGTGATTTTTTTGCGCATTCTGTGCACAAGTGTGCGCATGCGTTTTTTTTACACAGGTCGGACAGACCAAAAATGCAATCTGGCGTGCCTAGGCGCACACTACAAAAAATGCATGCGCACGAAAACGCATACAAACGCGTGCATACGCTAGACCATGCGCCCCCATGTTAAAGATAGGGGCGCAGGACGCATGCGCATGGACGCGCACGAAGCGCAGCGCTAAAAAACGCTACTGTGAAACCAGCCTAATTATGTTCATTGTACTTTTTCAAAGTGTATACTGTGTGAGCTGGGTTTGTGTAATATCTGTCTTTGTACTGTGATTGGCTTTATAAAATAGCAATCCCTCCATAGAGGCTATTACTTATTCTCCAGGTCTGTCTGCAGAAGGATGGTTCTGAGTTACGATACATAAATCTTTATTCAATATACCATGGCTGTTCTCTCTGCAGCAAACACCTGGGGCAAGCTCTAGCACCCTCCAGCATGACATAGTTTTCTATCGGTTTAGGATTCAGCCATTTAGTAACACATAGCAGTTTTTTTAAAATTTGCAACCTTAGTGTTTTTTTGTCTTTATAATCTGAAATGTTTATTATAATTCCTGCTTTATTATAATAACGAAGGCCAGCCTGATCATCCATATTATTATTATTATTATTATTATTATTATTATTATTAAGTGATAACCTTATTTATATGGTCCATACTTTTTGGATGGCCCATAACATAGAGGTTCTATGAGGACAGTATTAAATGGTGTATAGGATACCCTTGACCAAACTCCTGAACAATGTTTGTCTTTTTTTTGTACTGTTCACTTTGACATCACTGCTTTTTAAATTGTTTTTATACTTTATTTTGTCAATAAAATTTAAATATTTGTGAACATTATATATCTAACAAGAGAAGATGCAATGGAATAAAAAATAGGACACTGTACAGCCTGATATGTAAGGGACGGAGCTGTACATAACAAGGTATGGCACTGTGTACTAAGGAATATATATATGTAAATCTGAAATAGCATAATAAACAGATAAAGCGTACAATGAACTTGCAAAATCTCATCCTTTATTTATAATATATTAAAAACCACATAAATAGACATATATGAAAAAAGTGGCAACAGTGCATGATAATGAGCCCAAAAGACCAAATAAATGGCCGGTAGGAAGTTATAAACAAGATGTTCCCTTAAAATTGTAGATTCTGATCCCAAATACATATAACCATAGTGCAAAGAGGAGTTACCCATCATGATTTAATTGGAAACCATACACAAATAGCGATAGCAGCATCCCTAGTGCAAACTACTTAACATATGTTAGTAAAAAGGTTAGCAGCTATTCACAAAGAATCATATCAAGTAAACATAGTAATGCACTAACCTACCAAAGCTCATATGATGGTGCCACTTCCCCAACGTGCGTTTCGGCGGCGTGCCTTTGTCAGGGGGAGTGGCATCATGACCTCAGCACGCTCAATCTACCATCCTACTGTCCAATCACGCAACACAAACAATCAGCCAAAAGGATGCTGGTATATGTAGTTTGATATGCAGCCCTCTATGTGACTGACCATATTATATTATCCAATCATGTCAAACTTACACATAGCATCGTTTGGGCTGATTGTTGGTGTTGCGTGATTGGACAGCAGGATGGTAGATTGATGTGATTGGTTATGGCGGATTTTTAAGGAGCGTGCTGAGGTCATGATGCCACTCCCCCTGATGAAGGCATGCCGCCGAAGCGCGCGGTGGGGAAGTGGCACCATCATGTGAGCTTTGGTAGGTTAGTGCATTACTATGTTTATTTGATATGATTCTTTGTGAATAGCAGCTAACCTTTTTATTAACATGATATGTTGAGCAGTTTGCACTAGGGACGCTGCTATCGCTATTTGTGTATGGTTTCCAATTAAACCATGATGGGTAACTCCTCTTTGCACTGTTTATATGTATTTGGGATCATAATCTACAATTGTGGTAGGGGCCAGGATTGGGGGGTGGTCCACTGCTTACCACGACCAGACGATGCAAAGACGAGACGGAGGCAGATTTCAGTTGTAAGAGGTCCGAGTTTATTGGCCGTCCTCCTGACGACCGTAGCCATACACCGCAGCACCTTTACAGCTCTCCGCATCCAGGCCCGGGTACCTTCACCTTTCCTTCAGTCGTAGTGTCGTTCCTCTCGGATCTTTCGCTGGGGCTGTCCTAGACCTATCTAACGCCAGCGCTTCACCTGCCCCAGGTAGTCGTCCAATCGGTACCCCCGGGGCCTCGTCTGTCCTGCAGTCCGTTGTGTCAGGGCCACCCCCCTGACTGTCTCTTCCTGTCAGTCCCCTGGTTGAGCTCTCCACCGTCGTCAGTCTTCTGTACTGAGTATCTTCCACCTGAGCTCCTCCCAGGACTTGCCTCGCCTGGATCCCTGTCTTGTCCTATTTATCCCCTTCCTGGCAATTTACCTCCTGGGTTCCTGTCTCCCCACCCCCCATGACTAAGCGGTTTCCTAAGCCCTAAGCTGATGTCAAGCCCTGCCATCTTGTGGTCAATTCTAGGTATTGCACTCTCTTTTCCATCTACCCCCAGCTGTCTCCCTTCTGTCATTACTACCAACCGTCTCCAGTGCACAAACCATCCCTTCTCCCTCCAGTCAAGTCCGTCCGTCAAGTCACCTTCCCCACACTATTTTAAGGGAACATCTTGTTTATAACTTCCTACCGGCCATTTTTGGTGCCACTTATTTGGTCTTTTTGACTCATTATCATGCACTGTTGGCACTTTTTTCATGTATGTCAGTTTATGTGATTTTTAATATGTTTTGAATAAAGGATGATATTTTGCATGTTCATTGTACGCTTTTTCAGTTTATTATGCTCTTTCATGTCTTTGCGTAAGAACAGCTTTTTTATATAAAGTACCCAATTGAGTGTTTTCATATCTGTACAAATGACTGGTAATATGCTAGGGATACATATCTAACTTTCTATTTATGAATCTGAAGCTTTGGCACTATAAAAGGAGGGGGGACCAGTCACATTTCTTGTACAGGGGTCCCAACTGTCATTGTCCGCCCCTATGTCTACATGTGGGGGGTCACATAGACACACAGTCCCTGTAATCAGTCAGACATTGGCACAGCCCCATAGGTTATAATGGGTGTGCGTGTGTAAGTGTCTCCAGTATGTGTGAAAATGACACCACACATACTGGAAACATGGACATGTAAAGGGGGCCTTATAGACACCGTTACAAACTGAAGCTTTAGACTTTTTGCCCCAATTAAGTTTCAATGACTGCACTAGAAATATTCTTGCTATTGACAACATATTGACCAGTTAACATGCTACTACTAAAAATAACAATTGTTATGATTATTATTATTTTTGCTTAGAATGGAATATTAAACATTAAACATTTCCTCTAATCACATCTTACTACCTTCATACTTATGTTGCCTCAGTCTCACAGGCAGCAAATACCATATGTTCACCCTACATATGCAGAACAGTGGCAAATATAGAGCAATGTGTACTAGATCTCCAAATTAGCTTCTTACCTTAATCGTGCCCTGAATCTTTGCCAGTATGAGATGTCCTGGCAGCAGTACTTGCCTTCTTCATTAGACGCTACACCCATTTTTACAGAAATGTGAGCACCACGATTTACATAGACACTTATTTGCATAGCAATTATCAGACTTTTTGGCATATCTCTTTCCAGCTCATCTAGAATAATATTTTAGTTGCTTCTAATTAGCAATGCTGTTGCAACACTGCACAATATAGAATAGTTACATAAACACAAATACATTTGTATATATATATATATATATCTAATATATAAATCTCAAAGTGTGTATGTATGTGTATATATGTATATGTATGTATGTATGTATGTGTGTATGTGTGTGTGTGTGTATGTCCGGGATAGGCATCCGCACCGTCGCAGCTACAGCCACAAAATTTGGCACAGTCACACGTCTGGACCCCGAGAGCATCCTAAGCTATGTTGTGAGGCAAAATTTTAACCCCGCGCGTTCCAATTCACCAAACAATTTTGCCCCTGTCTACATAATGGGGAAAAAGTGTGTGCGTGTCAAGCCCCGCCCCTCATTATGATGTCATAATGCCCCTATCTACATAATGGGGAAACAGTGTGTGCGTATCAAGCCCCGCCCCTCATTATGATGTCACAATGGTTGCCATGGCGGCGCTGATGTCATCATAGGTTGCAAGCCCCGCCGCTCATTATTATGTCATAATGGTTGACTATGGGATGGAGGATGTGTGATGGGTATATGGGCACTGGACTGTGGGATGGAGGATATGTGTGATGGGTATATGGGCACGGGACTATGGGATGGAGGATGTGTGATGGTATATGGGCACTGGACTATGGGATGGCGGATATGTATGACGGGTATATGGGCACGGGACTATGGGATGGAGGATGTGTGATGGGTATATGGGCACTGGACTATGGGATGGAGGCTATGTATGATGGGTATATGGGCACGGGACTATGGGATGGAGGATGTGTGATGGGCATATGGGCACTGGACTATGGGATGGAGGATATGTATGACGGGTATATGGGCACGGGACTATGGGATGGCGGATATGTATGATGGGTATACGGGCACAGGACTATGGGATGGAGGATATGTATGATGGGTATATGGCCATTGGACTATGAGATGAAGGATGTGTGATGGGTATATGGGCATGGGACTATGGGATGGAGGATGTGTGATGGGTATATGGGCACTCGACTATGGGATGGAGGATATGTATGATGAGTATATGGGCATTGGACTATGAGATGAATAATGTGTGATGGGTATATGGCATGGGACTATGGGATGGAGGATGTGTGATGGGTATATGGGCACTCGACTATGGGATGGAGGATATGTATGATGGGTATATGGGCATGGGACTATGGGATGGAGAATATGTATGATGGGTATATGGGCATGGGACTATGGGATGGAGAATATGTATGATGGGTATATGGGCATGGGACTATGGGATGGAGGATGTGTGATAGGTATATGGGCACTCGACTATGGGATGGAGGATATGTATGATGGGTATATGGGCACGGGCCTATGGGATCGTGGATATGTATGATGGGTATATGGGCACGGGACTATGGGATGGAGGATAATTATAATTTGTTATAACTAACCACAGTTGGTTACTATGCCCGGGCAGCGCCGGGCTCTTCAGCTAGTACATATATATATATATATATATATATATATATATATATATATATATATACTGTATATAATGCCAGACAGATATTTATTTTAGAAAATATGGAGCACATAGAGAACATTTTAAAGGGAATTCCCACTGAGATCTGAGCTTGCAGTTCCAGAAGGTAAATTGGTCGTTAGTTGTTTGGATGAAATGTAAACAGGACATGTAAAGAACAATGATATTCTATGTGAACAGAGCGTTCATATTAAAGTTTATTCTATAAGCACAGAAATGTGCTTGGCCTGACTAAGCAGGCTATTAAATAACCACTAAGCAACTTTTATGTCCCAATCGACAAGTGTAAATGCACCTTAGCACCTTAAAAAAGTTGTCCACTACTTGGACAGCTTCTTCTCATACCCCTTGTTTTGCCCCCATAAAATAATAAACACCTTTCCAGTGGTGTCGGCACTCCTTCTCCCGGATCTCCTGTGCGGTCGTGGTGACACGTGACTCTGGCATCCAGTCAGCGCTGCTGTCACTGTCACCACCTCCTGTCAACTTGAGCAGGAAGAGGAAGTCTGAGATCAGCTGAAGCCTGGACTTCCTCGCCATGTTCTATTTGTCCAAAGGTGGGGACAGTGAAGCCAGTGCTGATTTGGCGCCGGGGTCACGTGTCACAACAACCGCATAGGAGCCGTGGGAGACAGAGTGCTTGTAAGGGGGTGGTGTTGTTATGGACAGTAAGAGACACGCTGCCTCTTTAAGAGACAGCACCCCCTTGGTTGGTGTGTTGGAACATTCTGCTCTCCCCTGCAAAAGACTTTGTGATGTTCTGCCAAGACTGGAGTAGGGAGGGGTTTGAGCCTGTGTGTGCATTCTGAGCTGAAGCTGCTGGAGAGAGCTGCTGTGCATGGAGCTGTGAAAAGAGGACGCACAGCCTGAGACTTACTGGACTTGTGAGATTGTGCAAACTCTCCTGGGATAGAAAAGGTGGCTGACCTGTGCTATTGTGAGAAGCTACAAAGAGACCGAGAAAGGAATCTACAGTTTCCAGCAGCACCTCCATGACCCTCAAGCAAGGAGAAGACCACGTTTCAAGAAGGGAGTCCCCAATGCTATTGTTAGGCGTCGGGTTCCTGCAACTGCACAGCAGGGATCCAGAGCCCCACATTCAGCGGTCTCCCATTTTCCATCGACTGCAGAGGAGCCTGCTCAGCAGTTCCGTCGTTCCCAATGCTCTGCTCAGGCCAGCTCTGTAGGTCTGGTTGTTGCTGTCACCTCTGGGCCAGCAATAGCAATGCAGACTGCTCAACAGCAAGCCACTCCATAGGCTAAGTCCTTCCGTCGCTCCACTGAGCATGCTCACGAGACAATCTCCCATTGGAAATCGGGAGTCACATGCTCAGGTCCTTCTCCAGATCTGATTGGTCCATCTCAGGGATCTGGAAGCTTCCGGAAGGTCCCGGCTATAAAAGGTTTGCATGGCCGCTCGGCCATGCGCTAGTATAGACTCTAGTTGCTACTGTGTGAATGATGACGGATGTATGGACTCGCAAATGACTCATTAAGATTCCCCTCCCTCTGATATTACGTGTGTGGATAGGGAACTAGTGATAGCGTCAGTGCCAGTCAGTGGCAAGCTACAGGCCACAGTACGCATCCTCCACAGTGCTAGCGTCCGACAGTATGCCTGCTACTGGGCATTGTCGTATAGCGGCAGTGTCTGTCGCCGTGCTGCAGTCAGCAGTACTTCTTGGCGTCCGCGGTTGCCAAGAAGTACTGCTGACACTGCTACACTGTGTGTCTTGGGCCAAGTCCTGTGACCATATACCGTGCGTGCATTCCACTGAGTCCTGTGACGTCAACAGATTCGGCCTTTTGTAATTTACGCCTTGGCATCTCTGTGAAAGAACAGAGATCGCCCAGCGCACTCCGGGTGACGTTCAACCCGCGTGCGTTATACCGCCATATAGTGCGTCTGCCATTACATAGCAGCAATATAACATCTTCTGCACAGTGGACCCCGGGCGGCGAACGCACTTATTATTATTTATTATTTAGTGCATTCCACCGTCCCTAACATTATACTAGCGCCAGGGTCTGGCTAGTAATGGCAGACCTGCAGCAGCTACGACAGTACATTCGTCAGCTGGAGGGCAGGTTGGCGGCTCTCGAGAGTTCCACCTCAGCTGCGAATGCTATAGTGGCCGCTGCCCAGGCAGTCGCAGAGGCTGTCTTGCGTGTGTCCATGTCCACGCCTGCGCCGACAATATCCCGCCTCCCGTTGCCCGATAAATTTTCAGGTGACAGAGCCACCTGCAGGGGTTTCGTGAGCCAGTGCTCTATCCAGCTCGAGTTACTGGTCGCGCGATTCCCTACAGAGCGGGCTAAGGTGGGGTTTATCGTCTCCCTCCTGTCGGGCAGGGTGTTAGAATGGGCCACGCCACTGTGGGAGCGTGATGACCCCGTGGTTCTGAGTGCTGCTCAGTTTCTAATGTCCCTAAAGCAGGTCTTTATGGGACCACGGGTCACTCACGACACCTCTCTCCAACTATTAGCTTTAACACAGGGGCCCCTCTCGGTCAGCCATTATGCCATCCGTTTCCAGACACTGGCTTCTGCTGATGACCTGAGGTTAGCATCCTCAATAATCAGAACCTCCCACTCCCGTCTCCAAGACTATACACGTGCTGTGCCAATTCTGTGCCAATCCCCACAATTTTAAGCGTGCCCTGAAAACGCATTTATTCAGACTGGCCTACCGCCTCAACACATTAACCTAATCTATCCCTATGTGCACAGCCAAAAGTTTTTACCATAACCAGGTTCCCCGCATTATGTTCCCACATGCTTTATGCATCCATTAGCCCTCTGCATCTGTACTGTTACACACTTAACATTATGGCTTGTCCATACAATCAGGGCAACTGTTACCACCCACCTTTCGTGTCTCCCCTTTTTTCCTCATAGATTGTAAGCTTGCGAGCAGGGCCCTCATTCCTCTTGGTATCTGTTATGATCTATGTGATTATTGTTATGCTGTAATGTCTAATGTCTGTACAAGTCCCCTCTGAAACGTAAAGTGCTGCGGAATATGTCGGCGCTATAGAAATAAAATGTATTATTAATATTATTATTACTGGCTTCCGAGCTAGAGTGGCCGGATAACACACTCGTCCCTGTGTTCTGGAGGGGTTTGGCAGAGCATGTCAAAGATGATCTAGCTACCAGTGTTTTTGGAGCATTTTTAATCCATCATAATGAAAGGGAAAAGAACACATAAAAAACACATGCAGAAAAGTGTAAAAAAAGAACACTTTTTATGCAGCATTTTTCCTGCCAAGAGACACTTGAGACACTTTTTTATGCAGAAATATCTACATGAAATGCTTAACATGTACATAAACTCTTATGCTAAATATGGAAGACCTGGATATCAAAGGGGTTGTTGCAGGTTTATAAATTGGTAATATTGCAAAATGCACAATAAAGACAACAATTGTTCAATTTACCTTTTATTAAAAATTCTGTCTAGTCTCAAGAAACTAGGGATTTTTAACCCCTTTCCTACATTAGACATACTATTCCGTCCATGTGACCTGGGACCTAATTCCCAAGGACGGAATAGTACGTCATAGCGATCAGGGGCGCCCCCCGTGGGGAAGCGCCGCTGATTGCGGCCGGGTGTCAGCTTCTTATCACAGCTGACACCCGGCACTATGTGTCAGGGGCGGTCACGGACCGCCCCCGGCACGTTAACCCCTGGCACACCGCGATCAAACACGATCGCGGTGTACCGGGGGCATAGGAGAGAAGCGCGCAGGGAGGGGGCTCCCTCCATGCTTCCTAAGACCCCCGGAGCAGCATGATGTGGGGGCCTCCTTCCCTGCAGGTCCCCGGATCCAATATGGCGGCGGGGACCTTCGGGGGCCTGCAGGGAGCTGGCTTCCTCACTGCCAGCTGAGCGCAGGCATGAGGAAGTCTGTGCAGTGCCTGTGTCAGATCGCTGGGACAGTGTAATAAAGTTAAAAAAAGTGCAAAAATAATTAATAAAAAATCGCTAAATGAATTAAAAAAAATATTCCCTAATAAATTCATTTTTTGAAAATAAAAAAAACCCAAAACAATAAAAGTACACATATTTGGTATTGCTGCGTCCATAACAACCCGCCCTATAAAACTGTCCCACTAGTTAACCCCTTTATTGAACCCCTTAAAAATTAAATTTAAAAAATGAAGCAAAAAACAATGCTTTATCATCATACCGCCGAATAAAAAGTGCAATAACACGCGATCAAAAAGACGGATATAAATAACCATGGTACTGCTGAAAACGTCATCTTGTCCCGCAAAAAACGAGCTGCCACACAGAATCATCAGCAAAAAAATTAAAAAGTTATAGCTCGCAGAATAAAGCGATGCAAAAATAATTATTTTTTATATAAAATTGTTTTCATTGCATAAGCGCCAAAACATAAAAAAAGACATAACTGAGATATCGCTGTAATCGTACTGACCCGAAGAATAAAACCGCTTTACCAATTTTACCGGGCGAGGATCGGTGCAAACGCACCCCCCAAAAGAAATTCATGAAATGCTGGTTTTTGTTCATTCTGCATCCCAAATATCGGAATAAAAAGTGATCAAAAAATGTCATGTACCAATAAAAACGTCAACTCGTCCCGCAAAAAATAAGACATCACATGACTCGGTGGGTCAAAATACGGAAAAATTATAGCTCTCAAAATGTGGTGATGCATAAACTATTTTTACAATAAAAAGCGTCTTTTAGCGTGTGACAGCTGCCAAACATAAAAACCCGCCATAAATAGTAAATCAAACCCTCCGTTATCACCCCCTTAGTTAGGGAAAAATAATAAAATTAAAAAAAATGCATTTATTTCCATTTTCCCATTAGGGTTAGGGTTAGGGCTAGGGTTAGGGTCAGGGCTAGGGTTATGGCTAGGGTTAGGGTTAAGGGTGTGTTGGGGTTAGGGTTGGAGTTGGAATTGGGAGGTTTACACTGTTTTGGCACATCAGGGGCTTTCCAAACACGATATGGCGTCCGATCTCAATTCCAGCCAAAAAAGTCAAATAGCGCTGCTTCCCTTCTGAGCTCTGCCATGCGCCCAAATAGTGGTTTACCCCCACATATGGGGTATCAGCGTACTCAGGACAAATTGTACAATAACTTTTGGGGTCCTGTTACCCTTGGGAAAATAAAAATTGGGGGTGAAAAGATCATTTTTGTGGAAAAAATATGATTTTCTAAATTTTACGACTGTATGTTATAAACTTCTGTGAAGCCCTTGGGGGTTCAAAGTGCTCACCACACATCTAGATAAGTTCCTTGGGGGGTCTAGTTTCCAAAATGGGGTCACTTGTGGGGGGTTTCCACTGTTTAGACACCTCAGGAGCTTTCCAAACGTGACATGGCATCGGATCTGAATTCCAGCCAATTTTGCAGTGAAAAAGTCAAACGGCGCTCCTTCCCTTCCGAGCTATGCCATGCGCCCAAACAGTGGTTCCCCCCCACATATCAGGTATCAGCATACTCAGGACAAATTGCACAATAACTTTTCCAGTCTAATTTCTCCTGTTACCCTTGGTAAAATAAAAAAATTGAACCTGAAGTAAATTTTTTTGTGAAAAAAAGTTAAATGTTCATTTTTTTTAAGCATTCAAAAAATTCCTGTGAAGCACCTGAAGGGTTAATAAACTTCTTGAATGTGGTTTTGAGCACCTTGAGGGGTGCAGTTTTTAGAATGGTGTCACTTTTGGGTATTTTCTATCATATAGACCTCTCAAAGTGACTTCAAATGTGATGTGGTCCCTAAAAATAAAATGGTGTTGTAAAAATGAGAAATCGCTGGTCAACTTTTAACCCTTATAACTTCCTAACCAAAAAAATTGTTTCCAAAATTGTGCTGATGTAAAGTAGACATGTGGGAAATGTTATTTATTAACTATTTTGTGTCACATAACTCTCTGGTTTAAGGGCATAAAAATTCAAAGTTTGAAAATTGCAAAATTTTCAACATTTTCGCCATATTTCCGTTTTTTCATAGATAAATGCAAGTTATAGTAAAGAAATTTTACCACTAAAGTGAAGTAAAATATGTCACAAGAAAACAATCTCAGAATCGCCTAGATCCGTTGAAGCGTTCCTGAGTTATTACCTCATAAAGGGACAGTGGTCAGAATTGTAAAAATTGGCCCGGGAGTTAACGTGCAAAACACCCTTGGTAGTAAAGGGGTTAATATAACCCCTTCACCACTGGGCTATTTTCCATTTTTGTTCCCCCTCCTTCTTCCAAGAGCCATAACTTTTTTATTTTTCCATCAATATAGCTGTATGAGACTTGCTTTTTGCGGGACGAGCTGTACTTTTGAATAACACCATTCACTTTACCACATAGCTAAAAGCGTAAAGAAAACAGGAAAGAAACTCCAAGTGATATGAAATGGCAAAAAAAAGTGCAATTCCACTATTTGTTTTTTTTTTTAGTTACCATGCTCAATATATGGTAAAACTGACCTGGCAATATGATTCCCCAGGTCAGTTTAAGAACATACATACCTAACATGTATAGTTTTTATTCTACTTAAGTGGTGAAAAAAATGCAGAAATTTGTATGAAAACATTTTTTTTTATTATGTCGCTATTTTCCAAGACCCTTAGCATTTTCATTGTTTGTGATCTCAGGCTGGGTGAGGGATTATTTTTTGTACTCTGAACTGAAATATTTACTGATACCAATTTGGGGTAGATATGATATTTTGATCACCTCTTATTGCATTTTATTGTTGTGTTCCGGTGTCCAAAAAAAACATAATTCTGACATTTTGATTTTTTTTTCAGCATGCCATTTAGGAATTGGATATATTTATTTTGATAGATTGGACAATTCTGAATGCTTTGATACCAAATATGCGCATTTTTTAAAATTGCTTTATTTTCACTGTGGCAAAAGGGGGGTGATTTCAACTTTTGTGGGTTTTTTCCATATTTTTAAAAACTTTTTAAAATGTTTTTATACTGTAATAGTTCGTTAAGGGACTTGAAGCTGCAATCGTCCAATCACTTGTTGTGCTACCTCTACATAGCAGCGCTTCAGCACTAGTATGTGTATCATAAATACGATCTCTTCACTGGAGGATAATAACGGTAGTCATGGGAGTCATCAGCAGACCCCCGGCTGTCATGGCAACCCATGTGCCCCACTGGCATGTCACAGTTGCACCGATGGGAGTGTGGAATGATGCGTGTTCCTGTCAGAGCGTGATAAATTCCCCTCCTGTCAGTGATTTAACCTGCTGCTGTTAAAGGCATATGATGGCTTGTTAAATCAGCCATCATGTGTGGGAAAGATGCAGGCTCAGAGTGTGAGCCCACATCAAATGCAAGGACATGACATATGACGTAAATACAGTGGGTACGGAAAGTATTCAGACCCCTTTAAATTTTTCACTCTTTGGTTCATTGCAGCCATTTGGTCAATTCAAAAAAGTTCATTTTTTCTCATTATTGTACACTCTGCACCCCATCTTGACTGAAAAAAAACAGAAATGTAGAAATTTTGGAAATTTATTAAAAAAGAAAAACTGAAATATCACAAGGTCATTCATAAGTATTCAGACCCTTTGTTTAGACACTCATATTTAAGTCATATGCTGTCCATTTCCTTGTGATCCTCCTTGAGATGGCTCTACTCCTTCAAGGAAGTCCAGCTGTGTTTAATTAAACTGATAGGACTTGATTTGTAAAGGCACACACCTGTTTATATGGGTACCGTTACACTTAGCGATGCACCAGCGATCCCGACCACGATATGACCCGGTCAGGATCGCTGGTGCATTGCTAGTGAGCTGCCAAACAGGCAGATCTCACCAGCGACATAGCAGCGGTCGGGGGTCGCTACTTACCTGTCAGACGAGGCGACGAAGACGTTCTCCCGCCCGCGTCCACGCGTCGCTCTTCGCCACAGCAGGAAACTGACGACGAGAAACGGCCCAGGACGTTCTCGTGCGATCAGCGATAACCAGCGGGGAACCGGTCAGAGGTAAGTATCACACATAGCGATATTGCTAGCAATATCGCTGCTGCGTCACAAAACCAGTGACGTTACAGTGATATTGCTAGCGATATCGCTAAGTGTAACGGGCCCTTAAAAGACCTCACAGCTCACAGTGCATGTCAGACCTAATGAGAATCATGCGATCAAAGGAACTGGCCAAGGAACTCAGAGACAGAATTGTGGCAAGGCACAGATCTGTCCAAGGTTACAAAAGAATTTTTGCAATACGCAAGGTTCCTAAGAGCACAGTGGCCTCCATAATACTTAAATGGAAGAAGTTTCGGACCACCAGAAGTCTTCCTAGACCTGGCCGTCCAGTCAAGCTGAGCAATCATGGGAGAAGAGACTTGGTGAGAGAGGTAAAGAAGAACCCCAAGATCACTGTGGCTTAGCTCCACAGATGCAGTATGGAGATGGGAGAAAGTTCCACAAAGTCAACTATCACTGCACCCCTCCACCAGTCGGGCCTTTATGGCAGAGTGACCCGATGGAAACCTCTCCTCAGTGCCAGACATATGAAAGCCTGCATAGAGTTTGCTAAAAAACACATGAAGGACTCCCATCCTATGAGAAATAAGATTCTGTGGTCTGATGAGACGAAGATAGAACTTTTTGGTGATAATTCTCAGCATTATATATGGAGAAATCCAGGCACTGCTCATCACCAGCCCAACACAATCCCAACAGTGAAACATGATGGTGGCAGCATCATGCTATGGGGGTGTGTTTTAGCTGCAGGGACAGGACTACTGGTTGCAATTGAAGGAAACATGAATGTGGCCAAGTACAGAGATATCCTGGATGAAAACCTCTTCCAGAGTGCTCTGGACCTCAGACTTGACCGAAGGTTCACCTTCCAACAAGACAATGACCCTAAGCACACAGCTAAAGTAACAAAGGAGTGGCTTCAGAACAACTCTGTGACCATTCTTGACTTGCTCAACCAGAGCCCTAACCTAAACCCAATTGAGCATCTCTGGAGAGACCTGAAAATGGCTGTCCACCAACGTTCACCATCCAACCTGAAGGAACTGGAGAGGATCTGCAAAGAAGAATGGTAGAGGATCCCCAAATCCAGGTGTGAAAAACTTGTTGCATCATTCCCAAGAAGACTCATGGCTGTACTAGCTCAAAAGGGTGCTTCTACTCAATACTGAGCAAAGGGTCTGAATACTTATGACAAGTTGATATTTCAGCTTTTCTTTTCTAATAAATTGCAAGAATGTCTACATTTCTGTTTTTTTTTCAGTCAAGATGGGGTGCAGAGTGTACATTCATGAGAAAAAAAATGAACTTTTTTAAATTTACCAAATGGCTGCAATGAAACAAAGAGTGAAAAATTTAAAGAGGTCTGGATACTTTCCATACCCACTGTATACTTTATATGTTTTTAAAGGTATTATAGTGTACAGCTCTTTGCCTAATTAATCAGCCACTCTGCAGTACCAGTTGCCAGTACTAGGTTGGCTACCTAGGCATGGAGCACTTGCATGAGTAGGTTCTATGCTTTATCACCTGCTCATGCCATTGTGATGCTGGGCAGATCACTGGATCTGCCTCTGCTAGCAGCCTGCGAGAGAGCACAGTTCAGGCCAGCAGCACAACTTTGCCGCTTGTCCAAACTGTCTTCAGGAGCAACTGCCCCTCAGCAAGGCAGGGTGTTAGGGTTTGGGAGCGGAGAATTCATGAAGATACTAACTTGAGAACATCCCTTTATCCAGTGAAACAGTTATTTCTCTGAGCCTGCATGTACTTTGGCTTCCACTATCAAAATTCTTTGTTCAATTTTTCATGTTGGACATTCTAGTAATAGGAAAGTTGAGCTCTGACTAGTTGCCGAGGGTCTCAAAAACAGTTTTACTATAACACAGTTATAAGTGATTAATGAGGCCCAATTAGCATCTTCCTGCACAAATCAGAAAAGGGAAGCCGGTCTGTTTATCATTGCCCAGCCTGCCTTCCTACACTTCCACTTACATTATATACATTTATATTTGTACTCAATTTAAAAGATTGAAAGCCGGATATATGCATAATAATAAAAATACATACTTTAATAACCATGGTGGCTACCTATAATGGATTGTAACCAGGAAAACATTGTTCTCCACTTGTTTCTTTTTTTTGTCTGACTTAGATCCTTATAACATGTAGCGAAATGCTTCTAAAGACCTAAAATATAAAGTCCACTTTTCCCGGCATATAATCTAATGTTACTAAATGCATCCACTGTAAAGAGTGTTCTGCTTATAGTTTGTGAATATGCAGCAGAGCAACAGCAATAAAAACATATACTACATACAGCAGGTGAAATAAGTTTTGAACGCGTCACCAATTTTCTGCGTAAATATATTTCTAAAGGTGCTATTGACATGAAATTCTCACAAGATGTCAATAACAACTCATGCAATCCACACAGGCAAATAAATCAAACCATAGATATCCATAAATTAATTTATATCTAATAATGAAAAATGACACAAGGAAAAAGTATTGAACACATGAAGAAAGAGAAGTGCAAAAAGTCATTGAAAGTAATCTCATCAGCTGAAATCTATTAGTAGTTAGAAAGCGATCCTTCCACTTAGTGAAAAATAATATCAGCTGGTTCAACTGATGGCCTATAAAAAGGTGTACCATTACCTATGTGTCCAAAAGAAACATCCAAAGATGGATACAATTTGTGAGCTGTCTCAAGACCTTTGCAACATTATTATTGCAAAACATACTGATGTCTTTGGTTGCAGAAGAATTTCTAAACTACTGAAGGTTCCAGTGAGCACTGTTGGGAACATAATGCAGAAGTGGAAAGAACAGGGGCTGGCTAGCACTTTTCAGCCTGAGGGGCAATCACAAGGCAGTGGCCCTCGAGTTGCATTCACCCACCTTTTGCCTAACTTACCTCTGGCTACTGCATTAAAGCAGCAGAGATAACAGGCTTTAAAAACAGGCTTGTACATAGATAACTAAATAGAATGGAGCTTGCTGCATAGATATGGGAGCAGAACCAAGCTTACTGCCCACATACATACTGTAACAGAAGCAAGCTCACTACATAGACATGAGATAAGGGAGCAGAACCAAGCTTACTACATAGCTATGGGAGCAGAACCAAGCTTACTACAGAGATAATGGAGCAGAAAAGAGATTACTACAGAGCTATGGGATCAGAACTGAGCTTACTACAGAGATAAGGGAGCAAAACCAAGGTTACTACAGAGATAAGGGATGCAGAATTAGGTTACAACACTGATAAGAGAGCAGAACCAAGCTTACTACAGAGCTATGGGAGCAGAACCGAGCTTACTGCAGAGATAAGGGAGCAGAACCAAGCTTACTACAGAGCTATGAGAGCAGAACCGAGCTTTCTACAGAGATAAGGGAGCAGAACCAAGCTTACTACAGAGCTATGGGAGCAGAACCAAGCTTATTACAGAGCTATGGGAGCAGAACCGAGCTTACTACAGAGATAAGGGAGCAGAACGAGGGTTACTACAGAGATAAGGGAGCAGAACCAAACTTACTACAGCGCTATGGGAACAGAATTGACCTTACTACTGAGCTATGGGATCAGAACAAAGCTTACTACAGAGCTATGGGATCAGAACCAAGCTTACTACAGAGCTATGGGATCAGAACCGAGATTACTACAGAGCTATGGGATCAGAACCGAGCTTACTACAGAGCTATGAGAGCAGAACCGAGCTTACTACAGAGATAAAGGCAGATCCGAGCTTACTACAGAGATATGGGAGCAGAATCGAGCTTACTACAGACATAAGGGAACTGAACCGAATTTACAACAGAGATAATATAGCAGAATGGACAGGACTTGAAAAAATTAGTAGATCAAGGTCTTACCAAATACAGGGAAAGATTGCAGGGTTTCTTTTACGAGTTTGCTGACAAGTGCGGGGGTCCGTTGGCTAGAAGTATTCATCCAAGGAGCCTCAATACCTATATACCCTCTATTCGCAATACCAGAGGGGTAGTGGTGAATGAATCAGGTCAGAATGCTCAGTCGTTCAGGGACTATTATGAAGCGCTCTATAACATCACGGGTCACTATGCAGACATGTCCCCCACACGTGAGCAAATGAAAATAGATCAATATATCAGAGAGACTGCCCTTCCCTCGATATCGGCGGACCTCAGGGAGACCCTGAATTTGCCTTTTAGTGAGGAGGAGCTTACACAAGCGATCAAAATGTCCTTGACTAATAAAAGTCCTGGCCCAGACAGCTACACAGCCAAATTTTACAAATTACTAGCCCCCAATTAACACCTTTTTTGACCAAAGTTCCAAAGTGTTTTACATGGTCTCTTCAGGGCACCCAATTGCTGACCAGACACTGGAGGCTCATATTTCTCTCATTTCTAAAGCCGGGAAGGACCCTAAATAATGCCCCAGCTACAGGTCAATCTCACTAATCAACCTAGATGTAAAATTATACTCCAAAGTATGAGCAATGAGATTGGCCACATATCTACCAGACTTAATTCCTACTGACCAGGTAGGGTTTGTCCCATGGAGAGAGGTGAGGGACAATACTACTAAGACACACTTACTTATGTTCCACAGTAAAATGACAAAGTCATCCACAAGTATTCTATCTGTCGATGCTGAAAAGGCATTTGGCTGGGTGAAATGGTCCTTTCTCCATAGTGCACTCCGTCAGATCAATATGGGTCCTAACCTACAAGAGAAGATAATGGCTATATATCATAACCCCACAGCTAAAGTAAAATGCAATTGTGTCTTTTCAGATTCTTTTAAGATATCAAATGGAACGAGACAGGGCTGCCTGCTGTCACCGCTGCTGTATATTATACTGATGGAGCAACTAGTGGTAGCCCTTAGAAACAACCCCAATATTACTGGTATACAGCTTGGGCCTACAGTACATAAACTCTCCTTATATGCAGATGACTTATTGCTGTATATCACGAACCCGAGACTTTCACTATCCGTGGTCATGAGGGAGTTTGATAGGTATAGCAGGGTAAGTAACTTTAAAATCAATCCATCTAAGTCTGAGATACTTAATATTACGGTGCCGAGTCGGGAGAGGGTGGTGCTACAAAACTCATTTCCCTTTTGGTGGTGTTCGACATCAATGCAATATCTGGGGTTACAGTTGTCATCAGAGACTTCCCAATTATATCAGGCCAACTTCGCCTCTCTTTTAACATGTATTACAGCTGACCTTCAAAGATATGGGAGAGCTAGGCTGTTCTGGTTTGGTAGAATAAATGTCATCAAAATGGATATTCTCCCCAGACTGTTGTACCTGTTCCAGGCAGTCCCGGTGATACACACAGGTAAATTTTTTAAGCATCTAGACACAGTCTGTAGTACATTTATATGGGGACTGAAGAGACCTCGACTTGCTCACTCACTGCTTAGCAAACCCAAATCAGAGGGCACTACGGGCATGCCGAACTTGAGAGACTACCATTGGGTGACCATATTGATAAGGGCCTTGGACTGGTTTCATGATCAGGGAGTAAAACAATGGGTCTCGATAGAAAGGTCTCTTTCACCACTGGCACTGACTTTGCTACTTTGGACCCCTAAGATACATTGTAACTGGACTGCCTCCTACCTTTTCTGACACATAATCTACTTAACATATGGGACTCCACTATTTTGGCACGGAGTTTCTCAAGCAGCCCGGTCCCATGACCACAGTGTTTGACAATCCCGAGTTTCTTCCGGGTGTTGGAGTAGGGTCGTTTTTGGTGTGATCCAACACACCAAAACTCCGAGTGATGAACATCTCTAGGATGCTAGCAAGACGACAAGTACTGGCAGGACTGAAGCATGAATTTCTAGATCTCCACATCTCATAGTTTGCATATTTGCAACTACGTTCCTTCATGTTGTGGTGTTTGCAGGTACGTAGGATGCAGCGTCGAGTCACGAGACAACTACGGTGCTTTTAAAGATTCGTTTATGGGACTTGAGGGGACTTCCCTCAGTCACGGCCTGATCACCGAAACAGGGGTAACACAGGTTGCCCACGCAGGGGCTCTAAACAAGCAAACACGGTAATGTAGAACACGACTACTCTAGGCAACGGCCGGTCCTTAAGTCTAGAGTCAACTTAGCTGTCCCGCCGTCCCTCGCCGGTTCTGGCTGCTGGCCTTTCGACGGAAGAGTTGCTGGTCCCAGTTGTTGAGGCGCTGTTGGAGTCTTCGCGCTCGCTGGCGTGCTGAGGCCTTTGGAACTGGCAGGCGGCAGGGGTGTACAGTGGCGAGTGACAGACCACCTGCGCAGCTAACGGCAGCGACGGGGAGTCCACGGTCAGGAGTGGCCCGGCCCCTGATGCAGCCCGGAGCGGGACAGTGGTGGCCGCCGACGGCGCCGTGCTGGTCGCGGCCACTGTTGTGCGCCGGGTGGCTGCAGGTGACTGGGCACGGGCTGCGGATCCGAGCTCAGGGGAAGCGGCCGCCACAGCCGCAGGCAGAGGGGAGATAACAGCGACCGCGAGCTGTGCTGGGGCCGCAGTGGCCGCGGGCTGTGGAGAGGCAGCAAGTCTGGGACGATTTGCTGGATACCATCCCCCTGGAGTCCTCAGTCAGAGTCCTCCCTGGCGCTGGTCAGTCACTCTGGTTGGCAGTCGCTCCCACGCTCTCCTATTCTCTCTGTCCCGGTCTGCTGACCCATCCTCTGGGGAATTGCCTGCCCCCTTTTTACTGGTTCCTCCCCTAGCTCACCTGTCTGTCACAAGGGTGCATCGCTGAATACTGTCCCCCGGGGACAGTTTCCCCCGGAACCTGGATGATGGCCCCCTTGGTTCCGGCCCGGGCATCTGGCAGGGGGGGCGCTCCTCCCACACTCCCCCGCCCTGTATGCTAGCCAGTCCTCGGGCGAGGGTTTTCGTAAACTCGGTTTAGCTTTTTGGGACGCCAGTCCTTGTCGCCATACGAACTGGTCCTGTTCGTAACATACAGGGGGTTTGCCAGCTGTTGACCACTCGGAGCGTCGAAGCTCAGGTGTGGTGGAGTCTTCTGGGGTGGTGGAGAGTGGTTGACTAGTTGGTCCTGGTGGACTGTCCGGGTCCACTGTAGTCCTTTCAGTAGGGCGACCCGCAGATGCGAAGGGGAAGTCCTCTTCGTCGTCCAGGTCCCAGATCGGGGGCCAGGGGTCGGCTCGAGATGCGGGGGATCAGTAGACGTACATGGTCGTAACAAGTTACAGTGCACCACCTGAGTGAGAGATGCGTTGCTTCTTTCCGATTGTATATCGTACACAGGTCCATCAGGGCTTATTCGGCACAACACTCGGTATGGGTTTTCCTCCCACCGTGGTTCTAACTTATTCTGGGGGCGTTGATCAAGGACGAGTACTCGATCCCCCGTCTGAAATTCAATGGGTGGGGGCAGTGCTCCCCCTGGTGTTCTAGATCCTGGAGCTTTGTATGAACGATACGATGGAGGGTCTTCAGCCGGTGCCAGTGGCTGCGGACCCACGAGGATACTCTGGTCCAGGGTTGGGGTTCTTCCGGGTTCAATTCCACCTCCATAATTCCTTTGCCTTCCTGTCCAAACAGCAGTGAGTAGGGGGTGTAACCAGTTACTCGGTGTACCTGATTGTTATATACCCACACTAGCTCGGGGACATATTCAGGCCAGCGGGCCTTCCGGTCGCTCTCCAGGGTGCGCAACATGTGGATCAGCGTACAATTGAATCTTTCGCAGGGTCCGTTTCCCTGTGGGTGGTATGGTGTAGTGCGTGATTTATCGATGCCGTACAGATGGTGTAGCTCTTCCATGACCTTTCCTAGGAAGCATGCCCCTTGGTCCGAATGTATTCATTGTGGACAGCCATACACTTGAATAAAGTTCTTTCAAATCGCATAGGCGGCCGACTCTGCTGTTTGGTCTCGGGTGGGGGTGACCACGGCGAACTTGGTGAAATGGTCCACCATCACGAGACAGTGTTCATACCCCTGGTAGGCAGGACCTATGGTTAGATAGTCCACCGTAAGAAGTTCCAAAGGGGCTGATGTTACAATAGTTTGCACCGGGGCTCTTTGCGCGGGGGGCTTTGTGAGCTCACACGAGCGACAGGTACGACAAACTTCTTCTACAGCCGTGTGCAAGTGTGGGTGGTACATTATCTGCTGCAACCATTGTAGCGTCTTTTGAGCAACAAAATGAGCCCCCTTTTCATGGGCCTCCCGGGCTAGTTGGTCGAGATGGGTTCCGGGCACGATCACCTGCCATATTGTAGCTGACGTAGTTCGCGACAGGGTTTTTCGATGAAAAAGTCCCTTTTTGATGGTTAATTTTTCCCACTGCTGCAACATCAGTAACACATCTTGGGTCAAAGTTTGTCTTTGTGAGCCCGTGGGCAATTTACCGGTAGCCACCCAACGGCGCAGGAGCCCAATTTCCGGGTCTTCTTGTTGCTGCTGGATCCAGTTATCACGGGGCTGTTCCAGCATCCCCCCTAGGAGTTCCGAACGAGGCGCTTCTTGCGCGCGGACCGCAAGTGCGGCGGTGGTCATGGCGAACGGCGTCTCGTCTGCTTCCAATTCGTTGTCTCGACTTCGTCCTGGGGTGGTGTGTCGGATTCTGGAGAGCGCGTCGGCATGCACATTCTCAGCTCTCCGTTTGTAGATGATCTTATAATTGAACTTGGCCATCCGAGCCACCCACCGCTGCTCGAGGGCCCCTCAGTTTGGCATTCTCTAGATGGGCTAATGGGTTGTTATCGGTCCACACCACTACCTTGGAGCCCGCCAGGTACTCTGCGAATCGCTCCGTCGTGGCCCACACCACCGCAAGGAGCTTGAGCTTAAAGGAGCTGTAGTTGTCCGAGTTGCGTTCTGAATCGTGCAGCGATCGGCTACCATAGGCAATCACTTTCTCCCGGCCGTCCTGCACCTGTGACAACACAGCTCCTAGTCCCTGGAGGCTCCCGTCGGTATGCAGGATAAACGGTTGCGAGAAATCCACATATGCCAATACCGGGGCGTCCGAAAGTGCAGCCTTGAAATTTTGAAACGTGTCCTCTTGTGGTTGCTGCCACTGGATCTTCCGTCCATTCGTCCCGGCGGGAGCCTTCTTCAGCAGGTCTTGCAGGGCTCGAGCTTGGCGTGTAAAGTTCTTCAGGAACCGATGGAAGTAGCCGGCCAACCCCAAGAAAGCTCGCACGTCCTTCACCGTCTCAGGGGTGGGCCACCCCTGGATGGCGGCAACCTTTCCCAGAGAGGGTCGGACGCCCTCCGCCGAGATGGTATGCCCCAGGTACTCGATTTGGGTGCGGAACAGGTGGCATTTCTGGGGCTTCACCTTTAACCCGTACTTCTGCAGCCGGCCGAGCACCTGTCCCAACCGCTTCAGGTGGTCCTCGAACGTGGCGGAATAAATGATAATATCGTCTAGGTATATCAACGTGGCTTCAAAGTTGAGGTCTCCTAGACACCACTCCATCAGCCGCTGGAAAGTTCCGGGGGCGTTGGCCAGCCCAAACGGCATCCGATTGAACTCGAACAGTCCCATGGGAAGGATGAATGCTGTCTTGGCCCTGTCTTCTTCCGACATCGGCACCTGCCAGTACCCACTGGCCAGGTCAATGGTTGAAAAGTACATCGCGTTCCCCAGAGCGGACAGAGACTCTTCAATGCGGGGCAGTGGATACAAATCCTTGATGGTGCAGGCGTTTAACTTCCGGTAGTCCACGCAAAAATGCAGCATGCCATCCTTTTTCCAAACCAGGACAATAGGGGCCGCCTAGGGGCTTTGGCTCTCCCGTATGATCCCCTTTCGGAGCATTTGGGCTAATAGAGTCTTCACTTCCTGATATAGCTGCGGTGGTATTTGCCGATATCGCTCCCGGATGGGGGCTGCTCCTGCCATGGGGATCCCATGCGTGATGGCTGTGGTACATCCGAAATCGTCCTCGTGGCTGGTGAAGATGCTGTAAAATTGCCCAAGAAGTGTCTCTACTTGGAGAAGCTGGGCTGGAGCTAGGCCAGAGTGTTCGGCCTGCATTCTTTCCAGAATGACCTGACCTTTTTCTTGGGCTGAGGGTGGGCAGCTTGTTGGATTCATACCGTTACCGCCCAGGGGTCTTCAGGTTGTGCCCTTATCTGGACTGCGGGGTCCGGCAGCATCTCCTCCAATGGCCTCACCAGCTTGGCCATTTCGGCCCCGGGCTTCAGGGTGACATCTTGATCTTCCAGGTTGACACAATGTACCAAGACAATCCCTTCCCGCACGGTGGCCAGGGAGCAGGCCACTAGGATGCCAGGGTGCAGGCGCTCCGAGTAACATGGCTCCACCTGCACCTCCACGCCCTCCAGTGGTATCGGGGTGCGGATCAGCAGAGCCACCACCGTCTGCCCCGGAAGAAGC
Source organism: Dendrobates tinctorius (assembly GCF_039654945.1). Lineage (NCBI taxonomy): Eukaryota > Metazoa > Chordata > Amphibia > Anura > Dendrobatidae > Dendrobates > Dendrobates tinctorius. Next base: position 44,690,483 of record NW_027361690.1, on the reverse strand, counting down.
ATGAGCGGAGGGGCCGCCGGTGCGATGACCTTGCCCAGCGCCTCACCCTCCTGACACTCCTGGAGCACTCATGCCTCCCGCACCAACTGCTGGAAGACCTGCCCCTGGGCCGTGCGAGAACCCCACTGACTTAGGGTCTCCTGCGTGGAATCGTTGAGGAGTAGATTGCCGAACTCCCGCAGTAGATTTATGCCCAAGATGACCGGATGATGGTCGTTAGTCTCTCCTTGGGTCAGGACCACTCCCCGGCGGCCGAGGGGTTTACCACATAATGTCATTTGCAGCCTCACCACTCCAGCGACAGGTACCGGCAGTTGGTTTGCGGCCACTAGTCGTATCATGGGCCCCCACTGGGGCCTGGCCGCTTCTGGGAAATGCTGCCGGAAGTACGTTGCTGGCATGGTCGTCACCTGCGACCCCGTGTCCACCAGGCATCGCACCACACGACCCTCGACTTCGACCCATACTATTGGGCACATAGCGACCAATTCTTCGGGACTTCCACCACCCCTTGTTGTGACTTCTGGCTCCGAGCGGCGTCCCCCATGCCCGGAGCCCTCTAGTTTAATGCCCGCTGGGGTGGGTATTTCCCACGCCACGGACACTCCCGTGCGGAGTGACCCGGTTCTCCACACTCATAGCACCGGGATGGTGAGGCTCGGCCACCCCGGGTATTAGGAGGCCCCCAGGGCCCGGGATTGTAGCTGGTTCGGCTGGGCCCGGGCTCCGTTCTCTTCTTTACTTTGGCCAGCTCACCCTGGATGCTTTTAAGCTCTTGTCTGATTTCCGCAATCCATTGGGGTTCTTCGACCGCACTTATGGAAGACTCCATGCTCCGGACCTTCCCCACGGGAGCCCTCATCCCCTGCTCCTGCTCTCGCGCCCGGGCCTGACTCCCCACCTCAGAGAAGGCTAAATGTGGGTTCACTCGGATCTGCTCCCGCAACGCCTGTATGATTAACGGGTCCCGGAGTCCAGTCACTAGCAGGTCATGCAGGGTAATGTTGATGGGCCCCACCCCCATTCCATCCGTCCTTTCGATGGCGGTGTGTAACTCCTGGAGGGCATTCATATACTGGGTGATGGTCTCCCTCTCCCCCTGCATCCGACTAAATAACCAGGTTCTCAACTCCCCCAAGTCTGTTGGGTCCCCGTGGGTCTCTTCCAGAATCTGCAAGACCCTGGCGAAGGTGTTACGGTGCCCCGGGGGTCACAACATTACCAACTTCCGGGCTTCTCCATTCAGTGCCATGAGAGCTACCTCAGCCTCTAAATCGGGGGTCATGGGGTGCATGCGGAAAAGGCCCCGCATCCGTTCTGTCCAGCTCCACAACAGCGCATCGGTGCCAGAAAACCGGGTCAAGTTAATTAGCATAGCCCCCAGGGAGATGCTGGAGCAGGGACCCCCGTCATCAGCAGCGGCCGCAACCCCACTCTGATCAGGTGCACCGCCATCTGCGCTCGGAGACTGCATCCTGCTGACTACGCCAAATGTGGTGTTTGCAGGTACGCAGGATGCAGCGTCGAGTCACGAGACAACTACAGTGCTTTTTAAGATTAATTTATGGGACTTGAGGGGACTTCCCTTAGTCACGGCCTGATCACCGAAACAGGGGTAACACAGGTTGCCCATGCAGGGGCTCTAAACAAGCAAACACGGTAATGTAGATCATGACTACTCCCGGCAACGGCCGGTCACTATAGGGCCGCGGTGTGGCCGACTACGGGTCCTTAAGTCTAGAGTCAACTTAGCTGTCCCGCCGTCCCTCGCCGGTTCTGGCTGCTGGCCTTTCGACGGAAGAGTTGCTGGTCCCAGTTGTTGAGGCGCTGTTGGAGTCTTCGCGCTCGCTGGCGCGCTGAGGCCTTTGGAACCCCACGGGCCCCGGCGGAGTCCTGGGACGAGTAGGCCGCAGCCCCCGGAGCCTGACAGGCGGCAGGGGTGTACAGTGGCGAGTGACAGGCCACCTGCGCAGCTAACGGCTGCGATGGGGAGTTCAAGGTCAGGAGTGGCCCGGCCCCGATGCAGCCCGGAGCGGGACAGTGGTGGCCGCCGACGGCGCGGTGCTGGTCGCGGCCACTGGTGTGCACAGGGTGGCTGCAGGTGACTGGGCACGGGCTGCGGATCCGAGCTCAGGGGAAGCGGCCGCCACAGCCGCAGGCAGAGGGGAGATAACAGCAACCGCGAGCTGTGCTGGGGCAGCAGTGGCCGCGGGCTGTGGAGAGGCAGCAAGTCTGGGACGATTTGCTGGATACCGTCCCCCTGGAGTCCTCAGTCGGAGTCCTCCCTGGCGCTGGTCAGACACTCTGGTTGGCAGTCGCTCCCACGCTCTCCTATTCTCTCTGTCCCGGTCTGCTGACCCATCGTCTGGGAAATTCCCCGCCCCCTTTATACTGGTCCCTCCCCTAGCTCTCCTGTCTGTCACAAGGGTGCGTCGCTGAATACTGTCTCCCGGGGACAGTTTCTCCCGGAACCTGGATGACGGCCCCCTTGGTTCCAGCCTGGGCATCTGGCAGGGGGTGCCGCTCCTCCCACAATGTCGTCCCTCCAGCCGGCTCCTTTAAGCGAGACAGATCTGTCGCCACTGGAATCATTGATGATACAAGAGACAAGCCCTGCACATTCAGTCTCACAAGTATACTCAATTCTTATGTCAGAGGGAGCTGAGAATAAGTAATTGTTTGCCTTGGATTGGGAAGGGGAGATTGGGCTTGTGTTTTCTTTTGAGCAATGGAAAAAAGCTTTCCTTTTGTGCACACAGACTCCATTTAGCTTGTAGGGCTCAGGAAACAAACTTTAAATCTTTATCTAGGTGGTACAGATGTCCAGCCCACCTTCATAAGATATATCCACTGGTATCTGACCTCTGCTGGAGATGCAAGGCATCTGAGGGTGCCATGCTCTACATCTGGTGGGATTGTCCACCAATTAAAAGACTTTTCAATAAGGTCTTTGAAATTTATTCAAATATTTCTGATGACATCATTCAAAGTAACCCACAGCTGGGCCTACTGTCAATGATCGCAGGCTCCTTCAGGAGCATCAAGGTAGGACTCCTAAAACATTGCATAACGGCCACTCATACTATCATTCCTAGGAAGTGGTGTTCTAAGACAGCCCCCAATATCGGGGATTGGATCGTTGAAATGGATTTCCTATGTAGGATGGAGAGTCTATCTACTGTAACGACACAGCATGAGGATAAGTTTTACAAAACATGACAGTAATGGTTTATGTTTCACGAATCATCTGAATTCCTAACACTCTTGAAGACAAATTAGCGGAGTAGGGTAGAACAGAGAGGCAGTTAACACAAACGGGAGAGATTGAACTCTCCTCATACTTCACCCCTCAGTTCCCTTCTCTTCCCCCTACCCCCACTTTCTTCCGTTCCCTTAATCAGACCCCCCCCATTTCCTCCTTTCTCTTTTTTCCGTACTTTCTATTACCTATTCTACACTCTTTTCTTCTTTTCATTCTATTTTGTTTATCGGATGTTTATGATGATAAGGAATATGATACTTAAGACAGCATTATGGCAACGGTCTGGACAATCAATTAATGGTTATTGTGTGAATCCGACTCATGTAAGACGGTAATGGTTTACTTGATTGTCTTGCTGTTTTACTTGATTGTTTTGCTATTTTTTGCTTTTCCTTGTCCTTGCATGGATACTTTTTACTTTTTGTATGTTATGTATGAAAGTATTCAATAAAAACCTTTTAAGAAAACAAAAATTATCAGAAGAGTTGTCCACGAGTTAAGGACCAAAAAAAAGGGTATTCAGCTCACCATTAGATGAATTCCTGTGGCTTTGGGTGTGGACTCCAGGATGGTGCTCGGAAAAAGCGGCTGTGGTAATCAAACAAAAAAGTTCCAGCAACAAACATCCAAATCAGATGGTTGAATAGACGTTAAAACTTCATCTTTATTGCAATATCTTTGAAAACATGCTGTTAAAATTGTAGATCTAGGGGATTACGCATTTCGAACAAAAATGTTCTTAGTCTCAGCCATTTTTGTTCGAAACGCGTATGCACTCTTACCACGCAAGGCTCCCATTGCTGAACAAAAAGCATGTTCATGCACGTTTAAAGTTTGCTCAACAACATTTAGACAAGCCTGTGAAATACTTGGAGAATTTAGTCTGGTCAGATGAGATCAAAATTGAACTCTTTGGATGCTATAATACACACTATGTTTGTAGGCTAAAAGAGAACTTCATATCTCCCCAAAAATACCATACAACAGTGAAGTTTGGAGTTTGGAGGTGAGAACATCATGGTGTGGGGCTGTATTTCAGTATACGACACTGGATGAATTGACAAATGTACCGAGACATTCTTGATGAAATATCTGCTGCCATCTACCAGGATGATGAAGATGAAATGAGCGTGGACATTTCAGTAAGCCAATGATCCCAAACACACAGCCAAGGAAACTCTTACTTGGTTTCCAAAAAAAAATAAAGCTGCTCAAATGGCCCAGCCAATCACCGGACCTGAATCCAATAGGAAATTTTTGAATGAAACTAAGCTCTGAGTTCATAGAAGGAGCCCATGGAACCTTCAGGTTTTGAAGAGTGTTTGTGTGGAAGAATGGGCCAAAATCACACATAAGCAATGCATGCGACAAGTTTCCCTATACAGAAGCCGTCTTGAAACTGTCATCACAAGCAAAAGCTTTTGTGCGGAGTATTAAATAAATTTCAGTAAGCGTGTTCAATGCTTTTCAATACTTTTCTATTTGTGACTTGCAGATTTGGTGCGGATTTATATCTGCAGAATGTCAATTCTTTAAGCATTTTTGCTGCAGATTTCACCCATTCTAATGAGTGGGGAAAAATCGGCCCCAAAAAACACAAGTAAAAATGCTGCAAAAACAGCGTGTTTTTCCTGCCAAAAGATGCAGAAATAGCGCAGAAATTACTGCACCAAATACTTAACGTTTGTATATACTCAAAGACTCACCGAATTCTTATTGTGGGAATATAGGCTTACTGCAACAAAATTGGCATGATGCAGATTTCAAAACTGAACTTTATGCTTCATGCAAAAAAGCACAGTATGCATGAAATTTAGATAAATCCCACACATTTTGATAGATTTTTTTTGCAATGAAAATACACAATGGAAAAAATGCACAAAATACTCATTGTGGAAACAGGCTCTGATTCAGGAAATCAGTATGGTGCAGAAGTCTTAATGAGTGGAGCCACTGGAGTAACATGAGCCTAAGTCATTAAGAAGGCCATGACACTTAATGAATTAGGCGCATCTTTCATGTTTTCTGGCAGAAATGTACTGTAGTCAGAGACTGGAATACATTTCTGCAGTAGGTTACAATATGGAAGTGATATATTTTTTCATAAATTTGACGGGTAGGCGAAGGCATGCCCCTTCTTGCCCATGCTCTGAATATTTTGGTGTATATTGGCATAGCTTGCCAGGAAAACTCCAAAATCTGCAATAATTTTGCGCAACTTCCAAATTCTGCTAAAATATTGCAACTTGTTAAGGTGTTTTATGCCTGAATTCTGGAAAAAGTAAGTTAATGAATAGATCCCTTAGCCTTAAATAGCAAACCTTTCGGCCCTGAATTATCGAGTAGTTTTTGCCAGTTTTCTGTGTTTATACACCAGTCCTGGGAAAATCTTCCACAGTGTGTAGAGCTGGAACTGAACGTGGTGAAGCCCACCCCTCAAATTTATCATAATTTGCACCATAAAAAGGATAATTATCTGCCAGTATTATCAAAATTGAAGACAACTTCCCAACTTCATTTGCTGAAATGCAGGTAAAAACTTGTAAAAAAAAGCCTCCGCTGTTCTTCACTTTTGCCTACAGAAACTCGTTTTCCGCTCTACAGCCCTTTGGTGAACAAACTGTCTTCAGTTGCAGCAAAATATTTAAAACTTTGAATCATCAGTCCAGAGCACCTGCTGCCATTTTCTGCCTTTTTTTGCCCTGTTTCTAAACAGTAGATGGGCGAAGCTGGGTGTCACTCGTAGGTGCCAGTTCTGAGCTAATGGCACTGCTGGGCATCTTCAGAATTGAAAGGAAAGTAAGCAAGATGTGTCTTTTATCTGCTGCACTAAGTTTCCTTTGCCAAAGACTGTATCTAGCATTGCTCATTTCTTGGTTCATCTTCAAAAGAGCTTGAACAGCACATTCTAAACCCCAGTCTGCTTTCACATTTTTGCTTGGGAGATACCTTGCTGCTGCAATATAACTACCAGTGCTGCCATGGTGTATGACCATTGCCATGAAATTGTCTTCCAAAACCTCTCCTTTGTAGCAGAGTTTGACTCTTCCTCATCCAGTGTTAAGCCTCCTACACAGCTGTTTCTGGTTTAGTTAAGGACTGTATTTCAAACTACAAATGAAAATGATGATCATTATAACCTGCTTGCTATAATTTGTTACTTATTGGGCTCGTGCAGACGGCCATATTTTTGGTCTGATTGTGATCCAACAAAACATTGGATCAACCAATGTTATTCTATAGAGCACAGGTTCTATTTATTTTCCTCTGACAGAGTCTGTACAAGGAAAAAATCGCAGCATGCACAAGTTGCTTTTCATATCGAGCTCACTTCAGGTCAGCCAGGGACTCCGCACAGCCTCACTGATTACCGCTGATTTCAGTGAGGCTGCGCGGAGTCCCTGGCTGATCAGAAGTGAACTCGATAGCGTGGAAAAGTTTCTGAACTTTTTGCCATGCTGTCAGATAACCTCAGGTCAGCTGGTGACTCCACGCAGCCTCAGTGACGTCAGCGGTAGTCAGTGAGGCTATGCGGAGTTCCCGGCTCACCTGAGGTGAACTGATAGCATGGGAAAAAGTTCAGAAACTTTCCCATGCTAATCAGTTCTTCTCTGGTCAGCCGCCCCGGGGCGCCTGCGCAGAGATTAATTCATTCATTCTGCAGTGGTTTACAGTGAGGCTGCTAGCATTAGCACCGGTCCCCGTTGTAAGCTAGTTAACCCCTTGTGATGGATTGCAGCGGGGGACCTGACTGAACAACGGAGAGGTATGTATATTGTTTTTTTTTATTTTATTTTTTTACAGAACATGGGCTTTTTTTGGATTAGCAGAATAATAAATTTGGTCAAAAACTTTGTGTATTTATTTAATTAAAATAATTTTTAATTAATGTGTGTGTGTCTATTTTTAACCCTTTACTATTTTAGGGTTAATAATGGATAGGTGTCTTATTGACACCTCTCCATTATTAACCCGGCTTAATGTCACCTTTCAGTAGGTGACATTAACCCATTATTATTAATCCGTGAGCCACCACTAAAGGTCATGGGAATAGAGAGACTAAGTGCCAGATTTCTTTTAGCCGGGGGGGCCAAAAACAATGGTCCCTCTCTAGGCTATTAATATGTGTCCTCACTCACTGGCTTTCCCTCTCTGGCGAAGAAAATTGCGTGGGAGCCCACTCAATTTTTTTCCACGATTACAGCCTTAAATTTAACCCCTAGAGTTCCAAATTTTTCCTAACACAAGCTATTAAATTGATTAAACACAGACATATATAAATCGTTTTGATATGACATGGTTTACTATATGTTAACCATGTGTCATATCATATCAGGTTCGGGAATGATTTTACAGAAGCCGGCAATTGATTTAGCAGCTATTAGGCTATGTAGATATTTATGAACTATAAATATATATATATATGTGTCTCAATATATATATATATGTATTCTATGTGTATATATCTATTCTTTCACTTCTAACATGTCAGTGTGAAGTTACTATACAGCGCATGGAATTGCCGGTTTTGAAAAAATGGATCTGTCGAAAAACGGAAGAAACGGATGGAAAAAATAATGTGACGGATCCGTTTTTTCACTGGATCCGCTAGCCAATGACATGTACTGTGTATATATATATATATATATATGTATATATATATATACATATATATGCTATGTGTATATATCTATTCTTTCTTTTGTGTTTTAACCTGACAGGGGCATGCTCAGTTAAGAAAAATGGATCCGTCGCTGGCATTTGACGGATGACGACGGATCCTGCACCCATAGGCTTTCATTCTAGCAAACGACGGACATCGACGGATCCGTCGCTGTCCGATTTTTCGAAGGATACAAAAAATGTTGCTTTGTGCGTCATGTCCGGCCGCCGGACAAGAAATCTTTGACAGATGCGGCAAACGACGGACGAAACGTGAGGCCATCCGTCGCTAATACAAGTCTATGAGAAAAAAACGGATCCAGCGGCATCAGTCGCCGAATCCGTTTTTTCAAAAAACTACGGATTCTGACTGATGGCAAAAGACTGATGTGTGAAAAGGGCCTAAGGCTGGTTTCACACTTGCGTTTTTTTCGCTGTTTTTTTGCGCAAAAAACGCATGCGGTTTTTTCCTATACTTTACATGGGTGCGCATACACATGCGTTTGTACACGTTTGTATGCGCTCGTGCTTTTTTGTAGTGCTTCCTGTTGCATTTTTTGTGCGTCCGAGTTGTCCCAAAAAAACGCATGTGCACACAATGCTGCGCACAAAATTCACCCAAACACCCATTATAGTCTATGGTAATGCGCACATCAGCGCAAAAAAAGCATGTTTCTTTAAAAAAAAAACATGCGCAAAACCGCAAAAAAGCACACAAACGCATGATGCGTCTTTTATGTGTGCTTGCACTGCGCACGGTGCGCAGCACAAAAGAACGCAAGTGTGAAAGTAGCCTAAGATGTGCTAAATTCAACAGGAGGCACATGTCTGGTTTTTAATATCAGTTGAACCACACTTTAAAAGCAAAGTCTGATTTTCATTATTTGAAATTCAGTAAATTGAAATTGAAAATTACTTTTGTCAGTTTAAAGTTATTTCAGTGACCAATCTGGGTTTTTCTTACTTAAAACAAAGGCACTAACAATTTTATCTATGTGTGTATGGCATATATGAAGATGGAAAAGCAAAGGGGTCAATTCATAATTTCTATTGCGTCTTTTCTTTGTCTATTTTTTTTTTTTAAATACATTAATTTTATTGGAAATTTTCATACAACATATAAGCAATCCAGGCTGTAGAAGATAATTAAGTACCCATATGCAGACTAGGCAAATGATAACATCGTTCACGGGTTCAGTTGGCATAATATCTATGCCTAGTTTTGTGTGCTTCTATCCTGTTTTGCTTGTACCATGTTCAGCTTTTCAATTGTACTTTTCTAAAGACACGTTTTTCTGTTTATTTTTTCAGTTTACCATTGTGGGTATGGTTTAGGTTTTCCAGATGTTGTTGAGTGATTCATAATTTGCGACTTTCCATAAAGTCAAAATATTTTTCTTCAATTTTACTTCCGTCCATGCTTGAACTAATGTTATATACACCAGAATTTTCTGCTCAATTTTTGCAACATTTTACAAATGTGAGATTTTCTCTAAAAAAAATCACCAAAAAAAGGTAAAAGACAAAAATAAAGTAGATTTTTTTACTTTGTGCAAAATACATGAATTGCCTGCACCATTTTGAAGAATTTGATGAAAAAAACAGCAACAAAATACCACAATACAAAAAAAGAAAAGTGGTTTCAAAAAAACCCCTTGCAAATGATGAATCGGGTCCAAAATGTCCGCACAGAGGAAACAAGGGTTACAGAAAGAAGGGAGATCATTTTCTTCCAGTATGTTATATATGGCCTTTGAGTTTCCAGAGAGCTAAAAAGGCACCAAAAAGAATCACTATACGCACATTTATGTTAAAGCAGTTAACTTTGTTAGGTTTTGAAAACCATGAAGTGACCTCATTATTCTTCAGGCGGCTTCCGCTTGCAAGACACCACTTTAGTATGTATGAAATTAAAAAAGACATTGGCGGCTGCGTGAAGCGCATTCTACGAATTCAAACATGATGCTGGGATGCTATTGTCTAAAAGACGCATGAATCTTTAGGGTAGTTTCACACACAATTTTCAAGGAAGTATACTGAGTTTTTCCAAGCGGTTTTCCACTTTTTTGTCAATAGGAAAATGTGCAAACTACTACAAACAGTACAGTTTCTCTTTTGTCTGTATTTTCACACATCAGGTGTATTTTGAGGTATCTGGCGTCTTTCAAAAGAACCACAAAAATGAAGCCTGGAGAAAACTGAAGAGGAGATGGCCAACGCCAACAACAGCAGTCTGCTACAGACACAATGACCAAGCACATTCCCCTTTCTACTGCACATACGCTGCGTCTACATAGATAGATTATGGAGTAAAGTAAAAGAAAACAGCATCATTCTATAGGATTGGGCATGAAGAGAGCAGCATGGGAGCGTGAAAAGGGGATGTGAAGTGTAGGCACTACAGCTGGTTTTATTACAAGTGCGCAGTAGAGATAAGTAGATCTTTTCAAATTCAAATTCACCAACTTCACTAAATTTTTCCAAAAATGAAAGGACTTGATAGCCTGTACTGGCTCAAAAAATACACAATGGGGAAAGGAAGGAATGAGAAAGAAAACCCTGCTGGCCACAAGAGCTAACATTTTATAGGAGAGAGAGGGAGAGGACAGCATTGATCATAAGAGCTTACACTCTACAGGTGAGAGAGAAGACCCCTCTAACCAACGAGGGGTTGATTCTGGGTTCTTGTAATCAAAATACCTAGAGGTTATGCCCTTTGTGTAGAGACAGTTCTGTGGATGCAGACTTAAATTTTATTGCTTTACTGATATTAAACATTTCCCTTACACGGCAGTATATCCTGACATTATTTGGGATTATATTAGTAGGGTTTTCCCACAAACAAAAGTTGATTTTAATCAATTCATCTTGGAATAATAATAACTTCCACAATTCGATGTGTTTAAATAAAATGTTCCTGTGCTGAGATAATCTTATAAATGTGTAATGGGCTGTGTCTGACTGTACAGGAACATGGTCTGATCATACCACAGCTCCTGGGCAGGGGGGAAGCAAAAGAGTATACAGACAGGACAGCATGGGATCACAGCTGATTCTTTTTGTGAGGTAAAATATTTCCCTGTCTGTTTTTAAACAATAATTTGCTTCAAAGAAAGAATAATTTGCAATGCCGTGCTGTAATGTCTGCATACTTTTTTACTTTCTCCCCTGCCCAGGAGATGTGGAATGATCAGACCATGTCCCTGTACGGTCAGACACAGCCATTACACAGTACACAGCAGGGACACATCTATAAGATTATCTGAGCACAGGAACATTTTATTTAAACACAAATCAAATTGTGGAAGTTATTATTATCCCAAGATCTATTGATTAAAATCAACTTTTGTTTGTGGGAAAACCCCTTTAAGCAATGATGGATAGCAAGTGGAACAATTTGACACCACATAACAGTATCATTTGATATAATTTATTTTCTCAGGTCTTTAAGGATAATGGTCAGAAAAAGGAAGAAAATACAATTGAACACCTTTATTTTACATTGTGTTTTAAGGTATTCTATTAAACAAATATTATTTACCCCAAATTGAGTCGTCTGAGCCTCACATTCATAGCGATGTTAAATATGGGTGCATTGTATAACATTCAACATCACTGTTGTGCATAGAGCAGATTCAGAATGGCATTGCGGGGCAGATGTTGAGGTGTACAGGAGTTTATCCCTCTGCTCCATGATGACTTTCGGTAATATTACTGTGTTAGCCTTTCTTCACTTTTGTTTGCACAGTAGGATTATTTTACCACAAGCTATTTACCGTAAAAGTATTCTGTCTGAGATTGGCACCATATATTGTTTCAGGATTATATTACCTGTTTTACTGGTTATTTGATAATTGTTCTTAAAGTGAGCAGAGGAGTTGGGACCCTTTTATTGTTTTTATTATTTTTTTTACTAATTAGCTAACTCAAACAATTGTTCTTAATTGTTCTTAAAGTGAGCAGAGGAGTTGGGACCCTTTTATAGTTTTTATTATTTTTTTTTTACTAATTAGCTAACTCAAACGATAAAGTTCTGTGTCCATACCAGCCACTTGGACTTTTAACAGGATATCTGGCTTGCTGTTATTGTTCCGATGCCTAACAAAGTTTGTTGAAAGGCTGTAGGACAGAGAAAAGTCTAGGGGCCAGCCGTGGTGCACAGTAGCAGCCAACTTAATGGCTAGGTGCCAGCCTCAGTGCTTTAGCACCCTGCTCCCTCGTTTGCTGTGCAGCTGGGGCAGCATGACTACCACTTCTTCCTCCAAACTACCCACATCACTTGGATGGCCTTAACTCCATATGGGGGCTAGGACCTCAACGTCCCCCATCGTATCATCGCACCTCTCCAATCTGTCCGTAGCTCTGATGCCCTACTAATCCACTTCTGTCCTTGCTACTCCTCCTCTTGTCCTCTCTACAAATCCCTTCATTGTCTCCCAATTCCACAACGTTTCTACTTCAAGCTACTAACTCTGACCTACAAAGCCATCCATAATCTGTCTCCCCCATATATCTCTTAATTAATCTCCCGATATATCCCACCACGTACCGTATATACTCGAGTATAAGCCGAGGCCCTTAATTTTGCCACAGAAAACTGGGTAAGTTTATTGACTCCAGTATAAGTTGGGTATGCATTGTCCCCTCATCCCTGTTCTGCTATGTGTGGCTCCCCCTGTTGTATGCATGTGTCCCCCGTCCTCCCCCTGTTGTATGCATGTGTCCCCCATCCTCCCCCTGTTGTATGCATGTGTCCCCCGTCCTCCTCCTGTTGTATGCATGGCTCCTCCATCCTCCCCCCTATTGTATGCATGTGTCCCCCATTCTCCTCTTATTGTATGCATGTGTCCCCCGTCGTCCCCCTGTTGTATGCATGGCTCCCCCTTCCTCCCCATGTAAGCATGGCTCCTCCGTCCTCCCCATCATACTCACCCCTTCCTGGCGCAGTCTCTGCACTTCCTTGCTTCTCCGATGGTCTCCGGCGCCAGCAGCTCTTCCTGTGTTCAACGGTCACATGGTACCACACATTAATGTAATGAATATGTGCTCCATGCCTATGGGAGTGGAGTCGCGTGCATATTCATTACTTTAACCCCTTCCCGACCTGTGACCCAGCGTATGCGTCATGAAAGTTGGTGCCAATCCGACCTATGACGCATATGCTGCGTCATGACTTCAAAGCCCCCCTTTGGGTTGGGTGACCGGGGTCACTGAAAGGTCACCCAATCTGCAGATACAGGGGGCTTTGTACTTCACCACAGGGGGCGTGGCTTCGCCCCCACATGGCTACAATCGCTCTAATTGGCTGTTAAAAGTGAAACAGCCAATCAGAGCGATAATAATATTTCATCAATGAAAATTGATGAAAGATTGCAATCCAGCCATGGCCGATGCTGCAGTAGCATCGGACATGGCTGGAGACCCAGTTCCGACCCCCCCACGACTCACGGGGCCGATCGGCCCCCAATACCGACTGATGGCAATGTACCACCGCCGTCATCATCTTCTCCCCTCCCCCTTTTCTCCACTCCCCCCACCTTCCGACTCCACCTCACCCCCCGGTACCTCCGATGTCCCGCTCCGGTTCCCGGTGTCCCGCCATCCTGATTCATGGGCGCTGCCATCTTGGAAAATGGCGGGCGCATGCGCAGTGTACCCGCCTGAATCTGCAAACACTGCTGATTCATTCATTCATTTTGATCACTGATATTCTTTCACAGTGATCAAAATGAAAAAAAATAGTAAATAAACCCCCCGTTTATCACCCCCATAGGCAGGCACATATAATAAAATAAAGAAATTATTTTTATTTTTCCATTAGGGTTAGGGTTGGAAATAGGGTTAGGGTTAGAAATAGGGTTAGGGTTGGAATTAGGGCTATGGTTGGAATTAGGGTTAGGGTTGGAATTAGGGTTGGAATTAGGGTTAGGGTTGGAATTAGGGTTAGGGTTGGAGTTAGGGTTGGAATTAGGGTTAGGGTTGGGATTAGGGTTAGGGTTGTAACTAGGGTTAGGGTTGGAATTAGGGTTAGGGTTGGAACTAGGGTTAGGGTTGGAATTAGGGTTAAGATTAGGGTTAGGGGTGGGTTGGGGTTGGGATTATGGTTAGGCTTGTGGCTTGAGTTAGAGTTGGGATTAGGGTTAGGGGTGTATTGGGGTTAGGGTTGTGTTTAGGGTTATGATTAGGGTTGGGATTAGAGTTAGGGGTGTGTTGGGGATAGGGCTGGAGTTAGAATTGAGGTGTTTCCACTGTTTAGGCAAGTCACGGGGTCTCCAAACGCGACATGGCGCCACCATTTATTCCAGCCAATTTTGCGTTCAAAAAGTCAGACGGTGCTCCCTCCATTCCGAGCACCGACTTGTGCCCAAACAGTGGTTTACCCCCACATATGGGGTATCAGCGTACTCAGTAAAAATTGCACAACAAGTTTGGGGGTCTAATTTCTCCTGTTACCCTTGGAAAAATAAACAATTGGGGGCTAAAAAAATATTTTTGTGGAAAAAAAATTATTTTTAATTTTCACGGCTCTGCGTTATAAACGTCTGTGAAGCACTTGGGGGTTCAAAGTGCTCACCACACATCTAGATAAGTTCCTTGGGTGGTTTAGTTTCCAAAATGGGGTCACTTGTGGGGGTTTCCACTGTTTAGGAACATCAGGGGATCTGCAAACGTAACATGACGCCCGCAGACCATTCCATCAAGTCGGCATTTCAAAACGTCACTACTTCCCTTCCGAGCCCTGACGTGTGCCCATACAGTGGTTTCCCCCACATATGGGGTACCAGCGTACTCAGGACAAACTGGACAACAACTTTTGGGGTCGAGTTTCTCCTGTTACCCTTGTGAGAATAAAAAATTGCTGGCTAAAAAATCATTTTTTGAGGAAAAAAAAATGATTTTTTATTTTCACGGTTCTGCGTTATAAACTTCTGTGAAGCACTTGGGGGTTCAAAGCGCTCAGCACACATCTAGATAAGTTACTTGGGTGGTCTAGTTTCCAAAATGGGGTCACTTGTGGGGGGTTTCCACTGTTTAGGAACATCAGAGGCTCTGCAAACCTAACATGACGCCCACAGACCATTCCATCAAGTCGGCATTTCAAAACGTCACTACTTCCCTTCCGAGCCCCGACGTGTGCCCAAACAGTGGTTCCCCCACATATGGGGTACCAGCGTACTCAGGACAAACTGGATAACAACTTTTGGGGTCCAATTTATCCTGTTACCCTTGTGAGAATAAAAAATTGTGGGCTAAAAATGATTTTTTGAGGAAAAAAATGATTTTTATTTTCACGGCTCTTCGTTATAAACTTCTGTGAAGCACTTGGGGATTCAAAGTGCTCACCACACATCTAGATAAGTTTCTTTGGGGGTCTAGTTTCCAAAATGGGTTGATTTGTGGGGGTTTTCACTGTTTAGGAACATCAGGGGCTCTGCAAACGTAACATGACGCCCACAGACCATTCCATCAAGTCGGCATTCCAAAATGGCGCTCCTTCCCTTCTGAGCTCTCCCGTGCGCCCAAACAGTGGTTCCCCCCCACATATGGGGTATCGGTGTACTCAGGACAAATTGCTCAACAACTTTTGTGGTCCAATTTCTTCTCTTAGCCTTGTGAAAATAAAAAATAGCGGGCTAAAAAATCATTTTTGAGGAAAAAAATGATTATTTATTTTCACTGCTCTGCACTATAAATTTCTGTGAAGCACTTGTGGGGTCAAAGTGTGCACTACACATCTAGATAAGTTCCTTGGAGGGTCTAGTTTCCAAAATGGGGTCACTTGTGGGGGAGCTCCAAAGTTTAGGCACACAGGGGCTCTCCAAACCTGACATGGCAACTGCTAAATATTCCAGCATATTTTCCATTCAAAAAGTCAAATGGCACTCCTTCCTTTCTGAGCCCTGCCGTGCACCCAAACAGTGGTTTATGACCACATGTGAGGTATCGTTGTACTCAGGAGAAATTGCCCAACAAGTTTTAGGATCCATTTTATCCTGTTACCCATGTGAAAATGAAAAAAATTATGCTAAAATAAAATTTTTGTTGGAAAAATTAAAATGTCCATTTTTTCCTTCCACGTTGCTTTAGTTCCTGTGAAGCCCCTGAAGGGTTAATAAACTTCTTGAATGTGGTTTTGAGTACCTTGAGGGGTGCAGTTTTTAGAATGGTGTCATTTTTGGGTATTTTCTGCCATATAGACCCCTCAAAATGACTTCAAATGTGAGGTGGTCCCTAAAGAAAATGGTTTTGTAAATTTTGTTGTAAAAGTGAGAAATTGCTGGTCAACTTTTAACCCTTATAACTTCCTAACAAAAAAAAATTTTGTTTCCAAAATTGTGCTGATGTAAAGTAGACATGTGGGAAATGTTATTTATTAACTATTTTGTGTCACATCACTCTCTGGTTTAACAGAATAAAAATTCAAAATGTAAAAATTGCGAAATTTTCAAAATTTTCACCAAATTTCCATTTTTTCCACATTAAAAAATGGCCTAAATTTACCAATAACATGAAGCCCAATATGTCTTGAAAAAACATTCTCAGAATCGCTAGGATCCGTTGAAGCGTTCCTGAGTTATTACCTCATAAAGGAGGACACTGGTCAGAATTGCAAAAAATGGCCTGGTCATTAAGGTCAAAATAGCCTGGGTCATAAAGGGGTTAATGAGCGGTACCACGTGACCGCTGAACACAGGAAGAACTGCTGGAGACTAGCAGAGAAGTGCAGAGACCGCGCCAGGAGGGGGTGAGTATGATGTGACAGCCGCCGGCTCCTGCCGCTCCCCCTCCCCCGCCAAACCTACTGTCTCTTTCCCCATTATACTGTAGAAAGTAAGGCCAATAGGGTAGGGTCCCCTTTCCTCTGTACCTCTCTGTCACTATTAGTTTTTTCATTGTAATTACTATTTGGCTTTTGTATGTAACCCCTCCTCAAGGACAGCCCCATGAAATCGATGGTACTCTAAAAAAAATTTAATAATAATAATAATCCCTCTCATAATGTTCCTCCCAGTCCTCACCCCTGCCCACCTTGTCGGACTACACAGGGCATAAAGAAGTTGCAAGCTGTGTTTCATCATCATAACTGAAGATCTGCGGTGGTCTGCTGACCATTTGCACTACCCCCTGAACTCAATTTCTTCCATTTGTTGGCCAGGATCAGGTGGATGGCCAAAGGAACCACATTTAGCAGAGTCATCAAAAAGCAGTGACTGCTGCGTGCATTGGGGCTCAGGCTGCTTGCCTTATTTGCAAGGTGTTGTGGTGGAAGACAGATGTCCATGGGTCACAGGTGCAAGATCTATGCTTTCAGCAGGGGACCGGGTGGAAGACAACGATAAAGAACTGAAGGCACTCTCTAATAACCAATCTAAAACCACCTCTACTTGTTCTGGCCTCATCATTCATCCAGCGGTTCTCGAGCCTACAAAATTACACAGAATGTTCTGTCACCTGCTTGCACAGGGGGAAGGTGTTTCATTTGTTAACAGACTGAACATGGCCTCTGTCCCCCTGCAGCAGATACACCACCACCAACAGCAACTTGGCCACGTCCCTTATTTGATGCAAAATCCCACGCTTCCACCACATGTGAAGAACTTGCGCGAATCTCTTGCATCAATACCCGGCGCTGCCGCCGGCACTCAGGACCGGAGCAGTGGCTGCATGTATTTCTATGCAGCAGCTCACTCCGGTCCCGAATGCCGGTCATGTTAGAGACTCATGCAAGTTTCTCGCACCAAACACGGTATTTTGATCCTGGCTTTACAGCTACACATGTTTTCATGTTGTAAGCTGCCATTAATTCCCACCGTTCTTCACTCACCCTAAAAATTACTAAAAAAGAAAAACCCCAAAACAATGTTGACTTCTTCCTACTCCTACTAACAATCTCTAAAAGAGGGAAAAATAGGAAGCATTTAAGGAAACCAGGATGGATGAACACAGAACTTAAAAACATGCTAAAAAGGAAGAAAGAAATGTTTAACAAATGGAAAGAGGGAGGCATATCTAAAGAACCTTGCAAGAGATGTCAAAAGCAATAATAAAGGATTTTGGGGGTATATCAAAAGTAAAAGAAAAGTCAAAGAGGCTATAGGATTTTTACAGGATAAAAATTGTGAAGTAGTAAAAAATGAACTTGAGAAGACCGAACTTTTAAATTCCTATTTTGCATCTATTTTCTCTCAGAAAGTAAATGTAGCATCAACTGATCTTCACAGTACTATTGGAGGAATAGAAGAATCCACACTATGTATAAACAGGAACTAGTGAGGGAATACTTCGCTAACATAAATTAATTCAAGTATCCAGGTCCAGATGAATTACATCCTAAGGTACTGAGGAAAATAGCAGAAACATTATTGAACTACTCTCCATAATTTTTGAAAATTCTTGGAGAACAGGAGAAGTCCCATAAGGATGGAGAAGAGCAAATATTGTGCCTATCTTCTAAAAGGGGAAGAAGGTGGACCCAGGGAACTATAGACCTGTGAGCCTGACTTCTATACCAGGAAAGATCTTTGAACAAATTATTAACTAACATGTATGCAAGTGTAAAGTGCTTAAACGAGGTAGTTGTGGGCGAGTTGCTGCTCCCACTCATTCTGGCACTCTACTGACAATACGTGTCCCTGTACCGGTGTGCTGCTGTGTGTGGGGTGCACCACACTTACTTCTGGCCTGCAAGCCTGCATTTCCTCCAGGTTTTCCTTTTCTGGAACCTTGGTAGCAATCAATCCGGGGAAACAAGTTTTGTAAAAACAATCAAACCTTTACTGAACAGTTGTCAGTCTTTACAAACAGCGATACGACCTGGTCAGGATCGCTGGTGCCTCGCTACATGATCACTGGTGAGTTGTCAAACAGGCAGACTCACCAGCGATCAGGACCAGCAAGGACTCTGGTATCCAAGGTAAATATCGGGTAACTAAGCGCGCGCGTCGCTGTGTACCTCGCTGATTGATGGTCTCCCGCTGCCACAAGCAGCGATGCGCGCAGGCCAGCGGGAGACCAACGATCAAAAAATGGTCCAGGACTTTCCTGCACGATCAGCGATACCCGGCGGGGGCCGGTCGCTGATGTGTGTCACACACAGCGAGATTGCTGGCGAGATCGCTGTTGCGTCACAAAATCAGCGATCTCACTAGCGATCTCGCTGTGTGTGACGGGGCCTTAAGACTATGAGGTCTTCTCTGTCACTAGCAGTGCACCCGGTTTACAACACCTCCTACCTCATAGAGTCTGAGTCCATCTTTCTTTGTTACTTCGTAGGCTCCCGGCGTCCATTCGAAGCTCCACCTGGCCGGTAGGCGGAATCACATGGAAGGGTATTTTTGGCAATCTACTTCCTCGTGAATTAAGGCCCCGTCTCACTAAGCGACTTACCAGCGATCCCGACACCGATATCAAGGTGTCAGGATCGCTAGTAAGTCGCTATGTGATCGCTGGTGAGCTGTCACACAGACAGCTTCACCAGCGATCAGCACAGCGATGCCGAGCGCCCGGCATCGCTTGCCATCCTGTAAAAAATAGAATCAAAATAAAAAATATAGTTATTCTCACCTTCCGACGTCCCGTTCAGCCATCCCGCCTCTCTCCACGCTCCGGTCCCAGTGATCCTTTGCACGAATGACCGCGAGATGTCACGGTCTCGCGGGATAACAAAGTCTCGCGGTCATTCGTGCAAAGGATCACTGGGACCGGAGCGTGGAGAGAGGCAGGATGGCTGAACGCGACGTCGGAAGGTGAGAATAACTATATTTTTTATTTTTTTTATTATTTTTTACACCTGATCGCTGGTCTCCCGCTGTCACACACAGCGATGCGTGCTGGCCAGCGGGAGACCAGCGACCAAAGAAATGTCCAGAGATTTCTTGCAGTGATCAGCGATACCGGCAGGGGGGCCGCTCGCTGATCGCTGTCACACACAGCAATCTCGCTGGTGAGATCGCTGTTACGTCACAAAAGTTGTGACTCAGCAGCGATCTCGCTACCGAGATTGCTTAGTGAGATGGGGCCTTTAGGCCCACATTGTTCCTAGTAGCCCAATGCATGAGATTGCTACTATCACTTCACACTACTGTCTTGCACTGAACTCTTAATTTCCCCTCCCCAAACTGGGCCAGCCATTACGCTTAACCCTGCCTAGGCTAGACTGCAGCCCCAGTGATTGTTATCCTTGACAACATGCATGAAAATAAAATAAATTTAACCCCTTAATGTCAGGGAGCAAATCATCAGCTCCACCACTCCTAAACAATTACCTGAATAAAGTGATTAACCAGCGCCAGCATGGTTTTGTAACTAATAAGACATGTCAGACTAATTTAATTTCCTTCTATGACAGAATCACTGACTGGGTGGATCAGGAAACACAGTAGATATATTATATCTTGACTTCAGCAAAGCATTTGACAAAGTATCTCATACTAGCCTTATTGAAAAAAAATGTCCAAGTATGGATTTGACAAGGCAACTGTTAGGTTGATTCATAGCTGGCTTAGTGATCGGACCCAAAGAGTGGTCATAAATGGGAGGAATAGGGATAAGCAACAGAAAAAGACTTGGGTATATTAATAAATCACTGACTGAACATGAGTCAGCAGTGCGTTGCAGCAGCAAGAATTGAAAATACAACTCTGGATTACATTAACAGAAGCATACAGTCTAGATCACATGAAGTACCGTATATACTCATGTATAAGCCAAGTTTTTCAGCACCTTTTTTTTGCGGAAAAAGACCGCCCTTGGCTTATACATGAGTCACGGTCCCACTTACCTGTTCTCCGATGTAGTGCTGAGGTCCCTGGTGTCTCCAGATCATCTGTGCGCTCCCCTGCAGCCTCGGTAAGGGTCGGCGGTTGACGTTGGCACCGGGACAAGTGCCGGGGTCCTGAGCAGGCGGGGACACCGGTGTGCTATGGGAGCCAGGTTCCTGTGCCGTCGCTTGGTCAGGCCCCTGGCACTTGCGTTATTCACCTGTCCCCGTTCCACCACCACACTGTGTCTTCCACTTCCTCTGGCTGTAACTTTCAGGTGAGAGGGCGCAATGACATGATTAGTGTGCACCCTCTGCCTGAATAGTCACTGCAGAGAGTCGGCGCCGCTGAGGAGCAGCGGTCAGTGACAATAGGCGAGTATGTAATTTTTTGCAGCAGCTGCATTATACGATATATGGGCATCTTAGGTGGCCCATCATGAACTTTATGGAGCATATTGTATGGGGAATATTTTGTATGGAGCATCTTATGGGGCCAATAATCAACTTTATGAAGTATTATATGGGGCATATTTTGTATGGAGCATGTTATGGGGCCTATAATCAACTTAATCAGCATTATATGGGGCATATTTTATATGGAACATGTTATGGGGCCAATAATCAACTTTATGGAGAACTAGCTGAAGAGCCCGGCGCTGCCCGGGCATAGTAACTAACTGTGGTTAGTTATAGAAAATTATAATTATCCTCCATCCCATAGTCCCGTGCCCATATACCCATCATACATATCCACGATCCCATAGGCCCGTGCCCATATACCCATCACACATCCTCCATCCCATAGTCCCATGCCCATATACCCATCACACATCCTCCATCCCATAGTCCCGTGCCCATATACATATCCGCCATCCCATAGTCCCGTGCCCATATACCTGTCAAACAT
This sequence comes from Dendrobates tinctorius, assembly GCF_039654945.1. Lineage (NCBI taxonomy): Eukaryota > Metazoa > Chordata > Amphibia > Anura > Dendrobatidae > Dendrobates > Dendrobates tinctorius. The sequence continues at coordinate 44,668,889 of NW_027361690.1, read as the reverse complement.
ATGCTCCATCCCATAGTCCAGTGCCCATATACCCATCACACATCCTCCATCCCATAGTCCCGTGCCCATATACATATCCGCCATCCCATAGTCCCATGCCCATAAACCCGTCATACATATCCTCCATCCCATAGTCCAGTGCCCATATACCCATCACACATCCTCCATCCCATAGTCCCGTGCCCATACACATATCCACCATCCCATAGTCCCGTGCCCATATACCCATCATACATATCCTCCATCCCATAGTCCCGTGCCCATATACATATCCTCCTTCCCATAGTCCCGTGCCCATATACCTGTCATACATATCCTCCATCCCATAGTCCAGTGCCCATATACTCATCACACATCCTCCATTCCATAGTCAACCATTATGACATCATAATGAGCGGCGGCAGGGCTTGCAACCTTTGATGACATCAGCATCGCCATGGCAACCATTGTGACATCATAATGAGGGGCGGGGCTTGATACGCACACACTGCTTCCCCAGTATGGAAATAGGGGCATTGTGACATCACAATGAGGGGCGGGGCTTGACACCCACACACTTTTTCCCCCAGTATTTAGATAGGGGCAAAATTGTTTGGTGAATTGGAACGCGCGGGGTTAAAATTTCGCCTCACAACATAGCTTAGGACGCTCTCGGGGTCCAGACGTGTGACTGTGCAAAATTTTGTGGCTGTAGCTGCGACGGTGCGGATGCCTATCCCGGACATACAAACATACACACACACATACACACATACATACACACATACATACACACTTTGAGCTTTATATATTAGATTATATGTGGCATATTTTGTATGGAGCATCTTATGGCGCCCATGATCAACTTTATGGAGCATTATTATATGGGGAATATTTTGTATGGAGCATCTGCTGCATTTCCCACCCTAGGCTTATACTCGAGTCAATAAGTTTTCCCAGTTTTTTTAGGTAAATTTATACGCAAATATATAAAGCAATTATCCTCCTCTACTAATTTTTGGTCAGACCTCATCTGGAATACTGTGTCCAGTTCTGGGCACTACATTTTAAAAAAGGCCAGAACAAACTGGAGCAAGTACAGAGAAGAGCAACCAGAATGGTGACTATGTACTATGAGGAACGGTTAGAGAATTTGGGAATGTTTAGCTTGAAAAAGAGAAGACTGAGAGGAGATTTATTAGCTGTCTACAAATATCCCACTATCCCAAATGTCACACTGTAGAGGGATTTGCTTTTTTCTAGGAAAGACTAGAACCAATGGGATGAAACTGAATGGGAGGAGACACAGATTAAATATTAGAAAAAAACTTTTTGAGTGAAGGTGATCAACAAGTGGAACAAGCTGCCACAAGAGGTGATGTGTTCTACATCAATGGAAGTCTTCAAACAGAGGCTGGACATATATCTGTCTGGGATGATTTGGTGAATTCTGCATTGAGCAGGGGTTGGACCAGATGAAACAGAGGTCCTTTTCAACTCTACCATTCTTTAATTCTATGAAGTGCTGGCACCAAGCAGGTTCAGAATGCTATTACCCTTCAGATTAACCCCATATCTGCAGGTTAATAATGTTTTTTCACATGACAGTTTCACTTTAACCCCTTTACGACCTATGAGACGTATCTGTACATCATAGGTTATCTCTCCTTCTTTGATGTGGGCTCCGGTTCTGAGACCATGTCTTTTCAGGCACATGATGGCTAATTTGATCAACTGTCATGTGCCCTTCACAACCACGGGTGGAATGTTAGCATGTTAAAGCCGCTGTCAATTTCTGACAGTGGTATTTAAAAGACCAGATGGAAGCGCCTCAGTAGCCCCAACACATAATCGCGGGGCGTCAATGGGTTGGAATGACAACTGGGGGCCTTCAGGAAACCCCCTTGCTTGTTATTCCAGATCTGGTATGAGCACCGCCCCGGGGTTGGCGTTCATAGCAGATAAGAATTTCTGCTACACATAGCAGGGCTAAAGCCCTGCTGTGTGTAGCACGAGCAATCAGAAGATCACAGCTTCAAGTCTCCCAAAGAGACTATTGAAGCAAGTAAAAAGTAGAAAAAAATGGTTTAAAAAATATAAAGAAATAAAAATATATAAAAGTTCAAATTACCTCCCTTTTACTCCATTCAAAATAAAACAATTAAAAAAAATTAAAAATTTCTGCGTTTAGAAATGTCCAATCTATAAAAAATGTATATGCTAAATGTGATCGCTTCAACGGGTCTAGGTCTGTCCTGGACCCGTTGAAGTGATCACATGCGAAACGGCTGTAGTCCATCTCTCCTCTCCCCGCATGCCTCCTTGACCTGCACGTCTGACTTATTGTTCATGCCTCATATGGTGAAATAAAGGACTTTGGAATATTTGATTCAAATTGGTGAGTGCCTCATTTCTTCTGATCATTTAGCATATATATGTGATTTTTCATGCTCAGCACCGTATACCAGTTGATGATTCCGCCTTGCTTCAGAAATGCAGGATCAATCATCCCCAAGTGTGATATATGCATTCCACTGGTGCCGTTCACGTTCCTCTTTGTTTGAAAAGTATAAAGAAAATTAATCTGATTGATAAAAGGAGTAATGAGAATAAAAATCAAAGCGGAGTTATGTTTTTTTGGTGGCCACAACATTGCAATAAAATGCTAAAATGCAATAACAGGTGATCAAAACATTGTACCTACGCCAACATGGTATTAATAAAAATGTCAGCTTGGCGTGCAAAAAAATATGCCCTCAATTCTGCCCCACATCTCGAAAAATGGATACGCTATGCGTCTCAGAAAATGGCTCCATTTTTTCTTTTTTACAAACTTTGAATTTTTTTTTACCACTTAAATAAAAAGAACCTCTGTCTGCGAACTCGTAATGATCTGGAGAATGATAATGGCAGGTCACTTTTAGCATTTAGTGAACATGGTAAAAAAAAAAGCCCACAAACAATTATGGAATTGCCCTTTTTTGCAATGTTACCGCACTTGGAATTTGTTTCCCGTTTTCCTGTACACTATGTGGTAAAAGAAAAATGCAAAAGCGGAAAATCCCAAGGTAATGAAGGGGTTAAGTTTCTATCGTTTTGCTGATGTCGAGTGTGAGTAGGAATTCTTAGTTATTTGTAATAAATGTAGACTTGATTACATGGAAATGTACACAATTTTATTTGAGAAATTTGTGAAAAATTCTGGAACATTTAATTTGGTGAATTTTTCATGTATTAAAAGAAATTAAAAAAATAATCTAAATTGCTTCTAAAAATGAATGATTATATGACAGAATTACCGAACAAGCAGATGACCATTGCCTGCTCTCACTGCTATCAGTTGAATATGGCTCTCACCAGAGAACATGGTAAAAAAAAAAGCCCACAAACAATTATGGAATTGCCCTTTTTTGCAATGTTACCGCACTTGGAATTAGTTTCCCGTTTTCCTGTACACTATGTGGTAAAAGAAAAATGCAAAAGCGGAAAATCCCAAGGTAATGAAGTGTGATGCTGCAGTTCTCTACCCAAGATCGTCGTGGGACACACTCGTGGACTGCTTCGGGTCGTGGGTGAGTATTTTTGTATGTATGTAGCATGCATGTAGCATGCAGTATGTATGTAGCATGCATGTAGTATATATGTAGTATGTATGTGGTATGTATGTAGCATGTAGTATGTATGTAGCATGCATGTAGTATGTATGTAGTATGTATGTAGCATGCATGTAGTATATATGTAGTATGTATGTAGCATGTAGTATGTATGTAGCATGCATGTAGTATATATGTAGTATGTATGTAGCATATATGTAGTATGTATGTAGCATGTAGTATGTATGTAGCATGCAGTATGTATGTAGCATGCATGTAGTATATATGTAGTATGTACAGTATGTAGCATATATGTAGTATGTATGTAGCATGTAGTATATATGTAGTATGCATGTTGCATGCATGTAGTATATATGTAGTATGTATGTTGCATGTAGTATATATGTAGTATGCATGTTGCATGCATGTAGTATATATGTAGTATGTATGTTGCATGTAGTATATATGTAGTATGTATGTTGCATGTAGTATATATGTAGTATGAATGTAGCATGTATGTAGTATGTAGTATGAATGTAGCATGTATGTAGTATGCATGTTGTATGTATGTAGCATGTAATTTTTTTTTTTTTTTTTTTTTACATTCAACACATTAGCCGGATGATGGGACTACTACTGTCCCATCATTGGCTAATGTGTCAATCACTGTCATGGTAGCAGGCATCGCCCGATGGGACAGGTCTCTGCCGGCCTGCCGGGGGGCTGTGTGGACTGCCCGGGGTCTGTACCGGCCTGCCGGGGGGCTGTGCCGGCCTGCCGGTGGTCTGTGCACCCTGTGGGGGTCTGTACCGGCCTGCCGGGGGGCTGTGCCGGCCTGCCGGGGGGCTGTGCTGATGTCCGGGGGTCTGTGCAAGCATCGTCCGATGGGACTATATGCATGCTACATACATACCACATACATACTACATACATACTACATACATACCACATATATACTACATACATACTACATGCATGCTACATACATACTACATACATACTACATACATACTACATGCATAACACATATATACTACATGCATACTACATGCTACATACATACTACATATATACTACATACATACTACATACATACTACATGCATGCTACATACATACTACATGCTACATACATACTACATATATACTACATGCATGCTACATACATACTACATGCTACATACATACTACATATATACTACATGCATGCTACATACATACTACATACATGCTACATACATACTGCATGCTACATACATACTACATACATACTACATACATACTACATACATACCACATATATACTACATACATACTACATGCATGCTACATACATACCACATACATACTACATACATACTACATACATACTACATGCATGCTACATACATAACACATATATACTACATGCATGCTACATACATACTACATGCTACATACATACCACATACATACTACATACATACTACATACATACTACATGCATGCTACATACATACTACATGCTACATACATACTACACATATACTACATGCATGCTACATACATACTACATGCTACATACATACTACATATATACTACATACATACTACATACATACTACATGCATGCTACATACATACTGCATGCTACATGCATGCTACATACATACTACATACATACTACATGCTACATACATACCACATATATACTACATACATACTACATACAATACATTCATACAATACATACATAGACATACAGTACATATAACATAGAGTAACATACTTACCAATACTTGTCACATTGTTCCCCGAAGCCATTGTCTTTTACGGAATAAATATTAACATAACAAACCACAAAAATACTCACCCACGATCCGAAGCAGTCCACGAGTGTGTCCCACGACGATCTTGGGTAGAGAACTGCAGCATCAGTAATGGCATAAAGTGAGACTAGGGACTTTTTTTTTTTTTAAGTGGCGGAGGAATACAGTGCGGAAGGATACCTACCTTCCGTCATTGGATTCCTGCAGCCCGTAGAGAACGGCAGCATCAGCTGATGCTGCAGTTCTCTACCCAAGATCGTCGTGGGACACACTCGTGGACTGCTTCGGGTCGTGGGTGAGTATTTTTGTATGTATGTAGCATGCATGTAGCATGCAGTATGTATGTAGCATGCATGTAGTATATATGTAGTATGTATGTGGTATGTATGTAGCATGTAGTATGTATGTAGCATGCATGTAGTATGTATGTAGTATGTATGTAGCATGCATGTAGTATATATGTAGTATGTATGTAGCATGTAGTATGTATGTAGCATGCATGTAGTATATATGTAGTATGTATGTAGCATATATGTAGTATGTATGTAGCATGTAGTATGTATGTAGCATGCAGTATGTATGTAGCATGCATGTAGTATATATGTAGTATGTACAGTATGTAGCATATATGTAGTATGTATGTAGCATGTAGTATATATGTAGTATGCATGTTGCATGCATGTAGTATATATGTAGTATGTATGTTGCATGTAGTATATATGTAGTATGCATGTTGCATGCATGTAGTATATATGTAGTATGTATGTTGCATGTAGTATATATGTAGTATGTATGTTGCATGTAGTATATATGTAGTATGAATGTAGCATGTATGTAGTATGTAGTATGAATGTAGCATGTATGTAGTATGCATGTTGTATGTATGTAGCATGTAATTTTTTTTTTTTTTTTTTTTTTTTTACATTCAACACATTAGCCGGATGATGGGACTACTACTGTCCCATCATTGGCTAATGTGTCAATCACTGTCATGGTAGCAGGCATCGCCCGATGGGACTTGTAGTCCCATCGGACGATGCCTGCACAGACCCCCGAAGCCTGCACAGACCACCGGCAGGCCGGCACAGCCCCCCGGCAGGCCGGCACAGCCCACCGGAGCCTGCACAGACCACCGGCAGGCCGGCACAGCCCCCCGGCAGGCCGGCACAGCCCACCGGAGCCTGCACAGACCACCGGCAGGCCGGCACAGCCCCCCGGCAGGCCGGCACAGCCCACCGGAGCCTGCACAGACCACCGGCAGGCCGGCACAGCCCCCCGGCAGGCCGGCACAGACCACCGGAGCCTGCACAGACCCCCTGGCAGGCCGGCACAGCCCCCCGAAAGGCCCGTACAGACCCCAGAGAGGCTGTACAAGGCAAAAACAGGGTTTTTCTTATTCCGATACCGGAAGTCCCATAGACTTGAATGGGACTTCCGGTATCGGAATCGGCGATACCGATACTTTTTTTTAAGATCGGCCGATCCATTCCGATCCGATACTTTGAAGTATCGGACGGTATCACTCAACTCTAGCTAGGACTCATGATGCTGAAGTGTGTCAGCAGTTCCAGCATTATGAAGGCATTGATGCTATGGACTGGCCTATCCGTTACCGAGATCTGAATCCAATCGAGCACATCTGGGACATCATGTCTCGTTCCATCCACCATTGCCACGTTGCACTACAGACTGTTGTCCTGGAGTTGACTGATGTTTTAATCCAGGTCTTGGAGGAGATCCCTCAGGAGAACATCCTACGCTTCATCAGGAACATGTCCAGGCATTGTAGGAAGGTCATATAAGCACGTGGAGACCACATACACTACTGAGCATCACTTCCTTGTCTTGAGGCATTTCCGCTGACGTTGGATCAGCCTGTAATATGATTTTCCACTTTGATTTTGAGTATCATTCCAAATCCAGAACTCCATGGGATATTAATTTTGATTTACATTGATCAATTTATATTTTATTGTTCTCAATGCATTCCACTATCTAATGAATAAAGATTTACAACTGGAATATTCCATTCAGTGATATCTAGGCTGTGGTATGTTAGTGTTCCCTTTATGTTTTTGAGCAGTGTCATATTAAAGGGGTTGTCCGATCATAATTCATTGATAAGCTATCTATAAAATAGGCCATGAATATAAGATCATCCGGATCCACTTTATCAACTGTTTCTAGATCCAGTGGCAGCAGGATGTAAACATGTGCATTGGACCAGAACTGCAGAGATTTATTCAGTGTGTAGCGGTTGTTGCTAGGTACTGCAGAACAGCATCTGTTCAAAAGAACAATGAGCTTGAAGCATCTGATCTGTACCTATTGATTGGTTTATACCTGAGCAACACATTTAACAAAGAAAAATGACTTAATTCAACTAATTTTCTTATTGAAGTATAAATGCATTTAACAATTTATCATGAATTTAATCTGCCAATATCAACAAATCTGTTGTAGGACAAACTGTGGCTGTTGCGGAACTTCAAGTCCCAGTGAGAATAGATCAGCACCAGATGGAAAGCTGCAGGTTGTCTAAGTCTGCATCAGTCAACCAAATAAAATAATGTATTACTATAGACCATCCCCTTAGCTGAAGTGGATGTGTCTCTCTATGGGATCTCTGTCTTGCTGTGTGCGGAGAGGTCAACAGCTGAAATGTGTGGAATATTCTTGAATCTTATGTCTTCTATAGGCTGCCTAAGGCCATGTTCAGACGAACATTGGCATTCTTGAATCAGTCACATTCACAAATTGCAGTTGTCACTAAGCTAATATACAGCTCCATGCGTTCCTGCGCATGGGGTCGGAGGAGGGAGTTGCCTGCCATTAGCACTATCTCATCCAAAAAATGGACAGGATTTGGGGATGCTACAATGCTTTTGTAATGGTTTCCACATGGAACTTAGGTCTGTGAGAAAAATCACACTAGTACATTGACCTCTGTCCATTTTTCACACTCGTGTTCTATCACTGTTTTTCACTGACCAAACAAAAACTCATTATAATCTATGGTTCTGTTCACATTTGTGACGTTTTTGTTCTGAAAAATAAAAACTATGAGACATATCCATATCTCTGATCAAACTTGGCAGGATCTCTGTGAAAAACTTGGATAGCACAATGAGACCATCATGGTATCATCATCGTGCAGACTGTTTTTCAATGAAATATTGAAAAGCTTCCATAAATTTACTTTTCCATATGAGAAAGCTGAGGACATAATGATGGCAACTGCTGACATGCTGGCCAAACACTTAAATATCTGATCCAGATCATTGATGAAAATAGGTCTGTATTTTTCTCATGTAGGAGAAAAATCACTGAATGATGCCTGAGCATATATTCTCACAAACTGCAACAGAATTTCTTTGTGGCAAAAAAATGGCACTGCCAAATTTGATTTCAAGATGGAAGTTTTGATTCTCTACACATCTAATTATTTACATAATTAAATCCAAAGAATAAAGCTATGCTCACACTGGGCATTATTGGGGTGTTTTTGAATGCTTTTCTATGCTAATTGTCAGCTGCTTTTTAAAGTACCAGCAAAGCCTTTGAGTTTTCAGAAATCTCATGTACACACATTGGGGTTTTTTTTGCATCAGTATTTTGTCACTTCTTTAAGCGTTTTTCAGCACTTTTCATCCATTGACTTGAATGGGTGGTGAAAAAGATGCTGAAAAACTGCAGCAAAAACACATGTATCATTTTTTGCAGCGTTTTTTGTGCCAAAACCTCATTCTTTGGAATAGGACTTTTTTCAAAACTAAACTTTATCAGCATGCACAAGAGACAAATCTAGCATGCCAAAACTGCCGCAAAAGATGCACAAAAAGCGCATTAAAACATAGCAAAGAACTCATAAAACAAGGAAAATTTACTTTTTTCTGAAGCTTCTTTACTGCAAAGAAATCAGGTTTTGTTGCAGAAAAAATACGCTGAAAAAACGCCTAGTGTGAATTTACCCTATGAGTTTTAAAAAAAGTCTCATTCAAAACTGCCCCAATCCCGCATTGTGAAGGCTCCATACACATTAGCCTAATTCTGGCCAATATCCAATATCGTCAGGTTGGATCAACACTCTAATGTGTATGGGGTGGCTCACTAACTGATTGTCGATGCCGGAAGAAGTGAATTCAACATATCTGATTTTTGGACTGCAGATTGCTTTGTTCTCACAGAGATAAACCACGGGTAGAGATTAGTGATGAGTGAATTTGTTCAGAAATCAATCGCCAAACATAAATTCGGCACGAACATGGCACATTCGGAATCGTGATCGGAAACACAAGCAAAATTTTATAAAAATCGGAAGAAATCAGTAACATTAGGGAAAAAGTGTGGAAAAATATTTGTGTTGCCACAAAAGTATTTTCAGCACTTTAGCAACGATAATGGTGGTGTATCATGAGCGTTTGGCACGTGTTTGATGAGGGAAGTGGGATTGCAGAGCTCAGAGGTGCGGCGTTCTTGCAAAGTCATTTTTTTCCCCCTAACTTAATGTGTACACATTGCGGCTGGCCAGGGCTCAGGAAACATCCACAATGTCCTGACACAACGGCTTGTGTCACTGGCTTCTGAAATCACCTGTCTCTCTCCATATAAAGAGTGGAAATCTTGTTTTAGCACCATTTTGACATTGTAACAGCGCAGAAAGGCTGCTCCTGACGCTCACACATTCTATGCCATGGTCATCAAATGTCTACTCAAAAGCTTCACAGAGTTAAGAGGAGGAAATCTGCACCGATGCCCCAAATTTTTTTAGCTTGAATCGCAGGCAGGACAAAGTTGAGTCCGAGCAGCATCCTGACCCTCGTCATCAGACATTAACCTCTGGGGGGAAGTGATCCTGATAAGACTCAGATATCTAAGGCAAGGGTTGCCTAGCCTGGGCCTTTTTTGACACTGCAAAGGATGAGCCAACTCACGTAATCTGCCTACTTTGCAAATAAAACTAAGGTAAAAATTGCAATAATTTGACAACTACATGTATGAATCTTCACATGCGAAATCAACATGCGTTACACTAGGAATCTCACTGTGCTAAAATGCGGACCAGCGGAACTCATCAATTATCAGCCACCCTATCAATCGCATTGCTGCTTCTTCCTACTCATCTATTACCGTGCCAACTATAGAGACGCAGGTCTTCCACCGTAGGACCTTGCGTTCTTTACCCGCTCCAGTCACACTGACTGAGAGTAGGGATGGGCGAACCCGAACTGTAAAGTTATGGACTTGTACAAAACACTTAGTGTTCGGTCACAAGGCCCCGAACACGGGTTTCCATGGGAAACCCGTGTTACAGTTCGGGTCCAGTTTGGGTCCAGGGCTGGCTGTAAAAAAAAAGCATAAAATTAATAATAAACATTATAATTACACTTACCTGTCAAGCGACGCATCCTCCCTTCCCACTGTCTCCCAGCCGCATCTGCTTACGGGTCCACTCATTAACTTCCGGCGGTATTCACTGCACTTGGCAGTCTTCGGCTTTTTCCGGCAGTGTTCGTATGGTGACATCACCGCACGAACACTGAATACTGTATATAGTCTACGAAATTTATATTTCGGTTGAGCTCTTGAATGTGGTATCAGGGCTCCCAGCACAAGAGGCCTACATCGATCCCGCAGCCACCTCCTAGTGTCTCCCCATAATTTGTTATGTTTTGGCAGCTTTTGGGGAAGGTGTTGTGCATGTGTTTATTTTTGCCTCCCATTGCCTTGAATGGCGTTCGATTATGTTTGGCAAATATTTGACAAATAAATCGGCGAATATTGTAAATTCGACGATCGTAATCCGAACCGAACATTGTAATATTCGCTCATCTTTAGTAGAGTTGTCTGTTGATGGCTTTCTCATAGAGAACACTGGAGCACTTGGTCAAGCAAGTGCTCCTGGGTATGGAAGAGACAACTGAGATGGAATGATCGTCCAAAGCATTGTTTGGCCGGCAGCCTTCTAATTCCTTAAAGGGAATCTGTCACCCCATTTTATCCCTATCAGCTGTTGGCACCACCATCAGGGGCTTATCTACAGCATTCTGTAATGCTGTAGATAAGCCCCCGATGTAACCTGAAAGATAAGAAAAACAAGTTAGATCAGGGGCGGTGGGTGTCGCGGTCCAGCGCCTCCCATCCTCATACAATGCCGTCCTCCTTCATACTTCTGCCGCGGCTCCGGTGCAGGCATACTTTATCTGCCCTGTTGAGGGCAGAGTAAAGTACTGCAGTGCGTAGGTGCCGGGAAAAGTCAGAGAGGTCTGGCGCCTGCGCACTGCAGATATAGTACGCCTGCGTCGGAGCCGCGGCTGAAGTAAGAAGGAGAACGGCATCGCATGAAGACAAGAAGGACCGGACCGCGACACCCATCGGACCAGACCGGGCGCCAGGGTGAGTATAATCTAACTCCCTTTTAGAGGAAAGCCTAGAGGCTCAACTGTCTCTTCATGAATCCAATAATAGAAAAGCAAACTTATCATTTTAACAGGAAGCAATGTTTTTAAGGGAAATATTTTGACAGATACAGCATGCAACAGAACAGTACGACAGCATAGACATACATGCAGAAGAGCCATAAAGTCTCTGTGCACCACCATACTGCCAAACAGCCTCTGTTGACCATTACCACCCCAATTGTGTGCACCATTTTGTATTATAGATTTTATTCAGGATATAATAACATAACAATGCTTCAAGTTCAAAAACCTTCAGCTTCAATTTTATACCGCAATCTTCATATCGCACATCATGGCAAAGGAAAGAAAGAAAAAGAAAAAAAGAAAAGCCTTAGGGAAAATAAAAATAAAACGGGATTAAAGAAAGAGAAGATACCTGTGTTTACACATGAATGCAAAAAGGAAGACTATCCCTGTCATTCTTCCCCCACCCCCTTAGACCCAATCCGGTACCTCCAAGTCTTCTGTTACCATAAATTTGTTTTCAAATATAGCTTGTAAGTGTCATTCGTCAGGTAAGTCAGTTTCTCCAGCATGACTTATTATTTAAAATTTCTGAATTATTATACCTGAGGCCTCATTGCATTGCTGACTCAATTCTTTAGTTTGCCGTTGCTTAGAAAAAACATAGTTTTCCTAATACTGTGATAGCTATAGTGGGGGCAGGGGAAGATAAGAAGAATCATTTATTTATTTATTTTAAATGTGTTGGAGAAGAGCATCAAAATGGGGACATTTTAACTGGAAGGGGTCCAGGATAGGGGACACTATTACAGAAAGAGGCCCAGAATAGGGGACGGTAATACAGTAAGAGGCTGATTATCCACAACTTTACATTGATGACCTATCCTTAGGGTGGGCCATCAATAACTAATCGACCGGGATCCGACACCCTGCACCCCCGCCGATCACCTGTTATCTGTGTCAGCCGCTGCCGGCAGGAAATACTCAGTTACTGAGCCACTCCATCTGCTTGTAGTGACCATCGCGGAGTGCTACACATCTGCCTCCTATTGATTTGAATATGAGGCGGATGTGCAATACCAAGTGAGTACTTCCGGTCAGCGGAACATCACCTTTAACAGCTGATCGGCAGAGATGCCGGAGATCAGACCCTGGCTAATGAGACATTGATGATAGCCTATCCTAAGGATCCTACGGATAGGTCATCAATGTAAAAAAGTGAACAACCTCCTTAATATTGGAAAAAGCTTCAGGATGGGGAACATTACTACTGGAAGGGGATCATGATGGGAGACATTATACAAGGAAGGGGCACAGGATAGGGTACATTATTACTGAAAGGGGCCAGGATGGGGATATTATTACTGGGAGGGGCCCGTGGTGAGGTACTGTACATTTTTACAAGATTGGGCCCAGGATAGAGTTATATTTCCTGAATAGGGCTCAGGATGTTGGACATTACAGTAGGAAGAGCCCCAGGATGGGATACAATGAAAGAGGTTTTGGGACAGTATTACTGGAAAGGAGAGGCTGGAGCCTAGCCACTGCATTCTGGCATGGTTGGAGGCCGGCATGACAGTGGGTTGGAAGGAAGTGAGGATAACATCAGGCGAGGGGTGGGACAGGAATTAAGGGTTTATAGGGACAGGAAGGGAAGGGGTTCATCATTATCCATCTCTCAGGTATGAGTGACAGTGCCCTTGTGACCTCCTAGACCTCAGCTCTGGATGGTAACCATAGCGCAACTGATTGAGTACTTGTGGTCCGCAACTCACTCCCATCCACCCAGCTAGCTGGAGGCCCAAGTATCAGGCATCTTGTGCAGGGGAGCAGGGATGGCCGCAAAGTCATCATTGCTCGAACGGCGTCCCTGCAGGTCACGGCCTCAAACCAGGTTGCCGTCTGACCTGGCTCCCCGGACTCAGCGCCGGTGGAGTAAACCTTCTGGGGACCCTCCTGGCCGGGCGCTCTGAGGAAATGTGTGAATAGACCCAGAACTAGGAGGCATCCAAGGGCCCAGCTGAGTCCAGCAGGCCTCTGCCCGAGATGGGGCCTGCTCGCACTGAGACTACTGGCACCAATGACGTCACAGCAGGCCGTCATGGTGATGGTTCTCTCGGGCCCTCTTCTCCCAATGACAGCTCTTCCTGAATGCCCAGTGATATGCCGTTTGCGCAGGGCATAGGGCTGTTATCTATATTTATCCTCGTTTGCATTCAGAGTTTGAGAAAGACCCATGTTATAGGGTGGAAACATTACATTGCGTGGATTGCCTTATGAATAAAAATACATATTTTTTTGTAATTTGGAGTGCCAAGTACTTTATATTACTAACCATACGCAGTGGAACCCTTACTTGATGACCACATTCTAAGAGTGCAGTATATCCATTTTAATGATTGGTAATGGGGTTAAGGAAGTCCTTCGAATATTAGGGATTTATTAACTCGTCTGCAAGGGGGTAGAGCAACTCCTAGGCACTTAGTCAAGTGGGTTAGTCCAAAAATTAGCAGGCAGAGTGGGTTTCTTTGTGGGACTGGGGTCTCGAGTTTCTGACCCTGTCTTGATTTCAGTGCAGACTGGAAAGGAGGAGATTAGGATTCATCTTATTGATAGGGCGCACAGGGAAGTTTATGTTTCTTTTGAAGGGAGCCCATCTTAAAAAAGAAGTAAGGGATAAAATTTGGAAGGACAAGTATGTTGAAATTTTTTCTCTTTTACCATTGAAAAATGTAATCTAGATAAAAGTAAAATGGAGGAAGCAAAAAGGAAGATGAGGATAAGCGGAGGTGGTGCTTGATTCCTCAAACATTCACTAACTGGCTTCAATCCTTTCCCATTTTTGCCAGCATTATAGTAGAAAAATCATCAGAGAATTGCTCACCCTTGTTTTGCTCTATGGACTCTATTGATGAGGCCATCAGGATTATGGAGACAAGAGTGGCTGTGGTGAATAAGCAGTTTCGACAGCGAAAAGCTATCTGTCCCGCCATACGATGGGATCAAAAGGACATGGGCCTTTGGTTATGGGTAATGGCTCCTACCAGATATGGTTATTCCTTTCACAGAGGGGCCAGTGTTGACAGCTAGTCAGACAGTCAATAAGGGACTCAAGGAACCACAAGCCAATTTGGACAGCTGGGACTGCAAAAGCAAAGATTATGCTGGTATGGCACTTATGGGAGGATTGATTGGGCTCTTTAGGTCGGAGGTTATCTGATGACAATCAGGGAGGAGTGCTGTTGATGTGGCTAACTCAGGGAGCATTGGAGGGCTGGCCATTGGCGAAGGTTTCCTGGTTGCGTGATCAGAGGGATTTGACAAAAAGTTTCTTGGTAAAACAAGTATTGGTTTTCATAAAGGTAGTAGTTGCAAGGATACTAGGAGACCAGTTTCGTTTGGGTTTTTGGACTGGTTAGGGGGGGAATTGGGATAAATTGAGGATTCGGGGCTTAGATTCCTCCCATTTTGCACCACACTCATTTCATTTTGGTTTGCGACAAAGGCAGCTCTGTGTGGTCTTAGCTCTGAATTTGTCCTAGCTTTCACGGCTTACATCAGAACCCCAGGGTTTAGCTGAAGGGTTGCCTCCTTAAATTATGGGGGGTGGTTTTGATTTAGATGTTCCTTTAGTATTGTTCTTAGAGTTTAATTGTGGTTTGCTTGTTTTATATTACAGGTTTCGATCCTATTTTAATATAGATACTGGGCCAGTCGTATGTCCACTGTGGAGCGCTTCGGGCGGATGTAAGGAAAGAGGGTAGGCACCTTGGTTTTTCCAAGAACACAGTGGTAATCAGGTGGCGTGGTTTTAAAGGTATGAGTTGAGGCAGGGTTTTACAGGTAGTGCACTGTTGTGCTCATCTGAATAGGGCTCTGGACATTTTAGTGTTACATATGGGGTTTTAGGACTTCGGAATTCGCCCTTTTAGAGATTTGATTAGGGATGTTAAATATGACTTGTTGTGCGTTTATATGTTTTTTTCCAGGATGGTTACAGTTTGGCCACAAATCTTCCTGCAAAAATGTTGGCAGAATGCTCAGTCAGTTGAGAAGGTCAATAAGGGCCGAATAAAAGGGAATAGGGCGGTGTCCAATTTCGTTACTCGAAATGGCAGCATTGCAGCTCGTCATTTTGATTTAGAAAAAGGGGACATGATTTTTGATTGTCTGATCGTGTGCACTTGAATGCTGTAGGCATTGATCTATAGGCATTGGTTCAACAAGAGTGAATTGAAAGAGCCATAACATTGCGAGGTAGGGTGGTCTCAGGCATTTGAGGTGTTCAAAGTACTCTCGTTGTGGCGGTTGGGGTGTCCTTGAAGTTGGTTCTAAACTGTTCTGGGGGATTCATTAGGATAAGGATTCCTCAATTTGAAAAGATGGTCTTTGGTCTGATGATTTTTGGGGGGACTTGCTGCGGCAATGGAATTTTGGGTCCCTGAAAGTTTAACCCCTTTCTGCCATATGACGTACTATCCCGTCCATGTGCCCTGGGACTTAATTCCCAGGGAGGGGATAGTACATCATAGCGATCAGCAGCGCCCACGTGGTGAGCGCCGCTGATCGCGGCCGGGTGTCAGCTGATTATCACAGCTGACACCCCGCACTACGTGTCAGTGGCAGTCACGGACCGCCCCCGACACGTTAGCCCCTGGCACACTGCGATCAAACACGATCGCAGTGTACTGGGGGTTTAGAGAAGCATCGGGAGGGAGGGGGCTCCCTCCGTGCTTCCCTGAGACCCCCACAGCAGCGCAATGTGCAGCGCTGCTACGAGGATCTCCTTCCCTGCAAGTCCCCGGATCCAAAATGGCGGCGGGGACCTCCAGGGGCCTGCAGGGAGCCGGCTTCCTCACTGCCTGCAAAGCACAGGCATGAGGAAGCCTGCAGCATTGCCGGTGACAGATCGCTGATCTGTCACAGCGATCTGTGATGTGACAGATCAGCGATCTGTCACATGACAGTTATGTCCCCCCTGGGACATTGTAATAAAGTTAAAAAAAAAAGTGTAAAAATAAATTTATAAAAAATCGCTAAATAAATTTAAAAAAAATATTCCCTAATAAATTCATTTTTTGGAAATAAAAAAAAACAAAAAAAACAATAAAAGTACACATATTTGGTATCGCCACGTCCGTAACGACCCACCCTATAACACTGTCCCACTAGTTAACCCCTTTATTGAACCCCTTAAAAAATAAAAATAAAGCTTTGTCATCATACCGCCGAACAAAAAGTGCAATAACGCGCGATCAAAAAGACGGATATAAATAACCATGGTACCGCTGAAAACGTCATCTTGTCCCGCAAAAACGAGCCACCATACAGTGTCATCAGTGAAAAAAAAAAAAAAGTTATAGCTCGCAGAATAAAGCGATGCAAAAATAATTATTTTTTATATAAAATTGTTTTCATTGCATAAAAGCGCCAAAACATAAAAAAAGACATAAATGAGGTATCGCTGTAACCGTACTGACCCGATGAATAAAACTGCCTTATCATTTTTACCGCTTGCGGAACGTGTAAATGCACCCCCCAAAAGAAATTCTTGAAATGCTGGTTCATGTTCATTCTGCGTCCAAAAAATCGGAATAAAAAGCAATCAAAAAATGTCATGTGTCCAAAAATGGTGCCAATTTTTCAACTCGTCCCGCAAAAAATAAGACCTCACATGAGTCGGTGGGTCAAAATACGGAAAAATTATAGCTCTCAACATGTGGTGATGCAAAAACTATTTTTACAATAAAAAGCGTCTTTTAGCGTATGACAGCTGCCAAAAATAAAAACCTGCCATAAATAGTAAATCAAGCCCCCCCTTTATCACCCCATTAGTTAGGGAAAAATAATAAAATTAAAAAAATGTATTTATTTCCATTTTCCCATTAGGGCTAGGGTTAGGGCTAGGGTTAGGGCTGAGATTATAGGGGTGTGTTGGGGTTAGGGTTGGAGTTAGAATTGCAGGGTTTCCACTGTTTGGGCACATCAGGTGCTCTTCAAACGCAACATGGCGTCTGATCTCAATTCCAGCCAATTCTGCGTTGAAAAAGTCAAATGGTGCTCCTTCCCTTCCAAGCTCTGCCATGTGCCCAAACAGTGTTTTACCCCCACATATGGGGTATCAGCCTACTCAGGACAAATTGCAAAACAACTTTTGGGGTCCAATTTCTCCTGTTACCCTTGGGAAAATAAAAAAATTGGGGACTAGAAGATCATATTTGTGGAAAAAATATGATTTTTTTATTTTCACGCCCATGTGTTATAAACTTCTGTGATGCACTGGGGGGGTTCAAAGTGCTCACCACACATCTAGATAAGTTCCTTAGGGGGTCTAGTTTCCAAAATGGTACATCAGTTTGGTACATCAGGGGCTTTCCAAACGCGGCATGGCGTCCAATCCCAATTCCAGACAAAAAAGTCAAATGACGCTGCTTCCCTTCTGAGCTCTGCCATGCGCCCAAATAGTGGTTTACCCCCACATATGGGGTATCAGCGTACTCAGGATAAATTGCACAATAACTTTTAGGGTCCTGTTACCCTTGGGAAAATAAAAATTGGGGGTGAAAAGATCATTTTTGTGGAAAAAATATGGTTTTTTAATTGTACGGCTGTACTTCTGTGAAGCCCTTGTGGGTTCAAAGTTCTCACCACATATCTAGATAAGTTCCTTGGGTGGTCTAGTTCCCAAAATGGGGTTACTTGTGGGGGTTTTCCACTGTTTAGGTACATCAGGGGCTCTCCAAACGTGACATGGCGTTCGATCTGAATTCCAGCCAATTTTGCATTGAAAAATTGGCTGAGCTCTGCCATGTGCTGAAATAGTGGTTCCCCCCCACATATCAGGTATCAGCCTACTCAGGAGAAATTGCACAATAACTTTTGCAGTCCAATTTCTCCTGTTACCCTTGGTAAAATAAAAAAAATTGGACCTGAAGTAATTTTTTTGTGAAAAAAAATTAAATGTTAAAAGTTAAAAGTTAAATGTTCATTTTTTTTAAACATTCAAAAAATTCCTGTGAAGCACCTGAAGGGTTAATAAGCTTCTTGAATATGGTTTTGAGCACCTTGGGTGCAGTTTCTTAGAATGGTGTCACTTTTGGGTATTTTCTATCATATAGACCCCTCAAAGTGACTTCAAATGTGATGTGGTCCGTAAAAATAAAATGGTGTTGCAAAAATGAGAAATCGCTTGTCAACTTTTAACCCTTATAACTTCCTAACAAAAAAAAAAATTTGGTTCCAAAATTGTGCTGATGTAAAGTAAACATATGTGAAATGTTATTTATTGAGCTTTTTGTGTGCCATATCTCTGTGATTTAAGGGCATAAAAATTCAAAGTTGGAAAATTGCAAAATTTTCAAAATTTTCGCCAAATTTCCGTTTTTTTCAAAAATAAACGCAAGTTACTTGAATGAAATTTTACCACTAACATGAAGTACAATATGTCACGAGAAAACATTGTCAGAATCACTGAGATCCATGGAAGCGTTTGAGAGTTATTACCTCATAAAGGGACAGTGGTCAGAATTGTAAAAATTGGCCCGGTCATGAACGTGCAAACCACCCTTGGGGGTTAAGGGGTTAAATGTGGAATGGAATCCTTTGGGTTATGGTGCTTACGAGCCAGTGGGATAAAGGCTGGGATTAATTATGGATTCTGCTTCTGGTAATCACCAGATTATGGAGCTTCAAAGAACCCTACCATTATTATGTATTACATGTTCAAATTATCTGTTTGTTTAAATAAAGGCTGCTGTGGCCAAATTATCCAAATTCCTGTATCATGTTTTATGGGTAAAATTGTTGTAGAGGTGGGGGATTTGGAGTGGGGCATAATAGGGACTGATAATGCAGATATTTCACCGGAGGATTGACAATTCCATGAAGATCATGCGCTTCCAGTATTCCACAAACTAAATATGCCAAATTTCTGTTTGGATAAAACTTATATAATTTAAGAGGATTATATACTGTAAAGTCTGTGAAAGATATAAACTTTTTATACTTATTGGGTAAAATTAGATGAAACCAACCTTTCTACCATATAAATATGATAAATGACTCCAAGCATCAATTAGTCCAATCTTGTTACAATTCCATTTTTGTTTTTTTTTTTACTTACATACAGATCAAAGAGCTGTAAAAAAAATTTCATTTTGATATTCAAGTAATTTATGTGTCTTTTTTCATGATACATAGGGCCTCATTTTATGTCTCAGTCAGATTATTTTTTTTTGCTGGCATACAGGTGATATCAATTGGAGAACAAGGGAAATAAATGTCCGTTTTTCACATTTTTTCCTTATTTTTTTTAAGACTACAAATGTCCTTTAAAATAAATTTAAAAATATGTTCCCCATCCTGTAACAATTATTTTTATATATATGACGCTTTTTTTTTTTTTTTACAGGGACGGGGCTAGTAACAGTGATTTGGATTTACAAAATCATTTTTATATTATTTATGTTTTACCCAGCAGCTCCTGATCCGGCCTGATACACAATGATCACATTACCGCTGCACATGGAGGAGGAAGTGCCGTTAGCGCATCCTATTATTGCATACGCAGCACCTGTTCAGTGCGTGTATAAAGTGATAGAGAAGGCAGAGACAGTAATAAACAGTCTCTGCCTTCTATATAGGGATCTATACAGATCCCCACTCCCAAAATAACCTGATCGCTGTGTTATTATGCAATGATGTTTTAGAACATCACTACAGGGTAGGAGCCAACATTGCAGACTTTTAAAATCTATGGGCGGTCAAACTAAATGCGCCAGAATTCTAGAGTAATTTTTACAAAATACTATCTTTCATGACTTGCCCCATATTTATGATATGTTTAGGGCACTCTTTACGATATTTTAATGTAGCTCACCCCAACAAGCCTTCGGGTACATGAAAATCACAGGCAGCACATGGATGACTTTACCATACAATCTGTATGCTGTCCGATTTGAAAATGGCCATGGATAGAAGAAGCTTTGCAACTGATTTTTTTTCTTTTGCTTATGAGAAAATCACTAATGAACACTGATGGTAAAAACTGACACTGCGACCAAACACTGATGAAGATCTGATCCAAAACACCATTCTTTTTCAGGTACATAAAAAAATCACGTGTCTGAATGAGACTTTAGTATAACTTGCAGACAGTCCTGCGAATACACCATACATTTGGTTTACCCATAATTACAGCATAGTTTCTTTAAAAAACTGTCTGAGTATAAAGTACCGTGTCCTTAGAGTAAATGATAAAGATAGTTGACATTGCGGAATATTTTTAATGTCATTATGAAAGCGTAAGGCCATAGAGATTACTGAGGTTATTAGGACCTTGCTTGTGGGAAATGATCCTCAGAGCCAGGTGTGTTTTATCTTTATTGAATTATTAGTGCGCCGTAGAACACGTGAAGGTGGATTATGGGATCCACGTGACGCCATGTTCTCTAGATAAATCGTGTTGATGCTGTTAACATCAGAAGGTATTTTATACTCTGTTGTAGCAATTTCTATTATGAAATGTGCCCAGTGTACTCCATAAACACCACACTAAATATAGCGATAACTGACCATATTAACCATAATGAACATTCACCAGATGAAATTTAACAACCAAAGCTGGTTTTAGCCGACCCACTGTTATCATCGATAACAGAGTCACCTCTACTAATTAAATAAAGGTGCTCCATCGGCATAACGATTGCTTACCATATGATCAATCATTCAAGAGTGATTTATTCTCTATCTCTTATGCCCCTTTCATCTTGGTAACAATTCACTTTAAACACAGTTTCTATTCAGCGTTTAAAGGAAACCAGTCATGAGTCAGATCCTGACAGTACGAGCACACAGCGTTTCCGAGAAAATATACTTTAAGGGACAAAAGCCAGAGATGAGACTAGCTTCTCCATCAGCCGTATATTACAGCGCTGCAGCAGGTGAGTGACAGGTTTCTCACTATGCACACATGAGGGACAGACCTGTCAATCACCTGCAGTAGCGCTGGGAAGGACCAGCCCGGGGACCAGAGCATTTCAATGCAAAATATACTTTAACTGGCTGCGACCATACAGACCAGATCTGATGCATGTTGTCTGTAGTCTATGCAGCATGAATCAGGTGATAGTTTCCCGCTAATTAAAACGCCTTATGGCAACTGATAAAGGGACTGATCATGTTATTTTCAGTGAGATCGTTCCCACCTGGTCCACACACCGGGTCGTTTTGTAGTCTTTAATAGTGATGAACGAGTATAATCGTTGCTCGGGTTTTTGCGAGCATACTCGGGTGCCCTCCGAGTATTTTGGTGTGCTCGGAGATTTCGTTTTTGTTGTCTTATCTGCATGATTTGCGAATTCTAGACAGCTTAAATACATGTGTGGAATAACTGTTTGTTAGGGAATTCCCACATGTATTCAGCCTGTCTACAAGTCACAAATCATGCAGATAAGACGACGAAAACGAAATCTCTGAGCACACCAAAATACTCGGAGGGCACCCGAGCAACGAGTATACTCGCTCAGCACTAGTCTTTAACTATGGCGATGTATAGGTCAGGATAAGAGCCATAGTCACACAATGGTTGAATGTTTTTCATCCAGTTCATTGGAAAGATGACACTTTTTATTTTGAAAATGGTTACTAAAGTAATCTACTGAACGCCCTATGACAATGTCCTGATTTATTATCGAAAATGTATTCTTTGCCGTGATTTTCAAGTTCTCTTGCAATAGAGTGGAGGGAAATAGATCCATTGATTTATTAGAAAAGTATTGGGACAAATTATTTGATTTCTATAACTTTTTGTAAAATATCCACCAGAAATTCCACTACTGGAATCACCAAATATACTCGGGTAGTAACTAGATTAGTATACATTTTCTTCCACTGAAATGCAGAATCATGGGGACAGAAATGAGGAACAAATGCATGTTATTTTTGGTGGTGGGTAGATTATGGAAGATCTGTCAATGCTCCTAAACGTCCCTATTGTATGCGGTGTGAACGATTGCTCAGTTTGTATAAAAACACATCCAAAAAACCTGTCAATTACTTTGTCTATGAGACCTGCCAGCATTGTAATTAGAACTGAGCGAATATGTTCGGAATCGGTCGCCACTTATGAATTTGACATATTTGTGCCAAATTTCTGTTTGATGATCGGTTCCAAACATATTCGGTAATTTCTACTCCCATTGACTCCAATGACGTTTGGCTGTGTTCGATGAATATTGTAAACCCAATATTCGCCAACATTTGTAATCGGAACCGAAGTTTGACAAATTTGCTCATCTCTAATTGTAACAGCTTTTTACATAAATATTGAAATAAATTATAGTAAGCAAATATATCCCCAAACTTAGTTTCCTCCTCTGTCCTGTACAGCTGAGATAGATTCACTCAAGAGACCTGACAGATCTATTAAGCCTTAAAAAGGCTTTTTATCTTCTATTTGTGTCTTCCATCCTGAGACTTCTTGGAATGCTAATAAATAGGACCATAAAGTGGCTATAACCACCCAAAGAGAGGAAGACCCTTCTGTTTCATTTCTAAATTGCCAAATGGGTTGGTCCTGTTGAATGGTACAGGCTGAGACACTCGTGTACCAAGCTTTTCTCAGGCACGTTCATGATATTATATACAGTATCTCTATTTCAAACATTTCATGCTATGAAGTACTAAAATACAATCACTGAATACAATCAGGTATACATAAGCCCAAATCATTCCAAATTATATGTCACATAAATATCTTAGGCTGGGTCTTAAGATTTCTTCATCCTGTTATATCTGATGTATTACGTTAAATTTTAACTGCATGTTAATTTCCACAAAACTTCATTTAGTGCAGCTGGGATAACGACTTTGTGAAAAGTAACCTAATGCAAATTATATATAAAGGATGTACATACCAGGGAGGCAGACCATGCAGCTGCTACAGGGTCCCGGACTGTAGGGCCCATTCTAAGTCTGGTCCGTATTTATTATTTAGTGAGAAACGGAAAAAGTAGGTGATCTCGCTAGGTGCTGCAATGTTTACAAGCAAGGGCTAAAAGATGTACTCAATGAAAATAGCTACGGAGCAAGCGTACATCCTGGGGTGGGTGGTACAGAGTTTCTTGATCTTATTCAGAAACTCGTAGGACTATCTCCCTCTGCCCCCTATATGATGAATGGAGCAGCAGTGCACATGCGGGATAACTGCTGCTTTCAAATAGAGGACAGGAGAAAGGAAGAAGGAAGGAAGGAAGTGAAGAAGGGAGAAAAGGAGGGAAGGAAGGAGGGTGGAGGGAGGCAGGGTGGAAGGAAGTGTCCTTACTGATTATGTGTGTGTGTGAGGAGTTCAATCAGATAATTAATACATTTGATGTACAGCCTAGTTTTTCAATGTGTGGTACATGTACCACAGGGAAAACATTCCTTGTCTCTAATAACACTGTCGTCAAAGTGTACTCTTTTCACACAGAGTGTGATCATACACTTGGGGCGTACTTTGATGTAGTTTATTTGAGTAGATTTGAATCTTTAAAGCAGATTTTACAATACAAACTGCATACATTATTAAATAGATCCCTTAGACCTGATTAGGCTGGTGTCCTTACAATGACAATCCAAGTCAGAATAGCTGTAAAATCCATTTTGATATTTACGATCTAACTGGACTCATAAAACGATAAAATCAGGATCATACAGTCATTATGACATGGTTTTCAAAGTAAGTTCACCAGTCTCATCAGGGCTATTAGATCTACTTAATGTATGCAGCTAGTATTGTGCTATCTGGTGACAGATACACTTCAAGACTCATTGGTGTAGTCAATGATGGAACTGGTTGATGCTATAAAAAGTAAACAACGGATGTTCATAATGATGGATGTTACGTATGAGCCTGACTAAAGTGATCTAAGTACACACCCAATATTTTACTTTTTTCAGATGCTTTGCTGTAACATTTTATAAACCACCAGATTTTGTTTTAGGTTGCGGAGTGTAAAGATCATTAATGCATAGTACGCTGCGCTTCACAGGGTCACAGACTGTGGGAATGAAGAGATAACATTCAAGTGAGCAGCAACTCCTGTGCCTGAAAAGAATCCTCAATTGTATTTGGCATGGCCGGAAAAATAAAACCATCAGAGATCTCACTCACCTTTGTCTATTCACTGCGCATAGTCACATACCTGTGTCCCGTCAGGAGTCGCAATGTCCAGAAAAGGTTCTCTTCTGTCTGTGAAAAGTTCTTCTTATGGGACCAGTGACATTTGTGATTGTCAAAACAAATGACAAGTAGGCAGTCGTCCTCCCACACAGGCACCGGCACCCAACAAAGTGTGAGGATGACTGTGCTATCACTCCAAATAAGTTCTACTTCTTCCTCTCACTCTCTCAAAATTAGAAACAGGGTAGGCAGAATTTCTCCCAACATAAATGCAAGTAACCTGACCTACTGCCTGAACAGCACATATTCGGAGTTAACCACTTGTGTGCATCACATCCTGATTATCCAATAGCTCGGACTACAAAATTCAATGGGAGGATAATGCATGAAATGTGTTCATTAATAGTGAGTGGCTAGTAGATATTTATGTTGAATACTGGGGTCCCAACAGCTATCTTACTAAGCACAAACACAAAAAAGCCTAAATAATCATAGATCTCCTCCTTAATGAAAACATATACACAATTTATAAATTTATATATCTATATATATATAAATATGAGTATGTGTGTGTATGAAGCCCTGCCCACCCCACATAGCCCCACCCACTCCACAGAGCCACACTCACTCTACATGCAAAGCCCCGTATAATAAATATCTAATATATACATATATATAATAAATAATCTGTGGAGCACTGTGGAGCACTTGGAGCAGTGACCCCTAAGTTGGAATAATGGCTACAACAGATCCCAGGAGCAACATCTGATCTCTCTGTCCAGAAAAGCGCAATACTGGGAACAACTAAGATCCTGCGCAGAACCCCACAAACTCCCAGGCCTCTTATAGAGGACCCGAGAATGAGAAAGGACAACAAAGACCACCCCCAGTGGGGGTTAGAAGGAAGTCTCTTTTTTAATACTGTATGTAATAAATATCTAATATATCTATTTCATAGGCACATCTTCTTGACCACAACTGGTTACACTGCCTGCTGTGTTGCCCATAGCAACCAATCACTAAACATCTTTCATTTCACCAGAGCTGTTTAAAAGATGAAAGCTGAGCTGTAATTGGTTGCTATGAGCAAAAGTTTTCCTTGTAGACAATTGTGGTAACTGAGGCCTATTATTCTTATCATTTCTATGGTGTTATCGTCCTTCTGTAAAGCTGGAAATAACACAATTTATTACCGTGCCGACACAGACCACCCTCTGACACAGACTGCAGGGGGAGCCCAGAATCAGGAACTTCTCTTTGTCTGGCATGAAGCATCTCATTAACTTAAAAATTCAAACACAGACTAAAAAAAGAAACACAAGACAGATTTTTCCAACCCAGGTATCATTTTAATCGGTGTAACAGCGCCAACCTGATAATGCCTGGTTCGCTTTAAACTTATTTATAGAGCTATAATTAATGCCATTCTAAATTAGGACTTCTTTACAATTTCTAACTAAATGCTATTACACTCCCACAAGGTTGAAATCTGCTTTCTGTAAGAAAAAAGCTGCATTCCTCCTCAATGAGCAAGACTTACAGAAAGAAAAAAGGGAGCCTAGACTTACAGAAACTAGTACAGAAATGGAAGAAAGGTAGTCAAGAGCTGCTTCCTCAAAGGCCACTGAAACATCTCAGCAGAGACTGCGCCTCCACCATGTGCAGACGGGAGAGAACCTGTGAGACGTATATATACTATATACAGGAGAGATGACACAGGTATATACTATATACAGGGGAGGTGACATACAGGTATATATTATATACAGGGGAGATGAAATACAGGTATATACTATATACAGGAAGAGATAACATACAGGTATATACTATATACAGGGGGAGATGACATATAGGTATATACTATATACAGGAGGAGATGACATACAGGTATATACTATATTCTGGAGGAGATGACATACAGGTATATACTATATACAGGAGGAGATGAATTACAGGTTTATATACTATATACAATAGGAGATGACATACAGGTATATATTATATACAGGGGATACTATGCCCGGGAAACGCCAGGCTCTTCAGCTAGTTTAAAATAATTACAAAGCCATGTATCATTTCCTTTACACTTTACAAATACTAGTTGCTACTTTTATGTTGATGTATCACATAGTTACATAGGTTGAAAAAAGACCTAGGTCCATCAAGTTCAATGTTTCTCCACCACTCATGACACTAAATTAACTATAACCCACAATGCTATTTACTAAGGAGACCATCCAGCCCTTCTTTAAAAACTGTCTGTGTCTGCCATTACTACCTCTTGTGGTAGGGCCAAACAAGAGAAAGGAGACAAGTCACTTGACCAGGGACCACCTAAATAAAAATAAGGTCATTTTATTTAGTGAGTACAAAAACACACCAAAACACTATAAAAACATCTAAAAACAATGTTTACAAAAAACAAGAATAGTACTCTGTCAGGCTCAAGTGACAGATATGTTCATCATGTCATACCTAATATTGCACAATACCCAAAATGTACAGTATAAACAACCAAAGATATGGACATGGGCAAACTTGGACTTGAGGATTATTGTCTATATCAACTCTATTATAAATGACAATGGTATCACATGCAGAAAATATTGATAACCAATCCCAAAGCACACAAAGGCTTGTGTGTAGAGACCCAATAATGGCAAACTATATGATCTGCCTATTTACACATGAATGTGGTGTAAGAGGAGGGGAAAAAAGTATAACCCGTTTAATTTTTGCTGAAAAGGAGCAACAATCTTAGTTTGATCAAAATTAGATAATTGATTCTCACATTTTTTTATATCCTCCTTGATTTTTAGTAAGCAGAACCTGGTCATGTTCTATGAGCATGTCCATTAAAATGGTGGAACATTTGGTGAGCCCAGTTTCCCATGTTTTCTGAAATGCCCTTGTGGCCTCCCATGCCAGGAAAATTTGCACCCATAAACTCCGAGGGATGAACCCTGCCTTCTTATACTGCTCCAAATTCCTGAGGTTCCAACCAGACCTTTGTTAAAGATTTATTTAACCCAGTAATTTCATTAGATAAAGACTGAAAATTTGGGTCCATGCCTGGACTAACCACTGTAGAGCAAATATCAGAATAAAAAAGCCCTAGGGCTCTATTGCTCCAAGCAGTCTCTCTAGCCAAAAGGTCCATGAAGCAGCCGTTATCAGCCGAATATCAAAATTAATTAAATTTTCCTCCCGATGTGCCACTACTCCAAGAAAGGGGTAGAACTAGTGACACCCCAAGCATGTACTACAAACTAGTTGGGTAGAGGGCACCATCAATAATAAAGTTCAATAATAAACAAACAGATGATCAACCCGGGACATGTCAAACTACATTACTAAACAAGAGAAAAGAGACAAGTCACTTGACCAGGGACCACCCAAATAAAAATAAGGTAATTTTATTTAGAGAGTACAAAAACACACCAAAACACACTCTAAAAACATCTAAAAACAATGTTTACAAAAAACAAGAATAGAACTCTGTCAGGCCCCAGTGACAAAGAAGATGTTCATCATGTCATACCTAATATTGCACAATACCCAAAATGTACAGTATAAACAACCAAAGATATGGACATGAGCAAACTTGGACTTGAGAATTATTGTCTATGTCAACTCTATTATAAATGACAATGGTATCACATGCAGAAAATATTGATAACAAATCCCCAAAGCACACAAAGGCATGTGTCTAGAGACCCAATAATGACAAACTATATGATCTGCCTTTTTATACATGAATGTGGTGTAAGAGGAGGAGGAGAAAAAAGGTGTAACCCCTACTGAGTGCACATTGATAAACCAGAGGTTATAAAGTGGAGCCACATAATGGTGACACCAACACATACCAAACTGAGATGCCCATAGCTCAAGATCAGTTCGCAGGTAAAATTTGTCAAAAGGAGCCTAATGAAAGACCCGACGCGTGTTGCCACTGCCAAGGCTTCCTCAGGGGCTGGTAGCATGGTGTGAGTACACTCTGTGAACATTAAATATCATCCTCCCTTAATTACATAACACATTGCAGCTGCAGCTGAAACCAGACGCTTGAGGATAGTACCAATATAGTGAAAATGGTAGTTACAGGAGTACAAGGTGAATCCATCACTTTCGGGTTAAGTGAATGGAGAAAACTGACCGCGAGTATATCCATGTGAAAAAACTTCCCAAATGTGGTAGGGCATCCCACAGACTGTTCTAACCGTAAGGCTATGTGTACACCTTCGGAAATGCTGCGGAAATTTCCGCAACATTTCCGCAACTCCCGCCGTGGGTAAAACGCATGCGGAATTCACGTGAGTTTTTCCGCTAAACAAAAGTGTTTTGAAAGTGTAATTAGCTTGCAGAATGCTTGTACTTTCCAAGCGATCTTTAGAATTGCTTGGAAAGGTGATGACAGGTTGGTCACACTTGTCAAGTTTAGTGCTTGACAAATGTGACCAACTTTTTACTATTGATGCTGCCTATGCAGCATCAGTAGTAAAAGACAGGATGTTAAAAATAATTTAAAATTTTTTAAAAATGGCTATTCTCACCTTCCGACGGCCCCCGATCTCCTCAGCGGTGCTCCCCGCATCTTCCTGTTCCAGTGATGCTTTGCACGAAGGACCTCTGTGACGTCCCGCTCGTGAGAGCGCGACGTCATCTCAAATGATTCACGCAAAGCATCACTGGGACCGGAAGATGTCGGTAGCGTGGTGAGAGGCGGGAAGGACTCTGGGGGCCATCAGAGGGTGAGTATATCCCTATTTTTTATTTTAATTCTATTTTTTACAGGATTATGGTACCCTAGGCATGGAGGAGAGTCTCCTCTCCTCCAGACCCTGGGTACAATCCGCACTTGAAGCACTTACTTTATGCATGGTGGGCATAGCCACATGCGCAAAGTGAGTGTTTCAATGCAATCCTATGGGTGTGGAATTGCCGCGATTCCGCACAAAGAATGAACATGCTGTGTATTTTTCCGCTATGCGATTCCACAGCGGAAAAATCCGCAGCATTAGCACAGCAATGCGGAATCCCATAGGATTGCATGGGATGCATTTTCTTAGCGTTTTCGCAGCGGAAAAACGCCGCAAAAACGCTAAAAAAACACAATGTGTGCACATGGCCTAAAGAACCCTTCCTATTAAGCTGTCGGAAAGGCCTTTCTTCCACCCATAATGAGTGCCCCATAGTCCTCAGCACAGTCCTTGGAAGGAACAAGTCATGTGCCAGTGTTTTGTACTGTCCACACATATTTTTATATGTACATGAGATCCCCTCTGAGGCGTCTTTTTCTAAGTTAAACAAGCCCAACTTTTCCAACCTCTCCTCATATGAGAGGCCTTCCATCCCTTGTACTAATCTAGTTGCCCGCCTTTGAACTGACTCTAACTTATGAATATCCTTTTTAAAATGTGGAGCACAAAACTGGATTCCATATTCTAGATGTGGCCTTGTGACATGGCCAGGGTGGTAGTCATGGCGAGGGGCTGTTGTGTTCCCACACTCTGGCACCCCGCAAAGAAAACATAATGTCCCATCGGATGTGAGGTGTGGGAGTATTGCACAAAACTCACGTCTGCGCTTTCAGATCCTGCTGATCCCATTGTCCCATCTCCGGATGATATCACACACTCAGGAGCAGACACCGTATGCCGCTTTAACAGTGCAACTTTACTTCCATGGCAGTTTCAGTACAGCACAGGTTCATGTTTTCAGCCTGAGCTTTCCCTCTCAATGCTGGCTCCTCTAGCCTCTGAGGTGCTTTTCCTGGCTCTGTGGTCCCATATTCAGCCAGAGATTTCCTTCTCAATGCTGACTACTCTAGCCTCTGAGATGCTCGTCTTAGCTCTGGGGTCCCCATATTCCTGTGCCCATATTCCCGTACTGGTTCCCACTCCAGCTCCCTTTCACTGGGAGATGAAAAAGGTTCCTCTGTCCTGATTCGAGCCATAGGACCTGCATTTTCTAAGGGATACTGTTGTTCCAAATGGAGGCTGACCGCATTCTGCTTCTCCCAAACGTTTTGTGCCTATCCTTACTGTGTGGCCCTCTGGTCTATTCTGCCTTCTCCTGAATCACTATCCAGCACTTTCTTAACATTACAACTATAGTACACAACTGTACACTGCTCCCACTGACTGACAGAGAATTAGGAAGTTTCCCACTGACAAACTCACTCACTCTTACCCCGCACCTTGATAAAGTGAAGTGAAATGCACGTCGGTGGCGGCGTGGCGCGTGTCCTGACTCTATACATTATGAGTAAGCACTTCTAGTGCTGGGGGGACATAGGCTCCAATGATTAAGTGCGCACTTATAAGGAATGTACTGACCTCCATTTTATTTACCCCCCATATGTGTATTGGCACTAAGCACTTTACTTAGATGTATGTACATCTCTTCAGTGTTAGGCTGGGTACACATTGCATTTGTGGGCAGCGTTTAACACATCCGTTACATAGCGGCATTAACACTATGTAACGAATGCATTAACACACCCATAGACTGCAATAGACGAGCGCATCGCCAACGCATGTCATAATCGGCATGCATTCGCGATGTGCTGTCATTCCTTCATGGACCCACGGACGCGGTCTGCAACGTTCGGGGGTCCGTTACCGCTAGCACAGATAGGGAAGCTGCGCTAGCATGATCGCTAAACGCGATCACAATATGACAGTAGCGTTAATGCAGTCCGTCAGCGCTATCCGTTGAACAGACTGCATTAACGCATCGTGAACCTAGCCTTAGGGCATCTGCAGTCATCATTACCTGATCCTAGTTTGATATTTGTCGTGTCATTTATTTAATTGTAACTATTGGTTGTTAATAAACTTATACCTTTTTATATACTTGGACCCAGTACTCCTATTTCTTTTGACTGTATAATTATGTTCAGGAGTGTCCTTTGCCGTGCACCTTGGAGACAAAACCACACGGAGATTGGTCTATTTGGCACCCCTACATTGATGTTGCCCTATATGGTCTATGTTTATCTTACCCCTCCCAACTTGGAAATCCCCTTATTTCCTTAATTATTCCTATACTGGCACCCTGGTTCTCCTGACTCTATAGTGCTCCACTATACTAAACCCAATCCTATCCTAATTTATACCTACCCTCTTATCTTAGCCTATACATCTTTCTCTAATCACCAAGCATATATGACATTTAATCACTATATAATAACATTAAGCGAATACAGTAATGTTCATAAAATTGTATGCAGCACATGGTATAAGGCTATGCGCACACGTGGAGAATTGCCGCGGAAATTTCCGCGGCAATTCCGCAACTCCCTGTCGCGGGAAATTCGCATGCGGAATTCCTATGAAAAGCTAGCGTTTTGCAAGCGTAATTAGCTTGCAGAATGCTAGCATTTTCCAAGCGATCTATAGCATCGCTTGGACAACTGATTGACAGGTTGGTCACACTTGTCAAGCATAGTGCTTGACAAGTGTGACCAACTTTTTACTATTGATGCTGCCTATGCAGCATCAGTAGTAAAAGATAGGATGTAAAAAATAATAAAAAAATAAAAAATATTGTTATTCTCACCTTCCGACGGCCACCGGAGTCCTTTCCACCTCTCACCGCGCTCCCGGCAGCTTCCGGTCCCAGTAATGCTTTGCGCGAAGGACCTGCGATGACGTTACGCTTGCGAGAGCGCGACATCATCAGCAGTCATTCGCGCAAAGCATTACTGGGCCCGGAAGATGCCAGGAGCGCAGTGAGAGGCGGGAAGGACTCCGGTGACCGTCAGAAGGTGAGAATGACAATATTTTTTATTCTATTTTTTTACCGGATTATGGTACCCAGGGCCTGGAGGAGAGTCTCCCCTCCTCCAGACCCTGGGTACCATCCGCAAATGAAGCACTCACTTCACGCATGGTGGGCATAGCCACATGCGAAAAAGGAGCATTTCAATGTAATCCTATGGGTGTGGAATCCCCGCTATGCGATTCCGCAGCGGAAAAATCTGCAGCATTAGCATAGCATTGCTGAATCCCATAGGATTGCATGGGATGCAGGGTTTTTTTGTGTTTTTGCGGCGATTTCGGGTGAAACCGCAAAAAATGCTACGTGTGTACACTGCCTTACAGTGATTATCGGCACATATTTAACCCCTTAATGACTGCCGATACACCTTTTAATGGCGACAGTCAAAGGTACTTAAACCACAGTGCCGTTAATTAACGGCGCTGAGGAAAAAGTGTATAGCGCCCCACAGAGTCAGAATTTCTCTGGGGTCTCTCAGTTGCCAGGGGTAGTCGAGACCCCAGAGAACATGATTCGGGTCAGTTTTTACCAACCTCGGGGTTGCTATCGGTATAACAATGACTGCAAAAAAAAAAGTCCATTTTGCCATTTCATTTCTCTCTCCTCTGATGTGATCGCACATCAGAGGAGAGTGAAATGGGTTTCCCGATCCCCCCGGTACCTCCCAGGGGGCACCTGCTTCCCTCCCCACAGCCACCAGCATCTTCTTCCAGTAAGAAAATGGTGGGTGCATGCGCAGTGCCCCCACCGAGATCTGCCGACACCCGGCAACAATAAATTTTTCCTATTGGTTAATTTTAATCGCTGTGATAGACCCTATCACAGTGATCAAAATTTTAAAAAATAGTAAAACAAACCCCCCTTTATTTTTTATTATTTATTTTTAATAAAATTTAAAAAAAATATTTATTTCCATTTTCCCATTAGCGTTAAAGTTGGGCTAAAGTGAGCTGGGCTAAAGTTAAGGTTAGGGTGGGGCTAAAGTTAGGGTTAGGGTTGGGGCTAAAGTTAGGGTTAGAATTAGGGTTGGGGCTAAAGTTAGGGTTAGGGTTAGGATTGGGACTAAAGTTGGGGTTGGGGATAAAGTTAGTATTAGAGTTGGGGCTAAACTTAGGGTTAGGGTTGGGGTTTGGTTAGGGTTTGGATTATGGTTATGGTTGGGATTAGGGTTAGGGTTGGAATTAGGGTTAGCGATGTGTTAGGGTTAGGTTTGTTGTTAGGGTTTTGGGTAGGGTTGGGATTAGGGTTAGGGGTGTGTTGGGGTTAGGGTTGTGGTTAGAGTTGGGACTAGGGTTAGGAGTGTGTTGGGGTTAGGGTTGTGGTTAGGGTTATGGTTAGGGTTGGGATTAGGGGTGTGTTGGAGTTAGGGTTGGCGTTAAAATTGGGGGAATAAAAGAACTTGGCACTCATATGGCAAATGGAGTAAATCTTTTGTTTTATTTGCATCCAGATTATGCGTGTTAAATGTTTTCGATCCGATAATGGATCTTCATCAGAACTTCTCTGTATTTTGGTATATGTAAAGGGGCAGTAATGCGCTTGGTATAGCGACCTAAGTCGCTTATTTTGTGGCGCTGCTCCCTCTGTCCCAAATAAATTGCGGTGTGACCGCTGAAGTGGAGGACGCCAGGAAACTTGCGGTGTATCCGCTGAAATGGAGGACGCCTGGCGTCCTCCACTTCAGCGGTCACACCGCAATTTATTTGGGCCAGAGGGAGCAGCGCCACAAAATAAGCGACTTAGGTCGCTATACCAAGCGCATTACTGCCCCTTTACTTAAGCCAAAATACAGAGAAGTTCTGATGAAGATCCATTATCGGATCGAAAATGTTTAACACGCATAATCTGGATGCAAATAAAACAAAAGATTTACTCCATTTGCCATCTGAGTGCCAAGTTCTTTTATTCTACTACGTGGGCTGGAAACCCTACTTATGCACCTGCTCCTATTTGTGAGAGTGCCTTGTTGCTTCTACTACGTTAAAATTGGGGGGTTCCCACTGTTTAGGCACATCAGGGGCTCTCCAAACGCGACATGCCGTCCTATCTCAAATCCAGCCAATTCTGCTTTGAAAAAGTCAAAAGGTGCTTCTTCCGAGCTCTGCCGTGCACCCAAACAGTGGTTTACCCCCACATTTGGGGTATTGGCGTACTCAGAACAAATTGGACAACAACTTTATTGGTCTAATTTCTCCTGTTACCCTTGTGAAAATAAAAAGTTAGTTATCATTTTTGTGGAAAAAAAAAAGATTATTTATTTTCACAGCTCTGCGTTATAAAGTTTAGTGAAACACTTGGGGGTTCAATGTTCTCACAACACATCTAGATAAGTTCTTTGGTGGTCTAGCTTCCAAAAAGGGGTAACTTCTGGGGTATTTCTACTGTTTAGGCACATCAGGCTCTCTGCAAATGCAACATGACACCCGCAGACCATTCCATCAAAGTCTTCATTCCAAAACGTCACTACTTCCTTTCCGAGCCCCGACGTGTGCCCAAACAGTAGTTTTCTCCCACATATGGGGTACCAGGGTACTCACGACAAATTGGACAACAACTCTTGGGGTCCAATTTCTCCTGTTACCCTTGTGAAAATAAAAAATTGGGGGCTAAAAAATCACTTTTGTGGAAAAAAAAGATTTTTATTTTCACGGCTCTGCCTTATAAACTTTAGTGCAAATAAAGTCCGTGGAGCCTCATTTAAGAGTCTCAAACACGGGACGAGCCAGATGTTCCTCCAGGGAAGGACCCAGCCAAGGGGTGGCTCCTTTCAGAAACCACCATTACCACCATATTAAGTGGCCCTTTAAGTCAATATCCAGCTCTTTATGAGTTTACAGATATGACAAGGGAAATACCAAAATGAAAAATTGGGGGCTAAAAAATCACTTTTGTGGAAAAAAAAGATTTTTATTTTCACGGCTCTGCCTTATAAACTTTAGTGAAACACTTGGGGTTCAAAGTTCTCACAACACATCTAGATAAGTTCCTTGGTGGGTCTAGTTTCTAAAATGGGGTCACTTGATGGGGGTTTCTACTGTTTATGCACATCAGAGGTTCTGCAAACGCAACATGACACCCGCAGACCATTCCATCAAAGTCTGCATTCCTCCTTTGCCCTCCTTTCCTTCCGAGCTCTGCCATGCGCCCAAACAGTGGTTCCCCCCACATATGGGGTATCAGCATACTCAGGACAAATTGCACAACAACTTTTGGGGTCCAATTTCTCCTGTTACCCTTGTGAAAATAAAAAATTGGGGGCGAAAAGATCATTTTTGTGAAAAAAATAAGATTTTTTATTTTTACGGCTCTACATTATAAACTTCTGTGAAGCACTTGGGGGTTCAAAGTGCACACCACTCATGCAGATAACTTCCTTAGGGGATCTAATTACCAAAATGGGTGTCACTTGTGGGGCCTTTCCACTTTTTAGGCACATCAGGGGCTCTCCAAACGCGACATGGCGTCCGATCTCAATTCCAGTCGATTTTGCATTGAAAAATCAAACGGCGCTCCTTCCCTTCCGAGCTCTGCCGTGTGCCCAAACAGTGGTTTACCTGCATATATGGGGTATCAGCGTACTCAGGAGAAATTGTACAACACCTTTTGGGGTCCAATTTCTCCTATTACCCTTGGTAAAGTAAAACAAATTAGATTTGAAATAAATTTTTTGTCAAAAAAAGTTAAATATTCCATTTTTTATCATTCCAAAAATTCCTGTGAAGCACCTGAAGGGTTAATAAGTTTCTTGAATGTGGTTTTGAGCACCTTCAGGAGTGCAGTTTTTAGAATGGTGTCACTTTTGAGTATTTTCTATCTTATATACCCCTCAAAGTGACTTCAAATGTGATATGGTCCCTAAAAAAATGGTGTTGTAAAAAAAAAACATTTTGGTTACAAAATTCTGCTGATGTAAATTAGACATATGGGAAATTTTATTTCTTAACAATTTTGTGTGACATATTTCTCTTTTAAGGGAATGAAAATTCAAAGTTGGAAAATTGCTAAATTTTCTAAATTTTTGCCAAATTTCCATTATTTTCACAAATAAAAGCAGGTCAAATCAAATAAATTTTACCACTATCATGAAGTACAATATGTCACAAGAACACAATGTCAGAATCACTGGGATCCATGGAAGCGTTCCAGAGTTATTATTTCATAAAGGGACAGTGGTCAGAATTGTAAAAAATGGCCTGGTCATTAACATGCAAACGACCCTTGGGGGTAAAGGGGTTAAAGTGTATATGACTTCAGTCCTCACAGCGCGCAGATGTCAGGATTCTCCATTGCTGACTTTGGGCCGTCAATGTAAGTATGTGATTTCCACACCTACAGCCACATTCTGAATAAACGTACTCAGCCTTGCTAAATTCACCTGTATTGAGCGAGGCTGCACACGACTAGTTAGCACAGGACTGCATGTATGTGATTCACATACTTGCGGTTACATGACCGCTCATTCCCGACACTTCATAATTCTCACAGCACGCAATGTGCTCACTGTGATGAATCAAAAGTCTGCAGTCATATACTGTAGAGTGAGTGCAGGCTTTAACCTCAAGCCTAGAGAACCCCTTTAACTAAAAACTCCGTACTAGGACTGATATCACCAATATACAGTGACCATATAATGGTAATATCAGTTCAACACCAGTGCTCTATAGACCATATATGTGTAAACTGTGCAGGTTCCCAACACTGACATTCCCACTGATTGTTGTCATTCATTTTCTCTTTCTTTTGCATACAGCCCATAATTCATACCTGTAAAACTTAACACACAGAAATCTTTACTTTACTGCTTTTCCAGGACCCTCCTCACATTGTACCACCTCTACACAAACCACATAGTGCTATTAACAATGCACCAGTCAATAAGAATGTCCCTTCCTTGCCCTATATAGTATTAGTACCCTCCCATTATGTCCCCACAAAATAACAGTGCCCCCTATGTGCCCCAACACAGTTATAATGTTTCATCTGCACTTCCTTGTAGTAATAATGCTCCCCTGTGCCTCCTTACAGATACTCAGGCTGCTATAGAAATAATATCCCCCTGGGCTTCCTTATAATAATAATGCTCCCCTGTGCCTCCTTACAACCCTTACATGGCCCCCTTATTAGGCTTATAATAATTCCCCTGTGCCTCTTTTAATGCTCCCCTTTGAACACCTTTAATAATGATGACCCTTTCACTTCTTATAACAATATAAAACACCCTTTTTGCTTTCTTTTAATAATAATTCCTCATTGCTTCCTGTGTAGTAGTAAAGATCTTACACAGAATGATGGTCCACCACAGCCTCCCCCCACACTTTAATGATCCCCTCTTCCACACAATAAGATTGTCACCACAGCCATCAGTAAACAGTATGAGGTGCACCACAGATTCCTATATGAAGTGTGATATCCAGCAATGCCTCCCATACAATATGATGACCTCTAGAGACCCCATACACTATAATTTCCCCTATAACTTCCCCATACAATATGATGGTTGCCACTAGGGATGAGCTTTCTGATATTGAAATATCAGAAATCGGCCCGATATTTGCGATATCGGAATTCTGATTTCCGATTCCGATATTTTTTTCACATCGGAAATCGGAAATCCCATAATCCTTCAGCCTCTGAGCGCTCCGTGGAGCCAATCAGGAGCTGAAGAATTGCTGACAACATTGTGTAACTCCCCTAAGCTTGGTAGGAGGCGTCCAAACATGCTAGCTAGGGGCTGCGCTGTGATTGGCTGGCTGGCTGGATGGTGTGATCAGGCAGTATAAAAGGCTGCACCTGCCATTTTAGCCTCACTCTACTGTGAAAGCAGATAGATTGCTGTTGGAGATAGGGAGAGATCTCTGATCTAATAGCGATACAAATTGTTTTTCAGCGACTGTAGCAGCCCCTGTGTGTTACAGAAGCAGTCTTTTTCCTCACTGACCCCGCTCAGTTTCATTTTTTGTGCTGTGCAGGCTCTCAGTGAGGTGCTTAGTGAGACAGTGCAGTGCACGTTCACTGCAGCTGCTGCAGCTCCTCTTGCTGCAGCACTGTGTGGTGTGTGTCTCACTGCCTTTTCTTTTCATCCCTTAAATCCCCTTCCCCTATCTTTTCCTAAAAGTTAAACACTATATAGGGATTGTGCTGTGAGGGACCCAAACAACCTCTGTGGCTGGTGCCACACAGCATCTGGCCCAGTCCCGGAGAATCCTTTTTTTTTTGGTATCACAGCAGTGTCATTTACTGCGCTGTGACATCCGACCGTAACGTGTACACCAATACCACAAACACACGTTACTCTTTGTGTAGGCCACTCTAGATTCAAATAAAGTGTAGCAGACACACCATCATCATACAGTGCCATTAGTGTTTCTTATACCTGTTTGTAGTCCTACAGGAATAAGCACACTATTTCCTAATAATTACTTTCTTGAATCCATCGATAGAGATGAAGAAGGCAGGGAGTAAGGGATGTCCCCGCAGCGGCCGCGGAAGAGGTGCATCAGCAGCTAGACATCGTGCACATCCAGGGCAAGCAGCAGGCCCAAGTCACTCAGCACCTATTTTCACCCGGCAGCAGTCATTTATGCGCAGCTTGTTAGGAGCGCAGGGCCATAAGCTGATAAGAGAGGATCAAGTAGAAACCGTTTTTGGTTGGATGGCAGCTGAGGAATCCACCTCAATGAGCACAGCATCCTCCCAGGACCTCTCCACCACATCAGGTTAGGCCACTGAAGAGCAGCAGCCATCTGCTTCTTCACCACCCACTAAATTGCCCAGACATTCAGAGGGCCAGGAGCCAACCTTAATCCTCTTCTCAGAATCTGTTGGCTTGGAATCTGTGTGCCATCCAGACAGCATTCCTGCAGCTGAAGAAGAGGTAGTGTGCACAGATGCGCAATCACTGTGTCCGTCTGAGGAAGAAGTGGAGGGTGGGCCAGTGCCCACAGTGACCAGACCCCAGTCAGCAGATGATGGTGAAACTCAGCTGCCAGTTTCTGCTGACGAAAGTGTATTGGATGACGAGGTCCTTGACCCATCATGGCATGCTGAGGGGCAGCAAGCACCTCTTTAGCCACAGCGGCCACCTCTTACTCCAGCTCACAAACAGCTGCTCCCGCTTCCTCGCCAGAATGCCAGGGTGCATCTGCAGGCAGTGTTGTGCGGCGGCACACTGTCTGTACTTTGTCAGCATCAGCATCCCAATCGCTGGCATCCTCACACTCCCAATCCAGTGTGCAGCCATCTGTCACACAGGTGTGGGAGAAAAGGCGCCCGTACTCGGCAAACCACCCACAAGCACAGGGCATGAAATCTCGCATTGCCAAACTGCTTGCAGTGGAAATGCTACCATTCTGGCTGGTGAGCAAGCCAGCCTTTATCGATATGTTGGGGTTTGCAATCCCACAATATAGCGTTCCCAGCCGCTTCTACTTCAGCAGGCAAGCCGTCCCTGCCCTGCAACAGCATGTGGAGCGTAAAATTAAGCATGCGCTACAAAATGCAGTTAGTAGCAAGGTCCACCTGACCACCGACGCGTGGACCAGTCAGCATGGCCAGGGACGCTACATTTCCATCACCGCCCATTGGGTAAATGTAGTTGAGCCTGGAACTGAAGTAGACAGTGCAAGTGCGCGGGTCCTGCCAACTCCACAGATTGCAGGCCCCTCCTCCGTACAAATTGACTCCTCCTCAGACTCCTCGTCAGACTCGCCTGCACCCAGACGTACCACAACAACCGATTTCAGCACTGCATTGGCCAAACATCAACAGGCCGTGTTGAAATTGGTTTATCTGGGTGATGTTAGCCACACCGCAACCAAGCTGTGGAACACGCTCAAGGAGCAGAGCGACATGTGGCTTGCGCCGCTCAACCTTCAGCCAGGTATGGTGGTGTGTGACAACGGCCGAAATCTGGTCGCGGCTCTGGGCCTAGGTGGTCTCACTCACTTTCCATGCCTTGCCCATGTCCTAAACTTGGTGGTGCAGAGTTTCCTTAGGAACTATCCTGACCTTGAGGAGCTGCTGCACAAAGTCAGATATAAGTGCTCTCATTTGCGGCGTTCAAGCATGGCTGCATCGCGCCTTTCAGCCATGCAGCGCAGATTGGGCCTGCCCGAGCACCGCATCATTGTTGACCTCCCCACCAGGTGGAATTCGACTTTGCATATGCTGCGGAGGTTGTGTGAGCAGCAACCTGCAATTATTGAGTTGCAGCTGCAGCAGGCGCAAAGTAGGCGACACACA
Source organism: Dendrobates tinctorius (assembly GCF_039654945.1). NCBI lineage: Eukaryota > Metazoa > Chordata > Amphibia > Anura > Dendrobatidae > Dendrobates > Dendrobates tinctorius. Next base: position 44,627,897 of record NW_027361690.1, on the reverse strand, counting down.
TCTCAGCCCTCCCACTTTACAACCACAGAGCGGGCATCCATGAAGGACATATGCACCATTTTTAAGTGCTTCGAGGACTTCACTCTGATGGTGAGCGTGGATGCTGCCCTACTCAGCCTGACTATTCCCCTTATATGCCTTATAGAATCATCACTTAAAGGACTAAGGGATGAGGTTTCTCTGGAGGAGGAGGAGTATGATGAGACACTTGGACCAACCAGGCAATCTTCATCGGCCCGGTTGGTACAAAGCTCTGTGGGTGCCTCACAAAGGTCCAGGCAGGACACAGCAAGTGAGGAGGATGAGGAGGACTATGAGGATGAGCCAGAGGAGGAAAGTACACAGTGCTCTACTAGTAGTCACCAGACAGAGCGTGGATGGGGTGATGCAGAGCAGCCAGAGCACTTTCCTCTAGCTGGTGACAGCGATGCATGGCCAGTTGGCAGCCTTCAGCACATGAGTGACTTCATGCTGCAGTGTCTGAGAAACGACCCACGCGTGGCTCGTATTCTCCACACAACTGACTTCGGGGTGGCCACCCTCTTAGATTCACGTTATCGGGACAGCCTTCAAAGCCTAATTACACAGTTGAACCGGGCGTGTAAAATGCAGGAGTACCAAGATGCACTGGCTAATTCACTCATGTACTCTTTTCCACCACATAGCAGTGATGCGCGTGCACTAGCGGGCACCTCAGTGCGCCCTGGGCCCAGCGGAATCCGTTCAGAAGCCAGTAGCAGAAGCAGTACATCTGCTACTGACAAGTTCAGTATACCCAACCTGTTCCAACGGTTTCTGAACCCGCAAACAGTTCGGGCACCATCAGCACAGACAGTGCAACGCACTAGGAGGCAACGTTACCGTGACATGGTGGCACAATACCTCTCTACCTCTCCACCCCTGTCAGTGTGCTTCAGGATGGATCTGCCCCCTTCAAGTTTTGGGTCTCCAAGTTGGATACATGGCCCGAGCTTAGCCAGTATGCCTTGGAGATCCTGGCTTGTCCTGATGCCAGTGTGATTTCTGAACGTGTCTTTAGTGCAGCTGGCAATGTACTAACAGACCAACGTACCAGACTATCCGCTGCAAATGTGGACAGGCTTACATTCCTAAAAATGAACCAGGCTTGGATTTCTGATGACTTTTGCTGCCCTGGGCCAGAGTAGACAGGTTACATGCATGGTTGGTAGCAGTATGCATACTCTGTCATGTGCCTATATTGCACACAGCGTCATCTGTTATGCCAGTGCTCTGGCCTCTACTACCAACATCTAGCTCCTGGTTCTGTGACTGACTCTTTCACCTCATACTGTTTTCCATGGGCTCCAGTACCGCCAGCTAGTGCCCATTTCCGTGACTGCTGATTTCAAAGCATGCCGTGTTTCTGGGCTCTAGTACCGCAAGCAAGCACCCATTTCCGTGACTGCTGATTTCACAGCATGCCGTGTTTCTGGGCTCTAGTACCGCCAGCTAGTGCCCATTTCCGTGACTGCCACTTTCACAGCATGCTGTGTTTCTGGGCAACAGTAACACCAGCTGTACCTCATTAGACCAAAGTGGAAAAAAAGGACGACAGATGCCAAACACCTATAGGCAGAAGCACAAGAGGCGGGTTCCAGCCACGCCGGCTGTTTCCTGGCAGTGAAGTGCGGACACAGGTGCCTCCCCTGAGGGGTAAACCGAGTTCCAGCATCGCCAGCTGGTTCTCGGGAGTGCCCAAGGGCACGGGAACCTCCTGCTCCAAACCGTGTTTCGACAACGCTCGCCATTACACGGTTGTGTCCGCCGCACTGTTCCATGCCCCCGCCGTACATCATTCCAGCTCAGTTTGCTGTTATCCGTGGTGTCGGCAGTGTAGGAGCCCCCTACGTGGACTCCGGGACCTGGCGCTCAAGGCTGGTCTCGACAGTGCCAGTAGGCCCTCCTCCTCCCCTGCTGCGACTGCGGAGTAAAGAAGACTGTGTCCGGGTTGCGGGGGCAAAGGTGGCTCTTGCACCTTCTGCCGAGAAGACATTACTCCGGTAGAAGACCCAAGACAGGAAGACAGATGCAGAAGACCCAAGACAGGAAGACAGATGCAGAAGACCCAAGACAAGAAGGCAGATGGAGATGTCCCCGGACTCCTGTCTTTTTGCTCTTGAACTTGCATCTTTGTGGGGTTTTTTGGGGCTTCTCGGCAGTGCTTTTGGCTTATGTCACTACTACATTATGGTATCCGGGCTACAGTAATGTCAGCTGTTGCCCAGTACAGCCACTGGCACTTTTACCTTCTGCTGCTTATCTGGATTCCAGTAACATCAGCTGGTTCTCAGTATAGTCAATGGCTTAGGTCCCTCCTTTGTGGTATCTGAGTTCCAGTAACGTCTGCTGGTCCTTGGTAGTGCATTCTGGCACAGGTTACCTCCTGCTTAGTTATCGGCCTCCGGTAACGTCAGCTGGTGCCCGTTAGTTCCATTGGCTCTTATGCTGATTTCTGCTTCCTATACGGGTTCCAGACTCACCAGCTGGTTCTCTCAAGTTCCTGTGCCTACTGTTACTTCTACGAATTTCCTCTGGGTTTGGGACATTCTGCGACCAGCCAATAGCAGGATAACCATAGACAGAGGTATAGGAAGCAATAGGAGCAGATGTACATGAACCAAAAGCAGAATATCAATATGCAGAATTACTGAATAACAGTAATATAATCAGCAGAAGAAGACTAAGCATGGTTTAAAGGGAGTGTATCCGTTCCTCCACGTGGTGCTCCTGGAAACTCCCTGCAAAGCAAGGTGAGCTGAATGCGGACACATGTCAGTCAAAGGGCATATTGACACCACCACCGGCAGTTTTAATTTAATAATGTAAAATCACTAACCCTAACTATCCCTAACCCCTAACCCTTACCCTAACCCTTACCCTACTAACCATAAACCCTAACCCTACCCCAACTAATCTGTTTTCCTGCTACAGCTTTCGCTCTGCGCATTTTTCTAGCGATTTTTTTGCTCCTCTGCCTCTGCAAACTCCTTCCCCATTATCCTGAGGCGTTTCCCCTCCATTTTATCCATTATATAGCACTGTAGTGGTCATTTTGTAATTCCGATTTTTTTCTACCATTGACTTGCATTGATATCGGAAATCGGAAATTCCGATATCCGATATTTTTTCAATATCGGAAATCGGAATTCCGATACTTTATCGGGCAATATCGCTCATCCCTAGTTGCCACAGCTACCCCACACACTATAATGTCCACCACAGTTACCCCACACAGTATTATATCCACCATAACCACCATACACAGTATGATGGTCCACCTACAGCCTCATATATTGTATGATGGTCCCTCCACCTACAGCCACCAATATAGTATGATGGTCCCCCCACAGATTCCTACATAGTATAATAGTTCCCCAACATCACCCTATATAGTAAGATGGTCTCCTACAGCCGCCCAAAAATGAAAAATCCTTATACTCACCAAATCCAGACCCTTTGTCCTCTGCAGCCCGCGTCTCATCTTCTATCTGGTGTTGCAGTGGATGCTGGTGATGCAATGCAGTTACATCATCCATGGTGCTTACCTCCGGCAGGCCACTGACAGAATGGAAGCCCATGGCCTGCTGAGATAAGTGACAGAGATGGAGACTCTGAGTTCAGTCACAACTATTAAAGGCCCCGTCACACATAGCGATCTCGCCAGCGAGATCGCTGCTGAGTCACAATTTTTGTGACACAACAGCGATCTCACCAGCGAGATCGCTGTGTGTGACAGCGATCAGCGACCGGCCCCCCTGCTGGTATCGCTGATCGCTGCAGGAAAGGCCAGGACTTTTTTTTGGGTCGCTGGCCTCCCGCTGGCCACCACGCATCGCTGCGTGTGACAGGCTGGAGACCAGCGATCTGCTGGTAACTAATGTACACATCGGGTATCCAAGGGACGCACATCCCTTAGATACCTGATGTGTACGTTAGTTACCAGCGCGCTGATGCAGGGAGCTGGTAATTAACGTACACATCAGGTATCTAGGGACGCACGTCCCTTAGATACCCGATGTGTACGTTAGTTACCAGCTTCCTGCATCAGCGCGCTGGTTACTAACGTGCACAGCGACGCCACGCGCTCGGCGTCGCTGTGCAGATCACTGGTGAAGCTGTCTGTTTGACAGCTCACCAGCGATCACATAGCGATTCACCAGCAATCCTGACACATTGATATCATTGTCAGGATCGCTGGTGAGTCGCTATGTGTGACTCCAGCCTAACAGTATTAGCTTTCGGAGGATACAAATACTGTTAATAGCGCAACAGACAATGTGGCTCATGCCCAGACCTGCCCAGACCTGCCCATCTGGCCCTGGTGTGAACATAGCCTAACATGTTCTCATCTGTACACTAATGCCTTGGTTTGTCTTCTTGTGACTAAGTATGGGAACACGTCATGTCCCTTAACTATCCAAAATCACCACTATAGGTTGTTACAAAGTCACTGGTAAAGTGCTAGAGGGGAGATATGTTCCACTATGCCTAATGGCATCAGTGATATTAAATCCAGAGTTTTATTTCCTCCAGTACAATAAGTGTTGCAAGGGTTAAGTTAACTTATGGGTTGGTTTTTAAGGGGACATTCATAGAGTGGGTGGGGGAACGTCTTCCCATATCTCCACCTACAGAGCTGGGACCGCTGTGTGCTGACAGGACCTTGGTGATATCATGTGATCTGTCATGTGAATGAGGAGTCACATGGTCTGGGCTTAAATAGCTGAACTCCAGGCTTAGTCTGGGCTGTTGAGGGCGACTCCAGGAGAGTGTTTGTGCACATATGGCTTGTTCAAGGACATTGCTAAACCTGAGTGGGCTGACCCCCAATGTTAGGTGTCGGGTTCCTGCCACTGCACAGCAGGAATCCAGAGCCTTGCACCCAGCGGTCTCCCATTCTTCCTTGGCCGCAGTGGAGCCTGGTCAGCAAATTCGTCGGTGCCGGTGCTCTGCCCAGGCCAACTCCGTGAGTTTGCTTGCTGCTGCCACCTCTGGCACAGCTATGACAATGCATGCTGCTCAGCAGCGAGATTCTCCAGGGATTAAGTCCTCATGTCGGACCACTGAGCATGCCCGTGGAGTGATCTCCCATTGGAGATCGAGGGTCACGTGCTCAGGTCCTGCTCGTGTTCGGATGGGCCCTTCCGGAAAGCCAGGAAGGTCCCGGACGCCCGTGGCTATAAAAGGTTCGCATGGCTGCTCGCCCATGCGCTAGGGTAGACTGTATAGACTATAAGGTGTGAGAGATGTATGCACGTATGAATGTATCTGGTGACTGACTCATTATGAAACCCCTACCCTTGGTACGCATGTGTTATGCAGCCTAACCTGCTAGCGCCCAGGCTTAGGTGTAGGTAGGTCAGGGTTTGAGTCAGACATAGGTCCTCACCAGTGATCCAGCACGCCTCAGTGCACGTGCTCCACACTACACTGCCAGCGTCTTTAGCGGCGCTTGTGGCAGCGATGCCGCGCGCTCAGTGGGCCTAGAGGGACTCTAACCCCGTGTCCTTGGGGTAGAGTTCTGTTGCCGTACACTGTGCGCTCTTTTAGCCGAGCTCTGTGAGCATAAACAGGCTCCGGTGTTTATGTTCAGCGGTAGTGCGGCTCTGTGAAGCAACAGAGTCCGCCCCTGCACACACCGGGTGACGATAACCCGCGTGTGTTTTTATAGTATACCGCTATATAGCATCCGCCATTACTGAGCAGCAGGTTACCACCCCTGCACGGTGGACCCCGGGCTGTGAACGCACCTTATTACCATCTTTATTATTTGGTGCGTTCCGCCAGCCCTAACACCCCGCTACTGCAAGGACTGCACATAGTGCCACCATTTTGTTTTGCTGTCTTGCCCAGAGGGCCGTATTTATTTTTATGCTTAAAACCTTGGTTTATGCTGTACGAATAAACCAAGTGTATCCTTAAAGACGCAATGTTCCATTAACTACTTCTGTGTGCAGCTGAGTGAGCCACTCTACCACAATGTTTATAGACTCATTTTTAATGAGGTGTTTTTTGGATGACAGAAAAGTGCTTTATTTTAAAATGAACTTTTAATCCGCACCTCCTCATATGAGGCAGGACTAATCCAGTGAGGCATCACTTACCCCAGGCATGCCCTGTTTTGTATGTCTAATCACTCCCCCCTGGCCGCAATTCACATCCTGCATACAATCCCTGTTATAAATGGAGGTCCTTTTTGTCATCTGTCATTTACTGGCTTTGTGTCTTATAAGAATGACAATTATTGTGATATTATTGTCATTTCATAGCTTCTATTGTTGCAGTTCAGAAGGAAACATACGATAGGAATTAGGTATGAAAAGGTTCTGACTCCTCTGGCTGATGAACAAAGGCAATTGTTGCCATCCGAGGATTAAACTACAGAATAAAATAGAGTGATTGTCCAAAGAAATAGTAGAAGTAGTGCGATATTTCACTGTTGTTCCCTCACCTGACGATTTATTCTGTGAAGTACAATATCGCTCAAAGGCCAGAACAAAGACATAAAATATAACATTAATGTGTTATACATCTGCTATTTGAGTACATGGGGGTGGTAGCATTGCTCCCCTTCTAAAGCATCTATTGTTTGTGCATTACACACATAGCCCATTAATTGCCATCATGTAATACTTCATATTGCCAACAGAATAGCAAGCAGCACTTAAATGGTCACTGACATTTCAACAAAATTTAAATAAATCAATAGTACAATATTTGTAATATATCTTATCAATTAAATATGTTGCTTTCTCCACTTATGAGACATTTCTTCCCCTCATGCTCTATCTCACAAACTCGTCATTCACTGTGAAAATATTGATACCCGCGCTTGTACAAACTTCAAAAGTCAATGTTAAAAGCTGCAAGAGGCAATAAACACCACTGGTGGTGTGATTAGCTCATATACAGCACAAGTTGATTAATAACATGCCTCTGCGCTAATTGGATATGTACTTTTACTTTTTGCCACTAAACTCAAGTATTAGCAGCAATTCACATAAAATATGACAGAAAACTTACAAAAAATACTGAAAACAACTAGTAATTGCTGGCATGCACAAGTGAGATATAGTTAGTGCGCTATATAGTTGTACTTGCTTTTTCAGCATACAATTTAAAAAAAAAATTCTAATACCAGAAGATTACAAGCAGACAAAAATAAAACCAACAAGGACCATAAATGCAATTACTGTGAGAAAAAGCCAGTCAGGATATATACTGTATATATATATATATATATATATATATGTGCATCCATGTACACTTGTACAAAAGAAATCCCTTTATATACTGAGAGCAATGAAACTTGGCACAGTTATTAGTCCTTCTCTACATAGGTGCCACCTAGGGACACACACTTCTCCCATCTCTTATAGCAACTGTAAACACCTTGCTTGCAGAAGTTGACAGGTCACTCCAAAAGCCATGTGTCATGATCACGTGTGTCAGGACACAGATGATACCGCAAGGCGGACCCATAACACACGTGACCCTGGATACACCGCCTCCAGTGGGGCGCATTTAAATAATAACACGTGCAGGTGGATACGCCGCCTCCACCTGGCGAATTTAGGTATTACACGTTATACAATAAATCAAATAATAAAGGGGGAACCTGGGTAACTTTAACAATGGTGGGCCCTGCGATAGGGAATGGGGAAATGGAGACCTCCTGCACTCCCCTGAGCCAGTGTCCCTACACTCCTCACATTCCCTAAACAGGCTCCGCACCTGTCGCCGCACGCGTACCTTAACGCCCTTGCTCACCCTGACCCTAAACCCTCACTAGGGAATGGGTCGGTGCGGAGACTAATCCCACCACTGCACTAATAACACACATGAGGAAAGAGACAATACAGGGGAAACACCACTTAACTTTGCTCTGTTGCGTGCGCTCCTAGCAACAGAGCCCACCACCTGCGTGCGTCTTCTCCTCCACCCGGATCCATCACCATAACAGGATCCTGCACCATAGTGCTGCCAAGGAGCAGAGTCCACCACCAGTTGCTGCTGCTTAGTACCAGAGTCCCAAGGAGGAGTTCAGCTTCTGACACGAAGTCGAGCATGCTTGAGTCCAGCTCAGCCGCCAAGTCCCACATGGTGAGTGCCACTCTCCATAGTCGCCACTCCACCAGCCCATGCAGACACTTCCCGCTGACACCATCACTGCGACCCCACCACGCCATGCAAGCCCTTCGTCCAGACACCATAGCTGAAACACGTCCCCCCTGGCTAAGCTGCGCAGGACTCCTCACCAGCTCCATCCTTCCTCCAGGCTCTCAAACTCAAAGTGAAAACAAACTCACAATATCACAGGCAGTGATTGCACACCCCTAGCACACCTTTATAGGGTGTCACACCTGATTCATAATTAAGTGCACAAACCTAACCTAAGGTGCAATACCACAACCACCACCGGGGACAGTCAAAACACCTTTGAACTTTCCAAAGTAAAAAAAGTTCACCCAGTGCAATTTAAAACTGTCAGATCATGACAGTACCCCCTCCTTAATGAGGGGCCTCTGGACCCTCAAGACCACCCCTCATCAGGGAAACACCTACAGCAGGGATGCCCAGATCCTGAGTTCACCCCACCACTACCTGACACTTCAGGTTTATGACAAACACACCGCTGGTATTGGCAATAAAGTTCGTTTTGGAGGCACCACTCATCTCCACAGCGCCGGCCTGGGGAACGAGTTTATGTAAGTGTATGTTTGTTAAGAGTTGATCAGACTCCACAACACATTTCCACAAGATGTTTTTTGGTGGCACCATACACGATCGTTCACACACAGGTCCGGACCTGAACGTTTATTGCATACATTCGTTTGTCATAATTGGTGAACTCATTCTGAACTAGACAGCAGAGGCGTCCCCCTGCATCACCACACTCACACCCCCGCAAATCACCAAGGGTTCACCACCCTCCAACCCTCTTCACCATGAGGTCTGCACCTCCCAGGGTTGGCTAATGGCGAGGGTTGAGATTTGTCCCTACTCCCCCGCAGCACACCTGCTGCTCACACCAGGAGGAGAGGGAACGCATATGGAGGAAATATACACTCACTGGCCGCCTCCACACGGCCAGGAGGGGCGGCTTCTACGGTGGTATTTGAAGATTTGGCGTAAACCCCGCGGACTCTACATCAGTCTGCTCATCACTGGAACGCACCCCTTCACCTCGGGGAACACCAAGCAGCTCCGTGGGGCACCATTCCTCCCACCTGCCTGGGTACGCCCACGTGCATGAGCAAGTCCCGCTCTCAGAAGCGACTCCAGGGGCCTTTGCCAGACCCGCAATTTGCCAAAGCCGCCATTTTGATTTCCTGGTTACCTGAGCAGAGGCCCCAGACCCTGATAACTGCTGCAGCAGCGGCTCTAACACACCTTGCCGCTCCCCACTCACATCAGTGAGGCCCGGCAGCAATTACTCAGTGGTCTCCACATGGCCAAAGCTCACCAGAAAAAAAAACTGTAAGGCCTGAGATAATGTCATGATCACGTGTGTCAGGACGCAGATGATACCGCAAGGCGGACCCATAACACACGTGACCCTGGATACACCGCCTCCAGTGGGGCGCATTTAAATAATAACACGTGCAGGTGGATACGCCGCCTCCACCTGGCGAATTTAGGTATTACACGTTATACAATAAATCAAATAATAAAGGGGGAGCCTGGGTAACTTTAACAATGGTGGGCCCTGCGATAGGGAATGGGGAAATGGAGACCTCCTGCACTCCCCTGAGCCAGTGTCCCTACACTCCTCACATTTCCTAAACAGGCTCCGCACCTGTCGCCGCACGCGTACCTTAACACCCTTGCTCACCCTGACCCTAAACCCTCACTAGGGAATGGGTCGGTGCGGAGACTAATCCCACCACTGCACTAATAACACACATGAGGAAAGAGACAATACAGGGGAAACACCACTTAGCTTTGCTCTGTTGCGTGCGCTCCTAGCAACAGAGCCCACCACCTGCGTGCGTCTTCTCCTCCACCCGGATCCTTCACCATAACAGGATCCTGCACCATAGTGCTGCCAAGGAGCAGAGTCCACCACCAGTTGCTGCTGCTTAGTACCAGAGTCCCAAGGAGGAGTTCAGCTTCTGACACGAAGTCGAGCATGCTTGAGTCCAGCTCAGCCGCCAAGTCCCACATGGTGAGCGCCACTCTCCATAGTCGCCACTCCACCAGCCCATGCAGACACTTCCCGCTGACACCATCACTGCGACCCCACCACGCCATGCAAGCCCTTCGTCCAGACACCATAGCTGAAACACGTCCCCCCTGGCTAAGCGGCGCAGGACTCCTCACCAGCTCCATCCTTCCTCCAGGCTCTCAAACTCAAAGTGAAAACAAACTCACAATATCACAGGCAGTGATTGCACACCCCTAGCACACCTTTATAGGGTGTCACACCTGATTCATAATTAAGTGCACAAACCTAACCTAAGGTGCAATACCACAACCACCACCGGGGACAGTCAAAACACCTTTGAACTTTCCAAAGTAAAAAAAGTTCACCCAGTGCAATTTAAAACTGTCAGATCATGACACCATGTTGTGACTTCGGAAATCAGAGTCTCATCATCTGGAAAAAGCTTGCCTTTCAAAAATAACTTCAGTGTTGGAAAGTGGTGGACGTGCAATGGTGCATGGTTGGGTGAATAAGGGGGATGCGGTAGAATTTTAAAGCCACGGGAGAATGCTTCCATTTGGACAACATGTGAGTTGTGAACTAGTGCATTGTCTTGCAGAAGGCAGACACTTTTGGTGAGCATGCCACATATCTTGGTTTTGATGGCCTCCCTCAATATCTGCAGCAGTGAAGAATAGTATGCCCCAGTGATCATGGTACCCTTTGCTAAGAAATCCATCAATACTACTCCGTGCTGGTCCCAAAATACTGTGAGCATGACCTTGCCTGCCAAGGTTTGGCCACGTGCCTTCTTTGGAGGCGGTGAGTCATGATGCTTCCATTGCATCGACTGGACTTTAGTCTCAGGATCATAGTGATGGACCCAGCTTTCATCCTATGTGATCAGTCTGTTGAAAAAGTCCTCCTGGTTTCCATTGCACATCGTCAATAGAGCCTGAGAGCAATCAACTTGTTCCTGCTTATGGAAAGGTGTGAGCAGCCGGAGAACCCAGCGAGGGATACCTTATGCATGTGACGATGGTCTTGGATTATTTTTTCCATGTACCTCACACTAATCTTGACATTTTTTGCTAGATGGCGAAAGTTACTGGTTGCTCGGTGATTTTCCAAAATGGCGTCCTCCACTTGCTGGAAGGTGTGTTCATCAGTAGCAGAGCAGGGTCGCCCTGGAATTGGAGCTGATTGCACCAAAGTTCGACCATATTTGAATTGACAATGCCAGTTCTTGGCTGCATCATATAATGGGGAATCATCACAATAAACCTCTTTCATCTCATTGAACGTCTCCTTTGGTGTGCGGCCTTTCAAGTAAAGGATGTTTATAACTGCTCTGTATTCCACTGGGTCCATTATCAAACCCCACACCACTTCAGCACCTGTAAAATAAAGACCGTTATCAGTTCTGAGTTGGAAATTGAGATGTAATCTATAGGGACGTATATCATCACACATGTGTAGTTTCAGCGTCCTGTGATAAATAAACGTGGGTCAGGAGAAATCTTTAAAGGCCCCATCACACACAGCGATATTGCCAGTGAGATCACTGATTTTGTAACGCCACAGCGATCTCGCCAGCGATATCACTGTGTGTGACATGGATCAGAGACCCGCCCCCCCCGCCGGGTATCGCTGATCGTGCTGGATCATCCTGGGCCGTTATTTGATCATTGGTCTCCCGCTGGTCAGCGCGCATCGCGTGTGGCAGCGGGAGAGCAACGATCAGCGACGCTGCATGCTGGATTCCAATGTAAACAGCGGGTATCCAGGAGCCACGCGGCTCTTAGATACCTGTTGTTTACATTGGAAACCAGCTTACTCGCTGGTCCTGATCGCTGGTGGGTCTGTCTATGTGACAGCTCACCAGCGATCAGCCTAACGATGTCCCAGCGATCCCATCCATGTCGGATCGTTGGTGGGATTGCTGGGACATCGTTATGTGTAACGGGGCCTTAATGAATGCCCCTTGTATCTATATAACTAAAATTGTACAAAACGCAATTGTTTTTCACTATATATATATTAGTACACACACCTATAAGAAGCAAATGGCATGTGATATACAGGTGCGTCTCACAAAATTAGAATATCATCAAAAAGTTAATTTATTTCATTTCTTCAATACAAAAAGTGAAACTCTAATAATAATAATAATAATAATAATAATATATGAGTTTCACTTTTTGTTTATTGAACAACAGAAATAAGTTAACTTTTTGATGATATTCTAAATTTGTGAGAATCACCTGTATATGTATTTATAACCTGTTTGAAACACTAATCATGCATTAATACTGCCTTTGTGGTCAAATATTCTCTTAAGTGGCACAATACCAATAAATATGAATAAGTCTGTTGTTGCCAGTACTTATTTTGAAACTGAGCAAAAAAACTTAGACCGATATACAAGTCTGTATAGTACCTCAAAGTACATGTGATGGTCCAAGCTGCACGTCCTGAGGTGAATAAAGACAACAACAGAGTGACATCATACCCTGACTGCTCTCACGCACGGTCCTGCACCGCTTCGGGTGTGTCACCGCCGGGATTCCCTGAATCCAGCTTACTGCGATGGGCGCCTGGACTTTCCTTATTCACATCAGGACATGCAGCATGGACCATCACATGTACAGGTGCATCTCACAAATGTTTTCTGACTGTAATTGCATTTATGGCCCTTATCGGGCTTATTTTTGTCTGCTTGTAATCTTCTGGTTTTGGAATTTTTTTTTAGTCTATGCTGAAATAGCATGTATAACTGTATAGCGCACTAACTATATATCACTTGCGTATGCCAGCAATTACTAGCTCTTTTCAGTAATTTTCGTAAGTTTTCTATCATATTTGGTGTGAATTGCTGCCAATACTTCGGTTTAGTGGCAACAACTATAAGTATATATCCACTTAGCGCAGAGGCATGTTATGAATCAACTTGTGCTCTATATGTAGGTTACTGACTGTTTGAAAATTTAGTATCACTGTATGCACTATTATTTGTATGTATGAGCATATTTACGTAGCTGGACTTTGTCTATGGAGTGTTATTTTTCATCCAGATAACTGCTTATTTGTTTTTTATAAGCTTTGAATTTTTTTGTTTGTATATATCAAATAAAGGTATTTGGTTTTCTGTGAAATTTGTTTGGGGGTCTTTTTTTCTTTGGACTATTGTATATGTGACCGATCACATGTTTATGGCCTTTTAGGCTCTTAAGTTATACAGATGTTCTTCATGTTCTCTGTAACAGAGTAGTGAATATACTCCCAACAGATAAATAAATGAACACTGAGCAAATGGTCAGCAACAACTTAGTGGCCAACTACCAGAAACTCTGGCCAAATTCGGGGTCATGTGTTACATAAAGGAATCGCAGTAACAATTATATCTTTTGGTAAATTAACAATTCTTTTTGCTAAAGATTTTAAGATAGAAATATTGCCATATACCATTATGTCTTCATTAAAATCAAGCTGAAGACTACTTTAATGAGAAAATAAAAAATTAATTATTGTTATTTCTAGAACGGAAATATTTACTTGCAAGCTAAATGTTACAAAGTTATTATTACATGGCTTCAGTTGTAAAGTTAAACTATTCCCAAAGCATACTAAAACTTATGAAGAGCCAAACAAATTCCCATCCAAATTCTGGACAGTTTCTCTTGGCCTCCTACATGCAAAGTCAGGCTGATGTTCTTGTGCTTGTAACTCAGATCATCATACACTGATTTCCCAACATTTAATTCCTCTGTTGTATCACAGGGTGCAGACAACATGGCCGCCATAAAGCCTAAGAGCTGGTATGGGGCCTGGAGGCATGCAGCAACATGCCCTGTTCTCTTCTGTAGGAAACTCCGATTTCAATGGTATCTATAGCCTCAGGATGCAGTTGTCATTGAATACAGTGATGGTACAGGGAGCTTCGGCTCTCGTTTCATTATTCAGCCTGTGCATCTCAGCTCTGTGTCACAGTGCAGGGGGCAAGATAGTGTGAGAACATTGTACCCACTGTGCGGAGACTTGATCTCCACACAGCACAGACCAGATTAGGCTATAATACTGTGAGAGGTTTTGGTGGGCATTATAATATATAGGGAATTCTGGGGATCATCATGATGGGTGTGGATGCTATAAAGAGTGATTTGGTAGCTATCATACTGTATGTGGGGTGTTGAGGGCCTCATACTTTATAAGGGGCTGTGAGACCACCAATCTGTGAGAAGTGCTGTGGGGTTCATCATACTGTGTATGGGGGGCTACGGGGACATCATATTGTATGAAGGGCTGTGGATTGGGGTGGATTGCTGACTGCTGGAGCCACTGCCCGCCATTTCATTAGGTAATTTATGCTTCCTCTCTTATTACTATGCTTCTTAGGCATCATATATCTGTCTAACCATGGTGAATGGTCACCTGCTACCTGATAATGATCTGTGTATCTAGCTGTTTACTTGATGGATGGAGCTGGTATAAAGAGATATATATCTACATATATACTGTTTGGCGGTCTATTCCTAATTGCCATACATTGCCATGCACTATATGCACTCTGTGATAATTTAGTAACTTTATGTATGCTTTGTTACTGCATAGGTTCTGGTTGTACAGCAGTCCTTTTTTTATCCATGCAGTGTGCGGTTTCGCACTTTATCGCCCACTCCCCCCCATTCGTATCTGGATGTGTCTTAATTAAAATAAAAACTTTTTTGACTTTACTCTGGACTTATAGTCGCTTTTTTGGAGCTCTGCTCAGTTTTCTCTTAAAGTTTGTGAAGTGAAGTGAGAAAAATAGGGAATAAATTAAATTTATGGGATCAAATAACTAAAAAATCACCTCCTTTGCAATGAAGCCCCTAAAAATTTCTGACGCAAGCAATTACCTTCATAAGCTATAAATGAGATTAGACAAAAATTGAATTTCATGACCACCAAAGTAAATGCTATTTCTGATGCTAAACCAACACAGCTCATCACCTCAAGAACACCATCCCCACAGTGAAACAAGGTGGTGGCAGCATCTTGCTGTGAGGATGTTTTTTGGCAGCAAGGACAGGGAAAATGTTACGAGTCAAGTGGAAGATGGATGGTGCGAAATACAGGGATATTTTTGAGCAAAACCTGTTTCAGTCAGTCAGTCAGTGATTTGAAACTGGGACGGAGGTTCATTTTCCAACAAGACAATGACCCAAAGTATACTGCTAAAGCAACACCAAGTGGTTTAAGAGGAAATGTGTAATTCTTTTTATGGCCTAGTCAAAGCCCAGACCTTAATCCAATTGAGAATCTGTGTTCAGACTTGAAGATTGCTGTTCAACAGAAGAAACCATCTAACTTTAAAGAGCTCGAGCAGTTTTGCCATGAGGAATGGGCAAAAATCTCGATGGCAAGATGTGGAAAGCTCATGGAGACTTATCCAATGTAACTGGCAGCTGTAATTGCCACAAAAAGGAGGCTCTACAAAGTACTGACTTTAGGGGCATGAATAGTTATACACACTGAAGTTTTCAGCTACTTTGTTGTATTTGTTGTTTGCTTCACAATAAAAAGAAAACCAAATGTTCACAGTTGTTGGCATGTTCTTTACACTAACTGATGCAAACCCTCAAAAAAAAAAAAGTGAACTTCCAGGTTGTGAGGTAGAAAAGGGGGTGAATACTTTCACAAGAAATTCTAGTGATAATCTCCTTCTGATAAAAGACTGATTGTATAGAAATATCTGCACAGAGCCTAATAAGTGACATATTGTTGGAATCAGGGCATCTGCCCCTACATTATGCTATTCTCAGATTACATAGTAAAAATCTGCTGACAGACTCCCTTTAAAAGGGTTGCCAATTCCAATCACGTACACATTACAACAGGGGATGAGCAGCAACAATGATGTTATGTCTACAGATACGTGCTGGGAAACGTGTACGATCAGCAGGTATAGTGCACCTGTGCAATTTATTAGTGCAGAGAGATCTCAAAGACAACAAAAGTGAGCGATAGTAGTACTTTCACAAAGATTGATAGGGCCAAGGTTTTAGTAACCTTTCTTTTCCTTACAACTCTGAAAAACATTGTGGCATGTGTAAGAATGATGGACTGTTCTGCTGCGTTTCTACCCCAGAAGACAACATTCGCGCCTTGTATATAGTGTCACGCAGTTGTACATGTAATGTGAATAGTGATGTGCGTCTTTTATATTGTACGATGGTAATGTACAGCGTATCAGAATGTAAAGTGATAATGTACAATGTGATTAGTTCCTAGTGCAGGTAAACACAGGATTAGACTAGGGATAAGATAAGTACTGTTCATATAATTAAGTGGTTTAGCAACAGCATAGGACATAAAATAAGGACATTAGGTTCAGTCTATAGGGTAGGATATAGTTAATGATAGAACTATCCCAATGCATGGTGACTTGGGGGGGCACTTCTTGATAGTGATAGGAGATAGGGAAGTACCATGACAAGGTCAAGTTCAGGTGCAGTGGGCTGCTATGGCCAGCATATGCTAATTGTTTGCGGCAGTGGGAGGCTGTACCGATACCCCCTGTAGGCATTCCTGCAATGTCTGGAGCACATGGCTTGCTCCAGGTACTAGGGAGAGTGCCTGGTCTTCAGACATCTGATAGTCGGTGGAAGTGGAATCGCGTGATGGGTATGTGATGTGGCTGGTCCGGGGTGAACTGAGGAAGTTGACAAGAAATTCACACCCGCATGTGTATGAGGTGGACGGAGAGGAGCCGTGTGTGTACAGAGCGGTGCCGCGCGTGTACGAAGTTTACAGAGCAGAGCCGTGCGTGTACGAGGTGTACAGAGCGGAACCGCACGTGTACGAGGTGTACGGAGTGGAGCCGCGCGTGTACAAAGTGTACGGAGCGGAGACATGCATGTACAAGGTGTACGGAGCGGAGACGCGCGTGTATGAGGTATACAGAGCGGAGATGTGCGTGTACGAGGTGTACAGAGCGGAGATGTGCGTGTACGAGGTGTACAGAGCGGAGATGTGCGTGTACGAGGTGTACAGAGCGGAACCGCACGTGTACGAGGTGTACGGAGCAGAGCGCGCGTGTACAAAGTGTACGGAGCAGAGACGTGCATGTACAAGGTGTACGGAGCAGAGACGCGCCTGTATGAGGTATACGGAGCGGAGATGTGCGTGTACGAGGTGTACAGAGCGGAGATGTGCGTGTACGAGGTGTACAGAGCGGAGATGTGTGTGTACGGAGCGAGCCGTGTGTGTACGGAGCGGAGCCACGCGTGTACAAGGTGTACGGAGCAGAGCCGCACGTGTACGAGGTTTACGGAGCGGAGATGTGCGTGTACGAGGTGTGCGGAGCGGAGCCACATGTGTAAGAGGTGTACGGAGCGGAGATGTGCGTGTATTTTGGCATGGGGGGCCCTATTTGAAATTTCGCACCGGGGCCCTTAACTTTGTAGTTACGCCACTGCATCTAAACCTGCAGCCTACAAATGAGTGTGATGCATCCCACACATGACAGCACACTATGAATGGGACACCGTTTTCCTGCAAAATATTGCACACTTTGCACTGACGAGGGGCAGTATCTCGGTGGACAGTGTCTGTAAATTGAGATTCTGGTTTTGACTTTTATCATAAGTCATGTGACAAGGCTCGTTATAGGGTTGACATTGACTTTTAGGATTACTACTTCCTTTAGGTGGCACTAGAGTTTTAGTCCTCTTCCTCTCTGAAGAGACAGTTTGCATATTTCCCAGAGGAGCATTGCAGCTTAAAAGTCTACTCATCTCAGCATGCTTAATTAACATGTCACTCTCCACAAAGAGAAACGTTACCCCTTAGATCCCTGTAAAGTATGGAAACACGCAGAGGGAGCCTAACAACCTCTATAGACTGTAGTGTAGGCTTTGTGTACATGGCTGTCCCTAATGCAGAGAGTAAACCATAAACTCATGATAGGAAATCTAGCACACATCATAGACAAAATGTATTTGCTTAACTTCTTAAACACTGAATAAAATAGGAATCCTGTCAGGAGGGCATGAAGCAAAAGTCAAACAATAGGAAGAATATAGTAATACAGCTAAAAATTGAAAGAGTGATAAAAATGAACCAACTGCGTGGATCAGCAAGGGGGAATTAAGTCCCTCAAGCCCTGCTCCAAGCTCGCTACAGCAACGAATCGGACACCTGCGACCATGAAAAACACCACCTCGCAACCCTTTCTTGCCTGACCCGTTTTTGAGGAACGGATAAACACCTCAATCCTGTTACCATAACGGTCCACGTCTTCTCTCAAAAGGTCCCCTTTTTTAAATCTGGAAGGACTAGCCAACTCTCCCAAACGTAATGCACCAATGAAAAAGCCAATTTAAACAAATCTATTTTCCCATGGAGACTTACAAACTGAGACAAGAGGCCTACCCACAAGTAACAATAATTAATAAGAAACTGGCCACTTTTTATCCATCACTTTCCAGTCCTTCTGCCATCCTTTTAAAGCTTGAAGCACCAAAAAGGATTTTGTCTCATCCCGTGCCTTGCAGCTGAAAGCTAAACCTTCCATAAACTGGAACTGATCACCCCACTTCCCAACAATGTCCCACTCATAATAATAATAACAAACTCTCTTCCTCCATCTCCTCGCCTAAAGATAGGCTTCAATCTTCCCACATTCTCCAAGCATATTCATATGGCGACCATGTCCTATCTTTGAATGATACAGAAATCAGATTATTCTCTATCCGAAACGAAGATTCCACAACTCTGCAGGATATAACAGGGTTGTTGCTCTAGTCTGAGGCGCCAACCTCTGAAACTGTTCCCATTCTGAATAAGAGATAGAGTCATTGATTGGATTTTTAATACCCGGCCTAAATTCTGCTACCACCACATATTCAGGGACAGACCCAACAACACCAACTGTTGTAAAACCTTCACTACCAGTAAATATAAAGCTGATAATGAATTGATTGCGGACACCACGCCTTCATTATCACAATGGAACCAGACTTTCTAATTCCTAATGCTATCACCCCAAACTGCCAGTAATACGACAATAGGGAACAAATTAAGTAAAATAACGTTTCCTACCAAACCATGAGAAAACTAGGTCAGAGGCCACTTTTTGGCCAGCCGACTACCACAAAAGTAAATATCACAAATCGTGTTGTCCCGCTATGTAAAAAAACAACTCCAAGTCACCTGCATTCACCACTCACCACCAGTTCAATCCAAATTGACTTACCATTGTATGATTCCAAGAAACCTGCCCAGACCCCCAAGTTGTCTAGTAATTCTTTTTTAGCCTGCTATGTCCAATGGCAGATGCTGGAAAAAAACTCTAACCATCGACATGATATGGCATGGAAAATTCAATTTACCCAGAAGAGCTTGCAATTCTCTTAGAGTCTCTGGACACTTCCACCTAAAGGTCTATAATTTTTAACCCTGGCAACCTACATTCCATCTCTATGGTAGCAATTACAATCTCCAAGAAACTCAAAGATGTAACAGGACCCGCCATTTTTTCTACTTCCAAAGAAACTCCAATCTTCTTAGGCTACTTTCACATTTGCGTTTTTTTGCGCTGCGCACCGTGCGCAGTGCAAACGCACAAAAAGCGCATCATGCGTTTGTGTGTGTTTTTTTGCGGGTTTGGGTGCATTTTTTTGTGCATACGTGTGCATTACCATGCACACGTATGCTCACCCATAGACTATAATGGGTGTTTGGGTGGAAAAAATGCATTGCGTGCGCATGCGTTTTTCGGGGGCAAGTCGGACGCACAAAAAATGCAACAGGATGCATTTTATGCGCTCGAGCACACACTACAAAAAAATGCATGCACATATAAACGCGTACAAACGCTTGTGTCTGCGCACCCATGTAAAGTCTAGGGGAAAAAAAGGCATGCTTTTTTTGCGCAAAAAAAAGCGCAAAAAAACGCAAGGGTGAAACCAGCCTTAGTCATGCTCTCCATCATGTGAAACAACATGGATCATTTGCACGAATTTGCCGGACCAATGTACAAAAATTCATCCAGATAGTGGATGCAGGAGTTGAAACCCGAAACTTCTTTAACTACTCACTCTAAGGAAGTACTAAACATTTCAAAATATATGCAAGAAAGTGAACATCCTATAGGGAGACAGCGATCAATGAAAAAACCTTTCACAAAAACAGCCCAACAGGTGCATTTCATACTGTCAGGATGCACCAGTAGCCAGCTGAAGGCTGCCTCGATATCCATTTTTGCCAATAACGCTCCTTTTCTAAAAACTAGTAGTCAATTCTCTGAGGCCTTTTTACCTATTACACTGACAAGAATAGTGAATGCCTGCATCCAATTAGTGAAGGTGCTCGGTATTAATCAATGCCTTCCCTTTTCCTCATCTTCTTCTTTAAGAGTCATCCTTTCTAGCCCTGTCATGATTAAAACGCTCTAAAGGTAACACCAAAAAAAGTCAACATATTGCCCTTTCCAAATTTTTTTCTCTCACTTCTTGTTTTAAATGAGCCCCCAGTGACCCCTCTAAACACACATAAATTTCCCCCTTTGCTGAATCATCAAGCCATAGAGCATCCTCCTTTTCCTTTTCAATTTCCTATCCTGCTGATTGACTCAATAAAGGCACCCCATTGCTTGCACCAGTGGATGCTAGAGTCCCTATGTCCAACACACCTGATCCCTGCAACCCATCAACAAACCCACTACTAACCTCTCCACTCCTCAAAGCAAGGCACGGATTCCACAACCACGCCTCAGACCCTAATAATAATGCCAGATCCCTTAACCCTTGCATTACCAAACCCATGCCCCAAATTCCCCCTCCAGAAATAACATTCTGACTTTTAATTCTGGGAGTAGTCAACAAAGAAAGGCCTGAAAGAAAGGATTTGCTGCGTTTCACCTAGATGCCTGGGTGCTGTGTTCCCAGTAGCCAGAAGTCTGGAATTCAGTAGCTGATGTTCTCGATCCAGTCCAAGCAGAGACTGATTAATTGCTCCAGTACAGCCCCCTCCAACTTGTGGAAGGGTTCATTACAAGCATATCTGAAGGACCACCAGATTGCTTCCCCTGCTGAAGATGCCTGTTTTCAATGTGTAATGCCATAGAACTACTATTGTTGGCTGGGCCAGCTGACTGCTGCCCGCATGAAAATGTCTTCTCTGGATTGAACAGTCATAACCGCCGTGCTGGGGGCGGGGCCAGCTGCCTGCTGTACGTTAGCATTTATCTGCCAAGGAGCCTCCAACTTAGACACTCAACCTCTCGCCTGTCTCATCTCCCTGTGCAGGGTGGGTTCCTCCCCAATTTGGAGACCCACTGCTCATGGTAGTGACTCTTCGAGCGACAATACCGCTGGAGGGGAGGCAGTCCCCGCCATACGGGAGGATTCCTCCCAGAACAAGAGTCTATGCAGTAGTACTACGCAGTAGTACAGCCTGTGCCACGCTCTCAAGGGTCCCTAGAAGGGTTCTTAACACAGCGCTGTATCCAAGGGGTTTATTCTGTACTTAAGCGTATTGGAGGTCTTGTTCTCGATGGATGGAATCCTTCCTGGGGCGGTTGAACAGCACCATCCCAAGCACCCCATTTTAGGCTCTGAATGTACGCCTGCAGCCATTCTTCACCTCGCAGGCCAGTAGCCTAAGCTGCTGTACTATAGTATCCACAGCCTCCATATCTATCTCCATATATCTTCAGATCTTTTCTCTTATCAAGGGGTACCTAAAATGGTTGTCTCACAGCAAATGACTGTCCCTTATAAGCCCTTCTCCTCCCCCCCCATAGCTCCACCTTCTTGATGTCACCTAATATACCCCTCCTATATTTCTTTTAACCCCATAACCACCATAGTTATTCCACTACCTATATTCCCACATTAACCCTGTCATGACGGCCTCCCTCTAAGGCCACGGTCCCCTGTACAGCCCTCAAATCCACCAGAGCAATCTCATAGTGGAGGCAAAGGTGGATAGAACACACTGGCGCTCACAAGGTACAGGATATAAGCTAAAGCCGCTGGTGACCTAGACAGACTCTGTGCCCGTTCTGTCCCTTAACAAATAAAAATAAATAATAAATAGAAAGATGCCGCGCTAAAGCTATGGGTGTAAAAGGTCTTTCTATTTATTATTAATCGTATAGTGGGTCGTAAAGATTTTGTCTCCATGAGGCAACTCCATTTAATGGGTATTCCAGAACTTTAATATTGATGGTAGGGGTCAGGCACTGGAACTGACACCAACCAGCGGAGCACCACATCCTGTTCATAATTTACCATGCACAGCTCACACTGGCATATATTCTCTTGTGTGAGAGAATCGGGCCGATTATACTTATGACACTCGGCTCAAACTCTGTCAGAGATTGATCCAAGTGTCATCTTACTGTGAACCGATTCTTTCACGTGGGGGAATGGCAGCACAAATGCCAAGAAGATAGAGAACTTAATTTCTCCATCTTCTTCGTTGTCTCTGTAAGCACATATCAGATGCATGATCTGAATACACTATGTTACCAAGGTTTTGTCCCTCTGACGATTTTGAGTATTACTGATAGATTTTTTTTATGCTGATTTTGGAAATGACTTCAGATTTTTCCTATCACGTAAGGTTTTTGAGAAATGATATGAAACATTATAATATTGTGTTATAATTCTAAAAACTCATATATGAACTTTTTCTGACACAGTATATTCTGAATTTTCCACTGAAATAACATAAATTGCTGATCTACACATATTCATGCACTTATAATGCGAATTTCGTGCAGGCGCAGTGAATCATTCGCCTGACCGGGTACGGAGCATACCACATCTCCTGGGCAGGGGAGGAATCAAAGGGCAATACTGCCATACTTAGAGCATGGCTGAATGGATTGCGACCTTCAATGCCGTTCGCTATCCCAATTATATGGAGAGATTGCTACTTCTGCCTTACAAATGTAACAGAATATTCAGCAAAGAACAAGAAATAGAATATCATAATCTTCCTTCAGACCAGTGCCACACGATGAAAGTCTTCATGTTCCAAAGCCGCACAAAGTATGGACAATGGAGGATGACGAAGATGAACTAACAATGTCAGTGGAAATGAAACTGCTGCAGACCCAGACTTTGAGCCTTCTACATCTAATCCACATCTGTTCAGTCAAGCTGATCTGAGTGACTTGGTCAGAGATTTGGAATTGTCAATGCTACAAGATCGGAATCTCTTATTACCAGGAACAAGAGTTTCTGTTTTTCGCAGTCGTCAAGAGGACCTTAATCAATTTTTCAACCATGTCGACAGTTTAACCTTTTGCAACGACGTCTTGGGGTAGTTTGGTGCTCTTGGATGTGAACATGACCCGAAGGAATGGCAAATGTTCATTGTCTCGTCAGTTTTAAGTCTGAAGGCTGTTTTACTACACAACGGAAATATCTATCCTCCTATACCTATTGGACATGCCGTGCACATTAAAGAAACATATGAGAATATGAAGTTACTGTTGACCCACATTAATAGAAATTATAACTGGAACATATGTGATGATCTAAAAGTTGTTGCACTTTTTCTTGGACTGCAGTTTGGCTATAACAAGTATTGTTGCTTTATTTGTGAGTGGGACAGTTGTGCACGAGAAATGCACTATTTCAGAAATGACTGACCACTCCGCGGAAACCTGATTGCTGAACAGAAGAATGTTAAACATAATCCTCTCGTTGATCCAGCAAAGATATTATTACATCCTTTGCATATTAAACTTGGGCTTATGAAGAATTTTGTCAAAGCAATGAACAAAGAATCGGAAGCCTTTTTTTTACTTGCGACAGAAATTTCCAAGAATAAGTGATGCAAAGACTAAAGAAGGTATTTTTATTGGCCCACAGATCAGAGATATAATGAATGACAGAAGCTTTGATGGTCTTTTGCAAGGTGCTGAACAAGTGGCATGGAGAGCCTTTAAAGATGTGACCTTCAACTTTCTTAGCAACAGCAGGGCACCAAACTTTGAACAATTCGTGGACAACATGCTCACAGCACATCATGTGATGAAATGCAATAAGTCACTAAAAATGCATTTTCTACATTCTCACTTGGACTATTTTCCAGCCAATCTTGGTGCCGTTAGCGATGAACGCGTTGAAAGATTTCACCAAGACATTGCGTTGATGGGGAAAAGGTACCAGGGAGAGTGGAGTACGTCATTGCTGGCTGACTATTGCTGGAATCTTATTCGAGAAGCATCTGACACGGCTTATAAATGAAAGTCATGTGCAAAACACTTTTTAACAATTGCTTTTGCTACTGACATCAATGCACATGTATGTAGTGTCTTGGACATCATAATGTAGACTATAAACTGTTGTTTCTTAAAAACCTTACGTGATACAAACTTTTGGAGCACATATTCGTGTTCAGCATATCAAAATCTACAAGATACAATAAAATTTTCTCAGAGGACAAGAACTTCCCTGAAATTTGTTGCGCAGTGATATCGGAGCCAAACGCAACATGCTGAGATTTTTGAGAAAATAATCACAGATCTGATATAATAGATTTTTTTTACTTTATGAGAAATTAGCAGCTGCTTTCAGAATAAATGGGTTAGAAGCCCGTTTATGCAAACTAATATGTTCCTGGCAAGACTGTTTTTTATTATTTGCAATATACTCATTCTTTGTGCTTATACTAAACAGATCTTGGAGTGTGCACCTCTTTTTAGTTATGAGTATCCTATGGGGACAATGATGTCAAATTCTAAGTTCAGCATTGTTTTGCATATTGCTGGGAGGTATAAGATGGAGCAGCGTCTTCTAACATTAGTGCCAGTGTTTACAAGATGAAAAGGGTAATCTCTTTATTTCACAAACCGTACTAATTACATGTAAACTCATGCTGCAGAGGATGTGGTTGTAAAACAATGCTAACAATAATCGTCTTGATTCTGTTTTCAGAGTTTCTTGGCTTTCAGGACTGCAGAGACCTTTTGCATCAAGTTATAGAAGTTACATAAAAATTCGTTCTTAATTGTTTTGAAGCACAGACTGCAAACATATTTTAAAGGGAACCTGCCCACACAGGCAAAGAAATCAAACCATAGATGTCCATAAATTAAGCTATGTGTAATAATGAGAAATGACACAAGGAAAAAGTATTGAACACGCTTACTGAAATGTAATGAAGACTTTATACAAAAGCCTTTGTTGGTGATGATAGCTTCAAGATGCCTCCTGTAAGGAGAAACTAGTCGCATGCATTGCCCAATTGTGATTTTGGTCCATTCTTCCACACAAACAGTCTTCAAATCCTGAAGGTTCGGTGGGCTCCGTTTCTGAACTCTGAGCTTTAGTTCCCTCCATAAACGTTCTTTTGGATTCAGGTCTGGGCCATTCGAGCAGCTTTATTTTTTTCCTCGGAAACCAATTAAGAGTTTCCTTAGCTGTATGTTTGAGATCATTGCCTTGCTGAAGTTTCCACCCTCATTTCATCTTCATCATCCTGGTAGATGGTAGATTTTTGCTTTATCAAGAATGTCTCGGCACATTTGTTTCATCTTTCTTTCAACTACTTGAAATTGGACAGTACCATAAGCTGAATAACAGCCTTACACCATGATGTGCCCATCTCCAAACTTCACTGTTGTATAGTATTTTTGGGGTGATATGTAGTGCTCTTTTGGCCTCCAAACATGGTGTGTACTATGACATCCAAAGAGTTCAATTTTGGTGTCATCTGGCGAAACTATATTCTCATCATCCTGGTAGAAGGAAGCAGATTTTCTATCAAGAATGTCTTGGTAGATTTGTCCATTCATCCTTCCTTCAATTATATGAATTTTGCCAGTGCCGAATGCTGAAAAACAGCCCTACACCACACAGGCTGCCACTGCTAAGACCTTGTTTGCACATTTGTTATAACATGTATTTGTTATATGTTATAGTGTGAAAGTAAATGGCATATGAGTTTGTTGTTAATTGCTTAAGGGTAACCTGTTAAGAGTATCATGCTGCCCAAATCTCAGTAGCATGAATCAAAGCCTGCCTGTACAGTTGCAGCCTGTTATATTAATATAATAAGAGGGACCAAACAGGCACCATAGCCAGAGACAAAATTAGCCAGCGTTCAGATTCTCCCTGCACTGCTCCATGTGTTTGATAGGTTTCTACCATAGCGAAAGACCTTTCAATCACTGGAATGGCACTGAAGGCAGGGTCGATCACCTGGACTGGACTAGTTCCCTCTATGGCTTTGGCAATGGCCAGATCTTCTAGCTGAATTTTCTATAAAATGCTCTCGCAATTGTGCAGACAGGCTTTGATTCATGTTGCACGAGGTTTGGGCAGCACAAATCACGTGACAGGTTCCCTATAACATTTGTGATTAGGTAGTTTGGCAGCAAAGTATACATGTCAAATAATTTTCTCATGGATTTCATATGAACTCATGAAAAAAAAATCTTGTGGTGCCCTGTTGCAGCATAAGAGGGTACAGCATGGGCTCATAGGTGTCCAAGGTGCTGGGTTAGGGGTGTGGAGTGAGGCGAGAGATTATACTACAGTGCGTTATAATACAGTCATAAAGAAAAATGCAGGAGGGCAATGAATAATTTTAACTTTTATATCTGCAGGTAGGTTTTACTATTTTGGAAAAGATGAAGTTCAATTATAACTATGATTAGTCAGAACAAAATTAATAATGTACATAATCCAAATTACAGATATTGTTTTTCACTGGAGTGTGAAGTCTTAAGCAGTTTATAAAGAAAACTCTTTGGAATAGTCTGGACTGCAGCCTTTCATAATAACCTCCCTTCCAGCTCTGCAGAAAATGTATCTGACATGTTGCATTTGTAATATACATCCTAGAACTTGATGTTCCAACATTCCTGGAGACCACATGAGAATTGCTCATTCTGTTTAAATAAAACAATGGATGAATTGTGTTGACTGAAACCTTGTAATTTAAGGACAACGCTGAGCGATACATTTATGTCATTTTTGTATATGTGTACATGGATCAACTGAGGATATGAAGATACAAACAATGACATACAAAGCAAAAATCTGGGATAACGAAGACCCAAAGTTTAAAAAAAAAAAAAAAAAAAAAGCAAACCTAGAATTTTTTTATTTTGATTTCTATATTTTTGTACAATATTATTGACCAAATTTTTATTTGGCATAATTAATGACAACATGATTTACCTCAATCCATTATTAGCATCACTTTAATAGATATTTGGATATTTGTTTGCATGTTTATAATAAATTATTCTGTAACCAATTTATCTTTAATTTGCTAACATGTTTCACAAGAGTGCAAGCAGGATGGATTAAGCAGAGCAGCCAGTCTCCAGGAGCAACTGCAAGGAAGACCACGTGACATTCTCCTCTCTGATTGGTTGACTCCATTTGTAAACTGATTATTTATTTCTTTATTATGCTTACTTATATAGCGCTATCATATTCCTCAGCGCTTTACAGACATCATCAGTTACCACATAGGGGCTCACAATCTAAATTCCCTATCAGTATGTCTATGGACTGTGGAAGGAAACCGGAGAACCTGGAGAAAACCCTCGCAAACACAAGGAGAACATAAAAACTCCTTGCAAATGTTGTTCTTAGTATTTTATATTTTATTGGTACCAATGTAAGGAGGCCGACGAGACTGCAGGTACCTGCATGCCGACTCCGGAACTGAAAGGGCTGCATCCTCTGTTTCCGGGGCGAAGCTTTAGAGAGGCGGACCTTCCCCTGTTCACGGGGGGAAGCCTGAGTGAGCTGGACCAACCATTGAACCCAGGAGAACTCGAGAAGCCAGAAAAGGGCGCGCAGTGAAAGAGGAATACAAAGAAAAAGCGCGCAAAGCAGGTCAGTCTGGCGCCGGCACAGAGCAGTGGAGAGGGCAGTGCAGAGGGCAGCGCGCAGAGCGGCGCACTCTGCATCCCCCACCAGAGAGTACCGGCGTGGCGATGGGCCGTATAGAAGGAGCCCCGTCACCTGCAGAGAAAGCCGTGCAGAGCAGAGCTGTGCAGGGCAGAGCGGTGTAGAACCGTTTACACAGTGCAGAGCCGAGCCGGGTACACTGGCCGGTAGCACCAGCGCCAAGCACATCAGCTTCGCCCACCGCCAACAGCGGGGACCAGGGAGAGCGGAACGTGTGGTGTGTGTCCAGTGACCGCCAGAGAGATCCAGGTGCCGTACACTACGTGACCGTGAGTACTGCACATGCGCTGCCGCAAGAGAGACCACACACGGGACTGACACTTGCACCCTGACATCGGCAGAAAATAATTGTCCTGACCCTTGTTACCTGACTACCCCAGTTAAGATAGTTATGGAGCCACGTTGGGCTCGCACAGAACTGTGACCGGTGCTTTTGTTAGCCACAGGAGATGCAATGTTAGGACTTCATGATATGCTTGCTACCGAAGTGTCGTCATTTGTACCATTGTACTTCACTTTGGCATTCATTGTTTATCTCTTTACCTCCCTGCATGGAGTATTCCACTGTAAATAAACCCATCAACCCTTGTGTTACGGGCTGGCGGAATGCGCCAAATAATAAAGATGGTGTTTAGGTGCGTTCGCAGCCTGGGGTCCATCGTGCAGAGGTGTTAACTGCTGCTCGGTAATGGCGGACGCGATATGGCGGTATAATAACGGAACACACAGGGTTAACCTCACCCAATGTGTACAGAGGCGGACTCTGTTATCTTACAGAGCCGCACAACCGCTAATTTATTAGTGCCGTAACCTCTTATTGCTCACAGAGCTCAGCAGTGTGAGCGCTAGGGTATAGTCACAGAACTTGGCCCTTAGACTGCAGGACTGAAGTCCCTCTAGACCGCTATCGCTTGGCTCTGCGATTGCGATGCCAGCAAGGGTTAAATAAATTACATGTGCAAGTGTGCACAGTGCCGCTCAGGTGGACGCCACTAATCGCCCTGGGTTGGGCCAGGTAAGCGCACAGGTTGCACAAGGCATTGCAGCGGCGTGGCTGTCACTTGCCGCGGTTCGATAGTGCCCTGTAGTGGGCGACACCATCGGACGCTTGTGTACAGACGGCTGGTATGCACTGTGGCCTATAGACTAGCCACTGGCAGGCGCTGACTCAGACTCTAAACCCTACCAACATACATATCAAAAGGGAAGGGGATTCATAATGAGTCAGTCACCAGATACATGCAGCCATCATCATACACTCCAAACTATTTGAGTCTATCCTAGCGCATGGCTGCACTGCCATGCTGCTCTTTTACAGCTACGTCCATCCGGGACCTTCCTGACCTTTCAGATGGTCCAATCCAAGCTGGAGAAGGACCTGAGCATGTGACCTTTGATCTCCAAAGAGAGATCGTCCCACGGGGATGCTCAGTGGAGCGAAAGGAGGACTTAGTCCCTGGAGTGGCTCGCTGCTGGCCAGCATGCGTTGTCAACTCTGAACCAGAGGTGGTAGCAGCAACTGATCCTACACTGCTGGTCTGGGCAGAATGCCTGGACCGACGAGTCTGCTGAGCAGGCTCCACTGTGGCCGAAGAAGAATGGGAGACCGCTGGGTGCAAGGCTCTGGATTCCTGCTGTGCAGTGGCAGGAACCTGACACCTAACATTACCTCCCCTCCTAGGGCCTCTGAGCCTCTCTACGCTCAAACGCCGCAATGAGGAGCGGAGCGTGGATGTTCTCCACAGGCTCCCACGTCCGAGCCTCTGGAACATGACCCTTCCAATCCACCAACTAAAACTTTTTGCCCCGCATCACCTTGCATCCCACGGTGGCATTGACCTCAAACTCATCCGAGGACAGGTCTGATGTCCCGGCAGATGACTCGGAGAACCGGGACAAGTGAACAGGCTTAAGGAGGGACACGTGGAATGTATCAGAGATAGCCAACTGTGATGGAAGGGCCAGACTGCAGACCACAGGGCTGATCTGCTCGAGAACCTTGAAGGGGCCATTGTAGCATGGTGCGAACTTAGCGGACTCAACTCGCAGCCTGATGTTTCGGGCGGAGAGCCACACTAAGTTGCCAGGGGCAAAGGTCGGGGCAGGGCACCGGTGTGTGTCAGCAGAGGTCCTCATTCTCTCCTTGGAAGCCCAGAAAGCATCCTGGGTGCGATCTCAAATTTCACGTGCCTCCACCGCCCAGTCTGCCACCCTGGAGTCGGTGGATGACACGGGCATAGGCACAGGGACGCGCGGATGCTGGCCGTAATTTAGGAGGAATGGGGTCTGACCGGTGGAATCGGCCACAGGGTTGTTCAAAGCAAACTCCGCCCACGGCAGGATGCCCAGTTGTCCTGCCTGTCCGAGACAAAATGTCGTAGATATGTGACCAGGGTCTTTTTGGCTCTCTCTACCAACCCGTTTGTCTCGGGATGATAGGCCGAGGAGAGATTTAGCTCAATGCTGAGCAGGGAACAAAGCTCTCTCCAGAACCGAGACGCAAACTGAGGACCCCGGTCACTGACAATTTTGTCCGGCATGCCGTGCAGACGGAAAACGTGCTTAATGAACAACACTGCCAGGCCCCATGCAGAAGGTAACCGGGAGAGAGGTACCAGGTGCACCAACTTGGAGAAATGGTCGGTGACAACCCAAATGACCATGCTGCCACTGGACTTGGGTAGCCCCACCACAAAGTCCATACCGACCATCTCCCAGGGCCTGTCTGCTACCAGCAGGCCGCTGCCGAGAGGACCTATTCTGGGCGCAAGAGACGCACTCCTGAATATAGTCCCTGACGTCACGGGCCATATGCGGCCACCAGTACGTCCTCGCCAGAAGCTCAGAGGTCCGTTTTGTCCCGAAATGTCCACCCACCCTGGACGAATGAGCCCAAGAGAGGACCTCCGGTCGCAGACGGGCCGGGTCAAATGTCTTCCCTGGAGGTACTGACTCAAGGGCGACCGGAGCAACAGTCCTCAGGCTCTCAGATGGGACGATCAGCTGAGGCTCCTCCTCCTCTTCCTCCGATGACACCACAGAGTGGGAGAGAGCATCGGCCCGGACGTTCTTCTCCCCAGAGAGAAAATGGAGGGTGAAGTGGAACCGGGAGAAGAACAAGGACCATCTGGCCTGGCGAGAATTTAGCCGCTGGGCTATTTGCAAATACACCAAGTTCTTGTGGTCGGTGAATACCTGAAAAGGGTGGCGAGCCCCCTCCAGGAGGTGTCTCCACTCCGAGAAGGCCAACTTCATTGCTAGCAACTCCCTGTCCCTGATGGAATAATTCCTCTCCGCCGGTGTGAAGGTCTTGGAGAAAAAGAAACATGGGTGCTTCCGACCTTGCGTGTCCTTCTGAAACAGGACCGCTCCAGCACCGACGGAAGAGGCATCCACTTCCAGAATGAAGGGCTTATCTACATCGGGGCGATGAAGAATGGGAGCGCTAGCGAAATGAGACTTAATGGAGGAGAAGGCCTTGAAGACAGGTTCCGACCATAACTTGGGATTTGCACCCTTCTTGGTGAGGGCTGCCAAGGGTGCTACCAAAGTCGAGAAGTGGGGGATGAATTGGCGATAGTAATTTATGAACCCCATGAAGCGCTGCACCGCTTTGTGAGAATGAGGTTCCTGCCAATCCATCACCGCCTGTAGCTTGGCAGGATCCATGGTCAATCCCCGGGCGGAGATGATATAGCCCAGGAAAGGCAAGGACTCCTGCTCAAACACACACTTCTCCAATTTGGCATAGAGGGAGTTTGCCCGCAGGCGATCGAAACCTTTGCAAACATCACTCCAGTGGGAGTCAATATCTGGAGAGTAGATGAGAATATCATCCAGATAGACTACAACCGAGGTGGTAAGCATATCCCGAAAGATATCGTTCACAAAGTCTTGGAAGACGGCCAGGGCATTACAGAGGCCAAAGGGCATCACCAGATATTCATAGTGCCCATTCCTGGTGTTAAATGCCGTCTTCCATTCGTCCCCATCACGGATGCGAATCAGGTTTACAGATCAAGTTTGGAAAACACCGTCGCTCCCCGTAGCCTATCAAACGGCTCTGATATAAGGGGCAGAGGATACTTATTCTTAACGGTGATGGCGTTAAGACCCCTGTAATCAGTGCAAGGACGTAGTTTCCCACTCTTTTTCTGGACGAAGAAGAATCCCGCCCCTGCTGGTGACACTGACTTCCTAATGAATCCTCTTACCAGATTCTCCCTGATATATTGAGACATGGCCTCTGTCTCCGGGAGAGATAGGGGATAGACTCGACCCCGGGGAGGTTCAGCACCAGGCAAGAGGTCAATAGGACAGTCATAGGGGCGATGCGGTGGAAGGGTCTCCTCCGCCTTTTGGGAGAACACGTCCGCATACTGTCGATAGTGTTTGGGGAGCGAGGAGAGATCTGCGGGGACCTCGGTGGAGGCAACCTGAATGCACTCCCTCAGACATCTACCCTCACATGATTTACTCCACCCAATAATCCTCCCTGAGGCCCACTCTATATGGGGAGAGTGGTACCGCAACCAGGGGACCCCTAGAAGTACCTGGTCAATACCTTCGGGCATGACAGGGAGGGATATCGTCTCCTGATGAGATGGAGCCACTGAGAGTACCAAGGGGGCAGTCTGGTGGGTTATCTGTGAGGGTAGCGTGGCGCCGTTCACCACTCTGACGGTGACTGGTGTAGACATCATAACCAGGGGTACAGCATGCCGTTGAGCGAAGGCCGATGACATAAAATTGCCCTCTGCTCCGGAATCCACGCAAACCGCCACCGCCAGAGTGGAAGAACCAAACTCAAGTGTGCCCTTAAAGGACAGCTTGGAGGAAAACGCCGCTGATTCTAGTGCGCGGCCTCCTACGGCCACTAAGCACGAGCGTTCTTCCAGCCACTGTGGGCACCAGTTGGCAAGGTGACCGGACTGCCGGCAAACATGACAGCTCACAGGGGCTCGAGCGGACCGGGGCCTGGATCCCTCACGGGAAGCCCCCTGACGCTCGGACGCCCGATCCGGAGATTCCAGGGGTTTAGCAAAACTAGGTGCCAACATAAACCTCTGCCTACACTGGGCCCGCTCCAATCCTCGCTCGGCAAATCGAAGATCTATACGGGTGGAGACAGTGATAAGCTCCTCCAGTGTAGCGGGAATCTCCCTGGTGGCCAGAGCATCCTTCACATGGCCAGCCAAACCTCTCCAGAATGTCCGAATGAGGACCTTATCTGGCCACTCTAACTCTGAGGCCAGCGTCCGGAACTGGATAGCAAAGTGGCTGACCATGGACGAGCCCTGTGACAATGCCAGCAGCCGGAGTGCGGTGTCATGGGTGACTCGTAGTCCCAGGAAGACCTGCTTCAGAGTGTCCAAGAACTGCGAGACACTCTGCACCACATGATCACCATGCTCCCACAGCGGTGTGGCCCACTCCAGAGCCCTGCCCGACAAGCGGGAAATAATAAATCCCACTTTACCCCGCTCGGAGGGGAATCGTGCTGCCAGCAGCTCCAGCTGTATAGAGCACTGGCTTACGAAACCCCTACAAGAAGCACTATCACTTCTCGGGCAGCGGGAGACAGGACGAAGTCCGGGTGCTGATGGCAGTGGTCACACGGGAGACAGCTTCTGTGGCTGCCTGAGCAGCGACCGCGGTAACATCCGCAGCTGAGGCTGAACGCTCGAGAGCCGCCAACCTGCCCTGCAGCTGCCAGATGTACTGCAGAAGTCGCTGTTCATCCGCCATTACTAGCCAGACCCTGGTGCTAGGATAATGTTCCGGGCTGGCGGAACGCACCAAGTAATAAAGATGGTGTTTAGGTGCGTTCGCAGCCTGGGGTCCACCGTGCAGAGGTGTTAACTGCTGCTCGGTAATGGCGGACGCGATATGGCAGTATAATAATGGAGCACGCGGGGTTAACCTCACCCAATGTGTACAGAGGCAGACTCTGTTATCTCACAGAGCCGCACAACCGCCAAATAATAAGTGCCGTAGCCTCTTTTTGCTCACGGAGCTCAGCTGTGTGAGCGCTAGCGTATAGTCACAGAACTCAGCCCTTAGACTGCAGGACTGAAGCCCCTCTAGACCGCTAGCGTGCGGCGCCGTGACTGCTATGCCAGCAAGGTTTAAATAAATTACATGTGCAAGTGTGCACAGTGCCGCTCAGGTGGACGCCACTAATCGCCCTGGGTTGGGGCAGAAAAGCGCACAGGTTGTGCAAGGCGTTGCACCGGCATGGCTGTCACTTGCCGCGGTTCGATAGTGCCCTGTAGTGGGTGACACCATTGGATGCTAGTGTGCAGACGGCTGGTATGCACTGTGGCCTATAGACTAACCACTGGCAGGCGCTGACTCAGACTCTAAACCCTACCAACATACGTATCAAAAGGGAAGGGGTTTCATAATGAGTCAGTCACCAGATACATGCATCCATCATCATACACGCCAAACTATTTGAGTCTATCCTAGTGCATGGCCGCACGGCCATGTTGCTCTTTTATAGCTACGTCCTTCCGGGACCTTCCTGACCTTTCAGATGGTCCAATCCGAGCTGGAGAAGGACCTGAGCATGTGACCTTCGATCTCCAAAGAGAGATCGTCCCACGGGCATGCTCAGTGGAGCGAAAGGAGGACTTAGTCCCTGGAGTGGCTCGCTGCTGGCCAGCATGCGTTGTCAACCCTGAACCAGAGGTGGCAGCAGCAACCGATCCTGCACTGCTGGTCTGGGCAGAGCGCCTGGACCGCTGAGTCTGCTGAGCAGGCTCCACTGTGGCAAAAGAAGAATGGGAGACTGCTGGGTGCAATGCTCTGGATTCCTGCTGTCCAGTGGCAGTAACCCAACACCTTGCTCTGCATCCCGTGTTCCTGCTAGAACCATTCACCAACATTATGATCACATTTGATATTGTGATTTTTCGAGGTGACTTATTAGGTGACCAAAATATTCTGGCTTTTCCATTTTTTTTCTTTATTCCTTTTACTGTATGGGTTAACTAATTTTCAATTTTCCTTGATTGGAATTTTAAAGATATACTGATACCGAATATACAGTTGTGCTAAAAAATTTACATACCCTGCCAGAATTTTTGCTTTCTTGGCCTTTTTTCAGAGAATATGAATGATAACATCAAAACTTTTTCTCCACTCATTGTTTAGTGGTTGGGTAAAGCCATTTATTAACAAACTACTGTGTTTTCTCTTTTTAAATCATAATGACAACCCAAAACAGCCAAATGACCCTGATCAAATTCACATACCCCATTTCTTAATACTGTGTATTGCCCCCTCTAACATCAATGACATCTTGAAGTCTTTTTTGGTAGTTGTGAATGAGGTTCTTTATTTTCTCAGATGGTAAAGCTGCCCACTCTTCTTAACAAAAAGCCTCCAGTTCCTGTAAATTACTGAGCTGTCTAGCACGACTGCGTGCTTGAGATCTCCCCAGAGTGGCTCAATGATATTGAGATCAGCAGACTGAGATGGCCACTCCAGAACCTTCACTTTGTTCTGCTGTAGCCAAAGACATGTCAACTTGGCCTTGTGTTTTGGATCGTTGTCATGTTGGAACGTCTAAGTACGTCCCATGCGCAGCTTCCAGGCTGATGATTGCAAATTTGCCTCCAGTATTTGCTGATAACGTGCTGCATTCATCTTTCCTTTAACTTTGACCAAGTTTCCTGTCCCTTTGTAGCTCACATATCCACAAAAACATCAGCGATCCACCTTCGTGCCTTGCAGTAGGAATGGTGTTCCTTTCATCATAGGCCTTGTTGACCTCTCTCCAAATGTATGGTTTTTATGGTTGTGGCCAAAAGTTCAATTTTGGTTTCATCACTCCAAATTACCTTGTTCCAGAAGTTTTGAGGCCTGCCTCTGTGCTATTTTGCATATCGTAGGCGAGATACTTTGTGGCATTTGTGCAGTAATGGCTTTCTTATGGCGTCTTGACTATGCAGCCCATTTTTCTTCAAGTGCCTCCATATTGTGCATCTAGAAACAGCCACACTGCTAGTTTTCAGAGAGTCCATCCCGAACAATTTTCCTGGTAGTTGTGGTCAAAATTTTTGTTGGTCTACCTGACTGTGGTTTTGTTTTTACAGACCCCATGATTTTCCATTTGATAATCACAGTTTGAACGCTGCTGACTGGCATTATCAATTTCTTGGATATCTTTTTGTATCCCTTTCCTGTTTTATAGAGTTCAACTACCTTTTCCTGTGGATCTGTTGACAATTCTTTTGCTTTCCTAATGACTCACAATCTAGAAATGTCAGTGTCTGGCTGAAAGATGCAAGAGTCTGTCTGGATCCCTGGAACTCACTCAGCTTTTATGCACACACACTGATTACAAGCAAACAGGTGAGAATGTTACCTTTAGTAACCATTCAAACCCATTTGTGTCCACCTCTGTGCATATTATTAGGCCAAAATCACCAGAGTATGTGAACTTTTGATCAGGGTCATTTGGATGTTTTGGGTTGTTATTATGATTTTAAAAGACAAAACACAGTAGTATGACAATAAATGGCTTCATCCAACCACTAACCATGAGTGGAGGAAAGGTTTTGGTGTTATCATTCTTATTTTCTGAAAAAAAGGCCAAGAAAGCAAAAGTTCTGCCGCGGTATGTAAACTTTTCAGCACAACTGTATGCATTTTTTCCTTTTTATTTCTTTATTTTTGAACTGTGAAAATGAAATTAGTTATAATTTGATTTGATTTGTTGTTATTTTTAAAACTTTTTTTATTCATTTATACTTTACTGTACAGTTCCTCTAGAGTGCTTGAACCTTGAACCAATATACAGTAATATATTGCCACATCGGGGCTGGGGTGATAGATGCTTAATTGAACGCATCACGCAATTAAAGTAATGCTTCTCTTAGTTATTGCCAGCTACATTTAAGTGGTTAAAAGCAGCAATAAATGATAACTCTGACTTCTGGTGTTAGAGAGGGATGCAAGAAGTATAACACAATCATATATGCAGATTCAACTCATTAGCCCTGTCAATATACTTACAACAGATGGGCTGTACATGTATGTCACACATGTCAGGAAAGAGTTAAGGGGCTTATGAAGTGGTTAACATTTATCATCTATTTATCCAATAGGTAATGAATGTTAGATTGCTGCAAATCCCCAATATTACGTCCTGGCATATTGGCGTGGAGGAATATGGAGATGCTGCTTGATGTGAAGGATAGAAAGAGCCAAGGGCTGTTTGCCCCATAGTGTCAGTGTCCAGCTGGGATTGGGGATCCTGGGGGAATGATTCGGAGGGTCAATCCCCCACATGTACAGAATATTTGTACATCCACTGACAATTCCATTGCAATCATTTTTGTTGTTCATACAGAACAAGTCTTTAGCATGGCATAATGAGTAATTCCTGAATTATACGAAATTAAGGTCAATGCTAAACTGTTGACACTAAATGTGGTTGCCTTTTGTGATATGCCTTTATCTGCTGTGTTTCACTGCTTGCATCCTCTTTTGGGAACAGAGTCATATTTTAATATTTTCTCTAATTTACCGTACTTAAAATCGCTCTCTTTAATTCAATTCATTGTGTATTTGGCAAAATTTCCTTGCAGTATAGGAAAGTAATGTGTCACATTGACTATTTCATATCTGTTCCCACATTATCTAATCTTTGACTTTCATACAAGTGTGATACAGATTTGTATATAAATATGTCCCTGCTGTGTACCAAGATCTCTACAACACTTTACATCAACTTTTATAGCTGTGGTTAATGAGTCTTTAATTAACAGCTCTATTGGAACAAAGTGATGTATTAAATTGCTGTCCAGTTCCGAACTTACAGTGCAATGTGTTGATTGATTTATTACAAGCAAAGTTAAACTTGGCTTTCTAGTGAAACACTGTTGTAGCCAAAACCTAGCTTGGAAAAGAGAAAAAGAAAAAAAACGGCAACAGAATGGACTTTGATTCACCTTTGGTTCCTTACTTTTACTCCAAATTATACATTCACTCTGAATAATCTGCAAAATGATATAAAGGTTGTGGTCCGCGAAGGGGGTTATTAAACAAAATCTTTCTTTGCATGCAAATAAATAAATTGAAGAATAGATATGGTCTAGATTCCAAGCCTCATTGAAAAGCAATTGTCACGTAGTGACTATGGACTGTGGGTGCCTAAACAATCCCTCGAATTAGGGTCTATTCCTGTCGTCCAGATTACTCCTGAAGGTGGAGACGCCGGGGTCACATGCATGGCTATGCTGCTATATTAACCATTATCTGTTTCCCTCCCCATTCATCGAGGTGTGAGGTCCAAAGGGTATAGGATAACACTATCCAGACAAACAAGGGAAGGCAGACAGGGATAAATGAAAAATACAATCATACAAAATGTACTCACCAAACAGAGTGGAACACAGGGGAGGTATAGGATGGTGAAACCAAATAGGAGAGGATGAGGATGAACACACAAACAAACTCCATGCAGCAATCTTCTGAACAATTCTCCAAACGCCTACTTCAAACACGAATCTCACCGCCAACTCCTAACCAGGCAGTAAGAATGATCACTGGCAATTCACAAGTGCCAGTGGCGAGCATATATAGCAGGGGGGAGTGGCCAGCACTGAACAGCTAAGAAGACAATCCAGGTTGTAGAGCTATAGGAGATCAACTGAACTGATTAACCCTTGCACTGCCAGCAAGGGAAAAACTGCCCTGTTTAATAAGATGGTGAAGCAGTTCTAATCAGTGCAGGAGTTCGTGAAACCAGACGCTGCAATCTTCTGGCCCCTCACTGTCGTGATATCCCAGTCACAGCAATAGATTTGTTTAACCAAGGTACTTAGCGGTGCAACAGATGACGGTATTGTCTGAGTGCTGTATAAATGTATTAATTTGGCACTTTCATTATTAAGTGCTAATGTGGTGTTTGCAGTTTTAGTAACATATGTATTATGGCTTTTATTGTTGTATCTAGTAGAGATGATAAGAGTTTTTCAAAATTTGAATTTTGCCAGGTTTACAAAATTTTTCCAAAAATTTGATTTTCTGCAAATACATTCATGAGAAATCTTAAGTAGTCCAATTGCTCTGAAAAGGTGTGTAGAACATTCTGTGGTACCTTAGGAGTGTATACATTCTGTTTTATTTGTGAGAAAGAGGGGCAATGAGAAAGACTGAGGAAAGGGGAAAGTATGTGTGGGGTGAGAAATGAAGAGAGACCCCAGGCACATCGTCTGACATAGTAACATAGTTTTGAAGGCTGAAGGAAGACCTTATGTCCATCTAGTTTAGCCTATTTTTAGTGCAGCTGTTCTGCATTGTGGATCCTGGGGAAGGCAAAAAACCCACAGAGTAGACGCCAATTTTCTCCATAGGGAAAAAAATTCCTTCCCCTAAGCTGGGTCAACCATCTACCTATAATATTATGTTATTCGTAACCTTCTATACTGTTACTCACAAGAAAAGCATCCATTCCTTTCTTAAATTCATTCAGTGAGTTGGCCATCACCACTTCCTCAGGAAGAGAATTCCAGAGCTTTTATGATTTTACATTCCAAACTATTGTACTGCTTTTTGCTGAAAGGTTGAAAAATTTGCTTAATTTGAATACAAATACAGCAGACTATATACCAGGTGCAGCATATCATTAGTCAATTCCACTGCCACTCCCACTTGACCTATCTTTCTATATCGCAAACTTCTTGCAGATATTCTACATAAGGCTGGGGTCCCATTAGCGTATGGCATCCGATGATTCTCACACGCGAGAGCATCGGATGCGATATGCTAACAAAGCCAGCTTTAGGGGCAGGCAGAATAGGCAGCAGCCTAGGGACCCCGCTCCTCTAGGGGCCCCCAGTCAGTGGCCACTATGGGGCCCGTGAGCAAGAGGGGCCTGGCGCCACCCCCCACCCCGCATTGCGCATTCAACTTATCAGCATCATAGATGCTGATATAGTTGAAAGCAGTTATGGAGGAGAGAGCTCCCTCTCCCATCACTCACCATCTGCTTGTGACTCAATGGGCACATGATAACATCACTTCATCATGCGCCATGCTGTTCCAGCAGTGGGTGGAGCTGCGACTGATCTGCGGTGGTTTAAATGCCTGTTTACACGTACAGACCAAAGAAAACAATGTGCACCAAGTTATCTATTATAGATTGCTCAGTGCACATAGGCTGCACTCTTTCTCAGCAGACTCAGTACAGGACTATGCACCATCAAGAATGATGAGTTTTTGGGCTGTGCTAAGGATCATTTCACCCAATGAGGAGTGCTTTGCTCATTCATCGTTTGATCAGCAACCTGTTTACATGGCAAGATAATTGTGAATGTTTTTAACAACTCTTGCTGTTTAAATGCAGCTTTAGGCATTGTCTTCTTGTCTCTTCTGCTGAGCTCTAACATCTTCTAGCAAGGCTAAAATCACCCTAACATAGCTCCTGCAATCCTGAATTCGTCGAGACATGTGAATTTCATTAACTTGAAATTAAAGTCAATTCACGGTGGATCGATTTTATCATCTCTAATATCAAAGTCCAGACCTGAATCCAATCAAGAATCTGTGGAAAGAGCTGAAAACTGCTGTTCACAAACGATCTCCATCAAACCTCACTGAGCTTGAGCTGTTTGCCAAGGAAGAATGGGCAAGAATTTCAGTCTCTCAATGTACAAAACTGATAGAGACATACCCCAAGCGACTTGCAGCTGTAATTGCACCAAAAGGTGGCGCAACAAAGTATTAAGTTAAAGGAGCTGAATAATATTGCACGACCCACTTTTCAGTTTTTCTATTTCCACAAAAATTTAAAATAACCAATAAATTTCGTTCAACTTCACATTTGTGTCCCACTTGTTGATTCTTCACCAAAAATTTACATTAGGTACCTTTATGTTTGAAGCATGATATGTGGGAAAAGGTTGAAAAGTTCCAGGGGGCCGAATACTTTCGCAAGGCACTGTATGTATTTGCCCTCTTTGTTATTAATATTGTGTGCTCTAGCATCCCCTAAGACGGCATTTTGCTTTTTATCATTTTTTGTATTTTAACTTGATTATTATTATTATGCATTTATATAGCGCCATTTATTCCATGGCGCTTTACATGTGCAAAGGGGAAATATAGACAAGTATAATAAACATGTGTAAGACAAGGGACACACAAGTACATAAGGCGAGGGGACCCTGCCCGCGAGGGCTCACAGTCTACAGGGATGGGTGAGGTTACAGTAGGAGAGGGTAGAGCAGGTCGTGCGGTGGTTCAGTAGACCGAGGATCATTGCAGGCTGTAGGCTTGTTGGAACAGGTGGGTCTTCAGGATCTTTTTGAAGGTTTCCGTTGATGGTGAGAGTCTGATGTGTTGCGGCAGAGAGTTCCAGAGTATGGGGGAAGCACGGGAGAAGTCTTGTATGCGGGTTGTGGGAAGAAGAGATAAGGGGGGAGTAGAGAAGCAGATCTTGAGATGATCGAAGGTTGCGTGCGGTTAGGTACCTAGAGACCATGTCACAGATGTATGGAGGAGACAGGTTGTGGATGACTTTGTATGTCATGGTTAGGCTTTTGAATTGGAGCCTCTGGGCAATAGGAAGCCAGTGAAGGGCCTGGCATAGGGGGGAGGCTGGGGAATAGCGGGGAGACAGGTGGATTAGTCGGGCAGCAGAGTGTAGGATGGACTGGAGCAGTGCCTGAGTGCTAGAGGGGAGTCCAGAGAGTAGGAGGTTGCAGTAGTCAAGGCGGGAGACGATAAGAGTATGCACTAGTGTTTTTGTGGTTTCGTGATTGAGGAATGAGCGGATCCGGGAAATATTTTTGAGTTTGAGGCGGCAGGAGGAGGCGAGGGCTTGGATATGTGGTTCGAAAGAGAGAGAAAGTCGAGAATCACCCCAAGGCACCGAGCGTGCGGGACTGGGGAAAGAGAGCAGCCATTGACATTGATGGATAGGTCTGATGGAGGGGGGAAAGATGATGAATTCTGTTTTGTCCATGTTCAGTTTGAGAAAGCAAGCAGAAAAGAAGGCTGAGATAGCAGACAGACATTGTGGGATTTCAGTCAGTAAGGAGGCGAGGTTGGGTCCAGATAGGTAGATCTGCGGGTCATCGACATAGAGGT
Organism: Dendrobates tinctorius; assembly: GCF_039654945.1. NCBI lineage: Eukaryota > Metazoa > Chordata > Amphibia > Anura > Dendrobatidae > Dendrobates > Dendrobates tinctorius. Next base: position 44,585,690 of record NW_027361690.1, on the reverse strand, counting down.
GATACTGCAAACCATGAGATTCTATGAGCTGTCCCAAGCCGAAGGTGTAGATGGAGAATAGTAGGGGTCCTAGGACAGAGCCTTGAGAAACACCGACAGACAGGGGGCGAGGTGAGGAGGTGGTGTGTGAGAGGGAGACACTAAATGTTCGTTCTGTTAGGTATGATGAGATCCAGGATAGGGCAAAGTCTGTGATGCCAAGAGATGAGAAAGTCTGCAGCAGGAGGGAATGGTCTACAGTGTTGAAGGCAGAGGACAGGTCCAGGAGAAGAAGGACAGAGTAGTGTCGCTTGCTCTTGACGGTTAGTAAGTCATTAGTGACTTTAGTTAGGGCAGTTTCAGTTGAGTGATGCGGTCGGAAGATAAGTATTTGGTCAGAAACAAAATTTCATCTCAATACTTTGTGATATATCCTTTGTTGGCAATGACAGAGGTCAAACGTTTTCTGTAAGTCTTCACAAGGTTGCCACACACTGTTGTTGGTATGTTGGCCCATTCCTCCATGCAGATCTCCTCTAGAGCAGTGATGTTTTTGGCTTTTCGCTTGGCAACACGGACTTTCAACTCCCTCCAAAGGTTTTCTATAGGGTTGAGATCTGGAGACTGGCTAGGCCACTCCAGGACCTTGAAATGCTTCTTACGAAGCCACTCCTTCGTTGCCCTGGCGGTGTGCTTTGGATCATTGTCATGTTGAAAGACCCAGCCACGTTTCATCTTCAATGCCCTTGCTGATGGAAGGAGGTTTGCACTCAAAATCTCACGATACATGGCCCCATTCATTCTTTCATGTACCCGGATCAGTCGTCCTGGCCCCTTTGCAGAGAAACAGCCCCAAAGCATGATGTTTCCACCACCATGCTTTACAGTAGGTATGGTGTTTGATGGATGCAACTCAGTATTCTTTTTCCTCCAAACACGACAAGTTGTGTTTCTACCAAACAGTTCCAGTTTGGTTTCATCAGACCATAGGACATTCTCCCAAAACTCCTCTGGATCATCCAAATGCTCTCTAGCAAACTTCTGACGGGCCCGGACATGAACAGGCTTAAGCAGTGGGACACGTCTGGCACTGCAGGATCTGAGTCCATGGTGGCGTAGTGTGTTACTTATGGTAGGCCTTGTTACATTGGTCCCAGCTCTCTGCAGTTCATTCACTAGGTCCCCCCGTGTGGTTCTGGGATTTTTGCTCACCGTTCTTGTGATCATTCTGACCCCACGGGGTGGGATTTTGCGTGGAGCACCAGATCGAGGGAGATTATCAGTGGTCTTGTATGTCTTCCATTTTCTAATTATTGCTCCCACAGTTGATTTCTTCACTCCAAGCTGGTTGGCTATTGCAGATTCAGTCTTCCCAGCCTGGTGCAGGGCTACAATTTTGTTTCTGGTGTCCTTTGACAGCTCTTTGGTCTTCACCATAGTGGAGTTTGGAGTCAGACTGTTTGAGGGTGTGCACAGGTGTCTTTTTATACTGATAACAAGTTTAAACAGGTGCCATTACTACAGGTAATGAGCGGAGGAAAGAGGAGACTCTTAAAGAAGAAGTTACAGGTCTGTGAGAGCCAGAAATCTTGATTGCTTGTTTCTGACCAAATACTTATTTTCCACCATAATATGCAAATAAAATGAAAAAAAAACAGACAATGTGATTTTCTGGATTTTTTTTTCTCAGTTTGTCTCCCATAGTTGAGGTCTACCTATGATGTAAATTACAGACGCCTCTCATCTTTTTAAGTGGTGGAACTTGCACTATTGCTGACTGACTAAATACTTTTTTGCCCCACTGTATATGGGATTTTTGGATATAATTATGTGAAGTGCCTTTTGCATTTGATTTGGACACTTGTTGATAAGTTTTCACATGGATTATCCCTACACATAGTGCTCTAGGGGTATTGAGCTTCTATTCTAACCTAGAGAATCTATGAACTTTCTGAGAAGTTCACACCAGTAGATTTCATGCCAGAAAGCAGGAAAAGTATGAACTTAGTAGCATAATAGAATGATACATTTTCACAGACTATTTTGTGACTCTTTGGAAAAGATTATGTAGAACCAGTAATTAAAGGGGGTGGATGGAGTAACACAATAAATTCATAGTTCACCCATATTTATATGAGGAATCAGTGTGCTCCTATGACTTACCTCATAGCAAAGTAAGCACATCAGAGTAAGGAGGCATCTATGACAAGTCCAGATTACATGCAGGCACTACAATGATGCTAGAAAAGTCAAAAGGCCAGAGGATTAGGGAGAGTTATTGCAATAGTTCATTGGCCCCATAAAGGCTTGTGCCATAAAGGCTTGTCTAGGGTAAGGCAGATAAGACCAAATCGTCCGCCATTGCACCAGGTTTCATACGTGCCTTTTACTTTCCAGACAACAGATCAATGTATTCAGCACGGGGAAACAAACGCTTTTGTAACCTTCTGTTTTGGTAAAATATTGTATCTTTTATTTTCACACTATGGTCTTTCGCCAACATCCGGATGTTTATCTTCGGCCTATATTTATCTCTTTGCACAGTTAGCAGTTTTCTAATTACTGGCTACAGTATATTGTTTCTATCTATTTTTCCTGCTTATACCGTATATTTTAATTCTATTTCAGGACAAAGGTTTTCTATTTTTTTGTCAACATTGTCAACTTCATGCAAGTTGCGTATAAATCAGATTTTACTGATTGACAGCATAAGAATCATTTTTCTTATTTGCTTCGGATTGTTTCAGTTTTTGTAATTGTAATTTGTCCTTGACATTCATGGTTAGTTTAGAGGACTGTAAAGACTCATGTAATAAGCACTCGTACATTCGCATACACTCTTATCTATTTTATTTTGCTTTTTTAATGTAAAAATATCTCATTTCTATCCAATCAGTTTTACAAAATGTAAAGCACGTCTCCAGATATGGCACTGCCTTGTAGAACATTGCTGTCTTGTAGCACCATATCACATGGGTAATATAAGATAACATGTTAAATATCTAGAATTTCCTCATATTTATTTCTATGGCAGCTGTAATATAGCTCCCAGTCTTCTGATTAAACCAATCTAACCTCTTCACGACCTTGTGATTTTCCATATTTGCACTTAAGGTTTTTGCTCCCCTTCTTCCCAGAGCCATAACTTTTTTTTCCGTCAATATGACCGTGTGAGGGATTGTTTCTTGAGGGACTAGTCGTACGTTTGAGCGACACCATTGATTTTACCATATAATATACTGGAAAACGGGAAACAAATTCCAAGTGCGGTAAAATTGCAAAAAAAAGTGCACTTGTTTTAAAGGTTTTTTTTTAACCATATTCACTAAATGGTAAAACTGACCTGCCATTATGATTCTCCAGGTCAGTATGTGTATGAAGAGTATGAAAATACCAAACATATATAGGTTCTGTTTTATTTAAGTGGTAAAGAAAAAATCCAAAGTTTGAAAAAAAATGGCACCATTATTCAAGACTCGTAGCATTTTCATTTTTTGGGATTTGGGACCTGGTGAGGGCGTGAGGGCTCTTTTTTTGTGAGCCAAGCTGAAGTTTTTATTGATACCATTTTGGAGTAGATACTATTATACTATGTTATTGCATTTTATTGCAATGTTGCTGCGTCCAAAAAACGCAATTATGGCTGTTTGATTTTTTTTCTCTTTATGTCATTTAACGATCAGATTAATTTACTTTAGATTTTGATAGCTTGGACATTTGTGAACGCAATGATGCAAAACGTGTATTTTTTTATTATTGTTTTATTTTGAATGGGGCAAAAAGGGGAGGACTTGAACATGGGCAGGGACTCGAGCATCAGCGATACTCGATCGAGTAACAAGCATACTCGAACCCCGATGCTCGATTGAGTGTCGGGCAGTGGTGAGCACGCTCGCTCATCACTAGTCAGCACAAAAAGTAAATTATAAAATTAAATTGTAAATAGTTTATTCACATTTTTAGTTTCATGTACATTTAATGGGCTTTCTACAAGAAGGTATATAAGTATGTAGTATGATAGCTATTACAAAGTCATTGACTCTAGAAATTTAGTCTGTGCGTGAGTAATTCTGTAATGATTGGTAACTGAAAATAATGTGGCAGATGTGTCTCACTCCAATCATATCTAGCTGTGACTGGCAGACCACACCATGATGTTTCCCAGATTGCAGTGAATATAAAAAATCTACACATCCCATTAAAATCATTTCAAAACTTTTTCCACACTTTAATGTCACCCATAATCTGAACAAATACATTGAGGAATAAACAAATCATTCTGAGGGAGAAAATAAAAATATCAAAACTGAAATAATGTGATTGTGTAAGTGTGAACAAACTCTTATAATTGAGGATGTGGTTCTGTTCAGAATTAGCCAATCACATTTATAGTTATATAAAAGAAAGTAATCAGTACACAGCTGCCAACATTTACAGTTATTCTTATTGACCCCATATAAAGTTTAACTATTCTAGTAGAATTTTTGTGACATTTTCTTGGATTTTACAAAAAAAGTCATGGTCCATACATAGCTTACAACACAGCAAAGGGATCTCACTGTTGAAAGTTATCAGTCAGGAGAAGTGTATAATTTTTTTTTCCAAGGCGATTAGATATATCATGGAAAACTGTGAATACATTGGCCTAAATTTGGCACATCGGTGACATTACCGAGAACTGGACGTCGCTCAGAAATTGATAAAAAAGTAAGAAGAAAATTCGTTCTGAAGGCTGCCAAGAGGTCGAAAACAACATTAACAACTGGTTGTGTGCTACATGTGACCAAGATCTCCTCTCCTATGGGGTAGATGGAAGACATTATATAACAAAATAAAAACATTCTATGTTCTGCCAAAACCTATATCAATTCTGTAAAAATGCATGTGGAAAAATGTGTTATGGTCTGATGAGAGTAAGGTTGAACTTTTTGGTCATAATTCCAAAAGGTATGTTTGGCGCAAAGTCAACACTGCACATCACCAAAAGAACACCATACCCACAGTGAAGCATGACGGAGTCAGCATTATGATTTGGGGCTTTTTTGGCTGCTGGAACTGATGCTTTAGTCAAGGTGAAGGGGTTTATGAACTGTTCCAAATATTAGTTAACTTTTCAACAAAAACTTCAGGCATCAGCTAAAAAGCTTAAGATGATGAAGAATTTCAACTTTCAGCAACACAACGACTCTAAGCAAATATCCAAATCAACAAAAGAATGGTTTACTAGAATCCAATTAAACATCTGAATGACCTAAAGAGAGATGTACACGGGAGATGCCCAGCAATTTGACAGATGTGGAGCACTACTGCAAGGAACTTTTTGAAAAGATTGACAGTTCTGAATGTGCCATGCTGATAGACTCCTATAAAAAAGACAGAATGCTGCCATAAATTCAAAGGGTATTTCAGTAAAGTATTAGTTTAAGGATGTCTAAATTTATTCAACAGCATTATTTTAATTCTATATTTTTCTTTTTTCAACCACAAAGTTTTAACTTTGTTTTTCCATTGAATTGTACAGATTATAAGTGACATTTAGGGTATGTGCACAAGTTGCAGATTTGCCTGTGGAATTTTCCACACAGAATCTGTATCTCTTGGCAGAAAACGTAGGCCAAAATGCTTGCGGATTTCATGCGGAATTGATACGGATTTCTTGCGGATTGTCATGCGTTTTTTGATGTGAGGATTTGCCTTACTCACAGGGCCGGCATTTGGGGCAGGCAGCCCAGGCAGCTACCTAGGGCCCCCCTCCCCCAGGGGCCCCCAGCTAGGGGGGCATCATAGAGGCCGGTACAGTTCAAAGCAATGATGGAGGAGAAAGCGTCAGCTGACGCTCCCTCTCCCATCATTCCCCGCTCTGCCTCTGACACTGTGGGTGCGTGATGATGTCATTGTGCACTCACTGTGTACCAGGCAGAGCAGGAGCCAGGAGCACACAGCAGCGTGGGCACAAGGAGAGGTGAGGAGTGTGGTTTTTTTTTTCAATGCAACAGTGAGTACTGGACTGTGGGGCCATTCTTGGGGGGCTGGGCTGTATACCATGTGGGGTTGGACTATATACCGTGTGAGGCTTTGCTTTATACCATGTGGTGCTGTGCTGTATACCATGTGGGGCTGTGCTGTATACCATGTGGGGCTGTGCTATATACCATGTGGTACTGTGCTATATACCATGTGTGGCTGTGCTGTATACCATGGTGCTGTGCTATATACCATGTGGGGCTGTGCTATATACCATGTAGGCTTGCTATATACCATGGTGCTGTGCTGCATACCATGTGGGGCTGTGCTGTATACCATGGTGCTGTGCTGTATACCATGTGGTGCTGTGCTGTATACCATGTGGTGCTGTGCTGTATACCATGCGGGGCTGTGCTATATACCATGTGGTGCCGTGCTGTATACCATGTGATGCTGTGCTGTATACCATGTGGGGCTGTGCTGTATACCATGTGGGGCTGTGCTATATATCATGTGGTGCTGTGCTGTATACCATGTGGTGCTATGCTGTATACCATGTGGGCTGTGCTATATACCATGTGGTGCTGTGCTATACACCATGTGGGCTGTGCTATATACCATGTGGGGCTGTGTTATATACTATGTGGGCTGTGTTATATACTAGGCAGCTGTGCTATATACTATGTGGGCTGTGCTATATACTATGTGGCTGTGTTATATACCATGGGGGTACATTATACATTATATTCTATTGGGGAGGCTGTGTTATATAATATGGGGGGCTACATTATATTTTATGGGGAGGTGGGCTGTATTATATTCTATTCGAGGCTACATTATATTCTACAGGGGGCTGTATTATATTTATTATATTCTATGGAGGATGATTGCATTATACTCTATGAGGAGGCTACATTGTATTATATGGGGGACTGCATTATATTCTATGGGGGGATAGATTATATTGTATGGGGGCATCATTATACTTTATCAGGGGGCTACATTATATTATATTAGGGCTGCAATATACTACATGAGGAGGGCTACATTTTATTCTACGGAGGGGCTACATTATACTATATAAGGGGCTGCATTATATTCTATGGGTGGCTGCATTATACTCTATGAGGGGGCTGCCATATATTCTATGGAGGGGCTACATTATATTCTATGGGGGGTTACATTATATTCTGTGGGGTGGCTGCATTATGCTTTAAGGGTTGGCTGCATTATACTATAAGAGGGGGGCTGCATTATATTCTATGGGGGGTTACATTATATTGTATGTTGGGGCTGCGTTATACTCTGGGGTGGCTGCATTATGGTCTATGGGGTTGCTACATTATACTACATGTGGGCTGCATTATACTGTATCGCGGACTATGGGGAATACATTATACTATGTGAAGAACTATGGGGTGCATTATGCTATGGGAAATGAATTGTATTACATGGAAGACTGGTGGTGTATTATACTATATGGAGCACTATGAGAAGAGGAGTGTGTTATACTATATGGAGGACTGAGCAGTGTATTTTAATATATGGAGGGCTATGAGGAGTGTATTATACTATATGGAGGTCTATGAGGAGTGTATTATACTATATGGAGGACTATGGGGAGTGTATTATACTATATGGAGGACTGAGGAGTGCATTATACTATATGGAGGAGTATGGGGCACATTATATTATATGGAGGACTATGGGGTGTAAACTGTAGATGTGCTGCTGATAACATGATACTGTATGGGGACAGATTGATCCATTAGTGATTGTTCTGTCCCATCATTCTTTCTCAGACGGTGAAAAGAAGCCGGGAAACAAGTGTTGAACGACATAAATATTGTCGATCACACTCATTTAGCGGCCTGAACTCAGCGCATGTAAATACAATCGAAATGCTTCTGTGTGATGTGCAATATGTTAGCATTTGGGGTCCCATTTTAAACTTTGCCTAGAGCCCCACTTTGCCTAAAACCGGCCCTGCTTACTCAATGGGTGCACACCAATTCTCAAATTCCCATTGACTATCATTGGTACTACACTGCGGATTTGATGAAATTCTGCGTGTCCAAAAACTCTGCGAAAACGCATCAAAATCCGGAACGTGTGCACACAGCCAAAAGGTGGAAAAAGTTCTGAAATGATTCTTTTTGGTATGTTTTTTTTTTTTTACATTTCGAAAACATGGCATTTTAACAGGTGTGTGTAGACTTTTTACATCCACTATACTGTATATACAGTGGGTCCGGAAAGTATTCAGACCCCTTTAAATTTTTCATTCTTTGTTTCGTTGCAGCCATTTGGTAAATTCAAAAAAGTTCATTTTTTTCTCATTAATGTACACTCTGTACCACATCTTGACTGAAAAAAAACAGAAATGTTGACATTTTTGAAGACATTTGTAAACATACTAAAACATAGTGATGGCTTTCAAAGAAACAATAGAAACTCTCAGTGGTCTTATTGTGGACCAAAAGTAATTTTGAGCCCTTAGTCATAGGTTATGACTAAGGGCACTTGGATGCCAGAAACGTGTCAGGCTTTAATCTATAATTTTTGAATTCCATGTTTTTAATGAACCTTGAATAAAGCATGAACTAAATTTTTACAAATTGTGGACGGATGTGTCGCTTATTTCCTTTCCGTGAGTCATACAACTAGTATAATGCAGCTCATAGTCATCCATAAAATATATTGCACAACCCATAGTCATCCATAAAGTATAAAACACCTCATAGTCATCCATAAAGTATAATGCACAAGCCATAATCATCTATAAAGTACAATGCACCTCATAGTCATCGATAAAATATAATGCATAGCTCATTGTTGGCAGCGGATTATTAAGGATACTCTCTAAGCATGTGACAACAGAGCTTCTTTATTCAGGAACAAATAGGAACAATATATGATAAGCTTAATAGATCAGGAATAAATCATTTGTGTGTCTCTATCTGTGCAGCATCTACAGCACGCTGCCTCTCTCATACACAGACACAGGAAAAACTGGAGCCTCTGGGAGTTTTTTTTGTTGTTCTAACTTTATAAACAGCATAAAAATCTGGTAACTAGTGTTGAGCATTCCGATACTGCAAATATCGGGTACCGAACGATATTCGCTGTATCGGAATTCCGATACCGAGTACCGATATTTTTACAATATCGGATACTGGAATCGGAAGTTCCCATAATGCAATGAGCCAGTGTTGTGGCTGTGATTGGCTGCTGAAATGATGTCATCATGATGCGCGGTCTGTGCGCATCATGATGCGTGGTCTGTGCAGGCCTGCCGGGGGTCTGTGCGGGCTGCCGGGGGTCTGTGCGGGCTGCCGGGGGTCTGTGTGGGCTGCCGGGGGTCTGTGCGGGCCTGCCGGGGGTCTGTACGGGCCTGCCGGGGGTCTGTGCCGGCTGCCGGGGGTCTGTGCCGGCTGCCGGGGGTCTATACGGGCCTGCCGGGGGTCTGTACGGGCCTGCTGGAGGTCTGTGAGGGCTGCCGGGGGTCTGTGCGGGCTGCCGGGGTCTGTGCGGGCCTGCCGGGGGTCTGTGCGGGCCTTCCGGGGGTCTGTGCGGGCCTGCCGGGGGTTGTGTGTGTGTGCAGTCATCGTCCGATGGGACTACAAGTCCCATCGGGCTATGCTTCTACAATGGCAGTGATTGACACATTAGCCAATGATGGGACAGTAGTAGTCCCATCATCCGGCTAATGTGTTGAATGTAAAAAAAACATACGACATACATACTACATACATACTACATATATACACAACATTCATACATACTACATACATACTACATATATACTACATTCATACAACATACATACATACTACATACATACTACATATATACTACATACATACATGCATACTACATATATACTACATTCATACAACATACATACATATATACTGAACTACATACTACATATATACTACATTCAAACATACATACTACATATATACTACATTCATACAGCATACATACATACTACATACATACTACATACTTACTAAATATATACTACATTCATACAGCATACATACTACATACATACTACATACAATACATTCATACATTCATACAATACATACATATAGACATACAGTACATATAACAGAGTACATACTCACCATCACTTGTCACTTTGATCCCCGAAGCCAGTGTCATCTTTAAAAAATATTAAAATAACAAACAAACGATATACTCCCTGATTCGCAGAAATCCACGAGTGTCCCACGACGATCTCCTGCACTGCATCACTGAGAGGTGACTATAGTTCACTGGTCTCACTTTATGGCAAAAGCTGCGTGGGAACTTTCTCACACAGCAATGCCAAAAGTGAGACTAGGGACTATTTTTTTACAGTGGCGGAGGAATACAGTGCGGAAGGATACTTACCTCCCGTCATTGGATTCCTGGGGCTCCTAGAGAGCGGTGGCATCAGCTGATGCTGCCGTTCTCCATGGGAGATCGTCGTGGGACACTCGTGGATTTCTGCGGATCAGGGAGTATATTGGTTGTTTGTTATTTTAATATTTTTTAAAGAAGACACTGGCTATGTAGTATATATGTAGTATGTATGTAGTGTGTATGTAGTATGTATGTATGTTGTATGAATGTAGTATATATGAAGTATGTATGTAGTATGTATGTTGTATGAATGTAGTATATATGTAGTATGTATGTATGTTGTATGAATGTAGTATATGTGAAGTATGTATGTAGTATGTATGTATGTTGTATGAATGTAGTATATATGAAGTATGTATGTAGTATGTATGTTGTATGAATGTAGTATATATGTAGTATGTATGTAGTATGTACTATGTATGTATGTTGTATGAATGTAGTATATATGTAGTATGTATGTTGTATGTATGTTGTATGAATGTAGTATATATGTAGTATGTATGTAGCATGTAGTATGTATGTATGTATGTTGTATGAATGTAGTATATATGTAGTATGTATGTAGTGTGTATGTAGTATGTATGTATGTTGTATGAATGTAGTATATATGAAGTATGTATGTAGTATGTATGTTGTATGAATGTAGTATATATGTAGTATGTATGTAGTATGTATGTATGTTGTATTAATGTAGTATATGTGAAGTATGTATGTAGTATGTATGTATGTTGTATGAATGTAGTATATATGAAGTATGTATGTAGTATGTATGTATTGTGGTGTGACAGGTGATCGTGTGGTTAATGGGAGATATGTCACATGGAGGGGTGCTCCCTGCGATGCAACCTGGAGTATTTTGCCTATAGTGTACATGAGCACTAAAGATGCCATTTAACCCCTTCACTACCAAGGGTGGTTTGCACGTTAACTCCCGGGCCAATTATTACAATTCTGACCACTGTCCCTTTATGAGGTCATAACTCTGAAACGCTTCCATGGATCCCGGTGATTCTGACAGCGTTTTCTCGTGACATATTGTACTTCATGCTAGTGGTAAAATTTCATTCAAATTACTTGCGTTTATTTGTGAAAAAAATGGAAATTTGGCGAAAATTTTGAAAATTTCGCAATTTGCCAACTTAATAAATAACATTTCCCACATGTTTACTTTACATCAGCACAATTTTGGAACCAAAATTTTTTTTTGTTAGGAAGTTATAAGGGTTAAAAATTGACCAGCGATTTCCCATTTTTGCAACACCATTTTATTTTTAGGGACCACATCACATTTGAAGCCACTTTGAGGGGTCTATATGATAGAAAATACCCAAAAGTGACACTATTCTAAAAACTGCACCCCTTAAGGTGCTCAAAACCACATTCAAGAAGTTTATTAACCCTTTAGGTGCTTCACAGGAAGTTTTTGAATATTTAAAAAAAAACTTTTTTTCACAAAAAAAATAATTCAGGTTCAATTTTTTTTATTTTACCAAGGGTAACAGGAGAAATTGGACTGCAAAAGTTAATGTGCAATTTGTCTTGAGTACGCTGATACCCGATATGTGGGGGGGAATCACTGTTTCGGCGCATGGCAGACCTCAGTAGGGAAGGAGCGCCGTTTGACTTTTTCAATGCAAAATTGGCTGGAATTCAGATCGGACGCCATGTCGCGTTTGGAGAGCCCCTGATGTACCTAAACAGTGGAAACCCCCCCAAGTGACCCCATTTTGGAAACTAGACCCCCCAAGGAACTTATCTAGATATGTGGTGAGAACTTTGAACCCACAAGGGCTTCACAGAAGTTTATAACGTACAGCGGTACAATTAAAAAATCATATTTTTTCCACAAAAATGATCTTTTCAACCCCAATTTTTATCTTTCCAAGGGTAACAGGACCCTAAAAGTTATTGGGAAGCCTACGAAGTAACAAAGAAAGATGGACTCAGACTCTATGAGGTAGGAGGTGTTGTAAACCGGGTGCACTGCTAGTGACAGAGAAGACCTCATAGTCTTAAGGCCCTGTCACACACAGCGAGATCGCTAGTGAGATCGCTGATTTTGTGACGCAACAGCGATCTCGCCAGCAATCTCGCTGTGTGTGACACACATCAGCGACCGGCCCCCCGCCGGGTATCGCTGATCGTGCAGGAAAGTCCTGGACCATTTTTTGATCGTTGGTCTCCCGCTGGCCTGCGCGCATCGCTGCTTGTGGCAGCGGGAGACCATCAATCAGCGAGGTACACAGCGACGCGCGCGCTTAGTTACCCTTGCTGGTCCTGATCGCTGGTGAGTCTGCCTGTTTGACAACTCACCAGTGATCATGTAGCGAGGCACCAGCGATCCTGACCAGGTCGTATCGCTGTTTGTAAAGACTGACAACTGTTCAGTAAAGGTTTGATTGTTTTTACAAAACTTGTTTCCCCGGATTGATTGCTACCAAGGTTCCAGAAAAGGAAAACCTGGAGGAAATGCAGGCCTGCAGGCCAGAAGTAAGTGTGGTGCACCCCACACACAGCAGCACACCGGTACAGGGACACGTATTGTCAGTAGAGTGCCAGAATGAGTGGGAGCAGCAACTCACCCACAACTACCTCGTTTAAGCACTTTACACTTGCATACATGTTAGTTAATAATTTGTTCAAAGATCTTTCCTGGTATAGAAGTCAGGCTCACAGGTCTATAGTTCCCTGGGTCCACCTTCTTCCCCTTTTAGAAGATAGGCACAATATTTGCTCTTCTCCATCCTTATGGGACTTCTCCTGTTCTCCAAGAATTTTCAAAAATTATGGAGAGTAGTTCAATAATGTTTCTGCTATTTTCCTCAGTACCTTAGGATGTAATTCATCTGGACCTGGATACTTGAATTAATTTATGTTAGCGAAGTATTCCCTCACTAGTTCCCTGTTTATACATAGTGTGGATTCTTCTATTCCTCCAATAGTACTGTGAAGATCAGTTGATGCTACATTTACTTTCTGAGAGAAAATAGATGCAAAATAGGAATTTAAAAGTTCGGTCTTCTCAAGTTCATTTTTTACTACTTCACAATTTTTATCCTGTAAAAATCCTATAGCCTCTTTGACTTTTCTTTTACTTTTGATATACCCCCAAAATCCTTTATTATTGCTTTTGACATCTCTTGCAAGGTTCTTTAGATATGCCTCCCTCTTTCCATTTGTTAAACATTTCTTTCTTCCTTTTTAGCATGTTTTTAAGTTCTGTGTTCATCCATCCTGGTTTCCTTAAATGCTTCCTATTTTTCCCTCTTTTAGAGATTGTTAGTAGGAGTAGGAAGAAGTCAACATTGTTTTGGGGTTTTTCTTTTTTAGTAACTTTTAGGGTGAGTGAAGAACGGTGGGAATTAATGGCAGCTTACAACATGAAAACATGTGTAGCTGTAAAGCCAGGATCAAAATACCGTGTTTGGTGCGAGAAACTTGCATGAGTCTCTAACATGACCGGCATTCGGGACCGGAGTGAGCTGCTGCATAGAAATACATGCAGCCACTGCTCCGGTCCTGAGTGCCGGCGGCAGCGCCGGGTATTGATGCAAGAGATTCGCGCAAGTTCTTCACATGTGGTGGAAGCGTGGGATTTTGCATCAAATAAGGGACGTGGCCAAGTTGCTGTTGGTGGTGGTGTATCTGCTGCAGGGGGACAGAGGCCATGTTCAGTCTGTTAACAAATGAAACACCTTCCCCCTGTGCAAGCAGGTGACAGAACATTCTGTGTAATTTTGTAGGCTCAAGAACCGCTGGATGAATGATGAGGCCAGAACAAGTAGAGGTGGTTTTAGATTGGTTATTAGAGAGTGCCTTCAGTTCTTTATCGTTGTCTTCCACCCGGTCCCCTGCTGAAAGCGTAGATCTTGCACCTGTGACCCATGGACATCTGTCTTCCACCACAACACCTTGCAAATAAGGCAAGCAGCCTGAGCCCCAATGCACGCAGCAGTCACTGCTTTTTGATGACTCTGCTAAATGTGGTTCCTTTGGCCATCCACCTGATCCTGGCCAACAAATGGAAGAAATTGAGTTCAGGGGGTAGTGCAAATGGTCAGCAGACCACCGCAGATCTTCAGTTATGATGATGAAACACAGCTTGCAACTTCTTTATGCCCTGTGTAGTCCGACAAGGTGGGCAGGGGTGAGGACTGGGAGGAACATTATGAGAGGGATTATTATTATTATTAAATTTTTTTTAGAGTACCATCGATTTCATGGGGCTGTCCTTGAGGAGGGGTTACATACAAAAGCCAAATAGTAATTACAATGAACAAACTAATAGTGACAGAGAGGTACAGAGGAAAGGGGACCCTACCCTATTGGCCTTACTTTCTACAGTATAATGGGGAAAGAGACAGTAGGTTTGGCGGGGGAGGGGGAGCGGCAGGAGCCAGCGGCTGTCACATCATACTCACCCCCTCCTGGCGCGGTCGCTGCACTTCTCTGCTAGTCTCCAGCAGTTCTTCCTGTGTTCAGCGGTCACGTGGTACCGCTCATTAACCCCTTTATGACCCAGGCTATTTTGACCTTAATGACCAGGCCATTTTTTGCAATTCTGACCAGTGTCCTCCTTTATGAGGTAATAACTCAGGAACGCTTCAACGGATCCTAGCGATTCTGAGAATGTTTTTTCAAGACATATTGGGCTTCATGTTAGTGGTAAATTTAGGCCATTTTTTGTGTTTATATGTGGAAAAAAATGGAAATTTGGTGAAAATTTTGAAAATTTTGCAATTTTTACATTTTGAATTTTTATTCTGTTAAACCAGAGAGTGATGTGACACAAAATAGTTAATAAATAACATTTCCCACATGTCTACTTTACATCAGCACAATTTTGGAAACAAAATTTTTTTTTGTTAGGAAGTTATAAGGGTTAAAAGTTGACCAGTAATTTCTCACTTTTACAACAAAATTTACAAAACCATTTTCTTTAGGGACCACCTCACATTTGAAGTCATTTTGAGGAGTCTATATGGCAGAAAATACCCAAAAATGACACCATTCTAAAAACTGCACCCCTCAAGGTACTCAAAACCACATTCAAGAAGTTTATTAACCCTTCAGGTGCTTCACAGGAACTAAAGCAACGTGGAAGGAAAAAATGGACATTTTAATTTTTCCAACAAAAATTTTATTTTAGCATCATTTTTTTCATTTTCACATGGGTAACAGGATAAAATGGATCCTAAAACTTGTTGCGCAATTTCTCCTGAGTACAACGATACCTCACATGTGGTCATAAACCACTGTTTGGGTGCACGGCAGGGCTCAGAAAGGAAGGAGTGCCATTTGACTTTTTGAATGGAAAATATGCTGGAATATTTAGCAGTTGCCATGTCAGGTTTGGAGAGCCCCTGTGTGCCTAAACTTTGGAGCTCCCCCACAAGTGACCCCATTTTGGAAACTAGACCCTCCAAGGAACTTATCTAGATGTGTAGTGCACACTTTGACCCCACAAGTGCTTCACAGAAATTTATAGTGCAGAGCAGTGAAAATAAATAATCATTTTTTTCCTCAAAAATGATTTTTTAGCCCGCTATTTTTTATTTTCACAAGGCTAACAGAAGAAATTGGACCACAAAAGTTGTTGAGCAATTTGTCCTGAGTACATCGATACCCCATATGTGGGGGGGAACCACTGTTTGGGCGCACGGGAGAGCTCAGAAGGGAAGGAGCGCCATTTTGGAATGCCGACTTGATGGAATGGTCTGTGGGCGTCATGTTACGTTTGCAGAGCCCCTGATGTTCCTAAACAGTGAAAACCCCCACAAATCACCCCATTTTGGAAACTAGACCCCCAAAGAAACTTATCTAGATGTGTGGTGAGCACTTTGAACCCCCAAGTGCTTCACAGAAGTTTATAACGAAGAGCCGTGAAAATAAAAATCATTTTTTTCCTCAAAAAATCATTTTTAGCCCACAATTTTTTATTCTCACAAGGGTAACAGGATAAATTGGACCCCAAAAGTTGTTATCCAGTTTCTCCTGAGTACGCTGGTACCCCATATGTGGGGGGACCACTGTTTGGGCACACGTCGGGGCTCGGAAGGGAAGTAGTGACGTTTTGAAATGCCGACTTGATGGAATGGTCTGTGGGCGTCATGTTAGGTTTGCAGAGCCTCTGATGTTCCTAAACAGTGGAAACCCCCCACAAGTGACCCCATTTTGGAAACTAGACCACCCAAGTAACTTATCTAGATGTGTGGTGAGCACTTTGAACCCCCAAGTGCTTCACAGAAGTTTATAACGCAGAACCGTGAAAATAAAAAATCATTTTTTTTTCCTCAAAAAATGATTTTTTAGCCAGCAATTTTTTATTTTCACAATGGTAACAGGAGAAATTCGACCCCAAAAGTTGTTGTCCAGTTTGTCCTGAGTACGCTGGTACCCCATGTGTGGGGGGAACCACTGTATGGGCACACGTCAGGGCTCGGAAGGGAAGTAGTGACGTTTTGAAATGCCGACTTGATGGAATGGTCTGTGGGCATCATGTTTGGTTTGCAGAGCCTCTGATGTTCCTAAACAGTGGAAAACCCCCACAAGTGACCCCATTTTGGAAACTAGACCACCCAAGTAACTTATCTAGATGTGTGGTGAGCACTTTGAACCCCCAAGTGCTTCACAGAAGTTTATAACGCAGAACCGTGAAAATAAAAAATCATTTTTTTTTCCTCAAAAAATGATTTTTTAGCCAGCAATTTTTTATTCTCACAAGGGTAACAGGAGAAACTCGACCCCAAAAGTTGTTGTCCAGTTTGTCCTAAGTACGCTGGTACCCCATATGTGGGGGGAACCACTGTATGGGTACACGTCAGGGCTCGGAAGGGAAGTAGTGACGTTTTGAAATGCCGACTTGATGGAATGGTCTGCGGGCGTCATGTTACGTTTGCAGAGTGTTCATGACGCCACCTCTGGTTTCTGGTTAGAGATGACCAGAAGGGCAGATCCTCTGGGACTGATGGTAGTGCAGGTGAGTTGGTACATCTCTCCACAGGCAGAGCTTTGTCCCAGGGCAGTTGTAATAGAGATGTTGCATTTGATGATGATAGATATAGCAGAGTTGATGGGTGATGCAGGAATAATCAGAGAACACAGCTGGGTGCAGTTTCCAAAGCTTTACTCACAGTTCTGCAGATTACTGTCTCCAGCCGTGTGCTGTGTCCTCCAGGCCTGTGGTCCAGCAAACTCCCACGTAGATCAGGATACACCTTTCCAGGACTCCTTTCAGTGTGTAACCTTTCCTGGCTTCTCACTGTGTTGGCTTACTGCCTCTCCTGCCCAACACCTCACAGTCAGTGTCTCAGGCCAGCAGCCGCGAACCTTGTCGGGTAAAGTCCTCTTTGCGATCTCTTGCTGACTTTCCGGCGAAGATAACTGTGGCTTGTGGCTGAGGTACCTACAGGTGCCTCTGCCTCCGGCTTGCTAGTTGAGTCTAATGATTTCCCCACTAGGCTAGGGGGCCAGCACCTCCATGCAACCTGGTCTCTCTAATTCTGGATTGGGCCCCACGGGTGGCTCTCACACGTCCCGTGCCCCTAAGACCCCTTCTGCTCCCCTCCGGGAGCACCCTTCTGTCTCTTTTCCTTCCTGCAGCCACTTCTGACAGGGAGCTGCTTCACAACATGTCTCTCCCCTTTCACTTCCTCCTGACGTTCTGCCTTACTCTGCACTGTCCTTCCCGCTTTCTTCCTGTTACACTCCACCCCCTCCCAACACCCTTTACTACCCAGCAGGAGGCCCTGCTATTGTAGTGTGTGTGGGGTGCAAGTGTTGGAGTCCTGTGGGGTGCTCCCTCCTTACCAGAGAGTGAGGTACCACACCTCTGGATGAGGTGCAGTACCTCTGAGGCGACTGAACCCTCAGGGGTGCCACACTTGTCTGTAAATCTCATTACTGGGTAGCAGATCTTATTCTCCTTCCAACTTTAAGTAGGATGGATCCATTGGTGTTGACGCACTTTTGGCTTCTGACATTCCAAACTGGTTTAGGATTGTGGAAATTTTAGTGCTTTGGTTGAGAAGAAAACTCCTATCTTCCTCTCTCTGGATTTTGATTCCCAAATAATATGTCACATTTCCAAGGTCCTTAGTCTCTACATATAGGAGAACATACATCCACATTTGTTCGTATACAAACATGGATCAGCTTGAGATCTTTTAAATCCTTCATCCATCAAAACTTTGTTCATTTTCGAGTTCCAAGCTCTTGCCGACTGCTTAAGTCCATAGGGAGATTTTTGCATTTTACAAACAAGGTACTTTTCACCCTTTTTAATATATACCTCAGGTTGGTTCATGTACAACTCTTCTTCAATGTCACCATGTAGAAAGGCTGTTCCGATGTCAAAATGTCTCACTGTCATCTGTTGAACTGCAGCTACGGACATTAAATTTCTGAATGTGGTTTGCTTCACAACTGGAGAAAATGTAGCATCATAATCTTCACCATACTTTTGCGAGTACACGTTTGCGACCAATCTTGCCTTAAACCAGTGAACTTTACCATCTGAGTCATATTTGTTTTTAAGACCCACTTACATCTGATAGCTCTTTTTCCTTGAAGTAGCTGAGTAAGCTCCCATGTCTGGAGTTGTTGAAGGGACTCCATCTCTTCATTAGCAGCATTTATCCACTTCTGCTTCTCGTGGACAGGCAGTTTTTGCATCTCTTGCCATGACTGTGATTCTGGTGGAGAAAGTGTTCTGACCATATAAGAAAGGCGTCTAGCTGAGACACCTTTGTTTGGCCTTTCTGATCTCCTGACTGGAGGTTGACTTGATTCTTTTGTGTCTTCCTTGGTGGCTAAGGCCTCTTTCACACATCAGGTTTTCGCCGTCAGGCGCGATCCGGCGCTTTTGACAGAAACCGGATCCGGCGAAATGCAATGCCGGATCCGGTTTCCCCCCCATTGACTTGCATTTGCGCCGGATCGCGCCGGATGGCCATGCGTTTCATCCGGTTTTCGCCGGATCCGGCAATGTGTCGCAATGTGTCGCGATCCGGCGTCTGGAAAAAACGTCTACTGTAACGTTTTTTGTCTCCGGCGGAAAAGCCGGACACGCCAGATCCGGCGCGTCCGGCTTTTTCACACAATGAAAGCCTATGAGCGCCGCAATGCGCCGGATCCGGTTTTTTGGTCTGAGCATGCTCAGTAGCTCTGCCCACAAGACAAACCACATATCCAAACCCGTTCCACTTCCTGCCGACTTCAACTCAAAAATATTTCACGCATCCGTTCATTCCTCACCCAAGAATCTGCAAAAACCCTAGTCCATGCCCTCATCATCTCTCGCCTTGACTACTGCAACCTCATGCTCTGTGGCCTCCCCTCAAACACTCTCGCACCCCTCCAATCTATTCTAAACTCTGCTGCCCGACTAATCCACCTGTCCCCCCGCTATTTCCCCAGCTTCTCCCCTCTGTCAATCCCTTCACTGGCTCCCAATTGCCCAGAGACTCCATTACAAAACCCTAAACATGACATACAAAGCAATCCACAACCTGTCTCCTCCATACATCTGTGACCTCGTCTCCCGGTACTTTCCTGCACGCAACCTCCGATCCTCACAAGATCTCCTTCTTTACTCCCCTCTTATCTCCTCTTCCCACAATCGCATACAAGATTTCTCTCGCGCATCACCCCTACTCTGGAACTCTCTACCACAACATATCAGACTCTCACCTACCATCGAAACCTTCAAAAAGAGCCTGAAGACCCACCTCTTCCGACAAGCCTATAACCTGCAGTAACCACCGATCGACCAAACCGCTGCACGACCAGCTCTACCCTCGCCTACTGTATTATCACCCATCCCTTGAAGATTGTGAGCCCTCGCGGGCAGGGTCCTCTCTCCTCCTGTACCAGTTATGACTTGTATTGTTTAAGATTATTGTACTTGTTTTTATGTATACCCCTCCTCACATGTAAAGCGCCATGGAATAAATGGCGCTATAACAATAAATAATAATAATAATAATAATATATAAAAGCAAGACAGTGGGACCCACAGCCACACCCAACATGCCACCCAAGACAGCAACCAGGCGCAGGAGAAGGCAGGAGACATCTGCAGCAGCACCATCAGCACCACCCCAATTGGAGCAGCATGCTGAACAACGGGAGGGGAGTCCAGCAGCAGATGAGAGACGGTAATTATCAAATCACCCATTCCTCCAAACTAGGGCTATTGAATATCAAGTTATTCATTGGCCCTTTGTTTCTCTTTATTCAACAGCCGCCCAATAGATGCAGCAGCAGCAGCAGCAATGGCAGCAGCTGGAACACCACCCACAGGCATGGAGTGTGGCCACCAGGAAGACAGCACATCATCTTCTGGGAGCCCTCCCTCGCATCGTCAGCGTTTGACGGTAAGTTTTTATTTCCAAAATCCATCTTCTCTGTAATATATGTCTATTCATTGCCTTTTATTTCAATACAGGAATCACAAGATGAAGAGGAGCTCCCAGAAGAAGAAGGAAGGGGTGGACAGACACCTGGAGTGGGCTCACAATTGGTAAGTTTTTTGCATCAAAAGCAGAAACACAACATCACACTACACACAACACATAGAAAACAATGTTCTGCAGACCACACACAGCAAACAAATGCCTACATCCAAAGACATAACATTTTTTGTTTTCTTCTCTAGTCTTCCCAATCTGGTGCTTGGCCAAGAGGTCCTCGCAGTGCCTCCCAGGGTCGTCGGCGACAGCAATGCGGCGGTCACCAGCGTGTAAGTATAAATATTTTTGCTTTGTTTTTTTGCACTTTTTATTTCATTTCTTTTGTGGAGGCTAATTATGTTATTTTTGTCTTTTTCTTTAACAGCCTTCACAGCGTGCTCCCGACTCTGACGGTGAGGATGGAGGGATTGATGTGGACTGCCTCATCGATCTCGTCAGAGAAAGGGAGCCGCTCTGGAATATGGCTGACCGCCGCCACGCTGACCTGATCGTTACCCGACGACTCTGGGAGGAAATCTGTTCGCTCCTTGTGGGCCGCTGGGAGGACCTCGAAGCTCGGGCCCAGATTAAAGAGCGTAAGTATATACAGTACCGGTTGCTTGATGTAAACCAGTGTTCCCCACGGATCATGTGTTCAGGATTTCTATTTACTATGGAAATCCTGAAAACATGACCCCTGGGGACCATGAGGACTGGAGTTTGGGAAACACTGATGTTGTATACTAACCACTCCTTTCTCGTTTCAGGGAACAAAATTGTGAATCGGTGGCGGTCTGTGAGAGATCGTTTCAAGAAGGAGTTCAATAAAGAGATGCGGGCCCCGAGTGGATCTGGAGGACGCAGGAGCAAGTACAAGTACGCAGAAGCCCTGTCGTTCCTCCGGGAAACAATGGTCACCAGAAGGTAAATATTACACACCACATGTGAAAAAAAATGTTATATGTAATTTTTTTTTTCAGCCAGGGCCATACCATGTCAGTATTTTAATTGTTTTTTTTTCTCTTTATTCCACAGCACGGTGAGCAGCACTCGGGAGCCGGCACGATTGGACCCTTCTGAGGCGATCCCTGAGGAGACCGGCACCGAGGGACACTTCGACCGCCCCGGTACATCTGCACCTTCCCAGCCTTCCCACACATTCGACCCATCTGTCCCATCCACCAGCACAGGAGCATCGTGGCCGCCTACATTACATGAAGCTGCTGGTGAGGAGATCGCTTTCCCTTTACCCCACCCTTCTGCCCCTGCCACCTCTAGTACACCTGCGGGTACTGGGCGGCAGCGGCAGAGGGGTCAGGAAAAGACTTATGCGCCAGAGTTCTTGCATCTGAATGCATCTTTCCAGAACTGTCTAAAAGTCTTGTCAGAGCAAATCTCCGCAGGCTATCAGCAGATCAACTCCAGCATTCTGGAGGTGAAGACACTTCTGCAAACCATGCATTCAGAAGCAAGATCTTCGCCAAACCACACCTTTTTCAGGTCTGTTGTGGAGCGCATGGAAACGCTCTCTCCTGCCCAGCAGATGCATGTAATGCATTCATGCCACGCTGCTCTCCAGCAAGTTACCTCCCAACCTCCTCCTCCTCCCACCACAGCAGTTCCTCCACCTGCACCCCCTCCAGCCACTTTCCATCCTCCCCCTCCTATTACATCTACACCCCCTCCAGCCACTTTCCATCCTCCCCCTCCTATTACATCTACACCCCCTCCAGCCACTTTCCATCCTCCCCCTCCTATTACATACCATCCACCTCCAGCCACTTTCCATCCTCCCCCTCCTATTACATACCATCCACCTCCCCAGCACCATCCACCTCCCCAGCACCATCCACCTCCCCAGCACCATCCACCTCCCCAGCACCATCCACCTCCCCAGCACCAGCAACCTCCCCAGCACCAGCAACCTCCCCAGCACCAGCAACCTCCACAGTACCTGCAAACTCCCCAGTACCAGCAACCTCCCCAGTACCAGACATCTCCCCACTTCCAGCAACCTGCCCCGTACCAGACATCTCCCCACTTCCAGCAACCTGCCCCGTACCAGACATCTCCCCACTTCCAGCAACCTGCCCCGTACCAGACATCTCCCCACTTCCAGCAACCTGCCCCGTACCAAACTCCTTCCCCATACAACTTGCCATCAACATCATCTGCTCCTACAGTCCCTGCCCAACCCTCCACTCCACCACCCACCACCTCTTCTGCTTCCCACATGTCCACCCATTCTGTAGTTTTTTCCACACCTTCACCTCTAACTGTTCCTTCCCCACCACGATCCCAGTCCTCTCTCCACACTCCCAGTGTCGAAGTGTCCCGCAGCCCCTACAGCAGTATTTCCACCACACACTACACAGAATTATAATGTGTGTATTTAAATAAAAATGACCAGTTTTATGGTTTCAGTTTTATAGTTTCAAAGTTTTATTAAACAAGTTTATTAAAATTTTAAAAAAGTTTACTAAAAAAAACATTTTTCAATAAAAGTTAAATTATTTTACACTGGTTGTCTGTCATTTCTTTCTGCGGCGAAAAAGGTTAAATACAGGGTATTTAAAAGGTGAAATGGTATTCAAAACTAGGTATATAACTGTGGGTAAATTTTTGCTTTTTGCCACAGTTGTGTTCCTGGTTGTGTTTGAAGCAAAGTATTTCACCTAAAAAGTTGTGTTTATTGTTGGTGATTTCCTAACAATGTACACAACTTTTGTTAAAAGGTGAAATACTTTGCATAAAACACAACCAGGTACACACCTGTGGCCTAAAGCTAAAAATAGAGACCATGACAAGATAGCCAACTTTGGTTGGCAAAGGTATATACTGTTGGTACAGAAGGTACACAAGTTTGGTTAGGGCACAAATCTTTCACACTCTGTCATCCTGCCAGTGTACTCTGCCTTGAGGTGACATAAAGTATAGTGCAAAATTGTCCCTCATTACTGAAACCGTCACAGAACTTCTAGTGGTAATGTCATGGTAATCTTGCAAGGTGGTTTCTTCAGAGGTGTCCTCAATGGAAATGGGTTCCTTGCAGATAACAAAATTGTGGAGTACCACGCACGCTTTGATCACCTCGTCCACAGTTTCTGTCTTGAGGTTGATCGCAGTCAATAGGACCCGCCATTTGGCTGTCAGAATACCAAAGGTACATTCAACCATTCTTCTTGCTCTTGTGAGGCGGTAATTAAAAATGCGTTTTGGTCTTGTCAATCCTCTGCTAGAGTACGGTTTCAAAAGGTGTTCTGACAGCTGGAAGGCTTCATCCCCTACACAGACAAATGGCATAGGTGGACCAG
Organism: Dendrobates tinctorius; assembly: GCF_039654945.1. Taxonomy (NCBI): domain Eukaryota; kingdom Metazoa; phylum Chordata; class Amphibia; order Anura; family Dendrobatidae; genus Dendrobates; species Dendrobates tinctorius. The sequence continues at coordinate 44,561,566 of NW_027361690.1, read as the reverse complement.
ATGTTTGCGGCAGCGGTCTAGGTGGTGGGAACTGGAAGGTGTTTCCATACAGTTTACGCCCCATGGCAGACAGTTTGAAAACTTGAGAGTCATTGGAGCGGCCATAGGCCCCAATATCAACCGCAATAAATTTGTATTCCGCGCCAGCGATGGCCATGAGGACAATTGAAAAATATTTCTTGTAATTGAAATATTCCGATCCCGATCCAGCTGGCTTTACAATGCGGATATGTTTCCCGTCCACAGCGCCCAAGCAGTTTGGAAACTGACATATCTGTTGAAACTTGTCAGCAATTTCAATCCACCTCTCTGTTGTGGGCTCTGGTAAAAACTCTTCAGCTAAGGAGTCCCACAGTGCACGGCATGTGTACTTCACAATTCCAGATATGGTGGAAATCCCGAGTCTGTACTGGAAATGCAGTGACGAAAGGGATTCTCCAGTTGCAAGAAATCTGTGGGGAATTAAAAAACAATAAATTAGTTTTAAATCACAGCATTACATACCAAAACTGACCTATAACACTTGGAGATACAAATTACCACCAACAAGATTGCAGTGAAAGTGTGCTCTGATGCGATCACATCCAATAAATGTGGCTTACCTTAAAGTCATCATCAGACGCTCTGCGGGTGAAACAGAGAAGCGGCAATAGGTGTCCGCTTTTCTTATGAGGTGTGCAATGCGCTCCACCAAGTAATCAAAATTCTCCATTTTCATCCGAACATATCCAAAAAATGTATCCGGGTTTCGTCGAAGGTCCATGCATAGTGTAGAATAGACCCCACGCGTCATTCTCTTGGCTGTGATGGGGTGGATCCACAAACGTCGTCTACGATGCCTGATGCGCTGCTGTCTCGCTCTCTCCTTCTCCAGAACAATCACCCTCAAACGATTTGCCTCCGCTGTAAAATCCGCCAAATTCTTCAAAATATTTCCAATGACAACATCCATCTTCGCCAGTAACTTGCTCTTCTCTCCAACCTGCACTTTCTCCTCTACAACCTGTCAAAGAAGGGCTGTAGGAACATGCTATATATAGTTTTCCAGTAGCCAATCCCGTTCGGAAGGCCACAAGGGTCAATTTTAAAAACCGGATCCGGCGTAATCCGTCGAAAAACGGATAGAAAAACGGATGAACCGGATGAGACGGATCCGATTTTGTCTGTCAAGAAAAAGACGGATCCGGCAGAAAACCGGATCCATCACATCCGGTTTTACTAAACATTTGCCGGATCCGGCGTTCCGGCACGACGCCGGATCGCGCCTGACGCAGAAAACCTGATGTGTGAAAGTAGCCTTAAGCGCTTATCCATACTTCAGTGTTTTCCTTTTCGGTGTCTGGGTTTGGTGATTGAGATTCTTGCTCTTGTTTCTTAGGTTGAATAACTCGTGTAACTTCACGGAATTTGAGTGATACAGAGTTTTCATCAATCACTATATCTCTGCTGATTGCTACTGTGTTGGTCTCTGGGTGCAGGGTTCTGTATCCCTTTTGAGCTTCGCTATAATCCACCAGGACTCTTTGCTTTGCATATGATTCCCACTTGGAACGTTTTTCTTTCGAAACATACATAAATGTTTTGCTTCCAAATATTTCTGAGGTGCTTCAGATTAGGCTTCTCGCAGTTCCATAGCTCATATGGATTTTTAGTTGTGACTTTTATCTGGCACTGTTTTGAAGATCGCAAGCTGTCATGATAGCTTCTCCCTAATATGTTGTAGGTAGATTCGCATCAAACAACATACTTCTTCCACCTTCACAGAGAGTACGGTTCTTTCTCCCTGCAATGCTATTTTGTTCTGGGTTGTATGGAATGGTAGTCTGGAACGCGATTCCATCCTTTTTCAAAACGGTTTGCACCTTACCACTTGTTTATTCGGTTCCATTATCTGCATGCAGGGCTTTTGGCATTCTTCCAAATTTGTTAAACACTAAAGGCCCTTTTACATTTAGCGATGCACCAGTGATCCAACCAGCGATCCGACCCGGTCAGGATCGCTGATGCATCGCTAAATGATCGCTAGTGAGCTTTCATACAGAAAGATCTCACAGCGATGCAGCAGCGACGCAGCGGACGATACTTACCATTCACACACAGCGATCCTGCATCCTCCCGCCCGCCTCCACGCGTCGCACGTCTCACACAGCAGGAAGCCCAGCAGGAAGCGCCAGACGAGAAATGGAGCCGGACATTCTCGCGCGATCAGCGATGAGCAGCGGGGGAGCCGGTCGCTGGTAAGTATCACACATAGCGATATCGCTAGCAATATCGCTATAACGTCACAAAACCAGTGACGTTTTAGCGATATTGCTAGCGATATTGCTTAGTGTAAAACCCCCTTTACAGCAAGATATTCTACAAGTTGGTGATCTGCCGGGAACTTGCCTAGGATTGGAGCTGTCACCAGGGCCAGCTCTGATTGGTGGGATTGATGTGACCTGTCTCTCACCTGTGTGTGACTGCTCTGCAGGTCCTCATACTAGCTGAGGATTCCTGCAGAGTGGTCACACTGCTGAATCTCTTGCTGTGCTGGGCCTTGTGGTGCTACAGAAGCCTGTAACAACACACTAAAATTGAGTTTAGTTAAAGTTGGTATACATGCAGTATAAAAGACTGTAACACCACAATCCCTGCTGAAGAAACAAGACAGAAGAAAGAAGAGAGACTACAAGCATAAGTGTTGAGCACTGATCCCTGCTCGATCTCTCTTCATCCACCCCAATCCACCTATCCCCCTTATCTTTCCTCTTCTTTTTACCCCATCCACCCCTCCTTTGCGCAGCCGCCGAACTTTGATAAGTGACGCAGTTCACTAATCAGAGATCGTGCCTGCCGTTTTCCGTTTTACTTTTTCACCCCCCAGCGCCACCCCCCGTGTGCACATCCAGCAGCCGCCGAACTTTGATAAGTGACAGAGTTCACTTACCAGAGCTCGTGCCTGCCGTTTTTCTTTTTTTCACCCCCCTTTGCGCCACCTCTGTGCGCACATCCAGCAGCTGCCGAACTTTGATAAGTGACGCAGTTCACTTATCAGAGCTGGTGCCTGCTGTTTTACATTTTTTTCTCACAGGCATTTTTTCTCCCTATTTGGTTTTTTCTTTTAGCTTTTTCTTTTCAGATAAAATTTTACCCCAATCACTATCCCCCTGCCAAACACACACACATACAGTTATAAATAAAGTACACCCAAGCACCATACTCACAAAAAAAATGTCCCGCCCGACACGTTCGTCCCAACAGCGCTATTCGGTGGAGGAGGCATATGCTTTCCTTGCCTCCAACACTGATAGCGAGGGAGAGGATCCAACTTTTCACTACTTTTCCAATTCTTCATCCTCATACTCTTCCTCTTCTTCCTCCTTGGGTCCTGCGGAACCGCCACACAGACGTTCCAGGAAAAAAGATGAGGCAACACCCACCATACCCAAAGATGAAGCTGAACCAGCGCACCCCACTCCGGACCCCGTATGGAACTCGCCCCTGAAAATTACGAATCACTGATTCCTGATTTTGTGGCAGAATCAGGAATCAAGTTTGACACCACAGAAATAGACTTTTTCAAAGTATTATTATCCACAAATTCCTGCATTATACCGATAATGCACAGTGTCCCCCATGAGATGACCCCAACTTTGACCGCCTATTCAAAGTTCGGCCGGTCATCGAACACTTCAACAAAAAGTTTGCTGAAGTGTACGTGCCCCAAAGGGACATCTGCATGGATGAGTCCTTAGTCCATTTTAAGGGAAGGCTTGGATTCCGTCAGTACCTGCCCAGCAAGAGGGCCAGGTACGGAATTAATCTCTACAAACTGTGTGAGTACCTCAGGGTACACCCACAGGTTTAGAGTTTATGAAGGAAAGGACACCAGGATGGAACCCCCAGAATGTCCTCCTGTCCTGGGAGTGAGTGGGAAAATTGAGTGGGATTTGGTGCACCCACTGCTGGATAAAGGTTATCACCTCTACACCGATAACTTTGATACCAGCATCCCACTCTACAAATCCCTCTAAGAGAGACCTCCCGAAAATGCTACTTGGGCAGATGCTCAGAAGGGGTGACAGCAGAGCCCAAATGTAGTGACCACCTGCTGGTGGTCAAGTACAAGGACAAGAGGGATGTCCTTCTCTTGACCACCATACACGGTGATGGCAGCGCCCTCAGCACTGTGATGGCAGTGCCCTCGTAAACCGGACTGTGTACTGGGGTACAACAAAAACGTGGAAGGGGTTGATCTCTCCAATCAACTCCCCCAACTGTACAATGCTTTAAGAAAGGCCAGGGTGTGGTAGAAAAAGCTGGCCCTGCACATCATACAAATGGCAATGCTCAACGCTTTCCTGCTGTCACGATGTGCACGCCACACAGATACGTCGTACCTTCAGTTCCAGGAGGTAGTGGTTAAGGCCCTGATATTTGGCACTCAGGAAGGAGCAGGCCCCAGTACTTCTGGAACTGAAGGTGCTCGTATCATACCAGGTCAGCATTTCCCGGGGGTGATCCCGTCAACTGGAAGAAAAGGTAAGCCACAAAAAAAATGTTGAGTGTGTCACAAATGGGGAATACGCAAGGACACCATTTATCAATGCAACACCTGCCCCGACAAACCTGGCCTATGTATGAAGGATTGCATCAAATTGTACCACACCTCCATGCACTACTAATTTACTTAGATTTGCAGGAAACAGTAAATTAATTACAAAAAGGGGCACATCTAGATAAGTTCCTTGGGGGTCTAGTTTCCAAAATGATGTCACTTGTGCTTTTTTTTTACTGTTTAGGTACATCAGGGGCCTCAGCAACCAGAACATGACGCCGGCAGACCATTCCATCAAAGTCTGCATTCCAAAATGTCACTGCTTCCCTTCCAAGCCCCGACGTGTGCCCAAACAGTTTTTTCCCCACATATGGGGTACCAGGTACTCAGGAAAAATTGGACAACAACTTTTTAGGTCCAATTTCTCCTGTTACCCTTGGGAAAATTAAAAATTGGGGACTAAAAATCATTTTTTGGGAAAAAATTTTTATTTTTTTATTTTCACGCACAGTCATTATAAAATTTAGTGAAACACTTGGGGGTTCAAGGTTCTCACCACACATATAGATAAGTTCCTTGGGGATCTAGTTTCCAAAATGGGATCACTTGTGGGGGGTTTCTACTGTTTAGGCACATCAGGGGCTCTGCAAACGGAACATGATGCCTGCAGACCATTCCATCAAAGTCTGCATTCCAAAACGTCACTACTTCCCTTCCTAGCCCCGACATGTGCCCAAACAGTAGTTTTCTCCCACATATGGGGTATCAGCGTACTCAGGACAAATTGGTCAACAAGTTTTGGTGTCCAATTTCTCCTGTTACCCTTTGGAAAATAAAAAATTGGGGACTAAACGATCATAATTGTGGAAAAAGTATGATTTTTTTATTACGCCCGGCGTTATAAACTTTAGTGAAACACTTGAGGGTTCAATGTGCTCACCACACAGCTAGATAAGTTCCTTAGGGGGTCTAGTTTCCAAAATGGGGTCACTTATAGGAGGTTTCCACTGTTTAGGCACATCAGGGGCTCGCCAAAAGCAACATGGCGTCCCATCTCAATTCCAGCCAATTTTAGTTCGAAAAAGTTAAATGGTGCTCCTTCCCTTCCGAGCCCTGCCATGCACCCAATCACTGGTCCACACCCCACATATGGGGTATCAGCGTACTCAGAACAAATTGGACAACTTTTGGGGTCCAATTTCTCCTGTTACCCTTGGGAAAATAAAAAAAATTGGGACTAAAAAAATCTTTTTGGTGGAAATGTTTTTTTTCACTCCTGGGCATTATAAACTTTAGTGAAACACTTTGGGGTTCAAAGTGCTCACCACACATCTAGATAAGTTCATTAGGGGGTCTAGTTTCCAAAATGGGGTCACTTATAGGGGTTTTCTACTGTTTAGGCACATCAGGGGCTCACCAAACACAATGTGGCGTCCAATCTCAATTCAAACCAATTTTAGTTTGAAAAAGTCAAACGGCGCTCTTTCCCTTCCGAGCCCTGCTGTGCACCCAAACAGTGGTTCTCCCCCACATATGGGGTATCAGCATACTCAGGATGAATTGGGCAATAACTTTTGGGGTCCATTTTCTCCTTTAACCCTTGGTAAAATAAATTATGCTGCTAAAACAGCATTTTTGTGACTAAAAAGTTAAATGTTCATTTTTTCCTTCCACGTTACCTCTGCTCCTGTGAAACACCTGAAGGGTTAATAAACTTCTTGAATGTGGTTTTGATCAGCTTGAGGAGTGCAGCTTTTAGAATGGTGTCACTTTTGGGTATTTTCTGCCATATAGACTCCTCAAAGTGACTTCAAATGTGAGGTGGTCCCTAAAAAAAATAGTTTTGTAAATTTTGTTGTAAAAATGAGAAATTGATGGCCAACTTTTAACACTAATAACTTCCTAACAAAAACAAAATAGTTTCCAAAATTGTGCTGATGTAAAGTAGACATGTGGAAAATGTTATTTATTAACTATTTGTGTGACATATTTCTCTATTTTAAAGGCATAAAAATTCAAAGTTTGAAAATTGCAAAATTTTCCAAATTTTCGAAAAATTTCCATTTTTTACACAAATAAACGCAATTTATATCAAATAAATTTTACCATTAACGTGAAGTACAACATGTCACGAATAAACAATCTCAGATCTCAGAATCGCCAAGATCTGTTGAAGCATTTCAGAGTTATTACCTCATAAAGTGACAGTGGTCAGAATTGTAAAAATTGGCCCGATCATTAACGTGCAAACCACCCTTGGGAGTAAAGGGGTTAATAACCAGTAAATACTAAGTAGACAGTTGTGAGCTGATATTAATAGCTTAAGAAGCTCTATGTTTATTGCCCCATTCCCAGACTATAAACATCAGCTGTCGGCTTTCCCTCAGCTGGTTAAGAACAGTATAAAGGACCCCACGCCATTTTTTCTTTTAATTCTTTAATTATTACCTAAATACTACACACATTGCATGCACATGTCATACGGATGCTAGATGAGGGAAAAAAAACTCAAACAGACATAGCACTCGCATGGCATACGGATGCTAGGTGAGATTAGGTGAGAAAAAAGCATGACACTCTCCAACATTTCTAGCTGAGAATCTCAGCTATTTTGTATACTTTTTTTATGAAATTGTGAATGAACTCCTAACCCATATCCGCAGATTAATCATGTTTTTCACGTAACAGGTTCCCTTTTTGTCTTATACTCATTTGCAAGCAAAATAGAAGATTGCAATCTGATAAAAAATCGGATTGCACTCTGCTTAATGTTACTCTATGAGTCCCTGCTAATCTGCAATTTTTTTCTCAGCTCAGATCAGACTGGGAAAAAAATCGCAGCATGCTGCAATTGTCCTCATATATTGGACGAGACTCGCCAATGCAAGGTAATGAGTCCAAGAAAAAAAATCGCACTGCACATGGACTATACAGTCATATGTAAAAGTTTGGGCACCCCTATTAATGTTAACCTTTTTTCTTTATAACAATTTTGGTTTTTGCAACAGCTATTTCAGTTTCATATATCTAATAACTGATGGACTCAGTTATATTTCTGGATTCAAATGAGGTTTATTGTACTAACAGAAAATGTGCAATCTGCATTTAAACAAAATTTGACCGGTGCAAAAGTATGGGCACCCTTATCATTTTCTTGATTTGAACACTCCTAACTACTTTTTACTGACTTCCTGAAGCACTAAATTGGTTTTATAACCTCATTGAGCTTTGAACTTCATAGCCAGGTGTATCAAATCATGAGAAAAGGTATTTAAGGTGGCCACTTGCAAGTAGTTCTCCTATTTGATTCTCCTATGAAGAGTGGCATCATGGGCTCCTCAAAACAACTCTCAAATGATCTGAAAACAAAGATTATTCAACATAGCTTTTCAGGGGAAGGATACAAAAAGTTGTCTCAGAGATTTAACCTGTCAGTTTCCACTGTGAGGAACATAGTAAGGAAATGGAAGAACACAGGTACAGTTCTTGTTAAGCCCAGAAGTGGCAGGCCAAGAAAAATATCAGAAAGGCAGAGAAGAATGCTGAGAACAGTCAAGGACAATCCACAGACCACCTCCAAAGACCTGCAGCATCATCTTGCTGCAGATGGTGTCACTGTGCATCGGTCAACAATACAGCGCACTTTGCACAAGGAGAAGCTGTATGGGAGAGTGATGCGAAAGAAGCCGTTTCTGCAAGCACGCCACAAACAGAGTCGCCTGAGGTATGCAAAAGCACATTAAGACAAGCCAGTTACATTTTGGAAGAAGGTCCTGTGGACTGATGAAACAAAGATTGAGTTGTTTGGTCATACAAAAAGGCGTTATGTATGCGCTGTATTGTTGACCGATGCACAGTGACACCATCTACAGCAAGATGATGCTGCAGGTCTTTGGAGGTGGTCTGTGGATTGTCCTTGACTGTTCTCACCATTCTTCTTTTCTGCCTTTCTGATAATTTTCTTGGCCTGCCACTTCTGGGCTTAACAAGAACTGTACCTGTGTTCTTCCATTTCCTTTGTTCCTCACAGTGGAAACTGACAGGTTAAATCTCTGAGACAACTTTTTGTATCCTTCCCCTGAAAAGCTATGTTGAATAATCTTTGTTTTCAGATCATTTGAGAGTTGTTTTGAGGAGCCCATGATGCCACTCTTCATAGGAGAATCAAATAGGAGAACTACTTGCAAGTGGCCACTTTAAATACCTTTTCTCATGATTTGATACACCTGGCTATGAAGTTCAAAGCTCAATGAGGTTACAAAACCAATTTAGTGCTTCAGGAAGTCAGTAAAAAGTAGTTAGGAGTGTTCAAATCAAGAAAATGATAAGGGTGCCCATACTTTTGCACCGGTCAAATTTTGTTTAAATGCAGATTGCACATTTTCTGTTAGTACAATAAACCTCATTTGAATCCAGAAATACAACTGAGTCCATCAGTTATTAGATATATGAAACTGAAATAGCTGTTGCAAAAACCAAAATTGTTATAAAGAAAAAAGGTTAACATTAATAGGGGTGCCCAAACTTTTACATATGACTGTACATATGCCGTACAATTTTTATGCACCCTTCTCCTTGAAAACACGACATTTCATCAGCCAAGTACAGTAAAATCACAGCGTGATAAGTCAGACTAGAATGGAAAGAATAGATATATACATAGGATAGCTACAAATATGTGAGTAACATATATAATTAGTCCAGAGCTTGTGCAGCTTACTTTACATGTATTTAATTAATAAATCAATAAATTACAGAAAAAAATGGCTTGGGGTCCCCCAAAACATTTTTTAACCATCAGAGGGAACGTAGACAGTTGGAGGCTGATATTTATGTCCTGGGAAGGAGGTAATAAAGATGGAGCTTCCCAGTCTGAGGGCTGATGTTTTTAGTCTGGGAGAGTGCCAATATCAATGGCCCCTTCCTAGGCTATTAATATCAACCTGCAGCTGTCTGCCTAGCCTTTGCTGGTTATTAATTCTAGGGGCACCCTACTTAATTTTTTTTCGGGGTTCCCTATTATAATATCCAGTAAAGTATAGAGCTGTGAGCTGATATTAATAGCCTGTTAAGCTTCATGTATATTACCCCCTTCTCAGGGTATATATAATTCTGGTTATGAATTCCTTATGTAATTTAAAGATAGTTTTCAAATAGGAAATATTCTTTTATATATATACACATATATATATATATATATATATATACTGTATATATATATATATATATATATATATATATATATATATATATATATATATATATATATAATTATTTCCTTTTAAACCTATCTTTTAATGACATAAAGAATTGCTCTATGTACAGTATGTAAAAGTTAATGTTAAAATAGCATGGAATACGGATTGCATTTGCATGTCTCTCGGATGTTATTTGGATATTATTTGATAAAAATCACATTGTACTCGCATGAAAATCGCATGCCACTTGCATGACACTCGTCCAACTTTTCAGGAATAACAGCAGACCATTATTTTTGAACCGTTATGCGTATGAGCCCCTAATCTTACAAAATCTCTTAAAGATAAAACTGATTTTCTATTTTTTGTACATCAGATTACCATACATGTTGTAGATCAGACTAGTGAAAGGTATTTGCTATACTTCTTATTTATGCCTGGCAATCAAATGGCCATACTTAAATTGTAACTTTCAAATTGCACATAATAAAGCATTAAAAGTTAATGTTAATCACCTGATATATGGGGCCATAATAAGAAATGCAAAATGTTTTCAGCGTAAACAAAACTGTTCAGGTATTTATGTAAGGGTTAGTTATGTTAATCAGTGCTGTTTTATGTCTCAAAAGCAATTTAATGCAATTTACAGATCATTTCTCTCGGTACCATCTCACAGAAACACGTCTCAATCAGGGGACCACTCTGTGGCTATCATACGCCCTACTACAAAATGAATTGCATATGTATTATCATTATAGTGGTTTGAAAAAAACACTATATTGTAATCCGAACTTCTTCTTCTTCTTCTTCTTCTTCTTCTTTCTTTCTTTCTTTCTTTCTTTCTTTCTTTCTTTCTTTCTTTCTTTCTTCTTCTTCTTCTCTATATTGTAATCCGAACGCTGCTAACTTATTCTTCTTATTATTATTATTCAGTTGATTTCCGCAATTAATACAGCCCGAACCGCTACACGCACAGACTCCGTTGAGGTGTCGTTTCGAAGCCAACGTCAACGAGAGGTGTGCTAAGTATTTTTCGTGTCGATCGGATTTGTAGTTTTTGCGCAATTTGCATTTGAAAATTTTTTTTCCCGTCATTGGAATGCACTGTCTCCAATGCTTTTCAATGGGAAATGGCAAAAGGTGCCCTGAGGCGATTGAAATGGCAGTTGAGCTCATTGATATGCGCAGGCAGACCCAGTTACTATGCCAACGCCTACGAACGTCACATGACGCCCCCAAGACAGAGCTTCTGCCACATAATATCAGCTCTTAAAGCGAAACCCACAGCACAAATGCAAATCTAGCTTCATCACATGACACATGCCCCTGAGAGAGAATGTCTGCCAAAGTGGATTTAGAAGAAGCCCAGTGAGCCAAACTAGCTCTTAAAGGGCTGACGCGCCAAAGTGATTGTTAAAGTGCCGGCGCACCGAAATGAGGCTTAAAGGGCCGACACGCCAAATTGAAAGCTGAGTGATCCCAGGCTCCAAATAGGGGGGTGAGCCACCCCGGGCTCCAAATCGGACGATGAGCCACCCCGGGCTCCAAATCGGAGGCTGAGCCGCCCCGGGCTCCAAATCGGAGGCTGAGCCGCCCCGGCCTCCAAATCGGAGGCTGAGCCGCCCCGGCCTCCAAATCGGAGGCTGAGCCGCCCCGGCCTCCAAATCGGACCCTGAGGGGCCCCGACCACCAAATCGGACCCTGAGGGGCCCCGACCACAAAATCGGACCCTGAGGGGCCCCGACCACAAAATCGGACCCTGAGGGACCCCGAACAAAAAAATCGGACCCTGAGGGGCCCCACCCACAAAATCGGACCCTGAGGGGCCCCAACCAAAAATTCGGACCCTGAGGGGCCCCACCCACCAAATTGGACCCAGAGTGGCCCCGCCCACCAAATCGGACCGAGGGGCCCCGGCCACAAAATCGGACCCTGAGGGGCCCCACAAACCAAATCGGACCCTGAGGGGCCCCACCCACAAAATCGGACCCTGAGGGGCCCTAGCCACAAAATCGAACCAAAATCGGACCCTGAGGGGCCCCACCCACAAAATCGGACCCTGAGGGGTTCCGGCTGCAAAATCGGACCCTGAGAGGCCCCAACCACCAAATCGGACCCTGAGGGGCCCCAGCCACCAAATCGGACCCTGAGGGGCCCCAGCCACCAAATCGGACCCTGAGGGGCCCCAGCCACCAAATCGGACCCTGAGGGGCCCCAGCCACCAAATCGGACCCTGAGGGGCCCCGGCCACCAAATCTGACCCTGAGGTGCCCCAGCCACCAAATCGGACCCTGAGGGGCCCCGGCCACAAAATCGGACCCTGAGGCCAAAGTGGCCCCTGAGAGGCACCCACAGTTAAAACGGATCCTGAGTTGTAAGTCTTGCAGGGGCAGCAGGCAAGTCTCTCTTAAAGGGGCAGCCCGGGCACCATTTCAAACCACTATCTGTACTTCCTTCAGGAAATACACATCTAGTTATAGTGGTTTGAAAAAACCACTATATTGTAATCCGAACGCTGCTAACTTATTCTTCTTATTATTATTATTAAGTTGATTTCCGCAATTAATACAGCCCGAACCGCTACACGCACAGACTCCGTTCAGGTGTCGTTTCAAAGCCAGCGCCCATGAGAGGTGTGCTAAGTATTTTTCGTGTCGATCAGATTTGTAGTTTTCGCGCAATTTGCGTTAGAAATTTTTTTTTCCCGTCATTGCAATGCACTGTCTCCAATGCATTTGAATGGGGAAATGGCAAAACATGCCCTGAGGCGATTGAAATGGCAGTTGAGCTCATTGATATGCGCAGGCAGAACCAGTTACTATGCCAACGCCTACGAACGTCACATGACATCTCCAGAACAGGGCTTCTGCCACATAATATCAGCTCTTAAAGCAAAACCCACAGCACAAATGCAAATCTAGCTTCATCACATGACACATGCCCCTGAGAGAGAATGTGCGCCAAAGTGTATTTAGAAGCCCAGTGAGCCAAACTGGCTCTTAAAGGGCCGAAGTGCAAAAGTGATTGTTAAAGGGCCGGCGCACCGAAATGAGTCTTAAAGGGCCAACATGCCAAATCGAAAGCTGAGTGACCACAGGCTCCAAATGGGAGGCTGATCGACCCCCCGGCCTCCAAATCGGAGGCTGAGCCACCCCGGCCTCCAAATTGGAGGTTGAGCCACCCCGGCCTCCAGATCGGAGGCTGAGTCACCCCGGCCTCCAAATCGGAGGCTGAGCCACCCCGGCCTCCAGATCTGAGCCTGAAAGACCCCGGCCTCCAAATTGGAGGTTGAGCCACCCCGGCCTCCAAATCGGAGGCTAAGCCACCCCAGCCTCCAGATTGGAGGCTGAGCCACCCCGGCCTCCAAATCGGAGGCTGAGCCACCCCGGCCTCCAGATCTGAGCCTGAGAGACCCCGGCCTCCAAATTGGAGGCTGAGCCACCCCGGCCTCCAAATCGGAGGCTGAGCCACCCCGGCCTCCAAATCGGAGGCTGAGCCACCCCGGCCTCCAAATCGGAGGCTGAGCCACTCCGGCCTCCAAATCGGAGGCTGAGCCACCCCGGCCTCCAAATCGGAGGCTGAGCCACCCCGGCCTCCAAATCGGAGGCTGAGCCACCCCAGCCTCCAAATGGGAGGCTGATCGACCCCGGCCTCCAAATCGGAGGCTGATCGACCCCGGCCTCCAAATCAGAGGCTGAGCCACTCCGGCCTCCAAATCGGAGGCTGATCGACCCCGGCCTCCAAATCGAAGGCTGATCGACCCCGGCCTCCAAATCGAAGGCTGATCGACCCCGGCCTCCAAATCGGAGGCTGATCGACCCTGGCCTCCAAATCGGAGGCTGATCGACCCCGGCCTCCAAATCGGAGGCTGATTGACCCCGGCCTTCAAATCGGAGGCTGATTGACCCCGGCCTCCAAATTGGAGGCTGAGCCACCCCGGCCTCCAAATTGGAGGCTGAGCCACCCCGGCCTTTAAATTGGAGGCTGAGCCACCCGGCCTCCAAATCGGAGGCTGATCGACCCCGGCCTCCAAATCGGAGGCTGATCGACCCCGGCCTCCAAATCGGAGGCTGATCGACCCCGGCCTCCGAATCAGAGGCTGAGCCACCCCGGCCTCCGAATCAGAGGCTGAGCCACCCCGGCCTCCGAATCGGAGGCTGAGCCACCCCGGCCTCCGAATCGGAGGCTGAGCCACCCCGGCCTCCGAATCGGAGGCTGAGCCACCCCGGCCTCCAAATCGGAGGCTGAGCCACCCCGGCCTCCAAATCGGAGGCTGAGCCACCCCGGCCTCCAAATCGGAGGCTGAGCCACCCCGGCCTCCAAATCGGAGGCTGAGCCACCCCGGCCTCCAAATCGGAGGCTGAGACACCCCGGCCTCCAAATCGGAGGCTCTTTGACCTCGGCCTCCAAATCGGAAGCTCATCGACCCCGGCCTCCAAATCTTACCCAGAGTGGCCCCGCCCACAAAATCTTACCGAGTGGCCCTGCCAACCAAATCGGACCCAGAGAGGCCCTGCCCACCAAACAGGACCCTGAGGGGCCCCACCCACTAAATCGGACCCAGAGTGGTCCCGCCAACCAAATCGGACCCATAGTGGCCCCGCCCACCAAATCGGACCCAGAGGGTCTCCGCCCACAAAATCAGACCCTAAGGGGCCCAACCCACAAAATCTGACCCTGAGGGGCCCCAACCACAAAATCGGACACTGATTGGTCCCAACAACAAAATCAGACCCTGAGGGGCCCTGGCCACAAAATCGGACCCTGTGGGGCCCCGGCCACAAAATCGAACCCTGAGGGGCCCCGGCCACAAAATCGGACCCTGAGGGGCCCAACCCACATAATCGGACCCTGAGGGGCCACGGCCAGAAAATCGGACCCGGAGGGGATCCGGCCACAAAATCAGACCCTGAGGGGCCCTGGCCACAAAATCGGACCCTGAGGGGCCCCACTCACAAAATCGGAACCTGAGGGGCCCCACCCACAAAATCGGACCCTGAGGGGCCACACCCACAAAATCGGAGCCTGATAGATCCCCCGCCAACAATTCAAGCCCTGAGGCGCCCAGGCCAAGGAATCGGATCCTGAGGGGCCCCACCCACCAAATCAGACCCTGAGGCCAAAGTGGCCTCTGAGAGGCACTCACAGTTAAAATGGATCCTGAGTTGAAAGTCTTGCAGGGGCAGCAGGCATGTCTCTCTTAAAGGGGCAGCCCGGTCACCATTTCAAACCACTATCTGTACTTCCTTCAGGAAATACACATCTAGTTATAGTGGTTTGAAAAAACCACTATATTGTAATCCGAACGCTGCTAACTTATTCTTCTTATTATTATTAAGTTGATTTCCGCAATTAATGCGGCCCGAACTGCTACACGCACAGACTCCGTTGAGGTGTCGTTTCGAAGCCAGCGTCCATGAGAGGTGTGCTAAGTATTTTTCGTGTGGATCGGATTTGTAGTTTTTGCGCAATTTGCGTTTGAAAATTTTTTTTCCCGTCATTGGAATGCACTGTCTCCAATGCTTTTCAATAGGAAATGGCAAAACGTGCCCTGAGGCGATTGAAATGACAGTTGAGCTCATTGATATGCGCAGGCAGACCCAGTTACTATGCCAACGCCTACGAACTTCACTTGAACCCCAGCACAGAGCCTCTGCCACATAATATCAGCTCTTAAAGCGAAACCCACAGCACAAATGCAAATCTAGCTTCATCACATGACACATGCCCCTGAGAGAGAATGTGTGCGCCAAAGTGGATTTAAAAGAAGCCCAGTCAGCCAAACTAGCTCTTAAAGGGCCAACGCGCCTAAGTGATTGTTAAAGGGCCAACGCACCCAAATGAGTCTTAAAGGGCCGACACACCAAATCGGAGACTGAGCCACCCCGGCCTCCAAATCGGAGGCTGAGCCACCCCGGCCTCCAAATCGGACAATGAGCCACCCCGGCCTCCAAATGGGAGGCTGATCCACCCCGGCCTCCAAATCGGAGCCTGATCCACCCCGGCCTCCAAATCGGAGGCTGATCGACCCAGGCCTCCAAATCGGAGGCTGATCGACCCAGGCCTCCAAATCAGAGGCTGAGCCACCCCAGCCTCCAAATAGGAGGCTGAGCCACCCCGGCCTCCAAATCGGAGGCTGATCGACCCCGGCCTCCAAATCGGAGGCTGAGCCACCCCGGCCTCCAAATCGGAGGCTGATCCACCCCGGCCTCCAAATCAGAGGCTGATCCACCCCGGCCTCCAAATCGGAGGCTGAGCCACCCCGGCCTCCAAATCGGAGGCTGAGCCACCCCGGCCTCCAAATCGGAGGCTGATCCACCCCGGCCTCCAAATCGGAGGCTGATCCACCCCGGCCTCCAAATCGGAAGCTGATCCACCCCGGCCTCCAAATCGGAGGCTGAGCCACCCCGGCCTCCAAATCGGAGGCTGATCCACCCCGGCCTCCAAATCGGAGGCTGATCCACCCCGGCCTCCAAATCGGAGGCTGATCCACCCCGGCCTCCAAATCGGAGGCTGATCCACCCCGGCCTCCAAATCGGAGGCTGATCGACCCAGGCCTTCAAATCGGAGGCTGAGCCACCCCGGCCTCCAAATAGGAGGCTGAGCCACCCCGGCCTCCAAATAGGAGGCTGAGCCACCCCGGCCTCCAAATAGGAGGCTGAGCCACCCCGGCCTCCAAATCGGAGGCTGAGCCACCCCGACCTCCAAATCGGAGGCTGATCGACCCCGGCCTCCAAATCGGAGGCTGAGCCACCCCGGCCTCCAAATCGGAGGCTGATCGACCCCGGCCTCCAAATCGGAGGCTGATCGACCCCGGCCTCCAAATCGGAGGCTGATCGACCCCGGCCTCCAAATCGGAGGCTGAGCCACCCCGGCCTCCAAATCGGAGGCTGAGCCACCCCGGCCTCCAAATCGGAGGCTGAGCCACCCCGGCCTCCAAATCGGAGGCTGAGCCACCCCGGCCTCCAAATCGGAGGCTGAGCCACCCCGGCCTCCAAATCGGAGTCTCATCGACCCCGGCCTCCAAATTGGAGGCTGAGCGACCCCAGCCTCCAAATCTTACCCAGAGTGGCCCCGCCCACCAAATCGGACCCTGTGGGGCCCCGGCCACCAAATCGGACCCTGAGGGGCCCCGGCCACCAAATCGGACCGAGTGACCCCGGCCACAAAATCAGACCCTGAGAGGCCCCACCCAAAAAAATCGGACCCTGAGGGGCCCCACCCACAAAATCAGGCCCTGAGGGGCCCCACCCACAAAATCAGACCATGAGGCCAAAGTGGCCCCTGAGAGGCACCCACAGTTAAATCGTATCCTGAGTTGAAAGTCTTGCAGGGGCAGCAGGCAAGTCTCTCTTAAAGGGGCAGCCCGGGCACCATTTCAAACCACTATCTGTACTTCCTTCAGGAAATACACATCTAGTATTACAATTATAATGCGCCAATCACAAGTTATTCAGTTGATTTCCGCAATTAATGCAGCCCAAAACGCTACACGCACAGACTCCATTAAGGCGTTGTTTCGAAGCTAGCGTCCACGAGTGATGTGCTAAGTATTTTTCGTGTCGATCGGATTTGTAGGTTTTGCGCAATTTGCGTTTGAAAATTTTTTTTCCCGTCATTGGAATGCACTGTTTCAATGCATTTGAATGGTAAACTTAAAACGTGCCCAAATCAGACCCTGAGGGGCCCCGGCCACCAAATCGGACCCTGAGGGGCCCCGGCCACCAAATCGGACCCTGAGTGGCCCCGGCCACAAAATCGGACCCTGAGGGGCCCTACCCACAAAATCGGACCCTGAGGGGCCCCACCCACAAAATCAGGCCCTGAGGGGCCCCACCCACAAAATCAGACCCTGAGGCCAAAGTGGCCCCTGAGAGGCACCCACCCACCAAATCGGATTCTGAAAGGCCCCACCCACCAAATCGGACCCTGAGGGGCCCCGCCCACCAAATCGGATTCTGAAAGGCCCCACCCACCCAACTGGACTCTGAGGGGCCCTGCCCACCAAATCTGACCCTGAGGGGCTCTGGCCACAAGATCGAACCCTGAGGAGCCCCACCCACAAAATCTGACCCTGAGGGGCCCCACCCACAAAATCGGACCCTGAGGGATCCCGGCCACCAATTCAAGCCTTGAGGAACCCAGGCCACCGAATAGGATCCTGAGGGGCCCCACCCAACTAATCAGACCCTGAGGCCAAAGTGGCCCCTGAGAGGCACCCACAGTTAAAACGGATCCATAGTTGAAAGTCTTGCAGGGGCAGCAGGCAAGTCTATCTTAAAGGGGCAGCCCGGGCACCATTTCAAACCACTATCTGTACTTCCTTCAGGAAATACACATCTAGTCCGAACGCTGCTAACTTATTCTTCTTATTATTATTATTAAGTTGATTTCCGCAATTAATGCGGCCCGAACCGCTACACGCACAGACTCCGTTGAGGTGTCGTTTCGAAGCCAGCGTCCATGAGAGGTGTGCTAAGTATTTTTCGTGTCGATCGGATTTGTAGTTTTTGCGCAATTTGCGTTTGAAAAATTTGTTTCCCGTCATTGGAATGCACTGTCTCCAATGCTTTTCAATGGGAAATGGCAAAACGTGCCCTGAGGCGATTGAAATGGCAGTTAAGCTCATTGATATGCGCAGGCAGACCCAGTTACTATGCCAACACCTACGAACGTCACATGACGCCCCGAGGACAGAGCTTCTGCCACATAATATCAGCTCTTAAAGCGAAACCCACAGCACAAATGCAAATCTAGCTTCATCACATGACACATGCCCCTGATAGAGAATGTCCGCCAAAGTGGATTTAGAAGAAGCCCAGTGAGCCAAACTAGCTCTTAAAGGGCCGACGCGCCAAAGTGATTGTTAAAGGGCCGGCGCACCGAAATGAGTCTTAAAGGGCCGACACGCCAAATCGAAAGCTGAGTGAACACAGGCTCCAAATGGGAGGCTGATCGACCCCCCGGCCTCCAAATCGGAGGCTGAGCCACCCCGGCCTCCAGATCGGAGGCTGAGCCACCCCGGCCTCCAGATCGGAGGCTGAGCCACCCCGGCCTCCAGATCGGAGGCTCTTTGACCCCGGCCTCCAAATCGGAGGCTCTTTGACCCCGCCCACCAAACCGGAGGCTCTTTGACCCCGCCCACCAAATCAGAGGCTCTTTGACCCCGCCCACCAAATCGGAGGCTCTTTGACCCCGCCCACCAAATCGGAGGCTCTTTGACCCCGCCCACCAAATCGGAGGCTCTTTGACCCCGCCCACCAAATCGGAGGCTCTTTGACCCCGCCCACCAAATCGGACCCTGAGGGGCTCCGCCCACCAAATCGGACCCTGAGGGGCCCCGGCCACAAAATCGGACCCTGATGGGGCCACACCCACAAAATCGGAGCCTGAGGGATCCCCGCCAACAATTCAAGACCTGAGGATCCCAGGCCAAGGAATCAGATCCTGAGGGGTCCCACCCTCCAAATCAGACCCCGAGGCCAAAGTGGCCCCTGAGAGGCACCCACAATTAAAACGGATCCTGAGTTGAAAGTCTTGCAGGGGCAGCAGGCAGGGCAGCCCGGGCACCATTTCAAACCACTATCTGTACTTCCTTCAGGAAATACACATCTAGTTATTATTATTAAGTTAATTTCCGCAATTAATGCGGCCCGAACCGCTACACGCACAGACTCCGTTGAGGTGTCGTTTCGAAGCCAGCGTCCATGAGAGGTGTGCTAAGTATTTTTCGTGTCGATCGGATTTGTAGTTTTTGCGCAATTTGCGTTTGAAAATTTTTTTTCCCGTCATTGGAATGCACCGTTTCCAATGCTTTTCAATAGGAAATAGCAAAACGTGCCCTGAGGCGATTGAAATGACAGTTGAGCTCATTGATATGCGCAGGCAGACCCAGTTACTATGCCAATGCCTACGAACTTCACTTGAACCCCAGCACAGAGCCTCTGCCACATAATATCAGCTCTTAAAGCGAAACCCACAGCACAAATGCAAATCTAGCTTCATCACATGACACATGCCCCTGAGAGAGAATGTGTGCGCCAAAGTGGATTTAAAAGAAGCCCAGTCAGCCAAACTAGCTCTTAAAGGGCCAACGCGCCAAAGTGATTGCTAAAGGGCCAGCGCACCCAAATGAGTCTTAAAGGGCCGACACACCAAATCGGAGACTGAGCCACCCCGGCCTCCAAATCGGAGGCTGAGCCACCCCGGCCTCCAAATCGGACAATGAGCCACCCTGCCCTCCAAATCGGACAATGAGCCACCCCGGCCTCCAAATCGGAGGCTGATCCACCCCGGCCTCCAAATCGGAGCCTGATCCACCCCGACCTCCAAATCGGAGGCTGAGCCACCCCGGCCTCCAAATCGGAGGCTGATCCACCCCGGCCTCCAAATCGGAGGCTGAGCCACCCCGGCCTCCAAATCGGAGGCTGAGCCACCCCGGCCTCCAAATAGGAGGCTGAGCCACCCCGGCCTCCAAATCGGAGGCTGAGCCACCCCGGCCTTCAAATCGGAGGCTCATCGACCCCGGCCTCCAAATCGGAAGCTCATCGACCCCGGCCTCCAAATCAGAGGCTCTTTGACCTCGGCCTCCAAATTGGAAGCTCAACGACCCCGGCCTCCAAATTGGAGGCTGAGCGACCCCAACCTCTAAATCTTACCCAGAGTGGCCCCGCCCACCAAATCGGACCCTGTGGGGCCCCGCCCACCAAATCGGACCCTGAGAGGCCCCGCCCACCAAATCGGACCCAGAGTGGTCCCGCCCACCAAATTGGACCCAGAGTGGTCCCGCCCACCAAATTGGACCCAGAGGGGCTCTGCCCACAAAGTCAGACCCAGAGGGGACCCTGCCACAAAATCAGACCCTGAGGGGCCGCGGCCACAAAATCGGACCCTGAGAGGCCCCGCCCACCAAATTGGACCCAGAGTGGTTCCGCCCACCAAATTGGACCCAGAGGGGCCCCATCCACAAAATCGGACCCAGAGGGGCCCCTGCCACAAAATCGGACCCTGAGGGGCCACGGCCACAAAATCGGACCCTGAGGGGCCCCAACCACAAAATCGGACCATGAGGGGACCCAACCACAAAATCGGACCCTGAGGGGCCCCTGACACAAAATTGGACCCTGAGGGGCCCCGCCCACCAAATCGGACCCTGAGAGGCCCCACCCACAAAATCGGGCCCTAACGGGCCCCGGCCACAAAATCGGACCTTGAGGGGCCCCACCCACCAAATCAGACCCTGAGGGGCCCCGGCCACCAAATCGGACCCTGAGGGGCCCCGGCCACCAAATCGGACCCTGAATGGCCCCGGCCACAAAATCGGACGCTGAGGGGCCCCACCCACAAAATCGGACCCTGAGGGGCCCCACCCACAAAATCAGGCCCTGAGGGGCCCCACCCACAAAATCAGACCATGAGGCCAAAGTGGCCCCTGAGAGGCACCCACAGTTAAATCGTATCCTGAGTTGAAAGTCTTGCAGGGGCAGCAGGCAAGTCTCTCTTAAAGGGGCAGCCCGGGCACCATTTCAAACCACTATCTGTACTTCCTTCAGGAAATACACATCTAGTTATAGTGGTTTGAAAAAACCACTATATTGTAATCCGAACGCTGCTAACTTATTCTTCTTCTTATTATTATTATTAAGTTGATTTCCGCAATTAATGCGGCCCGAACCGCTACACGCACAGACTCCGTTGAGGTGTCGTTTCGAAGCCAGCGTCCATGAGAGGTGTGCTAAGTATTTTTCGTGTCGATCGGATTTGTAGTTTTTGCGCAATTTGCGTTTGAAAATTGTTTTTCCCGTCATTGGAATGCACTGTCTCCAATGCTTTTCAATAGGAAATGGCAAAACGTGCCCTGAGGCGATTGAAATGACAGTTGAGCTCATTGATATGCGCAGGCAGACCCAGTTACTATGCCAACGCCTACGAACGTCACATGACATCTCCAGAACAGAGATTCTGCCACATAATATCAGCTCTTAAAGCGAAACCCACAGCACAAATGCAAATCTAGCTTCATCACATGACACATGCCCCTGAGAGAGAATGTGTGCGCCAAAGTGGATTTAGAAGCCCAGTGAGCCAAACTAGCTCTTAAAGGGCCAACGCGCCAAAGTGATTGTTAAAGGGCCAGCGCACCCAAATGAGTCTTAAAGGGCCGACACACCAAATCGGAGACTGAGCCACCCCGGCCTCCAAATCGGAGGCTGAGCCACCCCGGCCTCCAAATCGGAGGCTGATCCACCCCGGCCTCCAAATCGGAGGCTGAGCCACCCCGGCCTCCAAATCGGAGGCTGAGCCACCCCGGCCTCCAAATCGGAGGCTGATCCACCCCGGCCTCCAAATCGGAGGCTGATCCACCCCGGCCTCCAAATCGGAGGCTGATCCACCCCGGCCTCCAAATCGGAGGCTGATCCACCCCGGCCTCCAAATGCGACCCCGGCCTCCAAATCGGAGGCTGAGCCACCCCGGCCTCCAAATCGGAGGCTGAGCCACCCCGGCCTCCAAATCGGAGGCTGAGCCACCCCGGCCTCCAAATCGGAGGCTGAGCGACCCCGGCCTCCAAATCGGAGGCTGAGCGACCCCGGCCTCCAAATCGGAGGCTGAGCCATCCCGGCCTCCAAATCGGAGGCTGATCCACCCCGGCCTCCAAATCGGAGGCTGAGCCACCCCGGCCTCCAAATCGGAGGCTGATCCACCCCGGCCTCCAAATCGGAGGCTGAGCCACCCCGGCCTCCAAATCGGAGGCTGAGCCACCCCGGCCTCCAAATCGGATGCTGAGCCACCCCGGCCTCCAAATCGGAGGCTCATCCACCCCGGCCTCCAAATCGGAAGCTCATCGACCCCTGCCTCCAAATCGGAGGCTCTTTGACCTCAGCCTCCAAATCGGAAGCTCAACAACCCCGGCCTCCAAATTGGAGGCTGAGCGACCCCAGCCTCCAAATCTTACCCAGAGTGTCCCCACCCACCAAATCAGACCCAGAGAGGCCCTGCCCACCAAATCGGACCCTGAGGGGCCCCGCCCACCAAATCGGACCCTGTGGGGCCCCGCCCACCAAATCGGACCCTGAGAGGCCCCGCCCACCAAATTGGACCCAGAGTGGTCCCGCCCACCAAATTGGACCCAGAGTGGTCCCGCCCACCAAATTGGACCCAGTGGGGATTCGCCCACAAAATCAGACCCAGAGGGGCCCCTGCCACAAAATCAGACCCTGAGGGGCCACGGCCACAAAATCGGACCCTGATGGGCCCCAGTCACAAAATCGGACCCTGATGGGCCCCGGCCACAAAATCGGACCCTGAGGGGCCCCAACCACAAAATCGGACCCTGAGGGGACCCAACCACAAAATCGGACCCTGAGAGGCCCCGCCCACCAAATTGGACCCAGAGTGGTCCCACCCACCAAATTGGACCCAGAGGGGCCCCACCCACAAAATCGGGCCCTAACGGGCCCCGGCCACAAAATCGGACCCTGAGGGGCCCCACCCACAAAATTGGACCCTGAGGGGTTTCGGCCACAAAAATCGGATCCTGAGTGGCCCCGGCCGCAAAATCGGACCCTGAGGGGCCCCAGCCACAAAATCGGACCTTGAGGGGCCCCACCCACCAAATCAGACCCTGAGGGGCCCCGGCCACCAAATTGGACCCTGAGGGGCCCCGGCCACCAAATCGGACCCTGAGTGGCCCCGGCCACAAAAATCGGACCCTGAGGGGCCCCACCCACAAAATCGGACCCTGAGGGGCCCCACCCACAAAATCAGGCCCTGAGGGGCCCCACCCACAAAATCAGACCCTGAGGCCAAAGTGGCCCCTGAGAGGCACCCACAGTTAAATCGTATCCTGAGTTGTGAAAGTCTTGCAGGGGCAGCAGGCAAGTCTCTCTTAAAGGGGCAGCCCGGGCACCATTTCAAACCACTATCTGTACTTCCTTCAGGAAATACACATCTAGTATTATTATTACTATTCAGTTGATTTCCGCAATTAATGCGGCCCGAACCGCTACATGCACAGACTCCGTTGAGGCCTCGTTTCGAAGCCAGCGTCCATGAGTGGTGTGCTAAGTATTTTTCATGTAGATCGGATCTGGAGTTTTTGCGCAATTTGCGTTTGAAAAAACATTTTCCTCAAAGCATTTCAATGGGAAAATGTTGCCATAGGGAAAACATGGGACAGTCGTGAGGTGGCAGTTAAGCTCATTGACATGCGCAGGCTCACCCAGTTACTATGCCAACGCCTACGAACTTCACATTACCTCTCTAGGACAGCGTTTCTGGCAGATAATTTCAACTCTTAAAGCGAAACCAACAGCATAAATGCAAATCTAGCTTCTTCACATGACGCATGCCACTGAGAGAGAATGTGCGCCAAAGTGGATTTAGAAGCCCAGTGAGCCAAACTGGCTCTTAAAGGGCCGACGCGCCAAAGTGATTCTTAAAGGGCCGGTGCACCGAAATGAGTCTTAAAGGGCCGGCGCGCCAAATCGAAAGCTGAGTGACCCCAGGCTCCAAATCGGAGGCTGAGCCACCCCGACCTCCAAATCGGAGGCTGAGCCACCCCGGCCTCCAAATCGGAGGCTGAGCCACCCCGGCCTCCAAATCGGAGGCTGAGCCACCCCGGCCTCCAAATCGGAGGCTGAGCCACCCCGGCCTCCAAATCGGAGGCTGATCGACCCCGGCCTCCAAATAGGAGGCTGAGCCACCCCGGCCTCCAAATCGGAGGCTGAGCCACCCCGGCCTTCAAATCGGAGGCTCATCGACCCCG
This sequence comes from Dendrobates tinctorius, assembly GCF_039654945.1. Taxonomy (NCBI): domain Eukaryota; kingdom Metazoa; phylum Chordata; class Amphibia; order Anura; family Dendrobatidae; genus Dendrobates; species Dendrobates tinctorius. The sequence goes on along the minus strand of NW_027361690.1, from coordinate 44,537,064 downwards.
GCCTCCAAATCGGAAGCTCATCGACCCCGGCCTCCAAATCAGAGGCTCTTTGACCTCGGCCTCCAAATCGGAAGCTCAACGACCCCGGCCTCCAAATTGGAGGCTGAGCGACCCCAGCCTCTAAATCTTACCCAGAGTGGCCCCGCCCACCAAATCGGACCCTGTGGGGCCCCGCCCACCAAATCGGACCCTGAGAGGCCCCGCCCACCAAATCGGACCCAGAGTGGTCCCGCCCACCAAATTGGACCCAGAGTGGTCCCGCCCACCAAATTGGACCCAGAGGGGCTCTGCCCACAAAGTCAGACCCAGAGGGGACCCTGCCACAAAATCAGACCCTGAGGGGCCGCGGCCACAAAATCGGACCCTGAGAGGCCCCGCCCACCAAATTGGACCCAGAGTGGTTCCGCCCACCAAATTGGACCCAGAGGGGCCCCACCCACAAAATCGGACCCAGAGGGGCCCCTGCCACAAAATCGGACCCTGAGGGGCCACGGCCACAAAATCAGACCCTGAGGGGCCGCGGCCACAAAATCGGACCCTGAGGGGCCCCAACCACAAAATCGGACCATGAGGGGACCCAACCACAAAATCGGACCCTGAGGGGCCCCTGACACAAAATTGGACCCTGAGGGGCCCCGCCCACCAAATCGGACCCTGAGAGGCCCCACCCACAAAATCGGACCCTAACGGGCCCCGGCCACAAAATCGGACCTTGAGGGGCCCCACCCACCAAATCAGACCCTGAGGGGCCCCGGCCACCAAATCGGACCCTGAGGGGCCCCGGCCACCAAATCGGACCCTGAATGGCCCCGGCCACAAAATCGGACCCTGAGGGGCCCCACCCACAAAATCGGACCCTGAGGGGCCCCACCCACAAAATCAGGCCCTGAGGGGCCCCACCCACAAAATCAGACCATGAGGCCAAAGTGGCCCCTGAGAGGCACCCACAGTTAAATCGTATCCTGAGTTGAAAGTCTTGCAGGGGCAGCAGGCAAGTCTCTCTTAAAGGGGCAGCCCGGGCACCATTTCAAACCACTATCTGTACTTCCTTCAGGAAATACACATCTAGTTATAGTGGTTTGAAAAAACCACTATATTGTAATCCGAACGCTGCTAACTTATTCTTCTTCTTATTATTATTATTATTAAGTTGATTTCCGCAATTAATGCGGCCCGAACCGCTACACGCACAGACTCCGTTGAGGTGTCGTTTCGAAGCCAGCGTCCATGAGAGGTGTGCTAAGTATTTTTCGTGTCGATCGGATTTGTAGTTTTTGCGCAATTTGCGTTTGAAAATTGTTTTTCCCGTCATTGGAATGCACTGTCTCCAATGCTTTTCAATAGGAAATGGCAAAACGTGCCCTGAGGCGATTGAAATGACAGTTGAGCTCATTGATATGTGCAGGCAGACCCAGTTACTATGCCAACGCCTACGAACGTCACATGACATCTCCAGAACAGAGATTCTGCCACATAATATCAGCTCTTAAAGCGAAACCCACAGCACAAATGCAAATCTAGCTTCATCACATGACACATGCCCCTGAGAGAGAATGTGTGCGCCAAAGTGGATTTAGAAGCCCAGTGAGCCAAACTAGCTCTTAAAGGGCCAACGCGCCAAAGTGATTGTTAAAGGGCCAGCGCACCCAAATGAGTCTTAAAGGGCCGACACACCAAATCGGAGACTGAGCCACCCCGGCCTCCAAATCGGAGGCTGAGCCACCCCGGCCTCCAAATCGGAGGCTGATCCACCCCGGCCTCCAAATCGGAGGCTGAGCCACCCCGGCCTCCAAATCGGAGGCTGAGCGACCCCGGCCTCCAAATCGGAGGCTGAGCCACCCCGGCCTCCAAATCGGAGGCTGATCCACCCCGGCCTCCAAATCGGAGGCTGATCCACCCCGGCCTCCAAATCGGAGGCTGATCCACCCCGGCCTCCAAATGCGACCCCGGCCTCCAAATCGGAGGCTGAGCCACCCCGGCCTCCAAATCGGAGGCTGAGCCACCCCGGCCTCCAAATTGGAGGCTGAGCGACCCCGGCCTCCAAATCGGAGGCTGAGCCACCCCGGCCTCCAAATCGGAGGCTGAGCGACCCCGGCCTCCAAATCGGAGGCTGAGCCATCCCGGCCTCCAAATCGGAGGCTGATCCACCCCGGCCTCCAAATCGGAGGCTGAGCCACCCCGGCCTCCAAATCAGAGGCTGATCCACCCCGGCCTCCAAATCGGAGGCTGAGCCACCCCGGCCTCCAAATCGGAGGCTGAGCCACCCCGGCCTCCAAATCGGAGGCTCATCGACCCCGGCCTCCAAATCGGAGGCTCTTTGACCTCAGCCTCCAAATCGGAAGCTCAACGACCCCGGCCTCCAAATTGGAGGCTGAGCGACCCCAGCCTCCAAATCTTACCCAGAGTGGCCCCACCCACCAAATCAGACCCAGAGAGGCCCTGCCCACCAAATCGGACCCTGTGGGGCCCCGCCCACCAAATCGGACCCTGTGGGGCCCCGCCCACCAAATCGGACCCTGAGAGGCCCCTCCCACCAAATTGGACCCAGAGTGGTCCCGCCCACCAAATTGGACCCAGAGTGGTCCCGCCCACCAAATTGGACCCAGTGGGGCTTCGCCCACAAAATCAGACCCAGAGGGGCCCCTGCCACAAAATCAGACCCTGAGGGGCCACGGCCACAAAATCGGACCCTGATGGGCCCCAGTCACAAAATCGGACCCTGATAGGCCCCGGCCACAAAATCGGACCCTGAGGGGCCCCAACCACAAAATCGGACCCTGAGGGGACCCAACCACAAAATCGGACCCTGAGAGGCCCCGCCCACCAAATTGGACCCAGAGTGGTCCCGCCCACCAAATTGGACCCAGAGGGGCCCCACCCACAAAATCAGGCCCTGAGGGGCCCCACCCACAAAATCAGACCCTGAGGCCAAAGTGGCCCCTGAGAGGCACCCACAGTTAAATCGTATCCTGAGTTGTGAAAGTCTTGCAGGGGCAGCAGGCAAGTCTCTCTTAAAGGGGCAGCCCGGGCACCATTTCAAACCACTATCTGTACTTCCTTCAGGAAATACACATCTAGTATTATTATTACTATTCAGTTGATTTCCGCAATTAATGCGGCCCGAACCGCTACATGCACAGACTCCGTTGAGGCCTCGTTTCGAAGCCAGCGTCCATGAGTGGTGTGCTAAGTATTTTTCATGTAGATCGGATCTGGAGTTTTTGCGCAATTTGCGTTTGAAAAAACATTTTCCTCAAAGCATTTCAATGGGAAAATGTTGCCATAGGGAAAACATGGAACAGTCGTGAGGTGGCAGTTAAGCTCATTGACATGCGCAGGCTCACCCAGTTACTATGCCAACGCCTACGAACTTCACATTACCTCTCTAGGACAGCGTTTCTGGCAGATAATTTCAACTCTTAAAGCGAAACCAACAGCATAAATGCAAATCTAGCTTCTTCACATGACGCATGCCACTGAGAGAGAATGTGCGCCAAAGTGGATTTAGAAGCCCAGTGAGCCAAACTGGCTCTTAAAGGGCCGACGCGCCAAAGTGATTCTTAAAGGGCCGGCGCGCCAAATCGAAAGCTGAGTGACCCCAGGCTCCAAATCGGAGGCTGAGCCACCCCGACCTCCAAATCGGAGGCTGAGCCACCCCGGCCTCCAAATCGGAGGCTGAGCCACCCCGGCCTCCAAATCGGAGGCTGAGCCACCCCGGCCTCCAAATCGGAGGCTGAGCCACCCCGGCCTCCAAATTGGAGGCTGATCGACCCCGGCCTCCAAATAGGAGGCTGAGCCACCCCGGCCTCCAAATCGGAGGCTGAGCCACCCCGGCCTTCAAATCGGAGGCTCATCGACCCCGGCCTCCAAATCGGAAGCTCATCGACCCCGGCCTCCAAATCAGAGGCTCTTTGACCTCGGCCTCCAAATCGGAAGCTCAACGACCCCGGCCTCCAAATTGGAGGCTGAGCGACCCCAGCCTCTAAATCTTACCCAGAGTGGCCCCGCCCACCAAATCGGACCCTGTGGGGCCCCGCCCACCAAATCAGACCCTGAGAGGCCCCGCCCACCAAATCGGACCCAGAGTGGTCCCGCCCACCAAATTGGACCCAGAGTGGTCCCGCCCACCAAATTGGACCCAGAGGGGCTCTGCCCACAAAGTCAGACCCAGAGGGGACCCTGCCACAAAATCAGACCCTGAGGGGCCGCGGCCACAAAATCGGACCCTGAGAGGCCCCGCCCACCAAATTGGACCCAGAGTGGTTCCGCCCACCAAATTGGACCCAGAGGGGCCCCACCCACAAAATCGGACCCAGAGGGGCCCCTGCCACAAAATCGGACCCTGAGGGGCCACGGCCACAAAATCAGACCCTGAGGGGCCGCGGCCACAAAATCGGACCCTGAGGGGCCCCAACCACAAAATTGGACCATGAGGGGACCCAACCACAAAATCGGACCCTGAGGGGCCCCTGACACAAAATTGGACCCTGAGGGGCCCCGCCCACCAAATCGGACCCTGAGAGGCCCCACCCACAAAATCGGACCCTAACGGGCCCCGGCCACAAAATCGGACCTTGAGGGGCCCCACCCACCAAATCAGACCCTGAGGGGCCCCGGCCACCAAATCGGACCCTGAGGGGCCCCGGCCACCAAATCGGACCCTGAATGGCCCCGGCCACAAAATCGGACCCTGAGGGGCCCCACCCACAAAATCGGACCCTGAGGGGCCCCACCCACAAAATCAGGCCCTGAGGGGCCCCACCCACAAAATCAGACCATGAGGCCAAAGTGGCCCCTGAGAGGCACCCACAGTTAAATCGTATCCTGAGTTGAAAGTCTTGCAGGGGCAGCAGGCAAGTCTCTCTTAAAGGGGCAGCCCGGGCACCATTTCAAACCACTATCTGTACTTCCTTCAGGAAATACACATCTAGTTATAGTGGTTTGAAAAAAACACTATATTGTAATCCGAACGCTGCTAACTTATTCTTCTTCTTATTATTATTATTATTAAGTTGATTTCCGCAATTAATGCGGCCCGAACCGCTACACGCACAGACTCCGTTGAGGTGTCGTTTCGAAGCCAGCGTCCATGAGAGGTGTGCTAAGTATTTTTCGTGTCGATCGGATTTGTAGTTTTTGCGCAATTTGCGTTTGAAAATTGTTTTTCCCGTCATTGGAAAGCACTGTCTCCAATGCTTTTCAATAGGAAATGGCAAAACGTGCCCTGAGGCGATTGAAATGACAGTTGAGCTCATTGATATGCGCAGGCAGACCCAGTTACTATGCCAACGCCTACGAACGTCACATGACATCTCCAGAACAGAGATTCTGCCACATAATATCAGCTCTTAAAGCGAAACCCACAGCACAAATGCAAATCTAGCTTCATCACATGACACATGCCCCTGAGAGAGAATGTGTGCGCCAAAGTGGATTTAGAAGCCCAGTGAGCCAAACTAGCTCTTAAAGGGCCAACGCGCCAAAGTGATTGTTAAAGGGCCAGCGCACCCAAATGAGTCTTAAAGGGCCGACACACCAAATCGGAGACTGAGCCACCCCGGCCTCCAAATCGGAGGCTGAGCCACCCCGGCCTCCAAATCGGAGGCTGATCCACCCCGGCCTCCAAATCGGAGGCTGAGCCACCCCGGCCTCCAAATCGGAGGCTGAGCCACCCCGGCCTCCAAATCGGAGGCTGAGCCACCCCGGCCTCCAAATCGGAGGCTGATCCACCCCGGCCTCCAAATCGGAGGCTGATCCACCCCGGCCTCCAAATCGGAGGCTGATCCACCCCGGCCTCCAAATGCGACCCCGGCCTCCAAATCGGAGGCTGAGCCACCCCGGCCTCCAAATCGGAGGCTGAGCCACCCCGGCCTCCAAATCGGAGGCTGAGCCACCCCGGCCTCCAAATCGGAGGCTGAGCCACCCCGGCCTCCAAATCGGAGGCTGAGCCACCCCGGCCTCCAAATCGGAGGCTGAGCCATCCCGGCCTCCAAATCGGAGGCTGATCCACCCCGGCCTCCAAATCGGAGGCTGAGCCACCCCGGCCTCCAAATCGGAGGCTGAGCCACCCCGGCCTCCAAATCGGAGGCTGATCCACCCCGGCCTCCAAATCGGAGGCTGAGCCACCCCGGCCTCCAAATCGGAGGCTGAGCCACCCCGGCCTCCAAATCGGAGGCTCATCGACCCCGGCCTCCAAATCGGAAGCTCATCGACCCCTGCCTCCAAATCGGAGGCTCTTTGACCTCAGCCTCCAAATCGGAAGCTCAACGACCCCGGCCTCCAAATTGGAGGCTGAGCGACCCCAGCCTCCAAATCTTACCCAGAGTGGCCCCACCCACCAAATCAGACCCAGAGAGGCCCTGCCCACCAAATCGGACCCTGAGGGGCCCCGCCCACCAAATCGGACCCTGTGGGGCCCCGCCCACCAAATCGGACCCTGAGAGGCCCCTCCCACCAAATTGGACCCAGAGTGGTCCCGCCCACCAAATTGGACCCAGAGTGGTCCCGCCCACCAAATTGGACCCAGTGGGGCTTCGCCCACAAAATCAGACCCAGAGGGGCCCCTGCCACAAAATCAGACCCTGAGGGGCCACGGCCACAAAATCGGACCCTGATGGGCCCCAGTCACAAAATCGGACCCTGATAGGCCCCGGCCACAAAATCGGACCCTGAGGGGCCCTGCCCACCAAATCGGACCCTGAGGGGACCCAACCACAAAATCGGACCCTGTGGGGCCCCGCCCACCAAATCGGACCCTGAGAGGCCCCTCCCACCAAATTGGACCCAGAGTGGTCCCGCCCACCAAATTGGACCCAGAGTGGTCCCGCCCACCAAATTGGACCCAGTGGGGCTTCGCCCACAAAATCAGACCCAGAGGGGCCCCTGCCACAAAATCAGACCCTGAGGGGCCACGGCCACAAAATCGGACCCTGATGGGCCCCAGTCACAAAATCGGACCCTGATAGGCCCCGGCCACAAAATCGGACCCTGAGGGGCCCCAACCACAAAATCGGACCCTGAGGGGACCCAACCACAAAATCGGACCCTGAGAGGCCCCGCCCACCAAATTGGACCCAGAGTGGTCCCGCCCACCAAATTGGACCCAGAGGGGCCCCACCCACAAAATCAGGCCCTGAGGGGCCCCACCCACAAAATCAGACCCTGAGGCCAAAGTGGCCCCTGAGAGGCACCCACAGTTAAATCGTATCCTGAGTTGTGAAAGTCTTGCAGGGGCAGCAGGCAAGTCTCTCTTAAAGGGGCAGCCCGGGCACCATTTCAAACCACTATCTGTACTTCCTTCAGGAAATACACATCTAGTATTATTATTACTATTCAGTTGATTTCCGCAATTAATGCGGCCCGAACCGCTACATGCACAGACTCCGTTGAGGCCTCGTTTCGAAGCCAGCGTCCATGAGTGGTGTGCTAAGTATTTTTCATGTAGATCGGATCTGGAGTTTTTGCGCAATTTGCGTTTGAAAAAACATTTTCCTCAAAGCATTTCAATGGGAAAATGTTGCCATAGGGAAAACATGGGACAGTCGTGAGGTGGCAGTTAAGCTCATTGACATGCGCAGGCTCACCCAGTTACTATGCCAACGCCTACGAACTTCACATTACCTCTCTAGGACAGCGTTTCTGGCAGATAATTTCAACTCTTAAAGCGAAACCAACAGCATAAATGCAAATCTAGCTTCTTCACATGACGCATGCCACTGAGAGAGAATGTGCGCCAAAGTGGATTTAGAAGCCCAGTGAGCCAAACTGGCTCTTAAAGGGCCGACGCGCCAAAGTGATTCTTAAAGGGCCGGTGCACCGAAATGAGTCTTAAAGGGCCGGCGCGCCAAATCGAAAGCTGAGTGACCCCAGGCTCCAAATCGGAGGCTGAGCCACCCCGACCTCCAAATCGGAGGCTGAACAACCCTGGCCTCCAAATCGGACCCAGCGTGGCCCCGCTAAAAAAATCAGACCCTGAGTGGCCCCGCCCACCAAAACAGACCCAGAGTGGCACAGCCCACCAAATCGGACCCTGAGTGGCCCCTCCCACCACATCGGACCCTGAGGGGCCCCGCCCACCAAATCGGACCCTGAGGGGCCCTGCCCACCAAATCGGACCCTGAGGGCTCCCGCCCACCAAATCGGACCCTGAGGGGCCCCGCCCACCAAATCGGATTCTGAAAGGCCCCAACCACAAAATCGGACCCTGAGGGGCCCCGCTGACCAAATTGAACTCTGAGGGGCCCCACTCACCAAATCGGACCCTGAGTGGCCCCACCCACCAAATCGGACCCTGAGTGGCCCCGCCCACCAAATCGTACCCTGAGGGGCAACACCCACAAAATCAGACCCTGAGGTGCCCCGGCCAAAAAATCGGGCCCTGAGGGGTCCCACCCACAAAATCAGACCCTGAGGCCAAAGTGGCCCCTGAGAGGCACCCACAGTTAAAACGGATCCTGAGTTGAAAGTCTTGCAGGGGAAGCAGGCAAGTCTCTCTTAAAGGGGCAGCCGAGTACCATTTCAAACCACTATCTGTACTTCCTTCAGGAAATACACATCTAGTTATTATTATTATTAAGTTGATTTCCGCAATTAATACAGCCCGAACCGCTACACGCACAGACTCTGTTGAGGTGTCGTTTCGAAGCCAGCGTCGATGAGAGTTGTGCTAAGTATTTTTCGTGTCGATCAGATTTGTAGTTTTTGCGCAATTTGCGGTAGAAATTTTTTTTTCCCGTCATTGGAATGAATTGTCTCAATGCATTTGAATGGGGAAATGGCAAAACGTGCCCTGAGGCGATTGAAATGGCAGTTGAGCTCATTGATATGCGCAGGCAGAACCAGTTACTATGCCAACGCCTACGAACGTCACATGACATCTCCAGAACAGAGCTTCTGCCACATAATATCAGCTCTTAAAGCGAAACCCACAGCACAAATGCAAATCTAGCTTCATCACATGACACATGCCCCTGAGAGAGAATGTGCGCCAAAGTGTATTTAGAAGCCCAGTGAGCCAAACTGGCTCTTAAAGGGCCGAAGCGCCAAAGTGATTCTTAAAGGGCTGCCGCACCGAAATGAGTCTTAAAGGGCCGACGTGCCAAATCGAAAGCTGAGTGACCCCAGGCTCCAAATCGGAGGCTGAGCCACCCCGGCCTTAAAATCGGAGGCTGAGCCACCCTGGCCTCCAAATCGGACCCAGAGTGGCCCCGCCCACCAAAAACGGACCCAGAGTGGCACAGCCCACCAAATCGGACACTGAGGGCCCCCGCCCACCAAATCAGACTCAGAGTGGCCCCACCCACCAAATCGGACCCTGAAGGGCCCCGCCCACCAAATCGGACCCAGAGGGGCCCTGCCCACCAAATCGGACCCTGAGGAGCTCCGTCCACCAAATCGGACCCAGAGTGACCCCGCCCACCAAATCGGACCATGAAGGGCCCCGCCCACCAAATCTGAAGCAGAGGGGCCCCGCCCACCAAATCGGACCCTGAGGGGCCCCGCCCACCAAATCGGACCCTGAGGGGCACTGCCCACTAAATCGGACCGAGAGAGGCCACGCCCACCAAATCGGACCCTGAGGAGCACGGCCAACCAAATCAGACCCCGAGGGGCCCCGCCCACCGAATCAGACCCTGAGGGGCCCCGCCCACCAAATCGGACCCAGAGTGGCCCCGCCCACCAAAATGGACCCAGGGGGCTCCACCCACAAAATCAGACCCTAAGGGGCCCCAGCCACAAAATCGGACCCTGAGTAGACCCGGCCACAAAATCAGACCCTGAGGGGCCCCAACCACAAAATCGGACCCTGAGGGGCCCCGGCCACAAAATCGGACCCTGAGGGGCCCCAACCACAAAATCGGACCCTGAGGGGCCCCGGCCACAAAATCGGACCCTGAGAGACCCCTTGCACAAAATCGAACCCAGAGGGGCCCCACCCACAAAATTGGACCCTGAGGGGCCCCGCCCACCAAATCGGACCCTGAGAGGCCCCGCCCACCAAATCGGACCCTGAGGGGCCCCGCCAACCAAATCGGACTCTGAGGGGCCCCACCCACAAAATCGGACTCTGAGGGCCCCCAACCACAAAATCGGACCCTAAGGGGCCCCAACCACAAAATCGGACCCTGAGGGGCCCCGGCCACAAAATCGGACCCTGAGAGACCCCGGCCACAAAATCGAACCCAGAGGGGCCCCACACACAAAATTGGACCCTGGGGGCCCCGCCCACCAAATCAGACCCTGAGGGTCCCCGCCCACAAAATCGGACCCTGAGGGGCCCCGCCCTCAATATCGGACCCTGAGGGGCCCCACCCACCAAATCGGACCCTGAGGGGCCCCGCCAACCAAATCGGACTCTGAGGGGCCCCAGCCACAAAATCGGACCCTGAGGGGCCCCACCCTCAAAATCGGACCCTGAGGGGCCCAACCAACAAAATCAGACCCTGAGGGGCCCCAGCCACAAAATCGTGCCCTGAGGGGCCCCGGCCACAAAATCGGACACTGAGGGGCCCCGGCCACAAAATCGGACCCTGAGGGGTCCCGGCCACAAAATCAGACCCTGAGGGGCCCCACCCACAAAATCAGACCCTGAGGGGCCCCGGCCATAAAAGCAGACTCTGAGGGGCCCCGGCCATAAAATCGGACCCTAATGGGCCCCGGCCACAAAATCGTACCCTGAGGGGCCCCACCCACAAAATCAGACCATGAGGGGCCCCACCCACAAAATCGGACCCTGAGGGGCCCCACCCATAAAATCGGACCCTGAAGGGACCCACCCACAAAATCAGACCCTGAGGGGCCACACCCACAAAATCCGACCCTGTGAGGCCACACCCACAAAATCAGACCCTGAGGGGCCCCACCCACAAAATTGGACCCTGAGGAATCCCGGCCACTAATTCAAATCCTGAGGAGCCCAGGCCACCGAATCGGATCTTGAGGGGCCCCACCCACCAAATCAGACCCTGAGGCCAAAGTGGCCCCTGAGAGGCACCCACATTTAAAACGGATCCTGAGTTGAAAGTCTTGCAGGGGCAGCAGCCAATTCTCTCTTAAAGGGGCAGCCCAGGCACCATTTCAAACCACTATCTGTACTTCCTTCAGGAAATACACATCTAGTATTAATGTTGTAATCCGAACGCTGCTAACTTTTTCTTTTTATTCAGTTGATTTCCGCAATTAATGCGGCCCGAACCGCTACACGCACAGACTCCGTTGAGGTGTTGTTTCGAAGCCAGCGTCCACGAGAGGTGTGCTAAGTATTTTTCGTGTCGATCGGATTTGTAGTTTTTGCGCAATTTGCGTTTGAAAATTTTTTTTCCCGTCATTGGAATGCGTGTCTCAATGCTTTTCAATTGGCAACTTAAAACGTGCCCTGAGGCAATTCAAATGGCAGTAAAGCTCATTGATATGCGCAGGCACACCCATTTACTATGCCAACGCCGACGAACATCACATGACACCCCAGGACAGAGCTTTTAGCACATAATATCAGATCTTAAAGCGAAACCCACAGCACAAATGCATATCTAGCCTCATCACATGACGCATGCCCCTGAGAGAGAATGTGCGCCAAAGTGGATTTAGAAGCCCAGTGAGCCACCCTGTCTCTAAAACGGCCGACGCGCCAAAGTGATTCTTAAAGGGCCAGCGTGCCAAATCGAAACCTGAGTGACCCCAGGCTCCAAATCGGAGGCTTAGCCACCCCGGCCTCCAAATTGGAGGCTGATCGACCCTGGCCTCCAAATCGGACCCAGCGTGGACCCGCTCAAGAAATCGGACCCAGAGGGGCTCCGCTCACCAAATCAGACCCAGAGTGGCCCCGCCCAGCAAATCGGACCCAGAGTAGCCCCGCCCACCAAATCGGACCCTGAGAGGTCCCGCCCACCAAATTGGACCCAGAGTGGTCCTGCCCACCAAATCGGACCCAGAGTGGTCCCGCCCACCAAATTGGACCCAGAGTGGCCCCACCCACAAAATCGGACCCTGAGGGGCCCCTGCCACAAAATCAGACCCTGAAGGGCCCCAACAAAATCAGACCCTGAGAGGCCTCGGCCAGAAAATCGGACCCTGAGGGGCCCCGCCCACCAAATCAGACCCTGAGGGGCCCTGCCCACCAAATTGGACCCAGAGGGGCCTCGCCCGCCAAATCGGACCCTGAGGGGCCCAGCCCACAAATTGGACCCTGAGTAGCCCCGCCCAACAAAACAGACCCAGAGTGGCTCCACCCACCAAATCGGACCCAGAGTGGCCCCACCCACAAAATCGGATCCAGAGTGGCCCCACCCACAAAATTGGACCCTGAGGGGCCCCGGCCACAAAATCGGACCCTGAGAGGCCCCACCCACAAAATCAGACCCTGAGGGGATCCGGCCACAAAATCAGACCCTGAGGGGCCCCACCCACAAAATTGGACCCTGAGGGGCCCCGCCCACAAAATCGGACCCTGAGTAGACCCGGCCACAAAATCAGACCCTGAGGGGCCCCAACCACAAAATTGGACCCTGAGGGGCCCCGCCCTCAAAATCGGACCCTGAGTAGACCCGGCCACAAAATCAGACCCTGAGGGGCCCCAAACACAAAATTGGACCCTGGGGGGGCCCCGGCCACAAAATCGGACCCTGAGGGGCCAAACCCTCAAAATCGGATCCTGAGGGGCCCAACCAACAAAATCGGACCCTGAGGGGCCCCAGCCACAAAATCGGAACCTGAGGGGCCCCACCCACAAAATCGGACCCTGAGGGGCCCCACCCACAAAATCGGACCCTGAGGGGCCCCGGCCACAAAATCGGACCCTGAGGGGCCCCAGCCACGAAATCGGACCCTGAGGGGCCACAACCACAAAATCAGACCCTGAGGGGCCCCGGACACAAAATCGGACCCTGACGGCCCCAACCACAAAACCGGACTCTGAGGGGCCCCGCCCACCAAATCGGACCCTGAGTAGCCCCGCCCAACAAAACAGACCCAGAGTGGCTCCACCCACCAAATCGGACCCAGAGTGGCCCCACCCACAAAATCGGATCCAGAGTGGCCCCACCTACAAAATTGGACCCTGAGGGGCCCCGGCCACAAAATCGGACCCTGAGGGGCCCCACCCACAAAATCAGACCCTGAGGGGATCCGGCCACAAAATCAGACCCTGACGGGCCACACCCACAAAATTGGACCCTGAGGGGCCTCGCCCACAAAATCGGACCCTGAGTAGACCCAGCCACAAAATCAGACCCTGAGGGGCCCCAACCACAAAATCGGACCCTGAGGGGCCCCGCCCTCAAAATCGGACCCTGAGTAGACCCGGCCACAAAATCAGACCCTGAGGAGCCCCAACCACAAAATCGGACCCTGGGGGGCCCCGGCCACAAAATCGGACCCTGTGGGGCCCCACCCTCAAAATCGGATCCTGAGGGGCCCAACCAACAAAATCGGACCCTGAGGGGCCCCGCCCTCAAAATCGGACCCTGAGGGGCCCCGCCAACCAAATTGGACCCTGAGGGGCCCCGCCAACCAAATTGGACTCTGAGGGGCCCCACCCACAAAATCGGACCCTGAGGGGCCCCACCCTCAAAATCGGACCCTGAGGGGCCCAACCAACAAAATCGGACCCTGAGGGGCCCCAGCCACAAAATCGGGTCCTGAGGGGCCATGGCCACAAAATCGGACCCTGAGGGGCCCCGGCCAACAAAACAGACCCAGAGTGGCTCCACCCACCAAATCGGACCCAGAGTGGCCCCACCCACAAAATCGGATCCAGAGTGGCCCCACCCACAAAATTGGACCCTGAGGGGCCCCGGCCACAAAATCGGACCCTGAGGGGCCCCACCCACAAAATCAGACCCTGAGTGGATCCGGCCACAAAATCAGACCCTGAGGGGCCCCACCCACAAAATTGGACCCGGAGGGGCCCCGCCCACAAAATTGGACCCTGAGTAGACCCGGCCACAAAATCAGACCCTGAGGGGCCCCAACCACAAAATCGGACCCTGAGGGGCCCCGCCTTCAAATCGGACCCTGAGTAGACCCGGCCACAAAATCAGACCCTGAGGGGCCCCAACCACAAAATCGGACCCTGGGGGGGCCCCGGCCACAAAATCGGACCCTGAGGGGCCCCACCCTCAAAATCGGATCCTGAGGGGCCCAACCAACAAAATCGGACCCTGAGGGGCCCCACCCACAAAATCGGACCCTGAGGGGCCCCACCCACAAAATCGGACCCTGAGGGGCCCCGGCCACAAAATCAGATACTGAGGGGCCCGGCCACAAAATCGGACCATGAGGGCCCCCAACCACAAAACCGGACTCTGAGGGGCCCCAACCACAAAATCGGACCCTGCGTGGCCCCAACCACAAAATCGGACCCTGAGGGGCCCCGGCCACAAAATCAGACCGTGAGAGACCCCGGCCACAAAATCGAACCCAGAGGGGCCCCACCCACAAAATTGGACCCTGAGGGGCCCCGCCCACCAAATCGGACCCTGAGGGTCCCCGCCCACAAAATTGGACCCTGAGGGGCCCCGCCCTGAAAATCGGACCCTGAGGGGCCCCGCCCACCAAACCGGACCCTGAGGGGCCCCGCCAACCAAATCGGACTCTGAGGGGCCCCACCCACAAAATCGGACCCTGAGGGGCCCCACCCTCAAAATCGGACCCTGAGGGGCCCCAACCAACAAAATCGGACCCTGAGGGGCCCCAGCCACAAAATCGGGCCCTGACGGGCCCTGGCCACAAAATCGGACCCTGAGGGGCCCCACCCACAAAATCAGACCCTGAGGGGATCCGGCCACAAAATCAGACCCTGAGGGGCCCCGCCCACCAAATCGGACCCTGAGGGGCCCCGGCCACAAAATCGGAACCTGAAGGGCCCCGGCCACAAAATCGGACCCTGAGGGGCCCCAGCCACACAATCAGACCCTAAGGGGCCCCACCCACAAAATCAGACCATGAGGGGCCCCACCCATAAAATCGGACCCTGAGGGGACCCACCCACAAAATAGGACCCTGAGGGGCCATACCCACAAAATCGGACCCTGAGAGGCCACACCCACAAAATCAAACCCTGAGGGGCCCCACCCACAAAATTGGACCCTGAGGAATCCCGGCCACTAATTCAAATCCAGAGGAGCCCAGGCCACCGAATCAGATCCTGGGGGCCCCACCCACCAAATCAGACCCTGAGGCCAAAGTGGCCCCTGAGAGGCACCCACATTTAAAACGGATCCTGGTTTGAAAGTCTTGCAGGGGCAGCAGCCAAGTCTCTCTTAAAGGGGCAGCCCAGGCACCATTTCAAACCACTATCTGTACTTCCTTCAGGAAATACACATCTAGTTATAGTGGTTTGAAAAAACCACTATATTGTAATCCGAACGCTGCTAACTTATTCTTCTTCTTCTTCTTATTATTATTATTATTAAGTTGATTTCCGCAATTAATGCGGCCCGAACAGCTACACGCACAGACTCCGTTGAGGTGTCGTTTCGAAGCCAGCGTCCATGAGAGGTGTGCTAAGTATTTTTTGTGTCGATCGTATTTGTAGTTTTTGCGCAATTTGCGTTTGAAATTTTTTTTTCCAGTCATTGGAATGCACTGTCTCCAATGCTTTTCAATAGGAAATGGCAAAACGTGCCCTGAGGCGATTGAAATGACAGTTGAGCTCATTGATATGCGCAGGCAGACCCAGTTACTATGCCAACGCCTACGAACTTCACTTGAACCCCAGCACAGAGCCTCTGCCACATAATATCAGCTCTTAAAGCAAACCCACAGCACAAATGCAAATCTAGCTTCACCACATGACACATGCCCCTGAGAGAGAATGTGTGCGCCAAAGTGGATTTAAAAGAAGCCCAGTCAGCCAAACTAGCTCTTAAAGGGCCAACGCGCCAAAGTGATTGTTAAAGGGCCAGCGCACCCAAATGAGTCTTAAAGGGCCGACACACCAAATCGGAGACTGAGCCACCCCGGCCTCCAAATCGGAGGCTGAGCCACCCCGGCCTCCAAATCGGAGGCTGAGCCACCCCGGCCTCCAAATCGGAGGCTGAGCCACCCCGGCCTCCAAATCGGAGGCTGAGCCACCCCGGCCTCCAAATCGGAGGCTGATCGACCCCGGCCTCCAAATCGGAGGCTGAGCCACCCCGGCCTCCAAATCGGAGGCTGATCGACCCCGGCCTCCAAATCGGAGGCTGATCGACCCCGGCCTCCAAATCGGAGGCTGATCGACCCCGGCCTCCAAATCGGAGGCTGATCGACCCCGGCCTCCAAATCGGAGGCTGATCGACCCCGGCCTCCAAATCGGAGGCTGATCGACCCCGGCCTCCAAATCGGAGGCTGATCGACCCCGGCCTCCAAATCGGAGGCTGATCGACCCCGGCCTCCAAATCGGAGGCTGAGCCACCCCGGCTTCCAAATCGGAGGCTGATCGACCCCGGCCTCCAAATCGGAGGCTGATCGACCCCGGCCTCCAAATCGGAGGCTGAGCCACCCCGGCCTCCAAACCGGAGGCTGAGCCACCCCGGCCTCCAAACCGGAGGCTGAGCCACCCCGGCCTCCAAACCGGAGGCTGAGCCACCCCGGCCTCCAAACCGGAGGCTGAGCCACCCCGGCCTCCAAATCGGAGGCTGAGCCACCCCGGCCTCCAAATCGGAGGCTGAGCCACCCCGGCCTCCAAATCGGAGGCTGAGCCACCCCGGCCTCCAAATCGGAGGCTGAGCCACCCCGGCCTCCAAATCGGAGGCTGAGCCACCCCGGCCTCCAAATCGGAGGCTGAGCCACCCCGGCCTCCAAATCGGAGGCTGAGCCACCCCGGCCTCCAAATCGGAGGCTGAGCCACCCCGGCCTCCAAATCGGAGGCTGAGCCACCCCGGCCTCCAAATCGGAGGCTGATCGACCCAGGCCTTCAAATCGGAGGCTGAGCCACCCCGGCCTCCAAATAAGAGGCTGAGCCACCCCGGCCTCCAAATAGGAGGCTGAGCCACCCCGGCCTCCAAATCGGAGACTGAGCCACCCCGGCCTCCAAATCGGAAGCTCATCGACCCCTGCCTCCAAATCGGAGGCTCTTTGACCTCGGCCTCCAAATCGGAAGCTCAACGACCCCGGCCTCCAAATTGGAGGCTGAGCGACCCCAGCCTCCAGACCCAGAGTGGCCCCACCCACCAAATCAGACCCAGAGAGGCCCTGCCCACCAAATCGGACCCTGTGGGGCCCCGCCCACCAAATCGGACCCTGTGGGGCCCCGCCCACCAAATCGGACCCTGTGGGGCCCCGCCCACCAAATTGCACCCAGAGTGGTCCCGCCCACCAAATTGGACCCAGAGTGGTCCCGCCCACCAAATTGGACCCAGTGGGGCTCCGCCCACAAAATCAGACCCAGAGGGGCCCCTGCCACAAAATCAGACCCTGAGGGGCCGCGGCCACAAAATCGGACCCTGATGGGCCCCAGTCACAAAATTGGACCCTGAGGGGACCCAACCACAAAATCAGACCCTGAGAGGCCCCGCCCACCAAATTGGACCCAGAGTGGTCCCGCCCACCAAATTGGACCCAGAGGGGCCCCACCCATAAAATCGGACCCAGAGGGGCCCCTGCCACAAAATCGGACCCAGAGGGGCCGCGGCCACAAAATCAGACCCTGAGGGGCCGCGGCCACAAAATCGGACCCTGAGGGGCCGCGGCCACAAAATCGGACCCTGAGGGGCCCCGCCCACTAAATCAGACCCTGAGGGGACCCGCCCACCAAATCGGACCCAGAGTGGCCCCGCCCACCAAATCGGACCCTGAGGGGCCCCAACCACAAAGTCGGACCCTGAGGGGACCCAACCACAAAATCAGACCCTGAGAGGCCCCGCCCACCAAATTGGACCCAGAGTGGTCCCGCCCACCAAATTGGACCCAGAGGGGCCCCACCCATAAAATCGGACCCTGAGGGGACCCAACCACAAAATCAGACCCTGAGAGGCCCCGCCCACCAAATTGGACCCAGAGGGGCCCCACCCATAAAATCGGACCCAGAGGGGCCCCTGCCACAAAATCGGACCCAGAGGGGCCGCGGCCACAAAATCAGACCCTGAGGGGCCGCGGCCACAAAATCGGACCCTGAGGGGCCCCGCCCACTAAATCAGACCCTGAGGGGACCCGCCCACCAAATCGGACCCAGAGTGGCCCCGCCCACCAAATCGGACCCTGAGGGGCCCCAACCACAAAATCGGACCCTGAGGGGACCCAACCACAAAATCAGACCCTGAGAGGCCCCGCCCACCAAATTGGACCCAGAGTGGTCCCGCCCACCAAATTGGACCCAGAGGGGCCCCACCCATAAAATCGGACCCAGAGGGGCCCCTGCCACAAAATCGGACCCAGAGGGGCCGCGGCCACAAAATCAGACCCTGAGGGGCCGCGGCCACAAAATCGGACCCTGAGGGGCCCCGCCCACTAAATCAGACCCTGAGGGGACCCGCCCACCAAATCGGACCCAGAGTGGCCCCGCCCACCAAATCGGACCCTGAGGGGCCCCAACCACAAAATCGGACCCTGAGGGGTCCCAGCCACAAAATCGGACCCTGAGGGGCCCCACCCACAAAATCGGACCCTGAGGGGCCCCACCCACAAAATCGGACCTTGAGGGGCCCCACCCACAAAAAGGGGCCCCACCCACAAAATCGGACCCTGAGGGGCCACACCCACAAAATCAGGCCCTGAGGGGCCACGCTCACAAAATCGGGCCCTGAGGGGCCACACCCACAAAATTGGACCCTTAGGGATCCCAGCCACCAATTTAAGCCCTGAGGAGCCCAGGCCACCGAATCGGATCCTGAGGGGCCCCACCCACCAAATCAGACCCTGAGGCCAAAGTGGCCCCTGAGAGGCACCCACAGTTAAAATGGATCCTAACTTGAAAGTCTTGCAGGGGCAGCAGGCAAGTCTCTCTTAAAGGGGCAGCCCGGGCACCATTTCAAACCACTATCTGTACTTCCTTCAGGAAATACACATCTAGTTATAGTGGTTTGAAAAAACCACTATATTGTAATCCGAACGCTGCTAACTTCTTCTTCTTCTTCTTCTTATTATTATTATTATTAAGTTGATTTCCGCAATTAATGCGGCCCGAACCGCTACACGCACAGACTCCGTTGAGGTGTCGTTTCGAAGCCAGCGTCCATGAGAGGTGTGCTAAGTATTTTTCGTGTCGATCAGATTTGTAGTTTTTGCGCAATTTGCGTTCGAAATTTTTTTTTCCCGTCATTGGAATGCACTGGCTCCAATGCTTTTCAATGGGAAATGGCAAAACGTGCCCTGAGGCGATTGAAATGGCAGTTGAGCTCATTGATATGCGCAGGCAGAACCAGTTACTATGCCAACGCCTACGAACGTCACATGACATCTCCAGAACAGAGCTTCTGCCACATAATATCAGCTCTTAAAGCGAAACCCACAGCACAAATGCAAATCTAGCTTCATCACATGACACATGCCCCTGAGAGAGAATGTGCGCCAAAGTGTATTTAGAAGCCCAGTGAGCCAAACTGGCTCTTAAAGGGCCGAAGTGCAAAAGTGACTGTTAAATGGCCGGCGCACCAAAATGAGTCTTAAAGGGCCAACACGCCAAATCGAAAGCTGAGTGACCACAGGCTCCAAATAGGAGGCTGATCGACCCCCCGGCCTCCAAATCGGAGGCTGATCGACCCCGGCCTCCAAATCGGAGGCTGATCCACCCCGGCCTCCAAATCGGAGGCTGATCGACCCCGGCCTCCAAATCGGAGGCTGATCGACCCCGGCCTCCAAATCGGAGGCTGATCGACCCCGGCCTCCAAATCGGAGGCTGATCGACCCCGGCCTCCAAATCGGAGGCTGAGCCACCCCGGCCTCCAAATCGGAGGCTGAGCCACCCCGGCCTCCAAATCGGAGGCTGAGCCACCCCGGCCTCCAAATCGGAGGCTGAGCCACCCCGGCCTCCAAATCGGAGGCTGATCGACCCCGGCCTCCAAATGGGAGGCTGAGCAACCCCGGCCTCCAAATCGGAGGCTGAGCCACCCCTGCCTCCAAATCGGAGGCTGATCGACCCCGGCCTCCAAATGGGAGGCTGATCGACCCCGGCCTCCAAATGGGAGGCTGAGCCACCCCGGCCTCCAAATGGGAGGCTGATCGACCCCGGCCTCCAAATGGGAGGCTGATCGACCCCGGCCTCCAAATCGGAGGCTGAGCCACCCCGGCCTCCAAATCGGAGGCTGATCGACCCCGGCCTCCAAATCGGAGGCTGAGCCACCCCGGCCTCCAAATCGGAGGCTGAGCCACCCCTGCCTCCAAATCGGAGGCTGAGCCACCCCGGCCTCCAAATCGGAGGCTGAGCCACCCCTGCCTCCAAATCGGAGGCTGATCGACCCCGGCCTCCAAATGGGAGGCTGATCGACCCCGGCCTCCAAATGGGAGGCTGATCGACCCCGGCCTCCAAATGGGAGGCTGATCGACCCCGGCCTCCAAATGGGAGGCTGATCGACCCCGGCCTCCAAATGGGAGGCTGAGCCACCCCGGCCTCCAAATGGGAGGCTGAGCCACCCCGGCCTCCAAATGGGAGGCTGAGCCACCCCGGCCTCCAAATGGGAGGCTGAGCCACCCCGGCCTCCAAATGGGAGGCTGAGCCACCCCGGCCTCCAAATGGGAGGCTGAGCCACCCCGGCCTCCAAATCGGAGGCTGATCCACCCCGGCCTCCAAATCGGAGGCTGATCCACCCCGGCCTCCAAATCGGAGGCTGATCCACCCCGGCCTCCAAATCGGAGGCTGATCCACCCCGGCCTCCAAATCGGAGGCTGAGCCACCCCGGCCTCCAAATCGGAGGCTGAGCCACCCCGGCCTCCAAATCGGAGGCTGATCGACCCCGGCCTCCAAATCGGAGGCTGAGCCACCCCGGCCTCCAAATCGGAGGCTGAGCCACCCCGGCCTCCAAATCGGAGGCTGAGCCACCCCGGCCTCCAAATCGGAGGCTGAGCCACCCCGGCCTCCAAATCGGAGGCTGAGCCACCCCGGCCTCCAAATCGGAGGCTGAGCCACCCCGGCCTCCAAATCGGAGGCTGAGCCACCCCGGCCTCCAAATCGGAGGCTGAGCCACCCGGCCTCCAAATCGGAGGCTGATCCACCCCGGCCTCCAAATCGGAGGCTGAGCCACCCCGGCCTCCAAATCGGAGGCTGATCCACCCCGGCCTCCAAATCGGAGGCTGATCCACCCCAGCCTCCAAATCGGAGGCTGAGCCACCCCGGCCTCCAAATCGGAGGCTGAGCCACCCCGGCCTCCAAATCGGAGGCTGAGCCACCTCGGCCTCCAAATCGGAGGCTGAGCCACCCCTGCCTCCAAATCAGAGGCTGAGCCACCCCGGCCTCCAAATCGGAAGCTCATCGACTCCGGCCTCCAAATCTTACCCAGAGTGGCCCCGCCCACCAAATCTTACCGAGTGGCCCGCCCACCAAATCGGACCCAGAGAGGCCCTGCCCACCAAACCGGACCCTGAGGGGCCCCACCCACCAAATCGGACCCTGTGGGGCCCCGCCCACTAAATCGGACCCAGAGTGGTCCCGCCAACCAAATCGGACCCAGAGTGGCCCCGCCGACCAAATCGGACCCAGAGGGTCTCCGCCCACAAAATCAGACCCTAAGGGGCCCAACCCACCAAATCTGACCCTGAGGGGCCCCAACCACAAAATCGGACCCTGATTGGTCCCAACCACAAAATCAGACCCTGAGGGGCCCCGGCCACAAAATCGGACCCTGAGGGGCCCCGGCCACAAAATCGGACCATGAGGGGCCCTGGCCACAAAATCGGACCCTGAGGGGCCCAACCCACATAATCGGACCCTGAGGGGCCACGGCCAGAAAATCGGACCCTGAGGGGATCCGGCCACAAAATCAGACCCTGAGGGGCCCCGGCCACAAAATTGGACCCTGAGGGGCCCCACCCACAAAATCGGAACCTGAGGGGCCCCACCCACAAAATCGGACCCTGAGGGGCCACACCCACAAAATCGGAGCCTGAGAGATCCCCGCCAACAATTCAAGCCCTGAGGAGCCCAGGCCAAGGAATCGGATCCTGAGGGGCCCCACCCACCAAATCAGACCCTGAGGCCAAAGTGGCCTCTGAGAGGCACTCACAGTTAAAACGGATCCTGAGTTGAAAGTCTTGCAGGGGCAGCAGGCAAGTCTCTCTTAAAGGGGCAGCCCGGGCACCATTTCAAACCACTATCTGTACTTCCTTCAGGAAATACACATCTAGTATTATTATTACTATTCAGTTGATTTCCGCAATTAATGCGGCCCGAACCGCTACCATCACAGACTCCGTTGAGGTGTCGTTTCAAAGCCAGCATCCACGAGTGGTGTGCTAAGTATTTTTAGTGTCGATCAGCTTTGTAGTTTTTGTGCAATTTGCGCTTGAAAAACATTTTCCTGTCATTGAAATGCAATGTGTCAATACTTTTCAATGGGAAAATTTTGCCATAGGGAAAACATGGGGCTGTCGAGAGGTGGCAGATAAGCTCATTGATATGCGCAGGCACACCCAGTTACTATGCCAACGCCTATGAACTTTACATGACCCCAGTAGGACAGAGTTTTTGCCAGATAATTTCAGCTCTTAAAGTGAAACCCAAGCACAAATGCAAATCTGATAGACCTTGGCCTATAAATCGGAGGCTGAGCCACCCAGGCTTTCAAAACGGACCCAGAGTGCCGCCGCCCACCAAACCAGACCCTAAGGGGCCCCGCCCACCAAATCAGACCCTGAGGTGCCCCACCCACCAAATCGGACCCTGAGGTGCCCCGCCCACCAAATAAGACTGAGAGTGGCCCCGCACACCAAATAAAACCCAGAGTTGCCCCGCTCACCAAGTCAGACCCTGAGGGGCCCCAACCAACAAATCGGACCCAGAAGGGCCCCGCCCACCAAATCGGACCCAGTGTGTCCCCACCCGCCAAATCAGACCCAGTGTGGCCCCACCCACCAAATCGGATCCTAAGAGGCCCCGTCCACCAAATCGTACCCAGTGTGGCCCCGCCCACCAAATCGGACCCTGAGGGGCCCCAACCACAAAATCGGACCCTGATGGGCCCCGCTCACCAAATCAGACCCTGAGGGGTCCCGCCCACCAAATCGGACCCAGAGTGGCCCCGCCCACCAAATCGGACCCTAAGGGGCCCCACCCACCAAATCAGACCCTGAGGGGCCCCACCCACAAAATCAGACCCTGATGGGCCCCGCCCACCAAATCAGACCTAGAGTGGCCCCGCCCACCAAATCAGATTCTGAGGGACCCCGCCCAGCAAATCGGACCCAGAGTGGCCCAGCCCACCAAATCGGACCCTGAGGTGCCCCGCCCACCAAATCAGACCTATAGTGGCCCCACCCACCAAATTGGACCCTGAAAAGCCCCGCCCACCAAATTGGACACTGAGGGGCCCCGCCCACCAAATCAGACCCTGAGGGGCCAAATCAGACCCTGAGGGGCCCAGCTCACCAAATCGGACCCTGAGGGGCCCCACCTTCCAAATCAGACCCTGAGGGGACCCACCCACCAAATCGGATCCTAAGAGGCCCCGTCCACCAAATCGTACCCAGTGTGGCCCCGCCCACCAAATCGGACCCTGAGGGGCCCCAACCACAAAATCGGACCCTGATGGGCCCCGCTCACCAAATCAGACCCTGAGGGGTCCCGCCCACCAAATCGGACCCAGAGTGGCCCCGCCCACCAAATCGGACCCTAAGGGGCCCCACCCACCAAATCAGACCCTTAGGGGCCCCACCCACAAAATCAGACCCTGATGGGCCCCGCCCACCAAATCAGACCTAGAGTGGCCCCGCCCACCAAATCAGATTCTGAGGGACCCCGCCCAGCAAATCGGACCCAGAGTGGCCCAGCCCACCAAATCGGACCCTGAGGGACCCCACCCACCAAATTGGACCCTGAAAAGCCCCGCCCACCAAATTGGACACTGAGGGGCCCCGCCCACCAAATCAGACCCTGAGGGGCCAAATCAGACCCTGAGGGGCCCAGCTCACCAAATCGGACCCTGAGGGGCCCCACCTTCCAAATCAGACCCTGAGGGGCCCTGCCCACCAAATCGGACCCTGAGGGGCCCTGCCCACCAAATCGGACCCTGAGTGGCCCCGCCCACCAAATCAGACCCTGAGGGGCCCCAAAGGCCAAAGTGGCCCCTGAGAGTCACCCACAGGTAAAACGGATCCTGAGTTGAAAGTCTTGCAGGGGCAGCAGGCAAGTCTCTTTTAAAGGGGCAGCCCGGGCACCATTTCAAACCACTATCTGTACTTCCTTCAGGAAATACACATCTAGTATTAATGTTGTAATCCGACCGCTGCTAACTTATTTTTATTATTCAGTTGATTTCCGCAATTAATGCGGCCCGAACCGCTACACGCACAGACTCCGTTGAGGTGTCGTTTCGAAGCCAGTGTCCACGAGAGGTGTGCTAAGTAATTTTCGTGTCGATTGGATTTGTAGTTTTTGCGCAATTTGCATTAGAAATTTTTTTTCCCGTCATTTGAATGTATTGTCTCAATGCTTTTCATTGGGGAAATTTTTCTTTAGAGAAAATATGCCCTGAGGCGATTCAAATGGCAGTTTAGCTCACTGATATGCGCAGGCAGACCCAGTTACTATGCCAATGCCAACGAACTTCACATGACGCCCTCAGGACACGGTTTCTGGCGATAATATCAGCTCTTAAAGCGAAACCCACAGCACAAATGCAAATCTAGCTTCATCACATGACACATGCCTCTGAGAGAGAATGTACGCCAAAGTGCATTTAGAAGCCCAGTGCGCCAAACTAGCTCTTAAACAGCCGACGCGCCTAAGTGAATCTTAAAGGGCCGGCGCACCAATATGAGCCTTAAAGGGCCGGCGCGCCAAATCGAATGCTGAGTGACCCCAGGCTCCAAATCGGAGGCTGATCGACCCTGGTCTACAAATCGGAGGCTGAGCCACCCAGGCCAACAAATCGGCCCCGGAGTGGCCCCGCCCACCAAATCAGACCCAAAGAGGCCCCGCCCACCAAATCGGACCCAGAGGGGCCCCGCTCACCAAATCAGACCCGTAGTGGCCCCGCCCTCCAAATCGGACCCAGAGTGGCCCCGCCCACCAAATCGAACCCTGAGGGGCCCCTCCCACCAAATCAGACTCAGAGTGGTCCCGTCTACCAAATTGTACCATGAAGGGCCCCGCCCACCAAATTGGACCCAGAGTGGCCCCGCCGATCAAATCAGACCATGAGGGGCTCCGCCCACCAAATCAGACCCTCATGGGCCCCGCCTGCCAAATCATACCCTGAAGAGCCCCACTCACCAAATCGGATCCTGAGGGGACCCGCCCACCAAATCGGACCTTGAGAGGCCCCGTCTACCAAATCGGAACCAGAGGAGCCCCGCCCACGAAATTGGACCCTGTGGGGCCCCACTCACCAAATCGGACCCTGTGGGGCCCCGCCCACCAAATTGAACCCAGAGTGGCCCCTCCCACCAAATCAAACCCTGTGGGGCCCCGCCCATCAAATCGGACCCTATGGTTCCCCACCCACCAAATCGAACCCTGAGGGACCCCACCCACCAAATCGGACCCAGAGGGGTCCCACCCGCCAAACCAGACCCTGAGGGGCCGTGCCCACCAAAACGGACCCTGAGGGGCCTCGCCCACCAAATCGGACCCAGAGTGGCCCCGCCCACCAATTCAAGCCCTGAGGAGCCCAGTCCACTGAATCGGATCCTGAGGGGCCCCACCCACCAAATCAGACCCTGAGGGGCCCCACAGGCCAAAGTGGCTCCTGAGAGGCACCCACAGGTAAAACGAATACTGAGTTGAAAGTCTTGCAGGGGCAGCAGGCAAGTCTCTTAAAGTGGCAGCCCGGGCACCATTTCAAACCACTATCTGTACTTCCTTCAGGAAATACACATCTAGTATTAATGTTGTGATCCGAACGCTGCTAACTTTTTCTTTTTATTCAGTTGATTTCCGCAATTAATGGTGCCCGAACCGCTACACGCACAGACTCCGTTGAGCTGTTGTTTCGAAGCCAGCGTCCACGAGAGGTGTGCTAAGTATTTTTCGTGTCGATCGGATTTGTAGTTTTTGCACAGTTTGCGTTTGAAATTTTTTTTTCCCGTCATTGGAATGCATGTCTCAATGCTTTTCAATGGGCAACTTAAAACGTGCCCTGAGGCAATTCAAATGACAGTAAAGCTCATTGATATGTGAAGGCACACCCATTTACTATGCCAACACCTACGAAGGTCACATGACGTCCCCAGGACAGAGCTTCTGGCACATATCAGCTCTTACAGCGAAACCCACAGCACAAATGCAAATCTAGCCTCATCACATGAAGCATGCCCCTGAGAGAGAATGTGCGCCAAAGTGGATTTAGAAGCCCAGTGAGCCACCCTGTCTCTAAAACGGCCAACGCGCCAAAGTGATTCTTAAAGGGCCAGCGCACCAAATCGAAAACTGAGTGACCCCAGGTTCCAAATCGGAGGCTTAGCCACCCTGGCCTTCAAATTGGAGGCTGATCGACCCTGGCCTCCAAATCGGACCCAGCGTGGCCCCGCTCAAGAAATCAGACCTAGAGGGGCTCCGCTCACCAAATCAGACCCAGAGTGGTCCCGCCCAGCAAATCGGACCCAGAGTAGCCCCGCCCACCAAATCGGACCCTGAGGGGCGCCGCCCACCAAATCGGCCCCCGAGTGGCCCCACCCACCAAATCGCCCCCCCCCGAGTGGCCTCACCCACCAAATCGGCCCCCGAGTGGCCCCGCCCACCAAATCGACCCCCCGAGTGGCCCCGCCCACCAAATCGACCCCCGAGTGGCCCCACCCACCAAATCGGCCCCCGAGTGGCCCCACCCACCAAATCGGCCCCCGAGTGGCCCCGCCCACCAAATGGTACCCTGAGGGGCCCCAACCACAAAATCGGACCTTGATGAGCCCCGGCTACAAAATCGGGCCCTGAAAGGCCCCGCCCACAAAATTGGACCCTGAGGGGCGGCCCGAACCGCTACACGCACAGACTCCGTTGAGGTGTCGTTTCGAAGCCAGCGTCCACGAGAGGTGTGCTAAGTATTTTTCGTGTTGATCGATTTGTAGTTTTTGCGCAATTTGCGTTAGAAAATTTTTTTTCCCGTCATTGGAATGAATTGTCTCAATGCATTTGAATGGGGAAATTTTGCCATAGACAAAACATGCCCTGAGGCGACTGAAATGGCAGTTGAGCTCATTGATATGCGCAGGCACACCCAATTACTATGCCAACGCCTACGAAAGTAACATGACGCCCCAAGGACAGTGCTTCTGCCACATAATATCAGCTCTTAAAGCGAAACCCACAGCACAAATGCAAATCTGGCTTCATCATATGACGCATGCCCCTGAAAGAGAATGTGCGCCAAAGTGGATTTAGAAGCCCAGTGAGCCAAACTGGCTATTAAAGGGCCGACGCGCCAAAGTGATTCTTAAAGGGCCGGTGCACCGAAATGAGTCTTAAAGGGCCGGCGCGCCAAATCGAAAGCTGATTGACCCCAGGCTCCAAATCGGAGGCTGAGCCACCCCGGCCTACAAATCGGAGGCTGAGCCACCCTGGCCTCCAAATCGGACCCAGTGTGGCCCCGCTCAAAAAGTCAGACCCAGAGTGGCCCCGCCCACCAAAACGGACCCAGAGTGGCACAGCCCACCAAATCGGACACTGAAGGGCCCGCCCACCAAATCAGACTCAGAGTGGCCCCACCCACAAAATCGGATCCTGAGGGGCCCCACCCACAAAATCGGACCCTGAGGGGCAACACCCACAAAATCGGACCCTGAGGGGCCACACCCACAAAATAAGACCGTGAGGGGCCCCACCCACAAAATTGGACCCTGAGGAATCCCGGCCACTAATTCAAATCTTGAGGAGCCCAGGCCACTGAATCGGATCCTGAGGGGCCCCACCAACCAAATCAGACCCTGAGGCCAAAGTGGCCCCTGAGAGGCACCCACATTTAAAACGGATCCTGAGTTGAAAGTCTTGCAGGGGCAGCAGGCAAGTCTCTCTTAAAGGGGCAGCCCGGGCACCATTTCAAACCACTATCTGTACTTCCTTCAGGAAATACACATCTAGTTATAGTGGTTTGAAAAAACCACTATATTGTAATCCGAACGCTGCTAACTTATTCTTCTTCTTCTTATTATTATTATTAAGTTGATTTCCGCAATTAATGCGGCCCGAACCGCTACACACACAGACTCCGTTGAGGTGTCGTTTCGAAGCCAGCGTCCACGAGAGGTGTGCTAAGTATTTTTCGTGTCGATCGGATTTGTAGTTTTTGCGCAATTTGCGTTTGAAAATTTTTTTTCCCGTCATTGGAATGCACTGTCTCCAATGCTTTTCAATAGGAAATGGCAAAACGTGCCCTGAGGCGATTGAAATGACAGTTGAGCTCATTGATATGCGCAGGCAGACCCAGTTACTATGCCAACGCCTACGAACGTCACATGACATCTCCAGAACAGAGATTCTGCCACATAATATCAGCTCTTAAAGTGAAACCCACAGCACAAATGCAAATCTAGCTTCATCACATGACACATGCCCCTGAGAGAGAATGTGTGCGCCAAAGTGGATTTAAAAGAAGCCCAGTGAGCCAAACTAGCTCTTAAAGGGCCAACGCGCCAAAGTGATTGTTAAAGGGCCAGCGCACCCAAATGAGTCTTAAAGGGCCGACACACCAAATCGGAGACTGAGCCACCCCGGCCTCCAAATCGGAGGCTGAGCCACCCCGGCCTCCAAATCGGAGGCTGAGCCACCCCGGCCTCCAAATCGGAGGCTGAGCCACCCCGGCCTCCAAATCGGAGGCTGAGCGACCCCGGCCTCCAAATCGGAGGCTGAGGCATCCCGGCCTCCAAATCGGAGGCTGATCCACCCCGGCCTCCAAATCGGAGGCTGAGCCACCCCGGCCTCCAAATCGGAGGCTGAGCCACCCCGGCCTCCAAATCGGAGGCTGAGCCACCCCGGCCTCCAAATCGGAGGCTGAGCCACCCCGGCCTCCAAATCGGAGGCTGAGCCACCCCGGCCTCCAAATCGGAGGCTGAGCCATCCCGGCCTCCAAATCGGAGGCTGAGCCACCCCGGCCTCCAAATCGGAGGCTGAGCCACCCCGGCCTCCAAATCGGAGGCTGAGCGACCCCGGCCTCCAAATAGGAGGCTGAGCCACCCCGGCCCCCAAATCGGAGGCTGAGCGACCCCGGCCTCCAAATCGGAGGCTGAGCCACCCCGGCCTCCAAATCGGAGGCTGAGCCACCCCGGCCTCCAAATCGGAGGCTGAGCCACCCCGGCCTCCAAATCGGAGGCTGAGCCACCCCGGCCTCCAAATCGGAGGCTCATCGACCCCGGCCTCCAAATCGGAAGCTCATCAACCGCTGCCTCCAAATCGGAGGCTCCTTGACCTCGGCCTCCAAATCGGAAGCTCAACGACCCCGGCCTCCAAATTGGAGGCTGAGCGACCCCAGCCTCCAAATCTTACTCAGAGTGGCCCCACCCACCAAATCAGACCCAGAGAGGCCCTGCCCACCAAATCGGACCCTGAGGGGCCCCGCCCACCAAATCGGACCCTGTGGGGCCCCGCCCACCAAGTCGGACCCTGAGAGGCCCCGCCCACCAAATTGGACCCAGAGTGGTCCCGCCCACCAAATTGGACCCAGAGTGGTCCCGCCCACCAAATTGGACCCAGTGGGGCTCCGCCCACAAAATCAGACCCAGAGGGGCCCCTGCCACAAAATCAGACCCTGAGGGGCCGCGGCCACAAAATCGGACCCTGATGGGCCCCAGTCACAAAATCGGACCCTGAGGGGCCCTACCCACAAAATCGGACCCTGAGGGGCCCCACCCACAAAATCGGACCCTGAGGGGCCCCACCCACAAAATCAGACCCTGAGGCCAAAGTGGCCCCTGAGAGGCACCCACAGTTAAATCGTATCCTGAGTTGAAAGTCTTGCAGGGGCAGCAGGCAAGTCTCTCTTAAAGGAGCAGCCCGGGCACCATTTCAAACCACTATCTGTACTTCCTTCAGGAAATACACATCTAGTATTAATTTTGTAATCCGAACGCTGCTAACTTATTCTTATTCAGTTGATTTCCGCAATTAATGTGTCCCGAACCGCTACATGCACAG
Organism: Dendrobates tinctorius; assembly: GCF_039654945.1. Lineage (NCBI taxonomy): Eukaryota > Metazoa > Chordata > Amphibia > Anura > Dendrobatidae > Dendrobates > Dendrobates tinctorius. The sequence goes on along the minus strand of NW_027361690.1, from coordinate 44,506,880 downwards.
GCTCCGTTGAGGTGTCGTTTCGAAGCCAGCGTCTTCGAGAGGTGTGCTAAGTAATTTTCGTGTCGATCGGATTTGTAGATTTTGTGCAATTTGCATCAGAAAAATTTTTTTCCCGTCATTGGAATGTATTGTCTCAATACTTTTCAATGGGGAAATTTTGCCATAGAGAAAACATGCCCTGAGGCAATTCAAATGGCAGTTAAGCTCATTGATATGCGCAGGCACACCCAGTTATAATGCCAATGCCTACGAACTTTACATGACGCCCCCAGGACAGAGTTTCTGGCAGATAATATTAGCTCTTAAAGCGAAACCCACAGCACAAATGCAAATCTAGCTTCATCACATGACGCATGCCCCTGAGAGAGAATGTACGCCAAAGTGGATTTAGAAGCCCAGTGCGCCAAACTAGCTCTTAAACGGACGACGCGCCTAAGTGATTCTTAAAGGGCTGGCTTACCAAAATGAGCATTTAAGGGCCAGCGTGCCAAATCGAAAGCTGAGTGACCCTAGGGTCCAAATCGGAGGCTGATCGACCCTGGCCTACAAATCGGACCCAGAGTGGCCTCTCCCTCCAAATCGGACCCTGAGGGGCCCCGCCTACCAAATCGGAACCAGAGGGGCCCCGCCCATCAAATCGGACCCTGTGGGGCCCCACTCACCAAAGCGGACCCTGTGGGGCACCACTCACCAAAGTGAACCCTGTGGGGCCCCTCCCACCAAATCGGACCCAGAGTGGTCCCGCCCACCAAATCAGACCCTAAGGGGCCCCACCCACAAAATCGGACCCTGAGAGGCCCCTGCCACAAAATCAGACCCTGAGGGGCCCCAACAAAATCGGACCCTGAGAGGCCTCGGCCAGAAAATCAGACCCTGAGGGGCCCCGCCCACCAAATCGGACCCAGAGAGGCCCTGCCCACCAAAACGGACCTTGAGGGGCCCCGCCCACCAAATTGGACCCTGTGGGGACCCACCCACTAAATCGGACCCAGAGTGGCCCCGCCCACCAAATCGGACCCTGAGAGGCCCCGCCCACCAAATTGGACCCAGAGTGGTCCCGCCCACCAAATCGGACCCAGAGTGGTCCCACCCACCAAATCAGACCCTAAGGGGCCCCACCCACAAAATCGGACCCTGAGGGGCCCCTGCTACAAAATCAGACCCTGAGGGTCCCCAACAAAATCGGACCCTGAGAGGCCTCGGCCAGAAAATCGGACCCTGAGGGGCCCCGCCCACCAAATCAGACCCTGAGGGGCCCCGCCCACCAAATCGGACCCTGAGGGGACCCGCCCGCCAAATCAGACCTTGAGGGGCCCCGCCCACCAAATCGGACCCTGAGTAGCCCCGTCCAACAAAACAGACCCAGAGTGGCCCCACCCACCAAATCAGATCCAGAGTGGCCCCATCCACCAAATCGGATCCAGAGTGGCCCCACCCACAAAATTGGACCCTGAGGGGCCCCGGCCACAAAATCGGACGCTGAGGGGCCCCACTCACAAAATCGGACCCTGAGGGGATCCAGCCACAAAATCGTACCCTGAGGGGCCCCACTCACGAAATCGGACCCTGAGGGGCCCCACCCACAAAATCGGACCCTGAGGGGCCACACCCACAAAATCGGAGCCTGAGGGATCCCCGCCAACAATTCAAGCCCTGAGGAGCCCAGGCCAAGGAATCAGATCCTGAGGCGCCCCACCCACCAAATCAGACCCTGAGGCCAAAGTGGTGTCACGCGGGGCTTAGGACAACTAAGGCAGAAATACCCGGGGCCCCTGTGGTGTCCCTTTCACTAGGGGAAACCCTGTCTGACCCTCAACCCAGGGTTTTTGCTGAAGGTGCAAATGCCTGAGCCTCCACCCTTTCCTTATCTCCTGCTCAGCCCTGCACTTAACCCTCCACCCTCCACCCAGTGAGGAGACACACCACCAAAGCTCCCACACAAATAAGACAGACAGGGAGAACTTAAACTGCACTGCGCCGCACACACACAGGAATATACAGTAATGTGAACAGGGCACAACTAAACACAAATATGGGAAGGAGAAAGGATAACGACGGATCATACGACACCAGATACGAATCTCTCTCTCTGCAACACCTCCACTCCAGACCGGAACCACTTGGTATGAAAACACAAGCTATAATCGGCGATGCCCATATGCCAGTATGACTATTTAAAGACCGTGGGCGTGACTAACCTTCCAACCTGGTCTCCAGCAGGATTAACCCCCGAGAGCCTGAAGATCAAGCCGGCGCCACTGAGGCTATAGTGGCTGGAGGTGGAACTACCTCTGCCTGCCGGACGCTGTGGTGTGAACAGCGTCCGACATGACAGTACCCCGTCTTCTACGAGGGACCCCAGGGCCCTCAAGACTCATAGGACCCGGCTTGTCCGGATGACGACGGTGAAAAGAACTGACCAGCCGATCCGCATGTATGTCTGAGGCTGGAACCCAAGACCTCTCCTCCGGACCATACCCCCGCCAGTGCACCAAATACTGAAGAGTACGGCGTACTACTCGAGAGTCCACTACCTTGGCGACCTCGAACTCTAAATTGTCATCCACCATGACTGGAGGTGGCATCGGCGTCGTGTCCACCAAGCCTACCACCTTTTTCAATAAAGCCCTGTGAAAAACGTTATGTATTTTGTACACCGCAGGAAGTTCCAACCGATAAGCCACTGGGTTAATGATGGCAGAAATCCTAAAAGGCCCAATAAACCTTGGACCCAGTTTTAAAGATGGAATTTTGAGTTTTATGTTCTTCGTAGCTAACCACACCCATTCACCCACACACAGGTCCGGACCTGGCACGCGTCTACTGTCAGCCACCCGTTTGTACCTGGCACTCATGCTCAACAAACGCTGTTTCACCCGCCTCCAGACTGATGACAATTGGGCTCCTAGCTGATCCTCCTCCGGGACACCCCCGGAGTCACCCTGACGTAAGGTACAAAACTGAGGATGTTGACCGTACACACAAAAGAATGGAGACTCTCCTGATGACTCTTGGCGGTGATTATTTAACGCGAATTCGGCCAGAGGAAGGAAAGTAGACCACTCCTCCTGGTTGTCGGACACAAAACATCGTAAATACTGTTCTAGATTTTGGTTCATGCGCTCAGTTTGTCCATTAGACTGTGGATGAAACGCCGATGAATGTGACAACTTGATCCCCAACCTTGAGCAAAAAGCTTTCCAAAACCTCGCCACAAATTGCGTACCCCTATCAGATACTATGTCAGATGGTACTCCGTGGAGTCTGACCACCTCCTTCACAAATACCTGAGCCAACGTCTTAGCATTGGGCAAAGAAGACAACGCCACAAAATGCGCCATCTTTGAAAAACGGTCAACCACCACCAGGATGACCGTGTTCCCTGCCGAGGCTGGCAAGTCAGTGATAAAATCCATGGAGATTTCTGTCCATGGCCTATTGGGTACCCCCAGAGGCTGTAGCGTGCCAGCAGGACGGGTTCGGGGTGACTTAGCCCTAGCGCACGTGATGCAAGCTGCCACGTACGAGACCACGTCCTGCCGGATTTTGGGCCACCAGAAACGACGCGATACCAGCTCTAAGGTGCCCTTCACCCCTGGATGACCAGCCAGTACCGAATTGTGGTGTTCCTTCAACACCTTAAGCCGAAGATGCAGGGGTACAAATGATTTGTTGGCGGGAAGTCCTGGTGGTACCTCCTCTTGGGCCTCGGCAATCTCCGCCTCTACCTCCGTCGTGAGAGCCGAGACCACTACCCCTTTCTGGAGGATGGGTACCGGCTCTTCCCGAGGTTCTCCCCCTGGAAAACACCTAGACAAGGCATCCGCCTTGGTGTTTTTAGCCCCGGGACGGTACGTCACAAGAAAATTGAAACGAGTAAAAAACAATGCCCAGCGAGCCTGCCTAGGAGACAGACGCTTGGCCGACTCCAGATAGAGCAGATTCTTATGGTCGGTGATAACTGTGACCTGGTGAGCCGCCCCCTCCAAGAAGTGTCGCCATTCCTCAAAAGCCAGTTTGATGGCCAACAACTCCCTGTTGCCGATATCATAATTCCGTTCGGCCGGCGACAGCTTCTTGGAGAAGTAGGCGCATGGATGCATCTCGCTCAAGGACGAGCCTTGAGACAGTACTGCCCCCACTCCCACCTCCGACGCATCAACCTCTACCACAAAAGGTTTAGACACGTCTGGTTGCACCAGAATGGGGGCTGAAGCAAAACTATTCTTCAGACGCTCAAATGCACGTATAGCCACCTCAGGCCAGTTCGCCAGATCGGCACCCTTTTTTGTCATGTCCGTGAGCGGTTTGGCGACAGTCGAAAAGTGTTTTATAAATTTCCTATAATAATTCGCAAACCCAAGGAACCGCTGGAGTGCTTTCAGACTCTCCGGCCTCTCCCATTGCAGCACCGCTTGCACCTTAGCGGTGTCCATTTTAAAACCGGCTGCGGACACAATATATCCCAAAAAGGGCAACTCCTGGACAAAAAATAAACATTTTTCCAGCTTAGCATAGAGCTGGTTCTCCCGGAGCAACTGTAACACCTGCCTAACATGCTCCAAATGAGTGTCCCGATCACTAGAATAAATGAGGATATCATCCAGGTATACAATCACAAATCTCCCCAGGACATGAGCAAATACATCATTAATAAAATGTTGGAAAACGGCAGGCGCGGTGGTCAACCCAAACGGCATAACCAGACTCTCAAAATGACCCTCAGGAGTGTTAAACGCCGTCTTCCACTCATCCCCCTGACGGACCCTTATGAGGTTATACGCCCCCCTGAGGTCCAGCTTAGAAAACCATTTCGCCCCCGCTACCTGGTTGAACAAATCCGGGATCAACGGCATTGGGTAGGGATCACGGATAGTAATCTGGTTTAACTCTCGGAAATCCAGACACGGGCGTAACCCCCCATCTTTCTTCTTAATGAAGAAAAACCCCGCGGCTACAGGCGAGGACGAAGGCCGGATGTGTCCTTTGCTCAGACTCTCCGCGATGTAGTCTTTCAGAGCTTGCCTCTCAGGACCAGAAATATTAAACATCCTGGCCTTAGGTAATTTGGCCCCGGGTTTTAACCTAATCACACAGTCATAGGCTCTATGTGGAGGCAGTTCTGAGCAACCCTTCTCAGAGAAAACATCCGCGAAATCCTGCAAAGCCTCCGGCAGGCTGGGCGTCACGGCGGACACACATGTGGCCAAGCAATTGTCTTGGCAGAAACCACTCCATTGCACTATGTCCTGAGTTTTCCAATCAATTACCGGGTTGTGCCTGGACAGCCATGGAAAACCCAGGACCATTTGTGCTGGGAGATTACGGAGGACCCTACATGTAACCGACTCAGAATGTAGGACCCCAATGTGGAGTTTCACCTCTGCCACAAACTCAGTAATCTCCCCTTGAGGGAGGGGAACAGCATTAATGGTCACCACCTGTATGGGGTGAGGAAGTTTTTCGATCTTAAACCCGGCGGTGTGTGCAAACTCCTCATCTATGAGATTGGTATCGGAACCGCTATCCACAAACACTGATATAGGTAGCTCTCTGCCGGCGATAATAACCTTGGCAGGGAGCATACATTGAGATACCATCATGGAGGATATGCATACGCTCAGTTGGGTCTCCTCCATACCCTCTGAGCTTAACAGTTTTCCGCCGATGTGACCCTCTTAGGTAGTACCGGGCAAACGTTAACATAATGACCTCTTTTACCACAGTAGAAACATGCTCCGGGCTTCCGGAATCCCGGAGCGCGAGGCTGAACCTGTGCCACGCCAGCAATCTGCATAGGTTCAGGGGACTCATCTACTTCAACCACACCTGCACCTCTGCTTTCCCCAGAGGTAGCGTCTCCTGTGCCCCCTGGCGAAAACGGCGATCAATACGTATCACCAAACTCATGGCAGACTCCAATGATGCCGGAGTCTCATACATCAGGAGGGCTTGTTTCACCCTCCCTGATACCCCATGAATAAACTGGCTCCGCAGTGCTGGGTCATTCCACTGTGTGTCTACAGCCCAGCGGCGAAATTCCGAACAATAGTCCTCTGCCAAGTGCTCCCCCTGGCGGAGGGCGCGGATTTTAGATTCCGCTAGAGCCAGTCGGTCAGGGTCATCGTAAATGAGCCCGAGGGCAGAAAAAACATTATCGACCGAATGAAATGTAGCAGAGTCAGCTGGTAAGGAAAATGCCCATGCTTGGGGGTCACCACTCAATAATGACAACACCAGCCCTACTAGCTGGGCCTCATTACATGAGGAGATTGGCCGCATGCGGAAGTATAATTTGCAGGCCTCCCGAAATACGACAAATTTGCTGCGATCGCCTGAAAATCGTTCTGGCAGCGGAAACTTCGGCTCTGCACCGATACCTGCAGATGCCGTTTGCACCTTTGCTACTACCAGGCCCTGCTGCTGAACTGCCCCTTTCAACTCGGAGACCTGTAAGGACAGCGCCGCCAACTGGCGGGTTATGGAATCCATGGGATCCATGGACTCCTGAAAAAATGTGGGCCGATTATAATGTCACGCGGGGCTTAGGACAACTAAGGCAGAAATACCCGGGGCCCCTGTGGTGTCCCTTTCACTAGGGGAAACCCTGTCTGACCCTCAACCCAGGGTTTTTGCTGAAGGTGCAAATGCCTGAGCCTCCACCCTTTCCTTATCTCCTGCTCAGCCCTGCACTTAACCCTCCACCCTCCACCCAGTGAGGAGACACACCACCAAAGCTCCCACACAAATAAGACAGACAGGGAGAACTTAAACTGCACTGCGCCGCACACACACAGGAATATACAGTAATGTGAACAGGGCACAACTAAACACAAATATGGGAAGGAGAAAGGATAACGACGGATCATACGACACCAGATACGAATCTCTCTCTCTGCAACACCTCCACTCCAGACCGGAACCACTTGGTATGAAAACACAAGCTATAATCGGCGACGCCCATATGCCTGTATGACTATTTAAAGACCGTGGGCGTGACTAACCTTCCAACCTGGTCTCCAGCAGGATTAACCCCCGAGAGCCTGAAGATCAAGCCGGCGCCACTGAGGCTATAGTGGCTGGAGGTGGAACTACCTCTGCCTGCCGGACGCTGTGGTGTGAACAGCGTCCGACATGACAAGTGGCCCCTGAGAGGCACTCACAGTTAAAACGGATCCTGAGTTGAAAGTCTTGCAGGGGCAGCAGGCAAGTCTCTCTTAAAGGGGCAGCCCGGGCACCATTTCAAACCACTATCTGTACTTCCTTCAGGAAATACACATCTAGTATTATTATTACTATTCAGTTGATTTCCGCAATTAATGCGGCCCGAACCGCTACACGCACAGACTCCGTTGAGGTGTCATTTCGAAGCCAGCGTCCACGAGTGGTGTGCTAAGTATTTTTCGTGTTGATCGGATTTGTAGTTTTTGCGCAATTTGCATTTGAAAAAACATTTTCCTGTCATTGGAATGCATTGTCTCAAAAAATTTTGCCATAGGGAAAACATGGGGCAGTCGAGAGGTGGCAGGTAAGCACATTGATATGCGCAGGCACACCCAGTTACTATGCCAATGCCTACGAACTTTACATGACCCCAGCAGGACACAGTTTCTGCCAGATAATATCAGCTCTTAAAGCGAAACCCAAAGCACAAATGCAAATCTAGCTTCATCACATGATGCATGCCCCTAAAAGATAATGTACGCCAAAGTGGATTTAGAAGCCCAATGCGCCAAACTGGCTCTTAAAGGGCCGACGCGCCTAAGTGATTCCTAAAGGGCCGGCGCACCAAAATGAGTCTTAAAGGGCCGGTGCGCCGAATCGAAAGCTGAGTGACCACAGGTTCCAAATCGGAGGCTGAGCCACCCCAGCCTCCAAATCGGAGGCTGATCGACCCTGGCCTACAAATCGGAGGCTGAGCCACCCTGGCTTCCAAATCGGACCCAGAGTGGCCCCGCCCACCAAATCGGACCCAGAGTGGCCCCGCCAGCCAAATCGGATCCTGAGGGGCCCCACCCACCAAATCAGTTCCTGAGGGGCCCCACAGGCCAAAGTGGACCCTGAGAGGCACCCACAGTTAAAACGGATCCTGAGTTGAAAGTCTTAGAGGGGCAGCAGGCAAGTCTCTCTTAAAGGGGCAGCCAGGGCACCATTTCAAACCACTATCTGTACTTCCTTCAGGAAATACACATCTAGTATTACAATTATAATGCGCCAATCACAAGTTATTCAGTTGATTTCCGCAATTAATGCGGCCCGAACCGCTACACGCACAGACTCCGTTGAGGTGTCGTTTTGAAGCCAGCGTCCACGAGAGGTGTGGTAAGTATTTTTCGTGTCGATCGGATTTGTAGTTTTTGCGCAATTTGCATTTGAAATTTTTTTTTCCCGTCAATGGAATGCACTGTCTCCAATGCTTTTCAATGGGAAATGGCAAAACGTGCCCTGAGGCGATTGAAATGGCAGTAAAGCTCATTGATATGCACAGGCACACCCAGTTACTATGCCAACGCCTACGAACGTCACATGACGCCCCCAGGACAGAGCTTCTGCCACATAATATCAGCTCTTAAAGCGAAACCCACAGCACAAATGCAAATCTACCTTCATCACATAACGCATGCCCCTGAGAGAGAATGTGCGCCAAAGTGCGCCCCCGCCCTCCAAATCGGACCCTGAGGGGCCCCGCCCACCAAATCGGACACTGAGAGATCCCGCCCACCAAATCAGCCCCTGAGGGGCCCCGCTCACCAAATCGGACCCTGAGGGGCCCTGCTCACCAAATTGAGCTCTGAGGGGCCCCGCTCACCAAATCGGACTCTGAGCGGCCCCGCCCACCAAATCAGACCCTGAGGGGCCCCTCCCACCAAATCGAACCCTGAGGGGCTCTGCCCACCAAATCGGACCCTGAGGGGCCCCACCCACCATATCAGACCCTGAGGGGCCCTGTCCACCAAATCAGACCCTGAGGGGCCCCGCCCACCAAATCAGACCCTGAGGGGCCCCGCCCACCAAATCAAACCCTGAGGGGCCCCGCCCACCAAATCGGACCCTGAGGGATCCCGCCCACCAAATCGGACGCTGTGGAGCCCCACCCACCAAATCGGACCCTGAGGGGCCCCGCCCGCCAAATCAGACCCTGAGGGGCCCCGCCCACCAACTTGGACCCTGAGGGGCCCCCACCAAATTGGACCCAGAGTGGCCCCACCCACCAAATCAGACCCAGATGGCCCCACCCACCAAATTAGACCCTGAGGGGCCCCGGCCACCAAATTAGACCCTGAGGGGCCCCATCCACAAAATTGGACCCTGAGGGGCCACGGCCACCAAATCGGACCCTGAGGGGCCCCGACCACAAAATTGGACCCTGAGGGGCCACGGCCACCAAATCGGACCCTGCGGGGCCCTCCCACCACTTCGGACCCTGAGAGGCCCCACCCACCAAATCGGACCATGAGGGGACCCACCCACCAAATCGGACCCTGAGAGGCCCCACCCACAAAATCAGACCCTGAGGGGCCCCGGCCACAAAATCGGACCCTGAGGGGCCCCAACCACCAAATCGGACCCTGAGGGGCCCCAGCCACAAAATCAGACCCTGAGGGGCCCCACCCACCAAATCCGACCCTGAGGGGCCCCGGCCACCAAATCGGACCCTGAGGGGCCCCGGCCACCAAATCGGACCCTGAGGGGCCCCGGCCACAAAATCGGACCCTGAGGGGCCCCACCCACAAAATCAGGCCCTGATGGGCCCCACCCACAAAATCAGACCCTGAGGCCAAAGTGGCCCCTGAGAGGCACCCACAGTTAAAACGGATCCTGAGTTGAAAGTCTTGCAGGGGCAGCAGGCAAGTCTCTCTTAAAGGGGCAGCCCGGGCACCATTTCAAACCACTATCTGTACTTCCTTCAGGAAATACACATCTAGTTATAGTGGTTTGAAAAAACCACTATATTGTAATCCGAACGCTGCTAACTTATTCTTCTTCTTATTATTATTATTATTCAGTTGATTTCCGCAATTAATGCGGCCCGAACCGCTACACGCACAGACTCCGTTGAGGTGTCGTTTCGAAGCCAGCGTCCATGAGAGGTGTGCTAAGTATTTTTCGTGTCGATCGGATTTGTAGTTTTTGCGCAATTTGCGTTTCAATTTTTTTTTTCCCGTCATTGGAATGCACTGTCTCCAATGCTTTTCAATGGGAAGCGTAAAACATGCCCTGAGGCGATTGAAATGGCAGTTGAGCTCATTGATATGCGCAGGCACACCCAGTTACTATGCCAACGCCTACGAACGTCACATGACGCCCCGAGGAGAGAGCTTCTGCCACATAATATCAGCTCTTAAAGCAAAACCCACAGCACAAATGCAAATCTAGCTTCATCACATGACGCATGCCCCTGAGAGAGAATGTGTGCGCCAAAGTGGATTTAGAAGCCCAGTGAGCCACCCTGGCTCTTAAAGGGCCAACGCGCCAAAGTGATTCTTAAAGAGCCGGCGCACCAAAATGAGTCTTAAAGGGCCGGCGTGCCAAATCGAAAGCTGAGTGACCCAAGGCTCCAAATCGGAGGCTGATAGACCTTGGCCTACAAAAAGGAGGCTGAGTAACCCTGGCATCCAAATTGGACACAGAGTGGCCCCGCCCACCAAATCGGACCCAGAGTGGCCCCACCCACAAAATCGGACCCTAAGGGGCCCCACCCACAAAATCGGACCCTGAGGGGCCCCGGCCACAAAATCGGACCCTGAGGGGCCCCACCCACAAAATCGGACCCTGAGGGGATCCGGCCACAAAATCAGACCCTGAGGGGCCCCGGCCACAACATCGGACCCTGAGGGGCCCCACTCACAAAATCGGACCCTGAGGGGCCCCACCCACAAAATCGGACCCTGAGGGACCCCGGCCACAAAATAGGACCCTGACGGGCCCCGGCCACCAAATCGGACCCTGAGGGGCCCCGGCCACAAAATCGGACCCTGAGGGACCCCACCTTCAAAATTGAACCCTGAGGGGCCCCACCCACAAAATCGGATCCTGAGTGGCCCCACCAACAAAATCGGATCATGAGGGGCCCCAATCACAAAATCAGACCCTGAGGGGCCCCACCCACAAAACTGGACCCTCAGAGGCCCCGGCCACAAAATCGGACCCTGAGGGACCCCGGCCACAAAATCAGATCCTGAGGGGCCCCAACCACAAAATCGGACCCTGAGAGGCTCCGGCCACAAAATCGGACCCTGAGGGGCCCCAACCACAAACTCGGACCTCGAGAAGCACCGGCCACAAAATCGGACCCTGAGGGGCCCCGGCCACAAAATCGGACTCTCAGGGGCCCAACCCACAAAATCAGACTGTGTCCCCGCCCACCAAATTGAACTCTGAGGGGCCCCGCCCACCAAATCGGACCCAGAGTGGTCCGCCCACCAAATCAGACCTAGAGTGGCCCCGCTCACCAAATCGAACCCCGAGGGGCCCCGCTCACCAAATCGTACCCTCAGGGGCCCCGCCCACCAAATCGGACCCCGAGGGGCCCCGCCCACCAAATTGGACCCCGAGGGATCCCACCCACCAAATCGGACCCCGAGGGTCCCCACCAACCAAATTGGACCCTGAGGGGCCCCGCTCACCAAATCGGACCGAGGGGCCCCAGCCACAAAATTAGACCCTGAGGGGCCCCAGCCACAAAATCGGACTCTGAGGGGCCCCACCCACAAAATCAGACCCTGAGGGGCCCCACCCACAAATCCAGACCCTGAGGGGACCCGGCCACAAAATCGGACCCTGAGGGGCCCCGCCCACAAAATCAGACCGAGGGGCCCCGCCCACTAAATCTGATTCTGAAAGGCCCCAACCACAAAATCGGACCCTGAGGGGCCCCACTGACCAAATTGAACTCTGAGGGGCCCCGCCCACCAAATCGGACCCAGAGTGGCCCGCCTACCAAATCAGACCTAGAGTGGCCCCGCTCACCAAATCGGACCCCGAGGGGCCCCACCCACCAAATCGGACCCCGAGGGTCCCCGCCCACCAAATCGGACCCCGAGGGGCCCCACCCACCAAATCGGACCCCAAGGGATCCCGCCCACCAAATCGGACCCCGAGGGGCCCCGCCCACCAAATTGGACCCTGAGGGGCCCCGCCAACCAAATCGGACTCTGATAGTTCCCGCCCACCAAATCAGACCCTGAGGGGCCCCGCTCACCAATTTGGACCCTGAGGGGCCCCGATCACCAAATCGGACCCTTAGGGGCCCCACCCACCAAATCGGACCCTGAGGGGCCCCGGCCACAAAATCGGACCCTGAGGGGCCCCACCCACAAAATCGGACCCTGAGGGGCCCCGGCCACAAGATTGGACCCTGTGGGGCCCCAACCACCAAATCAGACCCTGAGGGGCCCCGGCCACAAAATCGGACCCTTAGGGGCCCCACCCACCAAATCAGCCCCTGAGGGGACCCGGCCACCAAATCGAACCCTGAGGGGCCCCACCCACCAAATCGGACCCTGAAGTGCCCCACCCACAAAATCGGGCCCTGAGGGCCCCACCCACAAAATCGGACCCTGAGGACAAAGTGGCCCCTGAGAGGCACCCACAGTTAAAACGGATCCTGAGTTGAAAGTCTTGCAGGTGCAGCAGGCAAGTCTCTCTTAAAGGGGCAGCTTGGGCAGCATTTCAAACCACTATCTGTACTTCCTTCAGGAAATACACATCTAGTGTTAATTTTGTTATCTTTATTCAGTTGATTTCCGCAATTAATGCGGCCCGAACCGCTACACACACAGACTCTGTTGAGGCGTCATTTCGAAGCCAGCGTCCATGAGTGGTGTGCTAAGTGTTTTTCGTGTCGATTGGATTTGTAGCTTTTGCGCAATTTGCGTTTGAAAATTTTTTTTCTCATCATTGGAATGCATTGTCTCAATGCATTGCCATAAGAATACATGGGGCAGTCGTGAGGCGATTCAAATTTGAGGGCCAGTTGCGGCAGTTAAGCTCATTGATATGCGCAGGCAGACCCAGTTACTATGCCAACGCCTACAAACTTTACATGACCCCACCAGGACACAGTTTCTGCCAGATAATATCAGCTCTTAAAGCGAAACCCAAAGCACAAATGCAAATCGAGCTTCATCACATGACGCATGCCCCTTAGAGAGAATGTTCGCCAAAGTGGATTTAGAAGCCCAGTGCGCCAAACTGTCTCTTAAAGGGTTGATGCGCCAAAGTGATTCTTAAAGGCCGGTGCACGAAAATGAGTCTTTAAGGGCAGGCACGCCAAATCGAAAGATGGGTGACCCGAGGCTCGAAAACGGAGGCCGATTGTCCCCGGCCTCCAAATCGGACCCCAAGGGGCCCCGCCCACCAAATCGGACCAAGAGTGGCCCCGCCCACCAAATCGGACCAAGAGTGGCCTCGCCCACCAAAACGGACCCTGAGGGGCCCCACCCACCAAAACGGACCCTGAGGGGCGCCGCCCACCAAAACGGACCCTGAGGGACCCCGTCCACCAAATCAGACCCTGAGGGGCCCCGCCCACCAAATCGTACCCACAGTGGGCCCGCCCACTAAATCGGACTCTGAGGGGCCCCAACTACAAAATCGGCCTTTGAGGGGCTCCGGCCACAAAATCGGACTCTGAAGGGCCCTGCCCACAAAACTGAACCCTGAGGGGCCCCGGCAACAAAATCAGACCCAGAGGGGCCCCGCCCACCAAATCAAACCCTGAGGGGCCCTGCCCACCAAATCGGACCCTGGGGGATCCTGACCACCAAATCGGACCCCGAGGGGCCCCGCCCACCAAATCGGACCCTGATGGGCCCCGCCCGCCATATCGGTCCCTGAGGGAACCCGCCCACCAAATCGGACTCTGAGAGATCCCGCCCAACAAATTAGACCCTGAGGGGCCCTGCTCACCAAATCGGACCCTGCTCACCAAATCGGACCCTGAGGGGCCCTGCTCACCAAATTGAACTCTGAGGGGCCCCGCTCACCAAATCGGACCCTGAGCGGCCCCGCCCACCAAATCGGATTCTGAAAGGACCCAACCACAAAATCGGACCCTGAGGGGCCCCGGTCACAAAATCGGACCCTGAGCGGCCCCGCCCACCAAATCGGATTCTGAAAGGACCCACCCATAAAATCGGACCCTGAGGGGCCCCAACCACAAAATCAAACCCAGATTAGCCCAGCTCACCAAATCGGACCCTGAGTGGCCCCACCCACAAAATCGGACCCTAAGGGGCCCAGGCCACAAAATCGGACCCTGAGGGGCCCCGCCCACCAATTCGGACCCTGAGGGGCCCCGCTCACCAAATCGGACCCTGAGGGGCCCCGCCCAGCAAATCAGACCAAGAATGGCCCCATCCAGCAAATCAGACCCTGAGGGGCCCCGCCCACCAAATCAGACCCTGAGGGGCCCCACCCACCAAATAGGACCCTGAGGGACCCCGCACAGCAAAAAGGACCCTGAGGGGCCCAGCCCACCAAATCGGACCCTGAGGGTCCCCACCCACCAAATCGGACCCTGAGGGTCCCCACCCACCAAATCGGACCCTGATCGGCCCCGCCCACCAAATCGGACGCTGAGGGGCCCTGCCCACCAAATCGGACCCTGAGGGATCCCGCCCACCAAATCGGGCCCCGAGGGTCCCCGCCCACCAAATTGGACCCTGAGGGGCCCCACCCACCAAATTGGACCCTGAGGGGCCCCACCCACCAAATCAGACCCAGAATGGCTCCCGCCCAGCAAATCGGACCCTGAGGGGACCCACCAACCAAATCAGACCTTGAGAGGCCCCGCCCACCAAATCGGACCCTGAGGGGCCCCGCTCACCAAATCGCACCCTGAGGGGCCCCGCTCACCAAATTTAACTGAGAGGCCCCGCTCACCAAATCGGACCCTGAGGGGCCCCGCCCATCAAATCGGATTCTGCAAGGCTCTAATCACAAAATCGGACCCTGAGGGGCCCCGCCCACCAAATCTGACCCTGAGGGGACCCGCTGACCAAATCGGACCCTGAGGGGCCCCACTGACCAAATAAATCGTTCCCTGAGGGGCACCGCTCACCAAATTGAACTCTGAGGGGCCCCGCTCACCAATCGGACCCTGAGGGGCCCCGCCCACCAAATCGGACCCTGAGGGGCCCGCCCACCAAATCGGACCCTGAGGGGCCCCGCCCACCAAATCGGACCCTGAGGGGCCCCGCCCACCAAATCGGATTCTGAAGGGCCCCAACCACAAAATCGGACCCTGAGGGGCCCCGGACACAAAATCAGACTCAGAGGGGCCCCACCCACAAAATCAGACCCTGAGGGGCCCCACCCACAAAATCGGACCCTGAGGGACCCCAAACACAAAATCGGACCCTGAGGGGCCCCACCCACAAAATCGGACCCTGAGGGGCCCCAAACACAAAATCGGACCCTGAGGGGCCCCGGCCACAAAATTGTACCCTGAGGGGCCCCACCCACAAAATCAGACCCTGAGGGGCCCCACCCACAAAATCGGACCCTGAGGGGCCCCACACACAAAATCGGACCCTGATGGGAACCACCCACAAAATCGGACCCTGAGGTGCCACACCTACAAAATCGGACCCTGAGGGGCCACACCCACAAAATCAGACCCTGAGGGGCCACACCCACAAAATTGGACCCTGAGGGATCCCAGCCACCAATTCAAACCCTGGGGAGCCCAGGCCACCGAATCGGATCCTGAGGGGCCCCACCCACCAAATCAGACCCTGAGGCCAAAATGGTCCCTGAGAGGCACCCACACTTAAAATGGATCCTGGGTTGAAAGTCTTGCAGGGGCAGCAGGCAAGTCTCTCTTAAAGGGGCAGTCTGGGCACCATTTCAAACCACTATCTGTACTTCCTTCAGGAAATACACATCTAGTTATTATTATTAAGTTGATTTCCGCAATTAATACAGCCCGAACCGCTACACGCACAGACGCCGTTAAGGTGTTGTTTCGAAGCCAGCGTCCACGAGAGGTGTGCTAAGTATTTTTCGTGTCGATCGGATTTGTAGTTTTTGCGCAATTTGCGTTTGAAATTTTTTTTTCCCGTCATTGGAATGCTTTTCAATGGGTAATGGCAAAACGTGCCCTGAGGCGATTGAAATGGCAGTTGAGCTCATTGATATGCGCAGGCAGACCCAGTTACTATGCCAACGCCTACGAACGTCACATGACATCCCAAGGACAGAGCTTCTGCCACATAATATCAGCTCTTAAAGTGAAACCCACAGCACAAATGCAAATCTAGCTTCATCACATGACACATGCCCCTTAGATAGAATGTGCGACAAAGTGGATTTAGAAGCCCAGTGAGCCACCCTGGCTCTTAAAGGGCCGACGTGCCACAGTGATTCTTAAAGGGCCAGCGCACCGAAATGAGTCTTAAAGGGCCGGCGCGCCAAATCGAAAGCTGAGTGACCCCGGCCTCCAAATCGGAGGCTGAGCCACCCCGGCCTCCAAATCGGAGGCTGAACCACCCCGGCCTCCAAATCGGAGGCTGAGCCACCCTGGCCTCCAAATCGGACCCAGTGTGGCCCCGCTCAAAAAATCAGACCCAGAGTAGCACAGCCCACCAAATCGGATCCTGAGGGGCCCCGCCCACCAAATCAGACTCAGAGTGGCCCCGCCCACCAAATCGGACCCTTAAGGGCCCCGTCCACCAAATCGGACCCTGAGGAGCCCCGCCCACCAAATCAGACCCTGAGAAGCCCCGCCCATCAAATCGGACCCTGAGGGGCCCCGCCCACCAAATCGGAACCTGAGGAGCCCTGCTCACCAAATCGGACCCAGATTGACCCCGCCCACCAAATCAGACCCTGAAGGGCCCCGCCCACCAAATCGGACCCAGAGGTGCCCCGTCCACCAAATCGGACCCTGAAGGGCCCCGCCCACCAAATCGGACCATGAGGGGCCCCGCCCACCAAATCGGACCATGAGGGGCACCACCCACTAAATCGGACCCAGAGTGGCCCAGCCCACCAAGATGGACCCAGGGAGCTCCACCCACAAAATCAGACCCTAAGGGGCCCCACCCACAAAATCGGACCCTGAGGGGCCCCAACCACAAAATCGGACCCTGAGAGACCCCGGCCACAAAATCGAACCTAGAGGGGCCCCAGTCACAAAATAGGACCCTCAGGGGCCCCAACCACAAAATCAGACCCTGAGGTGCCCCGGTCACAAAATCGGACCCTGAGGGGCCCCACCCACAAAATCAGACTCTGAGGGGCCCCACCCACAAAACCAGACCCTGAGGGGCCCCAGCCGCAAAATAAGACCCTGAGGGGCCCCACCCACAAAATCGGACCCTGAGAGACCACGGCCACAAAATCGAACCCAGAGGGGCCCCAGTCACAAAATCAGACCCTAAGGGGCCCAGGTCACGAAATCGGACCCTGAGGGGCCCCACCCACAAAATCAGACCCTGAGGGGCCCCGCCCACCAAATTAGACCCTGAGGGGCCCCACCCTCAAAATCAGACCCTGAGGGGCCCCAGCCACAAAATCAGACCCTGAGGGGCCCCAGCCACAAAATCGGACTCTGAGGGGCCCCACCCACAAAATCGGACCCTGAGGGGCCACACCCACAAATTCAGACCCTGAGGGGACCCGGCCACAAAATCAGACCCTGAGAGACCCCGGCCACAAAATCAGAACCTGAGGGGCCCCAACCACAAAATCAGACCCTGAGGGGCCCCAGTCACAAAATCGGACCCTGAGGGGCCCCACCCACAAAATCAGAGCCTGAGGGACCCCAGCCACAAAATCAGAACCTGAGGGGCCCCAACCACAAAATCAGAACCTGAGGGGCCCCAACCACAAAATCAGAACCTGAGGGGCCCCACCCACAAAATCAGACCATGAGGGACCCCACCCACAAAATCGGACCCTGAGGGGCCCCGCCCACCAAATTAGACCCTGAGGGGCCCCACCCTCAAAATCGGTCCCTGAGGGGCCCCGGCCACAAAATCGGACCCTGAGGGGCCCCGGCCACAAAATCGGACCCTGAGGGGCCCCGGCCACAAAATCGGACCCTGAGGGGCCCCACCTGCAAAATCGGACCCTGAGGGGCCCCACCCGCAAAATCAGACCCTAAGGGGCCCCACCAGCAAAATCGGACCCTGAGAGGCACCGGCTACAAAATCGGACCCTGAGGGGCCCCGGACACAAAATCAGACCCTGAGGGGCCCCGGCCACAAAATCGGACCCTGAGGGGCCCAACCCACAAAATCAGACTCAGTGTCCCCGCCCACCAAATTGGACCCTGAAGGGCCCCGTCCACCAAATCGGACCCAAAGTGGCCCCGCCCACCAAATCAGACCCAGAGTGGCCCTGCCCACCAAATGGGACCCTGAGGGGCCCCGCCCACCAAATTGAACCCTGAGGGGCCCCGCCCACCAAATCGGACCCTGAGGGGCCCCGCCCACTAAATCGGATTCTGAAAGGCCTCAACCACAAAATCGGACCCTGAGGGGCCCCACCCACAAAATCGGACCTTGAGGGTCCTCGCTGACCAAATTGAACTCTGAGGGGCCCCGCCCACCAAATCGGACCCAGAGTGGCCCGCCCACCAAATTAGACCTAGAGTGGCCCCGCTCACCAAATCGGACTCCGAGGGGCCCCACCCACCAAATCGGACCCCGAGGGGCCCCGCCCACCAAATTGGACCACGAGGGGCCCCGCCCACCAAATCGGACCCCGAGGGATCCCGCCCACCAAATCGGACCCCGAGGGTCCCCGCCAACCTAATTGGACCCTGAGGGGCCCCGCCCACGAAATCGGACCCTGAGGGGCCCAGCTCACCAAATCGGACCCAGAGTGGCCCCGCCCACCAAATCGGACCCAGAGTGGCCCCGCCCACCAAATTGTACCCTGAGGGGCCCCACCCACAAAATCGGACCCTCACAAAATTGGACCCTGAGGGGCCCCGGCCACAAAATTGGACCCTGAGGGGCCCCACCCACAAAATCGGACCCTGTGGGGATCCGGCCACAACATCGGACCCTGAGTGGCCCCACTCACAAAATCGGACCCTGAGGGGCCCTACCCACAAAATCGGACCCTGATGGGCTCCAACCACAAAATCGGACCCTGACGGGCCCCGGCCACAAAATCGGACCCTGACAGGCCCCGGCCACAAAATCGGACCCTGAGGGGCCCCGGCCACAAAATCGGACCCTGAGGGACCCCACCTACAAAATTGAACCCTGAGGGGCCCCAACCACAAAATCGGATCCTGAGGGGCTCCACCCACAAAATCGGACCCTCAGGGGCACCGGCCACAAAATCGGAACCTGAGGGACCCCGGCCACAAAATCAGATCCTGAGGGGCCCCAACCACAAAATCGGACCCTGAGAGGCTCCGGCCGCAAAATCGGACCCTGAGGGGCCCCAACCACAAAATCGGACCCTGAGAGGCACCGACCACAAAATCGGGCCCTGAGGGTCCCCGGACACAAAATCGGACCCTGAGGGGCCCCGGCCACAAAATCGGACCCTGCGGGGCCCAACCCACAAAATCGGACTCTGAGGGGCCCCACCCTCAAATCCAGACCCTGAGGGGACCCGGCCACAAAATCGGACCCTGAGGGGCCCCGCTCACCAAATCGGACCCTGAGGGGCCCCACCCACCAAATTGGACCCTGAGGGGCCCCACCCACCAAATCGGACCCTGAGGGGCCCCGCTCACCAAATCGGACCCTGAGGGGCCCCGCTCACCAAATCGGACCCTGAGGGGCCCCGGCCACAAAATCGGACCCTGAGGGGCCCCACCCACAAAATCGGACCCTGAGGGGCCCCACCCACAAAATCGGACCCTGAGGGGCCCCACCCACAAAATCGGACCCTGATGGGCCACACCCACAAAATAGGAGCCTGAGGGATCCCGGCCAACAATTCAAGCCCTGAGGGGCCCCACCCTCAAAATCGGACCCTGAGGGGCCCAACCAACAAAATCTGACCCTGAGGGGCCCCAGCCACAAAATCGGACCCTGAGGGGCCCCAACCACAAAATCGGACCCTGAGAGGCCCCACCCACAAAATCAGACCCTGAGGGGCCCCGGCCATAAAATCAGACCCTGAGGGGCCCCGGCCATAAAATCGGACCCTGAGGGGCCCCGGACACAAAATCATACCCTGAGGGGCCTTACCCACAAAATCAGACCATGAGGGGCCCCACCCACAAAATCGGACCCTGAGGGTCCCCACCCATAAAATCGGACCCTGAGGGGACCCACCCACAAAATCGGACCCTGAGGGGCAAACACCCACAAAATCCGACCCTGAGGGGCCACACCCACAAAATCAGACCCTGAGGGGCCCCACCCACAAAATTGGACCCTGAGGAATCCCGGCAACTAATTCAAATCCTGAGGAGCCCAGGCCACCGAATCGGATCCTGAGGGGCCCCACCCACCAAATCAGACCCTGAGGCCAAAGTGGCCCCTGAGAGGCACCCACATTTAAAACGGATCCTGAGTTGAAAGTCTTGCAGGGGCAGCAGGCAAGTCTCTCTTAAAGGGGCAGCCTGGGCACCATTTCAAACCACTATCTGTACTTCCTTCAGGAAATACACATCTAGTTTTCCAGTTGATTTCCGCAATTAATACAGCCCGAACCGCTACACGCACAGACTCCGTTGAGGTGTCGTTTCGAAGCCAGCGTCCACGAGAGGTGTGCTAAGTATTTTTCGTGTCGATCGGATTTGTAGTTTTTGTGCAATTTGCGTTTGAAAATTTTTTTTCCCGTCATTGGAATGCACTGTCTCCAATGCTTTTCAATGGGAAATTGCAAAACGTGCTCTGAGGCGAAAGAAATAGCAGTTAAGCTCATTGATATGCGCAGGCACACCCAGTTACTATGCCAACGCCTACGAACGTCACATGACGCCCCAAGGACAGAGCTTCTGCCACATAATATCAGCTCTTAAAGCGAAACCCACAGCACAAATGCAAATCTAGCTTCATCACATGACGCATGCCCCTGAGAGGGAATGTCCGTCAAAGTTGATTTAGAAGAAGCCCAGTGAGCCAAACTAGCTCTTAAAGGGCCGACGCGCCAAAGTGATTGTTAAAGGGCCGGTGCACCGAAATGAGTCTTAAAGGGCCGACACGCGAAATCGAAAGCTGAGCCACCCCGGCCTCCAAATCGGAGGCTGAGCCACCCCGGCCTCCAAATCGGAGGCTGAGCCACCCCGGCCTCCAAATCGGATGATAAGCCACCCCGGCCTCCAAATAGGAGGCTGCGCCACCCCAGCCTGCAAATCGGAGGCTGAGCCACCCCGGCCTGGAAATCAGAGGCTGAGCCACCAGGGCCTCCAAATCAGAAGCTGAGCGACCCCAGCCTCCAAAACTTACCCAGAGTGGCCCCGCCCACCAAATCGGACCCAGAGAGGCCCTGCCCACTAAACCGGACCCTGTGGGGCCTCGCCCACCAAATCGGACCCTGTGGGGCCCCGCCCACTAAATCGGACCCAGAGTGGCCCCGCCCACCAAATCGGACCCTTAGAGGCCCCACCCACCAAATTGGACCCAGAGTGGTCCCGCCCACCAAATCGGACCCAGAGTGGTCCCGCCCACCAAATTGAACCCAGAGGGGCTCCTCCCTCAAAATCAGACCCTAAGGGGCCCCACCCACAAAATCAGACCCTGAGGGGGCCCTGCCACAAAATCAGACCCTGAAGGGCCCCAACCACAAAATCGCACCCTGAGGGGCCCCTGACACAAAATCGGACCCTGAGGGGCCCCAGCCACAAAATTGGACTCTGAGGGGCCCAACCCACCAAATCGGACCCTGAGGGGCCCCGGCCAGAAAATTTTACCCTGAGGGGCCCCGCCCACCAAATCGGACCCTTAGAGGCCCCGCCCACCAAATTGGACCCTGAGGGGACCCACCCACCAAATCGGACCCAGAGTGGTCCCGCCCACCAAATTGAACCCAGAGGGGCTCCTCCCTCAAAATCAGACCCTAAGGGGCCTCACCCACAAAATCGGACCCTGAGGGGGCCCTGCCACAAAATCAGACCCTGAGGGGCCCCAACCACAAAATCGGACCCTGAGGGGCCCCTGACACAAAATTGGACTCTGAGGGGCCCAACCCACAAAATTGGACTCTGAGGGGCCCAACCCACAAAATCGGACCCTGAGG
The DNA here is from genome assembly GCF_039654945.1 of Dendrobates tinctorius. Taxonomy (NCBI): domain Eukaryota; kingdom Metazoa; phylum Chordata; class Amphibia; order Anura; family Dendrobatidae; genus Dendrobates; species Dendrobates tinctorius. Next base: position 44,484,719 of record NW_027361690.1, on the reverse strand, counting down.
GGCCCCGGCCAGAAAATTTTACCCTGAGGGGCCTCGCCCACCAAATCGGACCCTTAGAGGCCCCGCCCACCAAATTGGACCCTGAGGGGACCCACCCACCAAATCGGACCCAGAGTGGTCCCGCCCACCAAATTGAACCCAGAGGGGCTCCTCCCTCAAAATCAGACCCTAAGGGGCCCCACCCACAAAATCGGACCCTGAGGGGGCCCTGCCACAAAATCAGACCCTGAGGGGCCCCAACCACAAAATCGGACCCAGAGGGGCCCCTGACACAAAATTGGACTCTGAGGGGCCCAACCCACAAAATTGGACTCTGAGGGGCCCAACCCACAAAATCGGACCCTGAGGGGCCCCGGCCAGAAAATTTTACCCTGAGGGGCCCCGCCCACCAAATTGGACCCTGAGGGGACCCACCCACCAAATCAGACCCTGAGTAGCCCCGCCCAACAAATCGTACCCAGAGGGGCCCTACCCACGAAATCGGACCTAGAGTGGCCCCACCCACAAAATCGGACCCTGAGGGGCCCCAACCACAAAATCGGACCCTGATGAGCCCCGGCTGCAAAATCGGGCCCTTAAGGGCCCCACCCACAAAATTGGACCCTGAGGGGCCCCAGCCACAAAATCGGACCCTGAGGGGCCCCACCCACAAAATCGGACCCTGAGGGGATCCGGCCACAAAATCAGACTCTGAGGGGCCCTGGCCACAAAATCGGACCCTGAGGGGCCCCACTCACAAAATTGGACCCTGAGGGGCCCCACCCACAAAATCGGACCCTGAGGGGCCACACACACAAAATCGGACCCTGAGGGGCCACACCCACAAAATCGGAGCCTGAGGGATCCCCGCCAACAAATCAAGCCCTGAGGAGCCCAGGCCAAGGAATCAGATCCTGTGGGGCCCCACCCACCAAATCAGACCCTGAGGCCAAAGTGGCCCCTGAGAGGCACTCACAGTTAAAACGGATCCTGAGTTGAAAGTCTTGCCGGGGAAGCAGGCAAGTCTCTGTTAAAGGGGCAGCCCGGGCACCATTTCAAACCATTATTTGTACTTCCTTCAGGAAATACACATGTAGTTCTTATTATTATTATTATTATTAAGTTGATTTCTGCAATTAATGCGGCACGAACCGCTACACGCACAGACGCCGTTGAGGTGTCGTTTCGAAGCCAGCGTCCACGAGAGGTGTGCTAAGTATTTTTCGTGTCGATCGGATTTGTAGTTTTTGCGCAATTTGCGTTTGAAAATTTTTTTTCCCGTCATTGGAATGCACTGTCTCCAATGCTTTTCAATGGGAAATGGCAAAACGTGCCCTGAGGCGATTGAAATGGCAGTTGAGCTCATTGATATGCGCAGGCAGACCCAGTTACTATGCCAATGCCTACGAACATCACATGACACCCCAAGGACAGAGCTTCTGCCACATAATATCAGCTCTTAAAGCGAAACCCACAGCACAAATGCAAATATAGCTTCATCACATGACGCATGCCCCTGAGAGAGAATGTCCACCAAAGTGGATTTAGAAGAAGCCAAGCGAGCCAAACTAGCTCTTAAAGGGCCGACGCGCCAAAGTGATTGTTAAAGTGCCGGCGCACCGAAATGAGTCTTAAAGGGCCGACACGCCAAATCGAAAGCTGAGTGACCCCAGGCTCCAAATCGGAGGCTGAGCCACCCCGGCCTCCAAATCGGACCCTGAGTGGCCCCACCCACAAAATCGGACCCTGAGTGGCCCCACCCACAAAATCGGACCCTGAGGGGCCCCGGCCACAAAATCGGACCCTAAGGGGCCCCAACCACAAAATCAGACCCTGAGAGGTCCCAACCACAAAATCGGACCCTGAGGGGCCCCAACCACAAAATCAGACCCTGAGAGGTCCCAACCACAAAATCGGACCCTGAGGGGCCCCGGACACAAAATCGGACACTGAGGGGCCCCAACAAAATCGGACCCTGAGGGGCCTCGGCCACAAAATCGGACCCTGATGGGCCCCGGCCACAAAATCGGACCCTGAGGGGCCCCAACCACAAAATCGGACCCTGAGGGGCCCCAACCACAAAATCAGACCCTGAGGGGTCCCAACCACAAAATCGGACCCTGGGGGCCCCGGACACAAAATAAGACCCTGAGGGGCCCCGGCCAGAAAATCGGACCCTGAGGGGCCCAACCCACAAAATCAGACCCTGAGGGGCCCCGGCCAGAAAATCGGACCCTGAGGGGCCCCGCCCACCAAATTGGACCCTGAGGGGCCCCACCCACCAAATCGGACCCTGAGTAGCCCCGCCCACCAAATCGGACCCAGAGTGGCTCCACCCACCAAATCGGACCCTGAGTGGCCCCACCCACAAAATCGGACCCTGAGGGGCCCCGGCCACAAAATCAGACCCTGAGGGGCACCAACAACAAAATCAGACCCTGAGAGGTCCCAACCACAAAATCAGACCCTGAGGGGCCCCGGACACAAAATCGGACCCTGTGGGGCCCCGGCCACAAAATCGGACCCTCAGGGGCCCAACCTACAAAATCGGACCCAGAGGGGCCCCACCCACAAAATCGGACCCTGAGGGGCCACACCCACAAAATCTGACCCTGAGGGGCCACACCCACAAAATCGGACCCTTAGGGGCCACACCCACAAAATAGGAGCCTGAGGGATCCCGGCCAACAATTCAAGCCCTGAGGAGCCCAGGCCAAGGAATCAGATCCTGAGGAGCCCCACCCACCAAATCAGACCCTGAGACCAAAGTGGCCCCTGAGAGGCACTCACAGTTAAAACGGATCCTGAGTTGAAAGTCTTGCAGGGGCAGCAGGCAAGTCTCTCTTAAAGGGGCAGCCGGGTACGATTTCAAACCACTATCTGTACTTCCTTCAGGAAATACACATCTAGTTATGTTGTGTTATTTCCGAGACCCTAATACATCCAAAATGAACACAAAATGTGATGCAGGCCCTTTTTGGCTGAATTATATATGGCTGGTTAAAAAGACAATTGACATTTTATTACTGATGTTATAGTTCATATACAAGTTGAGCAAGCCATGTCTCTTCTATTATCCCTTCATATACGCGTCTACTATAAGGGGCAGACAGTGTAATGTGGTTTGTATTATAGATCTAACTAACCCTTAACTCCAGGACACATTATGCATGTGTTGGAATAGAAAACACTTTTGCTGAGGGTCTTTCACTTAAACCGCAACCTCTTCTTGACTGAGAGATTTCTCATTTTTGCGCTTTTCTATTTTCCACCTTTTTTTCCCAAGAAGCAGTCTGCCATTGTTTTTTTCAAGTTTCCTTTTTACAGCATTCATTGTGCGACACAAATGACCTGCCTACATGCTTTTTGTCAGTATGATTACAATGATGGCAGAATTGTATAATTTTTCTTATATTTCATTTGCTAAAGCCATTCAGAACTCTTTCAACTTTTCTGTTTTGATGGTGCTCTGTGATCGGTATTTTTTTTTTTGGCATGAAGAGCTGACATTTTTACTCACATTATTTTATGGTACATACAGTGTTTTGATTGCTTTTTATAAAAAAAGTTGGGAAGTTGTGGCAGGCAAAAAAGGCAATTCTGGTGTTTTCATTATTGTTTTCTGTATTTGCTTTCCAGATTATAGTCATTTTATATTTTAATATATTGGCTTTTTACAGAGGTTGCCAAAACCAAACATGGATATTTTTTTTCATTTTTCAAATTTTGTTATTTTTGAACTGGATAAAAAAGGGGCATAAAAAACATTGTTTCAATATTTCTTACTTTATTTTTTATCCCTTAGGGGACTGGATTCTGCGATCATTTGATTGCCTGTTCTGTATACTGCAATACCATAGTCTTCCACTATTATTCTACCACCACACTATCAGTATTTACTCAGTATTTCATATCAGTATTTGTTTTTCAAATAATTTTTATTAATTTTTCATAAGGGAAGGAAGGGTGAACAAAAAAGAAAAGGGAATAATATAAAACTTAGAGAACTCTTTTATAATAGATGCTTTGCAAAACATGTTATACAATATACTTCGTAAACATTAAACATTTTACTGTTGTATTTATCTTAATAGTATTAAACTAAAGAATAAACTAACCTAACACTACTACCAATCCAGACTTAAAGCTTAACCTGAGTCGCATTCCTGTAGGAACCATAAGCAGCTTATTGTAACTACAAAAATTTTGAGTTCCACCGAGCCCACTTTGTGTGGTATTTATTCAAAGAGTTGCTATTAAAAGCAAATCTTTCTTCTGTAGAGCTATGGAAATGTAATGTGTCTAGAATATCTGAGAAGGAAGGGATATCTGATTTTTTCCAAAAAAATGCTAATGAATTTTTTATAGTTAGAAAGATGTGAATCATTATATATTTGGTTGAAGGATTGATACTCTCCAGATCTAAAGAGAGAAGTACCATCTGCGGGGTTACAGTAATTTCACTATCATGTAAAGTATTAATATGGATTTTGACTTCATTCCAGAGGATTTTTAGTTTTGGACAGCTCCAAAAGATATGATATAAATTGCCAGGGTTTCCACATCCTCTCCAACATTGGGATGAGATCTCCTGATTAATATGGGATAGCCGTATAGGCGTATAGTACCATCTATTCATTACTTTATAAAAGGACTCCTGCAAGGCCATAGAAATAGTAGACTTATAGGTATGCCTAATGGCGTACTCCCATTGTTCTGGTTGAACTATAATATTTAAATCAAGCTCCCATTTGTGCATATAATTGTTTTTTGAAAAGGATGTATCTTTGTTAAAATGTGAGTAGATATTTTTAATACTCCATTTAAACTGATGATTAATATTAACTAGTAATGAAGAGACAATTTCCAGATTCTTAGCCCTGCTGCGTAACAGCTTTTTTATATTTTCTTTTACCGTGAAAAAAGAATATATTTCTGACGAGGGCAGATGATATTTGGATTTAAGCTCACTAAAAGTACTAAACTCTTTCCCATCCCATAAGTCTCCAACTTTTTTTATGCGTACCTCATCCCAGGTATCTGGTATTGAGAAATTGTAAATCTGGGCCAAGAAGGAGAGAGGGAGTCTTCTAATCATATCCTCCTTATTCTCTTTCCTATGTAGCTTAGTCAGAATGTTCCAGGCCGAGAATATGGCCTGGAGGATTGGATGGTGGTGCTCCTTCTGCCGAGATTCCAATAAGTAACTGAAAAGAAGTTTTGGAATGGAATTATAATTTATTTGGGCTCTTTCTATATCCAGCCATGCCGGATGCGAACTCTCTTTGAACCAATCCTGACTGAGTTTGATGAGTGTCGCTTGGTAGTATGACCAGATATTGGGCAAAGCGAGTCCGCCATGTCTCTTTGTTTTGTATAAAATATCCGCTGCAATCCTTGCCTTTTTATTTTTCCATACAAAGAGCTGAATTAAAGTCTGAATTTTTGTTATAAACGAGACATGTATGTTTAAAGGGATAGTTCTAAATAAATAAAGAATTTTTGGTAAGATGAAGACCTTTACCACTAAAATTTTTCCTAGTAGGGTCAGGTCGTGAGTTTTGAATCTATGGAAATCTTTGGAAATAGTTTTAATAAGGTTATCTATATTGGTGGGGATAATGGATTTAAGTTTAGTGGTAATAGTGATACCCAAATAAGTAATTCCCTTTTCTTCCCATACAAAATTGGATTGCTTTTTGATTTTTTCAATTACCGTGTTATTTAGATTGAAGGGTAGAATTTTTGATTTCTCTGCATTGATCTTAAAGTAAGAAACTTTTGAGAATCGGTCTAGGACCTGGGTCAAAGCTTTTATTGAGTTTATTGGATCTGAGATTGAAATGATAAGGTCATCAGCAAAAAGTGTTATCTTATGCTGACATTGCTGTGTTTTGATGCCAGATATAGAATTATGACTCCTAATTTTTTCAGCCAGGGGCTCAACCGCAAGGGCAAATAGTAAGGGTGATAAAGGACAGCCCTGTCTAGTGCCATTTGAGATGTGGAATTGCGTAGAGAGATGGTTGTTAATATAAATTCTTGCATTCGTTTGAGAAAACAGGGAAAAGATTGAGGAGATAGATTTATTATCAGAGCCAAAATTAAATAAAGAAGTTTTTAGATACTGCCAATTCAGTCTATCGAATGCTTTTTCTGCATCTAGACTTACGAGCATAGAGGGGATGTTTGATGTCTTTATCAGATTAAGCAAATTTATAATTCTTCGCGTCCCATCTGAGGCCTGCCTGCCCGAAATGAAGCCAATTTGGTCTTTTCTAACCAGGTAAGGTATGATATTTTTTAGACGCTCTGCAAGGACTTTGGCATATAACTTAATATCACCATTTATTAGCGATATGGGTCTGAAATTTTGGACTTTTTCCATGTCTCCAGTATCTTTTGGTATCATTATTATAGATGCTTCCAACATGTCTGCAGGGAATGCTCCTAAATTCGAGGCATGGTCGAAAAGGGTTTTCAAATGAGGTGAAATAATATCTGAGAATATTTTAAAATATTCGTTTATAAACCCATCTGGGCAGGGAGACTTCAGTGATTTAAGTTTGGTTATAGTGCCTGCTATTTCTTTCACACTGAAAGGTGAATTTAATAGCTCTAAATCTTAGGGAGTTATCTGTGGAAGGTTTAGATCAGAGAAGAAAGAGTCTATGGCAGCTTGATCTGAGCTAGGCATTGCAGAGTCAGACTTTAGACTATAGAGCTTGCTAAAATATTCTGCAAATACATCTGCAATGTCCGAAGGATGGTGTTTAAGATCTCCTGAGGAAGATCAAATTTTCTCTATTCTCCTATGTATGCGTTCTTGCTTTAGTTTGTTAAGCATGCATCTAGTTGGCTTATTCGTGGACGTATAAGCATTAGATTTGGATGCCCGAATAATTGAGTCATACTCTGTTAAGAGTTCCGCCCTAAGTTCCTGCCTTAGCTTCATCAGTTCTAAGTGAATGGCATGAGATGGATAGTCAGATTTATTTTGTTGATCCTCTTTTATTTTTATTTGAGATTGCAGGTTGGAAATTTTTTCCCTTCTTTTTTTTTTATGCCTAGCTGAAAGTTGCATTAAGCAACCTCTAATGACCGCTTTGTGCGCTTTCCATAGTATAAATGGGTCAACATCTGATGAGGAGTTTTCAAGGAAGTAGTTATCAATAGTATTCCTAATTATCTCTCTATATTCTGGGATTTTTAGCAATGTCAGGTTGGTTTTCCAAAGAAATGTATTTTTTATCGGGGGACCTAGAATAAATTCCCCCATAACTGGGGAGTGGTCAGAGAATGATTTGTTTAGTATTTCAAGCTTTTTGAATTGAGGTAATGAGAAAATATTAGTTAAGAAGAGATCAATTCTGGACGATGTTTTATGCACATCTGAATAATGTGTAAATTCTCGTGAGGTTGAATTGAGACATCTAAAGACATCGAAAAGTTCATTTTGGGTGATCCAGTTATTTAGAGTTGGAGCCAAATGACGTACGGTAGACGAGGAATCCATATTTCCATTTGGCACTATATTGAAATCCCCTACTATTAGTAGCTCTCCCCTCTTGGCGGCTTCTATTTTTTTAATAAGTTTATTAAAGAAGGGAAATTGTCTCTTACTTGGAGCATACACATTGACTATTGTACATATTTTACAATTTAGGCTGCAAATCAGGATGTGGAATCTACCCTGAGGATCAATCTCCTCACTGATCAGTTGGAATGGGATATCTTTGCTTATAATTGTGATAACTCCTGCCCTTTTTTTGTCATTAAGTGATTTGTACATGTGGGGGTAGTTTTTGTGTTGGAAGTAAGGGTGGCCATCCCTGGCTAACTTGACCTCCTGGAGGCAAATAATATCAGCCTGTGTTTGTTTTATCTCTTTCCAAGTGGCAAAACGTTTGTACGGGCTATTTAAGCCTCTAACGTTGTATGATAGAATTTTTACTTTCATATTTGCTGCCTACGTTCCTACAAGTTATAAATTACAGTCTGGATGTGAACAATCAAAGAAGAATATCAAAGACTTTCTTAACTAAGCCTAAACCTGCTCAGTAATATTTCTAACAAAACTTTGTTCAACTCGAGTAGAGCTCTCCTGAGGGATCACACCTCCAGTGAGACCTCTCTCTAGTTTGGGGGAACAAACAAGAATTGTGGCAAAGAACCCGCCCAGTCACCCCAACACTATACGTAATAAGACCAAAGGCATGTAGACCATACCTACAAACAGATTAAGGCATAGTGTTCATCCCTTATCTTTGTGGGCTAGTTCTTCTTGGAGGTAGTGTACAAAGTCTAAACCCTCTTCTATTGTAAAGAGAGGGATATTTTTTCCCTTGTGCCAAATCAGCAATTTAGTCGGGAATCCCCATCTATAGGGAGTTCCCAGATCTCTAAGTTTGGACGTTACTTCTCCAAAAGCCTTTCTAGCCTCCATTGTGGCTTTTGAGAAATCCGAGTAAATTTTGAGGTTGTTATATGGAGGTGGGAAGGACCCCTTTTCTCTAATGGATTTCAAGATTAGTTCTTTCGTTTGGAAAAAATGTAAGCGCAAGATAGTATCTCGCGGTTTGTCAGCGGCGATGCCTCGTGGACGCGGCAGCCTGTGGATCCTGTCTATAGTGAGCTGTAGCTCAGATAGAGAAGGAGCTGTTTTTTTAAAAAGGGACTTGGCATAATCTGCAAGGTCATTCTGCAAGACATTTTCAGGGATTCCCCTGATCTTAATATTGTTTCTTCTGCTCCTATCTTCTAAGTCAGTTATTTTTGATCTCAGGGATAGGAGCTCCATTTTTAATTCCAAATTTTCTTTTGCCAGGGATTCTGATTTATTTTCCACTTTTATTATTCTTGCCTCATTGCTTTCAAACCTCTGTGTGAAGCTCCTACATACGTCTTGTAGGGAGTCTTTGTTCGCCTCAAAGCCGAGTCTAATAGACTCGGTCAGGGCTTTGCAGAAATTAGCTATGAATCCCTCAGTAGCTACCTTGTTCGATGTCAAAAACTTATCAAAATTGATTGGTAAAAATGAAGGATCTGCCAAGTCAGTAGACTCCGGGCACCCCCTTTTTGGTTGTGGTTTAGTAGGACTATGGTTGGGGGAGCAACTATGCGACGCACAGGTTGAACCCATTGCTCGAGGGCTGCCTCCCAAAGCTGCCTCCTCTGGTCCCATCCTTTTATATGACTTAGAGCTGTCCATCTCCTCCTCCAAAGATATCTGCCCCCCTACATTAATATCTATAGAGCATGCGTTTTGTGGGGGACCATGTGTCTCATTTTGAGATTTTGGGTCCAGAGGTCTTTGGTCCAGCCCTTTTTGTATTACTTTACTTTAAGATGTCATATATAAATTTTTTTTGAGGGTGTTAGAGGTCATATTTCCTTTTTTTATAGGAGATCTGGACCTAAAGGAGTTAATAGATTTTAAAGAATCTGATGTTGGACTTGTATTATTGGGACCCCTGAATTTTGAAGCCCTAGCAGTGGAGGAGTCCCTCTATTTTGTGGATTTAACTCTATTGGCCCCAGTTTCCATTTACAGGGCTCCTGTCGCAGGTTCACAGTATGAGCTATTTTATAGGGTCTTCCTTCTGAAAGCAATTTAGCAAGTCACAGTCCTAGAAATCTTATAGTTCCAACAGTACATTAAACCCCACATATAATTCCTAGGAACTCAATGGTTTTCTTCAGAATAAATGTTTTGACCACTGCGGGAGGGGATTATTACTTATTTCGCTTATTAGGAGAAAGCAATCCTACAATAAGTAAGTTAGTCACTGTATATGTAAAAAGGCACTATATAAGTACTATAATAACAGTTCAGTTCGAAGAAATTAGAAGGACTTCAATGTTATCCTTCTGCAACAGATGGCAGTGTTGTAAATAATATATTTCTCTATTTAACTGCTTGATCTATTAAGCACATATATGTAAATATGCCAGGGACGATGAGGAGTTCATAGAATATATGAATTCAACACAGTATGGCTGTGTTATACTAGTTATCTCAGTCCAGTTATATCGCTGACCTCTGGCTCACGCTGAATCAGGCTGATTTCTGCCTCCCAAATCAGTTCCTATGTATCTCCTAACCTACCTCAGGGTCACCAGTTTTAATTGTATGGTTTATCAATCACTGCCTGACCCTAGGTTTAACAATAGAAATGTACTCTGAAGCAGCCAAGCTGTTTCACCTTCTGTTTATTTACAGGGGATTAATGTCAGTCTCTCAGTTATGCCTCTGCTGCTGCCACTCACAGCTCTCTGGTCCTTATTCAGCAGGTGTCACCGCCATTTTCCTGCCTTATGTCTGGTCTCTGGCTTCTCCTTTTGTCTTGCCGTGCTCAGTGTCTCCAGAGCACTGCTTTCTTCCACAGGTCCCTCCGTCCTTTCTTTACCACAGACCCGACTCACAGCCGCTTGCTGGATCTTGTTGCTTCGTCGCCACTGCGTGTGAGGTAATTCTGCGTGTGAGGTAATTCCCTGTCAGCTGGTGAGCAGGCTTTTCCCGCCGCTTCTTTTCTCTCACCACTGCCAACTTCAGGGGTCTGTAACTCTATAAATAGCTCCTCAAATTCTCTGGAAATGGAGGTAGATGGTCCTCAGGGGTATGTGAATATTTTTTTCAGGTACTCTGGGGTAAAGGTCTTCTGTTGCACCGTGATTGGGATGACTGTACAGGAGCCCAGCGCTCAAGCTGCCACCATCTTCAGCGCTCAAGCCACGCCCCTTCATATCAGTATTTGTAAGCCAAAACCTGGAGTGGGTCAAACATGCAGAATTGTTGCACTTGTTTCTTTTAGGCTGGTTTCACATTAGCGCTTTTGTGCGCAGCGCATCTAGCGCAACCGTGCGCATGCACCTATGTTTAACATGGCGGGCGCATGGTCTTGCGCACGTTAGCGTTTTCGCGCGCATACACTTTTTTGTCTTTCGCCCCAGGCGCGCCAGACGCAACATGTTGCATTTTTTAGTCCGCCCTGTCTCGTCAAAACAACACATGCGCATGCTTGCGCACGGAATGCACAAAAACAACACATTGCAGTCTATGGTAACGCGTGCATGCGCATGGTCTTGCGCACATGTGCGCTTTTGCGCGCATGCGTTTTTTTAGGTAAATAAGTCTGGAATGTGGTCTAGAGACTGGAAAACCACTCCCAAAAACCAAGGTGCTAAAAGATTGTGTGGGCACTGGAGTTCCCCAATACTCTACAGACTGCTGCAAGAGTCACAACCCTAATAACCCAAAGCTGTACCAATGTAAGTATAAAACCTAATGTCTGGCTGAATTTTGAATACATTTCTATGTACTTATGTCTCTTTTTTTTATTGCAGCATGTCTTCTTCATCTGGTGAAGAATATGTCCCCGGGACAGGGCAAGAGGCACAAGAAGTGAGTACCATGCTTCCCTATGGATTGGTAAAAAAAATATACACATGTGGCTAATTTTTTTTGTTTAATTTTCAGACCTCATCCTCCACCACACCACCACCACCGGAGGAACGGCAGGAGCAGCAAGGCCCAGTGCGGGCGGGAAAATGGAATGTAAGTACAGACGGTCTTTTTTTTTTTATTGTCATTACCTTTTTATGCCTTTTTTTTCATCTTCATTTATTGGTTTAATTTTGTTCTGTATTTTTGTCAACTTTTTGTTTGGGAATTCCTCTGCTTGTTTTTTTTTTTTTTTCAAGTTGATTTCTATGCTTGGTTTTTGTTTTTGTTTTTTTGGAACTGTATTGAAATAATTTTATCTGTTTTTGTTTTTTTTTATGTTTTTTGGTAATTTTTTATTATTATTTTTTGGTAATTTTCCTGCTGTTATTTTTTGGTTCTTTTTTTGGTACGTTTTTTTTTATGTTAATTTCTATGCTGGTTTATTTTCTAGGTTTTTTTGGTAATCATTTCTTAATGTATTTTTTTAACATTTTCATGCTGTTTTTTTTTCTGTGTTTTTTATTCATGCTTTTTTTGCTTATATTTTCATTTAAATAATTTTTTTTTTCATGGCTGGTTTATTTTATATATTTTTAATTTTAAAATTGTCTTTCTTTTCTAGGCTCCACAACGGGAGGAGGACCTCGCCCTGGACAATGACGAGCTCATCCGTCTAGTCCAGGAGCGAGTCCCGCTGTGGGACACCCATCACCAACTGCACTCGGACAACGTGGTGATCCGGCGGCTCTGGAACGAGGTGGCCGCATCGCTGATGGATGGCTGGGACAACGCCTCTCCCCGGGTCCGCAAGGATATTCGTAAGTATATAAATGCAGTGTGATGCAGCAGTGATCTTGGCCGGGATCACCCAACTGTGTGTGATGCTAGTAACTCCATGGAATACTCTTATTTTTTTTTTTGTTTTTACCCACAGTGAACAAAGTCAGAACCCGTTGGCGCTCGATGAAGGACCGCTTCAGCAGGGATATCCGTCAGGAGAAGCAGGTTCGCAGTGGTGCTGCGGCAAGGACCGTCACGAAATACAGATATCATCGTGCCTTGGCATTTTTAAGACCGGTCCTTGCCTCCCGAACGTAAGTATTTTCTAGTTGTATTGTGTTTTATTCTGTGCTTTTCTATTCCACAGGAGTTGGCAATTGTTAATTTATGGTAGTAATTTCTTTCTTTTCTTTTCACAGCACCTGGAGAATCACCCAGCAACCTGGGCCCGAAGCGGTCCTTCATCAAGCTGCCCCGGACCCGTCCCAGCCATCCATCAGCGAGGAAGCACCTTGCAGGTCTGCACCACAGTCATCTGGAGACCAGGAAGCTGGTCGCTCAGGTGTTCCCCTGTCCCAGGTCTCTGCCACTGGTTTTGCGGGCACTTCCCGCCAGCAGCGGCAGAGGACCTCGGACAGGCCTGTCATGCCCGAGTTCGTTGAATTGAGCTCGGTCTTTCAGAGTAGCCTCAAGGCACTCTCCGATAGACTTGAGAGTGGTTTCCTCCTTTTGGACCAACGCTACAAGTCTATCAAGAGTCGCCTTGAGCGCCTGGAAGTCGACCTCGCCAGACCAGCGCATCATTTCTATACACAAATAGCTCGGGACACGGCAGAACACCATACCCCTGAACTCCAGTTGACTGTCATGCAGGCCTGCAACAATGCTTTTATGCAGGCTATGCAGCAGAGTAGGTATATGCAGCAGTCAGCGGTGGCATTTCCACCGTTGCCACCGCTGACTCGATTCACAGCATTACCTACTTCTGCTGCATATCACTGCACGGCTACCACACTTCCAAGCCACGCCGGACACCAATATACCACCCCAAGTCTGAGTGCAGCTGGACACTTCCCCGCCAACACCATGCCAAGCACTGCTCCTGCCTGGCCCACCACTGCTGCCGCCACCACCACCACCACCGGATGGCGCGTCATCGCCACCCCTGCCTGGAGCGCCACCAACACCAGCACCACCACCCGGAACACCACCCCTGACTGGGGCAACACCGCTGCCACCACCATCACCACCACCGGGAGGACCACCCCGGTATGGACCGCCACCGCCACCACCACGCCTGCATGGACTGCCACCACCACCACCACCTCTGAGCAGCATCAGCTGGGGGACCTGCATTCACTATTTACGGCCCCTGCCAGGACATCCACCACCACCACCAGCATGCTACAGCAGCTACAGGATCCTGGCAGGCGGTCCACAAGCTCCAGGCGGTCCCCCAGCTCCAGCCGGTCCACGGCCTCCAGGCGGTCCACAGGCTCAAGGCAGTCCCCGGGGTCGAGCCAGTCCTCAGGCTCCAGGCGCTCCAGGCAGGACAGCAGCACGCCGACGGGCCACCATCATAAAAAAAAAAGAGGAGGACTCTAACTCTCCCTACTCCCTCACCTCCCACTTCCCAACTTTCCTTGCCTCCGCTGCCTTCCCCCACTTCTTTGGTTCCTCCTTCCCCTAGAACCCCTTCCTCCACCCTAAGCCATTCCTCATCCCTCCACACCCCCCAGTTTCGACCAACTGACCCCAAGTAAAAAAAATTTTTTTTTAAATCTTAAATTCTTTTATTTAAATAAAGTTTAACGTTTGATTTGAAAATATTGTTTGGTTATTGTGTCTTTCGCGCCTGCACACACTGCGCTGTACACTTTGTTTTTGACACCTCAAAGCTCCAGTACTGACACATGTTTCTTGTGTCAGTCCTGGAGCAATGTGATGTCAAAAACACAAATATATGACTTGTATTTTCATCCACCAGGCACTTCAGTCTGCTAATATTGGTCAGACTGATGGTGAAGGGTGCAAGGCATATCTATTCTCACCTTTCCAGGTGTCATAAAGAGTGAATTGAGGATGGTGTGTTTTGCCCATCCCCATTTCACTCTTTGTGACACAAGGCCAGGGGATCCTAGATACCTTGTTATGAACCACATCATCTATACAGTCTGTGGCAAATAGACTGAATAGATGATGGAGAAATTACAGGCCATATCTACAAATACCCTGGCCTGGTGTCATAACTATTTAGCACACCTGGCCAGGTGAGTATACCTATGAGTTGTAATCTGCACCGTCGCTTCAGTCTTCATTATCTATTGCACAGAGACTGTAGAGATGCTGGAGGTTAACTCCTATGTGTATTCACCTGGCCAGGTGTCCAAAATTTCTGAAGTCAGGATGTGTTTTTTGAGGGCATCATCAATTCATCATGACACCAGGCCAGGGGATTGTAAAAGTTGTATAAACCTTTATCATCTCTCCAGTCTGTGTTCGACAGTGGAGATACTAAAACTAATAGTTTTAATCACATGGTCAGTTATCAGACAGAGTATACTTAGGCCAGGTGATATAAATATTAGTTGTATTATCTACACCTTCTCGCCAATATGCCTTATGAACACGGACTGGAGAAATGAGGAAGGTCATACAACTTTTATATGTAGGGTCACCTGGTCAGGAGTCCTAGTAAAGTCAGGAAGCACAGCATCCTGATTTCACTGGACACCTGGGCAGGCGAGTAGTGGAGTGTATTAAGACACAGTACACTGGGTACAGGAAAAAAACAAAACGGTATTTTATTATTAACAAACAACAAAGCTATTACATCATTTGATCCTGCCATGCTACACGACCCACATCGGATAAGAAGAAGTCCGCAAATTGGTCCCTCATTTGGGCAACTTCGACTGATGACCGAAGAGGATGCTGATTAAAATCTGGCAAAGGGTTGGCAGCAGGTTCATCCATGTCAAAGATCGGCCGCTCCTTTGCCATAACAAAATTGTGCAGAACCACGCACGCCTTCACCACCTCATCCACTGTTTCAAGTTTGAGATTGATGGCGGTGCTGAGAATTCGCCATCTGGACACTAGAATGCCAAAGGCGCACTCTACAGTCTGGCGTGCCCTCGTAAGCCTGTAGTGGAATACTTTCTTGGAGTGGTCCAAGTCACGGCTGGAGTACGGCTTCAGCAGGTTTTGGCACATCTGAAATGCCTCATCCCCAACCACTACAAATGGCAGTGGTGGAGCTTGGGTTTGGGGAAGAGACCGTGCCAGTGGAAAATTGAACTGGTTGCCATACAACCTCCGGCCCATATCAGAGTTTTTAAAAGTCTGGGAATCGTTGCCCCGTCCGAATGCCCCTATGTCTACCCCCACAAACCGGCAGCCTGCATCCGCAATGGCCATGAGTACTGTCGAAAAGTACTTCTTGTAGTTGTAGTACTCAGAGCCACTTCTTGCGGGTTTTGTGATGCGGCTGTGCTTCCCGTCCACCGCTCCTAGGCAGTTCGGGAAATTGCAGACTGCCCAGAATTTGTCCGCTATTTGAAGCCACTTTTCGGCGGTGGGCAAGGGCAGAAACTCCGGACACAGAACATCCCACAGAGCGCTGCAGGTGTCGGCAACAATCCCGGAAAAAGTGGAGATTCCCAGCCGGTACTGGAAATGCAGGGATGAAAGACTCTCTCCAGTTGCCAGGAACCTGCAAAACATAAAAAGAAAAAAAAATTATATTTCTGTGTATGGTATTAATAAAAACACTGAAAATAAAAATACATGGCATAACTATTTTGCATGGTTTTTTAAAACAACATAGCAGAAAAATATTTTATAAAGGCTTATGATTAGTACATGACAGAAGAGAAACCATTATGCAAAAAAGCAATTTCCCAAAAATAATGTTAAAATTCATTACCAAAAAACACAGAATTTTTTAGCCAACCAAAAAAAAAAAAAAAAAAAAAATGCAAACATAAAAACATTACATACCGTAGGGTGACGAGGAGCCTTTCTTCGGGAGGAATGGCACGCCGGAGCTGAGTGTCCCGTCTGCGGATGATTCCTTCAACCATACCAAGCAAGTCCAGGAAGCTTTGCTGGGACATCCGGGTATACTCTGCAAATTTCTCCTGGTTTTCCTGGAGCTCACTGTACAGCGTGTGATACGCTCCACGGCTTTCCCGGAGTTCAATTATTGGATGCCTCCAAAACCGACGCCGCTGCCGTCTATGCTGTCTCTCCCTCTCCCTTTGTTGCTGGCAAGAAAAGGCATACGCCTGAGACAGTGCAGTGTCAAGATCTAACTTGAATCGGAAATTATCCAGACGCAGGTCCATCTTGACACCGGAAACAGCAGCAAAATCTGAGGAATTCATATAACAGGGTCTATATAACATTCCAATAACACACACCCACTGGTGTCCCATTGGTGTACTCTTTCTATTGTTTTTAAAGGAATGTGAACTGTCACGCCTAGAAACGCATGCGTCAAAAAAACGCATGTAAAACGCAAGAAACGCTGCGTTTTTTTGACGCACCAGCGAATGCATGACGCTTAAAAACGCGCGTTTGTATTGCATTTGCATGCGTTTTTCGTTGCGTTTTTTATGCGCACGATGCGCTGCGCAAAAAAACGCTAATGTGAAACTAGCCTTACACCTTGTCCTCTGATTGTTCCTCACCTGGTTTTGTCTTACAAATGCTGAGAAAAAATACTGAACAAATACTGATAGTGTGGCCGTAGCCTTAGTGAAATTTCTGTAGACTTACAGCTGTGGCTGCCATAAAACACATTGACTCCAGGTAATCTCATTGCAGAAGTGGAAGTGTTAAGGTAATCGGAAGAATTGCACTATTAAATCCCAATATTTACATGCTACTGTCAGAAGATGAGTGGTAGATGGCAACTTTGTATTCCAGCTAGCAACCACCATGCACAGACTGACTTAGCTCCTGAGCCCGCTCCATATATCCAGACCAAACGTAGGGCATATTAGTGCAGTGCTGGAATAAACATTCATTTCTCGATTAACGGACTGTGGAAGCAAGACGAAAATCAGCCAACAAATGAGCAAAACACTCGTTCATTGGGTGAAATGGTTTTTAAACCTACCTAGATATCATTGTCCTTGGCAGCACAATGCCCTATGTAAACAGAAAAAGTGCTTACGAGAACAATGATTTTCTATGTGCATAGAGCAATAATGTTAACGATCTGTATTGCACCTGTATGAGCTGAATCAAGCTCTGCTCCCTTCCCATGTGGCTGTAGAGGTGGTAGGACGGACTAGGGGGGTGATCCCTCGTTATACCGCGCAGAGACGTACAGAGACAATTGGAGGCAACATTCGGGTACAACAGGTCCAGGTTTATTCGCTTGCCGTCCGCCTGACGGCCTCTGAAGTATACCGCACTTCACTTCAATTCACTTAACTTTCCTGGGCCTCCGTTTCTAGGCCCGCTTTACACACCGTACCTTAGCACCAGGGAAGTACATGCACGTACCGTCCCTACTTCACCTGATGACGCTACTGACAGGTCCGTCACTGTGGCCGCCTTAGGCCCGTACACCTACAGTAATTTTACTGGTCAGACGTCTTCTTCCACACGGTATGTTTCACCTCTGTCTCGTCCTTTTTGCGGTACTTTCCTGTCAGGACCACCCCCTGACGTTCTCTCTCCTCAGTCCCCCTGGTCTGGATTCTCCTCACAGCGCACAGACTGTCGCAGTCCTCCTGTCACTGGAGCTCCCCCTGGGGACTGGAACCTTCTGGAACCCTCCCTCAGTATTTATAGCTCTCCCGGTCCCCTGTCACTGTAACCCCGCCCCCATGACCAACGGTTTCTAAAGCCCTAAGCTGATGTCAAGTCCTTTGCTCACACTCTTCCCTGCTATCTAATGGTCAACCCAAGGTACTGCACGTCCACTACACTTTCCTAGCTGTTTCCCCACTGTAATAACTGACACCTACCTACACTGTGCAAACCTTTCCTTCTTCACTCTGACTAGTCCGTCCGTCCGTCAGGTCACCTTCCCTACATGGCCACCACCCTGAGCTGTACTCCACATTGGGTTTTACAAGTAGTTTGGCAAGTCCCTGTGGCATCATCTCCCCTGTGTCTCTTGAGGCCTAGTTAGAGACAGTTAGAGAAGCATGTGTCTTAGTATTGAAACTCAAGAGTTTAGTTGTTGTTTGGAGTGCTCCACCATCTCGCATAGTCTCTCACAGTGGTATGCAGTTTGTTACCAGGTTCTGGGGGCAATCTGCAAGAATTTAAGGATCTCTTTGGACTTCTCAGCTTATCAGTGATCACTCCCAAGCAAGGGGCAGACTGAGAGAATCAATCAGTTCATGGAGCAATATTTATGCATTTTCTTCAAGTCCCATCAAAATAATTGGTTGTATTTGCTTTCTTGGACTGTATTCGAGCATAACAATTCAGTTTAAGAGTTTTCTGGGAAATCTACGCTTGTTACAGTGTATGGTAAAGAACCTCAACTTTCCCCTGCTAATTGAACCTAAAAGTCTTTTCCATTGTGAATATCATGTCTCAGGTCCTTCATAACATTTGGATTGAAGTACAACGCAATTTTGCTGCAGCCGAAGTAAAAGAAAAGACACCGTTGACTTGTTCCCAACACAGATAAGGTTTGGCTTTTTACCAAAAGCATGTGTTTAAAGACTCACTGGAAAATGTTTAGACATAAATTAATTGGCCTATTCCAAATTATTAAGCAAATTAATCTGGTCACTTACCGTCCAAAACTACCTCCTGAGCAAAAAAATAACTAATTTCATGTCTCTGTACTGGTTCTCAATAAAGTCTCTCCTACTGCCAAGATACTTCCTACTTCTGCCACTGATCTAGACACGTAGTGTGACATCAAACAAATTCTGAAATGGAAGAAGTTTTATGGAAATCTCTTCTACTTCATTGACAGGAAGGGATATAATCCAGAGGAGAGAAGCTAGGTACCCAAAAAGTAATGCTACAATCTTTCTCAAGAGATTTCATGCTAAGCATTCTCTTTCTATCCCTGACTGTCGAGAGGGGTCCAAAAAAGGGTATACTTTTCTGCACCAGACACAGCTTCCTTCCATTGTGGCTACTACTTTTTCCTGTGCACCACATTGGGTTTTACAAATCATCTGGCGTGTCTCTGTGATATCATCTCTCTGGGCCTCTTAGGCTGAGTTCACACGTGGCGTTTTTTTCGCGTTTCCGCGGCGGTTTTAACCGTGCGATTTTGCCGTGAAAACGCGAAAAATAAGCATCCCATGCATTCCTATGGGATTCCGCAATGCTGTGCTAATGCTGCGGTTTTTACCGCGGCGGAATCGCTTCGCGGTAAAAACCGCAGCATGCTCATTAATTTGCGGAATCGTGGCGATCCCGCACCCATAGGAATGCATTGTTCCGCTTACTTCCCGCATGTGGCTGTGCACACCATGCGGAAAGTAAGCAGAACAATTGCGGATGGTACCCACGGTCCGGAGGAGAGGAGACTGTCCTCCGGGCTTTGGGTACCATATCCCTGTAAAAAATAGAATTTTAAAATAAAAAATATTGTTATTCTTACCTTCCGGCGTCCCACGCAGTCTTCCTGCCTCTCTTCACGCTCCCGTTCCCAGTAAGCCTTTGCGAAAATGCCCGCGATGGCGTCCGTTCTCGCGGGATCGCGAAGCCTCGCGGTCATTCGCGCGACGTCATCGCGAATTACCGCGAGACGTCGCGATCCCGCGAGAACTGAAGTCATCGCGGGCATTTTCGCAAAGGATTACTGGGAAAGGATGCGCGGGACGTCGGAGGGTAAGAATAACACCATTTTTTATTTTTTTTTATATTCTATCTTTTACTACTGATGCTGCATAGGCGGCCTCAGTAGTAAAAAGTTGGTCACACTTGTCAAACACTATGTTTGATGAGTGTGACCAACCTGTCAATCAGTTCTCCAAGCGATGCTCCAGATCGCTTGGAGAACGCTAGCATTCTGCATGCTAATTACGCTTGCAAAATGCTAGTTTTTCCGCGGGAAAATCGCGGGAATTTAAAATGCGATTTTCCCGCGGACTGGAATTCCGGAATTCTCGCGGGAATTTCCGCGAGAATTCCGGTACGTGTGCACTTAGCCTTAAGGCCTAGGTACATGCATACAGGTGTCTTAGTATTGAGACTCTAGCATTCAGTTATTGTTTGGAGTGTTGCACCATCCATTCACACTCTATAGCTCTGTGATTGCTGCATGCCTTCAGCCCTGCTGGTTAACCCTCTGCTAGACACCTTCCAAAATAACCCTTCAGTGGTAGTAAACATAAGGAACTGTTATGGAACTCTATTCATATTGTACATTCCTCTTGCAAAACCCCTGTGACTCCGGCATACCTCCAGTCCTTCCAATTGATCCTCTGCTCCCTTCTACTAGTTAACCCATAAGTTGCAGTATGTTACAGACTGTTATTAGACTCTGTTCATTTTGTGGATTTAGCATAGCAAAGCTTCTGTGATTCATCTGTGTGCTGCTTCAGAATTGCCATTTCCCTCTTCATCCTCCTTGCTGGTTCTGTGGTTTCCAGTGTGCCCCAGTCTTTGCAGTTCCTCTTGCCCTCCAGCCTTATGCACCAAAGCTCTTGGTCCATGTGTCTACCCTGACCTGCGGCTTTTTGTGTCCATCTCGCCTAACACAATTGCTCTGTGGGCATGGAAGTGCAGTTGGCCTGTCTAAACAGGCTGTTAAATGATCGCCAATTGACTTCCATTGGTCATTTAAGGGCCATAGTTCACAGTGCAAATTCACCCTAAGGCTACGTTCCCATGATGAGCTTTTGGTGCATTTCTGACTGTGTTTTAGGGTGTGTTGAATGATCGCCAATCAGCTGCATGCAAGCCAATCGTGTATATTGTATATAATGTTATTGACAGCACAGTTCTGCTTACACAGGACAATGTGATGCAGAGACTTAAGAAAGTAAGGACTCTTGTGTGGAGGAGTCAGGAGAAATAGCTGCCAGATGAAAGATCATTCAGCCATCACCAATCAATTGTGTGTGGCCCCTTACTCTGACTTATACAGGGGGTCTTAGGTGAGCGATATAATTTATGACACCCATATGCAAAAAGTTTGTCAAGGTGAGACAATCTCATTAACCATAATCATTACCTTTACATAGGAAATGATTAATTTTATGATACAGTGCCTTGCGAAAGTATTCGGCTCCCTGGAACTTATCAACCTTTTCCCACATATCATGCTTCAAATGTAAAGATACCAAATGTAAATTTTTGATGAAGAATCAGCAACAAGTAGGACACAATTGTGAAGTTGAACAAAATCTTTTGGTTATTTTAAATTTTTGTGGACATTCAAAAACTGAAAAGTGGGGTGTTCAATAATATTTGGCCCCTTTAACTTAATACTTTGTTGCGCCACCTTTTGCTGCGATTACAGCTGCAAGTCGCTTGGGGTATGTCTCTAAAATTCTTGCCCATTCTTCCTTGGCAAACAGCTCGAGCTCAGTGAGGTTTGCTGGAGATCGTTTGTGAACAGCAGTTTTCAGCTCTTTCCACAGATTCTCGATTGGATTTAGGTCTGGACTTTGACTTGGCCATTTTAACACCTGGATATGTTTATTTGTGAACCATTCCATTGTAGATTTTGCTTTATGTTTGGGATCATTGTCTTGTTGGAAGACAAATCTCCATCCCAGTCTCATGTCTTTTGCAGACTCCAGCAGGTTTTCTTCAAGAATGGTCCTGTATTTGGCTCCATCCATCTTTCCTTCAATTTTAACCATCTTCCCTGTCCCTGCTGAAGAAAAGCAGGCCCAAACCATGATGCTGCCACCACCACCATGTTTGACAGTGGGGATGGTGTGTTCAGGGTGATGAGCTGTGTTGCCTTTATGCCAAACATATCGTTTGGCATTGCTGCCAAAAAGTTTGATTTTGGTTTCATCTGACCAGAGCACCATCTTCCACATGTTTGGTGCGTCTCCCAGGTGGCTTGTTGCAAACTTTAAACGACACTTTTTATGGATATGTTTGAAGACCTGTGAAGACTCTGACGTCAAGAATAGATTTCAGAAAGGCAAATTTTAAGGGATTCAGAAAGAGAATTGGAGGGATCCAATGGCTGGATATCCTTAAGGACAAAAATGTCCAGGAAGGATGGGAAATCTTGAAAAAAGAAATTCTCAAAGCACATGACATGATTCAGGATGGGGTTTGTCTTTGGCCCGTCCTGGTCAGACAGGGGTTAATTGTTTCTGTCTCTCTCTGGCAGAGGGCGGCTATTTTATGCTCACTTGACCTAGGTCCGGTGTCAGTTATACTCCTGCCCTCGGAAGAGTTAGTTGACCTCGTGCGTACGTGTGCCTTGTGCCTGATAACTTGTTGCTTGTTTGGTTTTGATCCGGTTCTGTCCCTGTTATGAGTTCTGCCTGTCCCTCTTGTACTGCGCTACCTCTCTGTGTATGACCTTCTGCCTGTGACTTGACTATTCTCTGCCCGTCCCCCTGGTACCGCACAGCCCTCTCCGTGTACGAACCCTCGCTTGTCTGACCTGCGTTTTCCTCTACTACAGTTTCCCTGCAGTAGGTACATTACATCATCTGCAGCTATAGGATGCTAAGCCCCACCCCCTGCAGTCACATGACGGAGGTCCTGGGACTCCTTACTATTTTCAGTGCCGTAGGTCCTGTCTGCTTGAACCATCACTACAGTGTTGGACCCCGCGTTCTCCCATAGTGTGGGTAAGTCAACCTGCTCTGCGTGGCAGTTTGCCGACGCTGACAGAGTCCTGACATTATAACTGACCGTTACCAATTTTTTTTTCTCCGCTCCCCTTCTCCTGTGTGTGTGATGGATCCTATGCACGCTCTTTCTGAGCAGGTAAAGCACCTGACTCAGATGTCTCAGAAACTCCTGGGGGAACAACGAGTCCTGGCTCAGTCTCAGCAGCTGATCGCTGACACTGTGCAGGGGGTTTTATCATCAGGGGCTCAGAATGTTACATTAGTTTCCCCTGAGTCTCCGGTTAAGTTACCGGATACCTTTTCTGGAGATAAAAGGAATTCAGAGTTTTCAAGGAGGGCTGTAAGCTTTTATTTCATTGAGACCACACTCTTCTGGGGATGAAAGTCAGAGAGTGGGGGTCATTATGTCTCTGTTAAGGGGAGCCCCCCAGGCTTGGGCTTTCTCCCTTCCGACCACTACCCCTGAGCGTATGACTGTGGATGCATTTATTGAGGCCCTGGGGCATATTTAATGTATGATGAGCCTGATCGGATGCGTATGGCTGAGGACATGGTGATGAGTGTGTGCCAGGGGAAGGATTCAGCCGAGTGGTTTTGCTCAGAGTTCAGACGCTGGGCTGCTGAGGTCTGCTGGAATGATGCCGCCCTCCAGGGTTTGTTCCGTAGAGGCCTGTCTGAACATCTGAAAGATGCCTCGGCTCTCCACCCTGCGATCCATTCGGACACAGGCCGTCCGAATGGATCGCAGGCTACGGGCGAGGGAGTGATGCAGATTGAGACCCCGTTATTCTCCCAAGGAAGGGGAGCCAGTCCTACTTTGGAAACCATGGAGATGGGAACCATCGACCTCAAGGAGAAAGAAAGGAGACAACGGCGCTTGGGAAAATGCTGTTTTCACTGTGGCGATTCTGGACATTGGAAAAAGGATTGCCCCTCCTGTAGAGTTGAGCGACTTTTGGTTTTTTAGGGTCGAGTTTCGTTTCGTGAAACCCGACTTTTCCAAAAGTCGGGTCAAGCAAGATCGGCCGATTATAGGGAAAAGTTGGGGTCGTCCCGAAACACGAAACCCAATGTAAGTCAATGGGGAATAAAAGTCGGCAGTGAGAGGACAGGAAACACACCTACAGTGCTCATTTGAATGCCAAAAGCATCAATTCTTCTTACTTAAGCTGGTCAACCTTAATTAACTTCATAATACAAGTTACACACTGAAAAATGGGGGTTATTTGGCTAAGGTTGTGGGGGGTAGGGCTGGCTCCAGGTTTTCATGTGCCCTGGGCGAAAGAGCGCCCCTTTAACACATACCACAACTCATCATGCTCCGATACGGCAGAGAAATAGCGGTATAGTACAATGAAAAATACTTCACTTTTTACATCTCATGACGAGGCCCATCTATTTCTCCATACAGAATCATTGGTCCCATATAATGTTTGAAACAGTATATGATGAGCTCCACATAATGCTATAGTATATGTTGGTCCCCATGGATGAAGCTCCACTGTCTTATGGGCCCAAATAATGCTCCAAACATAATGGGCCCCATTTCTAATGCTCTAGTGTATAATGGGCCCTGTAAATGCTGCTCCAGTGTCTGATGTCCACCTTTGGAATGTTCCAGTGTATGGTGGGCCCCATCTATCATTCTCCAGAGTATAGTGCTCCCCAAAAATTGCTGTCCCAACATTGAAAACAATCAAATAAGTCTCCTCGCTAGGGAATCCCTGTACTAGTCTGGACTCCTCGTCGTCCCCATCTTCCATCTCACTGCACAGTATTTCAACCTTGCAAGTGCTGTGATCCTGAGCAAGCAGGGGGGGCCCACTCGTTGGTGACGGCACTGACACAGGGCCCCTGATAGTACCGTGGTGTGTCTGATGGCAGGTGGGCCGAACCTGCACTTTCATATGCAGCTTCCTCTTTGTCACCGTGTAAGATGGAACTGTATATGGGAAGGGTAACCTGAGTTTCATCAGGGTCAGATTCAGGCCGTGTAGCGTGCAAGGGGAATGTAGTGGTCTGGGTCAATGTACCAGCAGATTCATCGAGCAGTGGCTGGGCATCAGTGGACTTGTGTCGCCCCCAGGAGTACGGTCGCCACAGTGGCATTACCTTCCTCCTAGGGAGTGTGATGTCATGCTTGGGAGCAACGAAGGATCTCTCTAGCAGGTTAACTGATTGGGCGGCGTTATTCCCACGAGTCATGACCCTCCAAACAGCGTTCATGAAGGCAAAGTGTTTGTTTTACGTGGGCAGTATGGTTGCAAAGCTGAACCTTAAAGGAATGTCCAGAAGGGCACCACCAGGAGTGGAGCCTACGGCGTAATTTGACTCAACACGGGCAACCTCAACCATGCCAGCTACAGAACAGATGCACACATTGCAAGCTTAATTCCGTTAACGAACGAGACTCCATCATGCCCCGCTGTCCGAGTCCGGCTTACTAGAGGGACACGTGAGGCTCTGGCACATGAGATTGGCCAATAACTGGTGTGTCATGCCCTTACATGTCCGTGGCTGCATGTGCGCTACACTGAAAAGGCCAGCGTTTGTCGCTTACAGGTGCAGATAACCCGCTGAACAACGTTAGTGATGGGGATCACTGATTACAATTATTACTCGCGAACGATGATTTCCCAGTAAGTGCAGGTCAACCGCAGTTCCGGAATTAGGCCTAACCGTCATTCCTGAAAAAATGAAAAACTTACGTGTGCAAACCACAGGTGCTGTAGCTTGCTTAACAGCTCGCCAGCCGTTCTCACGCCCACTATGGATTACACGTGATTGCACAAAGGTGAGAAAGGGTACCGTATCCCCGGATAACATGTATGGATAGCGTACACATTCAAAAGATATGTCTATACATCAGGAGGCAGGCTCAGATGGTGTTAGGCCCAGTATGGCTTGCACGTGATTGCACAAAGGTGAGAAAGGGTACCGTATCCCCGGATAACATGTATGGATAGCGTACACATTCAAAAGATATGTCTATACATCACGAGGCAGGCTCAGACGGTGTCAGGCACAGTATGGATTTGACGGCCCAGACTACACAGCGGAGGAGCAGGGAGAGGTAAAGATTGCAAATGCTGGGGGGCCCACTCGTGGGCGTTGGTACTAGCACTGGGCCCCTCATAGTACGGCGGTGTGTCTGACGGCGGGTGTGCACCACCACCGTCAGAGACACTTGATTGCACTATGAGGGACCCTGTGCCAGTGCCCGCACCCAAGAGTCGGCCTACCCACCTGTCCAGGGCAACGGCACTCACACGGTGTCGTGCGCTAGGTGGTGACCCCGGCCATGGGGAGGGGGGGCAGCACAGTTAGGGAGTTTTAGAAAGTGCCATATGTTGATGTTGGACATTCAGCTGATGCAAAAGGCGAAATAGGTCAAGTCCCAGGAAGAGGTGGACCAAAGCAAGCCATTTTTCTGTCACCCTATGTGTCATCAGGGGAAGGTGGGACAAAATCCTTGGAAACCCATGCATGGTTCATTTTAATAAAGGTTAGATCATCCACATTTTGGGTTGACAGACGGGTCCTTTTTTCTGTCAGGATTGATCCAGCTGCACTGAAGACTCTTTCCGATAGCATACTTGCAGCTGGGCAAGCGAGCTCCTGTTAGGCATATTGTGCAAATTCAGGCCAGGTGTCCAGTTTAGCGGCCCAATAGTCAAAGGGGAATGACCTGTGTGGGAGAACATCGATATGGGAGGAAAAGTAGTTTGTAACCATAGTTGACAACTGCTGTCTCCTGTCACTTTCCATCGATGCTGTATTACCAGTTGTGTGAGCGGTACTTGAAAAATCAGTCCACAACATTGTCATGAAACCCCTGTCTCCAACGCCACTTCTGCTGTGTGCACCATGAACACCTCTGCCAAGCTGCCCCCGGCCCGTACGGCTCGTGTGAGAACCATCACCGCTGCTGTGTGCTGGGAATGCCTCAAGCAACCGATTTACCAGAGTTGCTTGTTTATTAGCCAATATTAGGTCAAGGTTCTCCTGTGGCATGATGTTTTGTAATTTGCCTTTATAGCGTGGATCCAGGATGCTGGCCAACCAGTAGTCGTCATCGTTCATCATTTTGGCAATGCGGGGGTCCCTTTTTAGAATCCGCAAGGCATAATCTGACATGTGGGCCAATGTTCCCGGTGTCAATGATGCACTGCGAGTGCTGGTTGGAGGAGCACTTTCTGGCAAATCCACATCCCTCCAGTCACACACAAACCCTGTACCAGACCTTGCCACACCAACATTTTCACTTGCCCCACGAGATGCATCCTCCTCCCCTAAGTAATCATCCCCATCATCATCCTCCTCCTCCTCTTCTTCCTCCAACTCGTCCAGGAGAGGTCCCTGAGCAGACAATGGCTGAATGTCATCAAGGATTCCCTCCACCTCTTCCTCCTCGTCAACATTGGCTGCAGACGCCTGCTCCTTAAGGTGCGTCAAAGTTTGCATGAGCAGACGCATAAGTGGGATGCTCATGCTTAGGATGGCGTCGTCTGCGCTTACCAGCCGTGTGCATTCCTCAAAACACTGAAGGACTTTACAGAGGTCTTTCAGCTTCGACCACTGCACACCTGTCAACTCCATGTCTGCTCTCAAAGTGCCTGGCCGTGTATCCTCCCACAAATGCATTATGGCCTGCCTCTGCTCACACAGCCGCTCCACCATGTGCAGGGTGGAGTTCCACCTTGTTGCAATGTCGATAATGAGGCGGTGGTTGGGAAGGTGGAGCAATCGCTGCAGCTTCTGCATACGAACGGAGTGTTCAGGCGACCGGCGGATGTGCGCGCACAGTCTTCGCACCTTATGGAGCAGGGCTGTTAACTCCGGATAATTTTTGAGGAAGCACTGCACCACCAGGTTCAAGGTGTGAGCCAAGCAAGGTATGTGGCTGAGTTTTGAAAGGGCTATGGCTGCCACAAAATTACGGCCGTTATCACTAACTACCTTGCCTGCCTCAAGATGTACACTGCCCAGCCATGACTCAGTTTGTCGCTTCAAGTACTCGGCCAGCACCTCGGCGGTGTGTCTGTCGCCCAAACACATCATCTGCAACACAGCCTGCTGACGCTTTCCACTAGCTGCTCGATAGGGGGACACCTTGTGTGCAACAGTGGCAGCTGCAGATGGAGTGCTCGTACGACTGCGCTCTGTGGACGAGCTTTCGCTTCTGGAGGAGGAGGAGGGTCGAACGCCTACAGCCAACTGTTTCCTATACCGTGGGCTAGGCAGCACTGTCCCACCACCGCTGTCCCCTGTGGACCCTGCATCCACCACATTAACCCAGTGCGCAGTGATGGACACGTAACGGCCCTGGCCATGCCAACTGGACCATGCATCAGTTGTGAGGTGCACCTTTCCACTCACTGACTGCTTGAGTGCATGGACAATGCGGTCTTTCACATGATGGTGGAGGGCTGGGATGGCTTTGCGAGAGAAGAAGTGGCGACTGGGTAGGTCATAGCGTGGTACTGCATAGGCCATGAGTTCGCGGAAAGCTGCGCTTTCCACCAACCGATAGGGCATCATCTCAAACGAGATTAGTTTGGCAATGTGGGCGTTCAAACCCAGTGTACGCGGATGAGAGACAGTACTTTCTTGACCTACTCATAGTGTCTGGGAGGGTGAGCTGGACTTGAGAGCTGCATATGGTGGAAGTAGCGGTGGACAGGGCGGACTGAGAGAGGGTTGATGATGGTGATGGAGTTGGTGTTCTTTCTGATGGCCTAGATTCCGTATTTCGTTGATATAACAGTGGGATTCCCTGACTGCTGTGGCCTTGCAACGACACCTCAACATTTGCTGCTGTGCTAACCGGTGGGCTTACAGTGGGGGAAACAATGTAGCGTTGCTGACTGGAAAATAGAGGGGGAAGCCAGCACTGCTTAAGGTTAGAACGCATAAATTGGAGTGCATATGCACATAATGTCTAGCTGTATTCAAAAATGAGATATTTAGCAAAAAAATTGATCAATTCAATTGAGCCACCCCGCCACGCCAAGGCAATCTCATATGGGGGGTCCTACTCTATATATCTTTAATAAATGCTGTGCCATTACGGCCTCCTAAATACATTTAGAGCATGACCACATCAAGTGCAATCTGTACCTGAACATTTCTGGATCGCTCCCATGAAGCCAGATGAAGCAAGTGCAGATGAAGGCCAACCAGGTCTGAACACAGACATATCAGGAATGGCCTCCACACATTGCCTGACCAGCAAACATAGATGAAGGGCGATGTTGGTCCAGACACAGGTGCACAATTAAATAAAGCTTGGGGCAGGGTGGGGCTGCCGTGTGTGTGCACAGCAGCCTAATCCATCACAATGAACACAGAAAAATTATGGCGGACATAACCAAGCGTGCACGGCAGCAGTGGTGGTGACTACCTTCTTTGTGATCAGTTGCACATGTGGCATTTGAGGTTTGGTGTTGTGTCCACGCTTGCAAGTGCATGCTGGTTAAATGTCTAAGCATGCAACTGGTATTCAAATTTTTCAGATTTTTCCCTCGGCTAAAGGTCTTTGCGCACTTCTTACAGATAACCTTGGCCTGATCATGAGGATTTTGTTCAAATTTTGTTCAAAAAAGTGCCACACTGCACTCTTCCTACTTTGGCAGACATTTTGCGGCCTAGCACACTGTGATGTTTTGACCCTCTGGACAAGCTGTCCAGCAACTCTTTTGATTTTTGGAACCTGTCTTTGGAGTGCTCCGGGCCTGCCAGATAACAGCTGTTGCGATGTCGATGTCTGCTGTGGATGCTCCTCATCTGAGCTATTGGAAGCAGCACCCTCTTCCCCCAATGGATGCCAATCTGGGTCAACAACTGGGTCATCCATCACCTCCTCTTTAATGTCATGTGCACCTTCCTCTGTGTCACCGTGTATGGTGGTATAGTGTGCGGGAAGGGGCACCTGAGTCTCATCAGGGTCAGAATCTGGCTCTGTACACTGCGAGGACAATGTAGTGCTCTGAGTGAATGTACCAGCAGAATCATCTATCAGCGGCTGTGCATCAGTGCACTCCATGTCAGATTCATCTTGGCCTGGGTAATTCACCATTTCACTTGATAATCCAGGCATGGTATGTGAAAACAGCTCCATGGAGTAATCAGTAGTATGGCCTGCGTCATCCTTCAATCTTGGTTGGGGTGAAGGACACAAGGAAAGGTGTGGTTCATGAACATGAGCCTCCAATGACGACTCAGTGCTTTTACTTTTTACAACTTCAGAAGAGGAGGTGATAGAGCTGGAGGCTGAGTCAGCAATGTAAGACAAAACTTTTTCCTGATGCTCTGGCGTTAAAAGCGGTTTGCCAACTCCTAGAAAACTAAGCCTTCGAAGCCTTATGGAGCCAGACGATGACGCAGGCTCAACACCTCCTGCATTCGGTCCTATTTTGCTTTTGCCACTACCGTCAGATCCACCACCAACACCATCATTACCAGCTGCCAACCCCCGCCCAATTCCACGGCCTCTTCCACCAGCCTTCCTCAAATGTAGACAAAATCCAACAAACTATATAGTAATGTAAAACAAGGTACAAGGTGTCTATAGGACAGGGGAGATTTAGATTTTCTGCACACACTAGTGGACACTGGACACTTTTGGATTGTGTGAGGCCCACTGAATATCAGAGCGCTATGTCACAGGCTCGATGCAACAGGTGTGAAAAAAGTGACTACAGGATAAGGGAGATTTTGAATTTCTGCAGACACTTGTGGACACTGGAAACTTGAATTGTGTGAGGCCCACTGAATATCAGAGCGCTATGTCACAGGCTCGATGGCACAGGTGTCAAAAAAGTGACTACAGGATAAGGGAGATTTTGAATTTCTGCAGACACTTGTGGACACTGGACACTTGGATTGTGTGAGGCCCACTGAATATCAGAGCGCTATGTCACAGGCTCGATGGCAGAGGTGTGAAAAAAGTGATTACAGGATAAGGGAGATTTTGAATTTCTGCAGACACTTGTGGACACTGGACACTTGGATTGTGTGAGGCCCACTGAATATCAGAGCGCTATGTCATAGGCTCGATGCAGCAGGTGTGAAAAAAGTGACTACAGGATAAGGGAGATTTTGAATTTCTGCAGACACTTGTGGACACTGGACACTTGGATTGTGTGAGGCCCACTGAATATCAGAGCGCTATGTCACAGGCTCGATGCAGCAGGTGTGAAAAAAGTGACTACAGGATAAGGGAGATTTTGAATTTCTGCAGACACTTGTGGACACTGGACACTTGGATTGTGTGAGGCCCACTGAATATCAGAGCTCTATGTCACAGGCTCGATGCAGCAGGTGTGAAAAAAGTGACTACAGGATAAGGGAGATTTTGAATTTCTGCAGACACTTGTGGACACTGGACACTTGGATTGTGTGAGGCCCACTGAATATCAGAGCGCTATGTCACAGGCTCGATGGCACAGGTGTGAAAAAATTGACTACAGGATAAGGGAGATTTTGAATTTCTGCAGACACTTGTGGACACTGGACACTTTTGGATTGTGTGAGGCCCACTGAATATCAGAGCGCTATATCACAGGCTCGATGGCACAGGTGTGAAAAAAGTGACTACAGGATAAGGGAGATTTTGAATTTCTGCAGACACTTGTGGACACTGGACACTTTTGGATTGTGTGAGGCCCACTGAATATCAGAGCGCTATGTCACAGGCTCGATGGCACAGGTGTGAAAAAAGTGACTACAGGATAAGGGAGATTTTGAATTTCTGCAGACACTTGTGGACACTGGACACTTTTGGATTGTGTGAGGCCCACTGAATATCAGAGCGCTATGTCACAGGTTCGATGGCACAGGTGTGAAAAAAGTGACTACAGGATAAGGGAGATTTTGAATTTCTGCAGACACTTGTGGACACTGGACACTTTTGGATTGTGTGAGGCCCACTGAATATCAGAGCGCTATGTCACAGGCAGAAATTGGCTAGTGTATCACAAACTACAAGATGTTTGTAGAATTGGGCAGAATAGGAATCTCCCTAGAGTGTAGGTCTGTCAGAACGGAACAAGTCCTCCACTTATCCTTCCACAGTGACACACAGATAGCTTCACTGTGGCTGTGATAACAGCCGTTACACGGTACTGTGTGAGGAGCGTACACCGCTGTATGGTGTGAATAAATGCACGCTCAGTACCTCAGCAGGACAAAAAAAAAATTGGGATTGCTTTTAAAAAAGCAGTTTGCAGAGCAGTGGGGAAACAGCAATGCAGCTGTCAGGAAGCCTTAGAAGGCAGCCTAACAACCAACACCGCTGATCCACCACAATATAGCCTCCCCTGGCACTGCACACACAGTGACTAGTGTGTTGCACAGGCAAAATCGCTAGCAGCAGAAGCAGTTTTTTTGTCTTCTTCCCTGCCTAACGCTCTCCCTACAGAATCAGCAACCTCTCCCTATGCTAAGATCGGCAGAAGTAAGATGGTGGTCGGCGTGCACGCCCATTTATAACCCCTGTGACGCCCACCAAAGCAAGCCAATCACTTGCATGCCCTTCTGAAAGATGGTGGTGACCCCTGCCTATGTCATCACGTTGCCCACAGTGTCCGTGGATCCTGATTGGCTGAAACAGAGCGCAAAACAAACTTTTGAAAAGTGACTTTGGCACGTAAGTCGCCGACCTCGTGGCTGACCTCATCCTAGGGTCGGGTTTCGGTCGGGTTGATTGTCGGCGACTTTTGAAATTTTTCGACCCGTTTCGCTCAACTCTACCCTCCTGTCCACTGACCAACAAGCGACTGAACTTGGGTGATTGTCGTGGATGTCACCCAGGCTCTCAGGTACCTTTTTCTCCATTTTCAAAAATGTTGTTGCAAGTGGAACTTTGTTGTGGGAGTGTCTCCACATCCACTTCTGCCTTCGTGGATTGCGGATCGTCGTTGAACTTTATTGACTCTGACTTGGTGTCCAGGTGTAAGTTAGGGACAGTTAGGCTGGAGACTCCTATCCATGTTGTTGGCATTGACAAAACACCACTGGCTAAGAATGACATCATATTTCTTACAGAGGAGTTTCTCCTTAAAGTGAGTTCCTTACACCAGGAACATATTTCATGTTTTGATATGGATAACCTGCCTGCGGGACTGGTGTTGGGGGTTCCCCTGGTTACAATTACATAATCCTGTGATTAATTGGGAATTTCGGGACATTGTTAAATGGGGTCCCTATTGTTCTGAAAAATGTCTTGCTACTGTGTCTGTGTCGTCCGTTGGTCTGGAAGGTATTCCGGAGTACCTAAAAGACTATACAGACGTTTTCTCCGAAAAAGAGGCTGAAATTTTACCACCACACAGCCCATTTGATTGTGCCATTGACCTGGTTCCAGGTGCTAAATTGCCCAAGGCCCGCTTGTATAACCTTTCGGGTCCTGAGCAGGCTGCTATGAAGGAATACATTTCCGAGAGTCTCCGTAAGGGACACATTCATCCTTCTGTCTATCCCGTGGCAGCAGGGTTCTTTTTCGAAAAGAAAAAAGATGGTGGTTTGCGCCCATGCCTCGATTTTCGAGAGTTAAATAAGATAACTGTGAGAAATACGTATCCCCTCCCACTTATTCCTGATTTGTACAACCAGTTGTCCGGAGCTAAGTGGTTTTCAAAATTAGATCTACGGGGAGCGTATAACCTTATCCGAGTCCGGGAAGGAGATGAGTGGAAAACTGCTTTTCGCACTACTGAAGGGTTGTTTGAAAATTTGGTCATGCCTTTCGGTCTGACCAATGCTCCAGCGGTCTTCCAAAATTTCATCAATCACGTGTTCTCTGATTTTATTGGACGTTTTATGGTTGTGTATTTGGATGACATACTGATTTACTCACCTGATAAAGAGGCTCACATTGGTCATATTCGGGCAGTTCTCCAAAGGATTCAGGAGAACTGTCTCTTTGCTAAACTAGAGAAATGTTTATTTTTTGTTCAGGAACTGTCTTTTCTGGGATTCATTGTGTCTGCGGAGGGTTATCGCATGGATCCTAATAAGGTGCAGGCCATTGTCGATTGGGTTCAACCTTGTGATTTGAAGGCTCTGCAGCGTTTCCTAGGATTCGCCAATTATTATCACAAATTTATAAGGGGGTTCTCACAGGTGGTTAAACCCCTCACAGATATGACTCAAAAGGGGGCCGATATCAAGAATTGGTCAGCAGCAGCGATAGCGGCGTTTCAGTTTTTAAAAAAATATTTCATGTCTGCTCCGGTTCTTATTCAACAGGACCCGTCTGAACCATTTATTGTTGAGGTGGATGCCTCAGAGGTGGGGGTGGGGGCGGTATTGTCCCAGGGACCCGCCACTTTGACTAATTTGAGACCCTGCACCTTTTTCTCGAAGAAATTCTCCCCTGCGGAGAGAAACTATGATGTTGGGAATCGAGAACTTCTGGCCATGAAGTTGGCCTTTGAAGAATGGAGGCACTTTTTGGAGGGGGCTGTCCATGCTATAACCATAATTACGGACCACAAGAACCTAGCTTACATTGAGTCAGCTAAAAGGTTGACTCCTAGACAGGCTAGATGGTCACTTTTTTTTTCCCGATTCCACTTCTCTATCATTTTTAGGCCAGGATCCAAAAATGTCAGAGCTGATGCTTTGTCGCGCAGTCTAGATCCGGTGTCCCCCCCCGAACCTCCATCCTCCATTCTTCAGCCCGGGGTGGTGGTGGCAGGTATTTCTAATATGTTGAAATGGGAGATTCGGGAAGCCCTGTCTCTTGCACCTCCGGCTAAGCCAGTGGATAAACTTTTCGTACCAGGTCAATTTCGTCTCAAGGTCCTCCGGGAGTTCCACGACTCAGTTCTGGGTGGACATCCAGGGATCTCGGCTACCCGGAAGGCCATCACTAGAATATTCTGGTGGTCTTCTTTAGCCTCTGACGTTGGGGAATATGTGTCTGCTTGTGATGTTTGTGCCCATGCGAAAACCCCCCATAACCGGCCGGCCGGCCAGGGAATTGGTACCACTGCCAATTCCTGAGAGACCATGGACTCATTTGTCTATGGATTTCATCACCAACCTTCCCCCTCCAAGGATAATACGTCGTTTGGGTTGTGGTGGACAGGTTTAGTAAGCAGGCACATTTTGTACCCTTAGCGGCTCTACCTAATGCGGAAACGTTGTCCAGATTGTTTGTTGAGCATGTGGTGCGGTTGCATGGGGTACCCTTGAATCTGGTGTCTGATAGGGGAGTACAATTTGTTTCCAGATTTTGGAGGGCATTTTGTAAGAGGTTGGGTATTGGTCTGTCCTTTTCATCCGCTTACCATCCAGAGACTAATGGGCAGACTGAGCGGACCAATCAGTCTCTGGAGCAAATTTTGCATTGCTTGACCTCAGCCTGACAGGATGATTGGTGTACTGCGTTACCTTTGGCCGAGTTTGCGTTTAACAACTGCATTAACCAGTCTACGGGTACATCTACCTTTTTCTGCAACTATGTGTTTCATCCACATTTTGGAGAGTTTTCCCGTTTGGGCTCTGGGTGTCCTGAGGCGGATGAGACTATCCAGTGGTTGGGGGAGGTACAGCGGGAGGTCCAGAGTAACATTACGAAGGCCCAGGAGAAATATAAGTTTTTTGCAGACAAAAAACGGTCCGTGGGGCCGGTTTTCCAGGATGGGGATAAGGTATGGTTATCTACCAAGAATATAAGGCTCAAGGTCCCCTCTGCGAAGCTTGGTCCTAAATTTATTGGTCCCTATGAAATTACCGAAGCGGTTAACCCGGTGGCTTTTCGGTTGCGTCTCCTGCCATCTCTGCGGATCCCCAATGTTTTCCATAGGGCCCTTTTGAAACCTGTGGGGTCCTGTGGGGAGGGATCATCGTCTTCCCCGCCACCGGTTTTGGTAGACGGGCAGTCTGAGTACGAGGTGGAACGAATTGTTGACTCTAGGTTGGTCCGTCGTGCCCTTCAATATCTTGTACATTGGAAAGGCTACGGTCCTGAAGACCGGTCATGGGTTCCTGCTCGATCGGTTCATGTGGATCGGTTGGTCCGGGCCTTTCACGCCAACTATCCTGAGAGACCCAAGGGTCCAGTGGCCCCCCGTTTAGAGGAGGGTACTATCATGATCCAGGATGGGGTTTGTCTTTGGCCCGTCCTGGTCAGAGAGGGGTTAATTGTTTCTGCCTCTCTCTGGCAGAGGACAGCTATTTTATGCTCACTTGACCTAAGTCCGGTGTCAGTTATACTCCTGCCCTCGGCTGAGTTAGTTGACCTCGTGCGTACGTGTGCCTTGTGCCTGATAACTTGTTGCTTGTTTGGTTTTGATTCGGTTCTGTCCCTGTTATGAGTTCTGCCTGTCCCTCTTGTACTGCGCTACCTCTCTGTGTATGACCCTCTGCCTGTGACTTGACTATTCTCTGCTCATCCCCCTGGTACCGCACAGCCCTCTCCATGTACGAACCCTCGCTTGTCTGACCTGCGCTTTCCTCTACTACAGTTTCCCTGCAGTAGGTACATTACATCATCTGCAGCTATAGGATTCTAAGCCCCGCCCCCTGCAGTCACATGATCGTAGGTCCTGGGACTCCTTACTATTTTCAGTGCCGCAGGTCCTGTCTGCTTGAACCATCACTACAGTGTTGGACCCCGCGTTCTCCCATAGTGTGGGTAAGTCACCCTGCTCTGCATGGCAGTTTGCCGACGCTGAAAGCGTCCTGACAGCACAATTGTTAACAATTCCGAAAAGAGGGAAGAATAGGAAGCATTTAAGGAAACCAGGATGGATGAACACTGAACTTAAGCACATGCTAAAAAGGAAGAAAGAAATGTTTATGAAATGGAAAGAGGAAGGCATATCTAAAGAAGAATATAATGCTGTCTGCAGAACTTGCAGGGCACAAATCAAATTATTAAAGCTGACAATGAATTGAGGCTTGCAAGAGATGTCAAAAGCAATAATAAAGGATTTTGGGGATATGTCAAAAGTAAAAAAAAAGTCAAAGATGCTATAGGATTTTTACAGGATGAAAATGATGAAATGGTAAGACAGGATGTTGGGAAGGCCGAACTTTTAAAGTCCTATTTTGCATCTGTTTTCTCTGAGAAAGGAAGTGTAACATCAACTGTTCTTCACTGTCCTATTAAGGGAATAGAAGAATCCAGGATATCTATAAACAGAAAGATAGTGAGGAAACGCTTAGCTAACCAAAATGAATTCAAGTCTCCAGGTCCAGATGAATTACAACTCAGAGTACTGAAGGAGATAGCAGAAGAAATTTTTGAACCCCTCTCCATAATGTTTGAAAATTCTTGGAGCACAGGAGAAGTCCCAGAAGACTGGAGAAGAGCAAATGTTGTTCCTAGCTTCAAAAAGGGGAAGAAGGTAACTATAGGCCGGTAAGTCTGACTTCTATACCAGGAAAGATCTTTGAATAAATTATTAAACAACATGTATGTAAGTACCTGAACAAGAATGAAGTGATTAAACAGAGTCAGCATGGGTTTGTAACTAATAAGTCATGTCAGACTAACTTCCTTCTATGACAGAATAACTGATTGGGTGGATCAGGAAAATGCTGTAGATATAGTATATCTTGACTTCAGCAAATCATTTGACAAAGTATCTCACGCAATCCTTTTTGAATAAATGGCTAAGTATGGAATGGACAAGGCAACTGTTAGGTGGATTCATAACTGGCTTAGTGATCGGACTCAAAGAGTGGTCGTAAATGGCTGCACATCCAGTTGGAAGAATGTCTCAAGTGGGGTACCACAGGGCTCTGTCCTGGGCCCTGTATTGTTCAACATCTTTATCAACGATTTAGATGAAGGAATTGAGGGTAAACTGATTAAATTTGCTTATGACACAAAGCTAGGAGGGATAGCTAATACCAGAGAAGAGAAAGAGTGGATTCAAAAAGATATAAATAAACTGGAGCAGTGGGCAGCAACTAACAGAATGGTTTTTAACAGGGAAAAATACAAAGTGCTAGATCTGGGCAATAAAAATGAAAAAAGCATATACAGAATGGGAAGAATAGGGCTAAGCAACAGGACATGTGAAAAAGACTTGAGTATACTAATAGATCACAGACTGAATATGAGTCAACAGTGTGATGCAGCAGCAAAAAAAAGCAAATGCAATTCTAGGATGTATTAACAGAAGCATTCAGTCTAGATCACGTGAAGTCATTATCGCCCTCTACTCCTCTTTGGTCAGACCTCATCTGGAATACTGTGTCCAGTTTTGGGCGCCACATTTTAAAAAAGACATCAACAAACTGGAGCAAGTTCAGAAAAGAGCGACCAGAATGGTGACCGGTCTGCAAACCCTGTCTTATGAGGAAAGGTTGCAGGATTTGGGACTGTTTAGCTTGCAGAAGAGAAGACTGAGAGGAGACTTAATAGCTGTTGTGGTGTAGTAACCAGTATGTCCTCTAGGGGGCGCTGTGTGGAGGTTCCAAGGGAGAGGATGAGTGGCAGAATCCTGAAGGATGGTTGTGTATCTCAAAGGGGGTGGCTTTGAGATGGAGACTTAGTTATGCGTATTGATCAGCAATGGTATTGCTGAGGTGTTATTTCAAGGTATAAGGGAGAAGTCTCTAAGTAACTTGGGAGTTGGGCGGGCCAGTTACCTACAAACCCACCCAGGGGTGTGTCTGAAAACGCCTGTAGTAAAAGACTATGTGAGGGTGTGAAGGACCTGTGATGAGGTCATAGTCACGTGACCCGGTGGGTGTGGCTATAGACCATATAATGTGGCCAGGGTAGGTCACATGTGGTAAATGCTGGGACCTGGTTGGTCCAGTGTGGAAGGTCCTGCCGAGATGGAGCTTCCTCCCAGACAGCACGGGTGAAGTGGCTGGGAGCAATGGCGATGTGTGCCTGAGAGTTCCCTGGAGGGAACGAACGTGTGCAGAATGCTGCAGCCGCATGAGGAACCCTGACGTGGGTGAGATAATTGTGAGGCTAAGTGAGCCTGCGTACTGGACATTGATAATAAGAGTGAAGCATTATAATGGATGCTATGCTGGTAATGCTATTAAGTGAACTTTCTGTTGCTGCTGTGGTTTATGAGGCGTGAATAAACCGCAAGGACTGTATGATTTGATGGAAAATCTGTGCCGGAACTGGTTTTTGTTCGCTGCAAGCGAGAATCCCCTAAGTAAATGACAGCGCTACCTCACATTTGGTGGAGAAAGCTTTGGGCAATGTTGTAGCCTTGTTGCTGGGAGCAACGGAAGAGTACTGCAAAGTCGGTTGCTAAGGGCAACGGTTTCCAAAAAGTGCATGTTGCAGTGCTGGCAACACTGAGCCAGGAAGCCACTGCCCGGCTGTGGTTCTGGAACCGTGGGGCGGCCTAGTGAGTAAGGCACTGTCCGAATCGGTGAGCCCAGTGTGGGTGTTTCCACAGGAGAAAGAGTCTGATAGGACACCTCTGCGGTAGAGGGGTCCGAGAACCTGCGCGGCCAGCAGGTGACGGTCGTGAAAGAGAAAAAAAAATGTTTTTTACTGACCGAGCTCAAAGAGCAAGAGACTGGTGATTGCTATAGGGTGCCTCTGAGGAGAAGAGGTATCCGAGGACCTGTGTGGCCGACACAGGCAACAGACTGGTGTTCGTGGTGTACTGACCTGGGTCAGTGGTAAAGACTGTGTTCCTGGAGGGTTCAGTGAGCAAGGTCCTGGAGGGTCAGTGTTGGGAAGAGCCCTGGAGCACATGGTATGACCTTGGAACTGGTGAGGCGTGTTGGGCAGTCTCAGGCCGAGACGGATGTACTGAATAGCACCCGCTAAGCCCCTGGACCTGGTGAGGCCGGTGTGTTGGGAAACCCTGGAAAGAGGGTCGGCCCTGAATAGCACCCGGTACGCCCTGTGTGTTGGACGGTCTCAGGCGGAGACGTTGCGTCCTGAATAGCACACAGACAGGACACGTGAGTTTTGTGTTGGTGAGGCCGGTGTTGGGAAACCCTGGGAGGAGGGTCGCTCCCTGAATAGCACCCGGTGCGCCGTGTGTTGGACGGTCTCAGGTGGAGACGGTACATCCTGAATAGCACACAGAAAGGACACGTGAGTTTTTGAGGCTTTTTGTGTGGTGTTTTTCTTTTCTTCTTTTCTCAACTCAACTTGCGGTGGCTCAGTGGGAGTCAGGAAGGTGACAAGCGGCTTGATGTGGCTCAGTGGGGTCACGAAGGTGACAAGCGGCTTCCGGTAACTCGGTGGGGTTACGAAGGTGACAAGCGGCTTCCGGTGGATCGGCGGGTCCACGAAGACGGCGCAGCAGGAGCTGCATTGACTCCAGCCGCTGTGTGTGTGAACAGCAGCCGGTGGTGTTGGTGATTGGTGACAGCAGGAGCTGTGGTGGTGCCAACAAAGACTTGTGTGGTATCGTTAAGACATAAACTGTGTTGTGTGAACTGTGGTCTGAGAAGACCGGTTTAACGGACATGGGGAGATCCCGAAAGTGGGTGGAGTCCCAGAAGGGGGCGGTGACCCAAAGCGGGGTGGTAGTCCAAAAAGGGGTGGAGTCCCAGGAGGGGCGGCAACCCAAAGTGGGGTGGTGGTCCAGAAAGGGGCCAAGTTTGAAGGAATGACAGCACTGGGTGACTCAGTGGGTATGTTTGGAGTACCGCAGTGTTCATGTATGTCATTTCCAGAATGTGGGATATTCTTTCCGAATGGTGACGGGCCGCAAGTGTGTACCGTGGCGCTACTCCGGGAAGGGATGTCGGGACGGCTGGACTCAAAGAGTCAGGTGACTCTGGTAGGAACTCCTCTCACTCTCTGTCTGACCGAGAAAATGGTCCTGGTTCGCTGTGCACATGGGGTCACAGTGAACTATGCAGTAGACAGAGTAATGTATCAGGGGTTCGGAGTCAGTGGGTGCCAAGGTGGCAGTATACCACCAGACTTAGTTCATACCTGGGAGTGGGGCCGGGACTTGGTCAGGTTTGATGACCTATGCCAGAAGGATAGAGATGTGTCTACTGTAGGGCCAGCAGACGCTGAGATGTTGACGCCTCCTAACGTGGACAGGCCAGACATAGGGGCGACCGGAGAAAGAACGACGTTGGACGAACTTACAGACCGGACGTCACCTGAAGGGTACATCAGTGTGAATGAGAAGGGTGTGGTAAACCAAAAGAGCAGAGCTGACACACAGGTAGAGAGTGCCTTGGGGGTTCACCGTACGGTGTGGTGTGACTGTGACGTGTTGTTGCCAGTAGCCACCCCTAGGACAGAATCTAGTGCTGTGCTGACTGAAACTCGTGACAGGACTGATGGTAACCTGGTCGAGAAGATAACCGGAGTAGAGACACAGTCAGAGGGTAACTGGGGGGTTCACTAGGCTGACGGGACTAACCCAGGGGTACCCTTAGACGATATGATTAAAGAAGTAATGGTCCAACACATACTGGCCAAAAGAGAACTAGAGCAGGAGATACAGTTAATAAAAGAGACAGTGAAGGAACAGCTCGAACGAGAAAGTGTGATGAGACAAACGGCCGAGCACAGAGTGGAGGAGCTTGAGAAAGAAGTCCTTAAGCTCAGAGGTCACCTGTCAAAGTGGCACAGCGTAAACAACACCTTAAGAGAGGATGTGGTAGGGCTTGAGGAAAAAGTCTTGGAGCTCAGTGGTTACCTGTCAATGTGGCAAAATGTGAACAAGACCCTTAGGGAAGAAATGGAAGAACTCAGAGGAGTAGTTAAAAGTCTTCTATGGGAGAAATTGGACGAAGACTTACCCCGGGTGAGCATAAGTGATAACAAGACAGGACGGCCAGTAACCCTCGTGGCAAAGGGTCATGAAGTGATCAAATCGTGTGAAGTTGAGGAGTTAAGAGCGGAAGAAGACAGTCACCTGGTCGGGTCAACGGCAGTGAGGGAAGTGTCCGTAGTAAAGCTAGAGCCTTCGGTCCAGGAAGAGAGCAAGACCACAACCTTCCAGTTGGTGATTGACATACCAGAAGACATGCAAGAAGCCTGTGCGGAGGAAGGTGTGCATGAGGCTTTCAAAGAAGCGGTCAAAGCATGTAAGGTGCGCTGGGCACCTGAGACTCGGCAGTTGGTGGTAGTATCGGATAGAGAAGATACATCAAACCGAGTAGCTGTCCT
Source organism: Dendrobates tinctorius (assembly GCF_039654945.1). Taxonomy (NCBI): domain Eukaryota; kingdom Metazoa; phylum Chordata; class Amphibia; order Anura; family Dendrobatidae; genus Dendrobates; species Dendrobates tinctorius. Next base: position 44,442,658 of record NW_027361690.1, on the reverse strand, counting down.
GAAAGAGATGCATCTACAGTGTCTCCACACCAAACAGCAAGACAGGTAGAGTAATGTGAAGGCTGCTCGACGCCTAGAATTAGCAAGGGAGGCTATGGATCAGCTGGGTTTGTGGAAAGAGGTGGTGCCAGTACCCAAAGCTCTGATTGGGAGAATCATTGGAAGATCCGGGAAGGTAATGCAAGACCTTGTAAATATCTCCGGTGTGGTGAGAGTGAGGATCCCTCCTGATGATGAAGACCAAGTATCTAGTTTGGTGGGTAGGATTCCCTTCCTGGTGGTTGGCTCCATGGAGAGCCTGAGAGACTTTCAGATGCTCTTGGAGTATCGAATGAGGTACCTGCAAGAGATCGAGCAGCTGAGGCAGGACCGCTGGCGAATTAATAAAGAAGTACGGAATACCAGGTGGCGGCCACCTGCAACCCAACCAGATGCAAGAAGTCGAAGAGTTCCGCCAAGAAGTGACAGGGCAGATGGCCGAAGAATGTCAGCAAGTGGTAGTTCGACTGGCAGGATGACGTTGAGAGACCGTAGTTCCTGTGAGACCCTGAATGAATCAGACTCAGGCCAGACAGTAGGCCTGATTAGGACGGATGACCGTACCAACCGGGGGAGCTGGTCGGGGAACGGAATAAACAGAGAGAGGAAGGTGGTGACTGGACCGTGTCTGATGAGGCACTGTAACTGGAGGGTCAAAGAGTAGGACCAATATTCTGACCGCTGGGGGCGGGGGATGCCTAACGTAGAGAGGAGGCCGTATGGCAGGTGGAAAAGGTTCTCTTGACCTGTAGGGCAAGGTGTGGTGAGTGCCCGGTCTCGAGAGCCTGATGTAATGTGTGTGTTCAACCCCACAAGTTTGAACAGAGGGGCGAGGTATGTCGTGTAGTAACCACTATGTCCGCTAGGTGGCTCTGTGTGGAGGTTCCAAGGGAGAGGATGAGTGGCAGAATCTTGAAGGATGGTTGTGTATCTCAAAGGGGGTGGCTTTGAGATGGAGAATTAGTTATGCGTATTGATCAGCAATGGTATTGCTGAGGTGTTATTTCAAGGTATAAGGGAGAAGTCTCTAGGTAACTTGGGAGTTGGGCGGCCAGTTACCTACAAACCCACCCAGGGGTGTGTCTGAAAACGCCTGTAGTAAAAGATTATGTGAGGGTGTGAAGGACCTGTGATGAGGTCATAGTCATGTGACCCGGTGGGTGTGGCTATAGACCATATAATGTGGCCAGGGTAGGTCACATGTGGTAAATGCTGGGACCTGGTTGGTCCAGTGTGGAAGGTCCTGCAGAGATGGAGCTTCCTCCCAGACAGCTCGGGTGAAGTGACTGGCAGCAATGGCGATGTGTGTCTGAGAGTTCCCTGGAGGGAACGAACGTGTGCGGAATGCTGCAGCCGCATGAGGAACCCTGATGTGGGTGAGATAATTGTGAGGCTAAGTGAGCCTGCGTACTGGACATTGATAATAAGAGTGAAGCATTATAATGGACGCTATGCTGCTAATGCTATTAAGTGAACTTTCTGTTGCTGCTGTGGTTGATGAGGCGTGAATAAACCGCAAGGACTGTATGATTTGATGGAAAATCCGTGCCGGAACTGGTTTTTGTTCGCTGCAGGCGAGAATCCCCTAAGTAAATGGCAGCGCTACCTCACACTGTCTACAAATATCTCAAGGGCTGTCACATTGTAGAAGGATCATCTTTATTCTCATTTGCACAAGGAAAGACTAGAAGCAATGGGATGAAACTGACACTGACACAGATTAGATAATAGAAAAAACTTTTTGACAGAGTGATCAATGAGTGGAACAGGCTGCCATGAGAGATGGTGAGTTCTCCTTCAATAGAAGTCTTCAAACAGAGGCTGGACAGACATCTGTCTGGGATGATTTAGTGAATCCTGCTTTGAGCAAGGGGTTGGTCCAGATAGCCCAGGAGGTCCCTTCCAACTCTACGATTCTATGATTCTATGAGAAATGGCTTTTTTCTTGCCACTCTTCAATAAAGGCCAGATTTGTGCAGCGTACGACTGATTGTTTTCCTATGGACAGACTGTCCCACCTCAGCTGTAGATCTCTGCAGTTCATCCAGAGTGATCATGGGCCTCTTGGCTGCATCTCTGATCAGTCTTATCCTTGCTGGAGTTGAAAGTTTAGAGGGACGGACAGGTCTTGGAAGATTTGCAGTGGTATGATACTCCTTCCATTTCAATATGATCACTTTCACAGTGCTCCTTGGGATGTTTAAAGATTTGGAAATCATTTTGCATCCAAATCCGGCTTTAAACTTCTCCCCAACTATATCATGGACCTGCCTGTTGTGTTCCTTGGTCTTCATGATGCTCTCTGTGCTTCAAACAGAACCCTGAGACTATCACAGAGCAGGTGCATTTATACGGAGACTTGATTGCACACAGGTGGATTATATTTATCATCATTAGTCCTTTAGGACAACATTGGATCATTCAGAGATCCACAATGAACTTCTGGAGAGAGTTTGATGCACTGAAAGTAAAGGGACCGATGTTATGAATGGGTCACCGAGGAGAAAAAAGCAAACAAGCTAAGCCACAGAAAACCAGAGTAGTTGGTAACTATGCAGATTGCAGATCCCTGATCTTACCACACAACTAGCAGTAGCCGTGGAGCGTGCCTACGATGAACCTAGACGCCTCGTCACGGCCGGAGGACTACATAAGCCTAAAGCAAGAAAAGGAAAAACTAACTGCCCCAGAGCAGACCCCAAAGGAATAGATAGCCCCCACACATGTATTGACGGTGAAAAGATGAAGGCACAAACACAGGCAGGAAAATAGCCTGAGCAAATGATGGGGCCCAAACTAACTAGACAGGAAAGGAAATGGAAGACACTGTCTGCAACCTGCAAAAAACCCTACAAAAATAATGTCCAACACTTCTGATAGCAAAATTAACCCTGAAGTCACTAGACTTCTCCCACTATATCAGCACTCTGAAATATTCTGAGACAGAGCAAAAAGAGACCGAACTAGTAAGGGACAAAAAAGCCAATTGGCAAAATACTGATAAATAAGAGTGGAAATTCAGCTCAGCCCCCAGCCGGGGCTGGCAGACCACACAAAAAACTGAGTAGACCAACAAAATCAAGTGTGAACATTAGCAGAAAAACTTAGCTTTAGATGACTGGAACAGAGCTGAAAACCAAGAGCTGACAAGTCAGAAGGAATCACCAGCAACTGAATGGGGCGTCGGCTGTCTTAAATCCAATCTGAGAATCCTGAGATCCAATCGTCATCCCCATTCTCAGGTGGCAGATCTCCACCGATCAAACCAGCCGCACCACCTCCTGTCACCACCAGAGGGAGTCCAGAAGGGGAACTCACAACTGGTGAACCTGAGAATGAACTCACAACAGGCCAAATAATATTGAACGCCCCACTTTTCAGTTCTTGAATTTCCACAAAAATTTAAAATAACCAATAAATTTCATTCAACTTCACAATTGTGTTCCACTTGTTGTTGATTCTTCATCAAAAAATTACTTTTGGTATCTTTATGTTTGAAGCATGATATGTGGGAAAAGGTTGAAAAGTTCCAGGGAGCCGAATACTTTTGCAACGGACTATAAACTGACTATGGAAAAATTGTACAAGGGAAAGAAACAATAGGACAAACAGGAGAAAAAGTCAGTGCAAAGATACTGCTATTAGAAGAGATAAAGGTTATAACAGAAAGCCAGATAAAATATTCCAATGTGCAATGTACCTTCTGCAATAAATGACTTCATGACTTGAGTTTCATTTCACGTGTTTGGAAACTTATATTTAGAACTTTAGTCTAAAGTAATGACTTATAAGAGTACTTCAGAGACATGAAGAGCTGGATCCCAGCAACGTAAACAGCACTTACACCCCTGGACTTTTTCCTGTTCTATTGTAAAATGACATTGAATCACACAAGATATAATGAGGTTATTTGACAATGATCAACAAATAAAGACACATGAATGTAAAATCTCTGGAACGTGCTCTATATCTAGAATGGCTATTAAGTGTAAAAGTGAATGCAAAAAATACACCTGTTGCAGTTTTTAGTAGGGGAACCTAAGGCTATGTTCGCACATTTTTTGCTGCGTTTTTGTACAAATTAAAAGCTGCTTTTTACAGTACCAACAAAAGCTCTCCCTCAAATCCCTCCGCCTCTTTCCTAAAGTGCAGCGTCATAGGAATCGTCAGGTCATCACTAATTGCTGTGGGATTTGAGGGAGAGCCGCAGAGAACTACTGCGCATGCCCAAGATTCCCAGCCCCGCAGTGTGAATAATTCAGAAGAGACTGCGCGCCGGGATCTCGGGCCAGCGCCCACGCAGGCGCGATAAGGAAGACATCAGGACGGGCAGCATAACTGCGCATGCCAAAGAAAAAAGATTACAGCGAAGGCTACAGGAAAATAAATGAACGCTGAGGAGGCGGTGCCCACAAGAAAGGAGGAAATGACTGATGGATGTGAGGCGTCTGTGTCTGGGGGGAAAGACCTGCCCCCCGGACAAACTAAAGGTATGACAGACAAATTATAAAAACGATTCTTTCAGGGGTGGAAAGGATGCCAAATAGAAGAGCCACTTTGACAGAATGCAGCATTAGTGCTGCTCAAGGTGGCTCTTTTAGTTAAAACCGCCTGGGGTGGTGACAGGTTCCCTTTAAATTAGAGTTATGTCACACAAAATAGTTACAAAATATCATTTCCCACATGTCTACATTAGCACAATGTTTGAAACATGCATTTTTTTGTTAGGAAGTTATAAGTGTTAAAATTTGACCAGCGATTTCTCATTTTTCCAGCAAAATTTATAAAATCATTTTTTTAGTGACATCACATTTGAAGTGACTTTGAGGAGCCTATATGACAGGAAATACCCCAAAGTAACACCACTCTAAAAATTGCACCCCTCTAGGTGTTCAAAACCACCTTTAAGAAGTTTAGGTGCTTCACAGGAATTAATTTAATGTGGAAGGAAAAAATGAACAATTAACTTTTTTCAACAAAAATGTTATTTATATTCCAAATTTTTTTATTTTCAAAACAGTAGCAGTAAACAATGGACCTCAAAATTTGTTGTGCAATTCCCCCTGAGCACCCCATATGGGGAAAACCACTGTTTGGGCACACAGCAGAGCTTGAAAGGAAAGGAGCGCCATATTGCGTTTGGACACCATATTGCGTTTGGAGAGCTCCGATGTTTAGTGGAAACCCTGCACAAGTGACCCCATTTTAGAAAATAGACCCCTCAAGGAATGTATCTAGATATGTGGTGAGCACCTTCAAACCAAAGTTGCTTCATAGAAGTTTATAACATTGAGCAGTAAAAATAAAAAAAAAATCAAATTTTCCCCACAAAAATGTTCATTTAGCCCCAAAGTTTTTATTTTCACAAGGGTAACAGGAGAAAATGGATGCTAAACTTTGTTGTTCAATTTCTCCTGAGTACGCTGATAACCTATATGTGGGGGAAAACTACTGTTTGGGAGCATGGCAGGGCTCAGAAAGGAAGAAGTGACGTTTTGGAACACAAATTTTGATTGAATGTTTTGCGAGTGTCATGTCGCATTTGGAGAGCTCCTGATGTGTCTAAACAGTAGAAACGTCACACAAATAACCCTATTTTTTTAAAACCTTGTTTTTATTGAATAGAATATATGTCAACATATCTATTCCAGAAACTGCATTGGTAAAAGGAGGGTAAAACAAAAACAAAGAAAAACTGGGAAAGGGGAGGGAAGGAGGGGAAAAGAAAGTGTGCCAGAAACAGGTACATTTCTTACATATCGAACACCCAGCATGGGTGCTTGATTTTAAACTCAGGACCCAATGACACTGAAGTAAACCCCCCAACACCCAGACGTGTCTCCATGCAGCAGCCGGCATAATAAAGCTTTCCAGAATATTTCTGCTCTAGTGTGGTCAGTGTGGATACATTGAAAAACCCGGCTTTTTCTTTTTTTTTTTCTCCCTCTGTGACATCGGCATCTACGGGAGTCTGCAGCGACCACTGGTTCCTTTCACATTCTGCAAGAAATTGTGACTATTCACAACCTTTAGAGGTGAGTGCACCAACCGTGTATTGCCACCCAAAATATCACTTTTATCACCCTATGTGCGCTCTCTTTCCTTATTAACTCCTCCATTAAGCATATTCAGCATTCCTCAAGGTGAACTAGGTGTTTAATAGATGTTATACCCTGAGAGTGCCATTAATAGAAGATGGGATGAGAATGTCCATTTTGAAAGTGAGGGTTACCAACGAGTGGAAGAAGGAGGGACACCCAGGAAGAGAGCCGGACCTGTCAGAGTGTTTTCTGTCAAGTCTTCTATGTAGACATCAGGAGTCTTATTTCAGCTGGTAGTTCAGTATAAGGGAGGTGTAAGAGGGCAGGGAGAGCTGGCCCTGGAGTGAGACAGCACTCCAGGTCATGTTGAGCAAACAGGATGTCCCTCCCAGCCAGTCCATCACCACCCGGAATAGGGATGCTGGGTTATTTTGTCTAATATCAGGGGAGTTTATCCCCCCATTTTCCTTCAGCTGTTGGAGCCATTTAAAGGCTATACGGGGCTTTTTCCCTCCCATACAAATGAGCGGTACAAATAATTGATCCGCTTATCTTCTTTAAGAGCTACTGTAAATAGATTGGGAGAGTATAGAAGAGGTAGAGAAGACTTTGCAATTCTGTCATTTTAATTAAATTGGCTCTGCCTAGGTATGACAGGTTAAAATCCTTCCATCTGGCTAAGGTGGATTCTAAGTTTTTGAGATATTAATTAATATTGGTTTTGTATAATTTAGCTGGATGTCTTGTCAACTGTATTCCCAAGTATTTTAATGAGCCAATAGTAAACTGAAATGGGAACCTTGATACCCATAAAGGTCTGGAGGGGCTATGTAGCATCATCACTTCTGTTTTATCCCAGTCAATATTATAGCCCAATAAGCCTCACACATCTTCCAACTCTCATATAAGGGAGTGCTGGACCTGTTTGGGGTTAGTTACTACCAGCTGAATATCATCTGCAAATGCTATGACCTTTAATTCTCTAGAGCCCATCGCAAGCCCCCTAAAAATAGGGGTCTGCAATAGGTGGCGTAGTAAGGGGTCTATAGAGAGGTTGAATAGGAGGGGTGACAAAGGGCTTCCCTGTTTGACTCCCTGAAAGAGATCTATTGTTGGTGAACTATATCCATTAACCGCCACACAAGTATTTGCATTTGTATGAAGGTATTAGACATACTGTAGGAAACTCAGGCCGAAATTTCCCCTGCCCAGGACTTCATATAGGAAAGGCCATGCCACTTTATCAAAGGCTTTGACCACGGCTGTGACCGCCATGCATATATTTGCTATACTGCTCTGTCCCTGGGTAAAGTCTGTCTGAGCCTCACATAGAAGGCCAGGCAGCAACATTTGTAGACGGTTTGTTAGGATCTTCGCCAGGAGTTTACAATCATGGTTGAGAAGTGAAATTGGGCGGTAAGATTGTGACAATAATGGGTCTCTATTAGATTTAGGGATAACTATTGAGCATGAGTCCGTAAATTGGTCAGTAGAAGGTCCTTGAAGAAATGCTTCATTAAAAAGGTTAGTCGAAATGGGCACTAAGTCAGGGCATAGAATCTTAAAATATTCAGGGGAGAGACCATCAGGGCCTGGGGTCTTAGCGTTAGATGTGCCTGCTATAGCTTGTCTCACTTCATCCTCTGTTATCTTTGAGTCTAACATCACTTACTGTTCAGTGGTTAGAGATGGTAGATCAATAAGGTTCAAAAAAGAGTTAATTGTGGGGAGATTGACAGGGGAGGCTCAATAGATGTCCGCATAGTAGTCACTGAAAATTTGTGCTCACTAGTGAAAAAAAAGGACAGCACTCGGACCAATGTTATTCAATGGGACAGTGCAGATGAGCAGACTGAATCTGCATGTGAAAAAAATTGCAGTGTATACTATTTCCTTCCGTAAATCGGATGAGACTCGGCCATTCAAGTCTATTGGTGCATTAAAAAAAATCAGATGCCATACAAAGCCACAGTATAGTGTTCGATTTTTACAGATACATTGAAATTCTGTAACATGGGAATCTGTAAATGGTCCTGTAAATTAACCTTTTACATATACAGAGTGGGCCATTTATATGAATACACCTAAATAAAATGGGAATGGTTGGTGATATCAACTTCCTGTTTGTGGCACATTAGTATATGGGAGGGAGAAAACTTTTCAAGATAGGTGGTGATCATGGTGGCCATTTTGGATCCAACTTTATTTTTTCCAAAGGGAAGAGGGTCATGTAACACATCAAACTTATTGAGAATTTCACAAGAAAAACAATGGTGTGCTTGATTTTAACATAACTTTATTCTTTCATGAATTATTTACAAGTTTTTGACCACTTATAAAATGTGTTCAAAGTACTGCCCATTGTGTTTGATTGTCAATGTAACCCTATTCTCCCACTCTTGCACACTTGAGCACTGCTATGTATAGCACAAGCAATCAGACAATTACAGCTTCAAGTCCCCTAAGGGTACTATTAAATACAGTAAAAAGTGAAAAAAAAGTTTTTTAAAAATATGAAAAAAAATCACAAAAGTTCAAATCAAGCTCCTCTTCCCATTAAAAATCAAACAATTAAAAATATATAAAATTACACATATTTGGTAAAAGTCCTATCAAAATGTAAAATAAATTAATCTGATCGGTGAATGGCTTAATAAGAAAAAAAATTGAAAGGCCAGAAAGATATTATATATATATATATATATATATATATATATATACTGTATATGCCGAAACATTCCAATAAAACGCAGTTAGAGGCAAGTGAAAACATCGTATCAACTCCAAAATGGTATCAACAAAAATGTCAGCTTAGGGTGAAAACAATAAGCCCTCGCCCAGCCCCGTATCCTGAAACATGGCAGTGTTACGGGTTTAAGAAAATGAAGACACAAGAAGTTTTTCTTCCTCACGAGCTTCCACATTTTTTTTTTCAACACTTAAATTAGAAAAACCATACATGTTTGGTATCTGTATACTCATACTGACCTGGAGAATCATATTGCCAAGTGATTTTTACCGCACAGTGAGCATGGTAAAAAAAAAAAAAAAAACAGTTGTGAATTTGCAGTTTTCTGCAATTTCAAAATACTTGGAATTTTTTTCCCGCTTTCCAGTACATGATAAATGAATTGTGTCAATCAAACGTACAACCTTTATATTGATGGAGAAGTTATGCCTCTTGGAAGAAGCTGAGGAAAAAAAACAGATGTCACATGGATGACAATTGAGAAAAAATATCATCCCACCTTTTTGGATAAAACTGAGACCGATTTGTTTTTTTTTTATATACACGTGTGAACATACTCTTAGACAGGTGCTATTGATCATCAATGTTATTCACGTCAACTGCCGGTGGTTTCATTGATGCGGCTGAGCGGTGTACACCTTTGTTGTGTCTCAGTAATATTAATATTATTACGTACTTTGATAAGATAAGGAGAATAGCTGTAATCTGGATTGCACAATCAGTTATATCTGAAAAGGAAATATTAGGTCTGAGTTAATATAATTCATTTTCTTCCTGCAGGAGCCGTTATCACTACATGCCTTTATTGTTTCATGGAATTTATAAATCATCAGAAAGTGAGGAGATCGTGGAATAAGGATTATGTGTCTGTTCTAAGAAAATCCTTCTATGTTAATGAGGGTACAGTGTTATATCATAGATTTTATAAAACCTGGTGGAATAAAGTTCAATACATAACGTACCTTTATTGTTTTATTTTCTGTTTGGATAATAATGAGAATTTATGATTATAATGATCTGTGTCCTGTGAGAAACCCAACGCATTCACGTGCCCTAAAGTTCCCTGAGTTTGTAAAAGCACCTCATGTGGCCTTTTGGATGCCAAATGATGTAAATCAACAACTGAACCAGTCTGTGAGTAACTTCCCTAATCGTGCGTTAGAAGTCAGAGTTCTAGAAGTTGCATTGCTTTATTAAACGGTTAATTCCCAAAATAGAAAGTTTTACTCTATCAATAGGATATGGAATAAGTTATTGAATGTTGGGGGTCTAACTGCTAATTCAGAAATCGGCTATTTCCATCAGTCCAATAGACAATGAATAGAGCGGGGGTCGATCATGTGCACATCCTATACATGCACGAAAGGGCTATGCAGAGCCCAAGTTCTGACTTCTAGAGCGCCATTTTCAGAATTGATGGAAGGACCAGGGGTCAGACTTTAAAGGGAATCTGTCACCTCATTGTCGCGCTGTATGTAAATTAGTTGGGTCCGGTCCGATGGGCGGTGTTTTTGCTTCTTCCCTCCACCCCTCCTTGACCACTGTACGCAATATTTCAGGAAATTTCCGTAGTACTCGTCTATATTTTGCGCGTGCGCATTGCAATCTCCTCTCGCGCGTGCGCAGTATGCTTTGCCCAACTGCAGGCAAAGCCAGAAAAAAGTAGTTTGCACGCGCCGGAAGTACTTTGTTCCGGAAGTATTTCGCTGCCATTTCTGTGTTCCGGGACATAGTTCACCAGCGCATGCGCACTAATGCTTTTCGGCTTTGCCCGCAGTTGGGCAAAGCATACTGCACACGCGCGAGTGGAGAGTGCAATGCGCACGCGCAAAATATGGACGAGCACTACGGTAATTACCTGAAATATTCCGTACAGCGGCCAAGGAGGAGTGGAGGGAAGAAACAAAAACAACGCCCATCGGACCGGACCCAACTAATTTACATACAGAGTGAAAATGAGGTGACAGATTCCCTTGAAGTGATCAGTAAGTTGTCCCCAAGGTATTTCCTCACTTTTTTCCATGAACTTCTCACTGTTTAATTGCATAATAATCTTTATTTTTATGTAGCGCTAACATATTCCACAGCGCTTTACAGTTTGCACACATTATCATCACTGTCCCCGATGGGCCTCACAATCTAAATTCCCTATCAGTATAACAGATTTGTATTACACTTAGGCAATTTGATGAGGAACTTACCAACTTTGCCAAATTTTCCCAAAACGTTTGACTCACGATGCATAAATTTGTGCAAATCAAAATACTGCAAAGACTCTAACTGCTGGAAAACACAAGTATAACACTCTGAGGTCTCATAGGACTGTACTGAACCCCTCTCGAGCTCTATAATGTAAACACAGCTATAGGCCTCATTTAAATGTCCATGTTGTATGTACATGTTTTATCCATTTTCTCATGGACAGAACATATACCCCTTATAATCTATGGTGCTATTCACATATCCTTGTATGTTACAGACCGTGTTTCTGTGTAAAACTCACAGAGACATGGCCATTTTTCTCTGGTATTAAAAAAAAGTTCCAAAACAAGTCTATGGGTCCATAGAAAACATATGTAGCACACGAATGACATCTATGTGCCATCCATGTGCTTTCCGCTTTTAACATTGCAAAGGATGTGAGAAGTTTTGTAATTTATTTATCAATTTATGAAAAACACTATTGGTAAACTGATAGTGAAAACAGTCATATGGACCAGACATTGATCCAAAACACTGATGACACGGGAACCATTTTTCACTTACCTGTTTAAACATGGACGTCTGATTGAGACCTTATTAATGTCCAAATAACCTTAATATATCTGGCTATAGAAAAACATTGTAACTGGTGGCATCCAACAGCCTATTTAACAACACACTGCAGTATCAGACTTTTTAGGCTACTTAATTTGTACAGTCTAAAAATTATCCATTTTTGGGGATTGGAAGCCTACCTTGCTGGTGTTTATACACAGGACATTAAAACAGAAAAACATATGGCTTTCTCACATGGGGTGGTACCAAAATTATCCTTGCTTGGGGAGCATCAAAAGCTTTTTCTTTTGTTAAATGAAGAATCCTGTCTTCATTATAATAATATCCCTATAGCAGGATCGACAGAAATTAACAATGTCCCGGTGACACCCAGGATAGTAGAACCTCTGAAAGACCCGCTCTTTAGTTTTGTCTACTCGCAGATGCCCACCTAAGACATGAGAATGGGCCAGATGCAATTATTATTATTATTATTATGCATTTATATAGCGCCATTTATTCCATGGCGCTTTACATGTGAAAGGGGAAATATAGACAAGTATAATAAACATGTGTAAGACAAGGGACACACAAGTACATAAGGAGAGGGGACCTGCCCGCGAGGGCTCACAGTCTACAGGGATGGGTGAGGATACAGTAGGAAAGAGGGTAGAGCAGGTCTTGCTGTGGTTCAGTAGACCGAGGATCATAATAACCTATGCTTATAGGGACCCAGCACCAACAACTGCTCTATCACTTCCCCTCTTGGTTTAGTGACCTGATAAAGCAGGGGGGACATTTCCCAGGTAGAAGAAAGAATAGATTCAATGAAATTTCAACAAATTCTTGATGCAAATATAACACCACACCATCTGTAAAAAAGCTGAAGTTGAAAAGAGGATGGCTTATACAAATGGATAATGATCCTAAATACACGTCAAAATACACAGTAGACTACCTTAAAACACGCAAGATAAAGGTTCTACAATGGCCCTCACAATCCCCTGATCTGAATACCATTGAAAATCTGTGGCTAGACCTCAAAATGGCAGTGCATGTAAGACGACCCAGGAATCTCACAGAACTGGAAGAATTTTCCAAGGAAGAAGGGATGAAAATCCCTCAAACAAGAAGTGAAACTCTTCTCTGGCTACAAAAAGCATTTATAAGCTGTGATACTTTCAAATGGAGGTGCTACTAGGTACTAACCATAAAGAATGCCCAAGCTTTGTATTGTCCCATTTTCCTTTTTTTAATTTTTAAAGTAGAAAAGATGAAAATATATATATATATATACTGTATATATATTTTGCCTAACATACAAAGGAAATATGTAATCTTTAACATTTTAGAGATCATTTTAGCTTCAACTTGCTTAACTGTTCACAGTAACAGTAATTTTGATCAGGGGTGCCCAAATTTTTACGGGCCACTGTATATATAATCATGCAATATTGGTCTTCTTACCATGTAACAGCAGCTAGTAAATTTGTCATCGTAGAAGTATCAGGATCCAAATTAGTAACTTTTTTATTTACCAAAACTTGTTTCCCTATGGATAAGTATGGATATTTTTGGTTACTCGGTTGTTTCACACTATGTTGTGTAGACCCAGGGATTACTAGGGTCTATAAGGGCAAGCAGAAGCTCTATACTCATTCATAGGGTGTAAAACTCTAGCTAAGGATGACTACTAGACAGTTAAGGATAACTAGACTCATAGGTAGGTGCGGTCTGTGACTGAAATTAAGCACAAAGACCTATGCAGCCCCTCAGACCCACTTCCTCAGATAGTGGTCTCTATTAGAAATATGACCCTGCCTGACGTTGGACGCAATAAAGATTTACTGCAAAACCAATAGTATCAGTAATTCAGCTATGTTAGTTTTAATAATGCCTCCTGCCTGAGGAGGTTGTGAAGCAGGGAACCAATCGCAATTTGCTCCTTTACAGTTTTTAACAGAATCGGCATCCTGAGGCTATTAATATTGGTGAAACTGTTTCAGAGCTATGCAGCCCAATGCCAGACTGGCCCATTTGGCATTTGCCGGAATTGCCAGATGGCCAGTCCGATGCTGCCTATGGAGAATGTTAGATTAGATTAGTCTTTTATTATGACAATTGGGCCTTTATTGCATCCAAATCATATCTGTCTACATATATTTTTTCCTTGACCATATTCATATTTATCGCCTATTCAAAGGATCAGATTAACCCTGTCTTCAATCTTAAGGTATATTTATGTGTATTTCTAACATTTTGCCATTAAATTTTTTTTAAATAGGGGAACACATTTTGATAATAAAGCCTAGATTATACCAAGCAGCGCAAAGTGGAGTAATCTTAACATATCATCGTGTTCTACAACAATAGCCATTCTCCTGTTTTGATTTATGCATGAACTCCTTTTAGCCTAAGGTACGGAGAATACAGCTAGTAACCATAAGTCATAATGATAAGGTGGTTATAGCACAGTCCACAAGAAATATGACCCTCGCTGTGGAAGAATAAACTATTCTAAATTTTCTCCCCTGGAGATTTATTTTAAAAAGCATTCGCTTATGCATCATTGGGCTAAAGGCACATCTACAAGGAAAACTATGCTGTTTGGGCAGAACGTATAGGTAATTATGTGAATCAAGTGTGCAAAAATAAAAAAAAAATTGTTTCCAATAGTATGAGTTTACTAGCCCGCAGTGCTTCTTTTGTGCCGGTACGTGACGGTACGGCGTACCGGAAATCTGAAGGTGCTTCAGCGGGGGAGGGTGAGCGGCGGCAGGAGCTGGTGGCTGGGAAGTCATACTCACCCCTCCCGTGCCTCCCTGAACGTCCCCTGCATCCTCCTTGTCCCAGCGCTGACAGCTTCTTCCTGCCTTCAGCGGTCACATGGTACCGCTCATTAAGCTCATGAATATGGGCGCCCATGGGCGGGGAAGCATATTCATGAGCTTAATGAGAGGTACCATGTGACCGCTGAAGGCAGGAAGAAACTGTCAGCGCTGGACAACGGAGGATTCAGGGACGTTCAGCGACGGCACAGCAGGGTGAGTATGAAGGAGGAGGACGGGGGCTGCACAGAGGTGGATGGGGGCTGCACAGAGGAGGATGGGGGCTGCACAGAGGAGGACGGAGGCTGCACAGAGTAGGACGGGGGCTGCACAGAGGAGGTTGGGGGCTGCACAGAGGAGGAAGGGGGCTGCACAGAGGAGGACGGGGGCTGCACAGAGGAGGTCGGAGGCTGCACAAAGGAGGTCGGGGCTGCACAGAGGAGGTCAGGGGCTGCACAGAGGAGGACAGGGGCTGCACAGAGGAGGGTGGGGGCAAATATTGCGTACCGACAAATTTTTTTTTACAAAAAAAGCCCTGCTAGCCCATATTAACTCTTTTAACCAGTAACATTAGGTAATTAAACCTTATACGTAAGTATTTGTCAGACGTTAAGCTTTGCTATAATTTACATGGAATATTTTATGTAGCTTTTGGGGTTAAAGTAGATACATAAAGAAGTTAGAAGTATCAGTCCTTACTTTATTTCAATAAATATAAATTGTTTAGCTTTTCAATACACTCATACCATACATGAAACAATATTTATACCCCTATAAATTGCAGATTAAAGCCCCATATCGCACTGCAAGCATTGAAATATCTCAAATTTACTTTATTTCCTATTTAACAAGGAATAAAGAGAAAATAAGAGAAAGGCAGCAATGAAAGCTGTCTGTGCCAAAAAACAATTATAAGATAACTCTTGATCAAAATCACTCTGGGAAACAATGTCAAACAATGGCCAGTATTTCACCACAGTCAATGCACTTGGACAAGTTGTCCATCAGGATATGGGTAAGTTTTCTCATTGGAGATTTCATCATCAGTCATGTGTCAATTGGTCTGACTTATTTAAGGAAACAGATTGGAAATAAATATGCATCACTAATAATTAATTGAAACTATATGATTCTGAAGGAATAATGAAATTAGGAAGTGGCAGCGATTAGTCAATGCACAATGGAACAACATTGTGACCAAAAAGTATTGAATTTGTTAAGCGCATTGCTGCAGAACATTAAATAACATTAATTAATTGGACACAATGCTGTTAAATGCAAAGGAAGAGGGACAGAGATTTGATAGAGGGTCCTTTCTTACCTCCATATGTCATGATAGGTATGGTTTAATTATTAATTAAAAGCTATGTTCTTTAAGACCGTTAGGCACTTATTAGGGAGTAGGAAAAATCTCATGCCTGCATAAGTAAATATATTTGCAAAAAGTGAAGCTGACCATTTTTGAAAATGAAGTCCAATTTTTTATTCCCCGAAAGTAATTATGATACACATGCAGATATCCTATGTTCAATGCTTTTATATTGAGATTGCCATAACCTAAAGTATTTAGTATGTGGCAAAAATGACTCTATAAAGTCCAATAGCTCTAGACAAATAGCAATATCATTGAAAATACACAGACAATTACAACAGGAACACTTGTTTTTTTCTGCCTTTTTCACAAAACAATGGGAGAAATGAAAAATAATAAAAAAACCACATAATTATAACATATACAATTTATGTTTATAGCCATCAAGAGATTGTTGATATTGTTCAACAATTTTGGTTCTTAAGTCCTCAGACCGTTCTCTTCTCTTCATTCTGTTCTCCATGCTTAGTGTTGCACACACAGATACACAATGCAAAGATTCAGTCAACTGCTTTTTATTTGGTTTAAGGTGTGATTTTCATATTGCCCACACCTGTTACTTGCCACAGGTGAGTTTGAAGAGCATCACATGCTTAAAACAAAGTAATTTATCCTAAATTTAAGAAAGGTGCCAACAATTTTGTCTTGCCCATTTTGGGGGTTTTGTGTGAAATTGTGTTCAATTTGCCTTTTTTTCTATGTTGTTTTAGTACTGTTCCAATACACACAAAGGAAATAAACATGTGTAACAAAACATTTGTTACTGCAATAATTTTCTGGGAGAAATGGTTCATTTCCTGGAACAATTTCAAGGGTGCCAACACTTTCTGCCATGACAGTACATGTTTTGGCATGACCAAATAAATAAATGGAAATGTTTCAGCCGCCTTTTCATTAACATCTGCAGAATCAATCTAGAGTGTTAGGTTACGTTCCCATGATGAGGTTTTGGTGAGATTTTGACCCTGCTTATTTTAGCTGAGTAAAAAACGTTCTGAGTAAAAGTATCAGTTCTAGCAAAGTGGATGGGATTTATAGAACTCTCCTGCCCACTATGCTTTGTTTTACACTGTATAAAGTGACTTGCGTTGCTTTTTTAACCCCTTCACCCCCAAGGGTGGTTTGCACGTTCATGACCGGGCCAATTTTTACAATTTTGACCTCTGTCCCTTTATGAGGTCATAACTCTGGAACGCTTCTATGGATCCCGGTGATTCTGACATTGTTTTCTCGTGACATATTGTACTTCATGATAGTGGTAAAATTTCATTCAAATAACTTGCGCTTATTTGTGAAAAAAATATTTGGCGAAAATTTTGAAAATTTCGCAATTTTCCAACTTTGAATTTTTATGCCCTTAAATCACAGAGATACGGCACACAAAAAACTTGATAAGTAACATTTCCCACATGTTTACTTTACATCACCACAATTTTGGAACCAAAATTGTTTTTGTTAGGAAGTTATAAGGGTTAAAAATTGACCAGCGATTTCTCATTTTTGCAACACCATTTTATTTTTACGGACCACATCACATTTGAAGCCACTTTGAGGGGTCTATATGATAGAAAATACCCAAAAGTGACACCATTCTAAAAACTGCACCCCTTAAGGTGCTCAAAACCACATTCAAGAAGTTTATTAACCCTTTAGGTGCGTCACAGGAATTTTTTGAATATTTAAAAAAAAAATGAATATCTAACTTTTTTTCACAAAAAAAATACTTCAGGTTCAATTTTTTTTATTTTACCAAGGGTAACAGGACAAATTGGACAGCAAAAGTTATTGTGCAATTTGTCCTGAGTACGCTGATACCTGATATGTTGGGGGGAACCACTGTTTCGGTGCATGGCAGAGCTCAGTAGGGAAGGAGCGCCGTTTGACTTTTTCAATGCAAAATTGGCTGGAATTCAGATCGGACGCCATGTCACATTTGGAGAGCCCCTGATGTACCTAAACAGTGGAAACCCCCCACAAGTGACCCCATTTTGGAAACTAGACCCCCCAAGGAACTTATCTAGATATGTGGTGAGAACTTGGAACCCACAAGGGCTTCACAGAAGTTTATAACGTACAGCGGTACAATTAAAAAATCATATTTTTTCCACAAAAATGATCTTTTTACCCCCAATTTTTATTTTCCCAAGGGTAACAGGACCCTAAAAGTTATTGTGCAATTTGTCCTGAGTACGCTGATACCCCACATGTGGGGGTAAACCACTATTTGGGCGCATGGCAGAGCTCGGAAGGGAAGCAGCGCCATTTGACGTTTTTGGCTGGAATTGAGATCGGACACCATGTCGCGATTGGAAAACCCCTGATGTACCAAAACAGTGGAAACCCCCCACAAATGACACCATTTTGGAAACTAGACCCCCCCAAGGAACTTATCTAGATGTGTGGTGAGAACTTTGAACCCCCAAGGGCTTCATAGAAGTTTATAACATACAGCCGTACAATTAAAAAATCATGTTTTTTCCAAAAAATGATCTTTTCACCCTCAATTCTTACTTTTCCAAGGGTAACAGGGCCCTAAAAGGTATTGTGCAATTTGTCCTGAGTACGCTGATACCCCACATGTGGGGGTAAACCACTATTTGGGCGCATGGCAGAGCTCGGAAGGGAAGCAGCGCCATTTGACGTTTTTGGCTGGAAGTGAGATCTGACACCATGTCGCGTTTGGAAAGCCCCTGATGTACCAAAACAGTGGAAACCCCCCACAAATGACACCATTTTGGAAACTAGACCCCCAAGGAACTTATCTAGATGTGTGGTGAGCACTTTGACCCCTCCAGTGCTTCACAGAAGTTTATAACGCCCAGGCTTGAAAATAAAAAATTCGTATTTTTTCCACAAACATGATCTTTTAGTCACCAATTTTTTTATTTTCCCAAGGGTACCAGGAGAAATTGGACCCCAAAAGTTGTTGTCCAATTTGTCCTGAGTACGCTGACACCCTATTTGTGGGAGAAAACTACTGTATGGGCACACGCCGGGGCTCGGAAGGGAAGTAGTGACGTTTTGGAATGCAGACTTTGATGGAATGGTCTGCGGGTGTCATGTGCGTTTGGAGAGCCCCTAATCTACCTAAACTATTGAAACTCTCCACAAGTGACCCAATTTTGGACACTAGACCCCCCACGAAACTTATCTAGATGTGTGGTGAGCACTTTGAACCCCCAAGTGCTTCACAGAAGTTTATAACGCCCGGGCGTGAAAATAAGAAAAATCATTTTTTTCCACAAAAATGATATTTTTGCCCCCAATTTTTTATTTTCCTAACGGTAACAGGAGAAATTGGACCCCAAAAGTTTTTTGCAATTTGTCCTGAGTAGGCTGATACCCTACATGTGGGGGTAAAACACTGTTTGGGCGCATGGCAGAGCTTGGAAGGGAAGGAGCACCATTTGACTTTTTCAACTCAGAATTGGCTGGAATTGAGATCAGACACCATGTTGCATTTGGAGAGCACCTAATGTGCCCAAACAGAGGAAACCCCCAATTCTAACTCCCTAACCCTAATCTCAGCCCTAACCCTAGCCCTAACCCTAGCCCTAACCCTGGCCCTAACCCTTGCCCTAGCCCTAACCCTAATGGGAAAATGGAAATAAATACATTTTCTTTTAATTTTATTATTTTTCCCTTACTAAGGGGGTGATAAAGGGGGGTTTGATTTACTATTTATGGCGGTATTTATTTTTGGCGGCTGTCGCACGCTAAAAGACGCTTTTTATTGTAAAAATAGTATTGCATCACCACATATTGAGAGCTATAATTTTTCTGTATTTTGACTCACTGAGTCATATGAGGTCTTATTTTTTGCGGGACGAGTTGACGTTTTTATTGGTACCATTTTCGGGCTCGTGACATTTTTTGATCGCTTTTTATTCCGATTTTTGGGATGCAGAATGAACAAAAACCAGCGTTTCATGAATATCTTTTGGGGGGGTGCGTTTACACCGTTCCGCGTGCGGTAAAATTGATAAAGCGGTTTTATTCTTCGGGTCAGTACGGTTACAGCGATACCTCATTTATGTCTTTTTTTATGTTTTGTCGGTTTTATGCAATGAAAACTATTTTATATAAAAAATAATTATTTTTGTATCGCTTTATTCTGCAAGCTATAACTTTTTTATTTTTTCACTGACGATGCTGTATGGTGGCTCGTTTTTTGCGGGACAAGATGACGTTTTCAGCGGTACCATGGCTATTTATATGCGTCTTTTTGATCGCGCGTTATTGCACTTTTTGCTGGGCGGTATGATAATAAATCATTATTTTTTGCTTCGTTTTTTATTTTTTAAGGGGTTTGCTAAAGGGGTTAACTAATGGGATAGTTTTATAGGGCAGGTCGTTACGGACGCGGTGATACCTAATATGTGTACTTTTATTGTTTTTTTTTATTTAAAAAAAATGGATTTATTGGGGGAATATTTTTTTTTTTTCTAATTTATTTGGCGATTTTTTAAAAATTATTTTAACACTTTTTTTTTTTTAACTTTATTACATAGTCCCAGGTAGGACATCACTGTCCTGTGACAGATCGCTGATCTATCACATCACAGATCACTGTGACAGATCAGCAATCTGTCACAGGCAGTTCTGCAGACTTCCTCATGCCTGCACTTTGCAGGCACTGAGGAAGTCAGCTCCCTACAGGCCCCCGTCGCCATCTTGGATTCGGGGGCCTGTAGGGAAAGAGACCCCCGCAGCAGCGCTGCACATTGCGCTGCCGTGGGGGACTCAGGGAAGCACGGAGGGAGCCCCCTCCCTGCCGATGCTTCCCTTTAACCCCCGGTACACCGCGATCATGTTTGATCGCGGTGAGCAAGGGGTTAACGTGTCGTGACCGCCCCTGACACATAGTGCCGGGTGTCAGCTGTGATAATCAGCTGACACCCGGCCGCGATCAGCGGCACTCACCACGTGGGCGCCGCTGATCGCGGTAGACGTACTATCCCGTCCATAGGCATAGGAGCCCGGGTCCCATGGACGGGATAGTACGTTTGATGTCAGGTAGGGGTTAAATCAACATCTCAGTTTCTCTCTCATATGCAGATTCTCCACATTGAATTGCAAAAGATCCGGAAAATCCGCAGACAAATAACACATATACAGTAATTCGTACATGACGGTTAGCAGGGGCCGATCTAGGGGGAAGGGGTAAGCAGGGCATTTGCACTGGGTAAACCAATAATACTCATCGAAGAAAAACAACTTAAAGGAAACCTGTCATCAGTTTTGGCCGATATAAGTTATGGCCATCACCTTTCAGGGCTGATATATAGGTGCTTCTCACAAAATTAGAATATCATCAAAAAGTTAATTTATTTTTGTTCTTGAATAGAAAAAATGAAACTCATATTATATAGAGTCATTACAAACAGAGTGATCTATTTAAAGTGTTTATTTCTGTTAATGTTGATGATTATGGCTTTACAGCCAATGAAAACCCAAAAGTCATTATCTCAGTAAATTAGAATACTTTATAACACAGCTTCACATAATGATTTTAAAATCCAAAATATTGGCCTACTGAAATGTATGTTCAGTAAATGCACTCAATATTTGTTCAGAGCTTACTGCATCAATGCAGTGTAGCATGGATGTCATCAGCCTGTGGCACTGCTGAGGTGTTATGGAAGCCCAGGTTGCTTTGATAGCAGCCTTCAGCTCATCTGCATTGTTGGGTCTGGTGTCTCTCATCTTCCTCTTGACAATATCCCATAGATTCTATATGGGGTTAAGGTCAGGTGAGTTTGCTGGCCAATCAAGCACAGTGATACTGTTGTTTTTAAACCAGGCATTGGTACTTTTGGCAGTGTGGACAGGTGCCAAGTCCTGCTGGAGAATGAAATTTCCATCTCCGAAAAACTTGTTGGCAGAGGGTAGCATGAAGTGCTCTAAAATTTCCTGGTAGACGGCTGCACTGACTTTGGTCTTGATAAAACACAGTGGACCTACACCAGCAGATGACATGGCTGCCCAAACTATCACTGATAGTGGATACTTCAGACTAGACCTCATGCAGCTTGGATTGTCTGCCTCTCCACTCTTCCTCCAGACTCTGGGACCTTGATTTCCAAATTAAATGCAAAATTTACTTTCATCTGAAAACAACACCCTGGAACACTGTGCAACAGTCCAGTTCTTTTTCTCCTTGGCCCAGGTAAGACGCTTCTGGCGTTGTCTAATGGCCATGAGTAGCTTGACATAAGGAATGCGACCCTTGTAGCCCATGTCCTGGATACATCTGTGTGGCGGATCTTGAAGCAATGTCTCCAGCAGCAGTCGACTCGTTGTAAATCTCTCCCAAATTTTTAAACAGCCTTTTCTTAACAATCCTTTCAAGGCTGCAGTTATCTGGTTGCTTGCGCAGATTTTCTACCACAATTTTTCCTTCCACTCAACTTTCCATTAATATGCTTGGATACAGGACTCTGTGAGCAGCCAGCTTCTTTAGCAATGACCTTTTGTGGCTTACCCTCCTTGTGGAGTGTGTCAATGACTGCCTTCTGGACATCTGTCAAGTAAGAAGTCTTCCCCATGATTTTGGGAGTCAACTGAAACAGACTAAGGGACCTTTTTAAACTCTTAGGAAGCCTTGGTAGGTGTTTTTGTTAATTATTCTAGTTTACTGAGATAATGACTTTTGGGTTTTCATTGGCTGTAAGTCATAATCATCAACATTAACAGAAATAAACACTTGAAATATATCACTCTGTTTGTAATGACTATTTAATATATGAGCTTCACTTTTTGCACTGAAGAACTGAAATAAATTAACTTTTTGATGATATTCTTATTTTGTGAGAAGCACCTGTACAGCATTCTATAATGCTGTATATCTGCCCCCAACTTGACCTGTAATAGAAGAAAATAACTGTCCAGTCCAAAGAGTGTCGCTCTTCTTGGTCTGGTGCCTGCCATCTTCATGCGATGCCATCCTCCTTCTCAGTCTCCTTGGCAAGTCACATCAGCTCTTTGTTCACAGATGCAAAAATGAAGCATACAAAGAAAAGACCATTGTACATACAGTGAAACATGGAGATTTGGTTATGTTTTGGAGTTGCTTTGCTGCATCTGGCACAGGATGTCTTGAATCTATTCCATCCTCCTCCTTGCTTCGTGTGGATGACACATCCCTGCATCATCCACACAGTCTCCTTGGCAAGTCACATCAGCTCTTTATTCACAAATGTAAAAATGAAGCATACAAAGAAAAGAACATTGTATCTACTGTGAAACATGGAGGAGATTTGGTTATGTTTTGGAGTTGCTTTGCTGCATCTGGCACAGGATGTCTTGAATCTATTCAGGGTACAATTAAATATGAAGATTATCAAGGCATTCTGGAGCCCAGTATCAGAAAGCTTCATCTGAGTTGCAGGTCAACTCAGGATAATGACCAAAATCACACAGCTAAAAGCATCAGAACATCACTGGAATATTCTGAGGTGACATTCTATGAGAGCTAATCTAAAGATTAAAGGGAAGTCTCGGCATCGCGCTCCTGCGCAGAAGTACTTCTCTGCCATGTTGAGGGTAGAGCAAAGTACTGCAGTGCGCAAGCGCTGGGTCTCTCTGACCTTTCCCGACACCTGCGCACTGTATGCTTCATTTTTGCATCTGTGAACAAAGCGCTGATGTGATTTACCATAAAGCTCTAGTTTTGTCTCATCTGTCCAAAGGACATTCTCCTAGAAGATTTGTGGCTTGTCAATATGCATGTTGGCAAATTCCAGCCTTGCTTTTTTGTAATTTGCTTTCAGTGGTTTACACCTTGATCATATTCTATGAAGTCCACTTTTGACAGTGATGGATGGTGCATCTGAGACTAATATACCTTGCTCTTGGAGTTCACCTCTTTCGAAATTGTTCTGTTCTCTTTGGTTACCATTTGTATTACCTGTCTCTTCAATTTGTCATCACTTTTCCTCTTGTGGCCACATCCAGGGAGGTTGGCTACAGTCACATAGACCATAAACTTCTGAATAATAAGTGCAACTGTACTAACAGGAAGCTGTTTAGAGGTGATCTTATAGCCTTACATTTAACATCTCTATATATAAAAATCAATGTGTGTGTTGTGTGGATGTGTGTATCACCAACCAATCACGAAGCATCTTTCATTTCACCAAAACTGTTCAAAAGAAGCTAAGCTGTGATTGGTTGCTATGACCAACAGTTTTCCTTGCAACCAATCACTAAGCATCTCTCATTTCACCAGAACTGGTTAAAAGTAGCTGAGCTGTGATTGGTTGCTATGCGCAAGTTTTCCCACTTGACAACACCTCAGCAGACACTGACATGGTGGGAGAAATCTAGCATCCCCAGGAACATAAGCTCCAGCCATCGTCTGTCCCCCAGAAAGGAGCAGTGAGTACATGACAGAAATGAATCCCCCCGTGACACATATGAATGTAGGAAAGTGCACATATTAAAGGTCATGTGGATTTAATATTTTCTCAGACACTTTTATGCATTATTGATGTGTTACTGTGCTCTGATGCTGTGAGTATTTTTAAAGTGCTACTTTCCCCATAATTCACCTGAATATACCCATATAACACATAATGCTTTTCCCATAACAACCCATTAAATATGATACTATACTGCATACAGATGCTGTACATCCATGAGCAACTCAGCCGGACAAATTACAAGTTGACACATGAAAATGTGTGTGAAGGTTTCTCTACTGTACTAATGTATAAGGTTTGTGCCTGTCCATTGGTGAAAAGCATGACTGTGATATTTATGGTGGCAGATAAGTGAGAATATCAGCCTGATCAGTAGAAAACCTGGGATCTTAGTGAACCATGTATCTGTGCAATTTCACTATTCTACTTTTACTGGCTCTGACGGTATGATGTGGGATATTAGGGGTAGTAGTCCGGTGGCTCTGGCTGATGGGATGATGTGGGATATTAGGGGTAGTAGTCCGGTGGCTCTGGCTGACGGGATGATGTGGGATATTAGGGGTAGTAGTCCGGTCGCTCTGGCTGATGAGATGATGTGGTTCTGACCCATACCTATGTATACATGTAGACCCATGTATTGCTGGTGAATATTGCATTTAGAAAATACTTAGGCGTCGTATGCAGTACCAGCTCATTGGGCAAAAGTCTGGCAAACCAGTATGTCACTGTGTTTTGATTTGTGTGGCAATGTGCAATTAATTATTATGGTGTTACTGTAATACTTGATTATATACTATTTAGTTTGCAGTACCGGGACCTATAGGCCTGTGTGGATAGTTGCAATAAAATCCAATTATTTTTTTTGTGGGCATTCTGCAATATACAGTCTAGCACCATTAAGTAGTGAATCTGGTAGGCATCTTTCTGTTGCAGCAATAATAAATTTGGCTGCCAAGATGCAATAATTGGTGTTGGGGTGTTAATAGTATTGTGCCAACCAATCAATAAATGTCTATAGAGAAGCAGAGAGTTCATTGATAGAAACTTTTATCAAACGGATATCTCGGTTGCTTAGGAGTGCACTATAGCACACCAGCTTCATTTGTGCGTTGTTTGTTTTGAGCACCTTGCACTTTGTTTTGAGATTTTTATGTTGAGAAATAAAAGTTATATTTTAATCGTTATCCAGTCGCTACTACACATTTATATAGGGGTGGATTTACTAGTGCTGTATTTTATATATATAATCATTATAATCTGTCATAACTAACCGTAGTTAGTTACTATGCCCGGGCAGCGCTGAGCTCGTCAGCTAGTGTTTATATATACTTTTCTTTCTAATCATCTGAGACAACGCTCTTTACTTTCTATGCCACAGCGCAATTACTACTTTTCACTCTTTAAATATGCAGACTGACTTATTACAAGTTTATAGACACCTGTGATCCTTATTACTGGGCACGCCTTAGGCTACTTTCACACATCCGGTGTGTGGGGTCCGGTGGCGTGCGGCGAAAAGCCGGGCCGCCGGATCCGGCCTGCAGCCGTGACACCGGATGTGTGTGCGGCGAGACGATACGGCTCGGACATTATTAAAGGAGCCGCAGGACGAGGTGGACAGAGGCAGCCAATGAGACAGCTGCTGAAAGGGAGGTGAGGGGAGGAGAGGGGAGGGGAGGGGAGGGGAGGGGGGTGGAGAGAGAGAGACATGGGGGGTTAACACTTAGTGTCCAGGCAAGAGAATATCTCTCTCTTGCCGGGCACTTGTGGGGTTAACCCCACAGAGAGATCTCTCTCTCTCACCCAGACACTGTGAGTGTTAACCCCACAAGTGCCCGGCGAGAGAGATCTCTCACAAGTGTCCGGGTGACAGAGAGAGATCTCTCTCTCTCGCCGGGCACTTGTGGGGTTAACATTCACAAAGTCCGGGCATGCGCTGTGGCATGTTACATGGAACGTTTTTTCCAGACGCCGGACAGGCTGTTTTTGCCGGATCAGGCAAAAACCGGATACGCCGCATAGGTATCCGGCGCGATGCGGCAATAATGAAACTGAATGGGGGAAAAACCGGATCCGGTGGCAACCGGCGCCGGATCCGGTTTTTACACTTTTCGCCGCATCGCGCCTGATGCTGAAAACCGGATGTGTGAAAGAGGCCTTAGAATAACCTGACACTATGGTCAAATTATTTTCAGTCATTTCTAGGGGTATCATCATTTCTTTCCACGCCATTTTCATTGTTTTCTTTTTTTTTGTTTGATTCTCATTAGTTGATATTCAGTAAATTTAAATTGAAAATTACTTTTGTCACTTTTAAGTTATTCAAGTGACCTTTGTGGGTTTTTCCTACTGTATTAGAAGGGTAGCAACAGTTTTGTTCATATGTGATAACTCCAGAAATTCTCCATCAAAAACTCCCCAAAAGTTTTAATGTGGCCTAATACTTGCTGTTACTAAGAATTTTGAAACGTTTGCGCCCAACATCACTTGTATTGTTTGTTTTAAAAAAACAAACATATAATGCCCCATTGAAAAGGATGGATTATCTTGATGGATATGTTAATGTTTACGTTATTACAGAGGGTCTTTGTGTTATGTTATAATGGGTGGTCTGAATTAATTAAAATGATTTTCAAGCTATGCTCTGTCCTTCTTCAATGCCCTCCAAATATGAGAAGAATCCTCCCACATAACATGAGACTAATATTACACAATGTGCTGCATTTTGCCAGTCATTCAGATCACACAGCAAATATGTGCTCAAAACCAATGTCCTCATACAGAAAATGTAATTAACGCCTCAATATATCCTAAAATTTCTACATATCAGTAGCATAGCCCCGCCCTCTGAGGGGCTCACCCGGCGTTATGCTACTGTAACTGTATCGGCGTGCACAGCTTGCCCCTACAGTTACACTCTGCAGCAGAGCAGGGAAACGTGATCTTCCTGCACTGCCACCTGGCCACTATGGGAAGGGCAATGAGCCGAGGGTGTGAGCCGATGAAGGGCCATCACGACGGGAGGTTCCTTTGTCGCCCATCGTTGCAAGATCAACTGTATTGGCTGGATGCCGATATAGTTGAATGCAATGATTAGATGCAGAGTGACACCCTCCCTCTCCCATCATTACCCTTCAGTGTCTGACGTTAATGATGGAGACACTGACAGCTTACGCAATGACATCAAGGCATGCCACTCACTGTGCTGAGATGAGTGGGCACTTGGAGAAGCGGGGAAATGAGGAGAAGTATTGTATTTATTTTTTATGAGTGCACTTTACTGTATGGAGGCCTATGGGGAGCGTCTCTCTCAGCAGCTACACACACGCCCGGACACAGGAGCACCGCTATTCCCTTGCACTTATTGTGCCTTTCTTACCAGCGCATCCTCTCCTCCTGAGGCATACTTACCTGGACAGGACTTAACTCTTCAGCATAAAAGTACTATTTCCTCACTGGGGACTCAGGCTTGCCATTCACAACTTGTGGCATATCTCCTAAATAAATCTCAGCTCCATTTGTGGACATATATACTAATTTACCAGGATACCAGGTTAGCATCCTCAATAATCAGAACCTCCCACTCTCGTCTTCAAGACTATACACGTGCTGCGCCAATTCTTGGGAATGCACTTCCCAGGTCAATACGATTAGTCCCCAATCCCCACAATTTTAAGCGTGCCCTGAAAACGCATTTATTCAGACTGGCCTATCGCCTCAACACATTAACCTAATCTTTCCCTGTGTGGCACAGCCAAAAGTTTTTTTACCATAACCAGGTTCCCCGCATCATGTTCCCACATGCTTTATGCATCCATTAGCCCTCTGTGTCTGTACTGATACACACTTAACATTATGGCTTGTCCATACAATCAGGGCAACTGTTACCACCCACCTTTCGTGTCTCCCCTTTTTTCCTCATAGACTGTAAGCTTGCGAGCAGGGCCCTCATTCCTCTTGGTATCTGTTATGATCTATGTGATTATTGTTATGCTGTAATGTCTATTGTCTGTACAAGTCCCCTCTGAAATGTAAAGTGCTGCGGAATATGTCAGCGCTATAGAAATAAAATTTATTATTATTATTATTACCTTGTGGTCCTAATCCTGCAATCCAGTGTCTCTCCACTTCATAAGGTCCTCATCCCCTTCAACTGCTGCTTATCAGATGCCGTTTACCCACTTTTGTATACCAATACACTCAGTTA
This sequence comes from Dendrobates tinctorius, assembly GCF_039654945.1. Taxonomy (NCBI): domain Eukaryota; kingdom Metazoa; phylum Chordata; class Amphibia; order Anura; family Dendrobatidae; genus Dendrobates; species Dendrobates tinctorius. The sequence goes on along the minus strand of NW_027361690.1, from coordinate 44,414,242 downwards.
AACCAACTGTGAAATTCCTTTTCTGTTGAAGGTCTATTGTATGATCGAAAACGTTCAAGTGTGTTGAACTGGATGCTTTGTACAATAAGGGAACTGTCAAATCTATTTTTCCTTTTGAGTGCCAAATTTTTACTATAATCTATAGTGGGCTGGATACCCTACTTGTGCACCTCCCTCTTATTCATCGAGTACCGTGTTTTTTCCAATTTGTCTATAGTAGTGCATGGCTGAGCGGCCATGTGAACCTTTTATAGCTGTGTCCTTCCAGGACCTTCCAGGTGGTCCAATCCGAACTGGAGAAGGACCTGCACATGTGACCTCAGATCTCCAATGAGAGATCATCCCACGGGCATGCTCAGTAGACCAAAAGGAGGACTTAGTCCCTGGAGTAGCTCACTGCTGACCAGCATGCATTGCTGTAGCTGGACCAGAGGTGGCGGCAGCAGCAACCAAACCCACAGTGCTAGTCTGAGCAGAGCGCCGGGATCAACAAGTCTGCTGAGCAGCCTCTGCGGCCGGAGAGGAATGGGAGACCGCCGAAGGCAAGGCTCAAGATTCCTACTGTGCAGCGACAGGAACCCAACGCCTAACAGAGACCTTTTGGGAGTACATTATACTGTACAGAGGTCTATGGGAAGTGCATTATGCTATACAGAGGTCTTTGGGGAGTGCATTTTACTAAATAGAGGCCTATGGGGAGTGCATTATACTATATGGAGGACTATGGGGAGTGCATTATACTATATGGAAGATTATGGGATGTATTATACTATATGGAGCCCTATGGGGGGTGCATTATACTATATAGAGGCCTGTGAGAAATGCAGTATACTATATGGAGAACTATGGAGTGCATTATACTATATGGAGGCTATTTGGGGGGGTCATCATACAGTGTGGGGGTTACAGTGAGGGAGCTCATGTGGGGTCTTCATTCACTATACACTATGGGGGCCATCATACAGTGTTGGAGCCATCAATCAGTTTGGGTGCTACCAAGGAATCAGTATACTGTGTGGAGACATTATACTGTGTATAGGGGAGCTGTACAGGGGGGAGACTCAGAACATTATTAAATGCTAAGGGAGCACTTATTGTTATAGGGGCAATCTGGTTATTATTACTGTCAAAGGGTACACAGAGGGCATTACATTCTAGGGGCAAAATGTGGGCACTGTTTTCTAGGGCACTTGCACAGGCCATTAATATATTCTAGAGGTTTGTTTTACCATCTAGAGGACACACAGTACCACACAGTAGGTGCACTAATAGGGACACATACAGCAGCAGCGGCTCATCATTGGGGTATCAGTAGGAAAAGGAGTTTGTGCAGGTTGGGGATAGATGAGGAGGGTGCCTGAAATGTGAAAAGTCAGATGTATCTTTGTTGTACTCTCTCTAGCTGAGTCCTGGCTGGAGAAGTTGTCGTGTTGCTCTGGGCCAGATAAAAAAGATGGGAAAGTGAATGACTCCATGAGAAAGAACGTCATTTGTTAGTCACTATCTGTAACTGTGCTGTAATCTGCAGGACTGGTATCTACTGCTATATGGTCACTATATGTTGGTATTATCAGTGTTGGTCTTTGAATAGAGATATTTATTAATAACAGGCCGGCACAGTGGCTCAGTGATTAGCACTGCAGCCTTTCAGCATTGGGGTCCTGGGTTCAAATCCCACAAAGGACAACGTCTGCAATCTATGTTTGCGTTGGTTTCCTCTGAGTACTCCGGTTAACTCCCACATTCCAAAGACATACTAATAGGGAATCTAGATTGTGAGTGAGCCCCGTTGGAGACAGTGCCAATAATGTCTGGAAAGCGCTGTGGAATTAATAGCCTTATATAAATGAGTAAAATAAAATAAAAATAAATAACAGACTGGTCATCTGCGGAGGTTCTCCTACATCCACTATAAGGATGCGCCACCATAGTTTTAATCAGGGTTACCTGGTTAGGAGCCCACTCAGAAGTTTGCCCCCACCCTTCAAACAAAACCTTAGCTATGCCTCTGCTACATATACATTACTCAGCTAATGAGTCCACGTTGTCTTCCTCAGCTTCCTATTTGCTGACTTCAAGTATAGCTTTTTATTGGCTTTCACATATCATTAGGAATTTCAGTGACTCAGGTTTTCAACATATCTCTCATTTTTTTCAACCAAAGCTTCATAAAAAGCATTCTTCACCCAACTAGAGCACCCAATTGCTGATATTCCTCTGCTATTTAATCTATTCACTCTGAGTTAAAGGCTTATTTCCCCCCCAAAAATCAAGAAATCTATCCATCCTCCGGGCATCGCAATAAGATGGTTGTTTGTCAGAAGACTGGTTTGCCAGACATTCAAAGAGCAAGAATATGTAAATTGGCTCCAGTTCATCATTGTTCCTTCTCCAGTTTTCTGAAGTGATTTGCTCTTTTTTAGTTTTCTTAGTAGATACACCTTATGTTTAACTTTTGTTCCACTTTTAAAGTTATCTTTCTATTTTAATTATTTTTCAATTTGTAATTGGCCATGTTGCTTATCCACATGTTTAGGGCAAATTTATGAAAGGTGACTTATTGAAAAGTTCCATTTCTTGTGTATCTCACTCTAGTTCCTGTTTGAAGTAAGGTTTCAGGCTCAGCTAATATGTGGTAAAAAACAGTTAAAGGCAAAAAAAAAAGGGCCAGATTCATCATTTGCCTTTTCTTAAAGGGAACCTGGTAGCAGTATTTTATAAGTAAAGTACAGACAGGGCCAAATTAGCGCTGTCAAACTAATTAAAATGATACCTCAGGTGAAGAAATACATTTTGTAGATTTTCTAAATTCATATCTTCGTGCATTAGGGTTGGACTGTTGGTAAGGTCTTCAGCTTTTTTCTGTCTCCTCCGCTGTGTCTGGGTGTCTCCTTCCTTTAGAATTTCGCGCCAGTGCCACCCAACTTGTGGGCGGAGCTTGCGCAGATTGAGCTCTTGGAAGTCTTCAGGAAAATGGTGTCAGTGGCTGCACATGCGTAGATTACTCAGTACCATCAGCGCCATTTTACTGAAGCCCACCATTAAGTCATTCTGTTGTGAGTTCATTTTCCCCTTCATTACTGAGGCCCGAGGAACTCCCTCTTCTGGTAAAGAAAGGTAGTGAGCCTGATTATCAAACACCTGAGGCTGATGATGATGACTGGCTGAGTGGAGTTACTGACTGGATATAAGACTGCCGACGCCCTTCTCCCCTGCGGGTGATTTCTCTGTGGGATCCTTGGAGACCAGTCTGAATTCCTGCTCCTCTAAAGCTAAGTTTGGTGCTCGGCCTTTTGCATTGTTGCTTTGACTTTGTTTTGCTTTGTTTTTCTGGATTTCTGCCATTCCCTGCTGGGGTGTGCTGAATTCTTTTAGCTCTGTCTTCTGAAAATACCTGAGTGCTGATTTAGTTTATGAAGCCTAGCTGCTTCAGGGTCTTTTTCATATCAGCTTGTTGGCTTATGTCTTTGATAGGGTTTTGGCAGATTGCAGACAGCAGCCTTCCTGTCCTTTCCTATCTAGGTAGTTTTGGGCCCCGTCTTTGCTCAGTCTATCTTTCTGTCTGTGTTAGTGTTTTCATCTTGCTTCACCGTCATTATATGTTGGGGGCTGCCTATTGCTTTGGGGTCTGCTCTTGGGCAGTTTAGATTTCCCCTTTCTTTCTTTAGGCCTATTTAATTCTCCGGCTGTGATCGAGGGGTCTAGGGCATCGTAGGAACCCCCCACGGCTACTGCTAGTTGTGTTGATAGGTTCAGGGGTCTGCAATCTGATAGTTGCCAACTTCTCTGGTTTTCTGGACTTAGCTTGTATTTCTGTTTTTGCCTCCTACGGTGACTCATTCATAACAGAATCACCCGCCATACCGCAGAACATAGGGTACTCAATAGCAGGAAAGAATTGTAAAAAAAAAAAGAAAAAAAAAAGTGTGTATATTTTTTCCTCTATATCTCTGAAGGCCGTAGGGGGAATTTTTTTTCTCTCTCAATGGAGATAAAGCAATTGTCTGATCGTGTGGAGCAGCTCGCTGCGGAAGTGCGGGGAATTTCCGCCTACCTTGCTCATTCACATGCTGCTGAACCAAAGATTCCTACACCTGACGTATTTTTTGGGGATCGGTCTAAATTTTTGAATTTCAGAAATAATTGTAAATTATTTTTTGCCTTGAAGCCTAACTCGTCAGGGAGCTCCACGCAGCAGGTTAAAATTGTCATCTCTTTGCTGCATGGCGATCCCCAGGATTGGGCGTTTTCTTTGAAACCAGATGATCCTATTCTGACTAATGTGAACGCATTTTTTCAGGCCTTGGGGTTGTTGTATGACGAACCTAATGCCATAGATCAGGCTGAAAAGACCCTGCTGGCATTGAACCAGGGTCGTGATTCTGCAGAATTGTACTGTCAAAAATTCAGAAAGTGGGCAGTACTTACTACCTGGAATGATAATGCCTTGGCTGCTCTCTTTCGGAAGGGGTTGTCAGAAGCCGTAAAAGATACTATGGTGGGATTTCCTGTTCCCTCTGGTCTTGACGATTCTATGTCATTAGCCATTCAGGTTGATCGGCGTTTGCGCGAACGCAAAGCTGTACGAGAGGTGTTGCCACCTGTTGAACAAATGTCTGAACCTATGCAATGTGATAGAGTTTTTCCCAGAGAGCAGCGTCAGGAGTTCAGAAGGCGTAATAAGTTGTGTTTTTTCTGTGGAGATGCCTCGCATATTATTTCTGTCTGTCCTAAACGAAACGCTTTGCACACACATTTTCTGTTGGGGGCGTATAATCTTATTCGCATTAAGCATGGGGATGAATGGAAGACGGCGTTTAATACTCTGGAGGGACATTTTGAGTACCTGGTGATGCCTTTTGGGCTCACTAATGCCCCTTCTGTCTTCCAGTGCTTTATGAACGATATTTTCCGAGATTTTGTCGATAAATTTTTGATTATCTATCTGGATGATATTTTGATCTTCTCCAAGGATTGGGATTCTCATGTGGAACATATTCGGACTGTGTTCCGGATCTTGAGGGAGAATTCCCTGTATGTCAAAGGATCTAAATGCCTTTTTGGAGTACAGAGGATTTCTTTTTTGGGATTTATTTTGTCCCCGTCAACTATTGAAATGGACCCGGCCAAGGTACAGGCCATTTATGATTGGGTTCAGCCCACTTCTTTGAAGGCCCTCCAGAAGTTTTTGGGTTTTGCTAATTTTTATCAGAAATTTATAGCAAAATTTTCTAGTATTGCCAAGCCATTGACTGATTTGACTAAGAAGGGTGCTGATGTGTTAAATTGGTCTCCGGAGGCTGTTTCTTCCTTTCAGGAGCTGAAGCGAAGATTCACCTCCACCCCGGTTTTGCGGCAATCTGATGTCTCACTTCCATTCCAGGTAGAGGTGGATGCTTCTGAGATTGGTGCAGGAGCTGTTTTGTCCCAAAAGGACCCTGTAACATCTAAAATGAATCCCTGTGCTTTCTTTTCCTGAAAGTTCTCTCCATCTGAACGTAACTATGATGTGGGGAATAGGGAACTGTTGGCCATGAAATGGGCATTTGAGGAGTGGAGACATTGGTTGAAGGGAGCTAAGCATCAAGTCATGGTCCTCACTGACCACAAGAATTTGATTTACCTAGAGTCGGCTAAGCGCTTGAACCCTAGACAGGCTAGGTGGGCCTTGTTTTTTACACGTTTTGATTTTGTGGTTTCTTTTCTTCCTGGAACGAAGAATGTCAAGGCAGACGCCCTCTCTAGGAGCTTCTTTGCTGATTCTCCTGTGGTGACCAAGCCTGCTACCATCTTAGGCGAAGGGGTAGTTCTTTCTGCCATCTCGCCCGATTTGAGACGTCCTCTGGAAGAGTTCCAGGAGGATAAACCTGAGCGTTGTCCCAGTGGAAAGTTGTATGTTCCTGACCAGTGGAAGAAGAGAGTGATGTCTGAAGTTCATTGCTCTGCTTTGGCTGGTCATCCAGGTATTTTTGGTACTAGAGATCTGGTGAGTCAGTTTTTTTGGTGGCCCTCCTTGTCTCGTGATGTCAGGAATTTTGTGCAGTCCTGTGGGACGTGCTCCCGGTCTAAATCGTGTTCTCGCTCTAGTGGGTTGTTGATGCCTTTGCCTGTCCCCAAGAGGCCATGGACCCATATTTCAATGGATTTCATCTCTGATATGCCTGTCTCTCAAAGGATGACTGTTATTTGGGTGAGTTGTGATAGGTTCTCTAAGATGGTTCATCTTGTACCACTCCCTAAGTTGCCGTCTTCCTCTGAGTTGGTGCCCCTGTTTTTACAACAGGTGGTTCGTTTGCACGGGATTCCTGAGAACATTGTATCTGACGGAGGAGTCCAGTTTGTGTCTAGATTTTGGAGAACTTTCTGTTCCAGGCTGGGAATTCAGTTGTCCTTCTCCTCTGGTTTTCACCCTCAGACCAATGGGCAGACAGAGAGAACAAACCAGACCTTGGAGTCATATTTGAGATGTTTTATTTCTGCTGATCAGGATGATTGGGTTTCATTTTTGCCCTTGGCCGAATTTGCTTTAAATAATAGAGCTAGTTCTGCCACTTTGATGTCACCTTTTTTTTGTAACTTTGGGTTTCATCCTCGATTTTCTTCAGGGCAGGTGGAGCCCTCTGCCTGCCCAGGTGTTGACACTGTGGTGGAGAGAATGCACCAGATCTGGGACCAAGTGGTGGATAAGTTATCTCTCTCCCAGGAAAAGGCCCAGCGGTTTTCCAACCGACATAGGACCATTGGTCCCCAGTTTAAGATTGGTGATATGGTGTGGTTATCATCAAAAAATATTGCTATGAAGGTGGCTTCTCCTAAGTTTAAGCCTAGATTTATTGGACCTTACAAGATTGTGGAGATTATTAATCCGGTCTCTTTTCGTTTGGCTCTTCCTGTCACATTTAAAATCCATAATGTGTTCCATAAATCTTTGTTGAAGAGGTTTGTTGAACCTGTTGTTCCGGGGGTGGCACCTCCAGACCCTGTATTGGTTGAAGGTAACATGGAATATGAGGTAGAGAAAGTACTGGATTCCCGTCTGGCTAGACGGAGACTCCAGTATTTGGTTAAGTGGAAGGGTTATGGTCAGGAGGATAATTCCTGGGTCTATGCCTCTGATATTCATGCCAAAAGATTGGTGCGTGCCTTTCATCGGGCTCACCCTGATCGCCCTGGTGGCGTAGTTGAGGGTTCGGTGACCCCTCCTCAAGGGGGAGGTACTGTTGTGAGTTCATTTTCCCCTTCATTACTGAGGCCCGAGGAACTCCCTCTTCTGGTAAAGAAAGGTAGTGAGCCTGATTATCAAACACCTGAGGCTGATGATGATGACTGGCTGAGTGGAGTTACTGACTGGATATAAGGCTGCCGACGCCCTTCTGCCCTGCGGGTGATTTCTCTGTGGGATCCTTGGAGACCAGTCTGAATTCCTGCTCCTCTAAAGCTAAGTTTGCTGCTCGGCCTTTTGCCTTGTTGCTTTGACTTTGTTTTGCTTTGTTTTTCTGGATTTCTGCCATTCCCTGATGGGGTGTGCTGAATTCCTTTAGCTCTGTCTTCTGAAAATACCTGAGTGCTGATTTAGTTTTTGAAGCCTAGCTGCTTCAGGGCCTTTTTCATATCAGCTTGTTGGCTTATGTCTTTGATAGGGTTTTGGCAGATTGCAGACAGCAGCCTTCCTGTCCTTTCCTATCTAGGTAGTTTTGGGCCCCGTCTTTGCTCAGTCTATCTTTCTGTCTGTGTTAGTGTTTTCATCTTGCTTCACCGTCATTATATGTTGGGGGCTGCCTATTGCTTTGGGGTCTGCTCTGGGGCAGTTTAGATTTCCCCTTTCTTTCTTTAGGCCTATTTATTTCTCCGGCTGTGATCGAGGGGTCTAGGGCATCGTAGGAACCCCCGACGGCTACTGCTAGTTGTGTTGATAGGTTCAGGGGTCTGCAATCTGATAGTTGACAACTTCTCTGGTTTTCTGGACTTAGCTTGTATTTCTGTTTTTGCCTCCTACGGTGACTCATTCATAACATCATTCTGCGCAAGCGCTGCCCGCGGCTAGGTCTAATTGTGGGCTAAAGTAAAATAGCGCACTGAGCATTTTACACAAACCCAGGCCCTGGCGTCATTTTGCTGAAGACTTCCAAGTGAGCAAATTTTAACAAGGTCTTATAATTAAGTGGGAGATGGCAAAGGATGATATCAGGTACTTTACAAAATTTGGACCTGGGCCCCTCACCTGCATGTTGGTCAGATGTATGGGCCCTTGTAGCATTCTAGATCCCGTAAAGACATGTGTTCTCCCCTCATATAATGATGTCCTCCTCCTGTAAAAATATCCTCCATTCTGGCCCCCCTCCCTGGTATAATATCCCCCATCCTGCTCCCCTTCATGGTAATTAATGTCTCCCATCCTGACCCTCTTCCTGGTATATTGATCCCCATCCAGGGCTACTTCCAGTAATTTTGTCTTCTATTCTGGGCTCCTTCTTGGTATTGTCCCTCATCCTGCCCTTTCCAGTAATAATGTCCCCTATCCTGAGCCCCTTCCTGGTATCATGTCCCATATCTTGGGCCACTTACCAGGTATAATGTCCCCCATCCTGGAGCTTTTCCAATAATAAATGTCCCCCATCCTGGTATAATGGTCCCCCATCCTAGTCCCTTTTTCGGATAATGTCCCTCACAACCTGGGCTCCTTCCTGGTATACTGTTCAATGTTCTGTTATTCTCCAACACATTACAAAAATATATTCTACTTCCCTTCATCTGGTCCCACGCTGCACGACGTGCTCTTCTATAGCTGGTGCAGGAGCCGGAAGCTGGCTTTGACTTGCCTGCCCTCGAGCATGGTGTCATTGCCATGCGCTGCCCGTCAAGGCACGCCGACGTCAGCTTCTGATTGGCCGGCGGTGTGTATTGCAGCACAAGGAGCCAGTGGGTCCCTGCATGGCATTACATTTCACTTGAATGTGCATCCTCAGATGTACATGCAGCTGAAATAGTCATTAGTCACTGGGACCAAGTGCAGCTTCATCGCCATTATGACCGCTCTTGGTGCCAGGTGTAGGCCCCCAATCCATCTTATATTGGTGACCTATCCAATTGACAACATTAAAGGGGCTATCCCATGAACAAACAATCATTTTAATCAATAAATCTTGAAATAATAATAATAAATTCCACAATTGGATGTGGTTTAAATAAAATGTTCCTGTGCTGAGATAATCTTTTAAATGTGCCCCTGCTGTGTACTGTGTAATGGCTGTGTCTGACCGTATAGGAACATGGTCCAATTATACCACACTTCCTGGGCAGGGGAGGACGCAAAAGAGTATACAGATAGGACAGCAAGGGATCACAGCTGATTCTTTCTTTGAAGTAACAAATAAGGGAAATGTTTTGCCTCACACAAAAAAAAAATCAGCTGTGATCCCCTGCTGTAATGTCTGTATATAATTTTTCTTCGTCCCCTGCCCAGGAGATGTGGTATGATCCGACCATGTTCCTGTACTGTCAGACACAGCCATTACACAGTACACAGCAGGGACACATTTATAAGATTATCTCAGCACAGGAACATTTTATTTAAACACATCCAATTGTGGAAGTTATTATTCAAAAATCTATTGATTGAAATCAACATTTGTTCATGGGAAAACCCCTTTAAGGACAGAAATTACCAGGAAGGATGGGAAAACCCCATTAATGATCAGATACACATATACGTGTTTAGCAATGAAATGCTTCGTCCATTTCATTGCAAATCGCGCGTCGGGTGTGGTGGGTCCCCAGTCGCATTCTTAAAGGTACAGTACCTCCTGCTATGTACTCTTCTATTATTTGATATGGTTTGTTTTTTGCATGTCACCCTCTCTTTCTTTGTATGCCTGACAGCTTTATAGTTCATTAACAGTATCCCTTTTTTTTACATGGCAGCTTTGCATCTTCCACATTGGACTAGATATGGAGCTGCCAGCTTTGTATGAATATACTGTACTAGATTATGGCCTGATGCTATCGCATCGGGAGGATGCGATAGCATCACACCTCTTGCCATGTTCACCCTCAACACACACACTCCTCTCACCTTTCACCATCTCCACTCACTCTTTCACTCCACACACGACCCCTTCTCTCACTCCGTCTCTCATACTCACGCCGTCATCGCCGCTGCTCCACGATCCCCGACATCTTCTTCCGCCGGCGCCATCCTGGATCCAGACGTTGTCCACGCCGGCGACATGTTCTTGCGGCGACGCCATCTTGAGTATCGTGAAATCCCGCGATACTCAAGATGGCGTCGCCGGAAGAACATGTCGCCGGCGTGGATGACGTCTGGATCCAAAATGGCGTCGGCGAAATCTCGCGAGTTTTCGCCGACGCCATTTTGAATCCAGACGTCGTCCTCGCCGGCGACATGTTCTTGCGGCGACGCCATCTTGAGTATCGCGGGATTTCGCCGATCCAAAATGGCGTCGCCGCAAGAACATGTCGCCGGCGTGGAGGACGTCCGGATCCAGGATGGCGCCGGCGTAAGATGTCGGGGATCGTGGATGAGCGGCGATGGCGGCGTGAGTATGAGAGACGGAGTGAGAGAAAGGGTCTATGTGGAGTGAAAGAGTGAGTGGACGTGAGTGGAGATGGTGAAAGGTGAGAGGAGTGTGTGTGTTGATGAGGAGTGGTGTGTTGAGGGTTAACATGGTAAGAGGTGTGCGGTGACGTCACCGGTTACAACTGGACGGAAGTTGTTACAACCGGAAGCTGCTTAGGGCATTTATTATTATAGAAGATAATTGCTGCCATTTACCCTTTCATATTATGCGTGTCTGACATTTGTCAAACAGCAGCAATTATTGTGTTCCTGTCTACTTACATTACATACACGGTGGTTATATGTGTATATTATATTTTTTGACTATTCCTTGAGTACGTATCGATATTTACATGTTATCTGGGTGTACCCACCTTTCTCTTGTATACCTGCTGTGCGCTCATTTTGTCTTTTCTATTTTTTATACACTGTTTTTAATGTATTGAATAAACTTGATATTTTGTAACTTTTTATACCCGGGCCTTTTGGTAAAGTTTTTTCTGGGTGTTCTTATGTTCCCTGCTTTACGGCCACTATATAGGATAATAATTTAGTGTATATGTCCATGGATTGTGCAAGAAGGTAAGCTAACCTAACCTCAAGGAAATGACTAAGAAATGTATCTTTTATACACAAGGAACTATTTTTCATGCTTAGTCAAATGTATTATCTATTACAAGATTTAAAAATGAAGGGCATCAGCAGTTTCGGGTCTTAAACATGTGCAGTGTCATTCAAGGTTAAGTTTTGCAACCAGAGAAGTATTGCCATTTATGGCATAACCCACGGATTTTCATATTATATAGACTTTACAGCACCTGGAATTTTAACCCCATCTTGCACAGCACATTTCCGGCTCTGGTGGGTGGTAGATCAAACAAAGTGGAGTAAAAGTAAGAAGTCAGATCATCAGCAGTGGGTGTAAGTTGTAAAACATAGCTGAGACAGTGCTGCAATTTCCAGGCTCACAGCTAACTTTTGCTTCCAAACTTTTATTTTTTTACCCCATAAATGCAGATATCACCGCAGCATCAAAGTGATCTTACAACGGGAGGGGGATCCCTTTGTAATTCTTTTGCTGTTGGTGGGTTGCCACGGTAGCCAAGGACCTACAAAAGCCCCAAGGTCTGTTATGGACTTAAAGTCTTCAAACAATAACTTGTTGAAGTCCCAAGTTCCATAGCTAGACTAAAATACAATTGTAAAAAAAAAGATAAGGTTTAGAAACAAAAAAAAATAAACTAAACATTCTTTATTATGGCAAAATTATGACCATAGTCATAATTACCCAAATTATAAAGAAATTTTGAATTATTTACCCTGCAATATCAACACTTAAAAAATTACATAAAACCACTGTCAGAATATCCAAAAAAATAACAGTGACAAAAAAGCCATACAGTGGGGAAAATAAGTATTGTATACACTGCCGATTTTGCATGTTTTCTCACCTACAAAGAATGGAGAGGTCAGTAATATTTATCGTAGGTACACTTCAACTGTGAGAGACAGAATCTAAAAATTAAATCCACAAAATCACATTTTATGAATTTAAAATAATTAACCCCTATACCCCTCCAAGGGTGGTTTGCATGTTAATGACAGGGCCAATTTTTACAATTCTGACCACTGTCCCTTTATGAGGTAACAACTCTGGAATGTTTCCATGGATCCTGGTGATTCTGGAACGTTTTCTCGTGACATATTGTATTTCATAACAGTGGTAAAATTTCTTTGATATGACTTGCGTTTATTTGTGAAAAAAATGGAAATTTGGCGAAAATGTTGAACATTTTGCAATTTTCCTAATTTGAATTTTCATGCCCTTAAATCATAGAGATATGTCACACAAAATACTTACTAAATAACATTTCCCACATGTCTACTTTACATCAGCACAATTTTGGAACCAAAATTTTTTTTCTGTTAGGAAGTTATAAGGGATAAAACTTGACCAGCGATTTCTTGTTTTTACAACACCATTTTTTTTTATGGACCACATCACATTTGAAGTCACTTTGAGGGGTCTATATGATAGAAAATACCCAAAAGTGACACCATTCTAAAAACTGCACCTCTCAAGGTGTTCAAAACCACATTCAAGAAGTTTATTAACCCTTCAGATGCTTCACAGGAATTTTTGGAATGTTTAAAAAATGAACATTTAATTTTTTTCCCAAAAAATTTAATTCAGATCTTACTTGTTTTATTTTACCAAGGGTAACGGGAGACATTGGACCCAAAAAGTTGTACAATTTGTCCCGAGTACGCTGATACCCCATATATGCAGGTAAACCACAGTTTGGGCACATGGCAGAGCTCGGAAGGGAAGGAGAGGCGTTTGACTTTTCAATGTGAAATTGGCTGGAATTGAGATCAGACGCCATGTCGCATTTGAAGAGCCCTTGATGTGCCTAAACAATGGAAACCCCCAACAAGTGACACCATTTTGGAAAGTAGATCCCCTAAGGAACTTATCTAGATGTGTGGTGAGCACTGTGAAACCCCAAGTGCTTCACATATGTTTATAATGTAGAGCCGTAAAAATAAATAGTCAAATGATCTTTTCGCCCCCAATTTTTTATTTTCCCAAGGGTAACAGGAGAAAGTTGACCCCAAAAGTTGTTGTGCAATTTGTCCTGGGTATGCGGATACCCCACATGTGGAAGTAAATCATTGTTTGCGCGCATGGCAGAGCTCGGAAGGGAAGGAGCACCGTTTGACTTTTTCAAACGCAGAATTGGCTGGAATTGAGATCAGATTCCATGTCGCATTTGGAGAGCCCTTGATTTGCCTAAACAGTGGAAAACCCCCCAATTCTAACTCCAACCCTTATCCCAACACACCCCTAACCCCAACACACCCCTAATCCCAACCCTAACCACAAACCTAACCCTAACACACCCTTAACCCTAATCCCAACCCAACTCTAATTCCAACCCTAACCCTAATCCCAACCATAACCGTAATCCAAACCCAAACCCTAACTTTAGCCCCAATTCTAACCCTAACTTTAGCCCTAACCCTAATAGGAAAATGGAAATAAATACATTGTTTTTATTTTATTATTTTTCCCTAACAAAGGGGGTGATAAAGGGGGGTTTGATTTACTATTTATGGCGGGTTTTTATGTTTGGCAGCTGTCATATGCTAAAAGACGCTTTTTATTGCAAATAATAGTTTTTGCATCACCACACATTGAGAGCTATAATTTTTCCATATTTTGGCCCACAGAGTCAAGTGAGGTCTTGTTTTTTTGCGGGACAAGTTGCAGTTTCTATTGGTGCCTTTCTTGGGCACATGACATTTTTTGATCACTTTTTATTCTGATTTTTGGGACGCAGAATGAACAAAAAACAGCAATTCCTGAACTTCTTTTGGGAGGGGGGAGGTGTTAATACCGTTCCACGTGTGGTAAAATTGATAAAGCAGTTTTATTATTGGGGTCAGTATGATGACAGCGACACTATCTCTTTTTAATGTTTTGGCGCTTTTATACAATAAAAACTATTCTATATAAAAAAATATTTTTGCATCGCTTTTATTGAGAGCCATAACTTTTTTACTTTTTACTGATGACGCTATATGGGGGGCTTGTTTTTTTGCGGGACAAGATGACGTTTTCAGCGGTACCATGTTTATTTATATCTGTCTTTTCATTGCGTGCTATTACACTTTTTGTTTGGCAGTATGATGATAAAGCATTGTTTTTTTTGCCTTTTTTATGGTGTTCACTAAGGGGATTAACTAATGGGACAGTTTTATAGGTTGAGTCGTTACGGACGCAGCGATACAAAATACTGTACAGTGCATTGCGAAAGTATTCGGCCCCCTGGAACTTTTCAACCTTTTCCCACGTATCATGCTTCAAACATAAAGATACCAAATGAAAATTTTGGTGAAGAATGAACAACAAGTGGGACACAATTGTGAAGTAGGACGAAATTTATTGGTTATTTTAAAATTTTTGTGGAAATTCAGAAACTGAAAAGTGGGGCGTGCAATATTATTCGGCCCTATTAACTTAATACTTTGTTGCGCAACCTTTTGCTGTGATTACAGCTGCAAGTCGCTTGGGGTATGTCTCCATCAGTTTTGTACATCAAAAGACTGAAATTCTTGCCCGTTCTTCCTTGGCAAACAGCTCGAGCTCAGTAACGTTTGATGGAAATAGTTTGTGAACAGCAGATTTCAGCTCTTTCCAAAGATTCTCGTTTGGATTCAGGTTTGGACTTTGACTTGGCCATTCTAACACAGGATACGTTTATTTGTGAACAATTCCATTGTAGATTTTGCTTTATGTTTGGGATCATTGTCTTGTTGGAAGACAAATCTCCGTCCCAGGCTCAGGTCTTTTGCAGACTCCAACAGGTTTTCTTCAAGAATGGTCCTGTATTTGGCTCCATCCATGATCCCATCAATTTTAACCATCTTCCCTGTCCCTGCTGAAGGAAAGCAGGCCCAAACCATGATGCTGCCACCACCATATTTGACAGTGGGGATGGTGTGTTCAGGGTGATGAGCTGTGTTGCCTTTACGCCAAACATATCGTTTGGCATTGTTGCCAAAAAGTTTGATTTTGGTTTCATCTGACCAGAGAACCTTCGTTCACATGTTTGGTGTGTCTCACAGGTGGCTTGTTGTAAACTTTAAACAACACTTTATATGGCTATCTTTGAGAAATGGCTTTCTTCTTGCCAGTCTTCCATAAAGGCCAGATTTGTGCAGTGTACAACTGATTGTTGTCCTATGGACAGACTGTCCCACCTCAGCTGTAGATCTCTGCAGTTTATCCTGAGTGATCATGGGACTCTTGGCTGCACCTCTTATCAGTGTTCTTCTTGTTTGATATGAAAGTTTAGAGAGATGGCCGGGTATTGGTAGATTTGCAGTGGTATGATACTCCATTTCAATATGATCACTTGCACAGTGCTCATTGGGATGTTTAAAGTTTTGGAAATCATTTTGTATCCAAATCTGGCTTTAAACTTCTCCACAACAGTATCATGGACCTGCCTGTTGTGTTTCTTGGTCTTCATGATGCTGTCTGTGCTTCACACAGAACCCTGA
The DNA here is from genome assembly GCF_039654945.1 of Dendrobates tinctorius. Lineage (NCBI taxonomy): Eukaryota > Metazoa > Chordata > Amphibia > Anura > Dendrobatidae > Dendrobates > Dendrobates tinctorius. The sequence continues at coordinate 44,398,596 of NW_027361690.1, read as the reverse complement.
GACTATCACAGAGCAGGTGCATTTTTACGGAGACTTGATTACACACAGGTGGATTATATTTACCATCATTAGTCATTTAGGACAACATTGGATCATTCAGAGATCCACAATGCACTTCTGGAGTGAGTTTGCTGCACTGAAAATAAAAGAGGCCGAATAATATTGCACGCTCCACTTTTCAGTTTTTGCATTTCCACAAAAATTTAAAATAACCAATAAATTTCATTCAACTTCACAAATATGTCCCACTTGTTGTTAATTCTTCAACAAAAATTTACATTTGTTATCTTTATGTTTGAAGCATGATATGTGGGAAAATGTTGAAAAGTTGCAGGGGGCCGAATTCTTTCGCAAGGCACTGTATGTGTACTTTTATTGTTTAGATTTTTTATTTATTTACTGATGGAATAAATATTGATTTTTTTATTAATATTTTTAAAAATATTTTTACATTTTAATTTTTTTTAATTTAATTCTATCTTTTACACTTTGTCCCACAATGGGACACTCATTTTGTGCAGGCTAATCGCTTCTATAGCATGCAGACCTGCATGCTATAGAAGCTGTCAGCTCTGCAGTTTCTATAACACTAACCTGAGAGACTTCCTGGCATGCACTGCGCATGACAGGAAGTCTCTCAGCTCTGGAGACCCGATGTCGAGACAGAGGGGCTGTCAGAGCTGACAACTCCTCTGCCTGCTCCTGGAATGCTGCAATCGTATTCTATCGCAGTATTTCGGGGGTTAAAGTGCCAGGAGCGGTTTGTGACCACTCCTGGCACTTAGTGCTGGGTGTCAGCTGTGAGAATCAGCTGGCACCCGGCCGCACACCCTCCGTGTGCACGGCCGATCACTAATGACGTACTATTCCGTCCATGGGAATTAAGTCCCAGGTCACAAGGATGGAATAGTACGTCTGAGGTCAGAACTCTTTACCTGTATAAAAGACACCTGTTTACACACTCAATCACACTCCAACCTCTCCACATGGCCAAGACCAAAGATCTGTCTAAGGGGACCAAGGACAAAATTGTAGACCTGCACAAGGGTGGGAGGGGCTACAGGACAATAGTTTGCAAGGCCGAAAAAAGACATTTGTCCATCCAGTTCAGCCTATATTCCATCAGATTAAATCCCTAGATCTACGCCTTTCTAAAGAACCTAACTACTCTAAGATACAATATTGTAACGCTCCAGGAAGACATCCAGGCCTCTCTTGAATCCCTCGACTGAGTTCGCCATCACCACCTCCTCAGGCAACTAATTCCAGATAATCACTGCCGTAATAGTAAGGAATCCTCTTCTATGTTGGTGGAAAAACCTTCTCTCCTACAGACGCAGAGAATGCCCACTTGTGACCGTCACCTTCCTTGGCATAAACAGATCCTTGGAGAGATATTTGTATTGTCCCCTTATATTGTTATACATGGTTATTAGATCGCCCCGCTGTCCTCTTTTTTCTAGACTAAATAATCCTAATTTTGCCAATCTCTCTGGGTATTCTAGTTCCCCCATACTCTTTATTAATTTTGTTGCCCTCCTTTGTACTTGCTCTAGTTCCATTATATCCTTCCTGAGCACCGATGCCCAAAACTGTACACAGTACTCCATGTGCAGGCTAACCAGGGATTTGTACAGAGGCAGTATAATGCTCTCATCATGTGTATCCAGACCTCTTAATACACCCCATGATCCTGTTTGCCTTGGCAGCTGCTGCCTGGCACTGGCTGCGCCAGGTAAGTTTATCATTAACTAAAAAGCCCAAGTCCTTCTCCATGTCAGAATTACCCAGTGGGAATTCAGTGTATAATGGAGATATTGATTCCTTTTTCCCATCTGTATAACCTTAAGTGTCTCCCTGCAGCGCAAGTATCACTGCAGCAAAAGTATCTTGAAGATGCAGTTATTACAACAGCAGTTAGTCACGCCAGGAGTCAGGACCCCACACTATACACCTGTCTCTTTTGGGTATGTCTGCTGAGTAAGCACTTCTTATTACTTGGATCTAGCTTTTTTATTAACCCTCATACTTCTTCACCATGTTTACATATGCCCTCACAGTGTTTTCTCCTTTAATCCTCACTCTCCTTCACTATCCACCAAACCACAGCACCTTCTAACCAAATAATCATCTCCCCTTCCCTCCCCACCTGACCTCCTCTGCTGAACTGCTCCTCAACCCCAAATCTGCCCGAATGAAACATAAAACAAGCTGCCCACTCTCCTCCTCCCATCTGCTCTCCCTTTCTCTGCTTCTCCTCACTGCTGGCGACATTTCTCCCAATTCTGGACCCCCACAGCTCATACCCCCATTACTACCCCTCCCTACAGCTCCCTATCTAATAAAAACTACCGCAATCTTCCCAAACTTAAAACCTGTGCCATTGACACCCAACCCCCTGTTCCCTCTCTCTGGAGCACTTTGGTATGCCCGCTCCATCTGCAATAAGTTTCATGCGATTCACAACCTCTTTCTCTCTCGCAATCTTGCCTTCCTCGGCCTCACAGAAACATGGCTGACACCCTCTGACACTGCCTCCCCTGCTGCGCTGTGTTACGGCGGCCTCCACTTCACCCACACTCCTCGCCCTGGCAATAGACATGGTGGAGGAATGGGTCTTCTCCTTTCCTCTAACTGCACCTTTAACCCAATCCCACCTCTTCCCTTCCTAATCCTCACCCCCTTTGAAGTCCACTCTGTCCGCATCTACTCTCTCGCCATCCTCCAAGAGGCCGTCATATACCGACCTCCAGGCCCGACCTCTGCCACCAATTCTCTACCTGGCTTCTTTATTTTCTTTCAACTGATATCCCCACTATCATCATGGGTGACTTCAACATCCCCATTGATACCCTTCAGTCAGCAGCCTCCAAACTCCTGTCCCTTACTTCATCCTTTGGACTTACTCAGTGGTCCTCCTCAGCCACCCACACAGATGGACATACATTAGACCTGGTCTTCACCCACCTCTGCTCTCTTTCTAACTTCACCACCTCCCCTCTCCCTCTATCCGACCACCATCTACTTACTTTCTCATCCCTGTCCTCCTCTCCTGGCAACCATGTCCAGCAACATGTGCATCCCCGCAGAAACCTCGCACACCTAGACACCCACACGCTCTCTGACTGTATTCTACCACTGGCATCCATATCCTCACTCCACAACAGTGCCACTGCTTTCTACAATGTCACTCTCGCATCAGCTATTGACACAGTCGACCCTCTCGTTCATGGCAGAATGTGACGTATCAACAGACAACCCTGGCACAATAACACCACTAAAAAGCTCCGGCAAGTGTCCAAGATTGCAGAGCAGCGTTGAAAGAAAACAAATTTGCAAGGCGACTTCACCGCATTCAAACAGGCAACACTCGCTTTCAAATCTGCCCTCACCTCTGGTAAACAGGCCTACTTCACAACCCTTGTATCTTCACTATCTTACAACCTCAAACAGTTATTCGAAACTTTTAACTCCCTCCTCCGCCCACCACTGCCCCCTCCAACCTCCCTCATCTCTGCCGAGGACATTGCCACACACGTCAAAAATAAGATTGACCAAACAAGGCAAGTCTTCATCATTCAACCACCACAACGCCTTTGTATACCAGACAAGTGCCCAAACCCCATAAACTCCATCTCCAACATCACTGAAGGGAAGCTTAATTGTCTCTTCTCCAAATCGCACCTCACAACCTGTGCACTCGACCCCATCCCATCCCACCTCCTCCCCAACCTCACCACCACACTTATCCCATCCCTAACCCACCTCTTCAACCTATCACTAACGTCCGGTACCTTCCCTTCTGCTTTCAAACATGCCACAATCACGCCTATCCTTAAAAAGCCAACCCTCGACCCAACCGCTATGCCCAGCTATCGCCCAATATCATTGCTCCCATTCGCTTCCAAACTCCTGGAACAGCATGTCCATGCTGAACTTTCCTCCCACCTATCATCTAACTTGCTCTTTGACAATCTACAATCTGGTTTCCGCCCCCATCACTCCACGGAGACAGCCCTGCCCAAAATTACTAACGACTTACTTACAGCCAAGTCAAACGGACAATACTCTATACTCCTGCTTCTAGACCTGTCCTCTGCATTCGACACAGTTGACCACTGCCTTCTACTACAGATCCTCTCCTCCTTTGGCATCAAAGACCTCGCCCTATCCTGGATCTCCTCATACCTTTCCAACCGCACATTCAGCGTCTCCCACTCCTACACTACCTCCTCATCCCACCCTCTCTCTGTTGGAGTCCCCCAAGGCTTTGTTTTAGGACTCCTATTCTTCTCAATCTATATGCTTGGTCTGGGGCAACTCATAAAGTCCAACGGATTCCAGTACCACCTTTATGCTGAAGAATACTCAGATCTACCTCTCTGGCCCAGACGTCACCTCTCTGCTGTCCAGACTCCCAGAGTGTCTATCAGCCATATCCTTCTTCTCCTCTCGCTTCCTCTAGCTGAATGTGGAGAAAGAGAATTGGAGGGATCCAATGGCTGGATATCCTTAAAGACAAAAATGTCCAGGAAGGATGGGAAATCTTGAAAAATGAAATTCTCAAAGCACAATTGTTAACAATTCCAAAAAGAGGGAAGAATAGGAAGCATTTAAGGAAGCCAGGATGGATGAACACAGAGCTTAAGCACATGCTAAAAAGGAAGAAAAAAATGTTTATAAAATGGAAATAGGGAGGCATATCTAAAGAAGAATATAATGCTGTCTGCAGAACCTGCAGGGCACAAATCAGATTACTAAAGCTGACAATGAATTGAGGCTTGCAAGAGATGTCAAAAGCAATAATAAAGGATTTTGGGGATATGTTAAAAGTAAAAGAAAAGTCAAAGATGCTATAGGATTTTTACAGGATGAAAATGATAAAATGGTAAGACAGGATGTTGAGAAGGCCGAACTTTTAAATTCCTATTTTGCATCTGTTTTCTCTCAGAAAGGAAATGTAACATCAACTGTTCTTCACTGTCCTATTAAGGGAATTGAAGAATCCAGGATATCTATAAACAGAAAGATAGTGAGGAAACACTTAGCTAACCTAAATGAATTCAAGTCTCCAGGTCCAGATGAATTACACCCCAGAGTACTGAAGGAGATAGCAGAAGAAATTTTTGAACCGCTCTCCATAGTCTTTGAAAATTCTTGGAGAACAGGAGAAGTCCCAGAAGACTGGAGAAGAGCAAATGTTGTTCCTATCTTCAAAAAGGGGAAGAAGGTGGACCCAGGCAACTATAGGCCGGTGAGTCTGACTTCTATACCAGGAAAGATCTTTGAACAAATTATTAAACAACATGTATGTCAGTACCTGGATAAGAATGAAGTGATTAAACAGAGTCAGCATGGGTTTGTAACTAATATGTCATGTCAGACTAACTTAATTTCCTTCTATGATGGAATCACTGATTGGATGGATCAAGGAAATTCTGTAGATATAGTATATATTGACTTCAGCAAAGCATTTGACAAAGTATCTCATGCAATCCTTATTGAAAAAATGACTAAGTATGGAATGGACAAGGCAACTGTTAGGTGGATTCATAACTGGCTTAGTGATCGGACCCAAAGAGTGGTCGTAAATGGCTGCACATCCAGTTGGAAGAATGTCTCAAGTGGGGTACCACAGGGCTCTGTCCTAGGCCCTGTATTGTTCAACATCTTTATCAACGATTTAGATGAAGGAATTGAGGGTAAACTGATTAAATTTGCTGATGACACAAAGCTAGGAGGGACAGCTAATACTAGAGAAGAGAGAGGATTCAAAAAGATATAAATAAACTGGAGAAGTGGGCAGCAACTAACAGAATGGTTTTTAACAGGGAAAAATGCAAAGTACTACATCTGGGCAATAAAAATGAAAAAAGCATATACAGAATGGGAGGAATAGGGCTAAGCAACAGCACATGTGAAAAAGACTTGGGTATACTAATAGATCACAGACTGAATATGAGTCAACAGTGTGATGCAGCAGCAAAAAAGGCAAATGCAATTCTAGGATGTATTAACAGAAGCATACAGTCTAGATCACGTGAAGTCATCATTTCCCTCTACTCCTCTTTGGTCAGACCTCATCTGGAATATTGTGTCCAGTTTTGGGCACCACATTTTAAAAAAGACATCAACAAACTGGAGCAAGTTCAGAAAAGAGCAACCAGAATGGTGACTGGTCTGCAAACCCTGTCTTATGAGGAAAGGTTGCAGGATTTGGGATTGTTTAGTTTGCAAAAGAGAAGACTGAGAGGAGACTTAATAGCTGTCTACAAATATCTAAAGGGCCGTCACATTGTAGAAGGATCAAATTTATTCTCATTTGCACAAGGAAAGACTAGAAGCAATGGGATGAAACTGAATAGGAGGAGACAGATTAGATATTAGAAAAAACTTTTTGACAGTTAGAGTGATCAATGAATGGAACAAGCTGCCACGAGAAGTGGTGAGTTCTCCTTCAATGGAAGTCTTCAAACAGAGGCTGGACAGACATCTGACTGGGATGATTTAGCGAATCCTGCTTTGAGCAGGGGGTTGGACCAGATGGCCCAGCAGGTCCCTTCCAACTCTACGATTCTATGATTCTATGAAATCTGAACTCATCATCTTTCCTTCATCTCACAGATCTTCCTTACCCGACTTAGCTATAACAATTAATGAAATCACGCTTTCCTCAGTACCAGAAGTCCGCTGCCTCAGAGTAGCCTTTGACTCTGCCCTGTCCTTCTAACCGCACATCCAAGCTCTTTCTACCTCCTGTCGCCTCCAGCTCAAAAATATTTCCAGAATCCGTCCTTTCCTCAACCCTCAATCTACTAAAATGCTTGTGCATGCCCTCATCATCTCCCGCCCCGACTACTGCAACATCCTTTTCTGTGGTCTCCCTGCTAACACTCTCGCACCTCTCCAGTCCATCCTTAACTCTGCTGCCCGACTAATTCATCTTTCTCCTCGCTACTCCTCTGCTTCTCCCCTCTGCAAATCTCTTCATTGGCTTCCATTCCCTCAGTGTATCCAGTTCAAATTACTAATACTGACCTACAAGGTCATCTATAACCTGTCTCCTCCATATGTCTCTGAACTAATCTCCCGATACCCTCCCTCACGTAATCTCCGGTCCTCCCAAGACCTCCTTCTCTCCTCCACACTTATTCGCTCCTCACCCAATCGCCTCCAAGACTTCTCCCGAATTGCCCCTATCCTCTGGAATTCTTTGCCCCAACATGTCCGACTATCAGCCACATTTGGATCCTTCAGACGGAACCTGAAAATCCACCTCTTCAAGAAAGCCTACAGCCTGCAATGACCTTCTTCTCTCTCACCTCTACCGGAGATATCACCTTAACCAACACCGGAACTGCTGCAACCCACCAACCTACTGTCTCTTTCCCCACCATCCTGTAGCATGTAAGCCCGAAAGGGCAGGGTCCACTCCCCTCTGTATCAGTCTGTCATTGTTAGTTTGTTTAAAGTAAGTGATATCTGTAATTTGTATGTAACCCCTTCTCATGTACAGCACCATGGAATCAATGGTGCTATATAAATAAATAATAATAATTGTTAGGCTATGTGCACACGCTGCGGATTCTGCTGCGTTTCCGCAGTGTTTTTGCCGCTGCGGAAACGCAGCAGTTCCGCTGACCAAGTACAGTACAATGAAACCCTATGGGGTTTCAAAAACGCTGTGCTGACGGTGCGTTTTTTTCAGCGCGGTTTTGCTGCGGTTTTTTTTCCGCAGCATGTCAATTGTTTCTGCGGATTCCGCTGCGGTTTCATACCTCCACCATAGTAGAGGTGTGAAACCGCAGGGCAAAACCGCAGACCAAACCGCAGGAAAACCGCAGGTCACTTTACCTGCGGTTTTACCTGCGTTTCCGCGCGGAAAAAACCGCAGCGGAATCCGCAACGTGTGCACATAGCCTTAAACCGCATCTGCCACCTTTCGGCCCAAGTTCCCAACTTATTCAGATCCATGGGAGAAGGTCATGTGGTCAGATGAGACCAAAATAGAACTATTTGGTATCAACTCCACTAGCCATGTTTGGAGGAAGAAGGATGATGATTGCAACCCCAAAAACCCAGTCCCAACCGTGAAGCATGGTTGGGGAAACATCATACTTTGGGGGGGGGGTGCTTTTCTGCAAAGGAGACAGGACGACTGCACCGTATTGAAGGGAGGATGGATGGGGTCATGTTTCATGAGATTTCGATCAAAAATCTTCCCTCAGTAAGAGCATTGAAGATAAGTCGTGGTTGGGTCTGGCATGACAATGATCCGAAACACACAGCCAGGGCAACTAAGCAGTGGCTCCATAAGAAGCATTTGAGGGTCCTGGAGTGCCGTAGCCAGTCTCCAAACCTGAACCCAATAGAAAATCTTTGGAGGGAGCTGAAACTCAGTGTTGCCCAGCAGCAACCCCAAAACCTGAAAGATCTGGAGATGATCTGTATGGAGGAGTGGGACAAAATCCCTGCAAACTTGGTTAAGAACTACAGGAAACATCTGACCTCTGTAATTGCAAACAAAGGTTTCTTCACCAAATATTAAGTTCTGTTTTTCTATTGTATCAAATTAATTATGTAAAAATCATACAATGTGATTTTCTGGATTTTTAAATTCTGTCTCTCTCCATGTGTACCTATGATTAAAAAAAATTACAGACCTCTCCAATCTTTTTAGTTGGGAAAACTTGCAAAATCGGCAGTGTATCAAATACTTATTTTCCCCACTGTATGTATACAAAAATAGTGCCAAAGAAAACGCCAGCTTGTCCTACAAAAAAAACCAAGCATTGATCTGTGATGGACCTGTTCCCGACCACTGATGTACAAGGTAGGATAATTTGCTATATGTCACAGCTGCAGAGCATTATAGGGCAGCCCACGCGACATCGCAAAATAGGTTAGTCCACTCTTTGATACATCTGCGGGAAATGGTGTCAGGCAAGTTTATTGTGTGCGAACAGAATAGAACAATGTTTAAATTTGCATGAAACCACAAATTTAAGGAAATTAGTGCAGGTAAAGATGTGGCCTCCCTTCATTTGCCCTAGATATTACATTTAGAAAATTCTCTACTAGCTGTATGCCCAAGTTTGGGATCCGGTCCTGCTCAGCCGTTATTCACATATGACATCACTATGACGCAAGGTAAGGTTTTAATATTAGAGGTTAGTACTGAAATTAGGTACACCTTGACGTTGGTGGGATGGCTTTTACACTGTTTTAAAATAAAGAATGGTGTTTACTAAGTATTTATATTCACTATTGCTTTTACTCTTACTTACAGCGGGTAAATGTTCATTTTGTTTCAGTCTTGGGTTTTGTATGAAGTAAAGTGCCAGACAGTTTGTAAAATGCTTTTCCTGGCTGCAATGAATAAGCAGTATAGGCTTACAAAAGTTAGGGTAGTTAATGAACAGCTCAATAAGCAAGAATACCCTTTAAAAATTAACTTTTAATAATTAATTTAAAAATATGTATATTTAAGAAGCAAAATAGCCTCAATTCAGAGGTGGTTAATTATCCACAAAAAGAGAGTTGACAACAGAAACAACACACCAATGACAGTTGGGTGTACATGTGCTGCATGGAGGAGCAGGGGAGGCCATAATGTGCTGCATGGAGGAGCAGTGGGGCCATAATGTGCTGCATGGAGGAGCAGCAGGGCCATAATGTGCTGCATGGAGGAGCAGCAGGGCCATAATGTGCCGCATGGAGGAACAGGGGAGGCCATAATGTGCTGCATGGAGGAGCAGGATAAGCCATAATGTGCTGCATGGAGGAGCAGCGGGGCCATAGTATGCTGCATGGAGCAGCAAGGGGGGCTGGGGGCCCATAATGTCCTCCATAGAGGAGCAGGGGAGGCCATAGTATGCTGCATGGCGGAGCAGGGGAGACCATGTGCTGCATGGAGGAGCAGGGGAGGCCATGTGTATGCTGCATGGAGGAGCAGGGGAGACCATAATGTGCTGCATGGAGGAGCAGGGGAGGCCATAATGTGCTGCATGGAGGAGCAGCAGGGCCATAATGTGCCGCATGGAGGAACAGGGGAGGCCATAATGTGCTGCATGGAGGAGCAGGATAAGCCATAATGTGCTGCATGGAGGAGCAGCGGGGCCATAGTATGCTGCATGGCGGAGCAGGGGAGACCATAATGTGCTGCATGGAGGAGCAGGGGAGGCCATGTGTATGCTGCATGGAGGAGCAGGGGAGACCATAATGTGCTGCATGGAGGAGCAGGGGAGGCCATAATGTGCTGCATGGAGGAGCAGGGGAGGCCATGTGTATGCTGCATGGAGGAGCAGGGGAGACCATAATGTGCTGCATGGAGGAGCAGGGAAGGCCATAATGTGCTGCATGGAGGAAAAGGGGAGGCCATGTGTTAAATGGATGAGCAGGGGGGCCATAATGTGCTGCATGGAGGAGCAGGGGGGCCCATAATGTGCTTCATGGAGGAGCAGAGGAGGCCATAGTATGCTGCATAGAGGAGCAGGGGAGGCCATAATGTGCTGCATGGAGGAGCAGGGGAGGCCATAATGTGTTAAATGCATAGGTCCCAACCCTCCCGATTCTCGCGGGATAGTCCCGATTTGGGGGCCGTATCCCGCCATCCCGGCCGGGAAGCTATTTATCCCGCGTTATGGGGCCACGATCTGGCGAGTAATGGAGGAGGCGGAGAAGATAGGGAGGAAGTCGGGTGAGCGAGGAATGGAGGAGGCGGAGAAGATAGGAAGTCGGGTGAGCGAGGAATGGAGGAGGGAGGGGGAGAGAGAGATCTGCTGTTACATTGTGTCCTATCCTCCAGTCACCTCCACAGCTGCAGACACTTTTCTGCTGTTACATCATGTCTTATCCTCCAGTCACCTCCAGAGCTGCAATCACTATTCTGCTGTTACATCGTGTCCCTATCCTCCAGTCACCTCCAGAGCTGCAGTCACTATCCTGTTACATCATGTCTTATCCTCCAGTCACCTCCAGAGCTGCACTCACTATTCTGCTGTCACATCATGTCTTTTCCTCCAGTCACCTCCAGAGCTGCAGTCACTATTCTGCTGTTACATCCTGTCTTATCCTCCCGTCACCTCCAGAGCTGCAGTCACTATTCTGCTGTTACATCCTGTGTTATCCTCCAGTCACCCCCAGAGCTGCAGTCACTATTCTGCTGTTACATTGTGTTATCCTCCAGTCACCTCCGAACCTGCACTCATTATTCTGCTATAACATTGTGTGTTATCCTCCAGTCACCTCCGAATCTGCACTCATTATTCTGCTATAACATTGTGTCTTATCCTCCAGTCACCTCCAGAGCTGAACTCACTATTCTGCTGTTACATCGTGTTTTATCCTTCAGAGAGAGAGAGAGAGATTTCGCAGCCGGGATATAGGGTTAACTCACCCGGACAAGCGCAAAATGTGGATCCGCGCATGAAAAAAACGTTTCATGCTCCGTCCTGTTCGCTTAACGGACGGCAAAATCTTGGCGGATCCATACAATAGCGGATCGAACAGATGACCATCCGTCAAGATCCGCCGATAATGCAAGTCTATGAGGAAAAAATACGGATCCGCCAAGAAAAATGGCGGATCCATTTTTTTTGCAAATCGGCGGATCTTGACTGATGGTGACAAACGGATGTGTGAAACAGGCCTAAGCTGACCGCCGGAAATGACTGCTGACCTCATTTCCGGCGGTCAGCTTATAGCATGTCACCTCAGGAGGAGGTAATCTTTCGGGACTCTGCAGGAGGACAGAGAAGCGGCGGCGGGGCATCAGCGCTCCATTTTTTTTCTGTTTATAATTATTGTTTATGAAACAGTGTGATCAGCAGTGCTAAATGGGTGCGGTTGGGGCGTGGATATGGGCGTGACTACTAAAATGGGTGTGGCTAGGGGGCGTGGCCTTAAATTTGCCGCGCCGCAGCCTTTCTCCCTCTTTGCCTTCTTCAAAAGTTGGGAGGTATGGTTAAATGGATGAGCGTGGGGGCCATAATGTGCTGCATGGAGGAGAAGGGGAGGCCATAGTATGCTGCATGGAGGAGCAGGGGGCCCATAATGTGCTGCATGGACGAGCAGAGGGGCCCATAATGAGCTGCATGGAGGAGCAGGGGAGGCCATAATGTGCTGCATGGAGGAGCAGGGGAGGCCATAATGTGCTGCATGGAGGAGCAGGGGAGGCCATAATGTGCTGCATGGAGGAGCAGGGGGCCATAGTATGCTGCATGGTCCGCCATAATACTGTATGGCCGACTATGAGGTGCCCATAATACTGTATGGCGGACTATGTGGTTGCCCATAATATTGTATGGTGGACTATGTAGTTGCCCATAATATTATATGGCGGACTATTTGGACCCAATCAGCAGAATGTGGAGCTTTTATCCCCATTAGACTGGAGTGGCATTTCTGACTTGATCACTGATCCATTAATTCTCTCAATGGCTGCACTTGTTTTTTTATAGAAGCCCCAAAGAGAATGAATGGAGCTTCGGTCAGGTATCCCACCTGCCGCTCCATTTTAAAATGGGGATAAGTGTCCTATCAAGGATAACATAGTAACATAGTAACATAGTTATTAAGGTTGAAGGGAGACTTTAAGTCCATCTAGTTCAACCCATATCCTATCCTAACTTGCCCTAACATGTTGATCCAGAGGAAGGCAAAAAAAACCCATGTGGCAACAAGTAAGCTTCACATTGGGGAAAAAAATTCCTTCCTGACTCCACATACGGCAATCAGATTTGCTCCCTGGATCAACGCAATATTAAGGAAACTAGTGTATACACCCTGTAATATTATACTTTTCAAGAAAGGCATCCAGTCCCTTCTTAAATTTTAGTAGGGAATCACTCATTACAACATCATATGGCAGAGAGTTCCATAGTCTCACTGCTCTTACAGTAAAGAATCCGCGTCTGTGAGTATGCTTAAACCTTCTTTCCTCCAGACGTAGAGGATGCCCCCTTGTCCCCGTCACAGGTCTAAGAGTAAAAAGATCATTAGAAAGCTCTTGGTATTGTCCCCGCATATTTATACATTGTAATAAGATCACCCCTAAGCCTTCGATTCTCCAAACTAAATAACCCCAAATGTAATAACCTGTCTTGGTATTGCAGACCCCCTAGTTCCCTAATAACCTTGATCGCTCTTCTCTGCACCCGCTCCAGTTCAGCTATGTCTTTCTTATACACCGGAGACCAGAACTGTACACAGTATTCTAAGTGTGGTCGCACTAGTGACTTATATAGAGGTAAAATTATGTTCTCCTCATGAGCATCTATGCCTCTTTTAATGCATCCCATTATTTTATTTGCCTTTGCAGCAGCTGCCTGACACTGGCCGCTAAATGTGAGTTTGTCGTACACCCATACACCCAGGTCTTTTTCAGTGACTGTTTTGCCCAGTGTTTTACAATTAAGCACATAATTATACATCTTGTTCGTTCTACCCAAGTGCATGACCTTACATTTATCCCCATTAAAGCTCATTTGCCATTTATCAGCCCAAGCTTCTAGTTTACATAAATCCTCCTGTAATATAAAATTGTCCTCCTCTGTATTGATTACCCTGCAGAGTTTAGTGTCATCTGCAAATATTGAAATTCTACTCTCTATGCCCCCTACAAGGTCATTAATAAATATGTTAAAAAGAAGCGGGCCCAAAACTGACCCCTGTGGTACCCCACTGCTAAAACTTCCTCATTCTTCCAATCGGTGCAGTTTCTAATGGTCGGACCTAAGTGATCACCTATCCTGTGGAGCCCATGGATCGGTGATAACTTGTTTTAACCAAAGAACCCTATTAATGTAAGCTACTGTAATTATACATCCCAGTTATGGGGGCGCACAGTAGATGTGCAGGAGCCGCCTGTGTTTTGCAGCCGATGCTCCACTATAATGGGGATAACGACTGACAGATATTTGCATATAACTGTAGGGTGGACGCCTAGAGTCCATTCCCCTGTTGGGCCGCAGACACCCCAGTCCGACCCTGAATAGAGTTCTCTTTTTCCTGCAAGACTATGTAGATATTAAATACTGTAGAAGGCATCTCCTAACATCTAAGGTGTGAAATGTTTTCTCTTTACTATTTTTAGGGTCAGGAGAGAAGGACAGTAGAGAATTCTCCTGCAACCTATGAAATTATTATTATTATTATGCATTTATATAGCGCCATTTATTCCATGGCGCTTTACATGTCAAAAGGAGAATTATAGACAAGTGTAATATATACAAGAATAATAAACAAATGAAAGACAAGGGACGCACAAGTACATAAGGAGAGGGGACCCTGCCCGCGTGGGCTCACAGTCTACAGGGATGGGTGAGGATACAGTAGGAGGGGGTAGAGCAGGTCTTGCGGTGGTTCAGTAGACTGAGGATCATTGCAGGCTGTAGGCTTGTCGGAACAGGTGGGTCTTCAGGTTCTTCTTGAAGGTTTCCGTTGATGCTGAGAGTCTGATGTGTTGCGGCAGGGAGTTCCAGAGTATGGGGGAAGCACGGGAGAAGTCTTGTATGCGGTTGTGGGAAGAGGAGATAAGGGGGGAGTAGAGAAGGAGATCTTGAGATGATCGAAGGTTGCGTGCGGGTAGGTACCTAGAGACCATGTCACAGATGTATGGAGGAGACAGGTTGTGGATGTCTTTGTATGTCATGGTTAGGGTTTTGAATTGGATCCTCTGGGCGATAGGAAGCCAGTGAAGGGCCTGGCCTAGGGGGGAGGCTGGGGAGTAGCGGGGAGACAGGTGGATTAGTCGGGCAGCAGAGTGTAGGATGGACTGGAGCGGTACCAGAGTGCTAGAGGGGAGGCCAGAGAGTAGGAGGTTGCAGTAGTCGAGGCGGGAGATGATAAGAGCGTGCACTAGTGTTTTTATCGTTTCGTGGTTGAGGATGAGCGGATCCAGGAAATATTTTTGAGTTTGAGGCGGCAGGAGGAGGCGAGGGCTTGGATATGTGGTCTGAAAGAGAGCGCAGAGTCGAGGATCACCCCAAGGCACCGAGCGTGCGGGACTGGGGAAAGAGAGCAGCCGTTGACATTGATGGATAGGTCTGGTGGAGGGGTAGAGTGAGATGGGGGAAAGATGATGAATTCTGTTTTGTCCATGTTCAGTTTGAGAAAGCGAGTAGAGAAGAAGGCTGAGATAGCACACAGACATTGTGGGATTTCATTCAGTAAGGAGGCGAGGTCGGGTCCAGATAGGTAGATCTGCGTGTCATCGGCGTAGATGTGATACTGCAAACCGTGGGATTCTATGAGCTGTCCCAAGCTGAAGGTATAGATGGAGAATAGTAGGGGTCCTAGGACAGAGCCTTGGGGAACACCGACAGACAGGGGGCGAGGTGAGGAGGTGGTGTGTGAGAGGGAGACAGTGACAGGAGGAGGACAGAGTAGTGTCGCTTGCTCTTGGCGGTTAGTAAGTCGTTAGTGACTTTAGTTAGGGCAGTTTCAGTTGAGTGATGCGGTCGGAAGCCAGATTGTAACCGGTAAAATAGGGAACAGGAGGAGAGGTGGGAGGACAGTTCAAGATATACATGCTGTTCCAGTAGTTTTGAGGCATAAGGGAGAAGAGATATTGGGCGATAGTTAGACACAGAGGATGGGTCAAGGGAGGGCTTTTAAGGATGGGTGTGATTGAGGCATGTTTGAAGGATGATGGAAAGACACCATTTGTAAGTGAAAGGTTGAAAAGGTGTGTTAGAGATGGGATGAGGACTGTGGCCAAGTTAGGGATGAGGTGGGATGGGAGTGGGTCGAGGGCACAAGTGGTGAGGTGTGATCTTGACAGAAGGGTGGAGAGCTGATCTTTTCATGGTGGATAAGCTGGCTTTTGCAGAACAGGGCTGAGCGGCATTGGGAACTGCGGGCCAAAGTTTTGTCTGCTTAAAGAAGGAGGCAAAGTCTTCAGCAGAGATGAGAGGAGGGGGAGGAGGTGCTGTGGGATGGAGTAGAGAATTGAAAGTGTTGAAGAGCTCTTTAGGGTTATGAGACAGGGAGGATATGAGAGATGCGAAGTAAGTTTGTTTTGCGGCAGAGAGCATGGACTTAAAGCTGGCAAGGGACTGCTTGTATGCATTGAAGTGCTCAGTAGAATGGGTTCTCTTCCATCTCCGCTCAGCGGCCCTAGAAACCCGTCACAGTTCTTTGGTCAGGCTTGTCAGCCAGGGCTGCCTGTTGATTGTTCGAGTTTTGCTCTGCATGAGGGGGGCGGCCGAATCAAGTGTTGCTGTTATTGTGGTGTTATAAACAGTGGCAGCAGCATCTGTGTCATGAAGGGAAGCTATGTCTGTAAGAGGGAGAAGGGATTCAGAGAGTGATTGTAAATTGAGGTGTTTGAGATTCCTGCGAGGGTGAGCGAGATTATGGAGCGGGGGTTGCGCAGTAGGAGAGGAGAGAGAAGAGAATGTCAGTAGGTTGTGGTCAGACAGGGGGAGGGGTGAGTTATTGAGATTAGTTAGGGAACAGAGATGGGTGAAGATAAGGTCCAGCGTGTGACCATCTTTGTGAGTGTCCGCAGAGGACCATTGAGTGAGGCCGAGGGAAGCCGTGAGCGATAGAAGTTTAGAGGCACTCGGGGTGAAAGTATCAATAGGGATGTTGAAGTCGCCCATGATGATGGTGGGGATGTCAGCAGAAAGGAAATGGAGTAGCCAGGTGGTGAAGTGGTCGAGAAAAATGGAGATGGCTAGTTCTGGGGGGCGGTAGATGACAGCCAGTTGGAGGTTGGAGGGGGAATGGATGCGGACGGAGTTCACCTCAAATGCAGCTGAAAAGAGGAAATCGGAAAACCAGGGGAAGAGTCTTGAGGAGATCATTTGCATATTCCCAGTGCCTTCTGGGATAAGTGAAGAGTCTCCGCAAGCTCAACGATCACTGGGTTTTGGCCATTGCAGCTGAAAAGAGGAAATCGGAAAACCGCGCGCCCATAGGCGCGCGAATTTTGGCTCATCTTTCATCGTTTTTAAGAAATCTCAAGATGGAAGAGGCCAGGAGCCATTTGGTGAGCTGCATTTCTTGCTACATGTTCACAGACTTACCAGTGGAAAAGCCAAACTTCACATGCCACAAATGCAAGCTTGTGTCCCTGTTGGAGGAAAAGTTGCAAAATCTCGAAGAGAGGTTAGCTACGTTGAAGAGCATTAAGGAAGGTGAAGAGTTCTTGGACAGAGCAGAATTATCTCTTCATGTTACAGAAAGAGAAGAAATTCCAAGTGCACCTGAAGAAACAGAGGAATGGAGACATGTGACCCAGAGAAGCAGGAGGATCAGGAGGCAGTCAGCACCCATACTGCTCAGAAACCAGTACCAGGCTCTCACGCAGGAAAACGATGAAGAAATACATCAGGATAAGACTTTGCCAACAAACAGCAACCTTGTACGCCTTCAGAGTCCTCCTGGATGGAGAAAGAAAAATGTTGTGAAGAAGAAACGGAGAGTGGTGGTCATGGGGGATTCCCTGTTGAGAGGAACAGAGGCCGCTATCTGCAGACCGGATATAACTTCAAGAGAAATGTGCTGTCTTCCAGGTGCAAAAATTAAAGATGTGTCTGACTGGATATCAGGACTCTTCAGACCTACAGATGACTACCCATTCCTGCTACTACATGTGGGGACAAATGACACCGCAAGAAATGACCTGGAAACCATCTGCAGAGACTTTGAAGACTTAGGCAAGAAAGTGAAAGAACTGGGAGCGCAGGTGGTCTTCTCTTCCATCCTCCCAGTGGATGGCCATGGAACAAGGAGGTGGAATAAGATTCTGCAGGTGAACAACTGGCTACGTCGATGGTGCCGTCAGCAACGATTTGGATTTCTTGATCACGGAGTGAATTACTTATACGATGGACTACTTGCTAGAGATGGGGTGCACCTTACGAAGACTGGAAAGCATGTATTCGGAAGTCGCCTCGCTACACTTGTAAGGAGAGCTTTAAACTAGAACAACATGGGAAGGGAAGCAAAAGACCAGAAAAAGCCATACACCTGACAAATGCTATTGAGAACTCTGCTATTAGAAGTGGAAAGGAAGAACAAAGACAAAAGAATCTAATTAATAAAAATATTGGAGAAAGAGAAACAAATCACAAACTAAAATGTTTCTATACTAATGCACAAAGCATGGGCAACAAACAAGGAGAATTGGAACTACTAACACAGGAAAAGAAATATGATGTCATTGGAATCACTGAAACTTGGTGGGACAATACACATGATTGGAATACAAGACTAGAAGGATACAACTTATTTGCAAGAAACAGACTTGATAAACGAGGAGGGGGTGTCGAATTGTATGTTAGAAACGCGTATATCTGCACAGAGATTGAAGCTTCAGAGACTGGGAGTTCTGTGGAAACTGTTTGGGTAAGAATACAAGGACAGAACAATGGAAAGGACACCATTGTAGACATTTACTACAGGCCGCCTGTGCAAGCTGAATATATGGATGAATTCTTTATGCATCAAATGGCCAAGTTCTCCAAAAAATATGACATAGTTGTCATGGGAGATTTCAACTATCCAGACATTTGTTGGGAATCTCTCTCAGGCAAAACTAACAGGTCAAGGAAATTCTTATCCTCTCTTGCTGACAACTTTATCTTCCAAAAGGTAGGGGAGAAAACAAGGGGAACTGCTACCTTGGATCTAATCCTTATAAACAGGGAGGAAATGGTTGAGGAGGTAAAAGTGGCTGGGACCCTAGGAGGTAGCGACCATGCTATATTAGAATTTTGGATAACTAGAGGCGGAAGACCTGTGAAGACTCAGACGTCAAGGTTAGATTTCAGAAAGGCAGATTTTCAGGGATTCAGAAAGAGAATTGGAGGGATCCAATGGCTGGATATCCTTAAAGACAAAAATGTCCAGGAAGGATGGGAAATCTTGAAAAATGAAATTCTCAAAGCACAGTTGTTAACAATTCCGAAAAGAGGGAAGAATAGGAAGCATTTAAGGAAACCAAGATGGATGAACACAGAACTTAAGCACATGCTAAAAAGGAAGAAAAAAATGTTTATAAAATGGAAAGAGGGAGGCATATCTAAAGAAGAATATCATGCTGTCTGCAGAACCTGCAGGGCACAAATCAGATTATCTAAAGCTGAAAATGAATTGAGGCTTGCAAGAGATGTCAAAAGCAATAATAAAGGATTTTGGGGATATGTCAAAAGTAAAAGAAAAGTCAAAGATGCTATAGGATTTTTACAGGATGAAAATGATGAAATCGTAAGACAGGATGTTGAGAAGGCTGAACTTTTAAATTCCTATTTTGCATCTGTTTTCTCTCAGAAAGGAAATGTAACATCAACTGTTCTTCACTGTCCTATTAAGGGAATAGAAGAATCCAGGATATCTATAAACAGAAAGATAGTGAGGAAACACTTAGCTAACCTAAATGAATTCAAGTCTCCAGGTCCAGATGAATTACACCCCAGAGTACTGAAGGAGATAGCAGAAGAAATTTTTGAACCCCTCTCCATAATCTTTGAAAATTCTTGGAGAACAGGAGAAGTGCCAGAAGACTGGAGAAGAGCAAATGTTGTTCCTATCTTCAAAAAGGGGAAGAAGGTGGACCCAGGCAACTATAGGCCGGTGAGTCTGACTTCTATACCAGGAAAGATCTTTGAACAAATTATTAAACAACATGTATGTCAATACCTGGATAAGAATGAAGTGATTAAACAGAGTCAGCATGGGTTTGTAACTAATAAGTCATGTCAGACTAACTTAATTTCCTTCTATGACGGTATCACTGATTGGGTGGATCAAGGAAATGCTGTAGATATAGTATATCTTGACTTCAGCAAAGCATTTGACAAAGTCTCTCATACAATCCTTATTGAAAAAATGACTAAGTATGGAATGGACAAGGCAACTGTTAGGTGGATTCATAACTGGCTTAGTGATCGGACCCAAAGAGTGGTCGTAAATGGCTGCACATCCAGTTGCAAGAATGTTTCAAGTGGGGTACCACAGGGCTCTGTGCTGGGCCCTGTATTGTTCAACATCTTTATCAACGATTTAGATGAAGGAATTGAGGGTAAACTAATTAAATTTGCTGATGACACAAAGCTAGGAGGGATAGCTAATACTAGAGAAGAGAGAGAGAGGATTCAAAAAGATTTAAATAAACTGGAGGAGTGGGCAGCAACTAACAGAATGGTTTTTAACAGGGAGAAATGCAAAGTACTACATCTGGACAATAAAAATGAAAACAGCATATACAGAATGGGAGGAATAGGGCTAAGTGACAGCACATGTGAAAAAGACTTGGGTATACTAATAGATCACAGACTGAATATGAGTCAACAGTGTGATGCAGCAGCAAAAAAGGCAAATGCAATTCTAGGATGTATTAACAGAAGCATACAGTCTAGATCACGTGAAGTCATTATTTCCCTCTACTCCTCTTTGGTCAGACCTCATCTGGAATATTGTGTCCAGTTTTGGGCAACACATTTTAAAAAAGACATCAACAAAACTGGAGCAAGTTCAGAAAAGAGCGACCAGAATGGTGACCGGTCTGCAAACCCTGTCTTATGAGGAAAGGTTGCAGGATTTGGGAATGTTTAGTTTGCAAAAGAGAAGACTGAGAGGAGACTTAATAGCTGTCTACAAATATCTAAAGGGCTGTCACATTGTAGAAGGATCAACTTTATTCTCATTTGCACAAGGAAAGACTAGAAGCAATGGGATGAAACTGAATGGGAGGAGACACAGATTAGATATTAGAAAAAACTTTTTGACAGAGTGATCAATGAGTGGAACAGGCTGCCACGAGAAGTGGTGAATTCTCCTTCAATGGAAGTCTTCAAACAGAGGCTGGACAGATATCTGACTGGGATGATTTAGGGAATCCTGCTTTGAGCAGGGGGTTGGACCAGATGGCCCAGGAGGTCCCTTCCAACTCTACAATTCTATGATTCTATGAGTAGCGGAGGGTGGCAGAGGAATTGGGGTAAAGGAGCAAGTATCAGACAGGAGCAAGCCAACTCCTCCACTACATTTATTGCTGGGGCGAGGGGTGTGAGAGAGATGGAGTCCGCCATAGGAGAGCACAGCTAGAGAGGCTGTGTCAGAGGGAGTGAGCCAGGTTTCAGTGATGGCGAGGAAGGAGAGTTTGTTGGTGATAAAGAGGTCATGGATAAATGACAGCTTGTTGCAGACAGAGCGTGCGTTCCATAGGGCTCCAGGTAAGGGGGTTGGGGGAGTGGGGGCTGGATGAATAGGTAAGAGGTTGTCATGGTTGCGAAGACGTGTAGAGGATCGTGGCAGGGTGGTAGAAGTGAGTGTAGGGATGTGTTGAGGGGGGGCCAGGATTTGGGGATATGTCACCAGCAATGAGGAGTAGACAGAGCATTAGAAGGTGGGAGGATAGGACATGATGTGGCCGTGCATGTCTGGAGAAAAAGGATTGTATGGGGAGGAACAGTTGTGAGAAGGTTAGGTGGCTGGGGAGAATGGAGGGCGAGATGAATAGTTCCTTACTAGGAGGGGGGATTGCAGGAGTTAGGGAGAAATAGAGTAGTATGGGGGTGATAGTAAAAAGGCGAAACATTGTTGTGGTGTTATAGTCCGTTAACTTCCAGTCAATTCCAGTCCAATTCTAGTCTAATTCAACAGTACTTAGAAATAGTACTTTGAAATAGGATTTTGAAATTGATGGAGCCGACTACGTCTGGAGCAGACCCATGGTGCTGAATGTATGTGCTGCTAAGCACAATCAGGTGTGAGTGAAAGTGGGGTGTGACTGCCAGGCCAAATGCACAGAGTTAAGCAGAGGTCATAAAAAGGGGGAAGGGGTTATACAGACCACTTAGATGTGTGGTAAAGGTAACAAGATGGACTACAATTATGGATACTAGAAGATGGGTAAGCTATGCATACCATATACAGTAAAATACAATGCAGTTCGCATGGGGCATTCAGCAATGCATACCATATAAAATACAATGCAGTCCGCATGGGGCATTCAGGAGCATGGGAAAGTGGTGGACATTCAGCAATGCATACCTGTGGGAACAGAAGAACATCTCGGTCAGATGGTGATGATGACAATACTGTAGGAGTCATGAGTGGCCAAATGCATTCTAGAATTCTAGTCTAATTCAACAGTACTTAGAAATAGTACTTTGAAATAGGAATTCAAAAATTATGAAACAACCTTAGGTAAGAAAGCCAGGTCGTGTTTAATATTACCCTATCTTCTAATACCAGGGTGAAGGGGGGATCTGCAGACAGAGTCTGCATGTCACTCACTCTATGGGCTGATATTAAGGCTACCAGTATTGTTTTCAGGATGACCATTTTTATGGACCCAAAACTTAGAGGTACAAAGGGCGATTCTGTTAATGCATTAAGAACTCAATTTAAATCCCAAGAAGTTCTTGTTATAGGGACCAGTCTAGATCTAACACATGCTTTAACAAATCTAGACACCCATCTGTTTGCTACATGGTTAGTTGTATAGTGCTCCCAGGGCTGAAATTTGAACTTTCAAGATACTAACCACAAGACCTCGCTCTAGCCCTTTATGAAGGAATTCTAGGATTGCTTTTAGAGGTACTCTTCCCCCCCCAAAGCGGACCCTGTGGATGACAGGAACGTCTTCCAGGTTACACCATATATTCTGGTAGTGATTTGGCTTCCTACTACTGAGTAGTGTAGAGACCAGATTAGAAGAGAACCCTTTGCATTGTATTACGTATTGACACATGATAATACACACCCTTTAGATCTAGGACGGCTATATAACATCAAGGAAAGACAAATCTCTCTGGTGGATGTTTTAGAAACTCCAGCCTCAACCCTGGTTTTACTAGATTGAGGATCCAGGTGCTGGAGGAAATCTTCTCCCAGGTTGGAAGGAAGAGAGATAAGTTTTCCCCCTACCTTGGGAATTAAGTCATTTGGAGGTTTTTCTGCTATCCTGGAAGAGACCGCCAAAAAGGAATCCTTTTCTCTTTCTGGGGCAATCATCCCACCTATTTTGTTCTTTGACCTTTCTCCTTTGGTTGAACTTTCTCCCTGAAAGGACTGCTGGAAGGATGAAAAGGGAGATCTTAGGAACCCTTTCTTATTATCCCCTGCCTTTATAAGGACATCATCCAGGGCCACTCCAAATAAGTACTCTCATTCACAAGGGAGAGGGCGCAACTTCCCCTTTGACTGTATGTCCCTCAGCTAGCACTTTAACCAGACAGCTCTATGGTCTGAATTAGATAGCGCTGCTGGCCTTGCTGCCTATATAGCGGAATCTGCATAGCCATCTGACAGGTAGGCCGCCACCCCTTTTATTACTGGGAGTGTGGCCAAGATGGAGTCTCAAGGTGCGTTATCCTTCAGCTGGTCTTCTAATCTATTCATCCAGACCATAAGTGATCTGGCCGTACAAGTTGCCTCTCTGGCTGGCTTTAGTGCCCCAGTCAATGACTCCCAGGTACCCTTGAGAAAAGTATCAGGTCTTTTAATAACCCTGCATTCTCAAAAGGAAGAGAGAATTTCCTTGAGGCTTTGGAAATAGCAACATCCAGTTTTTTGGGGATTTATTCCAGGACGTTGTCAACTCCTCTTCAAAGGGGTATTTACTCTTGATTCCTTGTACTTTCTCATTAACAGGGAAGGTTTTATGCTTTCTCTGATCCAGAGTCCTAAACATTATTTCCTGTATTGTTATTTTTAGTTTTCTGTGTCGACTAAGCCATTGTGGACCTTACTGCTTTTACTAGATTGTCCACTTCTTCCAGGGGAAACCAATGACCTGTCCCTGAGTCGCTTTCAAATGAGGATTAACTAGAAGAATCATCCAGAACCCCTCATCTGACTCTATAGCTGATAACGTGGGAGATCTCTTGGTCTTGTGTTTGTGTGGTGTTTCACCTGAGTGGGATAGGGATCTTAACTAATTAGCCATCTGTCTTATTGAGGGATTTTAATATGGAGGCCAAATTTCGGGGTTTCTTCCAATATGGTCTCAACAATACAACACTGGCACAATTTTTTTATGCCATACCTTATCTCCTGACCATACAGAGCATAAGCTCTGATTAGTTTTTCAAAAACATCTTTTTTAGGGTGCACCAGCCACAGAGGTAAGAGGAGAGAAGAGAAAAAAAAAAGGGAAACTCATTAATAAGCTGACTTTCTGATAGATCACTCACCACGTGGAGAATATAAAAGGAGTACAGGAACAGGAGGCAGAATATCATACGAAATCTCTCCTTTGGTGACCGCAGAATCTTCTATTCTGCTGGAGCTGTCCGACTTGTCCTGGAGTCCCCGATCCTGTGTTCTCCGGTAAAGCGTCTGCCACTCTTGTCCTGGTGTAGCCATTATTTCTCCTGAGGGCGCTTTTGACAAAGGGGCTGGATACGTTGTGGCTGTTCTGGCTCAGAGTTCTGCTGTTGCTTCAGCATTGTATGCTGCTGCTGCCACTGCCTGGCCAGTGAACCACCCTTAAATACACTGACTTCAGGGGATGTCAGCGGTGCACTCCTGCAGCTTCTGATGCTTGCCAGAGAGTAGTAACCAGGGTGAAAGGTCCTGGCGTGCTTCATAAGGGAGCAACTTCCGGTCCGTGCCCTGTGACTGTGCCTCTGGACGAGTGGCTGCCGGCGACGATAAAGTGAAGTCATCACAGACCTCAACACGTTCAATGGACGAGACCCCATTGTGCCCCTCTCGGCACTTCCAGCTCCCCGGGCGCCAGCTGCAGCAGAGACTGTGTTATGCCATAAGCGACAGGCCCAGGTCTGGGAACTTTGTCTTCTTTTTTTAGGTCTTCTGCCGCCATCAAGGACAGGAAACCACTGATGCGGAGAGAGACACCGCCCTTTTTATCTTGAAGGTTTCCCATCCTTAAAACGGTGTATCCCCTCTCTCGTTGGCACTATCAAGGGTGACAGAAAAAAATAATAGAGCTAGAGTGCCTTGCGAAAGTATTCGGCTCAGCAGAAAAGAAAACAGATTAACGGCAAACTAGGGCACACAAATCGCCACATTAACAGACAGAGCTATTTATCTGAAGTATTGCGGTATGCAGTTCAGTCAAAAAACAGAGGTGCTTGCAACAAGCGGGACCTGTAGAAGCGACTAATCGGGAAAAGGCCGTTGTCTGGCACCTCCCTCCCCCAGCATTCCTCTAACGTCCTGCCTGTCCATTAACCTGTCGATGGAATTTATGTGAAATAAAAGACGCACAGTTTTTCAGTTCAACTGGTGAGTGCTGCATTTTTTCTTCTTCGACTATACATTGAAAGTATTCGGCTCCCTGGAACTTTTTAACCTTTTCCCACATATCACGCTTCAAACATAAAGATACCAAACAAAAATTTTTGGTGAAGAATCAACAACAAGTGGGAAACAATTGTGAAGTTGAACAAAATTTATTGGTTATTTTAAGTTTTTGTGGAAATTCAAAAACTGAAAAGTGGGGCGTGCAATATTATTTGGCCCCTTTAACGGCAAAGCCATTTTGTAGGTGAAAAACCAGGCCTTAATTTTGAAATCAGACCACTGTCACTTTATGTGCTTATAACTCTGGAACGCTTCAACAGATCCGGCTGATTATGAAATTGTTTTTCACGTTAGTGGTAAAATTTCTTCGATATGACTTGCGTTTATTTATGAAAAAAACGGAAATATGGTGAAATTTTTTTAAATTTTGCAATTTTCAAACTTTTAATTTTTATGCCCTTAAATCAGAGAGATATGTCACAAAAATAGTTAACTAACATTTCCCACATGTCTACTTTACATCAGTACAATTTTGGAACCAAATTTTTTTTTGTTACAACTTCCTAAGGGTAAAAATTGACCAGCGATTTCTCATTTTTACAACAAAATTTACAAAACAATTTTTTAGGGACCACATCACATTTGAAGTCACTTTGAGGGGTCAATATGACAGAAAATACCCAAAAGTGACACCATTCTAAAAATTGCACCCCTCAAGGTGTTCAAAACCACACTCAAGAAGTTTATTAACCCTTTAGGTACTTCACAAGAATTGAAGCAATATGGAAGGAAAAAAATGAACAGTTAACTTTTTTTCCCCAAAATTTATCTTCGGACACAATTTTTTTTTATTTTGTCAAGGGTTTCAGGAGAAAATGAACCACAATATTTGTAGTGCAATTTCTCATGAGTACACCGATACCCCATGTGTGGAGGAAGACCAATCTTTAGGCGTACGGCAGTGCTCAGAAGGGAAGGAGCATCATTTGAGATTATGAATGTCAAATTGGCTGGAATCGAGAGCGGACGCCATGTCGCGTTTGGAGAGATCCTGAAGTACCTAAACAGTGGAAACCCCACATAAGTGACCCCATTTTGGAAACTAGACCCCCCAAGGAACTTATCTAAATGTGTGGTGAGCATTTTGAACCCCCAAGGGCTTCACAGGTTATAACGTAGAGCCGTAAAAATAAAGAAAACATATTTTTTCCCACAAAAAGCCGTAAAATTAAAAAATCATATTTTTTTCTACAAAAATGATCTTTTCACCCCCAATTTTAATTTTCCCAAGGGTACAGGACCCCAAAATTGTTGTGCAATTTGTCCTGAGTACGCAGATACCCCATATGTGGGGGTAAACCACTGTGTGGGTGCATGGCAGAGCTCAGAAGGGAAGGAGCGCCGTTTGACGTTTTCAACGCAAAATTGGCTGGAATTGAGATCGGACGCTATGTCACGTTTGGAGAGCCCCTGAGTGCCTAAACAGTGGAAACCCCCCACAAGTGACACAATTTTGGAAACTAGACCCCCCCCAAGGAGCTTATCTAGATGTGTGGTGAGCACTTTGAACCCCCAAGTACTCCACAGAAGTTTATAACGCAGAGCCGTGAAAATAAAAAGTCATATTTTTCCCACAAAAATGATCTTTTTGCCCACAAATTTTTATTTTTACAAGGGTAACAGAAATTAGACCCCAAAAGTTGTTGTGAAATTTGTCCTGAGTACGCTGATACTCCATATGTGGGGGTAAACCAGTGTGATTGCCTTTCCGAGTTCCTTGGGAGGCAGAATGCACAAATCCACAAAAGGTGAAGAATTGGTTTTATTTTCTATGCCGTTCCTTGTGCGGTTACTGTGCATTCTACTACTATATATTTTTACATTGCTATTGGTCAGTTTTTTCTATTTTTCTCATCTTTTTTTCACATTTAATTTTTTTCATTTTTCCCTTTTTTTATCCATATTTTCATTCTTTCATTTCTTTTAATTTTTTTCGTTTTTTTTTTACATTTTGTCATCTTTTATTTTTTTTCCATATTTCCTTGAATGTTCTTTTATTAATACTCATTCATTTCTACAGAGAATATTGCTACTTATCGTGGCTGCCTTCCATGGACTTTCCATGCTCACATATATCTCCATACCTCTAGGTACTAGTTATTTTCATATATTCTTTTGGTCCGGTAATTTCTCCAAAATGTATTTTATTTTTTTTTCTGTACACAACTAAACATGTTACAAATAACTGTGTTATATTATTACCATTTTAGATACTTCTGTGTGTCTCGTT
Organism: Dendrobates tinctorius; assembly: GCF_039654945.1. Taxonomy (NCBI): domain Eukaryota; kingdom Metazoa; phylum Chordata; class Amphibia; order Anura; family Dendrobatidae; genus Dendrobates; species Dendrobates tinctorius. The sequence continues at coordinate 44,371,079 of NW_027361690.1, read as the reverse complement.
TTTTGTCATATATTTATACATTTATGAGTATCATCTTCCATTAGCCGTTGTAATATTGATTCTGAAACACAGTGGTTTTTATGTTTTTAATTGATTTTTTGTGTTTTTCTGTCTTTTGTTCCCAGTCTGATGAAGGTCTGAGTTGCAGACCGAAACGTCATATACGGTAATTTTGGGAGAATCTGTTGTACAAATAAATTTCTTCCGCATATACTTCTTTTGAGTGCTGGAATTTCTTATACTATATGTTCCTCGTGCGGTATTAGTGATATGATGACTTTATTCCTGGGGTCGGTACGATTACAGCGATACCAGATTTATATCCTTTTTTCATGTTTAGCTTCTGTCACACACTAAAAGATGCTTTTTTTTTTTTTTTAAGAATTTTTTGTAAGAAATTTTTGCATCGCTGTATTTTGAGAGCTATGATTTTTCCATATTTCGTCCGACAGTCATATGCGGGCTTGTTTTTTGCGGGACAAGCTGACGTTTTTATCGGTACCATTTTCGGGCACATAACATTTTTTGACCGCTTTCTATTCTGATTTTTGTGGAGGCAGAATGAACAAGAACTAGCAATTCAGGAATTTTGTATTTTTTTTTTTCCATCGTTCAGCATGTGGTAAAATTAGTATGGCAGCTTTACTCTTCGCGTCACTACGATTACAGCGATACCTGAATTATATCTTTTTTATATTTTGGTATTTTTTACACAATAAAAACTTTTATACAAAAAAATAATTATTTTTGCATCACTTTATTCTGCACGCTATAACTTTTTTTATTTTTCCGCTGATGGAGCTGTATGGTGGCTCGTTTTTGCTGGACAAGAAGATTTTCAGCGATACCATGTTTATTTATATCCGTCTTTTTGATCACGTTATTGCACTTTTTCCAAGCGGTATGATACCACTTGGAAAAAGTATAATTTGCTACTTTTTTGTGGGTTTTTTTTTTTACGGCGTTCACTGAAGGAGTTAACTAGGGTGACGCTTTCATAGATGGGATTTGTACGGACGCGGTGATACGAAACATATGTATTTATTTTACATAATGTGTATTTTTAGGGGATTTTTTTATTAATTTTTTTTTACTTTTTTTAAAAAAAAAGTTGTTTTTTTTTACCTTGTCCCTTTCACTTTCGGTATAATACATTGCAATGTATTATTCCTTATGCTGAAAGCTGCTGACACCATGCTGTGAGCCTGGTCTCAGCAGTTTTCCGCAGCTGAATGACCCAGAGGTTGTCATGACACCTCCGGGTCATCATGGCACAGGTCGGTTACATCGCAGGGACGCTGACCTGAGGCAGAGGGAGCCTCCTACCATCTGCCTTCCCCCCGAACGCTGCAATCACGCTCGATCACAGCAGTGAGGGGGTTAACAGCCAGGGGCGGCGGGGGCGCCGCTCCTGACTGAGTGCAGAACGCTCAGCCACCGCAGCGCTGAGCTCCTGCACTGAGATGGGATTTCAGTCTCTCCTGCCCGATCGCTGCTGTGCTTGGTCAGTCAGATTGACTGACCAGTCACAACGCTTGGGGTGCAGGAACTGACTGCAAGGGTCCCTACACCCCTTGCCATGGCTCTCAGCTGTCAGACAGCTGTCGGCACTGAACTGTCACTGTGTGTTTACACGCAGTGACAGTGCAAAGGGATGACGTGCACAGTCCGTCCTAGTGCAGTAACTTACAACCGTCCATGAAGGACTGTGCACGTCAATGGACATTAAGGGGTTAACTTAATACTTTGTTGCGCCACCTTTTGCTGCGATTACAGCTGCAAGTCGCTTGGGGTATGTCTATCAGTTTTGTAAATCGAGAGACTGAAATTCTTGCCCATTCTTCCTTGGCAAACAGCTCGAGCTCAGTGAGGTTTGATGGAGATCGCTTGTGAACAGCAGTTTTCAGCTCTTTCCACAGATTCTCGATTGGACTGGACTTTGACTTGGCCATTCTAACACCTGGATACGTTTGTGAACCATTCCAGTGTAGGTTTAGCGTTTTGTTTGGGATCATTGTCTTGTTGGAAGACAAATCTCCGTCCCAGTCTCAGGTCTTTTGCAGACTCCAACAGGTTTTCTTCAAGAATCGTCCTGTATTTGGCTCCATCCATCTTCCCATCAATTTTAACCATCTTCCCTGTCCTTGCTGAAGAAAAGCAGGCCCAAACCATGATGCTGCCACCACCATGTTTGACAGTGGGGATGGTGTGTTCAGGGTGATGAGCTGTGTTGCCTTTACGCCAAACATATCATTTGGCATTGTTGCCAAAAATTTCGATTTTGGTTTCATCTGACCAGAGCACCATCTTTTACATGTTTGGTGTGTCTCCCAGGAGGCTTGTTGCAAACTTTAAACAACACTTTATGGCTATCTTTGAGAAATGGCTTTCTTCTTGCCACTCTTCCATAAAGGCCAGATTTGTGCAGTGTACGACTGATTGTTGTTTTATGGACAGACTGTCCCACCTCAGCTGTAGATCTCTGCAGTTCATCCAGAGTGATCATGGGTCTCTTGGCTGCATCTCTAATCAGTCTTCTTGTTTGAGATGAAAGTTTAGAGGGACGGCTGGGTCTTGGTAGATTTGCAGTGGTATGATAATCCTATCATTTCAATATGATCGCTTGCACAGTGCTCTTTGGGACGTTTAAAGTTTTGGAAATCATTTTGTATCCAAATCTTCTCCACAAAAGTATCACGGACCTGCCTGTTGTGTTCCTTGGTCTTTATGATGCTCTCTGTGCTTCAAAAAGAACCCTGAGACTATCACAGAGCAGGTGCATTTATACGGAGACTTAATTACACACACGTGGATTATATTTATCATCATTAGTCATTTAGGACAACATTGGATCATTCAGAGATCCACAATGAACTTCTGGGGTGAGTTTGCTGCATTGAAAGTAAAGGGGCCGAATAATATTGCACGCCCTACTTTTTAGTTTTTGAATTTCCACAAAAATTTTAAATAACCAATAAATTTGGTTCAACTACACAATTGTGTCCCACTTGTTGTTGATTCTTCACCAAAAATTTACATTTGGTATCTTTATGTTTGAAGCATATGTGGGGAAAGGTTGAAAAGTTCCAGGGAGCCGAATACTTTCGCAAGGCACTGTAACTCTCCCTATTTGTCCCTATAGTGAAAGCTCTACTTCGCTGCCGGGATTGGCACCCTAAGATGTACGCAAGCGGCACCCCGATCACCGCCGGCTGACCCTAATAGGTCCTATCAGTCACTGATCTAATCAAAGGATATTTAGTCCGATATCAAAAAAATAAGTAAACATAAGTTACACCTAGATAGTTACTTGACCAAAAAAAGGGGACTAGATATAGAGATCAAATAAGAGTGAACAAGAACTGCAGGTTGTTTCATCAATTAGCCAATACTTTTAATTGCCTGCCGTTAATAGAGCACAACAAAAAACAACATGCCACACAACAGGGCATCTTATAGAAGTGCACTTATCTGCGTATTGTGCTAAGTAGCCTTGTCGCATTTCCCCTCCGTCATCTGATTCATCAGAAGGCTACAGGAAAAAACTGACATCAGATACGTGTGTCATCCATGATGTGCCATAGCCTGATTGCAGGTCATAAACCACACATAGTGGGTGATTGATACGAATTTGTGTAATTAGCTCTGCCTGTGATCTGCTTTTGGCTACTATCCAGGCTGGCTAACTATGCTATTTGAGGTCCCTATTGGATCTAATTCTGGATTGGTTTAATTTGGTTTTGTTTACCAATATATTGGATTAGGGATCTACAGGACCTGATTGGGTCCGGCACCATTTGCACTTATCAATAGGGTGTCAACCTCCAATGGCAGGTAGCTATATTACTTTAGGGATATACGAGATACACCCAACTGTGTCATTGGTGTTTCGTTTCTGTTGTCAACTCTTTTTTATGGAGAATTAACCACCTATGAATTGAGGCTATTTTACATTTTAAATATACCGTATTTTTCGCTTTGTAAGACGCACTTTGTTCCTCCAAAATTTTGGGGGAAAATGGGGGTGCGTCTTAGAAAGCGTACATGCCTTACCGATACTGTGGCTGTAGGCCGCAGGCTGGGATGAGGGGGTGTCCGGGTGTCTCCGATACCCAGCGATGCTGCGTGGTTGACCGGCGCTCTGCCGACATTTTGCGACAGGCCAGTGCCCCGGCACTTCCATGGTTCCATGTGCGGTGTTCTCCAGGAATATGGCCGCCGCCGACACATGCGCAGATGGTGATCTCGGGACCAAGAACTCGAGAGATGAGATTTCAGCGCTGAGATCTCATCTCTCAAAATCTTGGTCCCGAGATCACAATCTGCACATGCGGCAGCGGCCATATTCCCAGAGACCACCGCACATGGAACCGTGGAAGGGCCGGGGCTCTGGCCTGTTACAAAATGTCGGCAGAGCCCCGGGCAGTGCCGAACACCCACGCAGCACCGATGGGCACTGGAGACAGCCGCAGCACCGGCCAGCAACTGACGGGCAACCGGAGACACCAGGCAGAAGTACAAGACCCCCGCAACAGCGCACATCGGAGCCCCCCCTCATCCCTGCCTGCGGCTTGCAGCATCACCCCACTCCTTCCTCCTCCAGCAGCGACCCTGGGCCCCCACTTCACAGCGGCCACCATCCCCGGTAAGCAATAAGATGCAAGGATTATAAGAAGCACCACCATTTTATTAAAAAATAATTTTTTCTTATTTTTCTCCTCAAAATTTGGGGTGCGTCTTATAATCCAGAGCGTCTTATAATCCGAAAAATATGGTACATATTTCTAAAGTAATTATTAAAAGTTTATTTTTAAAAGGTATTCATTCTTGTTAAACTATGAAGAAGCAGTATACCAGTGGGTTAAAATGAAGCTAAATTATCAGGTGATAGGCCAGATTCAGGCCAGATTCACACACGTTACAAGATCCCAGCACGGATCATGGTATATGGACCCGTAGCTGGTCCATGCATTGCTGTTCAAGTATGGACTGCAATACACAGAAGTGCAAATCTGGCCGTAAACTATGTGTCCAGGCTGAAATGAAAGCACAAAAGAGGAGAACAAGGCAACAGATTGTATACCAAGAGTTAGATTACCTACCAAACTGATACTGATGGTCAATTATAACAAAAGGCGATCACTCTTGGAAAACACCTTTGACTCATAACTTTTAAAAAGAGGTGGAACCCAAAGAGTAGGAGAAGCCCAGTTAAAGTTACTGAACTCAAACCTAAAAACAAAACATTTAAATAACTAAGAAGTCATATTTCACTTATTTAAAAGTAAGTTTAATTTCCAAGGCAAAGGAACTTGATGGAATCAACTCAAGGCACACTTAATATATTTCCGTACTTGCTTTTAATGCCACAGAGACCATTTATTGAGAGACAGAAAATAACAAGAGAACATCCACAGGATGGAAAACAGAAATATTTAACATCATCATCAAGAATATTTTCTCTACTAATAAATAATCAGCGTTTATAGATCAGTATTATAGTGAAAAAACATTCCATATTATATATATTTTAAATACATAAAATGTTATATTCCTTTTTTTACTTATTTCCTATGATGAGCAGTGTGGCACCAATAGATGGAGATATAGTTGTGCTCAAAAGTTTACACACCCCAGCAGAATTTTTACTTTCTTGGCCTTTTTTCAGAGAATGTGAATGATAACACCAAAACCTTTTCTACACTCATGGTTAGTGATTGGGTGAAGCCATTTATTGTCAAACTACCGTGTTTTCTCTTTTTAAATCATGACAACCCAAAACATCCAAATGACCCTGATCAAAAGTTTACATACCCAGGTGATTTTGGCCTGATAACATGCACAGACGCTGACACAAATGGGTTTGAATGGCTACTAAAGGTAACATCCTCACCTGTGACCTGTTTGCTTGTAATCAGCGAGTGTGCATAAAAGCGGAGTGAGTTTCTGGGATCCAGACAGACTGCTGCATTTTTCATCCAGCCACTGATGTTTCTGGATTGAGAGTCGTGGGGAAAGCAAAAGAATTGTCAACAAGTTAGTTGAACTGTATAAAACAGGAAAGGGATACAAAAAGATATCCAAGGAATTGATAATGCCAGTCAGCAGCGTTCAAACTGATTAACAAATGGAAAATCAGGGGGTCTGTAAAAACAAAACCACGGTCAGGTAGAGCAACAAAAATTTTGGCCACAACTGCCAGGAAAATTGTTCGGGATGCAAAGAACAGCCCACAAATAACATCAGCTGAAATACTGGATGCTCTGAAATCTAGCGGTGTGGCTGTTTCAAGATGCACAATAAAAGGCACTTGAAGAAAAATGGGCTGCATGGTCGAGTCGCCAGAAGAAAGCCATTACAGTGCAAATGCCACAAAGTATCTCGCTTAAAACACGCAAAACAGCACAGAGACAAGCCTCAAAACTTCTGGAACAAGGTAATTTGAAGTAATGAGACCACTATTGAACTTTCTGGCCACAGCCATAAATGCTACATTTGGAGAGAGGTCAAGAAGTCCTATGATGAAAGGAGCAACATTCCTAATGTAAAGCATGGAGGTGGATCGCTGATGTTTTGGGGATGTGTGAGCTACAAAGGCACAGAAAACTTGATCAAAGTTGAAGGAAAGATGAATGCAGCACGTTATCACCAAATACTGGAGGCAAATTTGCAATCATCAGCTCGGAAGCTGCGCATGGGACGTACTTGTACGTTCCAACATGACAACAATCCAAAACACAAGGCCAAGTCAACCTGTCATTGGCTACAGCAGAATAAAGTGAAGGTTCTGGAGTGGCCATCTCAGTCTCCTGACCTCAATATCATTGAGCCGCTCTGGGGAGATCTCAAGCGCGCAGTTCGTGCTAGACAGCCCAGGAATTTACAGGAAATCGAGGATTTTTGCCAAGAAGAGTGGGCAGCTTTACCATCTGAGAAAATAAAGAACCTCATCCACAACTACCACAAAAGACTTCACGCTGTCATTGATGTTTGAGGGGGCATTGCACGGAATTAAGAAATGGGCTATGTAAACTCTTGATCAGGGTCATTTGGATGTTTGAGTTGTCATTATGATTTAAAAAGAGAAAACACAGTACTTTGACAATAAATGGCTTCACCCAAACACTAACCATGAGTGAAGAAAAAGTTTTGGTGTTATCATTCATATTCTCTGAAAAAACGCCAAGAAAGCAAAAATTATGCCAGGGTATGTAAACTTTTGAGCACAACTGTAGATATATAAATCATTAACCATTTGCCTAGGGCTCTGTTCACATGGGTGTTGTGGCTTCGGTTTATAATGGAAGTCACAACACAAAGCAAATCTGCGGTATGATAAACACCACTAACATATAATGGGGTCTGTCGGGCTCCAATGAGATGTCCAACACGTTAAAGGGAATCGGTCATCAGGTTTTTTCTACCCCATCTGAGAGAAGCATGATGTAGGGGTAGAGACCTAGATTCCATCAATGTGTTACTTACTTTGCTGGTTTGTGCAGTTTTGATCAAATCTTTTTATCAAATGTTTTATCTGCTGCAGATCTTTCAGTTCTCTGAATGCTCAGCTCTGTATAACCCAGGCCACACCACTGATTGACACTGTGCATAGGCACAAAGCTGCCAATCAGTGGTGGGAACTCATGATTATGGAGGATTACATGGCAAGAAGTGATAAAATCACAGTTTTATAAGCAGGAGATTATCAAGTCTACAGCAAGCAGACCAGTAAGTGACACATCGCTGGGATCAGGGTCTGGCTCAACATTATGCTGCTCTCAGATTAGGTGGCAAAACCTGGTGAAAAATTCCCAGATTCCATTTAAATGGAAAACATAATGCTGCATGCAGGTTTTTATTTTTCCTACTAAAAAAAAATAAATAATAGAACAACTGAATCTGTGAGTCTCCAAAGCAGATGTGAACAAAGTCTTACACTGAAGAAAGGCCAATGATTATATACCTATGCCTTTGGTTTTACAGCCCAAGAGATTTATCCCTAAATAAGGCTGCAATGTCTCTCTGACCCGTAATGTAGTGTAATATCTTTTCTCAACTGTGCACACTGACCCAGAGCGTGTAAGACAGATTGTGTGCAGTGTCTGCTGTAAGCTGCTAGTAACATTCATTCTGCATTCATCATCATTTGGTGTGCAGGCTACTGAATTGCTAGATTATGCACATACTCGCTCTAACATTATATGTATGGGAAGACTGGTTTCCATTAAGTGTCACAATAATATACAGTAGTAAGTCTACAACAGCCTATTCTCTGACTACAGATAAAATAAGAATAAAAACAGTCCAGAGTATAAGTGTGAGATGACAGACTGTGCCAGAACAATTACACCTGTAGGTCTTGGCCTCGTTTATACCAGGTGAGGGAGATTGGGGACCTTGATGTTGATGTCACCGATATTGATATTTCGTGGCAGTTCTGGCAAATTCATGCTCTTCACTGCGGAAACCGCTCTGGCTGGTGCGGCAGAAAATCCAGTCTGTTGAAGTAAAGTTCATGCAGAAAAGAAGACAAAAAATAAATGGTAGGACCTCAAATACGTTACAACAGAAAAATACGCTTAGGCATGTCAACTATTGATCTCTTAAGCCTACCAATCTGGCATTTTTTTTTTTACATCACCCCCGAAGTAGTACCCCTAATGATCGTTACACGCTTGTAGTAAAATACTTACTAGCCGCCATCTTCTGCTGCTCTCAGCGCCGCTCCGGTCATGATCTGCTACTTGTGACCTGCCGGATCGCTACAGCGTTTTTTGGGCGAGTTTAAATCACTTCTCAATGTAAGTCTGTGAGAACCAGAACAAGGCTCACATAGACGTACACTGAGAGCTTGTGCCGGTTACCTCTGACATCAGGAGCTGTGTTCACATAATGGCGGCATGGAACAGGAGAGGCCCCAGGAAGAGCAGAAGACAGCAGCTGGCAAGTATCTTACTACACGCAGGCAACAGACATTAGTGATAACACTCTAGTGGTGAAATAAGAAAAAATACTGGAGTGATGTTTTAAGTTTGGACTACCCATAAAGTATACAGTTAGACATAATACACGCTCAGCTAAGCGTATCATAAAAGGGGAAAGGGGAGTTAGATGCCACCAGACACCTCTAGTGTCTGCAAAATTTAATAACTGTAGACTGATGGGTCACACGTTCTTCTTTCTAAAACAACAGAATTGCTGTGAGGCTTAAAAAAGAACCTGTCAGCAGTTTTGGCCGATATAAGATACGGCCATCACCTTTCAGAGATTATTTACAGCATTATATAATGCTGTAGATAAGCCCCCAACCCGACTTGGAAGAACTGAAAAATAAGTTTTTTATTATACTCACCTGCGGGGCGGTCCGGTCTGATGGGAGTCGCTGATCTTGGTCCGATGCCTCCCGTCTTCTTATGATCGCCGCCCTCCTGCTTGCTTATTGTGGATGACGCGACTCTGCATCATCCACACAGGCTCTCTGGCATCTCGCTCTTGCGCAGCCGTACTTATCTGCCCTGTTGAGGACAGAGCACAGTACTGCAGGTAATGGAGCCCTTTGACCTTTTCCGGCACCTGCGCACAGCAGTACTATGTTCTGCTCTCCACAAGGCAGAGAATTACGCCTGCACAGGAGCGCGATACCGAGGAACCTGTGTGGATGATGCAGGGTTGCGTCATCCACAAGAAGCAAGCAGGAGGGCGGCGATCATAAGAAGATGGGAGACGCTGGACCAAGACCAGCGACACTCCCTTGGACCGGAGCGCCCCACAGGAGAGTATAATAAAACTTATTTTTCAGTTCTTCCAAGTCGGGTTGGGGCAGATATACAGCATTATAGAATGCTGTATATAAGCCCTGAATGGCTGTGGCCGTATCTTATATCAACCAAAACTGCTGACAAGTTCCCTTTAAAAGAAGAAGGCCACAATAAAACCCTTCAACAATATTTACTACATATTTACTCATCAGAAAAGCCACCTGAAACACGGTGGATTAATGGGTGGTCCTCTATCCAGCTAGCATACTAGGAAAAAATGGGAGGCGATATTCGTGATAAAGGATTCTCTGGTCTTCTCTGCAGAGTTCTGCAATTGGCAGAATGGTAAGACCAGGAAAGGAAAATGAAACATAAAACAATTGGCAATAGGCTGATTGTTACTGGAACAGAAACGCCAAACTCCCAGCTCTTTATAGCTTAATCCAGGTTACAGATTACAAAATACAGAAAGTCTATTGTAGAGAGCCTCAAGCAATGCAAATATAGCGTCCTGTATCAGCTCGCCCCCCAGCTTTTCAGAATGAGTGCACGGAGTCCCCAATTAACTAGCACAAAATGCACGCTGAAGTATAATATTTGTAATGTAAGCCCCAAAAGGTATACTGGCCAAACACCACAAATACTCCAGCGAGAAATACTGGGCAAAGTATCAGGCTCTTGCAGCCATTACTGGAAAACAATCTCGTACAGCTGTTTTTCACAATACAATACGCACCCCAGATCTGAAGGTCAAGTCGCTCTTTCCTACTGATAACAGAGTCAATGCTGTACCCAGTGAAGCTTTAATCATAAAGTACAACCAGATCATCTAATGAGATATTTCACTTAAGGTGGGAGAACTGGGTGTCCCAGCGGTACAATGCGGCAGGCTGTAGCTGGGAGAAGTGAGTGCCCTACCGATGCGATGCTGCGGGCCCTGGGTGGGAGAAGTGGGTGCCCCAGCGGTGCAATGCTGCAGGATGTGGGTGGGAGAAGTGAGTGCCCCACCGATGCGATGCTGTGGGTCCCGGGTGGGAGAAGTGGGTGCCCCAGCGGTGCAATGCTGCAGGATGTGGGTGGGAGAAGTGAGTGCCCCACCGATGCGATGCTGTGGGTCCCGGGTGGGAGAAGTGGGTGCCCCAGCGGTGCAATGCTGCAGGATGTGGGTGGGAGAAGTGAGTGCCCCACCGATGCGATGCTGCGGGTCCTGGGTGGGAGAAGTGGGTGCCCCAGAGGTGCGATGCTGCTAGTCCGGTGTTTGCGGTGAGAGAGCAGAGTGCAATGCTTTCCCAGAAGCCATTTTTCTGAAGCCATGAGCTGCTAGAGGCGGCACACACACAGACTGGGATCTCAGCCCAGTGAAAATCTCAATCTGTACAAGCGCCTCCTCTGGCGGCCATCTTCCTGAAGCTGTGGGCTTCAGGGAAATGGCCGTCGGAGGTAATACTTGTGCAGATTGAGATCTCGGGAAGGCTTCAGGAAAATAGCTTCCGGGAAACCAATGCACTCCACTCTGCCTCACCGCCCACACTGGGTCAGCAGGATCGCACCACTTCTGGCACTGCTGGTTTCCTGCCTCCTGTGGTCCTGCTCCACCACTGCAACCCCCCCACCAGTAAGCTACATTCGTAATATAAGATGCACCACACATTTTCCCCAAATATTTTTTTGGGAAAAAAGTACGTCTTATAGTTAAAAAAAATATGGTAAATACCTTTATTTTGCAAGCGTAGACGAGGGACCGCCAAAAGACGAGGGGTACAGCATCAATCAGCAGAAACACACAAAAATTATTAAATATGATATTTTCTAACCAGTTTATTAAAAGGAAAGGATGGTAGGTAAACCATGTATAAGTAACAAATACAATGACTGTTGTTCCGCTCAACAACACTGACAGAGTATTTGCAGGTACGCTTAACCCCTTAATTCTGGATTTTTTTTCACCACTTAAACAAAAAAAAACCTAGACATGTTGGTTGGTGCCTGTGAAATCATAATGACCCGGAGAATCATAATGGCAGGTCAGTTTCAGCATTTAGTAAACATGGTAAAAAAAAATCCAAAACAATTGTGGAATTGCACTTTTTTTTGGCAATTTCACCACATTTGGATTTTTTTCCCTGTTTTCCAGTACATGATATGGTAAAATCAATGTTACCATTCAAAAGTACAACTTGTCCCAAAAAAACAAGCTCTCACATGGCCATTTTGACCATAAAATAAAAAACTTATGGCTTTGGGAAGAAGGGGAGCAAAACATGAAAATGCAAAACCAATAATACCTCTGGTCGTGAAGGGGTTAAACACTACAGTTATATGTGAGCAAAACACAACACGATTAACCCTTTCTATGCATAAATCAATAAAATGACAGGACTGTGCCAGAACTTTAGTAATTGCCTACTCGGAGCAGTTTTCAAAGTGTTTCTTACATAAGAGGCCTCTTCTCCTAACTTACTGGACCTCCATAAGGGTGTGTGCACACGTTGCGAATTCTGCCGCGGATTTTTCCGCGCAGATTTGACTAAATCCGCAGGTGAAATGACCTGCGTTTTACCTGTGGATTTAGTGCGGATTAGCCTGCGTTTTGACACCTGGTAATGGAACAGGTGTCAAAGTGCTGCGAATTCAGCACAAAGAAGTGACATGCTGTGGATTTTAAACCGCAACAAATCCGCGCGGAAAAATCAGCAGCATGTGCACTGCGTTTTTAATTTTCCATTGAATATAAAAGGTATTGTACAATGCAGCAGAAACTGCAGCGGATCCGCAGCAGAATCCGCAATGTGTGCACACATCCTAAGGCTACTTATATATGCGAATATATATTCAGATGTAAGAGGGTACCAGTATGTGCTGAAACTGAAGTAGAAGGGGCATTGCTGGGCTGAGTCCCGAATAATCAGAAGCACAGTCTTGAACCTCTTAGGGAATGCCGATCTCTCCAACACAGGGCTTCCCTAAGTCCTTGGACATAAGGCCTCAAGTGGCCTAGCCCAAAATGCTGTGTACTTGGTTGTCCTCAAAGAATCGTCTAATGTAAAACCAAACACGTTCTAGAGTCACCAACACGTTCTAGAGTCATCAGTTATATGCAGAGTTGCACTACACTATCCAGACTTTTTCTAAGGTTCAGCAGTTTCACTTCCACCCGCACTCTTAGATCCCTTCTAACCGTCTACCAACCACCACGCTCCAACTACGGTCTTTCGCCGCTGCCCTCTACTGGCCAGATCATATATTAAGTCAGAAATCTTCAACAATACAGTAAACTGTGATTAACCCTTACACTTTCTCAAATCTTTCCGTAACCTAAGCTGCTCTTCTCAGCTCCACATGGATCTTTGGCAGAGACTCCACTAACTCCCAAGTGATATCAATTCAAAATCTTCCAGAGTTCCAGGGCTCTGAAAATTGATTAATGGGTGTGGCTTGCTTCGGTTGCAAGGCTACATTCAGCAGACCTCCCCCTGCTCCTGTGCATGCTGCTACACACGGCTACTCGTGCATGTACAGCCCTCAGCCCCTGCAGGTACAGCCCTCTACAGATAGGTATTGGCTTCTTTTAAGCTTTGTTGCAATGACTGGTACAAACAGATAGGATGAGAGAAAAGATTCTTTAGTTTTTGTCAACTATATTTTTTTCTTTTCTGCCACAAACCATTTTCAGCTCTATACATTCACCTGTATACTGAGAGGGACCCAGAGCACTATGTAGATTAGCACTATGACTGCAAGTAAATGATGGTTTTAATTTACAAAAAAAAAGGTTCACAAAAAATAAAAATTTAAGTGATCTCCGAGCTGTACTGAACTTTTGTAATCCACATAGAGAACTGCATCTGACAAGCTAAGTCATATATAATCAGAGCACTGTTAATGTCCGTCACGAAGAATAGAACAGAGTAAATGGTACCAGAAATTAATGATACAATACACAATGATATAACCACATTTTTCATAAATACAGAAGTAATTGAATAAATGCAGATAAGGACAGTGAATTGGTTGACACTACCCGAAACACGTTGTGTTCTATGTAGCTGTCCGTGATGACACACTATCTGCGGAAGTAGTTTAATCTGTAAAGTCCATTACAGATAACTGCAGTCAAATTCCAGCAGAATCTAGAAAGAGAAGTTATGAACTTTCCCTAGTATCACTACGTAGTCTCACAATGTGCAGCACCTCTCATACCCAAGATCTGGCCCATCCCAGACACATAAGGAGTAATAAAGCAGCAGGAGATCTCAATGAAGATATCAAACATACCATCTGTATCGTGCTCACAAGTGTATAATATGCAAAGTGAAATGTAATAAAATGGAAATAACTGGAAATTAATTAAAAGTCCTATTACTAAATGTGATTATGACACGGTGCTTGTATTTGATGTTCAGTGGAATGATGATTTATAACGTTCCACCTATTGTTTAGGACTACATACCATCTCAATACGTAGCAAAGCCAAGTAGCACAAAGCCAATATCTAAACACCTTTTCTGGCTAATATAAGGTGTTATCCACCTTTGTGGAAAATTTTATTTTTCCTACATAAAGGGAACCTATTGCCTGATTCATGCCACCCAAACCGCTGGCAGCATGAATTGCAGCCGGGCTGCACAACTGCAAACAGATATATCCCTCTCTGGAACACTCCAGAGGTTCAGAGGAAATATATAGGCACAGGAGAAGTCCATTGCCATCTCTGGCCAGCTTTTCCCATTGCCGCTGCAGGTGACAAATGAGTCTCACTATGGGAGAGACCTGTCAATCACCTGGGGACCAAAGGCAGAGATGAGACTAGACCAGTTCCACCTCTGGCCGGCTCTTCACAGCACTGCTAAAGTTGATTGACAGATCTCTGCTATATTGAGACACTTCATACCTACCTGCAGCCATGCTGAGAGTACATTTTCTCTGAAACACTCAAGATATACCTGGCTGCAATCTTACAGCCAGGCTCTGATTCATGCTGCAAGCAGTTTGGGCAACATGAATATAGTGGCAGGTTCCCATTAAATGCATGTAACTGTGGCTAAAAATCATTTTTGTAATTGGGTATCATGAAACAATTTTGCAGTGTTTGCCTTCTAGTCACCGGCTGCAGAATATGTTATCTGAAAGTATGTCAGTCAGCCTGCTAGGATTGTCTGACAAGGAGGTTATAACTCTTTCCTGTCTTTTTCTGAACTCTTCAAAGCTGATTTATGACCACATAAAAGTTCAACGTGAAAAGACACAAAAAACCGTTAAAGGCAAAATCTTTACATGCAAGTAAAAAAAAAAAAAAAAAGTCGCCAAAAGGTGGACAGGACAATCCGCTTCAATTCCAAAATCACAATATAAAAAGTATATGTTGTTCTTCATAGAAACTCACCTCTGATTTTTCCAGTTTGTTTTGGGCTTCAACTTGGGCAACAACTTCATTCATATTTGTCTCCAGAACCATCCCACCCATCACCATTTCATGTAATATATAATGTACCTGCAGGCAAAGCATAAAACAATCACTGACCTGGTCTCAAATCGTACTTTACCATTAAAAGGGGTATTCGGGTTGTGCTTTCAGCAGCACAAAACTCTCCAGTTTCATTACTTGTTGCTTGGGGGTAGGCACTCCTACTAGTTCTGTCCAGTAGCTTCTCCTGGTTCAACACATTAACCATGTGTCAGTGTTTGTTCTGAGTCTACACTTATCACTATTTGGATACATATATTTGAACAAGCACATGAAAAGGGTAAAGTGAGAGCCATGATTAGAACTGCTCTGGAAGCTGTGTGCTGGTGGGGACCAGGGGATTGTGATGCTACAAGACTGATAATAGGTCAGGAGCTGTAGGGGAGGCATGTGAATGCTGTATAGAAGTCAATGGGCTAGAGAGAAAGGATCTCAGGAGTTAAAGAGGCTGTCTGAAACCTAACTGAATGTATATGATTCTCTAATGTAAACCATTAAGCACATTTCTAATTAACTTCAATAAAAAAATTTCACATCCTTCCCTCTGTAACATCATACTTTTTTTTTCTTACAAC
Source organism: Dendrobates tinctorius (assembly GCF_039654945.1). Classification (NCBI taxonomy): domain Eukaryota; kingdom Metazoa; phylum Chordata; class Amphibia; order Anura; family Dendrobatidae; genus Dendrobates; species Dendrobates tinctorius. Next base: position 44,355,282 of record NW_027361690.1, on the reverse strand, counting down.
CGATGACATTTCATTTAAATCTCAGTATGGTATCCCGCGTCCCTGCTGTGTTACATACTTTGCGCGCTGACAGTGCCCTTCCGCATCGGCTATTAAAGCAAACCTGTCATCAGGTTTGGCCGATATAAGATGCGGCCACCACCTTTTAGGACTTATCTACAGCATTCTATATTGCTGTATAAAAGCCCCCGATCTGACCTGAAAGATAATAAAAATAAGTTTTATTATACTCACCCGGGGGGCGGGTCTGGTCCGATGGGTGTCACGGGTCCTGGTCCGGCGCCTCCCATCTTCTTGTGATGCCGCCCTCCTGCTTGCTTCATGGCTCCCCGGCATTGCGCTCCTGCGCAGGCGTACTTCTCTGCCTTGTTGAGGGCAGAACGAAGTAATGCAGTGCGCAGGCACCGGGAAAGGTCAGAGAGGCCAAGTGCCTGTGCCCTGCAGTAATTTGCTCTGTCCTCAACAAGGCAGATAAGTACGTCTGTGCAGGAGCGCGATGGCGGTTAGCCATGAAGCAAGAAGAAGGCAGGATCGCAAGAAGGCGCTGGACTAGGACCTGTGACGCCCATCGGACCGGACTGCCTCCAGAGTATAATAAAACTTATTTTTCTTATCGTTCAGGTGGGATTGGGGGGCTTATCTACAGCATTATAGAATGCTGTAGATAAACCCTGAAAGGCAGTGGCCGTAACTTATATAGGCCAAAGTGCTGACAGGTTCCGTTTAAGAGAAGAGACGAGCTGGTAAAATCACTTGCTGGCTTGTCGCTTTCCTTTCGAGCCGATGAGGGGGCGCACTGTCAGTGCATAATGAAATGAACACAACGTTGATCAGGGACAGCATACTGAGCATCCATCAGTACTTACAACCAGCTCAGTAATGGCAGAAAATAGACCAGCCCCTGAAAGAGTCTTCCCTTATGGTCCATTTCAGGGTGGAGCCAGCAGTTACGGTAGTGACCACAGCACCTGTTCCCTGATGACGTCTCGTTTGAGAGTCCCCACTGCATGCTGGGAGATTCAAATGAAAGTCATGGGGTGTCAGAAAAAAAAAAAAAAAGACCAATAGAAAGAGGGAAGGGTAGAGAATCTATTTTAGGATATTAGAAAAGTGCTTAGTGTTTTTCAGATTAAATAGAGAATCATATTAAATTCAGCTATGTTTTAGACAACCCCTCCAAAGCCTGGAATGTTACTACTGAGCATACTCAGCCAGGATCTGGTGGTCGGTCTCCTTAACAACATGCTTTACACAGGATAAAAGAAAATACCCCTGAAAAATTAACCTTTATTAGAACAACTAATAAAAGTGTTAAACCAATACAGCAAAGAAACAAATAATTCATTAGATATAATCAAGATACACGACATAAAATCTACATGTATTGCCACAACAATTGCACATATACGAAGGGCTGCTAAGTCTTTGGGATCTTTTTTGTTTCTATGGTAATGAATGTTACATCACATGAAAGCCTTATGTGTCTAATATAGGTTTTCAAAATTTGGTGGTGTTTTTAGCTTATGGCAACAGTGTTCTACACACGCGGGAAAACAAAATGGCAGAGTCCAATGCGATATTCACAGCAAAGGAGTGATAAAATTCTTGATTCTGCAAGTAAAGTCTGCAAAGGATATTCATGGTGACATGTTGCAAGCATTGCGGGGATCAATGCCCTTCATATTCTACAGTTAAGAACCGAGTTGCCCAATTTAAAAAAGGGCCACTTCAGCACCAACAATGAGGAACATCCTGGACGACCGCAAGTGGTTGTTGCTCCGGAGATCGTCGAAGCTGTGCACAACCTCATACTGGAGAATCAGGGAATTTGAGCTAAAGCTATAACAGACATCATGGGGATTTCCTGTGAACGTGTTTTGCGTAATTATCCATGAACATTTGGACATGAAGAAGCCATCTACAAAGTGGGTCCCCAAATGTTTGACAACAGATCAGAAAAGCATACGAGTGAAAAATTCCCGGTCCATTTATCAGCATTTCCACTATCCAGACTGATAAGAACTTCCTGGATCGACTGGTCACAATTGACGAGACCTGGATTTATTTGTATGACCCTGAAACCAAGGAGCAGACAAGAGTGGAGGCACAGTGGTTCTCCTCGTCCAAAGAAGTTCAGAGTGCAAAAAACAGCCACTAAGGTGACTAAGGTGATGGCATCTGTGTCCTGGGATAAGGAGGGCATGCCGCTAGTGGACTACCATCAAAAGGGTTCCACCATCAATGCAAGGTAGTACATTGAACATTTGGACCAAGTGAAGGCAGCTCTGAAGGCCAAAAGGCACGGCAAGCTGTCCAAAGGAATCTTGTTCCTGCAAGACAACGCCTCCACTCACACTGCACAAGCGACCAGAGCAAATCTTGCGGCGCTGGGGTTCCAGCTGGTTGACCACCCACCTTAATCACTAGATCTAGCTCCATCCGACTATCATGTTTCCAAACCTGAAGAAACACCTCAATGGTACCAAATTTCACACCATTTCTGATGCCATGGCTGTCACGGATGCCTGGTTTGAGGCACAACCGAAATCCTTCTTTTTGCAAGGCTTACAAAACTTGGAATACCGATGTAAGAAGTGTGTTGACATTAGTGGAGAGTATGCCCAGCCCTACTAGATGCAGAGGTTGCCACCCTAGAATTAGCGCAAATGACGCACCCCTTCAATCGTGGATGACCCTGTGAGGTCCTATTAGAGACTCCATTATTGGTAAACACTTCACAAAATATAAGATCTAATGAAGATCAAAGTGGAGAAAAAAATCAATGCAAAGGCATCTCAATAATAATACCCAATAAGTCAAAATGATGAACTCACAGGAATAAATAAAGGGAATAGAAAACATGAGAACCAACAAATGTACATTAATCAACAAAGAGTATAATAGTTGTATCAAATGAGACCATACACTGAAAAAAGGGGGCTATGTGGCCAATCAAAGACAAGGCTATATCCTGTGTCTAGCCTCAATAGATGCATTCAAGATAAATTACAAAAAGAAAAAAAAAAAAAGTTTACTGTAAGGCCGTGTCCCTACTCAGGGTGTGGCCTCGTTCAATGCAAACGTATGGAGCAAGGCCGGGTCCAACCGCGATTTGGACAGTACAACCCCTTTAAAACGCTAACTGCTTGTTGATTTTTTCTTTTCCTAGTCTCTGCTCCTAAAACCTATATAACAGTGATAAATACACATTGAGGAATAAAGTGCGTGTAAGATATCACATATAAGTCAAGGTTAGAAAACTTCGACCAGGGTATTACATTGCTTAAAAAATAAAGGAGACACTAAAATATCACATTCTAGATATCATTGAATAAAATATTCCAGATGCAAATCTTTATTCATTACAGAGTGGAATGCATTCATAACAATAATACATAAAAATGATCACTGTAAATCAAAATTAATATCCCATGGAGGTATGGATTTGGAGTTATGCTCAACATCAAAGTGGAAATCAAATTATAGGCTGATTCAACTTCAGTGGAAATGCCTCAAGTTAAGGAAATGATGCTCAGTAGTGTGTGTGGCTTCCACGTGCCTCTATGATCTCCCTACAATTCCTGGGCATGCTTCTGATTATGCGGTGGATGTTTTCCTGAGGGATCTCCTCCCAGGTCTGGATTAGAATATCAGTCAACTCCTGGACAGTCTGTAGTGCATGGAACGAGACATGATGTCCCAGATATGCTTGACTGGATTCAGGTCTGGGGAACGGGCAAGCCAGTCCACAGCATCAATGCTTTCATCAAGCAGGAACTAATGACAGACTTCAGCCACATGAGGCCTAGCATGGTCTTGCATCAGAAGGAACACAGGGCCAACTGCACCTGCATATCATCTCACAATGGATCTCTGACTAGTACATGGATGGCTGTGCAGCTACCCAAAGAAATACCTTGCCACACCATTCCTGACCCACTGCCAAACTGGTTGTGCTAGAGGACGTTCCAGGCAGAACGTTCTCCATGACGTCTCCAGACTCTGTCACGTCTGTCATATGTGCTCAAAGTGAACCTGCTCTCATCCGTGAAGAGCAAAGGGTGCCAATGTCGAATCTGCCAATCTTAATGTTCTCTGGCAAATACCAATCGCCCTGCATGGTGTTGGGTTGTAAGCACAACACTCACTTGTGAGCCAACATACCACCCTCATGGAGTGTGTGGTTTCTGACATTTTGAGAAGACACAAGGATGTTATTGGCCTACTGGAAGTCATTTTGAAGTGCTCTGGCTCCACTTGTTCCTCCTTGCATAAAAGAGGATGTACAAGTCCGGCTGCTGGGTTGTTGCCCTCCTACGGCCCTCTCCACATCTCCTGGTGTACTGGGTGGTCTCCTATCTGCTCCATGCTCTGGACACTGTACTGTCAGACACAGCTACCCTTCTTGCCACAGAACATATTGATGCCAATCCTAGATGAGCTGCACTACCTGAGAAACTGTAGTTTATACTGTAGACACCGCATCATGCTACTGTACAGTATCTCTAGGGGTTTAAGCAATGACAAAATGCAAAAGTGACCAAAACAGCCAAAAAGAATGAGAACAGAAAAATGATCTATGGTCACCCCTGCAGAACCACTCCTTTATAGAAGTTGTCTTGGTAATTGCCTACCATTTCTACCTGATGTCTGTTCCATTTGCACAACAGCAGGAGAAATTGATTCACAATCAGTGTTGCTTTATAACTAGACTGGTTGATTTCACATATAAACACATGGGCCATGCACACAGTGAACAAGTCTGTAGGACAGTGTTCACACCACCAAGAGTGAAACACAGAAAAACACAGTATAACAAACGTATAAAAATACTCTGTTGTAAAGAAGTAACAGTAAACAGCAAGTGCTAGTAAAAAGATAACAAAACAGGGTATTTGGTTGATACGTTTTTTTTGCAAAAAATGTATACTAATCCGCTCTACCAAACGTCAAGGTATACCCATATCAGAGCAGTCCCTAACCAATGTATTTAAAAACCTGGCCACATGTATAGTACCTATATGAGCAGGATTCAGAAAGGTAATATCCGATGTGGACACGCTGTGGAAGACGGCTGGGCTTATATGTGCATAGCCCACAAGGGAGGGGTGGAGACCTGTCTAATCTTGCAAAAACAAGAAACCAATTAATTTCACAGAAGTGTGATTGACTTGGAGTTACATTGTGTTGTTTAAGTGTTCCCTTTATTTTTTTGAGTAGTGTATATCCTGATCATTGCCATCAGAACACTGCTTTTTTCCACTTATCTTCACATTTAGAATATATAACTTCCATATTTTATCTGTGCTTTGCAGTCAAAGCATGAACTTATATCTAATAATATAAGTGTACGTCAATATCATTCATTTATTAAGTGTTCACTGACCGAAGCCACCATCATACAGTATTGGCATACGATGGATTGAGTCAGTCACTATTATAAAAGAATAAAAAAAAAAAAAAAAAGAAGGTATGGTGGACGGCATAAAGATCATTAGAACCTGAACGTGATGTATATGTCATACACGATAGATCTATGAAGGTTGATGAACTTGATGTACCAGATAAGCCAGTAGAAGTATATTAAGCCTTTTAATTATCAGCCATACCAAGTGCAGTGACATCAATGACAATATGAGAAACGTGCAACGTGGTGAATGCATGACCGCACCAACCAGGGTTGAAGCCATAAAAGACTAGATTGATCTCTAGTCTGCTAGTTTTTTCTTTTGTGCTTTTTTTTTTTTTTTAATCTGTGACATAGCCAAGCCTGTACTAGTTTTTTTCTGGGTGAGAAAACACAATGTCTTCACATGGCCTTAGGCTGGACCAAGACAACAAATAGTCACTGGCATGGTTAGGTCAAGTTTTGCTTTAACCCCTTAGTGACAGAGCCAATTTGGTACTTAATGACCAAGTCAATTTTTACAATTCTGATCACTGTCACTTTATGAAGTTATAGCTCTGGAACGCTTCAACGGATCCCACTGATTCTGAGAGAGCTTTTTCGTGGCATACTGTACTTCATGTTAGTGGTAAAATTTCTTCGATATGACTTGCGTTTATTTATGGAAAAAACAAATTTGCCAAAATTTTTGAAAATTTTGCAATTTTCAAACTTTTAATTTTGTACCTTAAATCAGAAAGTGGTGTCACACAAAACAGTTAATAAATAACATTTTCCACATGTCAATTTTACATCAGCACAATTTTCAAAACATTTTTTTTTGTTAGGACGTTATAAGGGTTAAAAGTTGAACAGCGATTTCTTATTTTTCAAACAAAATTTACAAAACCATTTTTTTAGGGACCACCTCACATTTGAAGAAATTTCACATTTCACAGAAAATACCCAAAAGTGACAGCATTCTAAAAACTGCACCCCTCGAGGTGTTGAAAACCACATTCAAGAAGTTTATTAACCCTTCAGTTGCTTCACGAGAACTAAAGCAATGTGGAAGGAAAAAAATGAACATTTTACTTTTTTCTTAAAAAATTTACTTTGGAACCAAACTTTCTTTTTACTTTCACAAGGGTATCAGGAGAAAATGGACCACAAAATTTGTTGTGCATATTCTCCTGAGTACACCGTTACCCCATATATGGGGGGAAAGACACTGTTTGGGCACATGGCAGGGCTCAGAAGGGAGGGAGCACTATTTGACTTTTTGAACACAAAATTAGCTGGAATCAACGGCCGTGCCATGTCGCATTTGGAGACCCCCTGATGTACCAAAACAGCGGAAACCCCCTCCATTTCTAACCCCAACATATCCCTAACCCCAACCATAACCCTAATGGAAAAAAAAATACATTTTTTTAATTTTATTATTTTTACCTAACTAAGGAGGTGATAAAGTGGGGTTTGATTTACTATTTATTTTACTTTGATCACCGTGATAGGGTCTATCACAGTGATCAAAATGAACCAATAGGAGAAATCTATTGTTGCCAGGGGACGGCCGGCAGATCCCGGCGGGTGCATTGCGCCCGCCATTTTTTCCCCAGAACACTATGTTGAGGGCCGGGAGACACAGCCAGAGGGACATCGCAGGTACCAGGGGGGATAGGGGGACACCATTTCTCTCTCCTCTGATGTGCTAGATCATATCAGTGGAGAGAGAAATAAATAGGAAATTTGACTTTTTTTTCCACAGTGATCGCAACACTGGGGTTGGTAAAAAGCAACCCGAATCATGTTCCCCGGAGATTTTCCGACGCTGGGGGGCGCTATAACCTTATTTCTCAGCGCCTTTAAAAAGCGCTGATGACTAAGTACACTTAACTGCCGTCGTTAAAAGATGTATCGGTATTAAGGGTTTAATACATTCCATTGATGCATTGTCTGATAGTAATCAAAATGATGAGAAATGTATACATTTCACCATGCTCTGTCCAAGAAGAACAGATATTTCCCTTTCTTACTGACCGAGTGTGAAATAATTGGCTGCAGAAGGAGCCTCTCCCAACCGCTGTTAGGGTATGTGCAGACGATCAGTAATCGCTGCGGGTTGGACGCTACATACTTGTGCAGTGTCCAACCCGAAGCGTCCAGATATTACAGCATAGTGGATGCGGTTTCAAGAATTCCCATGCCACTTTGCGTCCAGAGACGCCCACAAAGCACCCACTGAGACAGACATGCAGAGCATCTCTCCAGACTTCAGCATGTCAATTTCTCTTGCAGAGACTATAGTGTCCGCAAGAGAACTTTCACCCGTACAATGTATTGGATGCCGTGAATCTGCACGGTTCAGTGAGCCCATGCAGATTCACCTGCGTTCAATAGGTGGCAGCGCTTTGGACAAAAAAAGCGTTTAAAGCGCTGCCAGTTCCTGATCATCGGCACATACCCTAAGAAGATGAACAACCCCACACCTTCCTCATTAGTCAGACAAAAAGGGAAGGGATCTAAGGGAAATTAACACATGGGAGTCACAGTCAAAATTTATAACCAATAACGGAGAGGTAGTATTTAGAACCGATGAAGAGTTAGATAACAGGAATAAACTAAAGCTTGTTAACTTATTGACAGGTTTTTAGCCCCTTCCCGACATGCGCAGTACATATACTGCTCTGTGGGAGCTGTGTTCTCGCAAACAGCAGTATATGTACAGCGGAATGATCGTGCAGCCTCAGGCTGAGTGCTGCACTGATCGAGTAAGAGTGTCAGCTACTGAAAACGTCATCTTGTCCCGCAAAAAACAAGCCCCCATACAGCTCCATCAGCAGAAAAATAAAAAAAAGTTAAAGCTCTCGAGATAAAGTGATGCAAAAATATTTTTTCTATAAAATAGTTTTTATTGTGTAAAAGCGCCAAAACATTAAAAAATATAAATTGGGTATTGTTGTAATCGTACTGACCCAAAGAATAAAGCTGCCTTACCAATTTTACCACATGCGGAATGGTATTAAAAAAACGATGTCAGCTATGGTGTGAGGTTCTCACTACCATTCAAAGTACCCTCAGGGGTTAACTAGCGAATATAGCCTGGAGGGGTCCCCAAATGTTAAAACATAATATATACAGATGCATATTTCCAGAAGTATGAGCTGGGCATTATGTACTGCTGACTGCAGTGTACTGGGCACTACAATGACAGTTTGCAATTTTCACTTAGCAACATCCACTGCTGCTTGTTTCTGGAAAACACCCATGGAGTCAAAATCTTCACTACATCTATACATATATGCCCAAATGGGTTATAATTTAAAAAAATGGGGTCACTTGAGGGGGGGATTCTGCTTTTCTATCACTTAGGGGCTCTTTATATGGAATCTGCAAACTATTCTAGGAAAATCTGTGCTCCAGGAGGCAAATAGCGCTCCGTCCCTCCCAAGTCTCTCCGTATGGCAAAGTATTACTGTACAGCCACATATGGGGTAAGCCACGTTCAGTAGAAATTGTGGGACAAACTTTGGTGCCATTTTTACCCATTTTCCAGTATAAAATGTAAAACTTGGAGCCAACTCACAATCTTGGTGGTAAAAATGTACATTATTTTATCTTCACTACCCAATTATATAAAAGTCTGTTACACACCTGTGGGGTCAATATAATCACTGCACCCCTAGATGAATTCATTGAGAGGTTTAGTTTGTATAATGGGGTCACTTATGGGGGTTCTGGTGTGTTGGCACCTCAAAACCAGAGCAGCTAAATCTGCACTATAATTTGGCGTTTCTTCCCTTCTGAGATTTGCACTGTGCCTCAAAAGTAGTTTTCAATGACATATCGGGTATTGGTAACCTCAGGAGAAATTGCACAACAAATTTTGGTGTCCATTTTCTCCCGTTACCCTTATGAAAATACAAAATTTGGAGCTAAAAAAGATTTATCTGGGAAAAATTTGATTTTTTTTTAATCTTCACAGCTCTACGTTATAAACTTCTGTGAAGCAACTGTGGGTTCAAGGTGGTCAATACACATCTAGAAAAATTCCCTAAGGGGTCTAGTTTCCAAAATGGTGTCACTTGTGGGGGGGGGGGGTTTCCACTGATTAAACACACCAGGGGCTCTCCAAATGCGACATGACACCTGCTAATTATTCCAGCAAATTTTACATTCAAAAAGTCAAATGGTGCTCCTTCCAAGCCCTGCCATGCACCCAAACAGTGGTTTTCCTCCACATATTGGGTATCTGTGCAAGAAATTGTATGGTGTAGTTTCTCCTGTTACCCTTGCAAAAGGAAAAAAAATTATATAGGACATTTTTTATGAAAGTAAAGTAAAACTTTATTTTTTCCTTCCACATTCCGAAAATTCCTGTGAAGCACCTGAAGGGTTAATAAACTTCTTGAATGTGGTTTTGAGCACCTTGAGAGGTGCAGTTTTTAGAATGGTGTCACTTTTGGATATTTTCTGCTATAGGCCCCTCAAAGTCGCTTCAAACGTGAGGTGGGTCCCTAAAAAAAATGGTTTTGCAAATTTGGTTGTAAAAATGAGAAAATCGCTAGTTAATTTTTAATCCTTATAACTTCCTAACAAAAAAAATGTATGTTTAAAAAAACTGTGCAGATGTAAAGTGGACATGTGGGAAATTTTATTTAACAACTATTTTGTGCAATATGACCCTGATAAAAATTAAAAGTTTGAACATTGCAAAAATTTCCAAATTTTCGCCATATTTCCGTTTTTTTTCCTACAAATAAACGCAAGCGTTCTAGAGGTTTGATCTCATAAAGTGAAAGTGGTCAGAATTGTAAAAATTGGCCTGGTCGGGAAGGCGAAAACAGGCTTCAGGGTGAAGGGGTTAATATCAAGGCACTTCCATTCATTTGCTTTGCTTCTATGGGTGATTGTCTTCTTACAACACAGACTACAACAACTACAGGAAAATGGGAAATCAGTACATGGTAGAAGCATATAAACTGCAGACATTGTATAGTAGATCTTCAGTGGCATGTAAACGTTTGGGCACCCCTGGTCAAAATTACTGTTATTGTGAACAGTTAAGCAAGCTTAAGATGAAATGATCTCTAAAAGGCCTAAAGTCAAAGATGATATATTTTCTTTGTGTTTTAGGCAAAAATATATACAGTGGGGAAAATAAGTATTTGATACACTGTCGCTTTTCCAACTTTTCCCACCTACAAAAAATAAAGAGGTCTGTAATTTTTATCGTAGGTACACTTCAACTGTGAGAGACAGAATCTAAAAATAAAAAAAAAAACAATCTCATTTTATGGTTTTTACATAATTAAATTGCATTTTATTGCATGAAATAAGTATCTGATCACCGAACAACCAGCAAGAAATCTGGCTCTCACAGACCTGTTAGTTTTTCTTTAAGAAGAACGCCTACTCTGCACTCATTACCTGTACTAAGCCCCCGTCACACACAGCGATCTCGCTAGCGAGATCGCTGCTGAGTCACAAGTTTTGTTACGCAACAGCGATCTCACCAGCGAGATTGCTGTGTGTGACATTTATCAGCGACCTGCCCCCCTGCCGGGTATCGCTGATCGTCGTCGAATGGCCAGGACATTTTTTCGATCGCTGGTCTCCCGCTGGCCAGCACGCATCGCTGCGTGTGGCAGGCGGGAGACCAGCGATCAGCGAGCTGGTAACCAAGGTAAACATCGGGTTTCTAAGCGCCGCGTGGCGCTTAGAAACCCGATGTGTACCTTGGTTACCAGCTCCCTGCACCAGCGCGCTAGTAACTAAGGTACACAGTGGGTAACTAAGCGACGTGCGTCGCTTGTTACCCGCTTGTCGCTGTCCTGATCGCTGGTGAAGCTGCCTGTTTGGCAGCTCACCAAGCGATCATGTAGCGACACACCAGCGATCCTGACAAGTTCATATCGTTGTCGGGATCGCTGGTGAGTCACTATGTGTGACGGGGCCCTTAGTTGCAACTGTTTAAACTCATTACTTGTATAAGAGACACCTGTTCACACACTCAATCACACTCCAACCTCTCCACCATGGTCGAGAATAAGGACACCAGGGGCAAAACTGTAGATGTGCCCAAGGCCGGGATGGGCTACAGGACAATAGGCAATCAGATTGGTGAGAAGGCAACAACTGTTGGCACAATTATTAGAAAAAGGAAGAAACACATGATTGTCAATCTTCCTCAGTCTGAGGCTCCATGCAAGATCTTGCCTGGTGGGGATGATTCTGAGAAAAGTCCGCAATCAGCCCAGAACTACAAGGGAGAACGTGGTTAATGACCAGAAGAGAGCTGGGACCAGTCTCAAACATTACTGTTAGTAACACACTACGCTGTCATTGATTAAAATCCTACAGAGCACGCAAGGTTCCCCTGCTCATGCCAGCACTTGTCCAGGCTCGTTTGAAGTTTGCCAATGACCATCTGGATAAACCAGAGGAGTCATGGGAGAAGGTCATGTGGTCAGAAGAGACCAAAATAGTACTTTTTGGCATCAACTCCACTCGTTGTGTTTGGAGGAAGAAAAAAATTATGAATACAACCCCAAGAACACCGTCCCAACCATGAAGCATGGTGGTGGAAACATCATACTTTGGAGATGCTTTCCTGCAAAGCTGACAGGACTGCATCATATTGAGGGAGGATGTATGGGTTATGTATCTCCATTCTTAGTAGGTGGGAAAACTGACCATACGGAAGGCACATAATAGACTACAGTGATTGTATTCTAGCATACAGTATCACATACATGAAAGTTTGCCTTATCAATATAATAAATATAGTTCAAAACAGTATTAACTTTATTAAGGCAATAACTTGGAATTAGAGTCCATAAAACTATATTGTAAGGTTATGGGAAAAAAATACTGTATTATGCAAGGAAAGGTAAGAAAATATGTCAGCAATTTTTATCTGAAGAGATAACGGAATTGCGTGGAACCATAAAAGCGTGGCGGCCTACTGCGTGCTGCTCTTCTGCTATTTCACATATAATGACTGCAGAATACAGCATCTAATTTGTGTTTGATTACTTTATTGCTGTGTTATGAACAGATCACAAGGCTGTAAGGGCATATCAAGAAATGCTCGGGGGCTATAGCTATGACAACGCAATATTTACATGTTCAGTAGCAAAGCCAAAAAAGATGTAAACCACCACAACTGAGAGGTTTTTAATGAGGCATGACTTTCTGATCACGGATTTGCCGCTTTGTATGCACCAAAAATACTGCAAAGGGAATGTAGCTGCACCAGATGGAGCAGAGATGGGCAAACCCGAACAGTTAAGTTCGGCATCTGTACCAAACACCTACTGTTTGGGCATGGACACCGAACACGGACTTCACAAGGAAGTCTGTATTACCGTTCAGGTTTGGCCCCCCAAACACTAGGTGTTTGTCCAAATATCATGTGCATGACAGCGATTCAAACACTGCTTCTGATCGGCTTTTGAATACTCCCCATCAGCCGCCGCCTGCTCTCGCTGTTATTAGCGGCAGCAGGATTAGGCTGATGGGAGCAGTAGTTTCATCAGCCGATGCCAGTGACCGGAAGTAAACTTTTTACCTCCGATCACAGCTACGGGCTCTACAAGGGAGAACCGCCGATCACAAGAAGCGTTTGCCACGCTGTCATGCACATGACAGAGTGGCAAACACTGAATGTTTGGGCCCTCATTCAAGTGAATGGGGTCTGGAATTTGGGTCTGTTCTGGTGCCTGAACTCAATCTTTTTTTTTTTAACTGTTCGGCCGGACCCGAGCATCCAGGGGTCTGTCCATCTCTATTCTGTAGAAAAGGGTAATTTCCTTACTAAAGGAAAGAGAAGGTCAAACAACACTTATTTTATGTAAGGCTAGGTTCACATCACGTTGGTGCCATCTGTTTAATGCATCCGTTAAATGGATGAGCTAACGATGATGCACAAAATCTATTTTTTTCTACGATCGCATTAACGCATGCGTCAACACATGGTAGCATTGCGTCGGCATGCGTTATAGAGGTCTATGCACAGCGAACACGTCCGATTGCGGTGCGTTCGACCTAACGTACCCAAAAACGCGGTAGACCACGTTCGAAGGTGCATCACAAACTAACGGACCATCGCTAACGCATGCAGACTCTCACATGCGTCAGGACGCGTTACGATAATGGATGGCAATGGGTGTGCTAACGAATCCGTTACATTGTGTTAGTGCCGATAATAACGAATCCGTGAAGCGGATGGCATCTAACGCGATGTGAACCTAGCCTAAGACATACCCTGCTAAATTTACAAAAATTGCAAAATAGTGCATCAATAGTCCCTCCGAACTCACCTTATCCACATTAAAGATCAAGTCAAGCTCACATACATTTTCAAAGCATTTGTCCAAAGTTTCAACAAAAACCTGCAAATACAAAACAAAGTCAGATTAATAGCGAATTTGCCAATGTTTTCCCTACACTGCTTTACTTAGAACCCTGGAATTATATCCCGATGGTGATGCCCAGAAAGTTCGGTGATAATGGCAGAACAGACTGTTGAGCTTTTGACACAGTTTATCGACATTGACGGCAGAAGATGTTGTGTAACATATCATTATACAAATTAAGGAGGATTACAGTAAGCTGTCATTTTTGCAGCTACTCTTATGCCATCTGCGGAACAAGTTTTTTTTTTAGGTGGTCAAAAACAACAAGTATGATGTTAGTATTGATGATTTCATAGCCTCTTACTATGGTGTCTGTTTCATTATGAACCTGGATCCAAAAAAGGACTATTGTAATTTTTTCTTTGTGAAATATTCAGTAAAAATGTCAAAAATGTTGCTGGTCACCATATCCCTTTAGGCAATACTATAAATATACTGCATTATTTAGCATGCACCGATCATAGGCTTAAGCTTGTGTTCCTGTATATTCCAGAGCTGTAATCTGAATTCTGTAGGCTTTATAACTGAAATATCCCAACCTACTCAGTGACAACAAAACTGATGACCATATCTGATGACAAGCAGTGGGTCCGCAAGTGCAGCTCTGAGGTGTGATGGACGATCACTCACTGCTGTAACCCAGGATCAGTCTGGCAGTATTCAGATGCCTTATAAAGTTACTCAACATTTCTGGAGATTATATAAGCAAGATAGTTCACACATGAGGACATAGCTTTTGATTCTCAAGGGTTTAGGGTGTAGAGCTTTGGCATTAGAGCTTATGGGAGCATAGATCTTACGGTGCCAGTCAAAGAGCCATTACTGGTGCTGCACTCCAAAGGGTGGGTCCGAGTATCACGCCCTCACTTTCCTGGCTTCTTCAAAAATAAAGATAACATGAAGTGCTTTATTCAACAATCAATCTTACAACATAAAACCTTTTAGGTTACACCCAACACCCATCGGGATATCATGCAAAGGCTGGGAAAACACCTGATGTGGACTTTATCAGTACTTGGGGGGGAAAAAATGATAATCTTCTTGAAGAAACACGATAACTGCTAGCGGATAGTAACAGACACTTTGTGTGGTGTAACAGCATCATGGTCTTTGTGCTCCAGGCCTTGATCATTAGGTCGTAGTACGAGGGGCTGCTGCTAAGTCTTTGGCTTTGTGATCTTTTTTTGTTTCTATGGTAACAAATGTATACATAACATGAAAGTCTTATGTGTCTAATACAAGTTTTCAAAGTTTTGTGTTTTTAGCTTATGGCAGCAGTGTCCTACGCATGCGGGAAAACAAAACGACGGAGTCTAATGCGATATTCACAGCAAATGAGAGCAGAGGAGTGATAAAATTCTTGACTCAAGGAAAGTCATCGAAGGATATTCATGGTGATATGTCGCAGACATTGGGGGATCAATGCCTTCATATTCTACAGTTAAGAGCTGGGTTGACAAATTTAAAACGGGCCACTTCAGCACCAACGATGAGGAACGTACTGGACGACCGAGAGTGGTTTTTTGCTCCGGAGATTGTCAATGCTGTGCACAACCTCATACTGGAGAATCGGCAAATATCAGCTAAAGCAATAACAGACATCATGGGGATTTCCTGTGAATGTGTTTGTGTAATTATCCATGAACATTTGGACATGAAGAAGCTATCTGTAAAGTGGGAACCCAAATGTTTGACAACAGATCAAAAAAGCATGTGAGTGTAAACTTCATGGTCCATTTGTCAGCTTTTCCACTATCCAGATTGATAAGAACTTCCTGGATTGACTGGTCACTATGGACTTATTTGTATGAGGTCCTCTGAAACCAAGGAGCAGACAAAAGAGTGGAAGCACAGTGGTTCTCCTCGTCCAAAGAAGATCAGGGTGCAATTATCAGCCACTAAGGTGATGGCATCTGTGTTCTGGGATAAGGAGGGCGTGCTGCTAGTGGACTATCTTCAAAAGGGTTCCACCATCAATGCAAGGCATTACTTTTGGACCAATTGACGGCAGCTCTGAAAGCCAAAAGGCTCAGCAAGCTGTCCAAAGTAATCCTGTTTTTGCAAGACAACGCCTCCGCTCACACTGCACAAGCGATCAAGGCAAACCTGGTGGAGCTGGGCTTCCAGCTGTTTGACAACCCTTCTTATTCACCAGAGCTAGCTCCCTCCGACTATCATGTTTCCAAACCTGAAGAAACACCTCAAGGGTACCAAATTTCACACTATTTCTTTCTGGTTAAAGCCAAAGACTTATCAGCAGTCCCTCGTAGATTAACAATGACTCTCCATATCCTCCATGATGACCGAGTCACTGTTTATAGGATAGGCTTTGACCGGCTCCTTATAAAACCACTTGTAGCCCTTGAGGAGAACAATATGTGCTTGCATATGGCATAGTATAATAAAAAGAAAGTTATGCCCTTCCAGCCAAATAATCCCACTGCATCCAGCCAAAACATACTGAAAAGGCTATTTAGTCTCTTGAAGCTCCACTTGATGAAGTATGTACCCACTTAAAATTAGGTTATTGCTCTTATAAACTGTAAATGAGGCAATTTATTCTTTTCTTTTAGTGCACAGTTAAAGACAATGATATTCTTTTATTACATCATCTAAACTTCATTTGTACGAGGAGTGATCAGAAGTGTATATCCTAACATAGTAACATGATGGCAAAACAAGTCACGTCAAGATTTTATTGCTGCCAACCAAAACCTAGTCAACAAGGATTAGCAACAGCTTATTTACCATGGATTGAAAGAAGGTGCCAAAGTCAAAAGTATGGTAGGGCACACCACACACTTCACATAAAATTGTCCTTTACTTTTATTTAATCATCATTTAAAGAGAACTTGTCAGAAATGTTTACCCCCACCCTCTTTCCCAGCCATTTATATGAATTATCTTTTAAGGTGTTACACATTCAATTCTGTTAAGTGCTGCTCCTCCAGCAGCCAGAAAACCCATTTTGAAGTTGTGCATGGAAGTGAATTGGAGCATGACAATGCACTTCTAGCTCCTCAGCCTCACACTGTATTTCTTACCTAGCGTCATCCTCCCTTGGGTGATTGACTAGTTGTTTGACAAGCTGTTTGCTCAAGTACACGGCCAGTGACCTGTGTAAGATGGCCGTCGGATGGGTCCTTGAGTGGAGAAATGCATCATCGTGGTTGGTAGCTTTGGTGATGCGAGCTCGGAAAGCATGCTCCAGCACAAATTGCGGAGAGTTATTAGGGCATTCCAGGGCCAGATTTTACGAGAAGTCAAAAGAGATGGGTTGGAATGACTGCTCACATATCCTCACCCCAAGGGCAAGGTTTGGCAGATAAAATGGAGACCGCGTGTCTCATTCAGTGTCTGGAGATATGTGGATCTCCTGTGTGGTGGTCTGTGCTAAGGCCTAAAGAACCGGACACTATCCTATCCACTATCCTATACTGCATGGACTTTTCACTTTGTGCTGGAATAGCTTAGTTACTCACCGATAACGGTGTTTCTCGGAACCCATGACAGCACCACGGAGAGAGGGGGTCCGCCCATCAAGGACAGGAACCTACAGACAAAAGAGCGGCACCTCTCCTCCGCCCCCAGTTGGTTACAGAGCATCAGAGGGTCTCCCGGTTAATTAACAACAAAAGTATATACATAACATTATAATTTGTATACTTATAGAGAAGCCTCGTGTCTAAGAACACACTCTACACACATTAAATCGTGCTCACCGCACACGTGAAAAAAAGGGGGGGAATTAAGCGGGTGCTGTCATGGGTTCCGAGAAACACCGTTATCGGTGAGTAACTAAGCTATTCTCCCTCACCCATGACAGCACCACGGAGAGAATTTCAGAGATTGGTAGCTTAGGGAGGGACCACCGCCTGAAGGACCCTTCTCCCGAAGGTCAGGTCAGACGCAGAGGCTAGATCTAGGCGATAGTGTTTGAAAAAGGTAGAAGGTGTTGACCAGGTGGCCGCCTTACAGATCTGCTCTATTGATACCTCTGATCTTTCTGCCCATGAGGTCGCCATTGCTCTCGTAGAGTGGGCTTTTAGACCCTCCGGGATGGTATTCCCGCTGCATGAGTATGCCAGGGCAATCGCATCCCTTATCCATCTCGCCTGGGTACTTTTGGACGCCCCGAGCCCCTTTCGAGGTCCCTGGAAACACACAAAGAGAGATCCTTCCTTCCTACATCCCTTGGTGGCCTCTAGGTAGTGCACTAAGCACCTCTTCACATCTAATGTGTGAAATTTCTCCTCTCCTCTATTCGTAGGGTTTGGACAGAAGGAAGGAAGGACTACCTCCTGTGATCTATGGAAGTGTGGAAGTGTGTTGCTACCTTGGGCAAATATGCAGGGTCAGGTTTCAATATAATTCTATCCTCCATAATTTTAATGAATGGGGGTATTGCTGATAAGGCTTGAATGTCACTCACTCTGCGAGCAGATGTTAGGGCCACTAGCAGTATCGTTTTTAATGATAGGGTCTTTAGTGGAGCTGACTGGATAGGCTCGAATGGGGGTCCTGTTAGGGCTGACAACACTAAGTTCAGATCCCATGATGGTACTTTCTGGGTAGCTATTGGTCTAGACCTGGCTGCGGCCCTCATAAACCGTGATACCCAAGGGTCGTTCGCCACCTCCTGATTATAGAGGGCGCCTAGGGCCGCTACCTGTACCCTCAGTGTGTTAGTCGCTAGTCCCTGTTCTAACCCCCTTTGGAGGAATTCCAGGATTTTATCCATTTGTATTCCATCCTGAACCTTTGCCCCCGAACTGGATAGGAATTTTCTCCAGGTTCTACCATAGGCTTTGGTTGTAATTGGTTTTCTACTTTTTTGCAACGTGGAGATTAGATTTTCTGAAAATCCTTTCCCCCTCAGCAGTGACCTTTCAAATTCCATGCTGTTAAATGGAGGTTCACTGCTTGGGGGTGTAGCACAGGACCCTGCGATAGGAGGTCGGGGAGATCTGGTAGAACCCAGGGGTCGGTTACTGACATTATTCTGAGCCATGAAAACCATGTTCTTTTTGGCCAGAAAGGGGCTATAAGTATTACCCGAGCCCCCTCTTCCCTGACTTTCCTTATCACCGCCGGGAGGAGAATGGTCAGTGGGAAGGCATACAGTAGTCCCCGTGTCCATGGGAGCATAAATGCGTCCAGGGTCCGAGGATTCCCTTTGGGATTTAGAGAACAGAATGCTTCCACTTTTTTGTTTTTGTGGTCTGCAAATAAGTCTATGTCTGGGGTTCCCCACATTTCCACAATCTTCTGAAAAACGGACTGATTTAGAGCCCACTCCCCTTGATGTAGTTGGGTACGGCTCAGAAAGTCTGCTGTCTCGTTCTCTACTCCCCGTATGTGTAGTGCCGATAGGGACAGTAAGTTTTCCTCGGCTAACCTGAATATCTCGGAGGATGCCTCCATTAGCGTTCTGGACCAGGTTCCCCCCTGGTGGTTTATATAGGCCACTGTTACTCGGTTGTCCGAGAATATCCGGACATGATGGCTCTTTAATGCTGGCAAAAAGTGACTCAAGGCATAATTTACTGCTAGCAGTTCTTTTTGATTCGAGGAGGCTTTTAGTTCTTGACCTCTCCATCCCCCTTGAGCCACACTGATGCCCATGTGTGCTCCCCATCCCACCGGACTGGCGTCGGTGGTAATTACATGTGTGATCTTGGCCTCCCAGGGAATCCCTTTGGACAAGTTGTTTTTGTCCTCCCACCAGGCTAGGGAATGAATAGTTTTTGAATCTAGCGTAATATGATGTTCCAAGTGGTCTCCTAAAGCCCGCTGGTTGGTCAGGACATCCCACTGCAGATCCCTCATGTGTATTTGTGCCCACTGGACCGCCGGCAAGCATGCAGAGAGGGACCCTAACAGGGACATTGCTCATCTTAGTGTAATAGAAGGGTTTTGCCTCGCTTTTTGTACCATATGAATGATTCTGTCCCTTTTGTGATCTGGCAAGTAACACACTTGGATGTTTGAATCCAGTGTCAGGCCTAGGAACTCCTGGACTCTCCTTGGTTCCAGCCTTGACTTTTTCAGGTTCAGAAGCCACCCGAGGTTTTTTAGAGTGCTTATCACTCTGTTCCTCTGTTCTGTGCATTTCTGGCCTGAGTTGCTCGCTATTAAAAAGTCGTCCAAATATGGCACTATCAGAACATCCTGTTCTCTTATGTGAGCCATCATCTCTGCCACCAATTTCGTAAAGACCCGTGGAGCCACTGAGATCCCAAATGGCAGGGCCCTGTATTGGAATTCTCTTATTTCTCCTGCTATCGAGACTGCTAGCCTGAGGTATTGCCTGCATTCTTTGTGAATGGGGACATGGTAGTAGGCATCGCTGAGGTCTAAGACCACCATAAAGCATTGCGGAAAGAGAATTTTGATGGTCGATTTGATCGATTCCATCTTGAATTTTTCGTTCTTGACATAGCAATTCAGTCTTTTTAAATTTATGATGGTGCGGAAGGTGCCGTCTGGTTTGGTTACTAGGAAGAGAGGCGAGTAGAACCCCCTGCCTCTCTCCTGTGGGGGAACCTCCTGTAGGACTTTTTTGTCCAACATACTCAGGACCTCCTTTTCGAGGGCGTCTTGTTCGTTTTTTGACGACCTTATCGGGGTAATTATATATTTTTGCGGCGGGAGAGAATAAAAGCTTATCCTTAATCCTGATCTTATAAGATTTATCAGCCAGGGATTGTTGGATATTTTCTCCCAGGCTGGGAGGAAAAAACTTAGTCTCCCCCCCACCCTGGGCCCACAGTCACTTGGCGGGTTTTTTATCCCGGGACGAGTTACCGAAGATGAACCCCCTGTCCCTTCTTCTGTCTTCCCATTTTTGGTCTCTCGGGGGTCTCCTCTGAAATAACTTTTTGTTCCGAAAGGACCGTTTAAAGCCCGTGGCGCTCACTGGTCCTAGGTTTGGGAAGCCTTTCTTTTTGTCGCCTGCCTTTTCGAGGATGTCATCCAAAGTTTCCCCGAAGAGGAATTTCCCTTCACAGGGAATGGCGCATAACTTCATTTTTGTCTGGAGATCCCCAGGCCAACATTTTAACCATAAAGCTCTTCTAGCTGCATTCGACAAGGCTGCCGTTTTGGATGACAATCTTATCGAATCAGCCGAAGAGTCGGCCAGGAAGGCTGCTGCCCCTCTTATCATTGGCATGGATTCCAGGATTTTATCTCTGGGAACCCCTTCCCTTATCTGTCTCTCCAATTGGTCTATCCATACCATAAGAGCTCTGGAGGTACAGGTTGCCGCTACCGCCGGCCTGATGTTTCCCCCTGCTGATTCCCAGGTGCCCTTAAGTAGGGTATCCGCTTTTTTATCTAACGGATCTTTCAGGGTACCCATATCTTCAAAGGGGAGTGCAAACCTTCTTGAAGCTTTGGCTACCGCCACGTCTAGTTTGGGGGCCTTATCCCACGATGTGGATGCCTCCTCATCAAATGGGTACTTTCTTTTGATGGAAGGAACCGTAGAGTTTTTCCTATCCGGTTTTTCCCATTCTTTATCTATGAGGCCTTGGACGTTCTTATTTAACGGAAATACCCTCCGTTTCTTTTGACCCAGTCCTCCGAACATAATGTCCTGGACTGATCTATCAGTCCGGGCGTCCTCCACCCCCATAGTGGATCTTACCGCCTTTACTAAGGCATCCACTTCGTCCAGGGGGAAACAATGACGACCTTCCGTCTCCTCTTCGGAGGATGACGAGTCGGTATTTACAGTATGGGAGGTGACTTCCCCTGACGATAAGCTCTCTGATTGGGACTCTATTACCACGTCCCCCTTCCTTCCTTTCCTTTCCCGTTTCTTGGATGAAAGGGCACTCTGAATTTCTGCGCGGATTACCGCCCTTAGGTCTGCGGCATGATCCTGGGTTTCACCGCCGAGGACCTCCTGTATACAGGAGTCACACAATTTTTTCTCCCAGGGCGTTGGTAATGGTTTCCTACAGGTGGGGCATTCCCTGTTCTTGGTTTTTTCTCTCTTCTTTCCCTGATAAGGGAAAGAAGTCTATTACAATGGGGAACATTCACGAAGATCCACTTACCCCCCCATGCGCGGTTGCAGGTACCGGTTCTGGAAGTGGATCCAAATCCCTCACTGGGCGATCCACGGCAGGTGACTTGCTCCTTGCAGTTGAATGCTGCGTGGAGTGACTACTGGACCGGCTCCCCCGTCCGTCTTTATCGTTTTGGCGGTGCTGGTGATGCTGCCTATGTTGCTGCTGCTGCTGCTTCTGGTCGCTATCCATCACGCCTGAACGCTTCCAGCCCTGAGGCTGCTTCAGCGTTCCAAATTTGAATAAGCCACCCTGGCGTCACCTGATTTCCCGGCCGGCACCGCTGCCTCCCCCGGGGAGTGCGCACTGCGCATGTGCCGACCGCGGGGACCCGGAAGTTCCTCCTTCTACTTCCGGGGCAGCTCCATCTTGGTACACCTCTGTACCCGGCGCTGCCCCTATACCGGCGTCCCCCGGCCACTACTCCTCCCGGAGCGGCGGCCCGGTCCTCCCCGCCCGCTCACCCTGGACAGCCCCTCAGCTGCAGCGGTGGCGGCTTCGGCAACCGACCCCGCCGCGACAGGGGCCTCCCCGCTGTCTGACCGCGGACGGGACGGTCCCGGATCTTCACCCCGGTAAGTGCTGCGCTCCTGCTGCCGTGGTTCACCCGTCAAGGACAGGAACCCAACTGGGGGCGGAGGAGAGGTGCCGCTCTTTTGTCTGTAGGTTCCTGTCCTTGATGGGCGGACCCCCTCTCTCCGTGGTGCTGTCATGGGTGAGGGAGAAACAGCTGTTCTTTTGTTTGCTATCCTGAGCAGTTTAACAATCCACCATCTGGTAACTACATTAAAGCACCAAATCACAAGAGCATATTTAACAACAAATTAATGGAAATTCAATTTATTAATAATGCAATAAATTTTACATAAATACATTGTGATAAAACACAGAGTACAGGAACAAAAAGAAAATGACGGATAGACTCCACCACAAATTGCATACGTTGCTATATGGTAAGTGACCTTGTCAAACAAAGTCTATTAGCTTTCCCAACAACGACACGACCCGGTCAGGATCACTAGTGCATCGCTAAATGGTCGCTAGTGAGCTGCCAAACAGGCAGATCTCACCAGCGACGCAGCAACGATCCAGCGATGCACGGCGGTCGCTCCTCCCTGTCACACGATAGCGATGATGACTTCCGCCTGCGTCCATGCATCGCTAGTCGGTGCCAGTGGGACGCCAATGAGGAGAAAATGGCCCAGGACGTTCGAGCGTGATCAGCGATATCCAGCAGGGGGGCCGGTCGGAGCTAATTGTCACATGTAATAAGATCGCTAGCGATATCGCTGTTGCGTCACAAAATCAGTGTAAAAGGCCCTTTAACCTCTACACCTATCAATCAACCGGAGGAGAGTTGCTCTAAACAGGGATTACAATGTGAGGCTAGAAATGCATCGTTACACTGCAATGCAATTCCAGACAACTTCAAAATGCCATTTCTCAGTGCAAAAGCAGTTCTTTGGGTCATAAAGGGACTGATTGGCTTATTTTTCAGGGCTATGCAGACATATAAATGGTTTGAGGGGTAAAAATTTCTGACTTGTTCCCTTTTAAATGATATAAATTAAAAGTGCCTGAAGATCTGTCATTTTATATTCTTTTGTAACTGTAATATAGAAGAAAAGTCCAAGCAGGTGCCAAAGGGCAAAGACATCACCAAATCAAGTAATCCTCTTGAATAAAGCAACCAAAAAATAAACGAGTGTCAGCATCCAACAACATGATACAAAAAGTGAGAAACTGCATTCCTTCAATGTGAATGGGAGATAAAGTGCAGTGCTTGGCAACGATGCTGATGAGGCAGAGGTGTCCCTCCAGTACACAGCTGATCAGTTAATGGACATTGGTTTGCCTATGATGCCTTATTTGTGACTTGTAACTCATCAATTTTTTCATCCTTAGACAACCCCTTTAATATGTACTTGATGTTAAAGAGGTTATCCAGGGCTGAAAAATTGATAAGTTATAGGCCATCAATAAGACAAATGTTTGGGTACAGACAAACCCAACAATGCAGCAATAAAAATTTTTGTTTTTTTAAACATGTAAAAAATTGCACCTGTGAACATAGGTTGTGACAAACTGTATAGGAGCCACATCTAACACTTACACTTTGTTTTTTAATCTACAAAAGCAGGCTCAGGCCGGATACCCAGATCTGTTAAAAAAAAAAAAAAGGGATGTTTGTATTTTCCATTAAATGCATACTGTGCTTTGGAAAGTTCTTTTCTTCTATATGACAGTTACTAAAGAATCTTACAGGGCAGATCATGGGGCATTGTGAAAGGGTTGTTCACTATTTGCACAACCCCTTCTTAAAAGAAACAGGGCCCAGTAGAAATTAAGAAGTATGTCCCAGCGATGTCGGGGCAGTGTTAGCGGGCGTTCTCGTGACACAGTAATGTCACGCGAGTCACGCCCGACGTTAGCACCCAGGTAAGTGCTGGGGCCCTGCGCATGCGGGGGGGCCCACTCGCCGTCAGGGACACCAATGCACTGTAGGGGCACGGTCCCTGTGCCAGTGCCCGCGAGTAGGCCCCCTGCTTGCTCAGGGCCTCGGCACTTGCGATACTTACCTCTTCCCTGTTCCACCGCTGCAGCGTTTGCCACGTTCTCTGATTGGGACATTCAGGTCAGGGGGTGCCTTCTGCCTGAGCAGTCACAGTGCAGAAAGCCGGAAGACGCTGACACAGAGCAGCGAAAAGAGGTGAGGATTTTATTTTTTAATGGTTGGAGCATCTTATGGAGCCAATGCCATATGGAGCATCTTACGGGGCCAATGCCATATGGAGCAGTACATGGGGCCCATTATATATGAAGCATCTTATGGGGCCAATTATATATGGAGCATTATATGGGGCCCAGCATACACTGGAGCATTATATGGTGCCCCACATATACTGTATGGAGCAATATATGGGGCCCATCATATAGGGCGGCATGGTGGCTCAGTGGTTAGCACTGCAGCCTTGCAGCGCTGGGGTCCTGGGTTCAAATCCCACCAAGGACAACATCTGCACTGTTTTTTTGTTCTCCCTGTGTTTGTGTGGGTTTCCTCCGTGTTCTCCGGTTTCCTCCCACATTCCAAAGACATACTGATAGGGAATCTAGATTGTGAGCCCCATCGGGGACAGTGCCAATAATGTCTGTAAAGAGCAACAAAACTTGAGGGCAGTACAAACTATCTACAGGGGACTGTAATGAAACAGAACACAAAAAAGAGAAGAAGTGTGTAAAGTGGACGCGATCAACCCCAAAATCAACAGAATATAGCATAATATTGTCAAAAATAGTAAATTTTTATTGTTATACAAAAAAGAAACACACAAGTGCCAAAAAAATGGGATTAAAACCAATTAAAAAGGCCAAAACAAACTGGCCATAAATGACACTCCAAAAAAACAGGTTCTGAAACCCCTCCAATGTGCTGGGCAAAGACCTGCAAAATAATGATGCATGGAGATGTAAATACATACAAAATAAGAGACCTAAATGAACCGTATGCTAGATGTAATAGTGTAGCATAACAAGGCATAGAGTACACAAAGCGCAAACAATTTGCATGACATGGAGACTAAACAAATGAACCTAGTTGCAGATGACCACAAATAACCATGAGTACAAAGGGTCTTTGTCACCTGGACATCAGAGAGAAGGGGGAGTGAAGCAGTCCATTAGCGCCCACTGATTATGTCACTCGAGTGATGCAGTTAATGTCATAAGAGTGCCAGCAGACACAGTGCCAACATAGCAGAATCAGTGCCAGTATAAACTGGTTTTAATTTAACAGGACCATGTTTAATTTAAGGGGTTGTCCAAGTAGTGAACAACCTGTATATAATGTGTGTGCGTAAACTTATTTATCAAGTGAAAGTGATAAACTGCAGTGTAAGTAATGTATGAGACTGCAGTGTTCCACCTTGCATACTGATTATAGCCTTGCACAGGTCAAGAATTGTTCAGTCCTGGTCAACCTCTAAGCTTTCCTCCTTTTTGTTGAGCATTATCTGTTGCTGAAGCACTGAGTTAGGTCAGGCCCCCGGCACTTGCGTTATTCACCTGTCCCCGTTCCACCACCACACTGTTGTCTTCCACTTCCTCTGGCTGTAAGGCTAAAGCTTTGCACCTTCCCAGCCAGGTCAAGATATTTCAGGAGCATCAGGACCATGAAGCTCCAGCATATGAAATGGATAGATGCAGGCAAGGAAATACACAGAACCAGCAATTTCTTCACTGGGAGGAAAACAAACAAAAAGTTGTGTTTTTTTACAGCTTATCTGAAAAACAAAAATAAAAACTGGAGCTCAAACCAGCTTTCGCTCCTATCAGCTTAACCTGGCTTTGCTCAGGTGAGCAGAAGACAGTCCTGAGACTATGATAGAAGTCTTCATCTCTGCCAAGTAAAATTGGAAGAAGCCAAACCGGCCCTGATCTCTTTAGCAACTCCTAGTTTACCGAGGGGGTCTCACAGCCCAGACCATACTTACGAAAAAAATCTGCTATTCAGTAGACACATCAGAAATTTTCAAGAATTGGCAATGCTCCTACAATAAATCTTGCTTGAATAAGCCTAATGAAAGTCAGAGACACTAAAGAGATTAAGTGCATGTCAGCAGGAGAGCTTTTACTGTTTTATGGCAAAGGCAATAATCTCTATAGCAGTTCAATTACAATCTTGAAGATTGCAAAAAGGATCTGTGAACTGGGCCTAATCATCAAACCTCTGCATAGGGGGCAAAGTGACAACAGTGCCAAACTGTGACTATAAAATGCTATTTGTAGCCTATTTTATGGTTCATGGGTCCCCTGCTTAAAGAGAACCTAACAATAAAATTGACATATTCCTCAGCGTCCATCAGCCAGCGTTTCCCACCAAAATATTGTACTCAAAATCTATTAAAAATCTCCTTGGTCCATATAAAAACCTATGTAGATCAACATAACACATGGGACGAGGGGACACAGCTGTATTTCTCGCTGTCAAACCTGCAATACATTGGCAAATTCGACTCTGACAAGGGTGGGTGAGCGAGACATTACTATGACATGGCTGCATACACCTGGAGGTTCAATCACTCCCTTTCCTGAATCAACCGGAGCGATCAGGCACTATAAAATCAGCCTATGTATAAATCCCTACATACAGAAGAGGAAGAAAGAAGATGTGGCTGCAGTTCCCCATACAGTGAAGCATCATAAAGAGGAGAGCGGAAAGAGTAAAGGAGGGAGACATCCGACAGTTCTACCATCACACCAGGAAGAGTCGGATACTCGGCAATATGAATAAACAACATGGAGACAAGAACAGGGTTTCCATATTAAAGCTTCAGCTTTTGCAGTAGCCTCCAGCCAAATTATCATTCTTTTTTATGGCGCATTTTTGGGAAAAAAACCCCCAAAATATAAAAGGAAGGATTGTAAACAAATAAGAAAAAAAAAAAAGAAAAAATATATATAATATGTGTATGTATATAACTTATGCTTTGTGTTTTGAAATCTATTGCAAGTCCTGTGATAATATTCTCCATAAAGATGGTACCATGAGCATTTCCCATACATGTATCTATAAAAGAAAATGGAAAGTCTAATTACGATCTTACGGAGGATGAAGATTACAGAGAGTCTTAAAAGTGTGTGCAGATCTTCTTTCCTCCAGAGCGCAATGCCGCCAGACAAGCATTATGTTAAGATAAAATAAAAAAAGGATCCAGCCGGACAAATGTAAAATCTTCTGTTTATTTCTAAAGTATTACAAACGTGTATCTTAGAATCGTCCATAAGCAACACCAACGCATTTCTGGTGCTCTTGGCACCCTTACTCATGGTGACCAGGCCTATGGGCAATTTTTTGATACAATGGTTTTACTACTTTCCAAATAAAAGTGAAGAATTTATATCCATTGAGCTTGATCCTTTTTGTCTTTGAAAATGATGGCCAATCTCATTCCAAGCATTAACGGTGTTCGAGCTCCAGAGAGAACTAGGCAGTTACGGTGAGCTGGCCTCCTCTTTTCCCTTTTGCTCCAGAAGACGGCATCATGGTTGCGCCACTGGTCCTAATTGTTCGCTCACAGATGGTGATGGCAGTGACATCTTTACCTCTGCAGCATTGTAGTAGCGCTGGGGCACTAAGTCTAGTGGGATACAGCGATCTGGCCTGCTACAGAATGACATTTGCAAGTTACATAGCAAAGAGTTGGCAAGTGCAAACTCCATGCTTAGGTGGCCGGTAACCTAGGCAACAAGCCGTAAACCAGGGCTGTGGATTAAGTAAGCCAAACCACAGACTCAATTTCCCTGACGCTGACTCCACAGCACTGCCCCTACAGAGCATGTAAATAAAGTACAGCACAGATTCATCTCAGCTACGACTCCACAGCACTGCCCCCTACAGAGCATGTACATAAAGTGCAGCACAGATTCATCTCAACTACGACTCCACAGCACTGCCCCCTACAGAGCATGTAGATAAAGTGCAGCACAGATTCATCTCAACTACGACTCCACCGCACTGCCCCCTACAGAGCATGTACATAAAGTGCAGCACAGATTCAGCTCATCTACGACCCCACAGCACTCCCCCCTACAGAGCATGTACATAAACTGCAGCACAGATTCATCTCAACTATAGGCCCTTTTACATTTAGCGATGCACCAGCGATCCAACCAGCGATCTGACCCGGTCAGGATCGCTGGTGCATCGCTAAATGATCGCTAGTGAGCTTTCATACAGAAAGATCTCACAGCGATGCAGCAGCGACGCAGCGCACGATACTTACCATTCACACACAGCGATCCTGCGTCCTCCCTCCCGCCTCCACGCGTCGCTCGTCATCACAGCAGGAAGTCTCAGCAGGAAGCGCCCGACGAGAAATGGAGCCGGACATTCTCGCGCGATCAGCGATGGACAGCGGGGGAGCCGGTCGCTGGTAAGTATCACACATAGCGATATCGCTAGCAATATCGCTATAACGTCACAAAACCAGTGACGTTTTAGCGATATTGCTAGCGATATTGCTTAGTGTAAAACCCCCTTATGACTCCACAGCACTGCCCCCTACAGAGCATGTACATAAAATGCAGCACAGATTCATCTCAACTAAAAGCAGAGATCCTTAGCACACCCTGCACTGAACCAAATTTATTATATATTTTTGGAGTTGGTCCATTTAATACAGACTCCACCAAAATGGACACCAACTCCCTACTGTAAACTATAGAATTTAAGATCCCTTCGTTCTTAAGAATGGAGAGGATTGTTAATAAGTGAATTGCAAAGTAGCTTGTCTTTATAATCTTAACCATTAATGATAATGAGACAACCCCTTTATTAGCAAACAAGGAGCATGGGAATGAGCACAAGGGTCACAGAAACACCACATCTTATTATCACAGATGGAAAAACTAGGCACTCTAAGGCTGTGCACACATTGAGAATTTTGATGAGTTTCCGCAGCGTTTTGGACACGCGGAATTGCATCAAATCCGCAGTGTAGTACAGTATCAATGATAGTCAATGGGAATTTGAGAATTGCTGTGCACATGCTGCGGAAAACTCTGCACGGATTTGTTGCGTTTTTTTTCAGCAGCATGTCAATTCTTTGCGCGTAAACACAGAGTTTCTGCACCGATTGACTATACATTGAGTACGGCAAATCAGCACATCAAAAAACGCATGACAAACCGCAACAAATCCGCAAGAAATCCACATCAATGCTGCATGAAATCCGCAAGCATTCTGGCCTGCGTTTTCTGCCAAGAGATGCAGACTCTGTGCGGAAAATTCCGCAGACCAATCCGCAACGTGTGCATGGCCCCATTTTTATCTTCTCTCTATGTTATTTCCTCTCTTTGCTGTATGGACACTGTGTGACGAATGCAATTTTTCCCTATTCAAAAAATAAATAAAAGCAAACTTTTGGCTGTTTTCAGTCACATAAAGAAAAAAGTTATGGTTTTAATTGTTCAAGATCCGGATGCCAAAGAAGTGAGAGTTGAAAGCAGAAAAGGGAATGGTTGAGTACAAGAGATGCCATTAGCAAATATTGATGAGTCATGTCTAAATCGACATTTTTTTGTGTAAAGGTACTGTCACACTTAGCGATGCACCAGCGATCCCGACCAGCGATATGACGCGGTCAGGATCGCTGGTGCATCGCTAAGTGGTCGCTAGTGAGCTGCCACACAGGCAGATCTCACCAGCGACATCACTGGGGACGGGGGTCGCTACTTACCTGTCACACTAGGCGATCCTGCGTCCTCCTGCCCGGCTCCACGCTCGTCTCTCCACAGGAAGCGCCGCAGGAAGCTGACGACGAGAAACGGTCCAGGACGTTCTCGCGCGATCAGCGATAACCAGCGGGGGAGCGGTTGGAGGTAAGTAACACACACAGCGATATCGCTATCAATATCGCTATAACGTCACAAGTTATAGCGATATTGCTAGAGATATCGCTTAGTGTGACAGGCCCTTAAGGCAATGTGTGCAGGCAGATTGACCTGTCACTAAAGTTAATCAGTATCATACTACAAAAAAAAAAGAAGAGGTCACCAGGTATAAGGATATCTACCTACATATCAACTAAGGAAACAAGTAATAACAGAAGGGCCATAAATACCTTATATAGTCTAAAAGTCTACATACCGCACCCATTCACATATTTTATACGCACACTCAAGTGCATAGTAGAAAAAATACAAGAACTTCCGGCCAGCGCTGTTGAGGTTAAAAGCTGATCAGTGTAGGTGCCGGGTGTTGGGACCCCCCCAATCAGATATTGACGATTTATACTAAAAGTTAGGTCATTAATAAAATGGTACTGGCCAGCCCCTTTAATATAACACCAAAAATATTGGAACTTCCATAAAATCTGCTAAACCTAAAAGGGCAAGATTAGAAAGTCATGGCTGTTTTCTTCCAAAATCAGCTACGCACCAGTCCTCAGATTGTATGTGGTGCTGCAGGTCAACAACACAATGCAGCTGAACTACATCACACATCCCAAGGACACCAGTGGTGCTGTTTTTCTAATCCTGGAAAAAACTTTTTAATGGTGCCTATAAGGTTCAGTATGGATCCTTTCCAAAACTAATCTGCCGTTAGATGTCTCTGATTCCATTATGACACTAGTGTGAACAGAGCATAAATTACTGACAAATACCTGATTTACATGGGATCTCTTGGAAAAACATTTCTTACAAGGGGTAAACTGGTTTGGCTCATTTCCGCAGTGGAAGGAGAGTTGGCCCGGTGAGGTCACATCTACAGATATCCGCCAGTTTGCATGCACACAAAGCACGTATCATGCTCCTGTCCTAGCCTAATGATTTGGTATAGTTCCCTAAATCAGTGTGCCATCACAGGACTCAATACCCATAACGTGTAATATTAAAAGCATCCAGGCCTCTGTTGAACTCTGTAAATAAATCAACCATCACACTGTGTGACAGAGTACCATAGTCTCAGCGATGTCAGACCTCCAAATTGGAGTTCACCCCAATGCTTGTATACAGTCAAACAGCCAGGGGGCCATCTTTTTTATATGGGGAAAGAGAAATACGGCTGAATAGGGTGCTCAGACCAAGACAGACACTTGTTTTGGATGGAAAAGAAACTTCTTTACTTGGTCATTATGTCCTCACAAAGCTTTTCGGCGGTGAATCCGCCTTCATCAGGTGCCTTCATCAGGTGAATTCCCAATGGGAATCAGATTTCGGCTATTGAGCTTACGATTGGTAAATGTAGCGATCTGCTGTTTATTCGTTACCGCAGAGATCAGCCATGAAAACGTCTATGACAACTCTTCATAGAGTCTAAATGGTACTAGACACTTTACATGCCATACACTTGTCGGATTTGGGTTTCTTGGGTTATGGTGGCGACCTTACAGAGTTCACTTTACTGTTTTCCTATGTTCAGATTAGTTTACACTACGTTAACATTCGTAAGTATATAGTTTTTATGGTTGAAAGTAGACAAATTTATTGGGGTCAACTTATACCATAAAATGTATCCACTGCTTCATATACAGTGCCATGTAAACGTTTGGGCACCCCTGGTTAAAATTACTGTTATCAGGAACAGTTATGCAAGTTGAAGATGAAATGATCTCTAAAAGAGTTAAAGATTACACATTTCCTTTGCATTGTAGACAAAAAGGAAAATGAGCCAATGCAAAATTTTGGGCACCCTTGGAGATTTTTATGCTCAGGTAACTTTGACCAAGGTTTCAGATCTTAATTATCCTGGTAGGGTTATGGCTTGTTCACCATAATTGTTAAGAAAGACTAGGTGATGCAAATTTCCCAGCTTTATAAAAATCCAGCCTCCTCTAACCTTGTGCCAAAAACAGCAGCC
This sequence comes from Dendrobates tinctorius, assembly GCF_039654945.1. Classification (NCBI taxonomy): domain Eukaryota; kingdom Metazoa; phylum Chordata; class Amphibia; order Anura; family Dendrobatidae; genus Dendrobates; species Dendrobates tinctorius. The sequence goes on along the minus strand of NW_027361690.1, from coordinate 44,323,035 downwards.
ATGGGTTTTTTAAGCAGCTGCCTAACACCCTGAAAATGAAAATGGTGGAGGCCCACAAAGCAGGAGAAGGCTATAAGAAGATAGCAAAGTGTTTTTTCAAGTTGCACTTTCCTCAGTTCAAAATGTATTCATGAAATTGCAGTTAACAGGAACCGTAGAGGTCAAGATAAGGTCTGGAAAACCAAGCAAAATTTAAGTTAGAGACTTTCAGAAATATTTAGCAGACTCTGGAGTTGTACATTGTTCTATTGTTCAGAGACACCTGCACAAATATGGACTTTATGGAAGAGTCATCAGAAGAAAATCTTTCCTGCGTCTTTACCATAAAATTCAGCATCAGAAGTATGCAAAAGAACATCTAAACAAGCCTGATGCATTTTGGAAACCAGTCCTGTGGACCGATGAGGTAAAATATAGAAATCTTTGGCTACAATGATCAAAAAGATATGTGTCGCGAAAAAGGGCACAGAGTTTCATAGTTAAATAGGTTAATAAAGAAAGACCTAGGTGCATCAAGTTCAACCTTTCTCCACCAATTGTACATTTCGTTACTAATTTAACTACAACCCGCAATGTTACGTGTATCAAGGAAATCGTTCAGCCTTTTTTTTTTTTTTTTTTTTAAAAAAAGCTGTTATAGTGTCTGCCATCACTACCGCCTGTGGTCAGCATTCCACATTCTGACTGCTTTAACTGTAAAGAAGCATTTCCTATTTATCTGCCGGAAACGCCTTTTTTCCCATCCGTAAAGGAGTGCCCCCTAGTTCTTAGTATGGTCTTTGGAAGGAACAAGTCATGTGCAAGTGTTTTGTACTGGCCACACAGATTTATACATATAAATGAGATCCCCTCTGAGGCATCTTTTTTCTAAGCTAAACAGGCCAAACTTTTTCAACCTTTAATCATACGAGAGGCCTTCCATCAATTGTAATAATCTAGTTGCCAGTCTTTGAACTAATTCTAACTTCTGAATATCCAGTTTAAAATGTGGAGCCCAAAACAGGATCCCATATTCTAGTTGTGGCCTCACCAGTGCTTTATAAAGGGGTAATAATATGTTGGGATCGCGGGATTTTCTCTCTCTTTTTTATATATCCTAAGATATTGTTTGCTTTTGCGGCTGCTGCTTGACTTTGAGTACTGCTGCTCAGCTTACTTGTAACCAGAATACCCAAGTTCTTCTCCTGTTCTGTAGTCCCGAGTATACTCCCATTTAATGTATATTCAGCAACAGGATTACTCGGTCCTAGGTGCATTACTCTACATTAAATCTCATTTGCCAAGTGTTTGCCCATTCAGTCATCTTATCCAGATCGTTTTGCAATATTGTAATATCAAGGTCAGATTTTAATATCCTACAAAGTTTGGTGTCGTCAGCAAAGACTAACACTTTACTCTCAATCCCATCCACAAGGTCATTAATAAAGAGGTTCAAAAGAATCGGTCCTAGCACAGATCTCTGCGGTCCCCACTGCTGACTATATTCCATTTAGAGAACATATAATCATTTCGGGGGCGGGGCTGGTCCCTGCCATGGGCAGCGCGCAATGTGCACAGTAACAGCACCCGCTCTCAACGGCTCAGATCTGCAGTAATGAGCCAAGAACACAGCGTTGTTCTAATACCCGACGTGCAGGAAATCGGCACCACCCCTGCAGGTGACGTCACTGGTCTCTGCCAAGTATTTTAACACCACTGTGTTGCCGTTCATTACTGCAGATCTGAGCCAATAAGAGAGTGGGCGCTGTCACTGTGCACATCACGCACTGCACAGTGCAGGGATCAGTCCCGCCCCCAATATGAACGTCACTAAGGATATTTCGTTTCAGGGAGGGCGCAGAGTCTCTAAAAGTGACCGCAGCTTCTACCCCCTGCTTGGATGACACTTCAATTGATTATCTCAGGATGCACTGTGGGGCTCTCAAACTAATTGTCATCATATATGAAGTAAATAAAAAAAATAAACTGTTAGATAGCGAAGTTAGGGAATGGTAAGGAATTTTTGCAGCAAGTTTATTAAAAAAATAGCTTAGATTATGACAAAGAGATAGGGATTTAGATCAAGTTTACTTTTGCCTCACCTCATGAAATAAGGCAGACGGTTAAAAAAAAACCCACACATTTGAAGGAGGACATTCTTGGGCTGTGTACACACGCTGCGGATTTTGCTGCGGTTCCGCAGCGGTTTTGGCCGCTGCGGACCCGCAGCAGTTTCTGCTGCGGTGTACAGTACCATGATTCCCTATGGGAATCAAAAACCGCAATGCAGACGGTGCGGAATTTTCCACGCGGATTATCTGCGGTTTTCAATCCGCAGAAAGAATTGACATGTCAATTCTTTCTGCGGATTCCCCTGCGGTTTGCCATCTCCTCCATTGAGGAGATGAAAAACCGCAGGGCAAAACCGCAGAGCAATCCATAGGTAAAACCACAGGTCTTTTGACCTGCGGATTTTACAAAATCCACACGGATGAATCCGCACCTAATCCGCAGCGTGTGCACACAGCCTTGAGCCTCATTCCGACATCAGATTTTTTGTTTCTCCTACACTCCAAAGACACATTGATAGGAAAATTACATTGTGAGCCCTAATGGGGACAATGATGATCAGATCTGTAAAGTGCTGCGGAATATGATGGCACTATACAAGCGAACAAAGAATTAGATCAAATTCAGAAAAAGTTACATTTGTTTATTATGCTTACTTATATAGAATCATCCTATTCCACGGCGCTTTACAGATATCGTCATTGCTGCTCCCATTGGGGCTCACAATCTAATGGCCCTCTCAGTATGGTTTTGGAGGAGAGCAATAGGATAATATACACACTCTTTGCAGATGGTAATGATCAAGTGTTTCACCGAGTTTCCCGTCATTTTGATGACAAGTATTGTGACGCATGCAAAGTTATTTTTCCCATAAAACGTGATTAAACCTGCCTATGAAACCTCAAAACATCGACATAAACCAAGACTTCATTATCTCCAGGAAAGTTACGAATTTTTGCTAGAACTAAAGACATAAGAACAACACAAAGTCCTTTTCATGAGATATACCTGTTACATAGCACTTCAGTAAAACATTAAAGAAGGACTCATAAAAATTTGTATCATCTTATTATATTGCAATATGCCTCACATGAGGGACAGAGGTATAGCCAGGGAATTGATCTCTGCATAAGAAATGTCCGGCTGTCCCTCCACCACCGGAAGACGCTGGACTTACCGTGCGTGGGGGTTGGAGGGGCACAGGGCCGGACATTCCTCATGCAGAGATAGATTCTTCTATAAAAGGTATATACAGTTCATCATTACACTACATATATGACTGCATGCTATTTATGCATCTTGCATCTAACAGAGTAGGTTATTTGATATGGTGAAAACATATACTGTATATCAATATTTCACATGCGGATTCCCCCTACGATATCATTCTCACTTTTTAGTGCATCAGTATATTATTGCCCGGCTATATCTGTGTTCCTGATGTGAAGCATTTTTTTTAATATTTTGTTTTTTTGAATGTAGGTCACGTTTAATAAAGATTTATTGAGTTAATTCATTTAGTTCACTACTTTATGTCCTGGGGTTTATTCTAATCTTAGACTGCTGAGCGATTTAGAACTAAGGATAGTAGATTACTCAATTACCTCTTATAGTGCAACTTTAAGGGTACGAGCACACGCTGCGGAATGATCTGCGGATTTGGCTGCGCGGATTTTGTAAAATCCGCAGGTAAAGCTGCAGGTCAAAAGACCTGCGGTTTTCCCTGCGGATTAGCCTGCGGTTTTGCCCTGCGGTTTATCATCTCTACAATGGAGAAGGTAAACTGCAGCGGAATCTGTTGTGAGCTCATCTGTACATTCACCTTTTGTGTCCGAGGATCTCCCTCTTCTGGTGAAGGAAGGTAGTGAGGCTGATTTGGATGAAAGAAATCAAACACCTGATCAGGTGGATTGTGACTGGTTAACAGGAACTTTAGATTGGATATAAGGCAGCCGACGCCCTTCTAAGTGGCTGGTGATTTCTCTGCTGGATTCTTGGAGACCAGTCTGATTCCTGCTTCCCAAAGATAAGTTTTTGCTCTGCTATTGAACTTATTAGTTTTGGTTTTGTTTACCTTGTTTTTTGAGTTCAGCCATCCCCGGTCGGGGATGTGCTGGATTCTTATTCCTTGATCAGTGTTCTCTTTTGCTCTGCTTTCAGAATATTCTGAGTGCTGATATAGGGTTTGAAGTCTAGTGACTTCAGGGTCCTTTTTGCTTATCAGTTATGTTGGTAATATTTTTAGCAGGGTTTTCTCGGATTGCAGACAGCAGCTTTTCTGTCCTGTCCTTTTTAGTTAGCTTGGGCCCCATCGTTTGCTCAACCTATCTTTCTATCTGTGTTAGTGTTTTCATCTCGTTTCACCGTCATTATATGTTGGGGGCTGCCTATTGCTTTGGGGTCTGCTCTGGAGCAGTCAGTTTTTCCCTTTTCTCTCTTTATGTTTATTTAGATCTCCGGCTGTGACGAGGTGTCTAGGATCACTGTAGGAACACTCCACGGCTACTGCTAGCTGTGTGATAGGATTAGGGGTCTGCAATCCGCTAGTTTCCAACCTCTCTGATTTTCTGGGCTGAGCTTGTGTTTTGTTTTTACCTCCTCGGTGACTCAATCATAACAGGAATCCGCAGAAAGAATTGACATGTCAATTCTTTCTGCGGTTTAGAAACCGCAGCAAATCCGCGTGGAAAAATCTGCGCCGTCTGCACTGCGGTTTTTGATATCCATAAGATATCATGGTATTGTACACCGCAGCAAAATCCGCAGCGTGTGCACACACCCTAAAGGGAATCTGTCACTCCTTATTTCGACTATGAGCTGCTGGCACCGCCATCAGGGGCTTATCTACAGCATTCTGTAATGCTGTAGATAAGCCCCCGATGTAACCTGAAAGATAAGAAAAACGAGTCATATTATACTCACCGGGGGGGCGGTCCGGTCTTGGTCCGATGAGTGTTGCAGTCCGGCGCCTCCCATCTTCTAACGGTGACGTCCTCTTCATTGCTGCCTGTCGTAGCTGCGGCGCACTACTCTGCCCTGTTGAGGGCAGAGCAGAATACTGCAGTGCGGCAGGCACCGAACCTCTCCCGGCGCCTGCGCACTGCAGGACTCTGCTCTGTCCTCAATAGGGCAGAGCAGTGCGCCTGTGCCGCAGCCACGACCGGTAGCGAAGAAGAGGACGTCACCGTTAGAAGATGGGAGGCGCCGAACCGCAACACCCATCGGACTGGACCGGACCCCCGGGTGAGTATAATCTCTTTTTTCTTCTCTTTCAGGTTACATCAGGGGCTTATCTACAGCATTACAGAATGCTGTAGATAAGCCCCTGATGTCGGTGACGGCAGCTCATAGTCCAAAAAAGGGGTGACAGATTCCCTTTAAGGTAATTACTTTCTATATACAGACACACACAAACATACTTGCCTATATACGAAAAAAAAGCACCGTAAATGTTAAGAAAAATAGAAACCACAATATTTTTATCATCTAGCCCTACTGATCACTAAAGAAGGGGAATCCTGGTCCTCATCTCTTGCCACCAGCACTTGGGAAGGAGATGGATGGATTGGTAGAGGAGCATGCTTACTACTACTCCATACATCTCTATGGGAGGTATTGGATCACCAGCGTGTGGGCACCATGGACAATGCAGCAAAGAAATAACTTGTATGAGATAGACAAATCAACCTACAAACATCATGGCAAACTACCGCACCTGAACTTCACTCTACCAAAGTCTCTGTATTAAACTGTAATTTTGTCTTTCCATATTTCTTTCATACTTTGCTGTAAGCATTCATGCAACAATGCAGCAAATAGATTTTCAATGGGCATGGTCTATCTAAAGCTACAGTTTGCACAGCGCAGTCTCATTTACACATTGCTAAGCCTCTTCAGAGGAAGAGAACTAGAACTCTAGCGCCACCTATAGGAAGTAGCAATCCTAAAAGTCAATAGTGACCTTTAAATGGGATATCCAGGACTTTTCAAAAAACAAACAACGTGTGTAAGCACTAACAGGCAAGTAATTGCAGATTACCTACATGTGTGCACAACGCCGTTATTCCCCGCCACAGACGCTCTTGCCGGGGATTCAGAAGCCTCTGCTGATATCACAGCTACATAGCAGAGATTTCTTTTCTGGTCTGCTCTGTAGACGGGACAGGACTTCCGAGGTCATTGTGATTGACAGCCGGATCCCCGCTGTCTAACTGGGGTAGTCGGCTGTCGGTCTATAACCATTCTGTGCCGGGGAAGAACAGGCAGGTAAGCTGCAATTACCTGTTAGTGCTTAACCCCTTAACGGCCAAGCCATTTTGTAGGTTAAATGACCAGGCCTTAATTTTGAAATCAGACCACTGTCACTTTATGTGCTTATAACTCTGGAATGCTTCAACGGATCCTGCCGATTCTGAGACTGTTTTTTCGTGACACATTATACTTCATGTTAGTGGTAAAATTTCTTTGATATGACATGAGTTTCTGAAAAAAACAGAAATATGGCAACAAATTTTAAAATTTAGCAATTTTCAAACTTTTAATTTTTATGCCCTTAAATCCGAGAGATATGTCACTAAAAATAGTTAATAAATAACATTTCACACATGTCTACTTTACATCAGCACAATTTTGGAACCAAAATTTTTTTTGTTAGAAAGTTATAAGGGTTAAAAGTTCAACAGTGATTTCTCATTTTCACAATAAAATTCAGAAAACCATTTTTTTTTAGGGACCACCTCACATTTGAAGTCACTCGGAGGGGTCAATATGACAGAAAATACCCGAAAGTGACACCATTCTAAAAATTGCACCCCTCAAGGTGTTCAAAACCACATTCAAGAAGTTTATTAACCCTTTAGGTACTTCACAAGAATTGAAGAAATATGGAAGGAAAAAATGAACATTTAACTTTTTTTCCCCTAAAAATTTATCTTTGGACAATTTTTTTTTTATTTTGTCAAGGGTTTCAGGAGAAAACAAACCACAATATTTGTTGTGCAATTTCTCCTGAGTACACCGATACCCCATGTGTGGAGGAAGACCAATCTTTAGGCGCACGGCAGTACTCAGAAGGGAAGGAGCATCATTTGAGATTTTGAATGTCAAATTGGCTGGAATCGAGAGCGGACGCCATGTCGCGTTTGGAGAGCCCCTGATGTGCCTAAACAGTGGAAACCCCCCACAACAAGGGACCCCATTTTGTCAACTAGACGACCCAAGGAGCTTATCTAGATGTGTGGTGAGCACTTTGAACCCCCAAGTGCTTCACAGAAGTTTATAATGTAGAGCCGTGAAAATAAAATCATATTTTTTTCCACAAAAATGATCTTTTTTCCCACAAATTTTTATTTTCCCAAGGGTAACAGGAGAAATAGGACCCCAAATGTTGTTGTGCAATTTGTACTGAGTACGCTGATACCCCATATGTGGGGGTAAACCACTGTGATCGCCTTACTGCGATCCTTGGGAGGCAGAATGAACAATTCCACAAAATTTGAAGAATTGGTTATATTTTTCACGCCGTTCCTCGTGCAGTATTAGTGATTAGCGACTTTATTCTTCGGGTCGGTGCGATTACAGCGATAGCAGATTTATATCCTTTTTTCATGTTTAGCTTCTGTCACACACTAAAAGACGCTATTTTTGTAAGAAATTTTTGCATTGCTGTATTTTGAGAGCTATAATTTCTCCATATTCCGGCCGACAGAGTCATGTGCAGGCTTGTTTTTTGCGGGACGAGCTGACGTATTTATTGGTACCATTTGTGGGCACATGATGTTTTTTGATCGCTTTCTATACCGATTTTTGTGGAGGGAGAATAAACAAAAAACCAGCAATTCAGGAATTTTTTTTTTTTTTTTTTTTTCCATCGTTCCACATGTGGTAAAATTATTATGGCAGCTTTATTCTTTGGGTAACTTCGATTATAGCAATACCTCATTTATATCATTTTTTATGCTGTGGTGTTTTTTTTTTTGTTTTTTTTTTTACACAAAAACTTTTATAGAAAAAAAAACTATTTTTGCATCACTTTATTCTGCGAACTATAACTTTTTTATTTTTCCGCTGATGGTGTTTTTTGAGGGACAAGATGACGTTTTCAGTGGTACCATGTTTATTTATATCCATCTTTTCGATCGCATGTTATTGCACTTTTTCCAAGTGGTATGATGATACCGCTTGGAAAAAGTATAATTTGCTACTTTTTTCTGGCATTCTCTGAAGGGGTTAACTAGGGTGGCGCTTTTATAGATGGGATTTTTATGGACGCGGCGAAAAGAAAGGTGTATTTTTTTATTTTATTTTTTTTACATAAAAATGTGTATTTGTAGGGGATTTTTTTAAAATTATTCTTCAATATTTTTTTTTTTTTACATATTTAAAAAATTTTTTTTTTTCTTTTTTAACCTTGTCCCTTTATGGGACTTTCAATTTCAGTATAATACATTACAATGCACCAGCATTGTAATGTATTATACCTATGCTGAAAGCTGCTGACACCATGCTGTGAGCATTGTCTCTGCAGCTTTCAGTAGGTGAATGACCCGGAGGTTGTCATGACACCTCCGGGTCATCATAGCACAGGTCGGGGACGCAGCGGGGACGCAGACCTGAGGCAGAGGGAGCACCCTACCATCTGCATACCCATCTGAACGCTGCGATCACAGCAGTGAGGGGGTTAACAGCCAGGGCCGGCGGGGGCGCTGCTCCTAGCTGTCAGTGCAGAAGCTCATCCACTGCAGTGGTGAGCTCCTGCACTGAGATCGGGCAGGAGATGCTGAAATTTCAGCCTCTCCTGCCCGATCGCTGCTGTGTTTGATCAGTCAGACTGACTGACCCATCACAGCGCTTGGGGTGCAGGGACCAACTACAAGGGTCCCTGCACGCCTTGCCGTGCCTGTCAGCTGTCATAGACAGCTGTCGGCACTGAACTGTCCCTGTGTGTGTGCACAGTCGGTCAGGTGCGGTAAGTTACAACCGCCCATGACGGACTGTGCACATCAATGGACATTAAGCAGTTAAATAGATTTTTTTTTTCTTCTTTTTTTAAAATTCCCAGATACTTACTTTAACGATCCTTTCCATATGACCAAGGATAAAAGCCAAACTTGTCACTCTCCACAAGGAGTTACCTATTAGTCTTAAACCTCTCACCTAGCTAAATGAGTTCTCATACTTTGCGCTGACGATGGAAAGCACCCCAAAACACCGTGTCTGCAAACAGAGATTCTGGTTTGGATTTTATTCTAAATCATGTGGCAAGGCTCGTTAAAGGGTCGACATTGACTTTTAGGATCACTACTTCCAACAGGTGGCACTAGAGTTCAGGTTCTGTTCCTCTCTGAAGAGACAATTTGCATATTTAATTTCCCAAAGGAGCATTGCTTGGCATATAAGTCTCCTCACTCTTGACATGCGAGGCCTGGCTTGTCACACTTCACAAAAGAAATGTAACCTCTTAGGCACATTGCAAAGGAAATATAAAAGGTTTTCATACCATGTTAGCCATATAATTGTTCTCAGTGGGAGAAACAAAAAGAAACAAAACCTAAAGACTTGTGACGCCACCTACTAGACAGAACACACAATAGCAAAAAAATATATATATTTTCATACCATATTCATTGCTGAAATGTTAATTGGTCAATGTACCACAGAGGAATTAGGTATTAACCCCTTACCTACAATTGACGTAATATTCCGTCCATGTGACCATGGACCTAATTACCATGGACGGAATATTACGTCATCGCGATCAGCGGCGCCCACGTGGTGAGCGCCGCTGATCGCTTCCGAGTGTCAGCTAATTATCATAGCTGACACCCGGCACAATGTGTCAGGGACGGTCCGTGACCGCCCCCGACACGTTAACCCCTTGCACACCGCGATCAAACGCGATCGCGGTGTATCGGGGGTTAAAGGGAAGCATCGGCAGGGAGGGGGCTCCCTCCGTGCTTCCCTGAGCCCCCCACAGCAGCGCAATGTGCAGCGCTGCTGCGGGGGGCTCTTTCCCTACAGGCCCCCGGATCCAAGATGGCGACGGGGGCCTGCAGGGAGCTGACTTCCTCACTGCCTGCAAAGCGCAGGCATGAGGAAGTCTGCAGCAGTGCCTGTGACAGATCGCTGATCTGTCACAGTGATCTGTGATGTGACAGATCAGCGATCTGTCACAGGACAGTGATGTCCCACCTGGGACAAGGTAATAAAGTAAAAAAAAAAAAAAAAAAAAAGTGTTAAAAATAATGAAAAAAAAAAAATCGCTAAATAAATTAGTAAAAAAAAAAAAAATATTCCCCAATAAATCCATTTTTTCAAAATAAAAAAAAACAAAAACAATAAAAGTACACATATTTGGTATCGCCGCGTCCGTAATGACCTGCCCTATAAAACTGTCCGATTAGTCAAACCCTTTAGCGAACCCCTTAAAAAATAAAAAACGAAGCAAAAAATGATTTATTATCATACCACCGAACAAAAAGTGCAATCTTTGACACTTTTCATTCTCTACTCAATCCAAGAGTACAGGCCCCAACCACGGAGCTCCGAGCTGACGATCTGGCCAATTACTTCAAAGAAAAAATTGACCAGATCCGACAGGAAATTATCTCCAAATCCCCTCATACCATGCACTGTCCTCCCTCCCCCACTGCATCTAACTCACTCTCTGATTTTGAACCAGTCACAGAAGAAGAAGTAAGCAGGCTCCTTGCATCTTCTCGCCCAACTACTTGCACCAGTGACCCATTTCCGTCACATCTCCTCCAGTCCCTTTCCCCTGCTGTCACCCCTCACCTAAGTAAAATATTTAACCTCTCTCTCTCTTCTGGTATTTTTCCCTCCTCATTTAAGCATGCCATCATACATCCACTACTTAAAAAACCATCCCTCGACCAAAACTGTGCCGCTAACTATAGACCTGTCTCTAATCTTCCCTTCATCTCTAAACTCCTGGAACGCCTGGTCCACTCCCGTCTTATCCGCTATCTCTCAGAAAACTCTGTTCTCGACCCTCTCCAATCCGGTTTCCGCTCTTTACACTCCACCGAAACTGCCCTCACTAAAGTCTCTAATGATCTGCTAACAGCTAAATCAAATGGTCATTACTCCATGCTAATTCTCTTGGATCTCTCTGCAGCATTCGACACTGTGGATCATCAGCTCCTCCTCACTATGCTCCATTCCATTGGCCTCAAGGACACCGTTCTCTCCTGGTTCTCCTCCTATCTCTCCGACCGCTCCTTTACTGTTTCTTTTGCCGGTTCCTCCTCCTCTCACCTTCCCCTTACTGTTGGGGTTCCTCAAGGATCGGTTCTAGGCCCCCTCCTCTTCTCCTTGTACACTGCCCCTATTGGTCAAACAATCAGTAGATTTGGTTTCCAGTACCATCTCTATGCTGATGACACCCAATTATACGCTTCTTCTCCTGACATCACGCCAGCCTTTCTAGAAAACACTGGCGATTGTCTAAACACTGTGTCTAATATCATGTCCTCACTATATCTGAAACTGAACCTGTCAAAGACTGAACTCCTGGTGTTTCCTCCCGCTACTAATGTACCTATACCCGACATTGCTATTTCTGTGTGTGGTTCCACTATTACTCCCCAGCAACATGCCCGCTGTCTTGGGGTCTTACTTGATTCCGAGCTTTCCTTTGCCCCCCACATTCGATCACTGGCTCGCTCTTGTCATCTGCACCTCAAAAACATTTCTAGAATTCGACCTTTTCTTACTTTTGACTCTGCAAAAACTCTTACTGTTTCTCTTATTCATTCTCGTCTCGACTATTGTAATTCTCTTCTAATCGGTCTCCCTCTTACCAAACTCTCCCCTCTCCAATCTGTCTTGAATGCTGCAGCCAGGATCATATTCCTCACCAATCGTTACACCGATGCCTCTACCTTGTGCCAGTCATTACACTGGCTACCCATCCACTCCAGAATTCAGTATAAACTTATTACCCTCACCCACAAAGCCCTCCATGGCTCAGCACCACCCTACATCTCCTCCCTTGTTTCAGTATACCACCCTACCCGCGCCCTCCGTTCTGCTGATGACCTGAGGTTAGTATCCTCAATAGTCAGAACCTCCCACTCCCGTCTCCAAGACTTTACACGTGCCGCGCCAATTCTTTGGAATGCACTTCCCAGGTCAATACGATTAGTCCCCAATCCCCACAATTTTAAGCGTGTCCTGAAAACGCATTTATTCAGACTGGCCTATCGCCTCAACACATTAACCTAACCTATCCCTGTGTGGCAGAGCCAAAAGTTTTACCATAACCAGGTTCCCAGCATCATGTTCCCACATGCTTTATGCATCCATTAGCCCTCTGTGTCTGTACTGTTACACACTTAACATTATGGCTGGTCCATACAATCAGAGCCACTGTTACCACCCACCTTTCGTGTCTACCTCTTTCCTCATAGACTGTAAGCTTGCGAGCAGGGCCCTCACTCCTCTTGTTATTTGTTATAATCTACTGTATGTGATTATTGTTATGCTGTAATGTCTATTGTCTGTACAAATCCCCTCTGAAATGTAAAGTGCTGCGGAATATGTCGGCGCTATAAAAATAAAATTTATTATTATTATTATTATAACGCGCGATCAAAAAGACGCATATAAATATGCATGGTACCGCTGAAAACGTCATCTTGTCCCGCAAAAAACGGGCCGCCATACAGCATCATCCGCAAAAAAATAAAAAAGTTATAGCTCGCAGAATAAAGCGATACAAAAATAATTATTTTTTATATAAAATTGTTTTCATTGCAAAAAACCGACAAAACATAAAAAAACGACCTAAATAAGGTATTGCTGTAACCGTACTGACCCGAAGAATAAAAACACGTTATCAATTTTACCGCACGCGGAACGGTGTAAACGCACCCCCCAAAAGAAATTCATGAAACGCTGGTTTTTGTTCATTCTGCGTCCCAAAAATCGGAATAAAAAGCGATCAAAAAATGTCACATGCCCGAAAATGGTACCAATAAAAACGTCAACTCGTCCCGCAAAAAATAAGACCTCACATGAATCGGTGGGTCAAAATACGGAAAAATTATAGCTCACAATATGTGGTGATGCAAAAACTATTTTTACAATAAAAAGCGTCTTTTAGTGTGCGACAGCCGCCAAACATAAAAACCGCCATAAATCGTAAATCAAACCCCCCGTTATCACCCCTTTAGTTAGGGAAAAATAATAACACTAAAAGAAAATGTATTTATTTCCATTTTCCCGCTAGGGTTAGGGTAGGGTTAGGGCTAGGGTTAGGGCTAGGGTTAGGGCTAGGGTTAGGGCTAGGGCTCAGATTAGGGTTAGGGGTGTGTTGAGGTTAGGGTTGGAGTTATAATTGGGGGTTTCCACTGTTTGGGCACATCAGGTCCTCTCCAAAGGCAACATGGCGTCTGATCTCAATTCCAGCCAATTCTGCGTTGAAAAAGTCAAATGGTGCTCCTTCCCTTCCAAGCTCTGCCATGTGCCCAAACAGTGTTTTACCCCCACATGTAGGGTATCAGCCTACTCAGGACAAATTACAAAACAACTTTTGGGGTCCAATTTCTCCTGTTACCCTTAGGAAAATAAAAAATTGGGGGCAAAAATATCATTTTGCGGAAAAAAATGTTTTTATTTTCACGCCCAGGCGTTATAAACTTCTGTGAAGCACTTGGGGGTTCAAAGTGCTCTTCACACATCTAGATAAGCTCCGTGGGGGGTCTAGTTTCCAAAATGGGGTCACTTGTGGGGAGTTTCAATAGTTTAGGTACATCAGGGGCTCTCCAAACGCACATGACACCCGCATACCAATCCATCAAAGTCTGCATTCCAAAACGTCACTACTTCCCTTCCGAGCCCCGATGTGTGCCCATACAGTAGTTTTCTCCCACATATGAGGTATCAGCGTACTCAGGACAAATTGGACAACAACTTTTGGGGTCCAATTTCTCCTGTTACCCTTGGGAAAATAAAAAAAATGGGGACTAAAAGATGATGTTTGTTGAAAAAATACGATATTTTTATTTTCACGCCCGGTCGTTATAAACTTCTGTGAAGCACTGGGGGGTTAAAAGTGCTCACCACACATCTAGATAAGTTCATTAGGGGGTCTAGTTTCCAAAATGGGGTCACTTGTGGGGGGTTTCCACTGTTTAGGTACATCAGGGGCTCTCCAAACGCACATGACACCCGCAGACCAATCCATCAAAGTCTGCATTCCAAAACGTCACTACTTCCCTTCCGAGCCCCGACGTGTGTCCATACAGTAGTTTTCAGGGCTGTGGAGTCGGAGTCGGAGTCGTGGAGTCGGAGTCGGTGCTCATTTTGGTGGAGTCGGAGTCGGAGTTGGAGTCGGTATAAAATGGACTGACTCCGACTCCTAAAATATATAATAAATTGGGTACAGTAATTCAATGCAGAATGTGCTGAATATTTTTTCATAGGAATTTGGGAAAGTTATGAAATGTCCTATAAATGGCTGTTCTATTGCTGATCTAAGGCTACATTCACACACAGCGTTTTTCCTGTGTTTTTTGAGGATACTTTTTTCAGCTGCAAAAGCTGATCATCTTTTTAAAAAACCGCATCACCTGAAAGGTTTTTGAGCTCATAGATAATGTTTTCAATAGCAAAAGCAGATTAGAAATCTGCTCTATCTATCCATTTATCCATATCTGTCTATCCATATCGTATCTGTACCAAAAAGAATGAAAACCGGGTAGTACACCAATATATATTCTGTTCTATATAAATATCTTGATTATGGGATCATAAAAATGATTAAATGTCTGAGGTTCACATTGTACTACAATAAATTTTTCACTTAAATATAAGCAATATGTGTGGGAGTCGGAGTCGGAGTCGTGGAGTCGGAGTTGGAGTCGGTGTAAGGGAAATTGAGGAGTCGGAGTCGCAGGTTTGGCTTACCGACTCCACAGCCCTGGTAGTTTTCTCCCACATATGAGGTATCAGCGTACTCAGGACAAATTGGACAACAACTTTTGGGGTCCAATTTCTCCTGTTACCCTTGGGAAAATAAAAAAAATGGGGACTAAAAGATGATGTTTGTTGAAAAAATACGATATTTTTATTTTCACGCCCGGTCGTTATAAACTTCTGTGAAGCACTGGGGGGTTCAAAGTGCTCACCACACATCTAGATAAGTTCATTAGGGGGTCTAGTTTCCAAAATGGGGTCACTTGTGGGGGGTTTCCACTGTTTAGGTACATCAGGGGCTCTCCAAACGCACATGACACCCGCAGACCAATCCATCAAAGTCTGCATTCCAAAACGTCACTACTTCCCTTCCGAGCCCCGACGTGTGCCCATACAGTAGTTTTCTCCCACATATGAGGTATCAGCGTACTCAGGACAAATTGGACAACAACTTTTGGGGTCCAATTTCTCCTGTTACCCTTGGGAAAATAAAAAAATGGGGACTAAAAGATCATGTTTGTGGAAAAAATACGATTTTTTTATTTTCACGCCCGGACGTTATAAACTTCAGTGAAGCACTGGGGGGTTCAAAGTGCTCACCACACATCTAGATAAGTTCCTTGGGGGGTCTAGTTTCCAAAATGGTGTCATTTGTGGGGGGTTTCTACTGTTTTGGTACATCAGGGGCTTTCCTAACGCGACATGGTGTCCGATCTCAATTCCAGCCAAAAACGTCAAATGGCGCTGCTTCCCTTCCGAGCTCTGCCATGCGCCCAAATAGTGGTTTACACCCACATGTGGGGTATCAGCGTACTCTGGATAAATTGCACAATATCTTTTAGGGTCCTGTTACTTTTGGAAAAATAAGAATTGAGGGTGAAAAGATCATTTTTGTGGAAAAAATATGATTTTTTAATTGTACTGCTGTACGTTATAAACTTCTGTGAAGCCCTTGGGGGTTCAAAGTTCTCACCACACATCTAGATAAGTTCCTTGGGGGGTCTAGATTCCAAAATGGTGTCATTTGTGGGGGGTTTCCACTGTTTTGGTACATCAGGGGTTTTCCAATCGCGACATGGTGTCCGATCTCAATTCTAGCCAAAAACGTCAAATGGCGCTGCTTCCCTTCCGAGCTCTGCTATGCGCCCAAATAGTCATTTACACCCACATATGGGGTATCAGCGTACTCAGGACAAATTGCACAATAACTTTTAGGGTCCTGTTACCCTTGGAAAAATAAAAATTGGGGGTGAAAAGATCATTTTTGTGGAAAAAATATGATTTTTTAATTGTACCGCTGTACGTTATAAACTTCTGTGAAGCCCTTGTGGGTTCAAAGTTCTCACCACATATCTAGATAAGTTCCTTGGGGGGTCTAGTTTCCAAAATGGGGTCACTTGGGGGGTTTCCACTGTTTAGGTACATCAGGGGCTCTCCAAACGCGACATGGAGTCCGATCTGAATTCCAGCCAATTTTGCATTGAAAAAGTCAAACGGCGCTCCTTCCCTACTGAGGTCTGCCATGCGCCGAAACAGTGGTTCCCCCCCACATATCAGGTATCAGCGTACTCAGGACAAATTGCACAATAACTTTTGCAGTCCAATTTCTCCTGTTACCCTTGGTAAAATAAAGAAAATTGAACCTGAAGTATTTTTTTTGTGAAAAAAAGTTAAATGTTCATTTTTTTTTTAATATTCAAAAAATTCCTGTGACGCACCTAAAGGGTTAATAAACTTCTTGAATGTGGTTTTAAGCACCTTAAGGGGTGCAGTTTTTAGAATGGTGTCACTTTTGGGTATTTTCTATCATATAGACCCCTCAAAGTGGCTTCAAATGTGAAGTGGTCCCTAAAAATAAAATGGTGTTGCAAAAATGAGAAATCGCTGGTCAATTTTTAACCCTTATAACTTCCTAACAAAAAAAAATTTTGGTTCCAAAATTGTGCTGATGTAAAGTAAACATGTGGGAAATGTTATGTATTAAGTTTTTTGTGTGCCGTATCGCTGTCATTTAAGGGCATAAAAATTCAAAGTTGGAAAATTGCGAAATTTTCAAAATTTTCGCCAAATTTCCGTTTTTTTCACAAATAAACGCAAGTTATTTGAATGCAATTTTACCACTAACATGAAGTACAATATGTCACGAGAAAACAATGTCAGAATCACCGGGATCCATGAAAGCGTTCCAGAGTTATGACCTCATAAAGGTACAGTGGTCAGAATTGTAAAAATTGGCCCGGGAGTTAACGTGCAAACCACCCTTGGTAGTGAAGGGGTTAATGGGTTGTTTTTTGTCCAACAGTAAATCTTATAAGAGGAAAATATCTTAAAATGTATAAGAACAGTTCAGTCTATTACCCTCCATCTTTCCTACTCTCCGCAGTGGTTAACAGCTGATCATCCAGGTTTCATGGCAAGCTATAACAAGAATTTACCAGATCCCTGTATATGCACTTGTTTTCTATGTGGGCATGGAAAAATGATAATTACTTACCGGTAATTGGATTTTCCAGAGCCATGACAGCACCGCAGACATGAGAGATGGTATCTGCCCCCAGGAAACAGGAAACCTGTAGCAGAGACAAAAGAAGGGGGCGGCACCTCTCTTCCTCAGTTTGTTTCAGAGTATGCAAAGGTAACCACCTTATTAGTTTACATACAGGTTATATAACAATGTCACTAATATCCACCTTCCTATTTTTTTTTTTTTTTATATACATATATACACACACACACACACACACACACACACACACACACACACACACATATATATCCACACATCCAGATACAACTTTAAACTTTCTGGTGCACCACACAACCATCACCAAGATAGCGCGGGAACAATGCGGTGCTGTCATGGCTCTGGAAAATCCAATTACCGGTAAGTAATTATAATTTTTTCCCTTCCCCATGACAGCACCGCAGACATGAGAGGAAAGATAGAATAGACTCCTTGCGTGGGACAACAGCAGATAACACTTTTCTCCCGAAGGCAAGATTTGAGGGCCCTAGGTCTAGCCTATAGTGTCGGAAGAAAGTGGATGGTGAAGACCATACTGCTGGTTTACAGATCTGTTCTACAGATGCATTTGCCCTTTCAGCCCAGGATGTGGCTATGGCTCTTGTAGAGTGAGCTGTAACACCCAGTGGGGGAGTCTGACCTGAAGAAGAATAAGCCAGTGCATTACCCATACGTAGCCATCGTGCAATCATTGACTTTGAAGATTTTTTACCCCTGTTTGTCCCTTGGAAGGAGACAAAAAGGGCTGATGACTGTCGCCATGACTTTGAGGCTTCTATGTATTGAAGCAGGCAACCTCTGACATCTAGACAATGGAAGATTTTCTCTCCCTGGGATTTAGGGTTTGGACAAAACGAGGGCAAAATTATTTCCTGGCCCCTGTGGAATTTGGAATTAACCTTCGGTAGGAAGGCCGGATCAGTTTTTATGATTACTCTGTCATCCAAAAAGGTGGTGTATGGGGGATTTACAGATATAGCCTGCAGCTCGCAGACACGCCGAGCTGAAGTCAGGGCCATCAGGAGTACCTAAAGTTAGCGCCTTTACTGAGATAGAATAGGCTCAAACGGAGAAGATGTCAGCGCATTTAACACTAAATTTAGATCCCAGGGAGCTACCTTAGTTAGTAATTTTGAGAGTCTGGATGTAAAGGAGGCTCGAATGAACCTATAGACCCAGGGGTGGTCAGCCAATTTTTGATCAAACAACGCACCCAGGGCAGATACCTGCACCTTTAAGGTGCTTGTGGACAATCCTTTTTCTAGTCCTTTCTGGAGGAATTCTAGGATCTCTTTTATTGGGACTTTCTGGGCTGTCCCAGATAACTGCCGGCCCGTGAACTGTAAGAATTTTTCCCAAATTTTTTGGTATTTACGTGAAGTTACCTCTTTCCTGCTAGCGAGCAGGGTGGTTACTAATGGAGCTGAGAAACCCTTTGCTAGAAGGAGTCCCCTCTCAAGTTCCATGCAGTGAGATGAAGTCTGTGAACCCGGGGATGCTCTACTGGGCCCTGGTATAGCAGATTCGGGGGTATCTGGGAGGATCCATGGGTCCGAGATAGACATGCGCCTGAGCCATGTGAACCATGCCCTTTTCGGCCAGAAGGGCGCTACCAGGATTATTCCGAGTTTTGTCTTGTCGGATCTTTTTTAAGACTACCGGGATCAATGGAATTGGGGGGGGGACGCGTAAGCCAGACGAAATTTCCAGCGGTGTAGTAGTGCATCCACCCCTTCTGGGCGTTCTCTTGGATTTAGAGAGTAGAACCTGTTCACTTTCCGATTTTCTCTTGTAGCAAACAGGTCTACCTCTGGTGTGCCCCAGGCAGCACAAATTTCCCCAAATATTTTTTTGATTTAGGGACCATTCTCCCTTGTGTAACACATGCCGGCTTAAATAATCGGCTAGATAATTGTCTGCCCCGTTTAAATGTGTACCCGACAAGGACAGGAGGTTGTTTTCTGCCCATGCGAACAATTCCTTGGCCTCTGTCATAAGGGTTGCTGACCTTGTACCCCCTTGTCTGTTTATGTATGCTATGACCGTGTTGTTGTCGGATAATATTGTGACATGCCCCCCTTGAACCTCTTGTTTTACTTGGAGAAGGGCTCGTCTTACAGCCGCCAGTTCTTTTAGATTTGAGGATGCATCCCTCATTGCGGGTTCCCACTGGCCCTGTAGGGTTCGTTTCCCTATGTGTGCCCCCCAACCACTCGGGCTTGCGTCTGTGGTCAGCACCACCGTGTTTTGAATAGTCTAGGGCACTGGTCTGTTTAAATTTTCGGTGCTCAGCCACCATTTTAAGGACTCCTGCACCTGAAGCGAGAGAATAATCTCCCGATTTAAATTGTAAGGCTCCCTCCCTTGCTCGGATAGGATCTGCCACTGTAGTTCTCGTGTGGGCTTGTGCCCACCGGACTGCTGGGATTGTTGCTGTCAAGGTGCCCAGGAGTGACATTGCCTCTCTTATTGATACGGCTCGACCGGATTGTATCCGTTGTATTTTTTTGCTGGATAGCCCCAACTTTCCTTTCTGGAAGAATGCATTGTTGCTTTAATGAGTCCAACTGAATTCCAAAGAATTCTTGTGACTGAACTGGAGCTAACCTGGACTTTTTCGATTGATTATCCAGCCTAATCTGGTTAATATTTCCAGAACCTTCGTGACTGCATTTTCGCAACTGTTTGTTGTTTGCTATGACGAGGAAATCGTCTAAATTGGGCACCAATAGAATGTTTTCCCTTCTTATAAAGGACGCTACTTCCCCGATAGTTTTTGTAAATATATGAGGGGCTACTGATACCCCAAAGGGTAGGCACAGATATTGGAGATGAGTTGGGATTTGAGCGATCTCTACTACAAATCTTAGATATTGCTGATGTTCCCCCCATATTGGCACATGGTAATAGGCGTCGGTGATATCTATTACTGCCATGTAGCAGCCAGGGTCGAGTAGCTTCACCGCTGACCCCAAGGTCTCCATTTTGAATTTTTCTGTTCTGATGTATTGGTTCAAGGCTTTGAGATTCAATATTGTCCTTAGTGACCCATCTGGTTTTGGCGTGAGGAACAGAGTGCTGTAAAACCCCTTCCCTACTTGATGATACGGTACTTTTATTAGTACCTCTTTTTGTATGAGGAGTTGAACCTCCTTTTCTAGCGTGGCCTGATTCTTTTTGGCCACCCGGGTCACTTTTATTTGTTGCGGTGGAAGGCTTAGAAAGCTTAGTCATAGACACTCGGTTAACAAGTCGGTTACCCACTTTGAGGCGGGCAATGCTACCCATTGATGGACAAAGAACCGGAGCCTTCCCCCCACCGCCCTGGCGTCATTGTTTAGTATCGGGTCTCGGGGTGGTCTTACTAAAGAGGAATCCTTTTTCTTTCCTTTCTCTCCAGGGTCTGCCCCGTATGGCTCTATCGTCTGGCCGCCCTCGGCCCCCCCTATTCCCTGCTCCTCGAAAGGACGAGCGAGCCTCAGTCCACCGACGTCTAGGGAAGGGGGGGTGGAAACAGTTTCTTCTTATCTGATGCCTTCTCTAACATTTCGTCCAATGCTTTTCCAGACAGGTATTGACCCTCACAGGGGACGGTGCAGAGTTTGACTTTTGACTGGAAGTCTGCTGACCAGTTTTTTAACCAAAGTGCTCTGCGACCTGAATTCGAAAGGGCGCATGCACGGGCGGCACCTCGGATGGAATCTACTGCAGCGTCAGCCAGGAATCCCGCCGCCTTCTGTAGGGAAGGTATTGCTTCCAGCAGTGTCTCCCTTGGGCATTTATTTTTTATTTGCTCACTTAATTCTTCCAAACACTTGACCATAGCACGTGCTGTACAAGTGGCGGCTACCCCTGGTTTAAACGACCAAGCCGATGCCTCCCAAGCAGATTTTAGAAATGCATCAGCTTTCTTGTCAAGGGGATTTTTCAAGGTGCCCATGTCCTCAAATGGCAATGCTATTCCCCTGGAGGTACTAGCAATGGCGGCATCTAGTCTGGGAGCTTTTTCCCATTTATCGCATACCTCTTCATCGAACGGGTATTTTCGTTTGTGCGCCTGTGGTATGGACATCTTTTTGTTGGGTTTTTTCCATTCCCTTTTAATTAGATTTAACAGGTTATCATGAAAGGGAAAAACCTTGCGTTTTTTCCCCTCAAGATTACTAAACATAGCATCTTGAATTGACTTTGGCTCTTTAGGCGTTTCAAGTCCCATTGTGGACCTTACAAGTTTTAGTAACTTTGCGATGTCTTCGGATAGAAAATAAAGACAACCCTTTTCCTTGTCCGAGGAGTCTAGGTCTGAGTCCGAGGGGCCTATTTCTCCCTGTTCTTCCTCTGACTCTATGTCGGTAGTAATTTCCGTAGGAGGAAGAGGAGGAGGAGGTGGGGGCGAGGTTGGGGTTATGTCGGAGCTAAGTGTAGTCTGCTCCTTCAGCTCGTCTTTGACTGTTGTCTTTACTTGATACCGGATCACAGATTTAATGCTCTGGAGTAGGGATGGTGACTCTTCGGCCACTGTCCTCTTGATGCACGAGCGACAGAGTCGCTTCTCATAAGTTTTGGCTAGGGCCTTTTTGCATAACGCACACTCATTTTTTTTGTTTTGATGTGGCCTTTCCCTAAGGGAGACATGACATAGGGCAGTCGTTAATACCATGTGTTGCCTTACAAAGGCACTCACCCGAGCCCTCTGGGTACCCCGGTAGCCTGCGGCTCTTCCTCCTGTGCGCACATCTCGCTTTCAGGATCCATCTGAAGAACTTGCCGACTGACTGCTGATCTGGCTCTGCTGCTCTCCGGAGCCTTATACACAGCCTCCAGGGACCGGTGGCACCTCGTGCGTTACTCCTTTTATGGAGGAGCGGTGTGTGCCTCATGCCTCCCCCGGCCCAGCCTCCCGACAGGAGCGGCTGCCGGGGAGTCCCGCGAGGAGGAGTACCGCTGCAGCGCCCACCAGGCCGGGCTGACAGGCGCGCGCTACCGCGCCCCGCTGCCTCTTCACTCCCCGCGGACCTCGGCCTCCAGGCCGGCTGTCATCAGAGGGGAATCCCTCCGGAGGTATGTGCTCTGCTCCAGGCCTCCGCCTGCAGGAAACAGGAAACCAAACTGGTGAGAGAGGTGCCGCCCCCTTCTTTTGTCTCTGCTACAGGTTTCCTGGGGGTGAATACCATCTCTCATGTCTATAAGCAAAATCCAATGATCATAGTGGGTATATAATAATAATAAATAGAAAATACTAGAATTTCACACCCACAATAAGTGCAGACAGGGAAGACCAACTGTAATATTAAGATAACAAACAGATAACAAGCACAGTCATAAGGTCACAATAAAACTGAAAAATTTATTAATGCATAAAATACATACAGACAGACAGATGCAAGTGGGGGCTAGAAGATGAAAGGGTTCTTCAAACCGCATGTGCGAGGCCCAGGGTAGGTTAGTAGGAAGGCAGAAAAATGATGATATCATGGCATAGAAATCATATATGCACAGTGGCAAGGTGAAAATAAATCACAGGTACAAGGCATCACCAAATGGTGCAAATGACCGGCACGAAAGCCATATGTGCATAATAGCACAAAGAAGCCTAACAGGAATGAAAATCAACGAGGCCTAGATATGCCCATAATATTCAGATGCATAAAGGACAAGTGGATGTATTTTGAAAAAACCAAGAGTACAAGTACCTGTGAAAAGAGTTACCGCCTTCCTGCACGTCCCACCCGCCTACAGCAGCAACTGGAAACAGCATATAAACAGCAGAGCGTCCATGACAAAGCTTCACTCTGTAAACCCTATGTTCACACAGGTTTTACAATGTCCAGCATACAGGCTCTCTTAGCCTCACTTATCTCACCAATGTCAGGGTTTCCTCATGGCTGCTTCAGCTTACTCCAGATGTTCATTCCCTCCCCTGGGAACTCTCAGACACGTGCAGCCATTCACCACAGCAACTTCACAGGCTGTTAGCCAGGAAGCTCCATCTCAGCAGGACCTTCCACACTAGACCAATCGGGTCCCAGCATTCACGTGACCTATCCTGGCCACCATATATGGTCCGTAGCCACGCCCACCGGGTCACATGGCTATGACCTCATCACAGGTCCTTCAACCACTCACACTCTTTACAACAGTGTTCTTTAAACACACCCCCTGGGTGGGTTTGTAGGTAACTAGGTCCGCCCCTCTCCCTAGTTACCTGGAGACTTCTCCCTGACACATTGAAGCAACACCTCAGCAATATCATTGCTGATCAACACACATAAGTCTCCA
This sequence comes from Dendrobates tinctorius, assembly GCF_039654945.1. Classification (NCBI taxonomy): domain Eukaryota; kingdom Metazoa; phylum Chordata; class Amphibia; order Anura; family Dendrobatidae; genus Dendrobates; species Dendrobates tinctorius. The sequence goes on along the minus strand of NW_027361690.1, from coordinate 44,299,244 downwards.
TCTCAAGGCCACCCTCCTTGCGATACATAACGGTCCTTCAGGATTCTGCCACTCATCTTGGGACATCCACACAGCACCCCTTAGCGGACACAGTGGTTACTACACCACAGCATATAGATAATAAATAGATCCTATAACACAGGAATATATAAGCATATATGTATTATACCAAATTCAAACACATGTATGTGCTAATAAAAGAATACATGAATTTTTGGCCCAAAAGGATTGCCACATATTGGACTTTAGCACGCATATATATCCATACCAGCTTAATCTGCCCTAGATTATATCGATGAGTGTCCACAACATGCTAAAAAAATCAGTAAAAGATCATAGTTACCAGATGGAGAGCATCAGACACCCTGCCTGCACCAGTCCAACGTGTATCGCTGCCTACACGGACAGCTTCCTCAGGGAAAGTGCTATAGGATCTATTTATTATCTATATGCATATATGCTAGCTGCTGTCCCTTATGAGATTGGATTCATGAGCGTCCCTCTCAGCATACTATTTACATAATTACCTACTGGGTGGTGGTTCTATTTGAGTATTATACTCTTAAAATTTTTATTGTCATATACCCTTGTGTTATGAATGCGTCACCGTAGGAGGCAAAAACAGAAATAATAGCTAAGTCCAGAAAACCAGAGAAGTTGGCAGCTATCGGATTGCAGACCCCTGAACCTATCAACAACTAGCAGTAGCCGTGGGGGGTTCCTACGGTGCCCTAGACCCCTCGATCACAGCCGGAGAACTAAAGAGCCTAAAGACAGAAAGGGAAATCTAAACTGCCCCAGAGTAGACCCCAAAGCAATAGGCAGCCCCCAACATATAATGACGGTGAGGCAAGATGAAAAAACACTCACACAGATAGAAAGATAGGCTGAGCAAATGATGGGGCCAAAGCTAACTAAATAGGACAGGATAGAAAAGCTGCTGTCTGCAATCCGCCAAAATCCTATCAAAACAAGAGCCAACAGACTAATAGGGAAAAAAGCCCTGAAGACGCTAGGCTTCAAAAAGACTATATCAGTACACAGGTATTTTCTGAAGACAGCGCAAAAAGGAATTCAGCTCACCCCAGCAGGGAATGGCAGAAATCCAGAAAAACAAGGCACAACAAAACCAAAACACAAATGCAAAAAGCAGAGCAGAAAACTTAGCTTTTGAGGAGCAGGAATCAGACTGGTCTCCTAGAATCCCTCAGGGAAATCCCCAGCAAGGCAGAAGGGCGTCGGCTGCCTTATATCCAGTCAGCAATTCCAGTCACCCAGTCATCATCATCCAACTCAGGTGCTTGGTAATCAGCCTTACTACGTTCCTTCACCAGAAGAGGGAGTTCATCAGACCTCAATGGTGAAGGGGAAAATGAACTCACAACACCCTTGCTATGCACTGTCTTTACATGTTATTGGCTGCATGTTTTTAATTACCCTTGTCTATCTGGCACTGTATTAATAAAGCCTTTTTTCATTCAATATTGGGCTGTGTGTGCATCACTGTTGTGCTTCTTTCCTTTTCTTTTTTGGTATGACCTACTAACATAACACAGCGAAATGAAACCGTCTGCTTCATGTTCAAGGAAGGCTACTGCACGTAAGTCGACAGGTAAAGCCAAGATCTGTGGGTCACTCCACACAAATGATTATTATTCTAATTCACTACCCTGATAATAACATTTACCTGGATGAGATCCAGAATTCCCAGTTCACTCTCCGAGGAATCCACACAGAACACAAAGTAAAGAGTGGCATAATGGCGATAGATCAGCTTATAGTCAGATCCACCAATTAAACTGCAAAGAAATAACAAAGGATATGTAAGTCATTGAGCAACAATAAGCTTTTAAAGGGAACCTGGCAGCTGATACAGCCAGACCCTAAGCCATGGATGTCTGACTCTGAAAACTGCGGAGTTTCTGGGAAAAACATACCTTTAAGGCCTTACAGGACCTTGTTGTCACACAGGAGACTAGTCAGAGAGTTGAGTTCCAAGTGGCTTCTTCCTGCCCAATGACAGTAACCAACAGGTTTCTTTCTATGCAGGAACTCTGAAAAAGACCTGTAACTCAAGGGGAACGGGCAGTAAGAAACCACTGGAGACCAGCTTTCACAACTAGCCTTCCGTGCCGCTGTGTTCTTGGTGGCCAAGTTGTCTGTGCATTTCAGAGTTAAACATAATTGCCTACATCATACCGTCAGTATCTCACACATCAGGCCGTGGTTCAGGCAGCACGTATCAGCTGTCAGTTCCCATATTCTTGGCTCCACTAGTAGGGCTTATTCAATAATCACCATTTTGTTTTGCATTTTTAACCTCACGTTTTTTTCCGTTCATCTTCCATCTTGCTCCCTAGCAGTGATCGGTCCTTTATGTGGATTATGAGAGCCGGCCCTCAGTGAGATCTACTTGCAATTTATTAGTGATTCTTAATGTAGTGTGAACAGACATGTAGCAAGGATCCAGGCGAGATTCAAAAGAGTTGAATCATTTTGGTGAGAGGAGCCAGATGAACCATATCACCAATAAGAACTCATCACCAATCCTAACTTATCCCCTACGTACTTACAGGAAACCCATATTACACTAGTACGGCATCACACGACCAGCTGGCACCACCACCATCTCTACCTGCTGGGTGTGCTGTCAGATATCAGCATAAGTAAGGGGGCTGAGCAGTCATCTCCTACTTTAGAGCTGTGCAGTCATCATTAATATCTTTGCTATCAGTTTCTGTCCCACTCCTCTCATGGAGGGTCACCATAAAGTCTCATGACTAACTGAAGCGCAATGGGAACATAAATAAGGGAGTACAAACTGAAAAGATATATAGAAAACATGTATATTTGGCATATATGGGTCTAGTGACTAAATTGATTTAGGGGAATAAAAAACTGACAAACCTGACTGCTGCTTTAAAGGGAATCTATCACCCATATTTAGTGATATCATGTAAAGATATCACCCAATTGTGCTTCCCATAAGGATTCTATTAGGATTTTTTATTCCCCCCGACCCCGCACCCTTGAGGCATAAATACCTTTTTTTTATCTTTTTGGGGATGTATGCAAATCACCGCAGTCCGATGGGCGTGGCTTAGTAATCTTCTCCCCCCCACCCCTCCTTGGCTTGCTGCACGCAATCTTCATCTGTGAATATCACACATAACTTTGTTTTCCGCACTTGAGCATTGAAATGGCCTCCGGCGCCTGCGCAGTATGCTTTGCCCAACTGTGGGCGAAGCATACAGTCATATGTTAAAGTTTGGGCACCCCTATTAATGTTAACCTTTTTTCTTTATAACAATTTTGTTTTTTGCAACAGCTATTTCAGTTTCATATATCTAATAACTGATGGACTCAGTTATATTTTTGGATTCAAATGAGGTTTATTGTACTAACAGAAAATGTGCAATCTGCATTTTAACAAAATTTGACCGGTGCAAAAGTATGGGCACCTCAACATAAAAGTGACATTAATATTTTGTAGATCCTCCTTTTGCAAAAATAACAGCCTCTAGTCGCTTCCTGTAGCTATTAATGAGTTCCTGGATCCTGGATGAAGGTATTTGTGACCATTCCTGTTTACAAAACAATTCCAGTTCAGTTAAGTTTGCTGGTCGCCGAGCATGGACAGCCCGCTTCAAATCATCCCACAGATGTTCAATGATATTCAGGTCTGGGGACTGGGATGGCCATTCCAGAACATTGTAATTGTTCCTCTGCATGAATGCCTGAGTAGATTTGGAGCAGTGTTTTGGATCATTGTCTTGCTGAAATATCCATCCCCTGCGTAACTTCAACTTCGTCACCGATTCTTGCACATTATTGTCAAGAATCTGCTGATACTGAGTTGAATCCATGCGACCCTCAACTTTAACAAGATTCCCGGTGCCGGCATTGGCCTCACAGCCCCAAAGCATGATGGAACCTCCACCAAATTTTACTGTGTGTAGCAAGTGTTTTTCTTGGAATGCTGTGTTTTTAGCCTCCATGCATAACGCCTTTTTGTATGACCAAACAACTCAATCTTTGTTTCATCAGTCCACAGGACCTTCTTCCAAAATGTAACTGGCTTGTCCAAATGTGCTTTTGCATACCTCAGGCGACTCTGTGGCGTGCTTGCAGAAACTGCTTCTTTCGCATCACTCTCCCATACAGCTTCTCCTTGTGCAAAGTGCGCTGTATTGTTGACCGATGCACAGTGACACCATCTGCAGCAAGATGATGCTGCAGGTCTTTGGAGGTGGTCTGTGGATTGTCCTTGACTGTTCTCACCATTCTTCTTCTCTGCCTTTCTGATATTTTTCTTGGCCTGCCACTTCTGGGCTTAACAAGAACTGTACCTGTGTTCTTCCATTTCCTTACTATGTTTCTCACAGTGGAAACTGACAGGTTAAATCTGTGAGACAACTTTTTGTATCCTTCCCCTGAAAAGCTATGTTGAATAATCTTTGTTTTCAGATCATTTGAGAGTTGTTTTGAGGAGCCCATGATGCCACTCTTCATAGGAGAATCAAATAGGAGAACTACTTGCAAGTGGCCACCTTAAATACCTTTTCTCCTGATTTGATACACCTGGCTATGAAGTTCAAAGCTCAATGAGGTTACAAAACCAATTTAGTGCTTCAGGAGGTCAGTAAAAAGTAGTTAGGAGTGTTCAAATCAAGAAAATGATAAGGGTGCCCATACTTTTGCACCGGTCAAATTTTGTTTAAATGCAGATTGCACATTTTCTGTTAGCACAATAAACCTCATTTGAATCCAGAAATATAACTGAGTCCATCAGTTATTAGATATATGAAACTGAAATAGCTGTTGCAAAAACCAAAATTGTTATAAAGAAAAAAGGTTAACATTAATAGGGGTGCCCAAACTTTAACATATGACTGTATAATCGCTACTGCGCATGCGCCGGTGTTTTTCAGCACGGTCTATGCCCCGGAAGTCTTCACATGCAGGACACACTTCCGGGGCATAGACCGCGCTGGAAAATACCGGCGCATTCGCAGTACCGAATATATGCTTCGCCCACAGTTGGGCAAAGCATACTGCGCAGGCGCCGGAGGCTTTACAATGCGCAAACGCGGAAACCAATGTTATCTGTGCTATTCACAGATGAAGATTACGTGCAGCAAGCCGAGGGGGGGGAGAGAAGGCGACTAAACCACGCCGATTGGACCGGACAGCGGCGATTTCCATACATCCCCAACAAGATAAAAAAGGTATTTATGCCTCAAAGGTGCGGGGTGGGGGGGGGGGGGGGGGGAGTCAAAAGTCCTAATAGAATCCTTATGGGATGCACAATTGGGTGATATCTCTACATGATATCACTAAATATGGGTGACAGATTCCCTTTAAGGTCAACGTTCACTACAAGAACAAGTCTTTCTATACTTGATTTTTTCAGTAATGTCTATGGCCATCACCCTCACAGGACGTGATATAGCGATGGTCATATGGAGCAGCACACAAGTTCTCACGCTTGTACCTTCCTCCCTCCAGGAAGTTGCAGACATTGTCGTCCCTCTTGGACACCAGGTGGAAGGTCTCCCTCACTATCTGCTGCTGCATCTCTTCAGTCTAAAAGCGAGAATACAAGGTAATGAGCTTATGACAGAACGGAGCGGTACCGCGCGGGGGGGGGGGCTTTGGTCAGAGCAAAGCAGTACAACACTGTGGGGGGACAGGGCAGAGCGGTACAACACTGGGGGGGTCAGGGCAGAGCGGTATAGCCCGGGGGGGAGAGGGGGGTCAGAGCAGAGCAGCACAGCTCTGGGGGGGGTCAGGGCAGAGCGGCACAACACTGAGGGGATCAGGGCAGAGCGGCACAACACTGAGGGGATCAGGGCAGAGCGGCACAACACTGAGGGGATCAGGGCAGAGCGGCACAACACTGAGGGGATCAGGGCAGAGCGGCACAACACTGAGGGGATCAGGGCAGAGCGGCACAACACTGAGGGGATCAGGGCAGAGCGGCACAACACTGAGGGGGACAGGGCAGAGCGGCACAACACTGGGGGTTGTCAGGCCAGAGCGGCACAACACTGAGGGGATCAGGGCAGAGCGGCACAACACTGAGGGGATCAGGGCAGAGCGGCACAACACTGAGGGGATCAGGGCAGAGCGGCACAACACTGAGGGGATCAGGGCAGAGCGGCACAACACTGAGGGGATCAGGGCAGAGCGGCACAACACTGAGGGGATCAGGGCAGAGCGGCACAACACTGAGGGGATCAGGGCAGAGCGGCACAACACTGAGGGGATCAGGGCAGAGCGGCACAACACTGAGGGGATCAGGGCAGAGCGGCACAACACTGAGGGGATCAGGGCAGAGCGGCACAACACTGAGGGGATCAGGGCAGAGCGGCACAACACTGAGGGGATCAGGGCAGAGCGGCACCACACTGAGGGGATCAGGGCGGAGCAGCACAACACTGAAGGGGTCAGTGCAGAGCGGCACAACACTGAGGGGGTCAGGGCAGAGCGGCACAACACTGGCGGGGTCAGGGCGGTGCGGCACAACACTGGCGGGGTCAGGGCGGAGCGGCACAACACTGGCGGGGTCAGGGCGGAGCGGCACAACACTGGCGGGGTCAGGGCGGAGCGGCACAACACTGGGGGTTGTCAGGCCAGAGTGGCACAACACTCAGGGTATCAGGCCAGAGCGGCACAACACTAAGGGGATCAGGGCGGAGCGGCACAACACTGGCGGGGTCAGGGCGGAGCGGCACAACACTAGGGGTTGTCAGGCCAGAGCGGCACAACACTAAGGGGATCAGGCCAGAGCGGCACAACACTGAGGGGATCAGGGCAGAGCGGCACAACACTGAGGGGATCAGGGCAGAGCGGCACAACACTGAGGGGATCAGGGCAGAGCGGCACAACACTGAGGGGATCAGGGCAGAGCGGCACAACACTGAGGGGATCAGGGCAGAGCGGCACAACACTGAGGGGATCAGGGCAGAGCGGCACAACACTGAGGGGATCAGGGCAGAGCGGCACAACACTGAGGGGATCAGGGCAGAGCGGCACAACACTGAGGGGATCAGGGCAGAGCGGCACAACACTGGGGGGATCAGGGCAGAGCGGCACAACACTGGGGGGATCAGGGCAGAGCGGCACAACACTGGGGGGATCAGGGCAGAGCGGCACAACACTGGGGGGATCAGGGCAGAGCGGCACAACACTGAGGGGATCAGGGCAGAGCGGCACAACACTGAGGGGATCAGGGCAGAGCGGCACAACACTGAGGGGGACAGGGCAGAGCGGCACAACACTGAGGGGGATCAGGGCAGAGCGGCACAACACTGAGGGGATCAGGGCAGAGCGGCACAACACTGAGGGGATCAGGGCAGAGCGGCACAACACTGAGGGGATCAGGGCAGAGCGGCACAACACTGAGGGGATCAGGGCAGAGCGGCACAACACTGAGGGGGACAGGGCAGAGCGGCACAACACTGAGGGGGATCAGGGCAGAGCGGCACAACACTGGTGGGGTCAGGACAGAGCGGCACAACACTGAGGGGATCAGGGCAGAGCGGCACAACACTGGGGGGATCAGGGCAGAGCGGCACAACACTGGGGGGATCAGGGCAGAGCGGCACAACACTGGGGGGTCAGGTAAGAGCGGCACAACACTGAGGGGATCAGGGCAGAGCGGCACAACACTGGGGGGATCAGGGCAGAGCGGCACAACACTGAGGGGATCAGGGCAGAGCGGCACAACACTGAGGGGATCAGGGCAGAGCGGCACAACACTGAGGGGGACAGGGCAGAGCGGCACAACACTGAGGGGGATCAGGGCAGAGCGGCACAACACTGGGGGGATCAGGGCAGAGCGGCACAACACTGGGGGGATCAGGGCAGAGCGGCACAACACTGGGGGGTCAGGTAAGAGCGGCACAACACTGGGGGGATCAGGGCAGAGCGGCACAACACTGGGGGGATCAGGGCAGAGCGGCACAACACTGAGGGGATCAGGGCAGAGCGGCACAACACTGAGGGGATCAGGGCAGAGCGGCACAACACTGAGGGGGACAGGGCAGAGCGGCACAACACTGAGGGGGATCAGGGCAGAGCGGCACAACACTGAGGGGATCAGGGCAGAGCGGCACAACACTGAGGGGATCAGGGCAGAGCGGCACAACACTGAGGGGATCAGGGCAGAGCGGCACAACACTGAGGGGGACAGGGCAGAGCGGCACAACACTGAGGGGGATCAGGGCAGAGCGGCACAACACTGGTGGGGTCAGGACAGAGCGGCACAACACTGAGGGGATCAGGGCAGAGCGGCACAACACTGGGGGGATCAGGGCAGAGCGGCACAACACTGGGGGGATCAGGGCAGAGCGGCACAACACTGGGGGGTCAGGTAAGAGCGGCACAACACCGGCGGGGTCAGGGCGGAGCGGCACAACACTGAGGGGATCAGGGCAGGGTGGCACAACACTGGGGGGGTCAGGGAAGAGTGGCACAACACTGAGGGGATCAGGGCAGAGCGGCACAACACCGGCGGGGTCAGGGCGGAGCGGCAAAACACTGAGGGGATCAGGGCAGAGTGGCACAACACTGGCGGGGTCAGGGCAGAGCGGCACCACACTGAGGGGATCAGGGCGGAGCAGCACAACACTGAAGGGGTCAGTGCAGAGCGGCACAACACTGAGGGGGTCAGGGCAGAGCGGCACAACACTGGCGGGGTCAGGGCGGTGCGGCACAACACTGGCGGGGTCAGGGCGGAGCGGCACAACACTGGCGGGGTCAGGGCGGAGCGGCACAACACTGGGGGTTGTCAGGCCAGAGTGGCACAACACTCAGGGTATCAGGCCAGAGCGGCACAACACTAAGGGGATCAGGGCGGAGCGGCACAACACTGGCGGGGTCAGGGCGGAGCGGCACAACACTAGGGGTTGTCAGGCCAGAGCGGCACAACACTAAGGGGATCAGGCCAGAGCGGCACAACACTGAGGGGATCAGGGCAGAGCGGCACAACACTGAGGGGATCAGGGCAGAGCGGCACAACACTGAGGGGATCAGGGCAGAGCGGCACAACACTGAGGGGATCAGGGCAGAGCGGCACAACACTGAGGGGATCAGGGCAGAGCGGCACAACACTGAGGGGATCAGGGCAGAGCGGCACAACACTGAGGGGATCAGGGCAGAGCGGCACAACACTGAGGGGATCAGGGCAGAGCGGCACAACACTGAGGGGATCAGGGCAGAGCGGCACAACACTGGGGGGATCAGGGCAGAGCGGCACAACACTGGGGGGATCAGGGCAGAGCGGCACAACACTGGGGGGATCAGGGCAGAGCGGCACAACACTGGGGGGATCAGGGCAGAGCGGCACAACACTGGGGGGATCAGGGCAGAGCGGCACAACACTGGGGGGATCAGGGCAGAGCGGCACAACACTGGGGGGATCAGGGCAGAGCGGCACAACACTGGGGGGATCAGGGCAGAGCGGCACAACACTGAGGGGGGAGTCAGGGCACTATCTGGGGGTCCGGCCATTTCCGGGTGGACAGTGCAGTACACATGGTCACTCACAAAGTGCTGGTAGAAGCGCATGAATCGCGGCTTCCCATGATTATTAAACACCAGAATGGCTTTTATCATCCTGACACAGCGACTCTGACACCAAAATTCCTGCCCCCAGCGGGAACCCCCTTCCGGTCCCGGTGTCACCGTGGAAGCCTTCCCCCGGCGGAGTTGCTTCCGGTCCGTGTTGGTGCCCGGGATTAGCGGTCCGTGCTGCTCTTTGCGGGTTTCCCCGCCGGTGCCGTGGCTGCTGTTCCCCACATTCTCCTCATTACACAGACCTTGTATTAACCCTGCCGGTGCCGAGCGTCGTCTCTTCTCGCCGGACTCGTGCCTTCCGTGCCTCCCCCTGGCCCTCGCTGTGTGAGAAATGGCTGTGCTGGACAAGTTGTAGTTTTTCACACCATTACGTTTACAGCACAATGCACTGCGAAGTGGGGAAAATGTATTTGGTAGTGAAATTATGGGGAAAAACTTGGCATTCCGGCCTTGTTTTCCAGGATTCTTCCAGTCAGGTGATTACTGCGAAGCCTTATGTGAGTGGTCAGACATTTAGAATTGAGAGTCCTCAGTGGTTGATACTTTTTAAGGGCTAACTGAAAAGATGGTAACAAATGGTAAGCTATAAAGATATATATATCTTTCCTGTATAGAAGTGGTCAGACAATTTTGGTTTTGTGTCCCAATTTCCGGAGACCCGTAACTTTCTCATTTTCCTGAGCCGAGCTGTGGGGCTTTTGAACATTTTTGTTGGTACAGAAAAGCTTTGCTCACACTTTATTCCATGGTGTGGGGGGATACAGAATAACTTTAATATTGTTAAACCATTGTTTGTCTCCATTTTTAGTTCCCGTAGGAGTCTTGAACCTGCGATCATTTGATTGCTTGTACTATGTATTCAGTACATACAGGTGTCGTGGGAGTACAAAGATGGCTGCCATGGTAAGCCACGGGCACTCCTCTGATGGATGCCTAAAAGGGCTCGCACAGAGATGGGAACCAGAGGTTGAAAATGACATCTAAATGGTTAAACAGCAGCAATCGGCACTGGCTCAGGTAGCTGCTGTCTAACACAGGCTTCACCTGCCCTGTATGGAGTGGGTTCAGCTGCTGAGCTCAATCCATGCGGCCTACCCCCCGATATAGGCTTTTCTCTTGTTCCTTCTGGAAGGCTTCCTGGCCTCCTATCAAAGTCTCCTTACACACTTCGCACCAATGTGCAGTCAGACAGCTGTATAACATGGAGGACGATCACACCACAATGCTCGGACTGGCCAGCAGCTCTCCTGACCCGAGCATGACCGCATGTATTTCTATGCAGTTGTCACGCTTGGGTCAGGAGAGCTGGCAGTCTGTCCAGGCACTGCGTTGCAATCGTCATCCATGTTATATGGCCGTCTGACTGCACTCCAATCTGAGGCCTCATGACTGTAGCTCCCTTGCACTGGCAGCTGTGGTGATGTCACATCACAAAAATTACCAACATGCACAGTAGTAATGTGACATCATTGCGTTGCGGTGACATCATCTCTAGAAGAGTAAGGGTACGAGCACACGCTGCGGAATGCTCTGCGGATTTGGCCGCGCGGATTTTGTAAAATCCACAGGTAAATCTGCAGGTCAAAAGACCTGCGGTTTTACCTGCGGATTGCTCTGCGGTTTTACCTGCGGTTTTTCATCTCCACAATGGCGATGGCAAACCGCAGCGGAATCCGCAGAAAGAATTGACATGTCAATTCTTTCTGCGGTTTTGAAACCACAGCAAATCCGCGCGGAAAATTCTGCAGCGGTTTTTTTTTTCCATAGGTTAGAATGCTACTGTACACCGCAGCAAAAACTGCTGCGGATCCACGGCGGCCGGATCCGCAGCAGAATCCGCAGCGTGTGCAAACACCCTTAGGTAAGGTATCCTAAAGTTTGGAAGTGTGCAAGAGTGAGAACCTCCTTTCAAGGAGAGAAAACGCAATTTTCTGAAACATATCTCAAATCTACATAGAAGGTAAAACTTAGGCCTCATTCATACATCTGTGTTTACACACGTACTCGAAAAAATGGTATCAGCTTATGTTCCTTTTTTACCACCAGTGTTTTTTGCAGATAGATAAACAAATGACAAAGCGTCATTTATCCTTTGCATTGTTAAATATGGACTGTAAACTGATCTGTGTGCCGTACGTGTTTTTCATGGACCCATAGACTTGTCTTGGCCCTTTTCATTCCTGATACTAGATAAATTTCTCTGTGAGCTCAGCCAGTGCCCAGAGAGTTACTGTAGTAATGTGCAATATAACTGGATGACTTTTCAGACACGGACAGATGCCGCCATCTACTGGGCGATATTTACACTGAACAGAAAGGCTTACATTACAGGGTCTCTTCACACTGATTACAGAAGTGTACTTTGGCAAGATTTCCCAACATTTACCTCCGACATCAGACACCTTGGACGGCAGATTGTTTCATTCTACACAGAAGGATCCGACTTTTGAACTGACCGCTGCATGTGCACTCAGCCTTTTAGCACAGACCAGTGATGTTCAGATGAATGACTTTTTTCTCTGCCCGACTGTGAGAAACAAACTGCAGCACGTGCTACTTTCTTCCTAGTCTCGGATGAGACTCACCCATTCAAATCTGTGTGCGTAACAAAAAAAAACCACGAAACATCTGGGTGACGTCTTATTTTTAAGGATACATTTCTAAAATAAACCTAGAAAACTTTATTTGATCACATACATTTTTTTTTTAGTGTAGATGTAAACTGATCGTACACAGATGTAAAAACAGGACACAAGGATGACACTCAGATGAAAATGACCAAAAAATCATCAGTTTTCTGGATGAAACGTGGACGATTTCTCTTACTCGTCTGCAGCCGGCCTTAGGTTAAATTCCCACGATTAATCTTTAACACTGTGTATTTTCACTGCTAAAAAATGCAGCGTTTTATAGTTCCAGCAAATTGGATGGAATTTATTATAGAAAACTTATGCCCATTGTGGTTTTTTCTTTTTTTTTTACGCTGTGTAAATTGACCTGTGGTTGTTTTAAATTCCGCACATTTCCCAGAAGATACAAAAAAATGCAGGGTCAAAAACATGATAAAACCGCTTGAAAAAAACAAACAAAACACAAATTAACCTAATTTAGAAAATCTGCAACATCAAATACTCACCAGATCCTGTACATGGGAATACAACCTTAAAAAAAAGGACCTAGATTCTGGAATTGAGCCGCACTTTTGAGTCCTCTGTAAAGTAGTTCAGTGAAGTCAGGTAAGGCCATGTTCACACGGCCGTACTTTGGTCAGTATTTGTAAATCAAAACTAACCTCCTGGACACTCTACCTGAGTCAGTGCTGCATTCCCCATTTGTTTCCTTGGATCAGCATCCGGTGGGGATGTCATGTGAGTGCTGCAGCCAATCAGTGGTCATAGACTGGCTGCAGCGCTCACGGTATGCCCCAGAACAAACTTGGTCCCAGCTAACCTGTGGGGGACATAGAGCTGGCTGGGGTGGAAAACCATCCCTGATCCTTTTAATAAGGAGTTGCCTACAAGTAAAAAACACGTGCTCCAGCATGCCCATAAAATCTTAGGCTATGTGCACACGTAGCGATTTTTAAGCGTTTTTGCCGCGATTTTCGGCTCAAAAACGTTTAAAAATCTTGTACAGAACGCACCCCATGCATTCCTATGGTATTCCGCACATGCTGTGCTAATGCTGCGCTTTTTTCCGCGGCGGAATCACATCGCGGAAAAAAATCGCAGCATGCTCATTCTTTTGTGCGGAATCGCAAAGAATTGCCGCGATTCCGCACCCATAGGAATGCATGAGAATCGCTTACTTCCCGCATGTGGCTATGCCCACCATGCGGGAAGTTAAGCGTCTCATGTGCGGTTGGTACCCACGGTGTGGAGGAGAGGAGACTGTCCTCCAGGCCCTGGGTACCATACCCCTGTAAAAAAAAAAATCGGGGTATATTTACCTTCCGATGTCCCGCGCTGCATTCCCGGCCTAGCGTTCCCAGTAATGCCTTGCGGCAAGGTCCTGTGATGACGTAGTCTCGCGTGACTCTAGCGGTCTCACGAGATCGCTATAGCAATGCGAGACTACGTCATCACAGGTCTTGCAAGGCATTACTGGGAACGCTGAGGCCCGGGAATGCAGCGCGGGACGCCGGAAGGTAAATATACCCCGATTTTTTTTTTATTTTTTTTTTTTTTTTTTAGCATTTTAACATCCTATCTTTTACTATTGATGCCGCATAGGCGGCCTCAATAGTAAAAACCTGGTCACACTTGTCAAACACTATGTTTGATGAGTGTGACCAACCTGTCAATCACTTTCCAAGCCATGCTTGGAAAGTGCTTGAATATCGCACGCGAAAATCGCGGCAAAATCGCGATCATAATCGCGGTGAAATCGCGCGGAAAAAAACGCGCGATTTCTGGGAAGGAGTCCGGTTTTTAGTGAGCGTTTTAAAACGTGTGCACATAGCCTTACTCCTTTACAGTCCTCATGTAACACATGAAAAAGCATGACATAAAAATGATACAAACGTCAATTTTAAACGTCACTCAATCGTCCATTTTTTCATTTTTTGTGCTCGATTTGTATTTTTCACCGAAAAAACACGTACCCATTATGGTCTATGGTGCCGTTCATGTTTTAATTTGCAGACCCAGTGTCCATAAAAAATCACAGGCACATGTCTGATTTTGAGAGAAAAAAATAAAAGCATACCCATCCGTTTTTCACATGTCATTCACTCATTCAAGCCAACGGGAGCGCGAAAGAAAAAGGAATCCCACACGGATTATATTGTATGTTTTTTTACAGATGCATTGCAGTTATACACATAGGAAACTGTATATACTGCAGTCTTGTACATTTTCTATTTATGTACAGAAATGTATGTCAAGCGGATTTCAAGCAGATGAAGCATGGATGGCATATGGATGAAAAATATATAATTATTCATACGGCGTTACTAAAACTCCAGCCAGTCACATCCACAATCTGGTATGGCGGACAAATCCTGGAGCTGCATTGTTAGTGACAAGTCTGGTTCGGGAATTGGTCCATGTGAAAAGTGACTGGTATGTGCAGACACACCGGTTACCATTGGATCAGTGTTCGGCCCATTGAGATCACCCTTGAGAATCAGAGCATGTCCCATTGTCATCCGTTTTGGGGATTAGACTCCACCGTTAAAGTCTATAGTGATTCATCAAACATGGAGGAAAAACAGGAGATAAACTTTGTACTTCAGTGTTCTCTGCATGTTTCATTCATTATTATCTGAGCCATTGAGAAGTCAACAGTCAAATAAAATATTCGACAGGCTGCCTTCTCAAGGTTATAAAAACAACCGAGAAGAAAGTAAATGGAAAATACAGGCAACAAGGCTAAGTGCACACGTACTTTTTTGCCCTGCGGATTTTTCCGCACAGAATTGAAGAAATCCGCAGGTCAAATGACCTGCATTTTTTCCTGTGGATTTCTTCCTTTTTTCTTGCGGTTTTCTTGCGGTTTTTCCCTGCGGATTTGGAGAATGGAGCAGGTGGAAAACCGCACAAAAGAAGTGACATGCTGCATATTTTGAAGCGGAAAAATCCGCAGCGTCTGCACAGCGGGTTTTTTTTTCTATTGATTAACATGCTACTGTACATCACAATGCGGATATGCAGGGTTTCTGCGCGGTAAAATCCGCTGCGGATCCGCTGGAAATCTGCATCGTGTGCACATGGCCTTAGGATAACACAAGAAAGAAAAACGCACACAGATACAGAGATAGACATGAATGTGTGATTGCAGCCTCAGGCCACGCGCATACGTTCAGTATTTGGTCAGTATTTTACCTCCGTATCTGTAAGCCAAAACCAAGAGTGGGTGATAAATACAGAAGTGGTGACGTGTTTATTATGCTTTCCCTCTGATTGTTCCACTCCTGGTTTTGGCTTACAAATACTGATAGTGTGCACATGGCCTTACCTTTGAGTGTGACAGCTTCATATATGTCTATGAGGCTGTGACGCTCGGGTCGGGAGAGCCATGGCCAGTCCGTGCTTTACGGTTTATCCTTAGACTGATTTGCACAAACGTCTAAATAAGCCCTAAGTATTCCTTCACACAATTAGAATGGGTTGTCCACTACTGGACTGCCCCTGCTTATTCAACTTAGGGCCCCAAAGAGAATAAAACATGGATTTTTGTGATAAACTCACCGTAAAATCCTTTTTTCCTAGACGCTCATTGGGGGACACAGGTACTGTGGGTGTATGCTACTGCCGCCTGGAGGCTGACACTAAGTGAAAAAAAGGTTAGCTCCTCCTCCGCCGTATACACCCTCGCCCCGATTGCGGGCGGAAATCAGTTTCATACAAAAGCAGTAGGAGAACAACAAAATCAGCCTTAATGCAGGTAACAACATGTCCAGAAAAAAACACCCTAATATCAAACGAAAATGCATATTAATTAAACAAACAAGAGCCAACTGGCTAACAGGGTGGGTGCTGTGTCCCCCAATTAGCATCTTGGAGAAAAGGATTTTACGGTGAGTTTATCACAAAAATCCATGTTTCTCCTTCGCCTCATTGGGGGACACAGGTACTGTGGGACATCCTAAAGCAGTCCCTGGGTGGGAAGTTGACTCACCGATCCAAGCTACATGCACCTCCTGTCTAAAAGGTGTGTTACCACTGCTTGGAGAATCCTTCTACCCAGGCTTGCATCCGCTGAAGCCTGAGTTTGGATATTGTAATGTTTGGCAAATGTGTGCAGGCTGAACCAGGTCGCTGCTTTGCAAACCTGTTCCTCCGAAGCCTGGTGCCAAAGTGCCCAAGAGGCGCCCATTGCCCGAGTAGAGTGTGCTCTGATCCCTGCTGGAACCGGCGCATCTCTGATGCAGTAGGACTCCTGAATAGTCAAACGAATCCATCTGGCTATGGTCGATTTTGAGGCAGCGAGTCCCTTCCTGCGCCCCTCGGGGGGCACGAACAGCGTGTCTGACGAAAGGGTGCCATCCGTGACACGTACCTCCGAAGGGCTCTTACCAGGTCTAACGTGTGAAGAGCCCTTTCCAGACGGTGTACCGATGTTGGACAAAAAGAGGGCAAGACGATATGCTCATTAATGTGAAACGAGGAAACGACCTTAGGCAGAAAGGGAGGAGCTGGTCCGAGAACCATTTTATCCTTATGGAAAGTGAGAAACAGGGCTTGGCAGGATAGGGCCGCCAGCTCAGAAACCAGCCTGATAGAAGTTATGGCTACCAGGAATATCACCTTCCAGGACAGGTACAACAAAGACACATCCTGTAACGGTTCGAATGGGGCTTCCTGCAAAATGCTTATGCCAAGTTAAGGTCCCAGGCATCCAGGGACACCCTATAGGGAGGTACCAAATGGGAGACTCCCTGGATGAAAGTCTTCACCTGCAAATTAGTAGCAATTCTGCGCTGGAACAGGATGGAAAAAGCCGATATCTGTCTCCTGAGGGAGCTTGGAGCTAACCCTGAGTCTAGGCCAGACTGGAGAAAGGCCAAGATGTTGGGGATAGAGAATCTCAGTGGAGCACAACCGTGGTCCTGGCACCAAGGAAAGAAAACCTTCCAGGTGTGATGGTAAATATGTGCTGAGGCTGGCTTCCGGGCGCTAACCATTGTAGCAACCACCTCACGCCCAAACCCCGCCTGGGTTAGAATCCAAGATTTAACGGCCATGCCGTCAAACACAGGGCCCCTGAGCTCGGGTGGAAGATTGGACCCTGGGACAGTAGATCTGGGCGCGCTCTGGCTGTCGCCAAGGGACGTCGGCGAGCAGCTGCACCAGATCTGCGTACCACGCTCGGCGGGGCCAGTCTGAGGCCGGCAGAATCGCTGGAACCCCTTCTATTTTCATCTTCTCGATGACCCTTGGGAGTAGTGGCAACAGGGGAAATAGATATGGGAGGCGAAACTGGTTCCATGGCAGAACCAACGCATCCACAGAGATTGCCTGCGGGTCCCTGGACCGAGCAACAAACGTGGGCACCTTGGCGTTCACCCTGGAGTCCATCAGATCAACATCCGGTGTCCCCCACCATTGGCAAATCTGTTGGAAAATCTCGGGGTGTAGTGACCACTCCCCGGACGCAAGACCCTGCCAGCTGAGGAAGTCTGCCGCCCAGTTCTACACGCCCGGGATGTGGACTGCCAATATCACCGAGTGGTTCCTCTTGGCCCAATGAAGAACATGCCCTACCTCGCACATGGTTTCTCTGCTGTGGGTGCCCCTTGATGATTTATGTAAGCCACCGCCGTGCCGTTGTCCAATTTAATCCGGACGGGGCAGCCTGCTAGAAGGTGATGAAAATGTTGCAGAGCCAGCCGGATTGCTCGTATCTCCAACAAGTTGATCGGGAGGCGTGCCTCCTGCGGGGACCACCATCCTTGGGTCGTGTGGTGGCGAAAAACCGCTCCCCAGCCGGAGGCGCGCGACAGAGGGAGCTCTCTTTGGCTGCTGCTGCTGCCTCGACCTCGGATGAACAGGCTAAGGGCTCCAGCACTGTGGATGTTTGCCGCAGGAGCCCTCCCCGGCCATCCTCTCTGTGACAATTCTTCAGCTTCCCAGCTCAGGTAGATGGGAGGGGGGGCCACATATAGGACGGTGCAGGCACCCTAGCTCCGTCTTTCCCTCCATGGATAAGGAGAGGGACCGTCCGCCGCCTTGCAGCACCGCAGTCTAGCATTGGTGGAGCAGTGGGGGCCGCACGGACTATGCTTGTGCCTCTGTACAGCCTAGGGTTTCAATACCTTAGGGTGGTCAGGGCTAAGTCCGGCATCATGTCCCACGTCGCGGGAGAGGATACATGGAGGCGACACTCACATGTGCTCGCCCGTTGTTGGTTTGGGGAGATCGGCCCCTTTCAATAGGGTCCGTCGCCCCTGTCTCATCTTCATGGGGAAAAAAAAGTCTGGAGAAAAACCAGACGTGTGCCTCCAACGGACACTAAGCAAAAAACTGATTTCCACCCGCAATCGGGGCGAGGGTGTATACGGCGGAGGAGCTAACCTCTTTTTTTTCCACTTAGTGTCAGCCTCCAGGCGGCAGTAGCATACACTCACGTACCTGTGTCCCCCAATGAGGCGAAGGAGAAAACACTCTACATTCACCTGTTCCAGCAGTACCGTTCACATGACCAATGCAGCCAATCAGCGACCAATTTGGGAGACAAGTATACATGATTTTTATGTTGTTTGGTGTCTGGAATTGATATAAGTCCAGTACTGGACCACCCCTGTAGGGTAGAGGTCTGTTCACACTAGTGTGTCCTTCCAGCAACATTTGGTCTTAGAAAAAAAAATAATTGCTTTACACTTTCAATGTTTGCCAAAATTTGTAAGTATACAAAAGGAAGCTGTAATTAGATGTGTAAATTATATATACTGTATGTGCATGTATAAACAGTTGTGTCAAAAAGTGTTGCCCCTTCCTGACTTCCTATTCTTTTGCATGTTTGTCACACTTAAATGTTTCAGATGCAGTTTTTAAATGAAGGTCGTTATTATTGGTCACTGTCACTTCACATTAAAACAAAAATGTAAGAAAAATAGAGGAATTGATGTTTTTCACTATTTTGTCCCACTTGGAATTGGCTGCGTTCACACTTTGCGGGTTTTTTGCGTTTTCACGGTGGTTTTTAACGCGCAATTTTGCTGCGAAAACGCAAAAAACAGCATCCCATGCAATCCTATGGCATTCCGCATGCTGTGCTAATGCTGCGGATTTTCCCGCGGCGGAATCGCATCACGGAAAAATATGCAGCATGCTCATTATTTTGCGGAATCGCGGCGATTCCGCCCACATAGGAATGCATTGTTCTTATTTTCCGCATGTGGCTGTGCCCACCATGCGAAAAGTAAGCAGAACATTTGCGGATGGTACCCACGGGCTGGAGGAGAGGAGATTCTCCTCCATGTTGTGTGTACCATATCCCAGTAAAAAATAGAATTAAAATTAAAAAAAAAATCGCAAGGATCGGGAACGCTGCGCGGGACGTCGGAAGGTGAGAAAAAAAAAAAACACGATTTTTAATTTTTTTTTTTATTATTTTTAACATTAGATCTTTTACTACTGATGCTGCATAGGCAGCCTCAATAGTAAAAAGTTGGTCACACTAGTCAAACACTATGTTTGACGAGTGTGACCAACCTGTCAATCAGTTCTCCAAGCGATGCTACAGATCGCTTAGAAACCGCTAGCATTCTTCAAGCTAATTACGCTTGCAAATCGCTAGTTTTTCCGCGACACCTCCGCCGAACAGTTGTTCCCGGTGTTAATAATAATAATAATAATAATAATAAATTTTATTTTTATAGCGCCGACATATTCCGCAGCACTTTACATTTCAGAGGGGATTTGTACAGACAATAGACATTACAGCATAACAATAATCACATACAGTAGATTATAACAAATACCAAGAGGAGTGAGGGCCCTGCTCGCAAGCTTACAGTCTATGAGGAAAGAGGTAGACACGAAAGGTGGGTGGTAACAGTTGCCCTGATTGTATGGACCAGCCATAATGTTAAGTGTGTAACAGTACAGACACAGAGGGCTAATGGATGCATAAAGCATGTGGGAACATGATGCTGGGAACCTGGTTATGGTAAAACTTTTGGCTCTGCCACACAGGGATAGGTTAGGTTAATGTGTTGAGGCGATAGGCCAGTCTGAATAAATGCGTTTTCAGGACACGCTTAAAATTGTGGGGATTGGGGACTAATCGTATTGACCTGGGAAGTGCATTCCAAAGAATTGGCGCGGCACGTGTAAAGTCTTGGAGACGGGAGTGGGAGGTTCTGACTATTGAGGATACTAACCTCAGGTCATCAGCAGAACGGAGGGCGCGGGTAGGGTGGTATACTGAAACAAGGGAGGAGATGTAGGGTGGTGCTGAGCCATGGAGGGCTTTGTGGGTGAGGGTAATAAGTTTATACTGAATTCTGGAGTGGATGGGTAGCCAGTGTAATGACTGGCACAAGGTAGAGGCATCGGTGTAACGATTGGTGAGGAATATGATCCTGGCTGCAGCATTCAAGACAGATTGGAGAGGGGAGAGTTTTGTAAGAGGGAGACCGATTAGAAGAGAGTTACAATAGTCGAGACGAGAATGAATAAGAGAAACAGTAAGAGTTTTTGCAGAGTCAAAAGTAAGAAAAGGTCGAATTCTAGAAATGTTTTTGAGGTGCAGATGACAAGAGCGAGCCAGTGATCGAATGTGGGGGGCAAAGGAAAGCTCGGAATCAAGTATGACCCCAAGACAGCGGGCATGTTGCTGGGGAGTAATAGTGGAACCACAGACGGAAATGGCAATGTCGGGTGTAGGTACATTAGTAGCGGGAGGAAACACAAGGAGTTCAGTCTTTGACAGGTTCAGTTTCAGATATAGTGAGGACATGATATTAGACACAGCGTTTAGACAATCGCCAGTGTTTTCTAGAAAGGCTGGCGTGATGTCAGGAGAAGAAGCGTATAATTGGGTGTCATCAGCATAGAGATGGTACTGGAAACCAAATCTACTGATTGTTTGACCAATAGGGGCAGTGTACAAGGAGAAGAGGAGGGGGCCTAGAACCGATCCTTGAGGAACCCCAACAGTAAGGGGAAGGTGAGAGGAGGAGGAACCGGCAAAAGAAACAGTAAAGGAGCGGTCGGAGAGATAGGAGGAGAACCAGGAGAGAACGGTGTCCTTGAGGCCAATGGAATGGAGCATAGTGAGGAGGAGCTGATGATCCACAGTGTCGAATGCTGCAGAGAGATCCAAGAGAATTAGCATGGAGTAATGACCATTTGATTTAGCTGTTAGCAGATCATTAGAGACTTTAGTGAGGGCAGTTTCAGTGGAGTGTAAAGAGCGGAAACCGGATTGGAGAGGGTCGAGAACAGAGTTTTCTGAGAGATAGCGGATAAGACGGGAGTGGACCAGGCGTTCCAGGAGTTTAGAGATGAAGGGAAGATTAGAGACAGGTCTATAGTTAGCGGCACAGTTTTGGTCGAGGGATGGTTTTTTAAGTAGTGGATGTATGATGGCATGCTTAAATGAGGAGGGAAAAATACCAGAAGAGAGAGAGAGGTTAAATATTTTAGTTAGGTGAGGGGTGACAGCAGGGGAAAGGGACTGGAGGAGATGTGACGGAAATGGGTCACTGGTGCAAGTAGTTGGGCGAGAAGATGCAAGGAGCCTGCTTACTTCTTCTTCTGTGACTGTGTTGGCCAGAACTGCTCAGTTCAGCTTCATGGACGGAATAGTGGCCACAACGGGGTATTGCTCATCCACCCGCTATTGATTTGAATAGGTTGGCGGATGTGCAGTACCCGGCCACAGCCACCATACAGAAAATGGAGCTGTGCAACTCTGCAACTGAGCAGTTTGAGCCACCATTACCAGGAACAGCTGACATCCTTACCGATCAGACATTTATTACCTATCCTAAGGATAATTCCACAATCTTAAAGTCCCAGACAACCTTTTTAAGATTCATAAAGACTTGAATTCTGTACTCCAGTCATAGTGAAGTGTGTGATGGACTAAAATACACCTAACTCATTAGGCGCCTTTCATCGCTGGTGCGTACCTCATCAGGAATGTCACTCTACTCAGGGTCTGGAGTATATTTCTGGCATAAAAGTTTTGTGGCGTAGTTTTTAAATAATTTTTTTGGCGGGCTTTGCCATGCCCGTCCATTATCTGTCCACTTTGGTGATCCTAGGCGGGACTGGCATGAACAGCTTTGAATTGCGCAAAACTTTTGCAACTTTTCAAAGTGCATTATGACAGAAAGCTGGCGAAAAACACTGACAAATTAGGGCCTATGTAAGAGAAATCAGGCAAAAAGCATTACCATGAGATTTCCGCAGGATTTATGCAGCAGCAACCTGTAATCTCTAAATAATGAGACCATGAATACACAAATGATTTATTTACCTATTATAAAAAATATTACAGATTATCATCACTCACGTACATTTTAGTGCAGATGATCTTTTTTTCAGAACTGCGAAATTAAAAAATCCAAAATTTAGACTACAAATAATACATTTCCCAAAGCTGAAATGTTCCAAGGTAGATTAACTACAAGTACAAAACATCATAGATTTTCATATATATGACAGTGCCATCCTTATACACTGGGCAGGGCAATGCAGCGCCAGTATGCTAACAAAAATGCCACCTAGTAAAAGGAAAGATCTATTCCATCAAAGACTGGCACTTCTAGCTGGAGCAAGAATGCAAAGGAGTGCAGCTCTAAATGTAATTGCCAAGGACATGTGGAGGACACCGCCTGGCCGCACTGTTCTGCACTACACGGACATAGCCATAGTCTATGACCCTGTGATTGGCAGATAAGTCTGAATGAAATTATGTATCTTTACATACAAAATGCACAAAGGAGTATATGTTGTATATACAGGCCAAACACAGAAGATTGGTGCAGGGAGTGACCGCACCCGTCGTGCCAGTAGCAATATGGCAGGCCAGGCTACATGTGGAATTCAGAAATGATGCAAAAGGTAGTGAGAGAACATAAGAAAAGAACTCAAGGAAAGGCTTGTCCATCTTGTTCAGCCTGGGAGCTGGCTCATATTTTGGAGCTGTACTCAACCAGCAGCGGGTACTTCAATCATCCTGTAAAATATCCAAACATTAGACAAGAGGCATTAAAGGCGTCATCCCATCAATAAGACATATGTTCTCATGCCACCAAGCTGGTGGACTCATCTGAATAGCCGCCATGTACTATTTTAAACCCCCTGCAGCAGCACCCGCAGAGCATGGCGTCCCCATGCAAAAACCATTTGTTTGCGGTTAGCAGAACCTGGGGCGATCGGATGAGACAACCACTTAACGGGAATGTGTTATCAGAAAGTGAGCTATTGTTTAAAATCAGGTTTATGTTTTACATGTCTTTTTTTAATTTTGTCAAGTTTTTATATTTTTCTCCCCACAATACTGCAGTTTACACGTTGGCCACTGGGGCATTTTTAGAGTCATGCTTCCTGTCCTTTCAGGAGGTTTTCAGTAGGCTCATTATCATCAAGGGCAGGATTCCAACGACACGGAACACTTCTGTACACGGCCGATAACATGGGATCCACCAATCACAATTGGTGATGTCACTGCGCCCCTTCCCTTCACAATGACCTTTGTACATGCTCACTAAATGTTTCAATACAAAAAATAAGGTGCAAGTCTGTCTATTGCTGATAATGTACATAAGGATTTTCTAAAATAAGAAGTCAAAGTTCAGAATATCTTCATTGGCAAGTGTTCAAACTGCAACATTTATGTTTATTTTTAATACAGATTGTGATATGGGAAAAAAAAAATTGTCAGTTTTTTTAAAAAGCCGATTTACACAATAGGCCATCTTCTGATTACTCGTTCCCACTAACATCATGTAAAACTGCATTAACAAAAAGGGTGTCACGTAGCTAAACTCTTGCTCATGAATGAATATTGTCACTATTTTCTGAATATGTTCCTTTTTTTCACCTTTACTTGTAACAAATATTCTGTATGTGTAGTAAATATGGCATTCATCAAGACTGTCACACTAGCTGTAACAACCCTGCTGGCATCACTGCATAGCCTCCCATCCCCGCACACCAACTTACTCGCTGCTCCAGGTCATGCAGTGATTTCTGTCTGCTGACAGCTCCATGCGCTATGCCTCTTGTTTTCCTGCTTGCTCTCTTCATGTTTCCTGACTGTGTGTATAGGGGGGCGGCGCCTGAACTCTCTGCTTCTTATGCAGTCAGGGTGCACCGGTCTAATCTGTCCCCGACCAATCACCTGGAGCCCTTTACTATATAGGGTCGCCACAACCACTAATCCTTGCCTGTGCAATGTCTATACTCAGTGTTTTGCTGCTGAGGAAGCCAGGCCCTGTTCTGTATATCTCTTTCCCTGGAGGAATACTCTAGCCTTGTTTTGTATTCTTTGTCTGCCCTCCAGGAGGCTGCATATCCTGGTCTCGGTGTCCCGGTCCTAGCCTTGTGTTTTCTTGTCCTTCCGCCCTCCAGGAGGCTGTATATCCTGTACCTTGTCTTGTACTGTCTCCTTGTCTGTGGCTTCCTTCCCTGCTGTGTCTTCCTTGTGTCCTCCCTGTCGGAGCCTCTGCACCCTTGCAGCTCTGCCTGCTCCTCTCCTGCTGCTGCAGAACCTCAGCTGCAGCTTCTCTCCACAGACCTTGTGGTTCAGCTTTGCTCTGCTGCTGCAGAACCTCTTGCTGCAGCTTCTCTCCACAGACCTTGCAGTTCAGCTTTGCTCTGCTGCAGAACCTCTTGCTGCAGCTTCTCTCCACAGACCTTGTGGTTCAGCTTTGCTCTGCTGCTGCTGTAGAACCTCTTGCTGCTGCTTCTCTCTACAGACCTTGTGGTTCAGTTTTGCTCCACACCTGCTGCCGCTGCAGAACCTCTTGCTGCAGCTTCTCTCCACAGACCTTGTGGTTCAACTTTGCTCCACTCCTGCTGCCGCTGCAGAACCTCTTGCTGCAGCTTCTCACCACAGATCTTGTGGTTCAGCTTTGCTCCACTCCTGCTGTCGCTGCAGAACCTCTTGCTGCAGCTTCTGTCCGCAGACCTTGTGGTTCAGCTTACTCCGCACTCCAGTGTGAACAGTTCCAAACTTGTTCCTTCATATTCCACTCCTTCCTGCCTGTATACATACCTGCACCTCTTGTGTGAACAGGTCCAAAACAGTTCCTTCGTACTCCACTCCTTCCTGCCTGTATCAGTACCCGTTCCTGCTGTGTGAACAGGTCCCTACCTGTTCCTTCATACACCACACCTGCCTGTCCAGTGTCTCCAAGCCGTGCCCGCCTGTCCAGTGTCTCCAAGCCGTGCCCGCCTGTCCAGTGTCTCCAAGCCGTGCCCCCCTGTCCAGTGTCTCCAAGCCGTGCCCGCCTGTCCAGTGTCTCCAAGCCGTGCCCGCCTGTCCAGTGTCTCCAAGCCATGCCTGCTTGCCCTGTGTCTCAGCTTGCTAGTCACTCACACCTGTCCAGGTGTCCTGTTCCTGAGTGGCATCAGCAGCCACAGCCAGACACCACCCTGGAGTGGCACCCGGCAGCTACCTGCCGCACAAGCCTGACCTCACCATCAGTGGCTCCAGTGAAAACCAAGGTAGCTGTCGTAGTCACGCCCCTTCCAGGGTAGTCTGGGCTGTGGCACAGTGGGGCCACAACCCCCCGGCTCACGCCAATCAGCCAAGGCGCGAGCGTGACACTAGCTATGGTATATGTGCCACTGATCTTCATATACAGTATTATTCCACCCACAATAATAATAATAAATGGCAGGTAATATATTAAGCTGAAAGATATGTGCTAGATGGAAGATAATATAACATGCTGCCTCCCAGGAGCAAAAATCAATGATGTGGCCAACAGGATACCAACTATCCTCAAATCCAAGGACGACTACCCTTTCCTACTGATACATGTAGGCACAAACGACACGGCAAGAAATGACCTACCAACTATCTGCAAAGACTTTGAAATTCTGGGGAAGAAAATAAAGGAACGGAACGTACAGGTTGTTTTCTCATCAATCCTCCCAGTCGATGGTCATGGCATCAGAAGATGGAATAGGATACTAGAGGTGAACAACTGGCTACGACGGTGGTGCAGGCAGCAAGGATTTGGATTCTTGGACCATGGCGTGAATTACCTCTACGATGGACTTCTCGCAAGAGATGGGATACACCTCACAAAACCTGGGAAACACACATTCGCCAGAAGACTTGCCACACTCATCAGGAGGGCTTAAAACTAGAAGAAGAGGGGATGGGAGGAACAACAGCAGACAAGAACATGCAGCAGAAGGACAAACTAATCAAGGATACTAGATGTGGTACAGAGGACCCAAGACAGGGTACTCAGAAGGAAGCTAAGAAAAAGGAAGCAAAACTTCTTTCCTGCATGCTGACCAACACAAGAAGCCTGACCAATAAGATTGACGATCTGGAGTTGGTAATGTATGAGGAAAAATACGACATAGTAGGAATAACTGAGACATGGTTAGACGACAGCTATGACTGGGCGGCTAACTTGCAAGGATATGATTTGTTTAGGAGGGATCGTAAAAAAAGGGGGGTGGAGTCTGTCTATATATAAAGTCCACTTTAAAGCCCACACTAAGAGAAGATATACAAGAGGGAAATGAAGAGGTGGAGTCTCTATGGGTGGAGATACAATGAGGGAAAAGTAATAAAATCCTCATAGGGGTTTGTTATAAGCCACCAAATATAACAGAAGCCACTGAAAATGTATTATTGAAACAAATAGACAAAGCAGCAAATTACAATGAGGTGATTATTATGGGGGACTTCAACTACCCCGACATAGACTGGGAAACTGAAACCTGCGTATCTCAGAAAGGAAACCAATTTCTGTCAGTGACCAAGGATAATTATCTGTCACAACTTGTGCAGGGCCAAACTAGAGGAACGGCCCTTCTGGACTTAATTTTAAGCAACAGGCCAGATAGAATAACAGAAGTACGAGTCGATGGGCACCTAGGGAACGGTGACCACAATATAATACAATTCCACTTGTCCTTCAGTAAGGAGCCCTGGAAGGGGGTTACGAAAACGCTGATTTTCAGGAAAGCAAAGTTTGATCAGCTTAGAGAGGACCTTCGCCGAATTGATTGGGACAATGTCCTCAAAAATAGGAGCACAGAAAATAAATGGGAAATATTTAAATCAGTTTTACACACCCACTGCGAGCAAGCCATACCGTACAGACATAAAAGAGCTAGGAACAGGAGAACACCAATGTGGCTAAATAAGGATGTAAAAAGGGCAATAAATAACAAGAACAAGGCATTTAGGAAGCTAAAACAAGAAGTCAATGAAGAAGCATTAAAAAGTTATAGAGAAAAAAATAAAATGTGTAAAGAACAAATACATTTAGCAAAAGTGGAAACTGAGAGACTCATTGCTAAGGAAAGTAAAACAAACCCCAAACTATTCTTTAATTATATAACCAGTAAAATGATTAAAATTGATGGTGTTGGCCCTTTAAAGAACAATGAGGGTGAAATCATAGAGAGCGATGTGGGAAAAGCAAATGTTTTAAATACTTTTTTCTCAACAGTGTTCACACAGGAAAAGGATTTGCCAGGGGAAATGCAGAGTGATAATGTAAACTCCCCATGAAGTATTACCTGCCTAACCCAGGAAGAAGTGCAAAACCGCCTTAGTAAGATTAAAATTGACAAATCACCAAGCCCTGATGGCATTCACCCTCGGGTATTAAGGGAGTTAAGTAATGTGATAGACAGGCCTCTATTCCTTATATTTAAAGACTCTATAGAAACAGGGTCTGTTCCTTTTGATTGGCGACAAGCAAATGTGGTACCAATATTCAAAAAGGGGTGTAAAAGGGAACCTGGAAACTATAGGCTGGTAAGCTTAACATCTGTTGTGGGTAAAATTTTTGAAGGGTTTCTAAGGGATACCATTATGGAATATCTCAATGTTAATAAATGTTTAACTCCATATCAACATGGAATTATGAAGGATCGCTCCTGTCAATCTAACCTGATCAGCTTCTATGAGGATGTAAGCTCTCAAATGGACCAAGGAGAATCATTGGATGTCATTTATCTCGACTTCTCTAAAGCATTTGACACTGTCCCACATAAAAGATTGGTAAGAAAGATGAGAAAGCTTGGCCTAGGGGAAAATGTGTGTAGATGGGTAGGTAGCTGGCTTAGTGATAGAAAACAAAGAGTGGTTATTAATGGTGCATACTCAGATTGGGCCAGGGTTACTAGTGGGGTACCACAGGGTTCTGTATTGGGCCCCCTACTATTTAATATATTAATGATCTAGTGGATGGCTTACACAGTAAAATATCAGTATTTGCAGATGATACAAAACTATGTAAGGTAGTTAACACAAAGGAGGACAGTTTGCAACTACAGACAGATTTGAGTAAATTGGAGAATTGGGCTGAAAAATGGCAAATGAGGTTTAACACAGATAAGTGTAAGGTTATGCACATGGGATGGAGAAACAGATGCTACAATTACTTACTAAATGGGAAACTGCTGGGGAAATCAGACATGGAAAAAGACTTAGGCATCTTAGTCAATAAGAAGCTAAATTGGAGTGCCCAGTGTCAGGCAGCTGTCACCAAAGCAAATAGGGTCATGGGATGCATTAGAAGAGGTCTGGGGACACGAGATGAAAACATAATTCTCCCTCTGTACAAATCACTCGTCAGACCACACTTGGGAGTATTGTGTGCAATTTTGGACGCCGGTGCTCAAGAAAGACATTACTGAACTTGAAAGGGTTCATAGGCGGGCTACTAAAATGATAAATGGAGTTGGTTCACTACAATACTCAGAAAGGTTATCAAAATTAGGTCTATTTACTCTAGAAAAGAGAAGACTTAGGGGAGACTTAATATATATGTACAAGTATATCAGAGGGCAATACAGAGATCTCTCCAATGAACTGTTTGTACCAAGGACTGTGACAAGAACAAGGGGGCATTCTCTTCGTTTGGAGGAATGACAATTTCTGCACCAGCATAGAAGAGTGTTCTTCACGGTAAGAGCAGTGAGGCTCTGGAATTCTCTTCCTGAGGAAGTGGTGATGGCCAACTCACTGAATGAATTTAAGAAAGGAATGGATGCTTTTCCTGTGAGTAACAGTATAGAAGGTTACGAATAACATAATATTATAGGTAGATGATTGACCCAGCTTAGGGGAAGGAATTTTTTTCCCTATGGAGAAAATTGTCTTCTACTCTGTGGGTTTTTTGCCTTCCCCAGGATCAACAATCAGAACAGCTGCACTAAAAATAGGCTGAACTAGATGGACATAAGGTCTTCCTTCAGCTTTCAAAACTATGTTACTATTTGCTTGTTCATGGTGAAAGAAAGGAAATATAGAAGAATTAAAAGTAAAAAAAAAATAGGAAATTGACAAAAACGAAAGAAAAAATAAGCTAGCTTGTATTTGAAATACTAGCATTGGCTTGCATTGTCGTTGATAGGCAGTGGTTAAAGGTTAGGTTCCATACATGTCATAGTGGTTGTGTCAGAAGGGGGTCACAAGACCAAGGGCCTGATTCATTAAGGCGTTGTGCACTGGAGTAACATGCGCACAATTCATTAATAGTCATGAGCCCATGTGCTAGGACAAGGTGTTATTCGAGTATGCTCAGGTGCTAACAGGGTGACTACGGCATGCTCAAATACTATGTTTGAGTTCCCATGGCTGTTCGACATCCACAACACATTCAGGGATTACCTGTTTATTAGTATGTGCTAATCAGGGAAAGTTATGAAATGCCCTATAAATATCTGTTCTGTTCCTGATCTGAGGATCTCTGCTTTTAGTTGGGCTGAATCTGTTCTGCACTTTATGTACATGCTCTGTAGGGGGCAGTGCTGTGGAGTCAGTTGAGATGAATCTGTGCTGCACTTTATGTACATGCTCTGTAGGGGGCAGTGCTGTGGAGTCGTAGTTGGGATGAATCTGTGCTGCACTTTATGTACATGCTCTGTAGGGGGCAGTGCTGTGGAGTCGCAGTTGGGATGAATCTGTGCTGCACTTTATGTACATGCTCTGTAGGAGGCAGTGCTGTGGAGTCGCAGTTGGGATGAATCTGTGTGGCACTTTATGTGCATGCTCTGTAGGGGCAGTGCTGTGGAGTTATAGTTGAGATGAATCTGTGCTGCACTTTATGTACATGCTCTGTAGGGGGCAGTGCTGTGGAGTTATAGTTGAGATGAATCTGTGCTGCACTTTATGTACATGCTCTGTAGGGGGCAGTGCTGTGGAGTTATAGTTGACATGAATCTGTGCTGCACTTTAAGTACATGCTCTGTAGGGGGCAGTGCTGCGGAGTTGTAGATGAGATGAATCTGTGCTGCACTTTATGTACATGCTCTGTAAGGGGCAGTGCTGTGGAGTTATAGTGGAGCTGAACCTGTGCTGCACTTTATGTACATGCTCAGTAGTGAGGCAGTGCTGTGGAGTCATAGATGATATGAATCTGTGTTGCACTTTATGTACATGCTCTGTAGGGGGCAGTGCTATGGAGTTGTAATTGAGATGAATCTGTGTTGCACTTTATGTACATGCTCTGTAGTGACCAGTGCTGTGGAGTCGTAGTTGAGATGAATCTGTGCTGCACTTTATGTACATGCTCTGTAGTGACCAGTGCTGTGGAGTCGTAGTTGAGATGAATCTGTGCTGCACTTTATGTACATGCTCTGTAGTGACCAGTGCTGTGGAGTCGTAGTTGAGATGAATCTGTGCTGCACTTTATGTACATGCTCTGTAGTGACCAGTGCTGTGGAGTCAGAGTCAGGGAAATTGAGGAGTCGGAGGTTTGGCTTACCGGCTCCACAGCCCTGGCGCTAAAGTATATTTATAGAGTTAACCATTGAATTTTAAAAAAAAAAAATACATAGTATACATAATGAAGTTCAGAGCATGATATAACTGCATTGTGTGTCACAGTGAGGCCATGGTGGCTCTCCGACAGCTGTTGTATAATATTGATATATCAGAATCTGAGGACGGACATCCTCGTGAGACAGATTCCACTGCTCTCACAGTAGCAATGATGGTTTAATCCAGAAAATATCTATTTTTTTAATATTCAGGGTTGAACAATGCCTTCAACTGAATCCTCTTGCACATGTAAGACTGTTATTTCATTCGAAAAATAACTGTGCCATGTTCTATCGGGTACCATATCCAGGAGCCATGCTACCATGCCATACAACGGTATGTCAAAGCTCTGTGGCTTCATGATGCATACACACGACATCCTATGAGTTGGTGATACACATTTTCATGTAGAAAGTGGCCTACCCCTTTAATACCATATTGGTTATTGGAAAGTTATTTTAGTTTTCATACCCATTCATCATCTTCAGCTCCATCACCTTGGCCACGAGACTCCAGTGCCGGCTCAGAACTGCGAGATTTATTGGCCATAATGTTGTCTGTCCATGAAGCTCCAGTCTGAGCATCCCCAGCAAAATTACACTTTGTCACTGTCCCAATGTCAATTTTTGCCAAGGAAACTAAAGAGAGAAAAGACATTACTTAAAGTTGACTTTGGCAATATCAATGCAGAAGGGAGAAGAACCCTGCTACTAAAACAAGAACAACCCCTGAATAACGTTGATAATAAGCCAACTACAGTATGGATTTGACATAGCCTAAATATTGATAAAAAATCTGACTATTGTTATCTAATCCATCATATTTTATATTGTGTAACTTTTCTAAATCATAAGGTCATGTAATTACAGCAGCCTCTGCGCAGATAGATGCAGGTTCTGCAGTGCAGTGGAGAGTTGTGACTACAGAAGTCTGCTAAGTATACCACTATTAGGCCGGAGTCACACTACCGTAGAATACGGCCGAGTGCTACGCCAGAAAACATCACATAGCACTTGGCCCAGTGTTAATCTATGGGGCAGCTCCTGTCAGCTTTTATTCTCTCAGGCGTATTCGATGTGCGAGTAAAATCACAGCATGCTGCGACTGTCGCCGAGACTCTCCAATGCAAGCCTATGGCTGCGAGAAAAAAAAAAAATTGCACAGCACTAGGACCATGCAAGTGCTGTCCGATTTTTAAGCACCGATGTCCTTTGAAAAGATGGCAATTCATGTGCCGTATACAGTAAAATCACACAGACAGGTTAGGTAGGATAGATATATACACATAGAATACATAGATAAAGGTCAGTGACACACACACACACACATATATATATATATATATATATATATATATAATAACAAAATCAGGTAACATATTGGTCAATAGAGAAATAGCACCAAATAGCGCAAGAAAACCCAAAAGCCAGGGGAAGCACCAACTCCATATCGAATACCAAAGTAAGAGAATAAAGGAGAATGTAGGTGTAAAACATTATATTTTATTAACAACACATAGTAAAATGTTACAAAAGAGTACAAAATTACAATAATAAAGTGCACAAGGATGGAATAAGGACAAGAACCCCCGGTGTGAATAGCCGGGGGTTCCTTTTTTCTCTTACTTTGGTACACATATATATTACATAGATACAGTGCCTTGCGAAAGTATTTGGCCCCCTGGAACTTTTCAACCTTTTCCCATATATCATGCTTGAAACAAAAATATACCAAATGGAAATTTTTGGTGAAGAATCAACGACAAGTGGAACACAATTGTGAAGTTGTACGAAATTTATTGGTTATTTTAAATTTTTGTGGAAATTCAAAAACTGAAAAGTGGGGCGTGCAATATTATTCGGCCCCTATAACGTAATACTTTGCTGCGCCACCTTTTGCTGCGATTACAGCTGCAAGTCACTTGGGGTATGTCTCTATCAGTTTTGTACATCGAGAGACTGAAATTCTTGCCCATTCTTCCTTGGCAAACAGCTCGAGCTCAGTGAGGTTTGATGGAGATCGTTTGTGAAGAGCAGTTTTCAGCTCTTTCCACAGATTCTCAATTGGATTCAGGTCTGGACTTTGACTTGGCCATTCTAACACCTGGATACATTTATTTGTGAACCATTCCATTGTAGATTTTGCTTTATGTTTGGGATCATTGTCTTGTTGGAAGACAAATCTCCATCCCAGTCTCAGGTCTTTTGCAGACTCCAACAGGTTTTCTTCAAGAATGGTCCTGTATTTGGCTCCATCCATCTTGCCATCAATTTTAACCATCTTCCCGGTCCCTGCTGAAGAAAAGAAGGCCCAAACCATGATGCTGCCACCACCATGTTTGACAGTGGGGATGGTGTGTTCAGGCTGATGAGCTGTGTTGCCTTTACGCCAAACATATCATTTGGCATTGTTGCCAAAAAGTTCGATTTTGGTTTCATCTGACCAGAGCATCTTCTTCCACATGTTTGGTGTCTCTCCCAGGTGGCTTGTTGCAAACTTTAAACAACACTTTTTATCGATATATTTGAGAAATGGCTTTCTTCTTGCCACTCTTCCATAAAGGCCAGATTTGTGCAGTGTACGACTGATTGTTGTTTTATGGACAGACTGTCCCACCTCAGCTGTAAATCTCTGCAGTTCATCCAGAGTGATCATGGGCCTCTTGGCTGCATCTCTGATCAGTCTTCTTGTTTGAGATGAAAGTTTAGAGGGGCGGCCGGGCCTTGGTAGATTTGCAGTGGTATGATACTCCTTTCATTTCAATATGATCGCTTGCACAGTGCTCCTTAGGATGTTTAAAGTTTTGGAAATAATTTTGTATCCAAATCCGGCTTTAAACTTCTCCACAACAGTATCACAGACCTGAGAACAACACCAGGTAGCATGATATATTCAGAGGCAAGCAGTGCCAATTGGCACGCAAAAGCTAGAAAACAAGCTCAAGCTCCATAAGAACGTGAAAATGGGAGGACAAAGGAGCATATAAAATAGCAAAAAGTTTATTAACATCATGTCAAATAGTAATAAATTGGTATAAAAAAATTACATAGTATCAGATACCCTCATTGTCTCCTTTCCCTTTGTGTAAGTATCACAAGGCACAGTGTCAGCACAGATGGTATGCAAAAGCTGTTTGACGCTGGGCGAAACGCGCGTCGGGGATCTCCTACAGATCCTTCTCTTGTGTCCCACACCTGGTCCTTATAGGTAAGCGCCATCCTTTTCTTCCTCACTCCCTTATGGGTCTCATTTGATTGTTGTGGGCGGTTCACTGCCGGGACCTTTTACCTGTGGCTGGTATAGCACACCAATGCTTTGGGGTCTCTTTTCCATGGTTCTTACCTTGAGCGCAACATCGGCTTTAACACAGCGGCCATACTGCATCCAATATTTACATTTGCACATATGCCCTGTCATTTTTCCAGGGTAATTAGCACATTATTCTTTAGGGGTCCATATGTGCCTTAATATGTATACCATCTGTGCTGACACTGTGCCTTGAAATACTTACACTCACTGTCTCCTTTCCCTTTGAGTATCTGATACTATGTAATTTTTTGTACCAATTTCTTACTTTTTGACATGATGTTATTGATATGATGTTAATAAACTTTTTGCTATTTTATATGCTCCTTTGTCCTCCCATTTTCACAGTATCACAGACCTGCCTATTGTGTTCCGTGGTCTTCATGACGCTCTCTGTGCATCAAACAGAACCCTGAGACTATCACAGAGCAGGTGCATTTATACGGAGTCTTGATTACACACAGGTGAATTTATCATCATTAGTCATTTAGCACAATATTTGATCATTCAGAGATCCACAATGAACTTCTGGAGTGAGCTGGCTGCACTGAAAGTAAAGGGGCCGAATAATATTGCACGCCCCACTTTTCAGTTTTTGAATTTCCACAAAAATTTAAAAATAACCAATAAATTTCGTTCAACTTCCTAATTGTGTCCCACTTGTTGTTGATTCTTCACCAAAAATTTACATTTGGTATCTTTATGTTTGAAGCATGATATGTGGGAAAAGGTTGAAAAGTTCCAGGGGGCCAAATACTTGAGCAAGGCACTGTAGATGAAAAGCTGGCAAGTCATCTGCCGTGTACTGTAAAATCACTGCAGGAGCCGACAGGATAGAATATCTGGATTACATACAGTAAATACAAATAGAATAGGTACATATACAGATGTCTGTGACAAATACAATTAGTACAGTGTTTGTGCAGCTTATTGTACATGTATTCAATAAAAGATTATTTTTCTGAAAAAAATGGCGTGGGCTCCTGCGCAATTTTCGTAACCAGCAGAGGGAAAGCCGATGGCAGGGGGTCGATGTTTATAGCCTGGGAAGAGGGCAATATCCATGGAGCTTCACAGGCTATTAATATCAGCTCACAGCTGTATACGTAGCCTTTACTGGCTATTACAGTCATATGTTAAAGTTTGGGCACCCCTATTAATGTTAACCTTTTTTCTTTATAACAATTTTGGTTTTTGCAACAGCTATTTCAGTTTCATATATCTAATAACTGATGGACTCAGTTATATTTCTGGATTCAAATGAGGTTTATTGTACTAACAGAAAATGTGTGCAATCTGCATTTAAACAAAATTTGACCGGTGCAAATGTATGGGCACCCTTATCATTTTCTTGATTTGAACTCTCCTAACTACTTTTTACTGACTTCCTGAAGCACTAAATTGGTTTTGTAACCTCATTGAGCTTTGAACTTCATAGCCAGGTGTATCAAATCATGAGAAAAGGTATCTAAGGTGGCCACTTGCAAGTAGTTCTCCTATTTGATTCTCCTATGAAGAGTGGCATCATGGGCTCCTCAAAACAACTCTCAAATGATCTGAAAACAAGATTATTCAACATAGCTTTTCAGGGGAAGGATACAAAAAGTTGTCTCAGAGATTTAACTTGTCAGTTTCCACTGTGAGGAACATAGTAAGAAAATGGAAGAACACAGGTACAGTTCTTGTTAAGCCCAGAAGTGGCAGTCCAAGAAAAATATCAGAAAGGCAGAGAAGAATGGTGAGAACAGTCAAGGACACTCCACACACCACCTCCAAAGACCTGCAGCATCTTTTTGCTGCAGATGGTGTCACTGTGCATCGGTCAACAATACAGCGCACTTTGCACAAGGAGAAGCTGTATGGGAGAGTGATGCGAAAGAAGCCGTTTCTGCAAGCACGCCACAAACAGAGTCACCTGAGATATGCAAAAGCACATTTGGACAAGCCAGTTACATTTTGGAAGAAGGTCCTGTGGACTGATGAAACAAAGATTGAGTTGTTTGGTCATACAAAAAGGCGTTATGCATGGAGGCTAAAAAACACAGCATTCCAAGAAAAACACTTGTTACCCACAGTAAAATTTGGTGGAGGTTCCATCATGCTTTGGGGCTGTGTGGCCAATGCCGGCACCGGGAATCTTGTTAAAGTTGAGGGTCGCATGGATTCAACTCAGTATCAGCAGATTCTTGACAATAATGTGCAAGAATCGGTGACGAAGTTGAAGTTACGCAGGGGATGGATATTTCAGCAAGACAATGATCCAAAACACCGCTCCAAATCTACTCAGGCATTCATGCAGAGGGACAATTACAATGTTCTGGAATGGCCATCCCAGTCCCCAGACCTGAATATCATTGAACATCTGTGGGATGATTTGAAGCGGGCTGTCCATGCTCGGCGACCATCAAACTTAACTGAATTGGAATTGTTTTGCAAACAGGAATGGTCACAAATACCTTCATCCAGGAACCAGGAACTCATTAATAGCTACAGGAAGCGACTAGAGGCTGTTATTTTTGCAAAAGGAGGATCTACGAAATATTAATGTCACTTTTATGTTGAGGTGCCCATACTTTTGCACCGGTCAAATTTTGTTTAAATGCAGATTGCACATTTTCTGTTAGTACAATAAACGTCATTTGAATCCAGAAATATAACTGAGTCTATCAGTTATTAGATATATGAAACTGAAATAGCTGTTGCAAAAACCAAAATTGTTATAAAGAAAAAAGGTTAACATTAATAGGGGTGCCCAAACTTTAACATATGACTGTAAAATGGGAGACCCTAAAAAAATGACGTAGGGTCCCCATATAATTAATAACCAGCAAAGGCTATGCAGACAGCTGCGGGTTGATATTAATAGCCTAGGAAGGGGCCATGGATACTGCCCCCCCCTGGTCTGTCAAGATCCATTTTTGGATCTGTGGCAGATCTGGATTCTCACATATAAACTTTTTTTTTCCTTTCAGGCCATCGGGGGATAATGGCTGTTTTTCCCCCCGGTGGCCGCTGGTGTAATTACATTGCTGCTGAGTTTTCTGATGCTGGTGGTGACCACTCCCACCATTCTTTAAAAGGTCGCCTGGTGCATCAGCTGACAGTCGGTGTTAGAGTTCATGCTACAGCGGCCTTGCTGGAGGAATGAGGTTGCTGGGAGCGGTGGTGCCTCAGCTGTTTATGTTGTATCTGGTTTTGTGATCCTGCTGTGAGGTGCTTTACAGCAGAAAGCAAAGTGTTGTATTTTTGTTACCCTGTTCCTTTTGCTGTCTGTCTATCCTTAAATTGGGTTGTATTAGTGCAGCGGTGGGACCAGTGTCCTCACTTGCCAATTCCCTACTTAGGGATAGATGCAGGGCAAGCGAGGGCTTAGGTATCCTGCTCGGCGACAGGTTGAAAGAACCTGTATAGGGACGCTAGTAAGATCAGGGCACTTCCTCAGGTGAGTGCAGGAGGTGTCCATTTTCCCCGTTCCCTACCGACAGGGCCCACCGTTGTTAAAGTTTCCCTGCTGTCCCCTGGTGTGTTTTTTGTTTTGATCTTTGGTGACTGACCAATCGGTGGGTCGTGTCGCACTGGTCAGTCACTCCATGACACCCCCAGGCTAAAAACATCAGCTCTCAGCCGCCCCAGAAAAGGCACATCTCTACTATGCGCCAATTCTGGCACTTAGCCTCATGTCTTTGCCTCAGTATCTTTGCTACATCTAGATGGCAGGCTGCATGGTTGCATGATGCGACCATACAGTCTGAAATCCAGCAGAGCTGGACTCGTCATGGGACAAATGGATTAGCAGTATCTCTGCGGAAAGAAAGGTGAGGAATAGCTTAGTTACTCACCGATAACGGTGTTTCTCGGAACCCATGACCGCACCACGGAGAGAGGGGATCCGCCCATCAAGGACAGGAACCTACAGATAAAAAGGCGGCACCTCTCCTCCGCCCCCAGTTGGTTACAGAGCATCAGAGGGTCTCCAGGTTAGTTAACAACAAAAGTATATACATATTATAATATTGCATATTATCAAGAAGCACCGTGTCTAAACAAAAACACTCTAAACACAGTAAATCGTGCTTACCGCACACGTGAAGGGGGGAATAAGCGGGTGCTGTCATGGGTTCCGAGAAACACCGTTATCGGTGAGTAACTAACCTATTCTCTCTCACCCATGACAGCCCCACGGAGAGAATTTCAAGAGATTGGTAGCTTAGGGAGGGACCACCACCTGAAGGACCCTTCTCCCGAAAGTCAGGTCAGACATAGAGGCTAGATCTAAACGATAGTGTTTGAAAAAGGTAGAAGGTGTTGACCAGGTGGCCGCCTTACAGATGTGTTCTATCGATACCTCTGATCTTTCTGCCCATGAGGTCACCATTGCCCTTGTAGAGTGAGCTTTTAAACCCTCTGGGATGGTATTCCCACTGGATGAATATGCCAGTGTAATCGCATCCCTTATCCACCTTGCTAGGGTACTCTTGGATGCCTTGAGTCCCTTCTGAGGTCCCTGAAAACACACAAAGAGAGAGCCTTCCTTCCTACATCCCTTGGTGGCCTCTAAGTACTGAACTAGGCACCTCTTCACATCTAGGGTGTGAAACCTCTCCTCTCCCCTATTCCTAGGATTTGGGCAGAAGGAAGGAAGGACTCATTATTGAGACCTATGAAAGTGTGTTGCTATCTTAGGTAGATATGCAGGGTCAGGTTTCAATATGACTCTATCGTCTAAGATTTTAGTGAATGGTGGCATTGCTGACAGAGCTTGAATATCGCTCACCCTGCGAGCGGATGTTAGGGCCACTAGAAGTACAGTTTTTAATGACAAGGTGTTTAGGGATGCTGATTGGATGGGTTCGAATGGGGGCCCTGTTAGTGCAGATAGTACTAGGTTTAGATCCCATGATGGTAATTTCTGGGTAATTATTGGTCTAGACCTGGCTGCGGCCCTAATAAATCGTGCTACCCAAGGGTTGCCTGCCACGTCCTGGTTATAAAGGTCACCTAGGGCCGCTATCTGTACCTTCAATGTGTTAGTCGCCAGCCCCTGTTCTAACCCCTTTTGCAGAAATTCAAGAATTTTG
Source organism: Dendrobates tinctorius (assembly GCF_039654945.1). Classification (NCBI taxonomy): domain Eukaryota; kingdom Metazoa; phylum Chordata; class Amphibia; order Anura; family Dendrobatidae; genus Dendrobates; species Dendrobates tinctorius. Next base: position 44,259,849 of record NW_027361690.1, on the reverse strand, counting down.
TCAATCTGGATTCCATCCTGAACCCTTGCCCCGAGGGTGGATAGAAATTTCCTCCAAGTTCTCCCATAGGCTCTCGTGATCGGTTTCCTACTCTTTTGTAGTGTAGAAACCAGGTTTTCTGAGAACCCCCTCCCCCTCAGCAGTGCCCTTTCAAATTCCATGCTGTTAAATGGAGGTTCACTGCCCTGGGGTGTAACACTGGTCCCTGAAACAGTAGGTCCGTGAGATCTGGTAGGACCCAAGGGTCGGTAAATTGACAGCATTCTCAGCCAGGAGAACCAGAAGGGGGCTATTAGTATTATTCTTGCTTTGTCCTCTCTGACTTTTCTTATGACCGCCGGGATGAGAATGGTCGGCGGAAAGGCATACATTAGGCCCTGTGTCCACGGGAGCATAAACACATCCAGGGTCCGGGGATTTCCCCTGGGGTCTAGGGAACAAAATGCTTCCACTTTTTTGTTTTTGTGGTCGGCAAACAGATCTATGTCCGGGGTTCCCCACATTTTTACAATCTGTCGAAAAATGGACTGTTTTAGGACCCATTCTCCCTGGCGTAACTGGGTGCAGCTCAGAAAGTCTGCTCTCTGGTTTTCTGTTCCCCGTATATGCAGTGCAAAGAGGGATAGTAGGCTTGTCTCAGCTAGGGTGAAGATTTTGGAGGATGTGTTCATTAGTGCCCGGGACCTGGTTCCCCCCTGGTGATTTATGTAGGCCACCGTCACCTGATTGTCCGAAAGTATGCGGACGTGGTGACCCCGCAGCATGGGTAGGAAGTGTTAGGGCATAACTTACTGCCAAGAGTTCCTTTTGGTTCGAGGAGGCTTCAATTCCTGACCTCCCCATTCCCCCTGAGCCACCTTGTTGCCCATATGTGCTCCCCATCCCATGGGACTGGCATCCGTGGTAATTATGTGTGTGATTTTTATTACCCAGGGAATCCCTTTGGATAGGTTGTCTCTGTTTCCCCACCAAGCTAGAGAATGAATAGTTTTGGAGTCTAGTGTAACGTGACCTTCCAAGTGACCTGATAATGCTAACTGGTTGGCTAATACATCTCATTGAAGATCTCTCGTATGTAGCTGTGCAAATTGGACTGCCGGCAGGCAGGCGGAGAGGGACCCTAGTAGTGACATGGAAGGGTTCTGAATTGCTCTTGCTACCATCTGAGCAATTCTCTCTTTTTTGTGGTCCGGCAGGTAACACTCTTGGGTGTTTGAGTCTAGTGTTAGTCCTAGGAACTCCTGAACTTTGCTGGGCTCCAACCTCGATTTTTTTTTTCAGGTTTAGAAGCCAGCCGAGGTTCTGTAGAGTGTTCATCACTCTGTCCATCTGTTCCTTGCATTTTTGGGCCGAATTGCTTGCTATTAAAAAATCGTCCAAATATGGGATTATTAAAATATCCTGCTCTCTTAGGTGAGCCATCATTTCTGCTACAAGTTTCGTGAAAACTTGTGGGGCTAGAGAAATTCCAAATGGCAGAGCCCTGTATTGAAACTCCCTTATTTCGCCCTCTATGGAGACCGCCAGTCTGAGGTATTTTCGGGAGTCTTTGTGGATGGGGACGTGATAGATCTCAGCGATGCGTACTAATACTGTCATGAAGCAATGTGGGAAGAAAATTTTGGTGGTTGACTTGATTGACTCCATTTTGAATTGCTGGTTTTTGGCATAATCATTTAACCTTTTTAGGTTTATAATTGTCCAGAAGGTACCGTCCGGTTTGGTCACTAGAAAGAGAGGGGAGTAGAACCCTCTGCCTCTCTCCTGCAGGGGAACCTCCTGGAGGACTCTTTTGCTTAGTAAGCTTAGGACCTCTTTTTCGAGAGCTTTTTGTTCTTGTATTGAAGATCTTAGTGGAGTTATCACATATTTTTTAGGTGGAAGAGAGAGAAAGTCTATCCTTAGTCCTGATGCTATCAACTTTAATAACCAAGGGTTGTTCGATATTTTCCTCCAGGCTGGGAGAAGAAAGCTTAGCCTCTCTCCCACCCTGGGCAAACAGTCACTTGGAGGGCTTCTTGTCTCGGGACGAGTTACCGAAGAAGAACCCCCTATCTCTCCTTCTGTTATCCCATTTCTGTTCTCTCGGGGGTCGCCTCTGAAAAAACTTTTTGTTTCAAAAGGACCTTTTAAAGCCTGTAGGACCCAGGTTTGGGAATCCCTTTTTGTCCCCTGCCTTTTGGAGGATATCATCCAGTGTCTCTCTGAATAGGAATTTTCCTTCGCAGGGGATCGAGCATAGTTTCATCTCCGTCTGTAAGTCGCCTGGCCAACATTTGAGCCACAGCGTTCTTCGGGCTGCGTTTGACAGGGCTGCTGCCTTGGATGACAACCTCACTGAATCAGCTGATGAGTCTGCTAAGAAGGCCGCTGCTCCCCTTATTACTGGAATGGATTACAGGATCTTCTCCCTGGGTGTACCTTCCCTTGACTGTTTCTCTAGTTGATCCACCCATACCATGAGGGCCCTGGAGGTACATGTTGCCGCTATGGCTGGCCTAAGATTTCCCCCAGCTGATTCCCAAGTGCCCTTGAGGAAGGTATCGGCCTTTTTATCTAAGGGGTCTTTTAGAGTACCCATGTCCTCAAAGGGGAGTGCAAATTTTTTTGAGGCCTTGGCGACCGCTACGTCTAGTTTCGGGGCTTTGTCCCAAGACGTGAATGCCTCCTCGTCGAATGGGTATTTCCTCCTAAGGGTAGGGACCTATCCGGTCTTTCTCATTCTTTTTTTTATCAGGCCCTGTACATTCTCGTTTAGTGAGAACACTCTGCGTTTCTTCTGGCCCAGTCCCCCAAACATTATGTCCTGGACTAATCTATCAGGCCGAGGGTCTTGCCACCCCCATGGTAGACTTTTACTGCCTTTACTAACATGTCTACCTCATCTAGGGGAAAACAGTGACGGCCCCCCCGTTTCTTCGTCTGAGGATGACGAGTCGGTGTCCGAAGTCTGTGAGGTAACCTCCCCTGACGTCAAGATCTCTGACTGGGAACCTGCTACTACATCCCTCCTTTTTGCTTTCCCTTTGTGTTTTAGGGATGAAAGGGCGCTCTGAAACTCCGATCAGATTACAGCTCTTAGATCCGAGGCGTAATCCGGGGTTTCATCACAAAGAACTTCCTGTATCCATGATTCGCAGAGCTTTTTATCCCAAGAGGCTGGTAGGGCTCTGCTACAGGTGGGGCAATGATTGGAGGGTTAATCCAAGGAAGGTGACTTGCTCCTCGCAGCCAACCTGCTGCGCTGCGTGGAGTGGCTACTGGACCGGCCCTCGCGCCTGTCCTTATCTTTTTGCCGGTGATGGTGGTGTTGCTGCTGCCTGTTCTGCTGCTCCTCTTGCTGGTCGCTGTCCTCCATACTTACAGGACGCTTCCAGCAAGGAGTAGCTTCCCTTTTTCAAGTTTCCCGGCCGTGACGTCACTTCCTCTCCCAGCCTGCACCGTTCTTTGCCCCGGGGAGCGCACAGTGCGCATGCGCCGACCGCGGGGACCTGGAAGTCATCTCCTACATTTCTGGGGCAGTGCCATATTGGTACACCTCTGTACCGTGGCGCTGCCCGCGCGTGTCCCGGGTCTCCCCCAGCCCCAGTCTCCTTTCCGGAGCGGCGGCTCGGTCCTCTCCCCCCCGATCTCCCTGTCGAGCCCGTCGGCTGCAGCGGTGGCGGCTTCAGGAACCGACCCCGCCGCGACAGGTGCATCCCCGCTGTCAAGACCACGGACGGGACGGCCCTGGATTCCTGCTTAAGGTAAGCTGCTGCCGCTGCTGCTGGTTCCACGGGTCACCCGTCAAGGACAGGAACCCAACTGGGGGCGGAGGAGAGGTGCCGCCTTTTTATATGTAGGTTCCTGTCCTTGATGGGCGGATCCCCTCTCTCCGTGGTGCTGTCATGGGTGAGAGAGAATATTGTTGTTTGTCGTTTTTAACTCTTTTGCAGATGACGAAGACATCGGGGAATGAGTAAGATCATAAGTATGGTTTAATTAAGATTATTAAAGGAATCTGTGTCATTCTTTTAATTAAAGGACTTTTTTCTGGGTGTCTGTTTTCATACAATGTGACAATGGGGTTAGTAATGGGGGCGTCTTATTGACGCCACTCCATTACTAACCTTGGGGCTTGATGTCACCTGACAATACAAAGGTGACATCAACCCCCCCAAGCCACCGCTACAGGGTAAGTGGGAAGAGCGAGGCTAAGTGCCAGAATTAAGATGTGCCTTTTCTGGGGCAGCATAGAGCTGATGTTTTAGCCTGGGGGGGCCAGTATCCATGGCCACTTCCTAGGCTATTAATATCAGCTGTCTGCATAGCTTTTGCTGGTTATTAATTATAGGGCACCCTCCGGTTTTTTTTTGGGTTTTTTTTTAGGGTTCCCCATTTTAATAGCCAGTAAAGGCTAAGTATACTGTTGTGAGCTGGTATTAATAGCCTGGAAAGTGCCATGGATATTACCCCCTTCGCATGCTATAAACATCGTCCCCCAGCCGTCGGCTTTCCCTCTGCTGGTTACGAAAATTGTGCAGGCGCCCTCACCATTTTTTTCAGGAAAATAATCTTTTATTAATTAAATACATGTACAGTTATTTGCATACACACTGCATTAATTGTATTTGTCACTGATATCTATTCTAAATGTATTTACTTTATGTAATCCATCTCTTCTATTCTGTTGGCTCCTGTTGTGATTTTACAGTACACGGCAGATGAATTGCCAGCTTTTCTTCTATGTAATATAAATACACACACACATATACATATGTGTGTGTGTCACTGACATCTATATATCTAAGTGTATATATCTATTCTATTTAATCTATTCTAACCTGTCATGCTGTGATATTACTGTACGCGGCACATGAATTGCCAGCTTTTATTCTATCTGTAACTATTATACTCTAAACTCCTCCCTCTAGACCTGTCCTCCGCTTTCGACACAGTTGACCACTGCCTCCTACTACAGATCCTCTCCTCCTTTGGCATCAAAAACCTCGCCCTATCCTGGATCTCCTCATACCTCTCCAACAGCACATTCAGCAGCAGCACTACCTCCTCATCCCACCCTCTCTCTGTTGGGAGTCCCCCAAGGCTCTGTTCTAGGACACCTACTCTTCTCAATCTATACACTTGGGGCAACTCAAAGTCCTATGGAAACCAGTACCACCTTTATGCCGATGATATTCAGATCTACCTCTCTGGCCCAGATGTCACTTCTCTGCTCTCCATAATCTCTGTCATGGTTAGGACACGGTTAATGTCCTGGTTTCTCAGGGTTAATTTTGCTGGCCTCCCTTTGGATCTGGGAGGGGTATTTATACTCACTCCAGACTAGGATTCCCTGTCAGCTATACTGTTATTCTAGCTGTGTGTCTGACCCCCTGGTGTGCGTGTATACTGCATTGCTTGTTTGATTCCCATGTATGACCCGGTCTGTCCCCTCACGCTGTTCTGTCTCACGTTTTGGTATTATTGTTTTCTCCAGTTCTGACCTCCTGGCTTGGCTATTGTTACTCCATTACCGTTTGCCCCTATTGTACCGTCTATTGCCCGTTCTGGTTTTATGATCTATTGCTACGTCCTGACTATCCACTCTGTCTAATCCCTTTGGTACTGTCCTGCTATCTCATGCTTTGACCCCGGCTTGATCTGGTTTCCATCCCTGTCTATGCCCCTTGGTAACTTGTCCCATAGTTACCTTTCTAGGAGTTTCCCTGCAGCTCCTAGGTCTGTGGAGCTTAGGCCACTCCCCCAGCAGTCACGTGCTTCAGGTCCTGATAGTCTGAAGCACGCATCGTCACCGCTGCTGCCCTGCTCCACAGGTATCTTTGAGCACTGTTTTTGTACTCAGGATACGCGCACTGGCTCAGTGAGCAAGTGCAGTGCGGTGTTCATGACACTCGGAGTGTCTATCAGCCATATCCTCCGTCTTCTGCTCCCGCTTCCTCAAACTCAATGTGGACAAATCTGAACTGATCATCTTTCCCCCATCTCACAGATCTTCCTTACCCGACTTATCTATAACAATTGACGACATCATGCTTTCCCCCGTACCAGAGGTCCGCTGCCTCGGAGTAACCCTTGACTCTGCCGTGTCCTTCAAACCCCACATCCAAGCTCTCGCCACCTCAAAAATATTTCCAGAATCCATCCCTTCCTCAACCGTCAATCTACTAAAATGCTTGTGCATGCCCTCATCATCTCTCGCCTCGACTACTGCAACATCCTTTTCTGTGGCCTCCCTGCTAACACCCTCGCACCTCTCTAGTCCATCTTTAACTCTGCTGCCCAACTAATTCATCTCTCTCCTAGCTACTCCTCCACTTCTCCCCTCTGCAGATCTCTTCACTGGCTCCCATTCCCTCAGCGTATCCAATTCAAATTACTAATACTGACTTACAAGGCCATCTATAACCTGTCTCCTCCATATATCTCTGAACTAATCTCCCGATATCTTCCCTCACGTAATCTCCCGTCCTCCCAAGACCTCCTTCTCTCCTCCACACTTCTTCGCTACTCACCCAACAGCCTTCAAGACTTCTCCCGCTTAGCCCCCATCCTCTGGAATTCTTTGCCCCAACACGTCCGACTATCAACCACATTTGGATCCTTCAGACGCAACCGGAAAACTTCAGGAAAGCTTACAACCTGCAATGATACCCGCTGCCTCCTCACCACTACTGGAGCTACTGCCTCACCATCACTGAAGCTGCTGCAACCCCCCAACCTTCTGTCACCTTCCCCACCATCCTGTAGAATGTAAGGGTCCTCTCTCCCCTCTATATCAGTCTGTGATTGTTAGTTTGTTTACTGTAAGTGATATCTGTAATTTGTATGTAACCCCTTCTCATGTACAGCACCATGGAACCAATGGTGCTATATAATAATATTATACATTTATGTGTGTGTGTTTTGACAAATATTTCCTTTGAAAATGATATGTAAATGACGGAGAATTGCTGTATCGCATTGCAATCAGATAGCAATCGGACTGTATTTGGATGTAAATCCAATGCTAGGTATGAAAAATCGAATTGTACTCGCATGACACTCGGCGCCTCTTTGCAGGGAGACTTGGTCCAATATTTCATACGTTTAGTGTGACTCCAGCGTTATACCAGTATACAGCTATATATGTGTAGCAGCTGATGGGTCAGGATTTATGAAGCCGAGCCAACAAGAAAGCAGGTAACAAAATAAAAATAATCTAAGATGTTGGAGAAGTTGGGGAAGCACTTGTGCATAGAGTATTATTAATAGGGCAATGACCTTACATATAAATGGTCCGTCTCCCAAGGTTTTCACTCGTAGCTGTTCGCCAAACTCAAGTTCGGTCTTCTCCATTTCGGCTTCTGGCAGCCAAAATGCAACGCTGTCTTTGGGCGTAAACCTCACACTGATTTTCAGCAGCTCCTCCTTGTTAATAAGACGTTTCAGCTCCTCTGTTTGGAGTCTGTCGGTCTCACCTTTTGCTTCCACTTCTGGTACAGAAAATTTAGGTATTAATATAAACCATTCTGACACCAATTCAATACTGTAGAAGATTCAGATCATGGAGATTTCTGGTCTCTACAGATCTAATACGTTTTGGAAATCTGTTCATGTAGACACAGACCTAAGTGACGCATATGAGCTCTGCATATATTGTAGCCTCCACTTTTGTTTTATGGCCACAATTCTTAATTTATACAAGGTACATGTTTTACAAAATGTTAGATGCATAAAATATAATGTGCTGGGTGGCAATTTTACAATATGTTGTGAAAAAGGTTAAAGGGGTTAAACAATTGTCAAATCTTGTCATTCAGATAGATATAAGATCCAGCAAACGGATCACTGGCCCCAGCACTCATCTACTGCGCAAATAATCTGACCTGTTCACAGAATTCTAAAGCATTAGGATATGTTCACACGTTTTTGCAGTGTTTTTTCCCACAGAAAAAAAAAATCTGGAAAATCTGCATTAATATGTGTTTTTTTAATAAGTCCGCTGATGGGCTGGAGCGCACAAGTGAGTACTGGGAATGGTTACTTTTATTTCACATGGGGACATAGGATATATAAAGAGGATGTCCACTGACCTAGATATTACAATGTTAATGGCTTATGTAAATTTGTATACATAGGGATCTTTAACCCCTTAGTGACCGAGGCAATTTTGACCTTAATGACCAGGCCAAATTTTACACTTCTTACCACTGTCACTTTACGAGGTAAAAACTCTGGAACGCTTCCATGGACACCGGTGATTCTGAGAATGTTTTTTCGTCATTTATTGTACTTCATGATAGTGGTAAAAATTTATTTGATATGACTTGTGTTTATTAGTGAAAAAAAAAGAAAAAAAAAAAAAAAATCAGAAATTGGGCGAAAATTTTGAACTTTTTGCAATTTTCAAACTTTTAATATTTATGCCTTTAAATCAGAGCGTGATGTCACACAAAATAGTTCAGAAATAACATTTCCCACATGTCTACTTTACATCAGTACAGTTTTTGGAAACAGGAGAACTTGCACAACAAATGTTGTGGTCCATTTTCTTCTTAGTACGCCAATGCACCATTTGTAGAAGAAATCTACTGTTTGGACGCACGGCAGGGCTCGGAAGGGAAGGAGCGCCGTTTGCCTTTTTGAATGTAAAATTTGCTGGAATAATTATCGGATGCCGTTGTGTTTGGACAGCCCCTGATGTGCCTAAACAGTGAAAATGAAAAGTTTAAATGTTTTCACTAAATTTCCGAATTCTTTCACAAATAAACACATAACTCATATTGAACATATTTTACCACTATCATGAAGTCCACTATTTCACAAAAAAACAATCTGAGAATTAGTTGGATCCGTTGAAACGTTCCAGAATTATAACCTCATAAAGTGACACTGGTCAGAATTGTAAAATTTGGCCTGGTCATGACTGTTAATACAGGCTTGGGCTGAAGGGGTTAAGTTATCTTAGTGACTGCCTTTCCTTTATGACTTTTTAGCAAAATGAATACTAGGTATGTGTTAGTGAAAATATTTTTATAGTTACAATATACAGTATTACTCTACAGCGCTAACATTTGTGTGTAATACCTACTGTAAGAAGACATGAGATGGCCAGTGTTCACCTTCTTTGTGTCACTAAAGTTAGGCTCAATTTCGTTCCCTTTACTGTCAAACTTCCTCCGATGTATCGTGCTTGGTCTCATGTAGAGAATGTACCATCGTTCCTAGTATACCAGAAGACGATCATTTAAAAAAACAAACAAAAAAAACCACAGGGCTAAAAACCATATCAGGAACAAAATGACTTCAAGGACAAGGCTTAATTTGGCGTCCTTGAGCAAACATTGCATTCCTGGAGCCATAATATTTTAATCTTGGCGTAGCTGTACCACGGGCTTGTTTTTTGCAGGATGCGTTGTATTTCTCCATGGCACCATGTTGATGTACATATAACTTGCTATATAACTTTTTACATACAGTGACTTGCGAACGTACTCAACCCCCCTTGGCATCTTTCGTGTTTTGCTACCACCCAACTGGGAATTTTACTGTTTTTTGAGTGCGTGCATCAGTTCATGTAGAGAACATGCCTACAACTGTGAACATTTGGTTTTCTTTTTATTGTGAAGCAAACAACAAATAGGACAAAATAACTGAAAACTTTGGTGCGCATAACTATTCACCCCCCTAACATCAGTACTTTGTAGAGCCTCATTTTGCGGCAGTTACAGCTGCAAGTCGCTTTGGATAAGTCTCTGAGTTTTCCCCATCTTTCCACTGAGATTTTTGCCCATTCCTCAAGGCAAAACTGCTCCAGCTCCTCCAAATTAGATGGTTTCCTCTGGTGAACAGCAATCTTCAAGTCTGACCACAGATTCTCAATTGGATTAAGATCTGGGCTTTGACTAGGCCACTCCAAAACATTTTCACATTTCCCTTTAAACCACTTGAGCATTGCTTTAGTAGTATGCTTTGGATCACTGTACTAGTGAACTGTTAACCTCTGTCCCCGTCTCAAATCACTAACAAACTAAATCAGGTTTTGCAAAAGAATATCCCTGTATTTCGCACCATCCATCTTTCCTTCGACTATGGACCATTCTCCCTGTCCCTGCTGCCCAAAAACATTCCCACAGCATCATGTTGCCACCACCATGTTTCACTGTGGGGATGGTGTTCTTGGAGTGATGAGCGGTGTTGGTTTGGTGCCAGACACACCATTTACCTTGGTGACCAAAAAGTTCAATTTTGGTTTCATATGACCACACATCCTTCCTCCATACATTTAGGGAGTCTCCCATGCCTTTTGGTAAACTCGAACCAAGCCTTACAATTTGTGTGTGTAAATAAAGGCTTTTTTATGCCCACTTTTCCATAAAGGCCACCTCTGTGGAGTGTACAGCTTATTGTGGTCGTATGGACAGATACTCCAGTCTCTGCTTAGGAACTCTGCAGCTCTTTCAGGTTTACCTTTGGTAGCTGTGCTGCCTCTCTGATTAATACCTTCCTTGCCCGGGCTGAGCGTTTTGGTGGGTGGCCCGCTCTTGGCAGGTTTATTGTGGTACCTTGTTCTTTCCATTTGATGATAATGGATTTGATGGTGCTCCCGTGGCTCATAAGAGATTGGGATTTTTTTTTTAATAACCTAACCCTGACATGTACTTCTCAACAACTTTGTCCCTGACTTGTTTGTAGATCTCCTTGGTCTTCATGGTGATGTTTGGTTAGTGGTGCCTCTTGTTTAATGGTGTTGCATCCTTTCAAACAAGGTGTGTATATACTGACAGACCATGTGACACTTATATTGCACACAGGTGGACTTCCTTTCACTAAGCATGTGACTTGCTTCATAGCAAAAGTGGTGAACACATACGCACATGCCAATTTTTAGTCATTTAATCCCATAAATTTAAATTTATCATTAATATTTTTCTCACTTCACCAACGTAAAGTATTTAGCTCTGATGCATCACACACAAACTGGATTACAAAAATATTTGTAATGTAACAAAATAGGTCAAAAGCAAAGGGGGGTGAATTCCTTTGCAAGCCACTGTAGCTAGCTATGTAGCTTTCTATTATATAAAAGCCCCCTCTCTCTTTCTCTCCCTTCCATCTCTAGTTGTCAGGAGACAACCATGTGGTTGCGCATACTGCCGGCTGCATTCTGACTAGACGTACGTGGCATTGCTCAATTCACTTGTATATGGTGAGGCCACGCACATCTAGTTGGAATGTGGAGGGCAGTATGCATATTGCATACATGTGGTTACATGGCCACCTGCTCCCAGCACCACAGAATCCTGAGAGAATTCACAAGTCTGCAGTCAGATACAATGACTGTAGATTTTCATACCAAACCTAGCAACCCTTTTAAAGAGTTTAACCAAAAAGGTCTCTCTGGCTGTGGATTCCCAAATCTCTTTTTGTTTCATGTAAAATTTAAAGTTAACCTCTCACTAATTCTGCTTTCACACTTGCCAATTTTATGCATGCAGTATTACTAGCGTGTCTATAGTGGCTCGTAGCGGGAGTATACAATAAAAATGATATTGCTCACAATTGTTTAAACCACTCATAAATATGGCTTAAAAAATTATGGGTGTACATTGCCAAAGCAACTATGCCATCTGAAATCTATAATGTGGTCGTGGCGCACGGGCTGTTTCAGTCTTGCCCGCAGTCCGAGACAGCCTAAGGGCTGAAGCCACTTGCCCACAGGCGGCACAATGCAGCCATTCTCCCCTGCCCGGCATCCAGATGTCACCACTATCTGCATCAAATCTCAGTGAAAATGGTGGAGGAGGGAGACAACAGATGCGGTTACATCATTACATCACATCTGCTGTGCGGAGTCAGTGCACACAGCAAAGACCGAAGCAGAGTGGGGGAACGGGAGCAAGGTATGTGGGTTTTTGTTTTATATGTTTGAATGTTTTTGGGATGTGTGTCTGTGTATAGGGGTGCTCATACTGTATAGCAGAGGCTCTGTCTGGGCTCATACTGTATATTTGGGGGCCTGTATGGGCTCATACTGTATATAGGGGTGGCTGTGTGGGGGCTCATACAGTATATAGGGAAATGCCAACCGACTTCTGCTCAATATTAAGTGATACAATATTAATTATAATTAATATTGAGCAGAATTAATTTTAATCTATTGGTTCGGCCTCCACAATAGTCATGGTCTGTCATGTGGCCGTCAGCTCGAACAATTCAGAAAACTTATTTGGATCTCACTTTACTTGTGAAAAAGATATTTACATGACTGCGTTCCCCACGATAATTACAAGACTGCGTTCCCCATCTCTGGGCCTGTATTATATCTCAGGACACAGACTATGACTCCATGCTCGATATGACACATGTTCTCTTTGAGGTCTGTCTCACTAGTCGTGGACCACGGTCTCTCATCCATGATTTTTGCTGGTATCACGCCTACAACAGCATGACTGAGAAAACAGGGCAAAGAGGAGGAGAAATGGCTTTTTTTCAGACAGCACTTAACAGTTATTTGTAATAAAGGCATGATTAAAAACATTATTAGGAGTCTGATAAACTGCTCCTATTGCATTAAAGGGGTAAATGCCCTTGGCAGGTTCCCTTTAATACATATAAAAGGACTAAAACAAATGGCAATAAAAAGCAAAAGAACAAGTCAGGTGAGTGAACATCAGAAAATAGAGAAGTGATTGCTTGTAAGCAGTAGAATTGATCCTCCTAGCTCAGCGGCACCGTATTCACCATGCAGTGTACAAACTCATGTAGATGTCATTGTACAGCTAAAAATCAATAAAACATACTGCCGCCTGACTGCAAGACATCTGAAATATAAAAGGACTATTTGAGTAAACCTAGCCTCCTTAGCGCAATCTATAGACCTCGCTCCAGTCCTTATCATTATTCCAGCTGCACACTGAGCAAACCTTTGTATGACACTAGAGCCATACAGAGATACTTCTAGCAGAGGCCCATACTCTAGAATGTGCCCTATAACCCCAACTACCCAGGAGAATGCAGATAACGCCATGCTGGTGTGCCATATAAAACCGCTGATGGACTCCCTAATGGACAGTTAGAGTAGAAATTAAACTTTTCAGTTTTCTCTGTGGTGCTTATAAATGAGTATAACTATGCCAAAGTGGACGTCTCAAATAATCAAGTACCCTGTGAGCGTACACTGGGTTAATACTGCATAAGTGGATGGAGTCATGTGAAAATATGTCCTTAGGTATACACATTTTGGATGAGTGTGGTAGACCCTCGTAGTGTAATCCTGCCCCATCGCTATATGCAATGCTACAGATAAAATGCAAACAAAATGTCATTCTCCAAAACACACTGAATAAACCACCTGTTCAGATGACCTTGCACCCATACTGCTGTAGCAGAGGTAGAAAATAGTCAGGGGGATTTAATGGACTGTCTGCTCACCTTCTTCCCATTGATGTCTGTGATAGCATGGCGAGAGTAATCCACTAGTGCCCCTTCCAGAAGAATGCCTGGTCCACTATAAAACAAAATATACAGTGTGACAATAATCCGCAGTGGATATGCATCCTGCAATTATGGAACAATTAGTTCTCCTGCTGAATTGTCAGATAAATAGCATGAAGCGTCTACTGTACACTGAGGGTCTGACAATGTCAAAAACGTAAGGCACTTTGTACAAGGTGTATCCAAATATGGATGGTTTCTATCGCTAATATCCCACCACTCCATGTGCCAAGCCAGGTCTCATCTAAGCTGGGCAAGAGAAGGGAAACCAGGCACACCGCTTACAATTAAAACCTTGTCTAGAAAAGATGTGTCTGGGAAAGATGTCTGGATAAAATAAAAAATGGTTATCCACTACTAGGACAACCCCTTCTTGATCAAAATGTTTGGCTCCCATAAAATAATAACTGTTGTGAATTAGCTTTCTGGCCTACCTCTGGTTGCTAGTGAAGGTAGTGGAGCTGGTTATATTGACAGAGGGGTCGCAAGATCTCTTTCCAGGCTCCCTCTGGTGGTTACTGGAGGTAATGGAGCTGATCTAATTAACCCCTTCCTGACATCCGACGTACTATTCCGTCCATGGGACCCGGGCCCCTATGCCCATGGACGGGATAGTACGTCTACCGCGATCAGCGGCGCCCATGTGATTATCACAGCTGACACCCGGCACAATGTGTCACGCAGCAATGGCATAAAGTGAGACTAGGGACTTTTTTTTTTTTAAAGTGGTGGAGGAATACAGTGCGGAAGGATACCTACCTTCCGTCATTATATTCCTGGAGCTGGTAGAGAACGGTAGCATCAGCTGATGCTGCTGTTCTCCACGCAAGATGGACGTGGGACCCTCGTGGACTTCAGCGGATCGGGGTAAGTATATTGGTGTTTTTTTATTTTGATATTTATTCCTCAAGGGGACAAAGGCTTCGGGGATCAAAGTGACAAGTGACGGTGAGTATGTACTCTATGTTATATGTACTGTATGTCTATATGTATGTATTGTATGTAGTATATATGTATGTTGCATGCATGTAGTATATATGCAGTATATATGTAGTATGCATGTTGCATATATGTAGCATGTATGTAGTATGTATGTAGCATGTATGTAGCATGTAGTGTGTATGTATGTAGCATGTATGTAGTATGTATGTTGCATGTATGTAGCATGTAGTATATATGTAGTATGTATGTTACATGTAGTATATATAGTATATATGTAGTATGCATGTTGCATGCATGTAGTATATATGTTGTATGTATGTTGCATGCATGTAGTATATATGTATTATGTATGTAGTATGTATGTAGCATGTATGTAGTATGTATGTTGCATGTATGTAGCATGTAGTATATATGTAGTATGTATGTTACATGTAGTATATATAGTATATATGTAGTATGCATGTAGTATATATGTTGTATGTATGTTGCATGCATGTAGTATATATGTATTATGTATGTAGTATGTAGCATGTATGTAGTATGTAGCATGTAGCATGTATGTAGCATGCATGTAGTATGTAGCATGTATGTAGTATGCATGTTGCATGTAGTATGTATGTTACATGTAGTATGTATGTAGCATGTATGTAGCATGTATGTAGCATGTAATTTTTTTTTTTATTTTTTTTTTTACATTCAACACATTAGCCGGATGATGGGACTACTACTGTCCCATCATTGGCTAATGTGTCAATCACTGTCATGGTAGCAGGCATCGCCCGAAGGGACTTGTAGTCCCATCGGACGATGCCTGCACAGACCCCCGGAGCCTGCACAGACCACCGGCAGGCCGGCACAGCCCCCCGGAGCCTGCTCAGACCACCGGCAGGCCGGCACAGCCCCCCGGCAGGCCGGCACAGCCCCCCGGCAGGCCGGCACAGCCCCCCGGAGCCTGCACAGACCACCGGCAGGCCAGCACAGCCCCCCGGCAGGCCGGCACAGCCCCCCGGCAGGCCGGCACAGACCCCCGGAGCCTGCACAGACCACCGGCAGGCCGGCACAGCCCCCCGGCAGGCCGGCACAGACCCCCGAAGCCTGCACAGACCACCGGCAGGCCGGCACAGACCCCCGGACAGTCGGCACAGCCCCCCCGAAGGCCCGAACTGACGGCGCATCATGATGACGTCATTTCGGCAGCCAATCAGAGCCACAAAAGTGGCTCATTGCATTTTGGACTTCCGATTCCGGTATCCGATACGAAAAAAGTATCGGTACTCGGTATCGGAATTCCGATACGGCAAATATCGGCCGATACCCGATACTTGCGGTATAGGAAAGCTCAACACTAGTAATAACGCGTGATCAAAAAGACGCATATAAATATCCATGGTACCGCTGAAAACGTCATCTTGTCCCGCCAAAAACGAGCCGCCACACAGCATCATCAGCGAAAAAATAAAAAAGTTATAGCTCGCAGAATAAAGCGATGCAAAAATAATTATTTTTTATATAAAATAGTTTTCATTGCATAAAACCGACAAAACATAAAAAAAACGACCTAAATGAGGTATCGCTGTAACCGTACTGACCCGAAGAATAAAACTGCTTTATCAATTGTACCGCACGCGGAACGGTGTAAACGCACTCCCCCAAAAGAAATTCATGAAACGCTGGTTTTTGTTCATTCTGCGTCCCAAAAATCGGAATAAAAAGCGATCAAAAAATGTCACGTGCCCGAAAATGGTACCAATAAAAACGTCTACTTGTCCCGCAAAAAATAAGACCTCACATGACTCGGTGGGTCAAAATACGGAAAAATTATAGCTCTCAATATGTGATGATGCAAAAACTATTTTTACAATAAAAAGCGTCTTTAAGCGTGCGACAGCTGCCAAAAATAAAAACCGCCATAAATAGTAAATCAAACCCCCCGTTATCACCCCCTTAGTTAGGGAAAAATAATAAAATTAAAAAAATGTATTTATTTCCATTTTTCCATTAGGGTTAGGGTTAGGGCTAGGGTTAGGGCTGAGATTAGGGTTAGGGGTGTGTTGGGGTTCGGGTTGGAGTTAGAATTGGGGGTTTCCACTGTTTGGGCACATCAGGGGATCTCCAAATGCAACATTGCGTCTGATCTCAATTCCAGCCAATTCTGAGTTGAAAAAGTCATATGGTGCTCCTTCCCTTCCAAGCTCTGCCATGCGCCCAAACAGTGTTTTACTCCCACATGTAGGGTATCAGCCTACTCAGGACAAATTGCAAAACAATTTTTGGGGTCCAATTTCTCCTGTTACCCTTAGGAAAACAAAAAATTGGGGGCAAAAATATCATTTTTGTGGAAAAAAATGATTTTTTTATTTTCACGTCCGAGCGTTATAAACTTCTGTGAAGCACTTGGGGGTTCAAAGTGCTCACCACACATCTAGATAAGTTCCGTGGGGGGGGTCTAGTGTCCAAAATGGGGTCACTTGTGGGGAGTTTCAATAGTTTAGGTACATCAGGGGCTCTCCAAACGCACATGACACCCGCAGACCATTCCATCAAAGTCTGCATTCCAAAATGGCACTGCTTCCCTTCCGAGCCCCGACGTGTGTCCATACAGTAGTTTTCTCCCACATATGGGTGTCAGCGTACTCATGACAAATTGGACAACAACTTTTGCGGTCCAATTTCTCCTGTTACCCTTGGGAAAATGAAAAAATTGGGGACTAATTGATCATGTTTGTGGAAAAAATACGATTTTTTTTATTTTCATGCCCGGGCATTATAAACTTCTGTGAAGCCCTTGGGGGTTCAAAGTTCTCACCACACATCTAGATAAGTTCCTTAGGGGTTCTTGTTTCCAAAATGGGGTCATTTGTGGGTGTTTCCACTGTTTAGGTACATTAGGGGCTCTCCAAAGGCAACATGACACCCGCAGACCATTCCATCAATGTCTGCATTCCAAAACGTCACTACTTCCCTTCCGAGCCCTGACGTGTGTCCATACAGTAGTTTTCTCCCACATATGGGGTGTCAGCTTACTCAGGACAAATTGGACAACAACTTTTGGGGTCCAATTTCTCCTGTTACCCTTGGGAAAAAAAAAAAATGGTGACTAAAAGATCATGTTTGTGGAAAAAATACGAATTTTTTATTTTCACGCCCGGGCGTTATAAACTTCTGTGAAGCACTGGGGGGTTCAAAGTGCTCACCACACATCTAGATAAGTTCCTTGGGGGGTCTAGTTTACAAAATGGTATCATTTGTGGGGGGTTTCCACTGTTTAGGTACATCAGGGGTTTTCCAATCGCGACATGGTGTCCGATCTCAATTCCAGCCAAAAACGTCAAATGGCGCTGCTTCCCTTCCGAGCTCTGCCATGCGCCCAAATAGTGGTTTACCCCCACATGTGGGGTATCAGCGTACTCAGGACAAATTGCACAATAACTTTTAGGGTCCTGTTACCCTTGGGAAAATAAAAATTGGGGTGAAAAGATCATTTTTGTGGAAAAAATATGATTTTTTAATTGTACCGCTGTACGTTATAAACTTCTGTAAAGCCCTTGTGGGTTCAAAGTTCTCACCACATATCTAGATAAGTTCCTTGGGGGGTCTAGTTTCCAAAATGGGGTCACTTGTAGGGGGTTTCCACTGTTTAGGTACATCAGGGACTCTCCAAAACGTGACATGGCGTCCGATCTGAATTCCAGCCAATTTTGCAGTGAAAAAGTCAAACGGCGCTCCTTCCATTCTGAGCTCTGCCATGCGCCGAAACAGTCGTTCCCCCCCACAAATCAGGTATCAGCGTACTCAGGACAAATTGCATAATAACTTTTGCAGTCCAATTTCTCCTGTTACCCTTGGTAAAATAAAAAAAATTGAACCTGAAGTATTTTTTTTGTGAAAAAAAGTTAATGTTCATTTTTTTTAAATATTCAAAAAAATTCCTGTGACGCACCTAAAGGGTTAATAAACTTCTTGAATGTGGTTTTGAGCACCTTAAGGGGTGCAGTTTTTAGAATGGTGTCACTTTTGGGTATTTTCTATCATATAGACCCCTCAAAGTGGCTTCAAATGTGATGTGGTCCTAAAAATAAAATGGTGTTGTAAAAATGAGAAATCGCTGGTCAACTTTTAACCCTTATAACTTCCTAACAAAAAAAAATTTTGGTTCCAAAATTGTGCTGATGTAAAGTAAACATGTGGGAAATGTTATCAAGTTTTTTGTGTGCCGTATCTCTGTGATTTAAGGGTATAAAAATTCAAAGTTGGAAAATTGCAAAATTTTCAACATTTTTGCCAAATTTCCGTTTTTTTCACAAATAAACGCAAGTTATTTGAATGAAATTTTACCACTAATAACAGAATCACCGGGATCCATAGAAGCGTTCCAGAGTTATGACCTCATAAAGGTACAGTGGTCAGAATTGTAAAAATTGGCCCGGTCATGAACGTGCAAACCACCCTTGGGGGTGAAGGGGTTAACAGAGGCCTGCCACCTGATAATGAGGAGGATGACTGGAGATCTGGAGTTTCTGACTGGATTTAAGACAGCCGACTCCCTCTATCCCTGCTGGTGATTTTTTCCTGCCTCCTGACGTCTTATCAGAGCATGCAGGGACTGAGCTGGAAACTAAGTGTTCTTTTGCTATTGTTCACATTTGATCTGGTTTTGTCTATTTCAGTTTTGTGTCTTCAGCCAGCTCCGACTGGGGCTGTGCTGAATTTCCATCCTTATGTTATTGCTTGTGCCAGTTTGTTTTTGTCCCATATTAGATTGGCCTCTTTTTGCTCTGCTTTCAGAATATACCTGTCAGGAACACCGCACTGCACTTGCTCACTGAGCCAGTGCGCGTGTCCTGAGTACAAAAACAGTGCTCAAAGATACCTGTGGAGCGGGGCAGCAGCGGTGACGATGCATGCTTCAGACTAACAGGACCTGAAGCACGTGACTGCTGCGGGCATGGCCTAAGCTCCACAGAGCTAGGAGCTGAGGAAAACTCCTAGAAAGGTAACTACGGGACAAGTTACCAAGGGGCATAGACAGGGACGTAAACCAGATCAAGCCGGGTCTAAGCTCGAGATCGCACGACAGTACCAAAGGGTTAGACAGAGCAGATAGTGAGGACGTAGCAATAGATCATAAAACCAGAACGGGCAATAGACGGTACAATAGGGGCAAACGGTAACGGAGTAACAATAGCCAAGCCAGGAGGTCAGAACCGGAGAAGACAATAGTACCAAAACGTGAGACAGAGAACAGAGTGAGGAGACAGACCGGGTCATACACGGGAATCAAACAAGCAATGCAGTATACAAGCACACCAGGGGTCAGACACACAGCCAGAATAACAGTATAGCTGACAGGGAATCCTAGTCTGGAGTGAGTATAAATACCCCTCCCAGATCCAAAGGGAGGCCAGCAAAATTAACCCTGAGAAAACAGGACATTAACTATGTCCTAACCATGACAATACCAGAGTGCTGATATAGCGGGCGAAGTCTAGTGACTTCAGTATTTTTCTATCAGACGTGTTGGGCATTTTTTGCAGGGTTTTTTTGCGTGATTGCAGACAGAGTCTTTCCTTTCCTGTCTAGTTAGTGTGGGCCCCATCGTTTGCTCAGTCTATTTTCCTATCTGTGTTTGTGTTTTCATCTTGTCTCACCGCCAATATATGTTTGGGGGCTATCTATTCCTTTGGGGTCTGCTCTGGGGCAGTTTAGATTTCCCCTTTCTTGCGTTAGGCTTATTTAGTTCTCCGGCTGTGTCGAGGCGTCTAGGATTATCGTAGGCACGCTCCACGGCTACTGCTAGTTGTGAGGATAGGATCAGGGGTCTGCAATCCGCTTAGTTACCAACATCTCTGGTTTTCTGTGGCTTAGCTTGGTCTTGCTTTCCTCCTCGGTGACCCAGTCATCATAACAAATAACACTTATACTCACCTCCCGTGTCGGCGCAGTTCTGACGGTGTCGGCACTCGCAGCTTCAGGGATCAGGTGGTGGTGTAACACATGACGATGGCGCCCAATCAGCGCTGGCATCACTGTTCCCATCTTCGGACAAATCGAACATGAAGCAGAAGTCCGGCTGCAGCTGATCTCGGACTTCCTCTTCCTGTTCAATTTGACAGGAGGCTGAGACAGTGACGCCAGCTCTGATTGGACGCTGTTGTCACGTGTCACAACCACAGCACGGGAGCCCCGGGTGACAGAGTGCTGACCCCAAGGGAAAGGCGCCATCACTGGAGGGGAGTATAAGCTTTAGTAATTTATGGGGGCCAATCATGGGGTATGAAATAGTGGACAACTTCTTCAATGTCCAGGTGCATCAATGTATTATACAGACATATACATACATTACTAAAGTAGTGCGGGTCCTTTTTTGTAATATGGATTGTGGAGTGCAGCCCCTTCAGGACTCCGCACCAAGTCTTGACATCTTTAACCCCTTCATGACCCAGCCTATTTTGACCTTAATGATCTGGCCATTTTTGGCAATATTGACCAGTGTCCCTTTATGAGGTAATAACTCAGGAACGCTTCAACGGATCCTAGCGATTCTGAGATTGTTTTTTCGTGACATATTTGGCTTCATGTTAGTGGTAAACTTAGGTCAATAATGTTTTCATTTATTTATGAAAAAAATTGAAATTTGGCGAAAATTTTGAAAATTTCGCAATTTTCACATTTTTAATTTTTATTCCATTAAACCAGAGAGTTATGTGACACAAAATAGTCAATAAATAACATTTCCCACATGTCTACTTTACATCAGCACAATTTTGGAAACAAAATTTTTTTTTGTTGGGAAGTTATAAGGGTTAAAAGTTGACCAGCGATTTCTCATTTTTACAACAAAATTTACAAAACCATTTTTTTTAGGGACCACCTCACATTTGAAGTCACTTTGAGGGGTCTATATGGCAGAAAATACCCCAAAGTGACACCATTCTAAAAACTGCACCCCTCAAGCTACTCAAAACTATATTCAAGAAGATTATTAACCCTTCAGGTGCTTCACAGCAACTAAAGCAATGTGGAAGGAAAAAATGAACATTTTAATTTTTCCAATAAAAAATTTCTTTTAGCATCAATTTTTTCATTTTCACATAGGCAACAGGATAAAATGGATCCTAAAATTTGTTGGGCAATTTCTCCTGAGTACACCGATACCTCATATGTGGTCATAAACCACTGTTTGGGCGCACGGCAGGGCTCAGAAGGGAAGGAGCGCCATTTGACTTTTTGAATGGAAAATATGCTGGAATATTTAGCGGTTGCCATGTCGCGTTTGGAGAGTCCCTGTGCGCCTAAACATTGGAGCTCCCCCACAAGTGACCCCATTTTGGAAACTAGACTCTCCAAGGAACTTATTCAGATGCATAGTGAGCACTTTGAACCGCCAGGTCCTTCACAAATTGATCCATAAAAAAAAAAGGACTTTTTTTTCACAAAAATTTTCTTTTAGCCTCAGTTTTTTCATTTTCACATGGGCAATGGGATAAAATGGATCCTAAAATTTGTTGGGCAATTTCTCCTGAGTGCACAGATACCTCATATGTGCTCATAAACCACTGTTTGGGCACACGGCAGGGTCCCGAAGGGAAGGAGCACCATTTGACTTTTTGAATGGAAAATTAGCTCCAATCGTTAGTGGACACCATGTCGTGTTTGGACAGCCCCTGTGTGCCTAAACATTAGAGCTCCCCCACAAGTGACCCCATTTTGGAAACTAGACCACCCAAGGAACTTTTCTAGATGTGTGGTGAGGACTTTGAACCCACAAGTGCTTCACAGAAGTTTATGACGCAGAAAAGTGAAAATAAAAAAATAATTTTCTTTCCTCAAAAATGATTTTTTAGCCCGCTAGTTTTTATTTTCACAAGGCTAACAGGAGAAATTGGACCACAAAAGTTGTTGTGTAATTTGTCCTGAGTACACCGATACCCCATATGTCAGGGGAAACCACTGTTTGGGCGCATGGGAGAGCTCAGAAAGGAAGGAGCGCAATTTTGGAATGCAGACTGATGGGATGTTCTGCGGGCATCATGTTGCGTTTGCAGAGCCCCTGATGTGCCTAAACAGTAGAAACCCCCCACAAGTGACCCCATTTTGGAAACTAGACCCCCCAAGGAGCTTATCTAGATGTGTAGTGAGCACTTTGAACCCCCAAGTGCTTCACAGAAGTTTATAAACGCAGAGCCATGAAAATAAAAAATAATTTTTTTTCCTCAAAAATGATTTTTTTAGCCCGCTATTTTTTATTTTCACAAGGTTAACAGGATAAATTCGACCCCAAAAGTTGTTGTCCAGTTTGTCCTGAGTACGCTGGTACCCCATATGTGGGGGGGGACCACTGTTTGGGCACACATCGGGGCTCGGAAGGGAAGTAGTGACGTTTTGAAATACCGACTTGATGGAATGGTCTGCGGGCGTCATGTTACGTTTGCAGAGCCCCTGATGTGCCTAAACAGTGGAAACCCCCCACAAGTGACCCCATTTTGGAAACTAGACCCCCCAAGGAACTTATCTAGATGTTTGATGAGCACTTTGAACCCCCAAGTGCTTCACCGAAGTTTATAACTCAGAGCCGTGAAAACAAAAAAAATCATTTTTTTTCACAAAAATCATTTTTTTAGCCCCCAATTTTTTATTTTCCCAAGGGTAACAGGAGAAATTAGACCCCCAAAGTTGTTGTGCAATTTTTCCTGAGTACGCTGATACCCCATATGTGGGGGTAAACCACTGTTTGGGCACACGTCAGGGCTCGGAATGGAGAGTGCTGTTTGACATTTTGAACGCAAAATTGGCTGGAATAAATCGTGGCGCCATGTCGCGCTCGGAGACCCCGTGATGTGCCTAAACAGTGGAAACCCCTCAATTCTAACTCCAACCCTAACCCCAACACACCCCTAACCCTAATCCCACCCTAATAATAACCCTAACCACAGCCCTAACGCCAACACACCCCTAACCCTAATCCCAACTCTAACCCTAACTACAAGCCTAACCCTAATCCCAACCCACCCCTAACCCTAATTCCAACCCACCCCTAACCCTAATTCCAGCCCTAACCCTAATTCCAGCCCTAACCCTAATTCCAGCCCTAACCCTAATTCCAACCCTAACCCTAATTCCAGCCCTAACCCTAATTCTAGCCCTAACCCTAATTCCAACCCTAACCCTAATTTTAACCCTAATTTTAACCCTAACCCTAATTATAGCCCTAACCCTATTTCTAACCCTAACCCTATCTGTAACCCTTATTCCAACCCTAACCCTAATTCCAACCCTAACCCTAGTTCGAACCCTAAATGGAAAAAAAAATATTTTTTTTATTTTATTATTTGCGCCTGGCTATGGGGGTGATAAAAGGGGGGTGTATTTACTTTTTTTTTCATTTTGATCACTGTGAGAGTGTATCACAGTGATCAAAATGAAAAATGAACGGGCAACCGGCAATTTCATGGGCGCCACCATCTTGGACAATGGCAGGCGCACTGCGCATGCGCCCGCCATTTTGCAAGATGGCGGCGCCCATGATCCGGACGCCGGGAGCCACGGCGGGACACCGGGAGCACGATCGGAGGTCCTGGGGGGATCGGAAGGTGGGAGGGAGCGATAGACAGGGGAGGGGGAGCAGATGATGACGGCGGCAAACGATCGCCGCCGTCCATCGGTGGCGGGGGCCGATCGGCCCCGCCAGTCGGTGTGTGGGGGGGTCTGGGGTCGGTGTCCAGCCATGTCCGATGCTATTGCAGCATCGGCCATGGCTGGATTGTAATATTTCACCAAATTTCATTGGTGAAATATTACAAATCGCTCTGATTGGCTGTTTCACTTTTAACAGCCAATCAGAGCGATCGTAGGCACGTGGGGGCTAAGCCACGCCCCCAGGGATTAACTGTAGAGTGTCCTTTGTGTGCGGGTCGGGTGACCTTTCAGTGACCCCGGTCACCCGACCCGCAGGGGGGCTATTTATAGCATGACGCCTACGTAGGCGTCATAGGTCGTTTGGGCACGACTTTTCATGACGCCTACGTAGGCGTCATGGGTCGTGAAGGAGTTAAAGACAAAGATGTAATTGCGAGCTGATTGTCTGGTTTCTTTTCACTCCCCCGGCTCGGATGAGGCCTGGTTTGGCACATTGAGAGGTAGGACCTTAGTGATGAGGGCCATCTATATTTAGTGGATGGTTGGATGGCTTTTGAACAAAAAACTTAAACTCAGTATCTTACGTTTTTAACGTACGCAGCAATAGTGGACTTTATGTATTCATAAATCGCAGAGTGCGGACACAGTGTATGAATATATTTGGTCTCTAATTGCATACAAATTGTGTGTGCAATGATTAGTACTGTTGTTTTGCAGCACAGGGGTCCTGGCTTCAAATCCCACTGAGGACAACATCTGCAAGAAGTATCTTCTGGCAAATTATATGACATTACTTCATTAATAAACTGCAATACTCAATATGTCATTTATTGTATTTGCTGTTTGACATGTCAAATGAAATATATTGGGTGTACAACACGAAAAATAAAAAAAACGCATTGCTGAACATTTAGCTAGCATTCACAATGGTAATACAACCTACTCGGGCGCTGCCAAGCACTTTGAGATGTATCCCTCTTTGTGAACATTGACAATTTGCTGTTTTTGCCTTTGAAAAAATTCTCAATCCTATTAGAGGTGGCAACAAACAGAAACTTCTAACAACACGGGAAGCCTTCTGAATTTTAAAGTTGGACACTAGATATCCAAAAGGGATGAATCTGAAAAATGATCTATTCTATGTTTACTGACTTTTTTATGTTTTCTCATTCTATATCAGCTGGTACATAATTTTGTAATTAATTCGTTTGTGATTGGTTCATTGTCTCATATAAGCTTATGCCATGTGTGCTGTTTTATATCCTATGAGTAAGGACACTAGCTATGCGCCAGAAATGCGGCAGGTGTTTCTAATGAATTTAATACGGTTTGACATGCCAGAATAAAGTTTTTCTATTTTATATTCATGGGCTGGTGTGCCAAATCCATTTTTCCCTTTTCTCTGTCTTTGCTGTGATTACCAGCAGAAAGAGCACCCACCCATTTGTTGCATGAGACTCAACGCACAATGATTTTTGCTGGATAACGTCTGCAGGTCCGTACCTCTCTCTCCTACCCAGCTAATTCTTAGGTGACTTTTAGGCTACGGCAACGCAGACACATCGACAGGTCACAACACACAAGACACAGCCACACACTGCTTGTAAGTCATGTGCAACTTGCAATCTGTGGTCAAAAAATAATCAACGAGTTTGGCTTTTTTCACCAGTCGCAGTTACTGCAACTTATCCCCACTGCCCATCATTAGGCTGGGGCTACTCAGCGCCATGTGTCACACGGCACTGCGATATTACAGATAATGACTTCCTTTGATATTGTATTGGGACCTGTCGCCACTGCGACAAGGTGTCGTAAATATGCTGGATATTCTATTGCATGTGGCTCACTGGCCAGACTTCAGTACATGTGTGTGACTCGACTGCGGTTTGGCTATAATAAAAGTGTAACATGACAGCGAGTCGCAGACAAGAAGCACAAATATTTTTGATCATCACCGTGTAACCACAGCCTTCGGTGCCGTGACATTCCACATCATGATTTTCTTGTGACTGTGGAGCCTTGATCTAGATATTCTGAACAGAACGTCCAAGGGGGGGTGTTATGGCATTGAAATGAGAACTGGTCGTTTCCTCCTACTCTACTGAAAACATGCCGTCTGTAGCAACAACCCCACCCTCCATAGCTACAAGCCCTCCCAATCCACATAAAGAAGCCCTCCTCACACAGTAACAAATCCTCCCCGCCGCTCCATTCCCTCCCCCACCACGCCGGTCCGTCTCATCCGGTCTTCACATTGCCAGTGAAAGGTGCAGCCGGGAAGGAGCGGGTCATGTGACAGGCGGGCTGAAGTGACGTGCACAGAGCCTGTCACATGACCCGCTCCTTCCCGGCTGCAGCTTTCACTGGCAATGTGAAGACCGGATGAGACGGACCGGCGTGGTGGGGGAGGGAATGGAGCGGCGGGGAGGATTTGTTACTGTGTGAGGAGGGCTTCTTTATGTGGACGGGGAGGGCCTGTAGCTATGGAGGATGGGGTTGTTGCTATAGACGGCATGTTTGGAGTACAGTAGGAGGTTACTTCTCATTTCAATGCCATAACACCCCCCCTTGGACGTTCTGTTCAGAATATCTAGAAAACCGTGCAAACTGGTGACAGAAAGTAAATTACTTATTGTCATAATTCTGCAGCCCAGATATGCACTGAGATTATGTGAAAAGCCCGGACAACCCCTTTAAGGCTGTGTGCCCACGTTGCGTTTTTTTAAGCGTTTTTGATGCGTTTTTCGGGGTCAAACCGCATCAAAAACGCTTAAAAGAAGCATCCCATTCATTTTAATGCATTTTGGCCTTTTTGTGCCAATGGATGCGTTTTTTTTACCGCTAATGAAACACTTAGCGGTAAAAAAACACGGCATGTTCATTAATTTCCGCTTAGGTCCGCATTTTTGGCTATTTCCTATAGCCCAGAAGACGAGCGGAAAAAAACGCATCAAAAACGCTGTTTTTTTCCGCAAAAAACGCAGCAAAAAACTCGTTTTTTTCCCGCGCGTTTTCTGGGAAGGAGACCCGTTTACTGAGCGTTTAAAAACGCTAACGTGGGCACATAGCCTAAGGGTTCATTCGGACATCTGTGCCAGTCAATCTAAGCACGGACTGTCTGCAGCCCTCCCGAACAGAGCAAGACAAATTCTTGTTTTTCTATGAGGATTTCAAGCTAGGGTTGGGAGACCCACGGCCTCTCCATGCATTGCGGTACAATATCGAACCGAAATCCACAGATGTCTAAAGCCTTTATAAACGTGTCCTACTAATCACTCCTGCATGACAATTTTTCCACATCAAACAGCCGACAGGAGACATTGGGCCCAATTCATCTTTTTCTTTTATTTTAAGTCACTTGTGTCCTATTCATTATTGAATATGTACCTTATTTTGCATAGTTTGTTTTTTTCGCCTGATTTTCATTTACACCTTATTCTTCTTTCAATTTGTGAACTTTTTAAAATCCTATCTTATACATATTCCCTGCATTTTTTATTCCATTTGGGTTATCCAGATTTTTCATCACCTCATTCATCAATTGCAAGACAGGCAAAAGACAAAAATCAAAGAGTATTTTTATTTGGCGAAAAAATTCATTACCCACTTGAGCCATTTTGATGAATTTGGTGAAAAATAGTGTCAAATGCCAAAAAACAAAAAAAAAGAGAAAAGTGCCTTAACCCCTTCACTACCAAGGGTGGTTTGCACGTTACCTACCGGGCCAATTTTTACAATTCTGACCACTGTCCCTTTATGAGGTCATAACTCTGAAACGCTTCCGTGGATCCCGGTGATTCTGACATTGTTTTCTCGTGACATATTGTACTTCATGTTAGTGGTAAAATTTCATTCATATAACTTGCGTTTATTTATGAGAAAAACGGAAATTTGGCGAAAATTTTGAAAATTCCGCAATTTTCCAACTTTGAATTTTTATGCCCTTAAATCACAGAGATATGGCACACAAAAAAGTTAATAAGTAACATTTGCCACATGTTTACTTTACATCAGCACAATTTTGCAACCAAAATTTTTATTTGTTAGTAAGATATAAGGGTTAAAAGTTGACCAGCGATCTCTCATTTTTGCAACACCATTTTATTTTTATGGACCACATCACATTTGAAGCCACTTTGAGGGGTCTATATGATAGAAAATACCCAAAAGTGACATCATTCTAAAAACTGCACCCCTTAAGGTGCTTAAAACCACATTCAAGGAGTTTATTAACCCTTCAGGTGCGTCACAGGAATTTTTTGAATATTTAAAAAAAATTAACATTTAACTTTTTTTCACAAAAAAAATTACTTCAGGTTCAATTTTTTTTATTTTACCAAGTGTAACAGGAGAAATTGGACTGCAAAAATTATTGTGCAATTTGTCCTGAGCACGCTGATACCTGATATGTGGGGGGGAACCACTGTTTCGGTGCATGGCAGAGCTCAGAAGGGAAGGAGCGCCGTTTGACTTTTTCAATGCAAAATTGGCTGGAATTCTGATCGGACGCCATGTCGCGTTTGAAGAGCCCCTGATGTACCTAAACAGTGGAAACCCCCCACAAGTGACCCCATTTTTTAAACTAGACCCCCTAAGGAACTTATCTAGATATGTGGTGAGAACTTTTAACCCACAAGGGCTTCACAGAAGTTTATAATGTACAGCGGTACAATTAAAAAATCATATTTTTTCCACAAAATGATCTTTTCACCCCCAATTTTTATTTTCCCAAGGGTAACAGGACCCTAAAAGTTATTGTGCAATTTGTCCTGAGTACGCTGATACCCCATATGTGGGTGTAAATGACTATTTGGGCACATGGCAGAGCTCGGAAGGCAAGCAGCGCCATTTGACTTTTTTGGCTGGAATTGAGATCAGACACCATGTCGCATTTGGAAAGCCCCTGATGTACCAAAACAGTGGAAACCCCCCACAAATGACCCCATTTTGGAAACTAGACCCCCCAAGGAACTTATCTAGATGTGTGGTGAGAACTTTGAACCCCCAAGTGCTTCACAGAAGTTTATAACGCCCAGGCGTGAAAACAAAAAAAAATTTTTCCACAAAAATGATATTTTTGCCCCAAAATTTTTATTTTCCTAAGGGCAACAGGAGAAATAGGACCCCAAAAGTTGTTTTGCAAATTGTCCTGAGTAGGCTGATACCCCATATGAGGTGGTAAAACACTGTTTGGGTGCATGGCAGAGCTTGGAAGGGAAGGAACACCATTTGACTTTTTCAACGCAGAATCGGCTGGAATTGAGATCAGATGCCATGTTGCGTTTGGAGAGCACCTGATGTGCGCAAATAGTGGAAACCCCTAACCTTAACCCTAGCCCTAACCCTAGCCCTAACCCTAGCCCTAACCCTAGCCCTAACCCTAATGGGAAAATGGAAATAAATACATTTTTTAAATTTTATTATTTTTCCCTAACTAAGGGGGTGATAACGGGGGGTTTGATTTACTATTTATGGCGGTTTTTATGTTTGACAGCTGTCGCACGCTAAAAGACGCTTTTTATTGTAAAAATAGTTTTTGCATCACCACATATTGAGAGCTATAATTTTTCCATATTTTGACCCACCGAGTCATGTGAGGTCTTATTTTTTGCGGGACGAGTTGACGCTTTTATTGGTATCATGTTCGGGCATGTGATATTTTTTGATCGCTTTTTATTTCGTTTTTTGGGACACAGAATTTACAAAAACCAGCGTTTCATGAATTTCTTTTGGGTGGTGCGTTTACGCCGTTCTGGGTGCGGTAAAATTTATAAGGCGGTTTTATTCTTCAGGTCAGTACGGTTACAGCGATACCTCATTTAGGTCGTTTTTTTATGTTTTGGCGCTTTTATGCAATGAAAACAATTTTATATAAAAAAATAATTATTTTTGCATCACTTTATTCTGCGAGCTATAACTTTTTTAATTTTTCGCTGATGATGCTGTATGGTGGCTCGTTTTTTGCGGGACAAGATGACGTTTTCAGCGGTACCATGGATATTTATATGCGTCTTTTTGATCGCGCGTTATTACACTTTTCGTTCGGCGGTATGATAATAAATCATTATTTTTTGCTTCGTTTTTTATTTTTTAAGGGGTTCGCTTAAGGGGTTAACTATTGGGACAGTTTTATAGGGCGGGTCGTTACGGATGCGGCGATACCAAATATGTGTACTTTTATTGTTTTGGGTTTTTTTTATTTCCAAAAAATGAATTTATTGGGGAATATTTTTTTTTTTTTTTTTTTTTTTTTATTTATTTGGCGATTTTTTTTAAATTATTTTTACACTCTTTTTTTATTTTTTTTTCACTTTATTACAATGTCCCAGGGGGGACATCACTGTCCCGTGACAGATTGCTGATCTGTCAGATCACTGTGACAGATCAGCGATCTGTCACAGGCACTGCACAGGCTTCCTCATGCCTGCGCTTTGCAGGCACTGAGGAACCCAGCTTCCTGTAGGCCCCCGGAGGTCCCCGTCGCCATATTGGATCCGGGGACCTGCAGGAAAGGAGTCCCCCGCAGCAGCGCTGCACATTGCGCTGCCGTGGGGGGGCTCAGGGAAGCACGGAGGGAGCCCCCTCCCTGCCGATGCTTCCCTTTAACCCCCGGTACACCGCGATCGTGTTTGATCGCGGTGTGCAAGGGGTTAACGTGTCGGGGGCGGTCCGTGACCGCCCCTGACACATTGTGCCGGGTGTCAGCTATGATAATTAGCTGACACTCGGCCGCGATCAGCGGCGCTCACCACGTGGGCGCCGCTGATCGCGATGACGTAATATTCCGTCCATGGTAATTAGGTCCATGGTCACATGGACGGAATATTACGTCATTTGTAGGTAAGGGGTTAAAATACAAATTATGAATTTGGCCCACTTTGCTTCTTCTATCTTGTGGCAAATACCTTACAATGGCATATAAGGTTCCTGAATTCTTGAATGATCAAGGTCAAAAATGATCCAAAATAACATCTAAAAAAAGAGAAAAACAGCTGCTGCCCCTCGGCTGGAGATAAATCCTCCAGGAAGCATTGGTTCCAATTGGATAAAACACATTAGAGGGAACCTGTCACCAGGTTTGACTGATATGAGATTAGGCCACCACCTTTCAGTGCTTATCTACAGTATTCTATAATGCTGTATATCTGCCCCCAACCTGACCTGCAAGAGAAGACCTTTTTATTATACTCACGTGCTTCCAATGCCCTCTGTGCAGCCCCGTCCTCCTCCATGCTTCCCCTGTCCTTCCCTAGTCCTCCTCTGTGCTGCCCTTGTCCTCCCCCTTCATACTCACCCTACTGTGCCGTCGATGAACGTCCCTGCATCCTCCATTGTCCAGCGCTGACAGCTTCTTCCTGCCTTCAGCGGTCACATGGTACCGCTCATTAAGCTCATGAATATGCTTCCACGCCCATAGGCATCCATATTCATGAGCTTAATGAGCGGTACCATGTGACCGCTGAAGGCAGGAAGAAGCTGTCAGCGCTGGGGCAACGAGGATGCAGGGGACATTCAGCGAGGCACAGGAGGGGTGAGTATGACTTCCCAGTCACCGGCTCCTGCCACCACTCCCCCTCCCCCGCTGGTTTCTGCTAAATGACTCGTGTATAAGCCGAGGGGGCATTTTCAGCACAAAAAAATGTGCTGAAAATCTCGGCTTATACATGAGTATATACGGTAGATTAAAAACACATGTGACATGCACAAAAGTGAACAGGTCGGTTGGACAGTGTTCACAGCACCCAAAGACTGAAACACAGTATGACAAACGTGCAAAAATACTCTGCTGTAAAAAATATATAACAGTAGACAGCAAGTGCTAGTTAAAAGATAACAAAAACAGGGTATTTAGTTGATACCTTTTTTTGCAAAAAATGTATACTAATACAAATAAGCATAGATTCCAACTCCAAATTTTTTTATTTTTTTTTTAAACTTAACTTTTACTTGTTAGTTTCTAAAAAGGAGGTCTGTGACCCCTATTAAAATGTAAATAGTTTGCCGTCACAAAAATTGCACATACAAATATACACAGATTCCAACTCCCTGTTTAGGAATATACAGTCAATATCTTAGCTCATAAAAAGAGCAGAGTAAATCCGTTTAGAACCTTTTCACATTCACAAAGATTATGCAGCAATATTAAGGCTCAAAATCCCATCATGGGTAATCCAAAATAGCCAATTTTACCTACTGACCTGGGAGGCACATAGGGTCAGTCCAGGGCTGACTAGTAACAGGGTTAGCTGTGGTCTGCCCTTGTAAGGGCGGGAGCTCTGGGGTACCTTGGTCAGTACATAATAGGGACTGACAGGGATTTTATGCTGGAACCCAGATGCTATGATTTATGGTTAAGCCCTTTCCTACATTAGACGTACGATGTGCAGCGCTGCTGCGGGGACCTCCTTCCCTGCAGGTCCCCGGATCCAATATGACCACGGGGGCCTTTGGGGGCCTGCAGGGAGACATCTTTCTCAGTGCCTGCTGAGAGCAGGCTCTGAGAAAGCCTGCAGCAGCACCTGTCACATCGCTGATCTGACAGAGTGCTGTGCAACCTGTCAGATCAGCGATCTGACATATTACAGTGATGTCCCCCCCCGGCACAATGTAATAAAGTAAAAGAAAAAAAAAAAGTGTAAAAATAATTTATAAAAAATAAAAAAAAAATCGCTAACTAAAAAAAAATATATATATTCCCTAATAAATTCATTTTTTGAAAATAAAAAAAACAATAAAAGTACACACTTTTAGTATCGCCGCGTCCGTAACGACCCGCCCTATAACACTGTCCCACTAGTTAACCCCTTTACTGAACCCCTTAAAAAATAGAAATAAAAAAATAAGCAAAAAATAATGCTTTATCATCCTACCGCCGAACAAAAAGTGCAATAACGCTCGATCAAAAAGACGGATATAAATAACCATGGTACCGCTGAAAACGTCATCTTATCCCGCAAAAAACGAACCACCACACAGCGTCGTCAGCATAAAAATAAAAGTTATAGCTCGCAGAATAAAGCGATACAAAAATAATTATTTTTTATATAAAATTGTTTTCATTGCATAAAAGCACCAAAACATTAAAAAAAACCAGACAAATGAGGTATCGCTGTAACCGTACTGACCCGAAGAATAAAACCGCCTTATCAATTTTACCATACGCGGAACGGTGTAAACGCACCCCCCAAAAGAAATTCATCAAATGCTGGTTTTTGTTCATTCTGCGTCCCAAAAATCGGAATAAAAAGTGATCAAAAAATGTCACGTGCCTGAAAATGGTACGAATAAAAACGTCAACGCGTCCCGCAAAAAATAAGACCTCACAGAACTCAGTGGATCAAAATATGGAAAAATTATAGCTCTC
The DNA here is from genome assembly GCF_039654945.1 of Dendrobates tinctorius. Taxonomy (NCBI): domain Eukaryota; kingdom Metazoa; phylum Chordata; class Amphibia; order Anura; family Dendrobatidae; genus Dendrobates; species Dendrobates tinctorius. The sequence continues at coordinate 44,226,428 of NW_027361690.1, read as the reverse complement.
AAAATGTGGTGATGCAAAAACTATTTTTAAAATAAAAAGCGTCTTTTAGCGTATGACAGCTGCCAAACATAAAAACCGCCATAAATATTAAATCAACCCCCCTTTATCACCCCCTTAGTTAGGGAAAAATAATAAAATTAAAAAAAATGTATTTATTTCCATTTTCCCATTAGGGCTAGGGCTAGAGTTAGGGCTGAGATTAAAGTTAGGGGTGTGTTGGGGTTAGGGTTGGTGTTAGAATTGGGGGGTTTCCACTGTTTGGGCACATCAGGGGCTCTCCAAAGGCAACATGGCATCTGATCTCAATTCCAGCCAATTCTGCGTTGAAAAAGTCAAACAGTGCTCCTTCCCTTCCAAGCTCTGCCATGCGCCCAAGCAGTGGTTTACCCCCATATGTGGGGTATCAGCGTACTCAGGACAAATTGTCAGGACTACTCAGGTCCAATTTCTCCTGATACCCTTGGGAAAATAAAAAATTGGGGGCAAAAATATCATTTTTGTGGAAAAAAATATGATTATTTTTTATGGCTCTATGTTATAAACTTCTGTGAAGCACTTGGGGGTTCAAAGTGCTCAACACACATCTACATAAGTTCCATGGGGGGTCTAGTTTCCAAAATGGGGTCACTTGTGGGGAGTTCCTATAGGTTAGGTACATCAGAGGCTCTCCAAATGCGACATGACACCCGCAGACCATTTCATCAAAGTCTGCATTCCAAAACGTCACTACTTCCCTTCCGAGCCCGACGTGTGCCCATAGAGTAGCTTTCTCCCACATGTGGGATATCAGCGTACTCAGGACAAATTGGACAACAACTTTTGGGGTCCAATTTCTCCTCTTAGGCTACTTTCACACTAGCGTTGTGTGACGGCCGTCGCCCTGCGTCGGGGCGACGTACCGTCGCACGTTGTGAAAGTTGTGCAAAACGGGGGCAGCGGATGCAGTTTTACAATGCATCCGCTGCCCCATTGTAATGTCCGGGGAGGAGGGGGCGGAGTTTCGGCCGCGCATGCGCAGTCGAAAATGGCGGAGACGACGCACAAAAAAACGTTACATGTAACGTTTTTGTGTGCGTCGCGGCCGCCAAAACAAGACGCATCCGTCGCACGTGCGTTGCACGACGCTAGTGTGAAAGTAGCCTTACCCTTGGGAAAATAACAAAATTGGGGACTAAAAGATCATGTTTGTGGAAAAAATGATTTTTTTATTTTCACACTCGGGCGTTATAAACTTCTGTGAAGCCCTTGGGGGTTCAAAGTTCTCACCACACATCTAGATAAGTTCCTAGGGGGGTCTAGTTTCCAAAATGGTGTGATTTGTGGGGGGGTTCCACTGTTTTGGCACATCAGGGGCTTTCCAAACGCGACATGGCATCCGATCTCAATTCCAGCCAAAAAAGTCAAATGGCGCTGCTTCCCTTCCGAGCTCTGCCATGCGCCCAAATAGTGGTTTACCCCCACATGTGGGGTATTAGTGTACTCAGGACACATTGCGCTCTAACTTTTGGGGTCCTGTTACCCTTGGGAAAATAAAAATTGGGGGTGAAAAGATTTTTGTGGAAAAAATATGATTTTTTAATTGTCTGTACGTTATAAACTTCTGTGAAGCCCTTGGGGGTTCAAAGTGCTCACCACATATCTAGATATGTTCCTTGGGGGGGTCTAGTTTCCAAAATGGGGTCACTTGTGGGGGGTTTCCACTGTTAAGGCACATCAGGAGCTCTCCAAACGTGACATGGCATCGGATCTGAATTCCAGCCAATTTTGCAGTGAAAAAGTCAAACGGCGCCCCTTCCCTTCTGAGCTCTGCCATGCGCCGAAACAGTGGTTCCCCCCCACATATCAGGTATCAGCGTACTCAGGACAAATTGCACAATAACTTTTGCAGTCTAATATCTCCTGTTACCCTTGGTTAAATAAAAAAAATTGAACTTTAAGTAATTTTTTTTGTGAAAAAAAAAAGTGAAATGTTAATTTTTTTTTTTAAACATTCAAAAAATTCCTGAGAAGCACCTGAAGGGTTAATAAACTTCTTAAATCTGGTTTTGAGTACCTTGAGGGGTGCAGTTTTTAGAATGGTGTCACTTTTGGGTATTTTCTATCATATAGACCCCTCAAAGTGACTTCAAATGTGATGTGGTCTGTAAAAATAAAATGGTGTTGCAAAAATGAGAAATCGCTGGTCAACTTTTAACCCTTATAACTTCCTAACAAAAAAATGTTGGTTCCCAAATTGTGCTGATGTAAAGTAAACATATGGGAAATGTTATTTATTAAGTTTTTGAGTGGTACATCTCTGTGATCTAAGAGAATAAAAATTCAAAGTTGGAAAATTGCGAAATTTTCGCCAAATTTCCGATTTTTTCACAAATAAACGCAAGTTATATGAATGAAATTTTACCACTAACATGAAGTACAATATGTCACGAGAAAACAATGTTAGAATCACTGGGATCCATGGAAGCTTTCCAGAGTTACTACCTCATAAAGGGACAGTGGTCAGAATTGTAAAAATTGGCTCGGGCATTAACATGCACCCTTGGGAGTAAAGGGGTTAAAGGAGAAAACAGAAAAATATTGGTGAGATTGTTCCTTTTCTCTATAACCTTTGACAAATTATATTTGTGAAATGTATGTGAACAATATGTAAAATTGGCTCTTTTGGATTACCCATGATAGGATTTTGAGCCTTAAGGCTGTGTTCACAGTCACACACAGCGTTTTTTTAGCGGTATTTTTAGCGGTTTTTCCAATAAAACTGCTAAAAACAAGCTTCCCATGCATTTCTATGCATTTTGCACTTTTTGTGCATACTAATGCGTTTTTTTACCGCGAAAAAAACCGCATCACGGTAAAAAAACGCAGCATGCTCATTCATTTCGCGGATTTTTCCGCGTTTCTGGCTATTTCTATGCGTTTAGAAAACGCGCGGAATTTTACGCATAAAACACGCGCGTTTTCTGCGCAAAAACGCGGTTTCTGGGAAGGGAGTCAGGTTTTTAAGCAGAAATTTTCTGCTACGTGTGCACTTAGCCTAATATTGCTGCATAATCTTTGTGAATGTGAAAAGGTTCTAAACGGATTTACTCTGCTCTCTTTATGAGCTAAGCTAAACAGGGAGTTGGAATCTGTGTATATTTGTCCATGTGCAATTTTTGTGACGGCAAACTATTTACATTTTAATAGGGGTCACAGACCTCCTTTTTAGAATCTAAGTGGTTAAGTTTAAAAAAAAAAAAAAATTTCTTTGCTAGTAATTCTGACATTTGGGGGGGTTAAAAGCATTGGGAATAAAAAATATATATTATTAGTATTGAAGACGTGGTTTATTGCAGCAGCTCGGCCCAGCCAATGTGTTCTATCCAACTGGATCCAAATTTGAAGAATGGCATTGAAAACCACAACAGAAATAAGAAAAGGGACTTAAAAGTGCGCAAAAAGCCTCATGTTTCGCTAAAGTGACGACAAATTATCACGAAAATTCCAGGGGACCTAAACATTAAAGGTAATACGGCAGAAACTGGCGGAAAACACAATGAAATGGATTTTGGCATTTTCATGCCAGTTTCGGAGAGCTCCATCAAAATGGACAAAGCAGCGAGGGGCGAGGACAGGGCTACACCTGCCTCCGAAATTCTGCATTCCTGGCGAGGCACCACACCGCCAACAAGAGGTGGCCCACCGCCAATAAGAGGCGGCACATCGCCAATAAGAGGCGGCACATCGCCAATAAGAGGCGGCACATCGCCAATAAGAGGTGGTACACCACCGATAAGAGGCGGCACATCGCCAATAAGAGGCGGCACATCGCCAATGAAGTGGCACACCGCCAATATGAGGCGGCACATCACCAATAAGAGGCGGCACATCGCCAAGAAGAGGTGGTACACCACTGATAAGAGGCGGCTCACCACCAGAGGCGGCACATCGCCAATAAGAGGTGGTACACCACTGATAAGAGGCGGCACATCGCCAATAAGAGGTGGTACACCACTGATAAGAGGCGGCTCACCGCCAAGAAGAGGTGGTACACCACTGATAAAAGGCGGCTCACCACCAGAGGTGGCACATCGCCAATAAGAGGCGGCACATCGCCAATATGAGGTGGCAGGCACATCACCAATAAGAGGTGGTACACCACCAATAAGAGGCGGCACATCGCCAATATGAGGCAGCAGGCACATCACCAATAAGAGGTGGTACACCACCAATAAGAGGCGGCACCATCGCCAATAAGAGGTGGTACACCACCAATAAGAGGCGGCACATCACCAATAAGAGGTGGTACACCACTGATAAGAGGCGGCTCACCACCAGAGGCGGCACATCGCCAATATGAGGCGGCAGGCACATCACCAATAAGAGGTGGTACACCACCAATAAGAGGCGGCACATCGCCAATAAGAGGTGGTACACCACTGATAAGAGGCGGCACATCGCCAATAGGAGGTGGTACACCACTGATAAGAGGCGGCTCACCACCAGAGGCGGCACATCGCCAATAAGAGGCGGCACATCGCCAATATGAGGCGGCACATCGCCAAGAAGAGGTGGTACACCACTGATAAGAGGCGGCTCACCACCAGAGGCGGCACATCGCCAATAAGAGGCGGCACATCGCCAATATGAGGCGGCAGGCACATCGCCAATAAGAGGTGGTACACCACTGACAAGAGGCGGCACATCGCCAATAAGAGGCGGTACACCACTGATAAGAGGCGGCTCACCACCAGAGGCGGCACATCGCCAATAAGAGGCGGCACATCGCCAATATGAGGCGGCAGGCACATCGCCAATAAGAGGTGGTACACCACTGACAAGAGGCGGCACATCGCCAATAAGAGGCGGTACACCACTGATAAGAGGCGGCACATCGCCAATAAGAGGCGGCTCACCACCAGAGGCGGCACATCGCCAAGAAGAGGTGGTACACCACTGATAAGAGGCGGCTCACCACCAGAGGCGGCACATCGCCAATAAGAGGCGGCACTTCGCCAATATGAGGCGGCAGGCACATCGCCAATAAGAGGTGGTACACCACTGACAAGAGGCGGCACATCGCCAATAAGAGGCGGTACACCACTGATAAGAGGCGGCACATCGCCAATAAGAGGCGGTACACCACTGATAAGAGGCGGCTCACCACCAGAGGCAGCACATCGCCAATATGAGGCGGCACATCGCCAAGAAGAGGTGGTACACCACTGATAAGAGGCGGCTCATCGCCAATAAGAGGCGGCACATCGCCAATATGAGGCGGCAGGCACATCGCCAATAAGAGGTGGTACACCACTGACAAGAGGTGGCACATCGCCAATAAGAGGCGGTACACCACTGATAAGAGGCGGCTCACCACCAGAGGCGGCACATCGCCAATAAGAGGCGGCACATCGCCAATATGAGGCGGCAGGCACATCGCCAATAAGAGGTGGTACACCACTGACAAGAGGCGGCACATCGCCAATAAGAGGTGGTACACCACTGATAAGAGGCGGCCCAACAACAGAGGCAGCACAGCGCCAATAACAGGCGGCACATCACCAATGAGATGTGGCACACGACTAATAAGAGACGCCACACTGATTAAGAGCCATGCGCCTCACAATGAAGTCCGGCATCTTAGGCTGTGTGCACACGGTGCGGATTCTGCTGTTTCCGCAGCGGTTTTGCCCCTGCGGAAACGCAGCAGTTCCGCTGACCATGTACAGTACAATGAAACCCTATGGGGTTTCAAAAACGCTGTGCTGACGGTGCGGATTTTTCCGCGCGGTTTTGCTGCGGTTTACAAACCACAGCATGTCAATTGTTTGGGCGTATTCCGCAGCGGTTTCACACCTCTACCATAGTAGAGGTGTGAGACCGCAGACCAAACCGCAGGTCACTTTACCTGCGGTTTTACCTGCGAATCCGCAGCGCGTGCACATAGCCTACTTCTTGCGTGCGCCTCATTAACACTATGGTCAGGTGGACATTTATGACAAGAATTGGGAGTTTTCAATAAGTCACAGAGGATGAACAGGAGAAAACATCTGGAAAACACAAACCCGGCCCCGAGCGGAGACCGTACACAATAGGTGGGCACATAGAGAAGAGGCGCGAGTGCGATAATGAGGCGGCCACTGTCCGACAACACCTGAGGGCCATCAGCCTCAGCGCGCCCGGCGGCCGCTCCTGTATCCGGGCAGCGACTAGTCCGCTCATACCTGTGATAGGCGGCCGGCTGCCAGGCCTCGGACACCCGCTCATCGTGGACCGGCTTATTCTGCAGGGCGCTATTGTGATAGATCCTGCTCATCGTGACAGCAGACAAGCACAGAGACTGAGAGAGACTGTGGGCAGAGGCCGGAGCAGCAGTGCGTGATCCCGGGTGGAGGTGACAGAAGCCGGATATGCACACAACATTAGCACTGGTGTACACCCCGTGTATATTACGTCACCACACACAATATATAGGCTGGAATGTCATGTATTCCTATAATATATACTGTGTATACCACATCACTCCCCTACTACTGAGCGCACATGGTACGGTCTGATCACAATCCTCCCTTCCTGGACTGAAGGCTGCTGGAGAATCAGTCATCAGAGGGGGGAGTATACATGTATACTAGTGACTACAGGAGAGGGAATATACAGAGTATACATGTATACTAGTGACTACAGGAGAGGGAATATACAGAGTATACATGTATACTAGTGACTACAGGAGAGGGAATATACAGAGTATACATGTATACTAGTGACTACAGGAGAGGGAATATACAGAGTATACATGTATACTAGTGACTACAGGAGAGGGAATATACAGAGTATACATGTATACTAGTGACTACAGGAGAGGGAATATACAGAGTATACATGTATACTAGTGACTACAGGAGAGGGAATATACAGAGTATACATGTATACTAGTGACTACAGGTGAGGGAATATACAGAGTATACATGTATACTAGTGACTACAGGAGAGGGAATATACAGAGTATACATGTATACTAGTGACTACAGGAGAGGGAATATACAGAGTATACATGTATACTAGTGACTACAGGAGAGGGAATATACAGAGTATACATGTATACTAGTGACTACAGGAGAGGGAATATACAGAGTATACATGTATACTAGTGACTACAGGAGAGGGAATATACAGAGTATACATGTATACTAGTGACTACAGGAGAGGGAATATACAGAGTATACATGTATACTAGTGACTACAGGAGAGGGAATATACAGAGTATACATGTATACTAGTGACTACAGGAGAGGGAATATACAGAGTATACATGTATACTAGTGACTACAGGAGAGGGAATATACAGAGTATACGTGTATACTAGTGACTACAGGAGAGGGAATATACAGAGTATACATGTATACTAGTGACTACAGGAGAGGGAATATACAGAGTATACATGTATACTAGTGACTACAGGAGAGGGAATATACAGAGTATACATGTATACTAGTGACTACAGGAGAGGGGGATACATAGAGTATACATGTATACTAGTGACTACAGGAGTGGGGGGTATACAGAGTATACATGTATACTAGTGACTACAGGAGAGGGAATATACAGAGTATACATGTATACTAGTGACTACAGGAGAGGGAATATACAGAGTATACATGTATACTAGTGACTACAGGAGAGGGAATATACAGAGTATACATGTATACTAGTGACTACAGGAGAGGGAATATACAGAGTATACATGTATACTAGTGACTACAGGAGAGGGAATATACAGAGTATACATGTATACTAGTGACTACAGGAGAGGGGGATACATAGAGTATACATGTATACTAGTGACTACAGGAGTGGGGGGTATACAGAGTATACATGTATACTAGTGACTACAGGTGAGGGAATATACAGAGTATACATGTATACTAGTGACTACAGGAGAGGGAATATACAGAGTATACATGTATACTAGTGACTACAGGAGAGGGAATATACAGAGTATACATGTATACTAGTGACTACAGGTGAGGGAATATACAGAGTATACATGTATACTAGTGACTACAGGAGAGGGAATATACAGAGTATACATGTATACTAGTGACTACAGGAGAGGGGGATACATAGAGTATACATGTATACTAGTGACTACAGGAGAGGGAATATACAGAGTATACATGTATACTAGTGACTACAGGAGAGGGAATATACAAAGTATACATGTATACTAGTGACTACAGGTCAGGGAATATACAGAGTATACATGTATACTAGTGACTACAGGAGAGGGAATATACAGAGTATACATGTATACTAGTGACTACAGGAGAGGGAATATACAGAGTATACATGTATACTAGTGACTACAGGAGAGGGGGATACATAGAGTATACATGTATACTAGTGACTACAGGAGTGGGGGGTATACAGAGTATACATGTATACTAGTGACTACAGGTGAGGGAATATACAGAGTATACATGTATACTAGTGACTACAGGGGAGGGAATATACAGAGTATACATGTATACTAGTGACTACAGGAGAGGGAATATACAGAGTATACATGTATACTAGTGACTACAGGAGAGGGAATATACAGAGTATACATGTATACTAGTGACTACAGGAGAGGGGGATACATAGAGTATACATGTATACTAGTGACTACAGGAGTGGGGGGTATACAGAGTATACATGTATACTAGTGACTACAGGTGAGGGAATATACAGAGTATACATGTATACTAGTGACTACAGGAGAGGGAATATACAGAGTATACATGTATACTAGTGACTACAGGAGAGGGAATATACAGAGTATACATGTATACTAGTGACTACAGGTGAGGGAATATACAGAGTATACATGTATACTAGTGACTACAGGAGAGGGAATATACAGAGTGTACATGTATACTAGTGACTACAGGAGAGGGAATATACAGAGTATACATGTATACTAGTGACTACAGGAGAGGGAATATACAGAGTATACATGTATACTAGTGACTACAGGAGAGGGAATATACAGAGTATACATGTATACTAGTGACTACAGGAGAGGGAATATACAGAGTATACATGTATACTAGTGACTACAGGAGAGGGAATATACAGAGTATACATGTATACTAGTGACTACAGGAGAGGGAATATACAGAGTATACATGTATACTAGTGACTACAGGAGAGGGAATATACAGAGTATACATGTATACTAGTGACTACAGGAGAGGGAATATACAGAGTATACATGTATACTAGTGACTACAGGAGAGGGGGATATATAGAGTATACATGTATACTAGTGACTACAGGAGTGGGGGGTATACAGAGTATACATGTATACAAGTGACTACAGGTGAGAGAATATACAGAGTATACATGTATACTAGTGACTACAGGAGAGGGACTATACAGAGTATACATGTATACTAGTGACTACAGGAGAGGGAATATACAGAGTATACATGTATACTAGTGACTACAGGAGAGGGAATATACAGAGTATACATGTATACTAGACTACAGGAGAGGGAATATACAGAGTATACATGTATACTAGTGACTACAGGAGAGGGAATATACAGAGTATACATGTATACTAGTGACTACAGGAGAGGGAATATACAGAGTATACATGTATACTAGTGACTACAGGAGAGGGAATATACAGAGTATACATGTATACTAGTGACTACAGGAGAGGGAATATACAGAGTATACATGTATACTAGTGACTACAGGTGAGGGAATATACAGAGTATACATGTATACTAGTGACTACAGGAGAGGGAATATACAGAGTATACATGTATACTAGTGACTACAGGAGAGGGAATATACAGAGTATACATGTATACTAGTGACTACAGGAGAGGGAATATACAGAGTATACATGTATAGTGACTACAGGAGAGGGGGATACATAGAGTATACATGTATACTAGTGACTACAGGAGTGGGGGGTATACAGAGTATACATGTATACTAGTGACTACAGGTGAGGGAATATACAGAGTATACATGTATACTAGTGACTACAGGAGAGGGAATATACAGAGTATACATGTATACTAGTGACTACAGGAGAGGGAATATACAGAGTATACATGTATACTAGTGACTACAGGAGAGGGAATATACAGAGTATACATGTATACTAGTGACTACAGGAGAGGGAATATACAGAGTATACATGTATACTAGTGACTACAGGAGAGGGAATATACAGAGTATACATGTATACTAGTGACTACAGGAGAGGGAATATACAGAGTATACATGTATACTAGTGACTACAGGAGAGGGGGATACATAGAGTATACATGTATACTAGTGACTACAGGAGTGGGGGGTATACAGAGTATACATGTATACAAGTGACTACAGGTGAGGGAATATACAGAGTATACATGTATACTAGTGACTACAGGAGAGGGAATATACAGAGTATACATGTATACTAGTGACTACAGGAGAGGGAATATACAGAGTATACATGTATACTAGTGACTACAGGAGAGGGAATATACAGAGTATACATGTATACTAGTGACTACAGGAGAGGGAATATACAGAGTATACATGTATACTAGTGACTACAGGAGAGGGAATATACAGAGTATACATGTATACTAGTGACTACAGGAGAGGGGGATACATAGAGAATACATGTATACTAGTGACTACAGGAGTGGGGGGTATACAGAGTATACATGTATACAAGTGACTACAGGTGAGGGAATATATAGAGTATACATGTATACTAGTGACTACAGGAGAGGGAATATACAGAGTATACATGTATACTAGTGACTACAGGAGAGGGAATATACAGAGTATACATGTATACTAGTGACTACAGGTGAGGGAATATACAGAGTATACATGTATACTAGTGACTACAGGTGAGGGAATATACAGAGTATACATGTATACTAGTGACTACAGGAAAGGGAATATACAGAGTATACAGGTATACTAGTGACTACAGGAGAGGGAATATACAGAGTATACATGTATACTAGTGACTACAGGTGAGGGAATATACAGAGTATACATGTATACTAGTGACTACAGGTGAGGGAATATACAGAGTATACATGTATACTAGTGACTACAGGAGAGGGAATATACAGTATACATGTATACTAGTGACTACAGGTGAGGGAATATACAGAGTATACATGTATACTAGTGACTACAGGAGAGGGAATATACAGAGTATACATGTATACTAGTGACTACAGGTAAGGGAATATACAGAGTATACATGTATACTAGTGACTACAGGAGAGGGAATATACAGAGTATACAGGTATACTAGTGACTACAGGAGAGGGAATATACAGAGTATACATGTATACTAGTGACTACAGGTGAGGGAATATACAGAGTATACATGTATACTAGTGACTACAGGTGAGGGAATATACAGAGTATACATGTATACTAGTGACTACAGGAGAGGGAATATACAGAGTATACATGTATACTAGTGACTACAGGTGAGGGAATATACAGAGTATACATGTATACTAGTGACTACAGGTGAGGGAATATACAGAGTATACATGTATACTAGTGACTACAGGAGAGGGAATATACAGAGTATACATGTATACTAGTGACTACAGGAATGGGGGTATACATACAAGTGCTACTCACAAAATTGAAATATCATCAAAAAGTTAATTTATTTCAGTTCTTCAATATGAAAAGTGACTCTATATTCTATAGAGTCATTATAGACAGAGTGATCTATTTCAAGTGTTTATTTCTGTTAATGTTGATGATTATGACTTACAGCCAATGAAAACCCCAAAGTCATTATCTCAGTAAATTAGAATACTTTATATCACCAGCTTGAAAAAATGATTTTAAAATCCGAAACGTTGGCCTACTGAAATGTCTGTTCAGTAAATGCACTCAATACATGGTCGGGGCTCCTTTGTCATCAATTACTGCATCAATGCTGCGTGGCATGGAGACGATCAGCCTGTGGCACTGCTGAGGGGTTATGGAAGCCCAGGTTGCTTTGATAGCAGCCTTCAGCTCATCTGCATTGTTGGGTCTGGTGTCTCATCTTCCTCTTGACAATAACCCATAGATTCTCTATAGGGTTAAGGTCAGGTGAGTTTACTGGCCAATCAAGCACAGTGATTTAAACCAGGTATTGGTACTTTTTGCAGTGTGGACAGATGGCAACAGGGGCAGACCTACTGCCCATGCAGCCGGTTCATTGCAGGGGGGCCCCTCCAGCCTCCACCACTGCATGGCTAATTATGCATGCAAATTAGACATGTGGACCAGAGCCAGCAAGGAGGACAGGAGAGCAGCCCCCTGCTGGAGGCAAGGGAAGGGATCTGACTCCTCCTGAGGCTGTGTGCTAGCGTGGCCCAGTGCAGAGGAGCCAGCCCTGAGGGCTGAGCCGGGCTGAGGTGAGAGATCATCAGCGTTCATCCAGCAGCCCAGTGTCAGTGCCATGGGGGAGGAGAGGAGGGAAGACTGTGGTGAGAGTGGACTGAGATCATCCTCGACCAGCCAGCAGCATCAGTGCCATGGGGAAGGAGAGGAGGGAAGAGAGACTGTCACTCACACTGCCGGCCCTGACTGTGACACCAGCGAGACGGTGGCTGCAGTTCAGCCGCAGGTTAGTGTAACGGTGGGGGGCTATATACCATGCTGGGCTATATTATACCATGCTGGGGGGGCTATATACCATGCTGAGCTGTATCATACCATGCTGGGGGGGCTATATACCATGCTGGGTGGGGCTATATACCATGCTGGGCTGTATTAAACCATACTGGGGGGTGCTATATACCATGCTGGGCTGTATTATACCATGCTGGGGGGCTATATACCATGCTGGGCTGTATCACACCATGCTGGGGGGGCTATATACCATGCTGGGCTGTATTATACCATGCTGGGGGGGCTATATACCATGCTGGGCTGTATCATACCATGCTGGGGGGGCTATATACCATGCTGGACTGTGCGGCCATGCTGGGGGGGGCTGTATACCATGCTGGGGGGGCTATATACCATGCTGGGCTGTATCATGCCATGCTGGGGGGGCTATATACCATGCTGGGCTGTATTATACCATGCTGGGGGGGCTATATACCATGCTGGGAGGGCTATCTACCATGCTGGACTGTGGGGTCATGCTGGGGGGGAGCTGTATACCATGCTGGGCTGTATTATACCGTGCTGGGGGGGGGCTATATACCATGCTGGGCTGTATTATACCATGCTGGGGGGGGCTATATACCATGCTGGGCTGTATTATACCATGCTGGGGGGGCTATATATCATGCTGGACTGTGGGGCCATGCTGGGGGGAGCTGTATACCATGTTGGGCTGTATTATACCATGCTAGGGGGGGCTATATACCATGCTGGGGTGGCTATATACCATGCTGGGCTGTATTATACCATGCTGGGGGGGCTATATACTGTACCATGCTGGGTTGTATTATACCATGCTGGGGGGGCTATATACCATGCTGGGGGGGCTATATACCATGCTGGGGGGGCTATATACCATGCTGGGCTGTATCATACCCTTCTGGTGGGGGCTATATACCATGCTGGGCTGTATCATACCATACTGGGGGGCTATATACCATGCTGGGCTGTATTATACCATATTGGGGGGTGCTATATACCATGCTGGGCTGTATTATACCATACTGGGGGGATGCTATATACCATGCTGGGCTGTATTAAACCATACAGGGGGGTGCTATATACCATGCTGGGCTGTATTATACCATGCTGGGGGGGGGCTATATAATGCTGGGCTGTATCATACCATGCTGGGGGGCTAGATACCATGCTGGGCTGTATACCATGCTGGGGGGGGCTATATACCATGCTGGGCTGTATCATGCCATGCTGGGGGGGCTATATACCATGCTGGGCTGTATCATGCCATGCTGGGGGGGCTATATACCATGCTGGGCTGTATTATACCATGCTGGGGGGCTATATACCATGCTGTGCTGTATTATACCATGCTGGGTGGGCTATATACCATGCTGGGATATATTATACCATGCTGGGGGGGCTATATTGTACCATGTTGGGGGGGCTATATACCATGCTGGGTTGTATTATACCATGCTGGGCTGTATTATACCATGCTGGGGGGGCTATATACCATGCTGGGCTGTATTATACCATGCTGGGGGGGCTATATACTGTACCATGCTGGGTTGTATTATACCATGCTGGGCTGTATTATAGCATGCTGGGTGGGCTATATACCATGCTGGGCTGTATCATACCATGCTGGGGGGGCTATATACCATGCTGGAGGGGCTATATACCATGCTGGGCTGTATCATGCCATGCTGGGCTGTATTATATCATGCTGGGGGGCTATATTATACCATGCTGGGGGGGCTATATTATACCATGCTGGGTTGTATTATACCATGCTGGGGGGCTATATACCATGCTTGGCTATATTATACCATGCTGGGGGGGCTATATTATACCATGTTGGTGGGGGCTATATACCATGCTTGGTTGTATTATACCATGCTGGGGGGGGGCTATATACCATGCTGGGCTGTATTATACCATGCTGGGGGGGCTATATACTGTACCATGCTTGGCTGTATTATACCATGCTGGGCTGTATTATACCATGCTGGGCTGTATTATACCATGCTGAGGGGGGCTATATACCATGCTGGGCTGTATTATACCATGGTGGGCTATATACCATGGTGGGCTGGGCTGTATACCATGTTGTGCTGGGCTATGTACTATGCGGCTGTTATATACCATGGGGGGTACATTTTACATACATTATATTCTATAAGGGGAGGCTGTGTTATAGAATATGGGGGGCTACATTATATACTATGGGGAGGTGGGCTGTATTATATTCTATTTGGGGCTACATTGTATTCTATAGGGGGGCTGTATTATATTTATTATATTCTATGGGGCTGCATTATACTATATGAGGAGGGCTACATTGTATTCTATGGAGGGGCTACATTATATTATTTAAAGGGCTGCATTATATCCTATGAGGGGGTTGCCATATATTCTATGGAGGGGCTGCATTATACTATATGGGGGGGACTACATTATATTCTATGGGGGGTTTACATTATGTTCTATACAGATATTATATCCAGCCCTGCATAGCCTCAATATTAGATAATAACAAATAACTTTGTTGCCCTATGAAGGGTTTGGGGGGCCCGAAAAATTTCTTGCGCAGGGGCCCACTACAGTCTGTGTCCGCCCCTGGATGGCAAGTCCTGCTGGAGAATTAAATTTCCATCTCCAAAAATCTTGTCGGCAGAGGGAAGCATGAAGTGATCTAAAATTTCCTGGTAGACTGCTGCGTGGACTTTGGTCTTGATAAAGCACAGTGGACCTACACCAGCAAATGACATAGTTCCCCAAACCATCACTGATTGTGGTAGCTTCACACTAGACCTCAAGCAGCTTGGATTGTGGCCTCTCCACTCTTCCTCCAGACTCTGGGACCTTGATTTCCAAATTAAATGCTAAATTTACTTTAATCTTAAAACGATACCTTGGACCACTGAGCAACAGTCCAGTTAATTTCCTCCTTGGCCCAGGTAAGACGCTTCTGATGTCGTGTATTGGTCATGAGTGGCTTGACACAAGGAATGTGACACTTGTAGACCATGTCATAGATACGTCTGTGTGTGGTGGCTCTTGAAGCAATGACTCCAGCAGCAGTCCACTCCTTGTGAATCTCCCCCAAATTTTTAATGACCTTTTCTTAACAATCCTTTTAAGGCTGCGGTTATCCCAGTTGCTTGTGGACCTTTTTCTACCACACTTTTTCCTTCCACTCAACTTTCCATTAATATGCTTGGATACAGCACTCTGCGAACGGCCAGCTTCTTTAGCAATGACCTTTTGTGGCTTACCCTCCTTGTGGAGTGTGTCAATGAATGCCTTCTGGACATCTGTCAAGTCAGCAGTCTTCCCCATGTTTGTGGAGCCTACTGAAACAGACTAAACCCTTAGGAAGCCTTTGGAGGTGTTTTTTTTTTTTTTTTAGTTATTCTAATTTACTGAGATAATGACTTCTGGGTTTTCATTGGATGTAAGCCATAATCATAAACATTAACATAAATAAACCCTTGAAATCACTCTTTTTATAATGACTCTATATCATATCATATTTCACTTTTTGTATTGAAAAACTGAAGTAAACTTTTTGATATTCTAATTTTGTGAGAAGCACCTGCATATGCAAGTGACTACAAGAGTGAGTGATATAAAAAGTATACATGTATTCAAGTGACTACAGGAGAGGGGGATACATAGGATATATAGAGTATACATGTGTACAAGTGACTACAGGAGAGGGATACATGGAGTATACATATATACAAGTGACTACAGGAGAGGGGATATACAGAGTATACATGTATACAAGTGACTACAGGAGAGGGGGATACATAGAGTATACATGTAATTCAAATTCAAAGAAGCTTTATTGGCAGGACTAAATACACATTAGTTTTGCCAAAGCAAGTGTACAAAAGGGAATATCGATAGGGACTGTAGGGATGTTGGGTAGGGGCTGTAGGAAAGGTGGATGGGGGCAGATCCAGGATGGGGCTTTAGAAGTCCATGGCATAGGGAAGGTGGATGGGGCAGATCCAGGGTGGAGCTATAGAAGTCCATGGCATAGGGAAGGTGGATGGGGGGCATGGGGCAGATCCAGGGTGGGGGCCATAGAAGTCCATGGCATATCATAGTTCTCTTTCTCGCAGTCTATGGCATGCGCTTACATATTGTGCTGCTATCTCATAGAATCGTAGAGTTGGAAGGGACCTCCTGGGCCATCTGGTCCAACCCCCTGCTCAAAGCAGGATTCTCTAAATCATCCCAGTCAGATGTCTGTCCAGCCTCTGTTTGAAGACTTCCATTGAAGGAGAACTCACCACTTCTCGTGGCAGCCTGTTCCACTCATTGATCACTCTAACTGTCAAAAAGTTTTTTCTAATATCTAATCTGTGTCTCTTCCCATTCAGTTTCATCCCATTGCTTCTAGTCTTTCCTTGTGCAAATGAGAATAAAGTTGATCCTTCTACAATGTGACAGCCCTTTAGATATTTGTAGACAGCTATTAAGTCTCCTCTCAGTCTTCTCTTTTGCAAACTAAACATTCCCAAATCCTGCAACCTTTCCTCATAAGACAGGGTTTGCAGACCGGTGACCATTCTGGTCGCTCTTTTCTGAACTTGCTCCAGTTTGTTGATGTCTTTTTTAAAATGTGGTGCCCAAAACTGGACACAATATTCCAGATGAGGTCTGACCAAAGAGGAGTAGAGGGAAATAATGACTTCACGTGATCTAGACTGTATGCTTCTGTTAATACATCCTAGAATTGCATTTGCCTTTTTTGCTGCTGCATCACACTGTTGACTCATATTCAGTCTGTGATCTATTAGTATACCCAAGTCTTTTTCACATGTGCTGTCACTTAGCCCTATTCCTCCCATTCTATATATGCTTTTTTCATTTTTATTGCCCAGATGTAGTACTTTGCATTTCTCCCTGTTAAAAACCATTCTGTTAGTTGCTGCCCACTTCTCCAGTTTATTTAAATCTTTTTGAATCCTCTCTCTCTCTTCTCTAGTATTAGCTATCCCTCCTAGCTTTGTGTCATCAGCAAATTTAATCAATTTACCCTCAATTCCTTCATCTAAATCGTTGATAAAGATGTTGAACAATACAGGGCCCAGGACAGAGCCCTGTGGTACCCCACTGCTCTCTCTTCTTTCCCCAGCAGGATATATGTTTTCTCTTCCTCCTTCATGGTGATGAAATCCGGGAAGAGATGTGAGAGTCTCCTGAAGTGAGTGTTCTTCACTGCTGAGTATTTGGGGCAATGTAGCAGGAAGTGGGTCTCATCCTCCAGGGCCTCCTGGTCACAGTGTAGGCACAGTCTTTCCTCCCTGGGCTTGTAGCTCTGCCTGTGTCGGCCGAATTCGATGGCCAGACTGTGGGCACTGGGTCTATATCAGCTCAGGATCTTGTGGTCTCTGGAGTCTGGGAGTTTCTCCAGGTATGGAGCCAGTCTGTAGTCTCTCTGTAGACTCTGGTACATGGTCAGTTTCTGTGAGCTGATGATGTCGTTCTTCCAGTCACTTACGTACCTCTCCTGGCCTTCGTCTACCATCTTCCTGATTCTGGCTTTTGTCTGGTTGTTGTGATTGGTGTTCTGGTCAGGTTGGGTTTGGGTGAGCTGTTCCAAGGGTCCTGGTTTTCTGTTTCACCTACATGTATCAGGGCTTTATGGTGATGGGTGCTTGGATTGCTCCTACGTAGGTGAGCCCGGAATGACAGTGCCCTCTTTAGAACCGTTAGGTGTAGAGGGAATCTGCCCAGCTCGGCCCAGCAAGCACTGTTGGAGGTGCTCCGATGGACTTGGAGAAAGTGCTTGCAGAATTCTAGGTGGAATATTTCTGTTGGGCTGGAATCCCACCTTGACCAGTCTGGGAAGGTGTGAGGACCCCAGACTTCGCTGCCATACAGGAGGATTGGGGCAATGATAGAGTTGAAGATTTTTAACCAGACCCTCACTGGTGGCTTCAGATGGTAGTTTCCTTCGGATGGCATAGAAGGTTTTGCATGCTTTGTCTTTCAGGGTCATGTATACAAGTGACTACAGGCGAGAGGATATATAGCGTATGCATGTTGTGGTGGTAGATTGGCTCACTCAGCTGTACAGGGATGTAGACATGGGAACACTGTCTCTTTAAGATCTTCACTGGTTTATTATATATGTGGCATATACCATGGTAAAGTAAAAATAAACACAGCTGTCAGGAAAGCAAAAACAAAGTGGTATCACAAAGCACAGTCCTTGTGGTAGAGGGAATCCGCCCGCTCAAGGTTGGCAAAAACACATGGTTCAGGTTAACACAAACATGAACAGCCTCTCCAGACGCACTGAATACCTCAGGAGGCTGACTATTTAAATCTCAGACTACACCCTGGGATGGAGATAAGGTGGACAACGTCCCACCTGCTCTATGGTTGTTCACAAAAACCCAGCCCTTAAAATGGCTAATTAACTCCTCTCACCCTCACCACATAGTGTGTTGGAGCAAATTTCAGCATTTCAAATCACTGAAGCTAATAGCCTCAGTGAAAGGTATCTCCCCTTCAGCACTTTGCCAGTGACTTTGTCCATATTCACCACCCCGCCCACAGCCGGGTTTTTTTTTTCACCTTTACTCACTAAGCAGGAAAATCTGGACAGGGCATCTCTTTTACCATGTAAATTCATTGGCCTATGCTCCACATGGAAGCTGTGAGCTAGTCACCCAGGTATTCTTCACGTTCCTTTCCCTAATCCATCTCAGAGGTGCATGGTTTGACACTAAAATGAACTTCCATTCTAACAGGTAGTACCTCAGCATGTCAATTGCCAATTTGATGGCCAAGCACTCTTTTTCGACAATGGCATAGTTTTCTCCTTAAGTATAGGATGGGATGTTCCTTCCCATTTACTTCCTGGAACAACACGGCCCCCAACCCCACCTCTGAGGTGTCCATCTGGACCACGAATTCCCTTCTAAAGTCAGGTGCAATCAAGATTGGCTGCTTGCACAGCAAAAAACCTGACCAGCACCTCCATATAGTGTCAACAGGTGCAAGCTGCAATGACTGCTTAACATGCAAAAAAGAGAGGCATGTTTAAGATGATAGAACACATCAGAGAAGTATAACCTTTCCATGGTTGATGGGCACACATGATTTAGCCAATTAATGCTGTAAGAACCTTCTGTTTTTGTAAGTACCGTATTTTTCGGACTGTAAGACGCACTGGACTATAAGAAGCACCCCAAATTTTCAGAAGGAAAATGGGGGGGGGGGAAATTAATGTGTCAAATGGGGGCCCATCTTACTGTCCGAATTCAGCTTACCCTGGGGATATCGGCAGTGCTGTTGGAGCGGGGTCACAGAGAGTGTTTGGTGTCTGACCCAGTGTTTGGTGGTCTGGGTGATATGACCCAGACTTTTGTGGCAGGTTCGTTGGTGCGGGGGCTCCGCTGACATTTTGTGAAAGCCTGGAGCCCCCGCACTTCCATTGCCTCGATGCTGTGGCCTCTGGGAAATCCCATCCCAGGCTGGTACTACACATTTGGTGGTGCGAGTTCTCTGGCGAAAATGGGCCTCCGGGAAAATGGCCGCTGGAGGCGGTGCATGTGCAGATTGAGATCTCGGCAACGATGGATGGAAGTGAGATTATCACCCTGCAGCGTTGGACCACCGTAAGAATCGCCCGACTCCTGCTACCACCATGCTAATTGTAAGTACATTCCGACTATAAGATGCATCCCCGTTTTCCCCCAAAAATGTTTGGGAAAAAGTGCATCTTAGGCTGGTTTCACATTTGCGTTAAAACAACGCTGCGCCCTGCGTCGTTAAGCCCCGCCCCGAGCCGGCTCCCTGCCCGCCCCATCCGGGATCACCGCCTACTTTCGCATTTGCACGCATGCGATCGGCGCACCCTATCTTTAGCATAGGGTGCGCAGATCATGCGCTGCCAGTGTGAAAGTAGCGTGCTGCACACTTTTGACGGTGCGCCGTGCGCGCCGAAATGCAGCATGCAGCAAGAATCATGCCACCAGGTCATTCTTACAGTGCAATGATCGCTGTAAACACAAAGTCAAGAAAAATGGAAGTAAAATAGCTATATCCGGAAAAGGGTTAATTGCTGGGGGTGGGGGGGCAGCTGTCAGATTTTGATGCTGACTCCTCGGTTGGTACCGTCAGGTCCTCCTGGGACTGGAGGATAATTTGTGTTCAGTCCAGGACAACACAAGCTGCTAGGTGGTACCGGAGCGGCCATGTGCCTGCATTTGTAAGGGCATCTCAAATGTATGGCAACTGATGCCCTTTATACAGCGGGTACAGGCGCTGCCATTCACACAGGTACTTCGGTTTGGCGCTGCAGCGTGCGAACTCCTCGGGGACCTGATTTAGACTGAACAGGTCAGATCTGAGGACTAGCATCGTCATGACAACCTTTCAAGTGGTCACGTTTGTCTCATCCATAATTGTACGTTCTCAGCAATGCTAATGAATATTATTTTTGTTACATTTTAATGAAATGTTTTATGTTTTGCTCCACAAATGTACCCGGCGGCCGGCTCGGTCGGATCACTTCATCTTCTGTTGTGCATCTATCTGAACTCCTATAATTGGAGAAAATGCAATTTCCATAGACTGGACAAATAAATGGTCTGGAAATTTACAAAATTAAAAAAAAAAACCTTTGGAGATCTTGTGAAACAATGGAAACAATCTAAAAACAACAAAACTGGTAAAATCCTTAATAGCGCTGGTGATCAGAAATAACTAAAATAGCAACAAAGATAAATGCATCCAAAGACCAAGGTTATCGTTTATAAGTGCATAGCGCTACACATTCCGGCGCTAAACAGTGTCTTCCTTATGGCCAGATTCTTGTGACCAGCACCAGCTGACAATCTGGGAGCGTGCCGAATAATAATTCTAACCAAACACGGTGAGCATATTATCTCCTATTAGCTTATTCCTACTCTACATCGGCTTAATGGAACCAGTCACCTTGTTTTCCCTGTATAAACTGTATCAACCAGCCTTGTGCTGTCATTATCCAGCCTTAGGGTACAAGCCTGCAGTCAATCTATGTGACTGTAGAGTTGTCATTCCTCACATTATGTGGGTCGCCCTCCCAGGGCTGCGGGGTACTCGGTACTGGACCGGTGTCAGGGGAATGTGTCACAGCAGCGGTGACCCGGTCCGTGGCCCTGGGCGCCCAAGTAATCAATGGGAGTTTGTAATGTAGTTTAAGTGGAATGGAGTAGTTCGTGACGCCACCTGTGGTGCTCGGCAAGGGAGGTGTTAAGCCGACGCTGCAGACAGATCCTCTGGGACAGATGGTATGGTGCAGCAGTGATGGTATAGCCCTCCACAGGCAGGGCTGATGTCCCAGGGCAGTGTAGCTGTAATGGTTGAGGAGAGGCGTAGGCAGTGTAAAGGATGGTACCCAGATGTAACAGTGCTGAGCGGGTTGGCACAAGAATGAATGGAGGACACCACCGGGGTTTGTAGTTCCAAAGCTTTACTCAGTCTGCGGTACACAATGGTGCCTGCCTCCGGGTCCGAGACTCAGCCAACCTCCAGGCAAAATGGAAAGCTCCCCTCCAACACTCCGCCAACATGTACCTTTCCTGAATGACTCCTCTATTGCGCCTTAAGGTGTGGAGATCTCTAGTACCGTGGTACACTGGAGTTCCTCCTGTCAGATGTTCCCAAGAACTCTACTTGTACGGCAGATGGCTGTAGCCTGCTTCGGGGACTCCCTTCTCCTGAGCCCCAGCTCTCTAATCAGTTGCTGTTGTGCCCCAAGTCTTAGATGGGAGTAGTGCATTTACAGTCAACTACTCCACCGGTGTCTGCTGCAGAACCAGAAGTGTCCATACAACCTCGGGGACCGGGCCCCGGCCTTGCGCTGAGAACCTATAGGCAGGGTTCCTCTTCCAACCCACGTCCTCTCTGTTCTCTCCACTCCTTCGTTCCGTACTTGTCTTTCTCTCTCTTATGGAAGCTTAGGTTTCAGTTCTACGTCTTTCTCCTTCTTTTCCTTTCCCGTGCCAGCTGGCTCAGATCACTGAGGCAGCTGCAGCACTCCTTCCTCCATCCCTTCTTCCAGGGATCCTCACTCCTGTCTGAGTGACTTCTGACCTTCTGCCAGACTGAACCTGTAATCCTATACTTTCCCACTCTTTTATATATCTCAACTCCACCCACCTCCCAGTACATCCAGTGTTCCAAGCAGGGAACCATCAGAGGTGCTCTGCTACTCTCTAAGCACTGAGCCGCAATGTGGTTGTGCAGAACTACCCTGTTGTGTGGGGGTGCGAGTGTTGGAGTGTGGAAAGGAGTTCCCACCTTACCTGAACGGTGGGGCACTACACCTTAGGAGAAGGTGCAGTACCTCAGTGGCGACTGAGCCTCGGGGGTGCCACACATGCACCCTGTGAGGATTCTCCAACTGCGGGAGCAGGCGGTCATGTGACCACAAGTGTGTGAGTTGCATTCTTCCGGCCACATTCCAACTAGACTTGGATTGAGCGAGGCTGCGCCCATCTAGTCAGCATGTGACCTCATGTATGCGGCATTGGCACCAGAAAATCCTCACAGCATGCAGTGTACGTGATGTGAGGATTCACAAGTCTACAGTCACCAGACAACCCCTGTAATGGCCTTCCTAACCCTGTCAACTGCCCGCACACCTAAGAAAACGCCTTTTATCATTCTCCTGCACCATATGATCGATTGTCCCTGCAATTACGCTCTCTACAGCCTTGCTTGGTGTTCCTGATGTCTCCTACTTCATACACAAGGTGTGACCCATTCTCGTGCCTACACAGTAGGAAGCAAGACCTGTGACACACAACCGGCTGTATGGCTCACATCATTCATATCAATCAAGCCAGGAGAGGCGGCGATGGCAAGGGCAGAGGACGCCCCAAGCATAGTCCAGAGACACCCATGGGACCACTCGGCGATGATTAGCATATGGCACTGGACAGTTACAAAAGGCATTTTCTTAGGTATGCTAGACAGCTGGGATCTTATGGAGAGTGCAAATAAAGACAGCACAAGAATGGCGGATACAGTGTATATGGGGACAACCTGGAGACAGGCTCTGCAATGTGAAGCCTCCTGGCTTACTGTTTTGTTTTTTGTTTGTTTTCCTAGTGCTATAATATATCATTTCAGTCTTCAGAAGACTTGGTGCCTATAAGTTGGCAGGCTTGTTTGTCAGGACCCGAGTTCTCATATAAGCAGAGAATGGGCTGCTGACAATATGCAAACTGTCCGGAGACCACCCCATCACTCGACTATCGTACAGTCTGCAATGACCTGTGTAAAAGGGCCAGAATCACCTGCTGTCAGGAAACACTGAAGGAAATGGCACAGATTTGCAGCATAAGGCCACGTTCACACCATGAGCTTTTGGTGAGTTTTTGATGTTGTAGATTTTCTGCATCTATTAGTCAATTGGGTTGCTTGTGTTTTTTTTCAGTGCATTTTTTATTTGTTTTTATCATGTTTTTGACGCTGCGTTTTTCCTCTCTCGTTGGTGTCTCGTTTTTTAAATGAAGCTGCTTTGGTTTTGGTATTTGGCTTTCAAAAATCGTTATTGAAGGAATCATGTGCGGATTGGAAACATACTATTATCGCATGTACTTTTTTTACCTGTGGATATTCCGCATCTATTGTAGATCTATGGGGAAAATTCGGACAGAAAACTTAGAAGAGAAATTCACCTGTTGCAGATCTGACGCACGCACCGCAGGACAGATTGTGCTGAGTAAAGAGAAAGCGCGGTGCGCAGGAGGTTCCTATATATCCCATCCACTGGAACTGGAAGAGGCTGCGGTTTTAGTGCCCAAACAATACATTTTGTCAAAAACAACATCATAGGCACACAGCCTAACGCCGGGATCACACTACCGTGTGTGATGTCAGAAACTCGCACAAGTCTCTCACATCAACACTCAGGACCGGAGCTGCGGCTGCCTAGAAATACATGCATAGAAAGACATGCAGCGGCAGCTCCGGTCCTGAGTGCCGGCGGCAGCGCCAGGTGTTGATGTGTGAGACTTGTGCGAGTTTCTGACATCACACACGGTAGTGTGATCCAGGCCTAAAAGTAATATTTTGTAACTCAATCTTTATTCAACTCCTGTTAATTTAACAAGCCGATCCTCGGGGAATGGACGGGGAAAAACCCTGCAAATGGAGTTTCTAGTTTTTCTTCTCCTAACTCATGTGGTAAGGCAAGGCTTGCTTCTTCCAATAGGTGGCACTAGAGTTCCTTACCTTGTCCTCACTGATGAGACTAGCTGCATACCTTGCTATGGTAACACAGAATTACAAACTACCGTGTTTATCCAGAAGATGGTGCTAAAGACTTCTCACATTGAGACCCTCATAAGGATGTGTGCATTAATCTGATGGATGCTGGTCTTTGGACCCACTGTGGATGCCTGTAGGATTTAGCCCAGATTCTCATATTCTACTAGTGCCAGGTCCTTGGCAGTGTCAGCACATTGTGCTCATATAGGAGCCATCCTTATAGCCACAGTCAGTGTCTGTAGAGAGCAGCTCAAACTCTTCAGATGCTGTTCTTATTGTATTATAAGAATATGTTTGGATGGCTTCAGTATCTAAAGGTTTTAAAAAGAAGCTGTCACTTTGGAAACTGCAATTTCCCTGCAGGTAAAGTGTAAATGTGCAGATAAGTATTACTACAATGCTGAGAGTGCAGATACTAGGATTAAGGCCGGGGTCACACTTCTGTAATGCGAGAAACTCGTGCGAGTCTCTCGCCTCAATAGCCAGCACTGCCGCCTGCACTCGGGACCGGAGTGTGCAGCTGCATAGAAATACATGTACCCGAGTGCCGGGTATTGATGCGAGAGACTCGAGCGAGTTTCTCGCATTATACACGCAAGTGTGACCACGGCTCACACTGATGTCTAATATAGAGGAGTGCATTGCCAGAAAATCTCACATTGCACTCTGACCAGTGTTATTTAATGACAGGAGATCTGTGATTTTTTTTTTCCTCTCATGGTGATTTGTAATGAGAAAAAAATTGCAGCATGCTGTGATTGGCAGCATATCTCTAACGGTTCACAGCCATTTAAGTCAATGGGTGTGTGCAAAACATCAGACTGCACTCGGATGACATCCAAGTGCAGTCCGATATACGCCGAGACAGGCAATGGAGAAGAAGGGAGAGATTAATCTCTCCTGCTTCTCACCTGTAATTCAATTCTCGCATGTGGGAGGTTCGGATCACAGTAAAATGACTCTCGGGTCACGCTCACAGCAGAGTTTGAGCCGAGTCTCATTATCATATTTCATCTGATGCTCTCGTGTCCGATGCTATACTGTAATGTGACTCCGGCCTAAGTGAACTTATTTCTTCCTGGCAGCAGCTTTCAGTCATGGGGTGTGCACGTAGCTGCTATAATCACCGCTCACAACACCACTCAGTACACCGTGAGTGGCGGCTGTAAGTACACCACAGCTCTTTGCAGCGTATCTTTGCACAACGAGCTGTCAGTCAACCTGCTGGAGTGTGCTTACAGCCGCTGCTCACAGTGTTCTGAGCGGTGACTGTAGCGACTGCCTGCCGTGACTGAAAGACATTGGCTCTAGGGAGGGAAAAAGTTCATTTTCTCCCTGTAGCTGCACTTTTATTAAGGCAGCTAAGTAGCATTGTAACGCTATTTACCTGCACGTTACCCCTATAACTACAGGTAAATAGCGCTTTCTGAGGCGACAGGTTCCCTTTTATATGCATTTCACTTGTGGAGTTATCAATCCCAACTATATAACTGGTTTTCGTTGCTTCAGTTTACCTTTGGCATATTGGTGTTTTTTATGCCTGAACATTCTTCTTATTATTGTTATTATTGGCCAATTACTTCATTTAAGTTACTAAATTGAAATTTACCATTTTCAGCCTGCAGTGTAGATTCTTTAGGATCACTGTGAAAGAACAATCATTGGTTTCTTTGTCAGTATGCACTTTCTTTTACTTTTTCTGCATAATATTTAGATGTACTTCAGTATTCTATTGGGCCGATTCATCAAAGCGTTTTTTTGTTTTTTTTTAACACCAGAAAAGTGACGTAATAGCTGTGAAAACTTGCTAAAATTTTTGAGACTCTTCATGTCAGATTGAATCAGCTCTGCCAAAATAGGCGGGTCCGGGTAGGAAGTGGGGTGTGATGGTGTGTGGCTACGCTCGCCCATCAAATTCATCAAATATGCCCATGTTTTGAGGAAGGATCGGGAATGCTGATTTACAAGCCCCAATCGTTTATTTCTCTAAGGCTGGTTTCACACTTGCATTTTTTTGCGCATACGTGCGCATGCTTTTTTTTTCCTATATTTAACATGGGTGCGCATTGGTATGCGTTTATATGCGGTTTTCGTGCGCTGCGTTTTTTTCCTGTGTGCGTCCATAATTTCCAGACGCTACATGTTGCATTTTTTGGTCCGCCCAACCGCTTTAAAAAAGCGCATGCGCACGTTTTGCGTAAAAAATTAACATTAGAGTCTATGGGTGCGCATTGGCATGCACATGTATGCGGGTTTTTTGCGCATGCGTTTTTTAGGTCACGATTATCTAAACACATGATAAAACCCATCCCCTCCAAAAAAAAAACATGTCTATATAAAAGTAGGTGTCTGCCAGAACTGTACCACAACTATAGAGACAGCCTGGAGAGCAGACAGACTGCAAAAGAAGACACCATTTTCAATTCCAGCTTCAGCGGCAAGAATGTGAGTATTATTACATCTAATGTATGCCTGTCCTTTTAAATTGTATATGTACTAATGCTTTGTATTATTTTTTCATGCAGTATGTCTTCGGAATCTAAATATTCACCATCCCGGCAGGAACTGGCGCAAGCAGACCGTGAGGTGATTATTTTAGTGCGTTTGGTAAGTATATCTGCTGCTTCTCAAAATATCTAACATTTTTGGGGGTTTTTTTCAGACATCGTCATCTTCTTTGGACACGACTAGTGAGGGCGAACAGCATGAGCAGCCAAGCCAAGTCCCGGTGGTGATACGGAATGTAAGTATCAAATGATTTGTAATGTCCTTTATTTTTTATCTTCTATCTTTCCTCTTTTATGGATCTTTTTTTTAACTTTTTAGTCACACAAAATTCAAATATTATAATGAATGTTTTTTCTCTAGGTTCCACAACGGGATGAAGAAGTCTGCCTGGATAATGAGCACCTTATCCGCCTGGTCCAGGAGCGTGCCCCGTTGTGGGACAGCCGTGACCAGCTGTTCAAGGACAATGTGGTGACCCGGCGGCTATGGAATGAGGTGGCCGCAGCATTGATGGATGGCTGGGACAGCGCCCCTGCAACCTCCAAAAAGGCGTTTAGTAAGTATTTCCCTGCTCTGTTATGCCGCATTGACTCTTGTTCGTGATGGCACTGTTGGTTTCCTGCTAGATATATTCGAGCAGGAAACCCAACAGTGTCATCTGGCTCAACAGTGACTGCTTTGGGTATTGTATTGCTGTATTGTGCCGCATTGACTCTTGTTCGTGATGGCACTGTTGGGTTTCCTGATAGATATATTCTATCAGGAAACCCAACAGTGTCATCTGGCTCAACAGTGACTGCTTTGGGTATTGTATTGCTGTATTATGCCGCATTGACTCTTGTTCGTGATGGCATTGTTGGTTTTCCTGCTAGATATATTCGAGCAGGAAACCCAACAGTGTCATCTGGCTCAACAGTGACTGCTTTGGGTATTGTATTGCTGTATTGTGCCGCATTGACTCTTGTTCGTGATGGCACTGTTGGGTTTAATGATAGCATATATCGTGCATCATACCCAATTTTTTAAAATTTGTTTGTTTTTCCAACAGAGAACAAAGTCCGAACACGTTGGCGCTCGATCAAGGACCGCTTCAACGCTGATGTTCGTGCTGAGGGGCAGGGTCGCAGTGGTTCAGCGGCAAGGTCCAGAACAAAATACCGGTACTGTCAAGCTTTGCAGTTCCTAAGACCGGTCCTTGCCACCAGAGCGTAAGTATTATAATTTTTTGGTTTTTATTTTTATTAATCTGTGTTTTTCTATTCCATAGCTGATGCTTCTTGTAAATGCATGATAGTAATGTTTTTCCTTTCTTCCACAGCACCTGGAGCAGCACCCTGCAACCTGCCCCTGGAGCGGTTCTTCATCGGACGACCTCGGACCCGCCTCAGCCATCCGACAGCCAGGAAGCACCTTGCACGTCTGCAACACGGACAGCTGCTGACCAGGAAGCTGGTCAATTAGGTGTTTCCCTGTCCCAGGTCTCTGCCACTGGTTATGTGGGCACTACCCGCCAGCGGCAGAGGGCTTTGGACAGGAATGTCTTGCCCGAGTTTATGCACTTGAGCGAGGCCTTTAATGCCAGCCTCAAGTCACTGTCAAACAGAGTGGAAAGCGGTTTTTCACTCATGGAACGTGGTTTTAACCACATGGAACACTGCTTCCACTCTGTCAAACAGCACCTTGACCGTCTGGAGGCCGACCTCAACAGACCAGCGCACCATTTTTTTAGTAAAATTGAAAAGGGCATGGCAGAACACCTTAGTCCTGAGCACAAATGAGTGTGCTGCAGGCCTGCAACAGTGCTTTCTTGCAGGCTATGCAGCAGAATCGGTATGGGCAACAGTCAGTGGTGTCATTTCCAACTGTGCCACTATTGACTTGCTTCACCTCACTACCGACTTGTGCTGCATACCACTGCATGGACACCTCTATTCAAAGCCAGGACACCCACCGTTACACCACCACAAGTCTGAGTGCTGCTGGTCACTTAACCTACACTACCATGGCAAGCGCTGCTCCTGTCTGGAGCACCACCACCACCCCCATGCATGCTTGGAGCACAGCCACCGTGACCACACCTCAAACGTGGAACAGCCCTGTCGCCAACACTATAACATGTACTAGCCCTGCCACCACCACTCCGCAAACCTGGACCATCACTGCCGCCACCAGTCCTCCTGCAAGGACGAGCACTGCCACCGCCACCACAGAGCATCAGCAGCCACAGCAGCAGACGGGGGACCCACATTCCTTATTTGCCCCAAGTTCCAGGCGGGGCCAAAAATCAAGGCGGGCATTCGGCCCAAGGAGGTCCAGGCTGGCCAGTTTAAGGATACAAAAACAGATAGGACCACTGTCGCTGAACCTCTGTCCTCTCCTCCTAGTGTGTCTAGCTCCATTCCCATCACTGGCCTCCCTTCCCCCACAAGTTTTGTTGCCCCTTCCCCTAGAACACCTTCATCCACTATAAGCTGTTCATCTTCACTGCACACCCCCAACTTGCAACCATCTGCCACCAAACACAGAAAAAAATAAAGTTTTTTATAATTTTTTTTGGTTAAAAATAAAGTTAAATTTCTGGTTTACCATAACAAAGTTTGATTAATATTTTTTGCGCCACCTACACACACTGCGCCGTACACACGCCTTAAACTTTGCAAGGGGTCATAAAAAGTGTTTTGAGGATGAGCTGTTTTTACCATCCTCATTTAACTTATTGTGATACTAGGCCAGGGGCATTATAGATATACCTTGTAATTAACAACATACTCTTACTGTGTGTTGAATCAACTGATGGGTAAAATATACGTCATATGGCCAATACCCAGGCCTAGTATCATAACTATTTATCAATCATGGGCAGGTGAATACACATATGATGTTTAACCTGCAGCGTCGCTTACGTACCAATATATTTCACGCAGACTAGCGATGCTGCAGTTTAACTCGTATGTGTATTTACCTGCCCAGGTGTGAGAACATCATGAATTCACAGGTATATAAGGGAAGTTGTTTATTTTATTGGAGTGTAAAAAGACATAGTGCACTCGGTACAGATATCATAACAGGTTTTTTATTAACATGCATACACGAAAACATTTTTACACCATTGCATCTTGCCAGTGCACCCGTCCTACATCAGAGATAAAGTAGGCTGCAAATTGGTCCCTCATTTGGCCAACTTCAACGGATGACCTGAGAGGGTGCTGAGTGAATTCAGGCAATGGGTTAGGAGCAGCATCATCGAGTTCAAAGGTCGGGTGCTCTTTAGCCATCACAAAATTATGTAGAACCACACACGCCATCACCACCTCATCGACTGTTTCAAATTTAAGATTAATGGCTGTGCCGAGAATTCGCCATCTGGAGACAAGAATCCCAAAAGCACACTCTACAGTTCTTCTGGCCCTGGTCAGCCTGTAATTAAAGATTTTTTTTTTTGGTGTGGTCCAAGTCACGGCTGGAGTAGGGTTTCAGTAGGTTTGCACACATTTGAAAAGCCTCATCCCCAACCATTACAAAGGGCAATGGCGGAGCTTCGGTGTGGGGAAGAGGCCGTGGCATAGGGAAATTAAATTGGTTGCCATACAACCTCCGGCCCATGTCTGAGGTTTTAAAAGCCTGGGAGTCATTACCATGGCCAAATGCTCCAATGTCCACTGCTACAAACATACATCCGGCATCCGCAATGGCCATGAGTACTGTTGAAAAGTACTTTTTGTAATTATAGTACTCAGATCCTGTTCTTTTGGGTTTGATGATCCGTATGCGTTTACCATCAACAGCTCCCAAACAGTTGGGGAAATTGCAGACTGTCCAGAATTTGTCAGCAATTTCCATCCACTTTTCAGCAGTGGGCAGGGGTATAAATTTTGGACAAAGAACATTCCAGAGAGCCCGGCAGGTGTCCGCAACAATTCCAGACAAGGTGGAGATTCCAATACGGTACTGGAAGTGTAGTGAAGATAGGGTCTCTCCAGTCGCCAGGAATCTGCGAAACAGAGAAAGAAGGAAAATTAATAATTCTGTATATGGTTTTTTTTAACACAATAAAATAAAAAATTAGTACATTCACAAAAAATAATTAGGCCAGGTTTTGAATAGTACATGTCAAAAAAAAAACAGACACACCCCCTTGGTTTTTAAATATTACGTACCGTAATGTCACCAGGAGCCATTCCTCAGGTGGAATCGCACGACGGAGCTGTGTTTCCTGTCTCCGGATGGATTCTTGGACACGAGCAAGCAAATCCCTGAAGCTTTCTTGGGACATCCGGATATAATCTGTAAATTTATTCGGGTTTGCCTGTAGCTCGCTGTAGAGGGTGTGGTACGCCCCACGGCTCTCCCGGAGTTCAACAATCGGATGTATCCACAAACGCCGCCGCTGCCGTCTTCGCTGTCTCTCTCTTCCTTTGTTCATGGCAAGCAATTGCATATGCCCTACATCGCGATGTCCAAATCCAAGTTGAAGTGAAAACTTCCAGCGCAGATCCATGTTGACACGAGAAAAATCAAGCAAATGTGAAGAATACGGCTGTAGACAGGGACTATATATTACCATACCACACCACCACTGATGTCCCATTGGTGGTGTGTGTTGCAAGATTGTTATCTAGATATTTTTTGGTGAAGACAAACAATGTGCAGCAAACGCATACAAACGCTGCGTTTTTTTGCTTCATGCGCAAGAAAATGCTGCAAAAAAACACAGCGTTTGTATGCGTTTTTTAATGCGTTTGTGTGCGCAAAAAAACGCAACTGTGAAAGTAGCCTAAGGCAGGGGTGGGCAATTAATTTTCCCGAGAGGCCACATGAGAGACCATGACAGTTGTGGAGGCCGAACTAACAGCTTGAAATTAATTCTACTCACTATTAATAAATTAATATTATCACTTAATATTGAGTATAATTAAGTATGCTGACACCCCCCTATATACCTTTGAACCCCCACAGCCCCTTATATACAGCATGAGCCTCACACAGCCTACTACATATGCGGCATGAGCCCCACACAGCTTCCCTATATATGGCATGAGCCCCACACAGCCTCCCCATGTACAGTATGAACCCCACGCAGCCTCCCCATGTACAGTATGAGCCCCACACAGCTTCCCTATATATGGCATGAGCCCCACACAGCCTCCCCATGTACAGTATGAACCCCACGCAGCCTCCCCATGTACAGTATGAGCCCCACACAGCCTTCCCATGTACAGCATGAGCCCCACACAGCCTCCCCATATACGGCATGAGCCCCACACAGCCTCCCCATGTACAGCAGGAGTCCCACACAGCCTCCCCATGTACAGCAGGAGTCCCACACAGCCTCTCCATGTACAGCATGAGCCCCACACAGCCTCCCCATGTACAGCATGAGCCCCACACAGCCTCCCCATGTACAGCATGAGTCCCACACAGCCTCCCCATGTACAGCAGGAGTCCCACACAGCCTCCCCATGTACAGCATGAGCCCCACACAGCCTCCCCATGTACAGCATGAATCCCACACAGCCTCCCCATGTACAGCATGAGTCCCACACAGCCTCTCCATGTACAGCATGAGCCCCACAAAACCTCCCCATGTGCAGCATGAACCCCACACAGCCTCCTCATGTACTGCATGAGCCCCACACAGCCTTCTTATATACAGCATGAGACCCATAGTCTCTCCACATACGGAAGGAGGACCCACTGCCTCCCCATATACTGATTGAGCCCCACACAGCCTCCCCATATATTGCATGACAGTATACAGCCTTTCCATAGCCTCTTCATGTGCAGCATGTCACCCCCATAGCCTCCCCATGTGCTGCATGTAACCCCCATAGAGTCCCCATGTTCACCCCCATAGAATCCCCATGTTCACCCCCATAGAATCCCCATGTTCACCCCATAGAATCCCCATGTTCACCCCATAGAATCCCCATGTTCACCCCCATATTCATACACATGAAGAAAAAAAAACACCACATGCTCACCTCAGTCCCGTTCCCAGGTGCCCTGCTTCTGTTGCTGTCTCCGTTGTGCTGACTCGCTGGTGGTACACAGCTGACACGATGACATGACGACATCGCATCAGCTTTTTCACATGCTGATTGGTGGAGGAAGTGGCCAGAGGCCCCTCCTCCACCAATGCTGATTGCAAGAGACAGCGGGCGGGCACGGTACGGCCCACGGACCTCAGGTTTTCAGCCCCAAGGCTGTCTCGGTCCGCGGGCCGGACTGAGACAGCCAGAGGGCCGGATGTGGCCCACGGGCCACACTTTGCCCAGGTCTGCCCTACGGGAAGTCAGTCGGCCGTATAACTTAGGCGAGGATCACAACGCAATGCTTGGTCTGGCCGTCAGCTCTCCCAACCTGAGCGTGACTGCTGCATAGACATACATGCTATCATCCTCTGGTCAGGAGAGCCGACGGCCAGTCCGAGCATTGCGTTACGATCCTCGTCTGAGTTGTACGGCTGTCTGACTCTTCCCTAAGAGATAAGCTGTAATCTTGCAGCAATTTACTCTCCACGTTTTGGTAACCAGCGGTTGGCCTCGCCATACGTCAGCTGACTGTAAATTTGTTAGGACATCTAACAGAGAAAGTTGCTGTTTTTTAAATTTGCCATATGGTCCGCAGCATTTCCGCAAGTTCCTTCTGCGGGTAAAACGCATGTGGAATTCGCATGCGTTTTCCCGCAAAACACAAGCATTTTGCAAGCGTTTTTAGCATCGCTTGGAAAGGTGATTGACAGGTTGGTCACACTTGTCAAGCATAGTTCTTGACAAGTGTGACCAACTTCTTACTATTGATGCTGCCTATGCAGCATCAGTAGTGAAAGATAGGATGTTAAAAATAATAAAAAATATGGTTTTTCTCACCTTCTGACGGCCCCCGATGTCCTCAGCGGCGCTCCCTGTACGTTCCGTTCCCAGGGATGTTTGCACGAAGGACCTTTGTGACATCATGCTCCCGAGACCGCAACATCATCTCAGATGATTCGCGCAATGTATCCCTGGGAACGGAAGATGCCGGCAGCGTGGCTCAGGGCGGGAGGACTCCGGGGGCCGACAGAGGGTAAGTATAGCTCTATTTTTTTATTTTAATTCTATTTTTTACAGGAATGTGGTACCCAGGGCATGGAGGACAGTCTCCCCTCCTCCAGACCCTGGGTACCATCCGCACATGAAGCGCTCACTTTACGCATGGTGGGCATGGCCACATGCGTAAAGTGAGCATTTCAATGCAATCCTATGTGGGCGGAATACCCGCGATTCCGCAAAATTAATGGACATGCTGCAGATTTTAGCACTATGCGATTTTGCAGCGTTTTTTAAGCGTTTCCGCTGCGGAAAAAAAGCCGCAAAAATGCTTAAAAAACGCAACGTGGGCACACAGCCTAAGCCCTGCTTCTCATCCGACGCAGCCATGTCCCACCTCTCTGAGTGTAGAGCAATATCTCCAGTATCTCATCCTCACATCATTTGGGAATGGCTAAAATGAGCACTTGATGGTCGCCTAGAGAAGACAAATGGCAAATGATATCTCCATGATGCTTCTTTATGTTGTATGATACTCGTATTTTTGCATTTACAACTGCTTTCATAATTTGGCCAGTTTCCCGTGTCTGCCGCAGCCGCACAGCGCGTATACCCAGCTGAAGACACTGATAACTCATGTAAAAGGAGGATATGAATATTCTACGCTTCTCTGATCCTTCGCGTGTCTTCTTCACCAATACTTTTCTGACCTGTACCTCTATCATCAATTGCCTGTTCATTAAGATGAGGTGCAAGTCTGAGTGATCATTGATATAATGACCCTCATTATCCCGCCACATTGTGCTTAGCATGCTCTAACAGCAAAATAATAGGTGCAATGTTGCTCTCGCCTTAGTTATTCCTGCCAGCAGATTTGACTTCCTCCAGAAAGAAGAGCAGCAGCGTGTAAGGATCTTCTGTCAGCTGTCATTACTTTTATAACAAGAAAGCGAGATCCTACAAATTGTGTCATGGCGAAATCTAATATAGTCATTGACAGCTGTTTGCTCATGTAGTCTTTTACAGGACTGGGAAGACTAGATGTACGCTGATGTGGATATCACTTCCTGCACGACATACGGTAATGTGAAAATGGCCACTAATAGTTATACGTCACTATAGTGCCATGTGATGTGCCAGTTGGAGATAGGCGTTTACAGCAGCTACCATGACAGTTGGAAAAGTTCATTGACTTCTACAGGAGAATGTTATGACCATACTTTATGACTTGTGGAGAGGTGGCTGGGCAGGGAGGGGAGGAGGTGAACTGTGAACATTACCTCTTGTGAATGGTGGATCCTGTATTATCTATATTGATTTAGAAAAAATATCCATCAAAGATATGGTTATCACAGGTGATTTGAATAAAATGAACATTTATTTAGAATAAAAGTTATAATTTAAAGCGATAAGATATAAAAGAAATTCATATAAGAGACTGTAAGATGGCCACCAGACGAGTCCTTGAAGGGAAATATGTGTCATCGCT
Source organism: Dendrobates tinctorius (assembly GCF_039654945.1). NCBI lineage: Eukaryota > Metazoa > Chordata > Amphibia > Anura > Dendrobatidae > Dendrobates > Dendrobates tinctorius. The sequence continues at coordinate 44,190,473 of NW_027361690.1, read as the reverse complement.
GTGATGTGTGCTCAGAAGAATGCTCCAGCACATATAGTGCTGAGAGAGTTATTAGGCCATTCCAGGGCCGGGTTTTACGAGCAGTCATAGGAGATGGGTGGGAATGACTGCTCACATATCCCAACCCCAGGGGCACGGTTTGGCAGATAAAATGGACCCTGAGTGTCTCATTCAGTGTCTGGAGAAGTGTGGATCTCCTATGTGTTGATCCGTGCTAAGGCCTAAAGAACTGGACACTATCCTGAGCGGGCGGACCCGCTGTATGTTGTATGGACTTTTTACTTTACGTTTTCACTTTTTGACGAAAAAGGCTGTTTGTTCTTTTGTTTTGCTATCCTGAGTGGTTTATGAAGTTTAAATAAACTTGCCTGGATATTGCAGCAATACCGCTTTCTGTGCCTTCCTCAACCGCAGCTGAGTGAGTACAAATCTCTACAAGACCTATATGAGAGAGGGATCTGCCCTGTTGCAATAGGGTGTAGTATTTAACCCCTTAGTGACAGAGCCATTTTGAAGCTTAATGACCGGGCCAATTTTTACAATTCTGACCACTGTCTCTTTATTAGGCTATAACTCTGGAACGGATCCCGCTGATTCTGAGAATGTTTTTTCGTCACATATCGTACTTCATGTTAGTGGTAAAATTTCTTCGACATGACTTGTGTTTATTTCTGAAAAAAACGAAATATGGCGAAAATTTTTAAAATTTTGTAATTTTCAAACTTTAAATTTGTATGCCCTTAAATCAGAGAGATATGCCACACAAATTTCGTAATAAATAATATTTCCCACATGTCTACTTTACATCAGCACAATTTTGGAAACAAATTTTTTTTTTGTTAGGAAGTTATAAGGGTTAAAAGTTGGACAGCGATTTCTCATTTTTACAACAAAATTAGCAAAACCATATTTTTTAGGGACCACCTCACATTTAAAGTCATTTTGAGAGGTGTACATGACAGAAAATACCCAAAAGTGACACCATTCTAAAAACTGGACCCCTCAAGGTGCTCAAAACCACATTCAAGACGTTTATTAACCCTTTTCATGCTTCACAGGAACTGAAGCAATGTGGAAGGAAAAAATTAACAATTAACTTTTTTTTTGCAAAAAAATTACTTTAGAACCAATTTTTTTTATTTTCACAAGTGTTAGAAAAGAAAATGAACCAAAAAATTTGTTGTGCAATTTCTTCTGAATACGCCGATACTCCATATGTGGGGGTAAACCACTTTTTGGGCGCATGGCATGGATTAGAACAGAAGGAGCGCCGTTTTCCAACGCAGAATTGGCTGGATTTGAGATCTGACGCCATGTTGCGTTTAGAGAGCCTCTGATGTGCCTAAACAGTGGAAACCCCCCACAAGTGACACCATTTTGGAAACTAGACCCCCTAAGGAACTTATCTAGATGTGCGGTGACCACTTGCAACCCCCAAGTGCTTCACAGAAGTTTATAATGTACAGCCGTAATAAAAAACAAACATGTTTTTTTCACAAAAATAATCTTTTTGCCCCCAATTTTTTATTTTACCAAGGGTATCAAGAGGAATTGGACCCCAAAAGTTGTTGTGCAGTTTGTCCTGAGTATGCTGATACACCATATGTGGGGGTAAACCACTTTTTGGGCGCACGGCAGGGATTGGAATGGAAGGAGCGCCGTTTGACTTTTCCAACGCAGAATTGGCTGGATTTGAGATCTAATGCCATGTTGTGTTTAGAGAGCCTCTGATGTGCCTAAACAGTGGAAACCCCCCACAATTGACACCATTTTGGAAACTAGACCCCCTAAGGAACTTATCTAGATGTGCAGTGACCACTTGCAACCCCCAAGTGCTTCACAGAAGTTTATAACGTACAGCCGTAAAAGTAAAAAATAATTTTTTTTCCACAAAAATGATCTTTTTGCCCCCAATTTTTTATTTGACCAAAGGTAGCAAGAGGAATTGGACCCCAATGGTTGTTGTGCAATTTGTTCTGAGAATGCCAATACCCCATATGTGGGGGTAAACCTCAGTTTGGGTGCACGGTAGAGCCAGGAAGGGAAGGAGCACCGTTTGAATTTTAATCTCAAAATTGTGAGACCGGATGCCATGTCGGGTTTGGATATGTGCCTAAACAGCAGAAACCCCCCAAAACTGAACCCATTTTGGAAAATACACCCCTCAAAGATTTTATTCAGGGGTATATTGAGCAATTTTAACCCACAGGTACGACACAGAATTTGATAACATTAGGTCGTCATATTGAAAAAGTTCATTTTTTCCACAAAAATCTTGGTTTAGACCTGAATTTCTCACTTTTGTCAGAGACTACACCAAAAAGTGGACCCCACAATTTGTTATCCACTTTCTTATGAGCGTGGCGAAATCCCATATGTAGTCAAAAAGGGCTGTTTGGACAAACTGCAGGGCTCGGACAGGATGGGGCACAATGTGACTTTATTTGAACATCCTTTCAGGAATTATTACTCACAGAGTGAGGCATGCTCCTAAAAATACATTGGCTGCTTATAAAACTTGGTCTTGCTAACAAAACAGTTGTCCCACATTTGCTTTTATTGTAGCAGGAAGAATAAACTGTATGGAATGAAGGGCAAAATGTGGAGGAAAATGCAGCCAACTATGTGGCAAAGCTGAGTTTGTTCCAAAGATGAAAGAACACCAGCTGGACTAGAATTGCACAGACGTTCAGGGACCGGTCGTACAGCGTCCTTTTAGGTCCATCAATCCCTATATGATAGACTAATGTGCCAATAGACGTGGTGCACCATAGCAAGCTCCCACCCGCCAAGGTCAGAACCGCTATATGCACAAAACAACCAATCCCCTACAGAATCTGTATTGTCTGGTACCAGAGGTTCGGCAAGAACCTTACGGTAAAGTCCATAGTGTATAAGTACGGAACTTCCTCATTTTTAGAAATCCTCCAATAAAATCATTATGCCCGTATCACCAACATAAATATAAGTAATGTAAATGGAAGCCAAAGTTTTGTGTAGCAAGGCAGTCGTAAAAACAGTCAAAGTTAGGTAAATGGTAAAAAATGTTTTTTGAGTAATCAGGTCCTAGAATTTTCAAATGACTTGACTTTTCAGGAACATTTGTGGGGTCCACACTCGAGCGTACAGACGTGGGTACGTGGACGAGAATTTGTTGGAATAGTAGTTTGGTATGGGATTGATCAAGCCCTAGAATTTTCAGATGACCTGACTTTTCAAGAACATTTGTGGGGTCCACACTCTGGGTTGTACAGACGTGGGTACATGGATGAGAATTTGTTGGAATAGTAGTTTGGTATGGGATTGATCAAGTGTTGGAATTGTGGAATGGGGTAAAATGGGATCTACTAATGAAAATTTCTCTATTACTTATTCCAAATTACTCTGCTGAGGCCAATAAGCAGAAAATAAAACTTATATAAAAAAAACTAATAATTGTAGGTGGTGTGGTAGGTCTCAAAGCAGGGGGAGATACAAAGCCCTGATTGGGATGGGCATGTGGGGCAATAGTACCGGGAATCACTCCGTTTGCCATGCTTCCTGTAAGCCTGGCATCGTTTTTGAGGATACCATTGGGTGGGAGTGATAGGGACAGAGTGAGGAAAATGGCGCTCTGCAAGTCTCCGGGAATCCTCAGACTCAATAGCTTCCCCCGATGCCATTGACTGAAATAGGAGGCCCTCAACAATTTTTTCCTGAAACTGGAGAAATGTAAGGGGTCCCTGGGATTTTTTTATATAGTACGAAACTGTTGTATGTGGCAGTTTGAATAATGTAGATGGCCACCTTTTTGTACCAGGCCCTGGTCTTCCGCTTGACCAGGTATGGTTGCAGAACCTGGTCTGATAAGTCAACGCCACCCATAAACTTATTATATTCTGTGACGCAGACCGGTTTTTCCTTGTCCCTGGTGGCACCCCTCTCTCTGACCATCACAGTGGTGTCTGCATGCAGTGTGGTTAGCATGTAAACGTCCTTCCACTTCACTGCAAGGAGATGGTCATTTGCAAGTGAGAAAGACGCCCCCTGCTCCAAACGTCTGGACACCAACTGTGACTGAAACCCCACTCTATATTTCCTGATTGTCCCACAGGCCCCTGTATTTGCAGCGTGGAGGGATTCATATAGGGGGACGCTTGTATAATAATTGTCCATATACACATAGTACCCTTGATGAAGAAAGGGTGTCATTAGCTCCCAGACAATTTTGCCTGGAATGCCAATTGTCTGGGGGCAGTTTGGGGGGTTTATTTGGCAGTCCCTACCTTCATAAATTAGGAAGGAGGAAGTGTACCCTGATGAGCTCTCACAAGTTTTGTATAATTTTATGCCGTATTTGGCACGCTTGGAGAGGATAATTTGGCGGAATGACAGACGGCCCTTGTAGCTCATCAAGGACTCGTCATCTGTCACATTTTTCTCCGGGGTATAGAAATTTAGAAATGAATTTTGCAGGAGGGAAATTAGGGGTCTCAATTTATTTAGCCAATCATAATTGCGGTCAGTTCTTGGGGGGGGGGGGGCTTGGGAATTGTCACTGAAGTGGAGGAATCTCATCAGGGCTTCATAACGGACTCGGGACATGATGGCTGCAAATACAGGGGTGCTGTGGACAGCTTTTGTTGCCCAGTAAGAGCGGAGTGAGGGTTTTATTTATTAAACCAATATTCAGGGTAAGGCCTAAAAATTTTTTTATTTCAGGGACATTGGTGGGCATCCAGGAACGGGAATGAAAGGCAGTGGGTTTTTGGAAAATATATTGTCGGGCATATAGGTTTGTCTGGTGGACAATCAATTCTAGGACTTTGGGGCTAATGAAAATTTGGAAATAATCAATGGGGGTAAAATTAGTGACATCTACTTATTCCAGGGACCGCAGAAAAAGGGGGAATTTGAGGGGAAAATGAGGTGTCATTATACCACAGCGATGGGGGGACTGTGGTAATTGGCCCTGCCTCTGAAGCTTCAGCAGTGACGACCGACTATGCTACCATCGGGCTGAGGGATCCCGTGGAGGAAGAGTCGTCGTCACGGTCTGAAAACTGCTCAGCTTCAGAGGCAGATTCTGTTTTGCTGCCGGAGCAATGCAAGCTAGCTCCGCACTGTACGTTTTCCGTGCCATTTTATTTCCCTGCCTAATGAATACTAACCCAAATCTAACCCTTTTTTTTCCTCCTAACCCTAATATGTGTAACCCTAACCCTAGTGGCACGTATACCCTAACCCTAGTGGCACGTATACCCTAACCCTAGTGGCACGTATACCCTAACCCTAGTGGCACGTATACCCTAACCCTAGAGGCACGTATACCCTAACCCTAGAGGCACGTATACCCTAACCCTAGAGGCACGTATACCCTAACCCTAGAGGCACGTATACCCTAACCCTAGAGGCACGTATACTCTAACCCTAGAGGCACGTATACCCTAATCCTAGTGGCACGTATACCCTAATCCTAGTGGCACGTATACCCTAATCCTAGTGGCACGTATACCCTAATCCTAGAGGCACGTATACCCTAACCCTAGAGGCACGTATACCCTAATCCTAGTAGCACGTATAACCCTAACCCTGGTAGCACGTATAACTCTAGCATGTATAACCCTAACCCTAGCACGTCTAACCCTAAAAAAAATATTATTTTTTTTTTTTTAAATTATTTAAAAAAAAAATTGCAGCAAAATCAGATTTCACTTCGCTGACAGGGCAGCACTTGAGCTGTAGTTTCTCTCTTCTCTCCCAGAACAACTACAAGGAGAGAAGAGAGACAGCACAGCCCAAGTGCTGCCATATTTACTAATATTGGGGGGTTTGATCACTGTGATAGACCCCATCACAGTGATCAAAACCCAGCAACCAATGAGAAAATTCTTACTGGTTGCTGGGTGCAGGCAAGCAGATCTTGGCGGGCGCACTGTGCATGCGCCCGCCATTTTCTTTCTGCCGAGGAAGAAGGAGGGGGGCCAGAAGAGCGGGGGGGAATCGAAAAGGTACCGGGGGGGGATCGGAGGACCCGGGGACCCCTTTTCTCTCCCCTCGATCACATCAGAGGGGAGAGAAATTAAATATAAAATCGCGGGTTTTTTTGGTTGCGGTTGCTGTAACGGCGATCGCAACCCTGGGGTCGGTAAATACCGACCCGAATAATGTTCTCCGGAGAAAATCCGACTGTGGGGGGCGCTGTTTCCTTTCTCCACAGCGCCTTTAATTAAAGGCGCTGTGGTTTAAGTACCCTTAGTGACCGCCGTTAAAAGGCGTATCGGCGGTCGCTAAGGGGTTAAACAAAAACTCTAGCTTCAGTTCCCCTGTTAAAGCTCAGGCGAAACACGGTATGTAGCTCCTATAGTAATTTATGCACTGTCACTTTACTGACATTTATTTTATCATTTTTTGTTGATTTGCAAAAAAATAAAGATTTTAAGTTTTATCATAATAATGTAGTTGTGTCGTGTATATATAGGTTTAATAATTTCAGTGGACTCAATGTTTGGTTTAGCTAATTACTTGTATTTAAAAATTCTAGTTCACAGCCATGGAGTTTCTACGCTGCTGAAACAGAATAATTAAATAATTCTAAGTAAAGCATAAGCAATTATTCATTTTCAAGGATAATTCTGGCACAGGAGACATCCAGGTGTCTTGTCTCTGTGAGAATATCTTATCTATAGAACAATATCTTACGCAATATTCTAACAATATCTGCACCATGATTTTATAAAGCTTCCTTTGTTATACGGCCTCTCATGCTAATCATGCAAAAGCGCTAACCAACAATAGGGAGGAGGATAGGGACAGGGAGAAATAACCTAAATTGGAACAGGGACCAGGAGATAAACACACGTACTACAGAACACTACTACAACAACTCTACGCCAACCACTTAGCTTTAGCACACAGCACAGGAGGACTAATCTTTCACCGGCAGGGATAAGAAGGTCTGACCAGTTTTTATAGAAAGAGATAATAATAGCCACATCAGAAGCAGCTGAAATGGAGCTGTATGTTTCTGACAAGCATAGAAAGGGTTGTTAACATCTTCAGCACCAGCGGAAACTAAATCTGTTTAATATGGGACACAAATCACACCATCTCTTCAGAAGACCTGCGGTTCATTACCCGACATGACCGTCTAACTCCAGGTCTTCCAGGGGGACGTGACACCCTTGTGACAATTATACCGTGTAGAGTGGAGCTCTGGAGACTTACTGTGTTTTGGAGAGCTTTGGGGGTATTAAACTGTGTAGAAGTGAGCTGTGGGGATATCACACTTTGTATAGAGAGTATGTGGGGACAACATACTGTGCATAGGGAAGCTGTGTATACAGCATACTGTGTATATGTGTTAGGCGTCAGGTTTCTGCATCTGCTCCGCAGGAATCCAGAGCCTCACATTCTGCGGTCTCCTGCTGTCTATCTACCGCAGAGGAGATTACTTTGCAGCAGATCGCTCCAGAGACTAAGTCCCGCTGTTCTCCTACTGGGCATGCTCACGAGACCATCTCCCATTGGAGATCGGGAGTCATGTGCCCAGGTTCTGCTCCAGATCTCATTGGTCCATCTCGGAGATCTGGAAGCTTCCGGAAGGTCCCGGCTATAAAAAGCGCGCATGACCGTTCGGCCATGCGCTAGTATAGTCTCTAGTTGCTACTATGTGAATGATGATGGATGTATGAACCTGCGAATGACTCATTAAGATCCCCTCCCTCTGATATTACGAATGTATACAGGGACTTAGATTAGAGTCAGCACCAGCGCGTGGCAAGCCTCAAGCCACTACAGCATCATCCACAGTGCTAGCGTCCGACATTGCGCCTGCTTCCTTGCTTTGTCGACTAGTAGCAGTGTCCTACGTCGCGCTGCAGTTGCAGACCTCTTTGGCGTCCGCAGTAGCGACGCCGCATGCACGGTAGGTCTAGACGGACGCAGCTCCTCTGTCTTGGGTCCTGCTCCTGTGACCAGATACCGTGTGTGCATTTACCTGAGACCTGTGACACTAACAGGCTCAGCCATTTGTGTTTACCTCTGCTGACATCTCTGTGAGCAAACAGAGATTGCTTAGCGCACTTGGGTGACGTTCAACCCGCGTGTGCATTTCCGCCTTATTGCTCGTCTGTCACTACTTAGCAGCAGTGTTTTCACCTGCACGGTGGACCCCGAGCGGTGAACGCACTGTATTATTTCTTTTTATTTAGTGCGTTTCGCCGTTCCTAACATTATGGGTGCTGTGGGGACATTATACTATGTACAGGGTAGCTATGGATACAGTTACTGTGCATAGGAAAGCTGTACATGGGGAAACTTAATACATTGTTAAATGGGCACTTGTTATAGGGGTATTGTAACTGCTAAAGGGGTAACACAAGGCATTATTATTTTCTAGGAGGCAAAATGTGGGCACTGTTTTACTAGGGCACTTGCACGGGGCATTTATATTTTCTTGTGGGTCATGCTACCAAGAGGATACAAAGGAGGCGTTATAGTTTGTAAGGGGAACGTGGTGGGCATTATTATGTGGGCACCACTTAGATGCTACAGTTGATAGGGACTGTGACATCTAAGTGTGATGCTACTCACTTCTCACGGCCAACCTCTGAGTCAGAATGGTCAAGGGGTCCAAGGTCAGAAGCCAGGAGGGTATGTCATAAACAAAAGGAAGAGACAAAAGTGTGGTCAGGTAATGTGAGGTCAGAATACCAGTAGGATTACTGATCAGAGCAGAAGGGGTTAAAAAGTCAGATGGTCAGGACGAAGTCCAAGGTCAGGCAACAAACAGATGGTCAGGACGAAGTCCAAGGTCAGGCAACAAAAGATCAAGCATACAGAACTCGAGGCACAGGAAGCACAAACCTCACTTGGTGAATGTATGTCTGGCACAGTTCTAGAGAAACAGCTCAGTTAAGTATTATGGCAATCACCTGATATAACGAACATTTGAAGACAGCCTACGCCTCCCAGTCTCAGATTGGATAGACGAGCTGTCAATCAACACACTGACAGCTCAGCACGTCCCAGAACCAGACTGGATGGCGAAGCTGTCAATCAAAGTACTGACAGCTTCACCACACCCCTATACCAGACTGGACAGCCGATCAGTAACCGCATCCTAGACACACTGAGGGATGGAACCGTGACACTAAGCAGTTAGACAGAAAAAGGGGACTCCCTCTGTAACCTCATCAACGCCATTACATCATGATTCTGGTGTGCTAGAATGGAATATTTTAGCAACAAGAAGGCTAACAAAGCTTCCTAGCCCTGATACCTTAACACTCCTATTGGGCCATGCCATGCTAGTATCAGTACATATTAGATCACACTAGGGAAGTCTCAATTTTAGGTAACCTATGGCATTGCTCATATACAGGGTGGTCCAAAAGTAGGTGGACAGAAAATAACATTTATTTTGATTTATATATAAAATTATATTTACTAACACAAGCAAAACATTGACAATTAAATTTTATTCTGAGCAATAATACAAAAGCCCTTAAATTTTATCAACGCAGGTGCTCAAACTGTTTTCCATCACAATTTGCACAGCTTTGATGTCTGCCTCTTACGCTTCGACAAACATTTTTCTCTGGGTATTAATTTTTTGAAATGCATCTCTTATGTAATTTTTCAAATCACTGACACTCTTTGGTTTTTGACTATAAACGTTGTCCTTGAGTACTACCCAAAAGAAAAAATCCATTGGGGTCAAGACTGGTGAACGTGCCGTTCACTTTACAGCATGTTTGATAAATCTCCCCCTTCATTACCCTATTACACATACTGTCCACCTACTTTTGGACCACCCTGTATTTCAAACATTTTAGTACAGTACAAAATCTATACCCGTTCTCAGGGCTAGTACCCAGGACGGCCCACTCGGCATCTGAGCAGGGGTTTTTTTTTTTTTCATGGGGTCGGTCCCCCTCCCCCCCGCCCTCCGCAAGACATCAATCACTACCACTCATTAAGGTCATGAATATGGACACCACTCCACTCCCATAGGCATGGTGCCCATATTCATGACCTTAATGAGCGGTACCACGTGCTCTCAGAAAAAAGATACCAGCGCCTGGTTGGACATACATGCTGAGACCGAGCCAGGACTCAAGTGAGAGGCGTCCCAGCCAGCACGAAGCCATGCATACAAGGGGGAGGGGAGGATGAGAATGAGCCCGGGGGGAGAATGAGCGGCAGCGGGGCCGCGGGTGGGGGAGAATGAATGGGGGGAATGAACCTGGCCCCCAGGGGAGATGAGAATGAGCCCAGGGGCCAGAGCATCATATATGGGGACCTGTTATGAATGGGTCACCGAGGAGTACAGCAGGCCCAGGCTAAGCCACAGAAAACCAGAGAGGTTGGTAACTAAGCGGATTGCAGACCCCTGATCCTGTCCACACAACTAGCAGTAGCTGTGGAGCGTACTTACGATGATCCTAGATGCCTCGGCACAGCCGGAGAGCTAACTAAGCCTAAAGCAAGAGAGGGGAAATCTAAACTGCCCCGGAGCAGACCCCAAAGGAATAGATGGCCCCCAAACATATATTGTCGGTGAGACAAGATGAAAAGACAAACGCAGGCAGAAAAATAGACTGAGCAAATGATGGGGCCCACACTGACTGGACAGGACAAGAAAGGAAAGACACTGTCTGCAATCACGCAAAAAGCCCTGCAAAACCCCAACACGTCTGATGCACAAAAACACTGAAGTCGCACGACTTCACCCCCACTATATCAGCACTCTGGTGGTATATTCTGAAAGCAAAGCAAAAGGAGACCAATGTAACGGGACAAAACAAACTGGTACAATCAGTAACATGGGCGGTGATTCAGCACAGCCCCAGCCGGAGCTAGCTGACCCGCACAAAGCAGAGATAGACAAAACCAGATCAGATGCAAACAGAGTAGCAAATGAACCACTTAGCTGAACATACAGGGAAAGAGCAGGAGACATCAGACCTCAGGAGGCACAGGAAGAAAATCACCAGCAGGGATAAAGGGAGTCGGCTGTCTTAAATCCCAATCTGAAACCCCAGATCTCCAATCATCTTCCTCATTATCAGGTGGCAAGCCTCTGTTAATCAGATCAGCTCCACTACCTCCAGTAACCACCAGAGGGAGCCCAGAAAGAGAACTCGCAACCCCTTTGTCAATCTAATCAGCTCCACTTCCTTCAGTAATCACCAGAGGGAAGCCAGAGAGAGTTCACAACAGTACCCCCCCCTTGAGGAGGAGCCACCAAACCCTCATCCACACCACCAGGCCAGTCAGGATGGGCCCGGTAAAAAGCACGAACCAATCTTTCAGCATGAAAGTCAGAAGCAGAGACCCAAGAATTATCCTCCTGGCCATATCCCTTCCATTTGACCAAGTACTGGAGTCTCCGTCTAGCCAAACGAGAATCCAATATTTTCTCTACCTCATACTCCAAATTACCTTTAACCAATACAGGGTCAGGAGGTGCCGCCATCAGAACTACTGGCTCTACAAACCTCTTCAACAAGGATTTATGGAACACGTTATGAATCTTAAACGTAACTGGAAGAGCCAAACTGAAAGAAACGGGATTAAGGATTTCCAAAATCTTATAAGGTCCAATGAATCTTGGCTTAAATTTTGGAGACACAACCTTCATAGGAATATTCTTTGAAGACAACCAAACCATATCACCCACTTTAAACAGGGGACCAATAGTCCTATGCCGGTTTGAAAACCGTTGGGCTTTTTCCTGAGAGTGGGACAACATATCCACCTTTTGGTCCCAAATCTGCTGCATTCTCTCTACCACAGAATCTACACTTGGGCAGGCCGAAGATTCCACCTGCCCTGAAGAAAATCGAGGATGAAACCCAAAGTTACAGAAAAAGGGCGACATCAAAGTGGCAGAACTAGCCCTATTGTTTAGCACAAATTCGGCCAAGGGCAAAAATGAGACCCAGTCATCCTGATCAGCAGATATGAAACATCTCAAATAGGTTTCCAAAGTCAGATTTGTTCTCTCAGTCTGCCCATTGGTCTGAGGATGAAATGCAGAGGAGAAAGATAACTGAATTCCCAGTTTGGAACAAAAAGCTCTCCAAAATCTGGAAACAAACTGGACTTCTCTGTCCGTCACAATGTTCTCAGGAATCCCGTGCAACCGAACCACCTGTTGTAAAAGCAAGGGCACCAACTCAGAAGAAGATGGAAACTTTAGGAGTGGTACAAGATGGACCATCTTAGAAAATCTATCACAGATGACCCAGATAACAGTCATCCTCTGAGAGACAGGAAGATCAGAAATAAAATCCGTTGAGATATGAGTCCATGGCCTCCTGGGCACCGGCAAGGGCATCAACAACCCACGAGAACAGGGCTTGGATCGAGAACAAGTCCCACAGGACTGCACAAAATTCCTGACATCACGAGATAAGGCAGGCCACCAAAAAGACAGACTCACCAAATCTCTGGTACCAAAAATACTTGGATGACCAGCCAACGCGGAGCAATGAATTTCAGACATTACTCTTTTCCTCCACTGGTCAGGGACATACAATTTTCCCATAGGGCAACGTTCAGGTTTGTCCTTCTGAAATTCCTCCAGGGCACATCTCAAATCGGGTGAGATGGCGGAAAGAACTACACCCTCATTTAGAATGGTAGTAGGCTCGGCCACATCAAGTGAATCCGCAAAGAAACTCCTAGAAAAGGAGTCTGCCTTAAAATTCTTAGTGCCCGGAAGAAAAGAGACCACAAAATTAAAACGCGTGAAAGACAAGGCCCACCTAGCCTGCCTAGGATTCAAGCGTTTGGCTGATTAAAGATAAATCAAATTCTTTTGTTCGGTGAGGACCACAACTTGATGTCTAGCTCCCTCCAACCAATGTCTCCACTCTTCAAATGCCCATTTCATGGCCAACAATTCCCCACGTCATAGTTACGTTCAGATGGGGAGAATTTTCGAGAAAAGAAGGCACAGGGATTCATCTTAGAAGTCACCAGATCTCTTTGGGACAAAACGGCTCCTGCACCAATCTCAGAAGCATCTACCTCCACCTGAAGGGGGAGTGAGGCATCAGGTTGCCGTAGAACCGGAGCAGAAGTGAATCTCCGCTTAAGCTCCTGAAATGCCAAAACTGCCTCTGGAGACCAATTCACCACATCAGTGCCCTTTTTGGTCGAATCAGTCAGTGGTTTAACAATACCAGAAAAATTACTTATAAATTTATGGTAGAAATTAGCAAAACCCAAAAACTTCTGGAGAGCCTTCAAAGATGTGGGCTGAACCCAATCATAAATGGCCTGTATCTTGGCCGGGTCCATTTCAATAGCAGACAGGGACAAAATGAATCCCAAAAATGAAATCCTCTGTACACCAAAGAGGCACTACGATCCCTTAACATATAGAGAATTTTCCCTCAAAATCCGGAACACAGTCCGGACATGTTCCACATGAGAATCCCAATCACTGGAAATGATCAAAATATCATCCAGATAAATGATCAAAATCTTATCCACAAAGTCCCGGAAAAAATCGTTCATAAAAGACTGGAAGACAGAAGGGGCTTTAGTGAGCCCAAAAGGCATCACCAGGTACTAAAAATGTCCCTCAGGAGTATTAAGCGTCGTCTTCCATTCATCCCTGTGCTTCATGCGAATAAGGTTATACGCCCCCCTGAGGTCAAGCTTGGTAAATCAACAGGCACTTTTAACTCTGGAAAATAAATCAGAAATCAGGGGCAACAGGTACTGATATTTAACAGTGATTTTGTTAAGGGAACGATAGTCAATACATGGCCTTAATGAACCATCTTTCTTGGCCACAAAAAAAACCCCAGCACCTAAAGGTGAAGAGGATGGTCTAATATGACCCTTCTCCAACGACTCCTTGATATAAGATCGCATAGCATCATGTTCGGGTACCGATAAGTTGAAAAGCCAACCCTTGGGAAATTTACACCCAGGCATTAACTCAATTGCACAGTCATAACTCCTATGAGGAGGCAAAGACACAGACTTATTCTCACTAAATACATCAGAAAAATCAGCCAAATAGTCAGGAATATCATGAGACTGGGGAGAGGTGGAGAAAACAGGAGTGTCACTAAAAACACATTGACAACCCCAACTCACCACAGACCCAGATTTCCAATCTAAAACAGGATTATGAGTTAGCAACCAAGGGAAACCCAGAACAATAGTATCATGCAAATTATGCAACACCAAAAATTTACAATTTTCTTGGTGGTCCGGGGCGACTCGCATTATCACCTGGGTCCAAAACTGGGGTTTATTCTCCTCCAAAGGAGTAGCATCAATACCACTCAAAGGGATAGGAGTCCGCAGGGGTATCATGGGAAAATCACAACGTTTAGCAAAGTCCAAATCCATCAGATTCAAAGCTGCTCCTGAATCAACAAAAGCCTTAGCAGAAAATGTAGACAAGGAGCAGATCAGGGTAATCGCCAAAAGGAACTTAGGCTGTACATTGCTCACCGCAAATATGTGAGCAAAATGCTTTTCTCGTTTAGGGCAGACAGCAATAGTATGAGAGGCATCCCCACAGAAAAAGCACAACTTATTACGCCTTCTAAACTCCAGACGTTTTGCGCCCTAGACAAAACCCTATCGCATTGCATGGGTTCAGAAGTTCGTTCGAAAGGCAGCAACACCTCTCGTGTAGTTTTACGTTCACGTAAATGCCGATCAATGGGGAACATATGCAAAAAAAGACCATGACATATAATCAGTGCAGACTTGAATATCCATAAACGTATAATTTTATTAACATCACAAAAAACATTCAAGGGTTAAAAAAAAAATTAAAACCAACAATCCGTGCCCATGTCCACTAAACGCCGATCAATTTGAATGGCCAATGACATAGAGTCGTCAAGACCAGACTGAGCAGGAAATTCCACCATAACATCTTTTACGGTTTCTGCCAAACCCTTCCGAAAGAGAGCTGCTAGGGCATCATCATTCCATTTAGTATGGACCGCCAACTTTCGGAATTTTTGACAATATAACTCTGCAGAATCCTGACCCTGGTTCAATGCCAATAAGGTTTTCTCAGCTTGATCAATAGCATTAGGTTCATCATACAACAACCCCAAGGCTTGAAAAAACGCGTCCACATTAGCCAGAATAGGATCTCCGGGTGTCAAAGAAAAGGCCCAATACTGGGGATCGCCGCGCAGCAAGGAGATGACAATTTTAACTTTCAAAGCAAAAAATAGTTTACAATTATTCTTAACCCCTTACCTACAATTGACGTAATATTCCGTCCATGTGACCATGGACCTAATTACCATGGACGGAATATTACGTCATCGCGATCAGCGGCGCCCACGTGGTGAGCGCCGCTGATCGCGGCCGAGTGTCAGCTAATTATCATAGCTGACACCCGGCACAATGTGTCAGGGGCGGTCACGGACCGCCCCCGACACGTTAACCCCTTGCACACCGCGATCAAACGCGATCGCGGTGTACCGGGGGTTAAAGGGAAGCATCGGCAGGGAGGGGGCTCCCTCCGTGCTTCCCTGAGCCCCCCACAGCAGCGCAATGTGCAGCGCTGCTGCGGGGAACTCCCTTCCTCCAGGCCCCCGAATCCAAGATGGCGACGGGGGCCTGAGGAAGCTGGCTTCCTCAGTGCCTGCAAAGCGCAGGCATGAGGAAGTCTGCAGCAGTGCCTGTGACAGATCGCTGATCTGTCACAGTGATCTGTGATGTGACAGATCAGCGATCTGTCACAGGACAGTGATGTCCCACCTGGGACAAGGTAATAAAGTAAAAAAAAAAAAAAAAAAAGTGTTAAAAATAATTTTAAAAAAATCGCTAAATAAATTAGTTAAAAAAAAAAAAATATTCCCCAATAAATCCATTTTTTGAAAATAAAAAAAAAACAAAACAATAAAAGTACACATATTTGGTATCGCCGCGTCCGTAATGACCTTCCCTATAAAACTGTCCCATTAGTTAACCCCTTTAGCGAACCACTTAAAAAATAAAAATAAAAAACGAAGCAAAAAATAATGATTTATTATCATACCACCGAACAAAAAGTGCAATAACGCGCGATCAAAAAGACGCATATAAATATCCATGGTACCGCTGAAAACGTCATCTTGTCCCGCAAAAAACGAGCCACCATACAGCATCATCCGCAAAAAAATAAAAAAGTTATAGCTCGCAGAATAAAGCGATACAAAAATAATTATTTTTTATATAAAATTGTTTTCATTGCAAAAAACCGACAAAACATAAAAAAACGACCTAAATGAGGTATCGCTGTAACCGTACTGACCTGAAGAATAAAAACGCGTTATCAATTTTACCGCACGCGGAACGGTGTAAACGCACCCCCCAAAAGAAATTCATGAAAAGCTGGTTTTTGTTCATTCTGCATCCCAAAAATCGGAATAAAAAGCGATCAAAAAATGTCACGTGCCCGAAAATGGTACCAATAAAAACGTCAACTCGTCCCGCAAAAAATAAGACCTCACATGACTCGGTGGGTCAAAATATGGAAAAATTATAGCTCACAATATGTGGTGATGCAAAAACTATTTTTACAATAAAAAGCGTCTTTTAGCGTGCGACAGCCGCCAAACATAAAAACCACCATAAATCGTAAATCAAACCCCCCGTTATCACCCCCTTAGTTAGAGAAAAATAATAAAACTAAAAGAAAATGTATTTATTTCCATTTTCCCGCTAGGGTTAGGGTTAGGGTAGGGTTAGGGCTAGGGTTAGGGCTAGGGTTAGGGCTAGGGTTAGGGCTAGGGTTAGGGCTAGGGCTAGGGTTAAGGCTAGGGTTAGGGTTAGGGCTAGGGTTAGGGCTAGGGCTCAGATTAGGGTTAGGGGTGTGTTGAGGTTAGGGTTGGAGTTATAATTGGGGGTTTCCACTGTTTGGGCACATCAGGTGCTCTCCAAAGGCAACATGGCGTCTGATCTCAATTCCAGCCAATTCTGCGTTGAAAAAGTCAAATGGTGCTCCTTCCCTTCCAAGCTCTGCCATGTGCCCAAACAGTGTTTTACCCCCACATGTAGGGTATCAGCCTACTCAGGACAAATTACAAAACAACTTTTGGGGTCCAATTTCTCCTGTTACCCTTAGGAAAATAAAAAACTGGGGGCAAAAATATAATTTTGCGGAAAAAAATGTTTTTTTTATTTTCACGCCCAGGCGTTATAAACTTCTGTGAAGCACTTGGGGGTTCAAAGTGCTCTCCACACATCTAGATAAGCTCCGTGGGGGGTCTAGTTTCCAAAATGGGGTCACTTGTGGGGAGTTTCAATAGTTTAGGTACATCAGGGGCTCTCCAAACGCACATGACACCCGCATACCAATCCATCAAAGTCTGCATTCCAAAACGTCACTACTTCCCTTCCGAGCCCCGACGTGTGCCCATACAGTAGTTTTCTCCCACATATGAGGTATCAGCGTACTCAGGACAAATTGGACAACAACTTTTGGGGTCCAATTTCTCCTGTTACCCTTGGGAAAATAAAAAAATGGGGACTAAAAGATCATGTTTGTGGAAAAAATACGATTTTTTTATTTTCACGCCCGGTCGTTATAAACTTCTGTGAAGCACTGGGGGGGTTCAAAGTGCTCACCACACATCTAGATAAGTTCATTAGGGGGTCTAGTTTCCAAAATGGGGTCACTTGTGGGGGGTTTCCACTGTTTAGGTACATCAGGGGCTCTCCAAACGCAACATGACACCCGCAGACCATTCCATCAAAGTCTGCATTCCAAAACGTCACTACTTCCCTTCCGAGCCCCGACGTGTGCCCATACAGTAGTTTTCTCCCACATATGAGGTATCAGCGTACTCAGGACAAATTGGACAACAACTTTTGGGGTCCAATTTCTCCTGTTACCCTTGGGAAAATAAAAAAATGGGGACTAAAAGATCATGTTTGTGGAAAAAATACGATTTTTTTATTTTCACGCCCGGTCGTTATAAACTTCTGTGAAGCACTGGAGGGGTTCAAAGTGCTCACCACACATCTAGATAAGTTCATTAGGGGGTCTAGTTTCCAAAATGGGGTCACTTGTGGGGGGTTTCCACTGTTTAGGTACATCAGGGGCTCTCCAAACGCAACATGACACCCGCAGACCATTCCATCAAAGTCTGCATTCCAAAACGTCACTACTTCCCTTCCGAGCCCCGACGTGTGCCCATACAGTAGTTTTCTCCCACATATGAGGTATCAGCGTACTCAGGACAAATTGGACAACAACTTTTGGGGTCCAATTTCTCCTGTTACCCTTGGGAAAATAAAAAAATGGGGACTAAAAGATCATGTTTGTGGAAAAAATACGATTTTTTTATTTTCACGCCCGGACGTTATAAACTTCAGTGAAGCACTGGGGGGTTCAAAGTGCTCACCACACATCTAGATAAGTTCCTTGGGGGGTCTAGTTTCCAAAATGGTGTCATTTGTGGGGGGTTTCTACTGTTTTGGTACATCAGGGGCTTTCCTAATGCGACATGGTGTCCGATCTCAATTCCAGCCAAAAACGTCAAATGGCGCTGCTTCCCTTCCGAGCTCTGCCATACGCCCAAATAGTGGTTTACACCCACATGTGGGGTATCAGCGTACTCAGGATAAATTGCACAATATCTTTTAGGGTCCTGTTACTTTTGGAAAAATAAGAATTGAGGGTGAAAAGATCATTTTTGTGGAAAAAATATGATTTTTTAATTGTACTGCTGTACGTTATAAACTTCTGTGAAGCCCTTGGGGGTTCAAAGTTCTCACCACACATCTAGATAAGTTCCTTGGGGGGTCTAGATTCCAAAATGGTGTCATTTGTGGGGGGTTTCCACTGTTTTGGTACATCAGGGGTTTTCCAATCGCGACATGGTGTCCGATCTCAATTCTAGCCAAAAACGTCAAATGGCGCTGCTTCCCTTCCGAGCTCTGCTATGCGCCCAAATAGTCATTTACACCCACATATGGGGTATCAGCGTACTCAGGACAAATTGCACAAAAACTTTTAGGGTCCTGTTACCCTTGGAAAAATAAAAATTGTGGGTGAAAAGATCATTTTTGTGGAAAAAATATGATTTTTTAATTGTACCGCTGTACGTTATAAACTTCTGTGAAGCCCTTGTGGGTTCAAAGTTCTCACCACATATCTAGATAAGTTCCTTGGGGGGTCTAGTTTCCAAAATGGGGTCACTTGGGGGGGTTTCCACTGTTTAGGTACATCAGGGGCTCGCCAAACGTGACATGGCGTCCGATCTGAATTCCAGCCAATTTTGCATTGAAAAAGTCAAACGGCGCTCCTTCCATTCTGAGCTCTGCCATGCGCCGAAACAGTGGTTCCCCCCCACATATCAGGTATCAGCGTAGTCAGGACAAATTGCACAATAACTTTTGCAGTCCAATTTCTCCTGTTACCCTTGGTAAAATAAAGAAAATTGAACCTGAAGTATTTTTTTTGTGAAAAAAAAGTTAAATGTTCATTTTTTTTTAATATTCAAAAAATTCCTGTGACGCACCTAAAGGGTTAATAAACTTCTTGAATGTGGTTTTAAGCACCTTGAGGGGTGCAGTTTTTAGAATGGTGTCACTTTTGGGTATTTTCTATCATATAGACCCCTCAAAGTGGCTTCAAATGTGAAGTGGTCCCTAAAAATAAAATGGTGTTGCAAAAATGAGAAATCGCTGGTCAAATTTTAACCCTTATAACTTCCTAGCAAAAAAAAATTTTGGTTGCAAAATTGTGCTGATGTAAAGTAAACATGTGGGAAATGTTATGTATTAAGTTTTTTGTGTGCCGTATCGCTGTGATTTAAGGGCATAAAAATTCAAAGTTGGAAAATTGCGAAATTTTCAAAATTTTCGCCAAATTTCCGTTTTTTTCACAAATAAACGCAAGTTATTTGAATGCAATTTTACCACGAACATGAAGTACAATATGTCACGAGAAAACAATGTCAGAATCACCAGGATCCATGAAAGCGTTCCAGAGTTATGACCTCATAAAGGTACAGTGGTCAGAATTGTAAAAATTGGCCCGGTAGTTAACGTGCAAACCACCCTTGGTAGTGAAGGGGTTAAAATTCAAAAATTTAGACCGATCCCCAAAAAACACATCAGGAGTAGGGATTTTTGGTTCAGCAGCAGATGATTGAACGAGATAGGCAGAAATTCCCCACACTTCAGCAGCGAGCTGCTCAACACGATCAGACAATTGCTTAGTCTCCATTTAGACAAAAAATATCCTCCTACAGCCCCAGAGAAAAAACGAGGAAAAACTATATATATAAAAAAAAAATTCTGACACTTTTTTTTTTTTTAAAATTCTTTCCTTCTTTAGAGTACCCTAGAGTCTACTGTTAGGCTGGTGATTCTGTTATGAATGGGTCACCGGAGGATAGCAGGCCCAGGCTAAGCCACAGAAAACTAGAGCGGATTGCAGACCCCTGATCCTGTCCACACGACTAGCAGTAGCCGTGGAGCGTGCCTACGATGATCCTAGAAGCCTTGGCACAGCCGGAGAGCTAGCTAAGCCTAAAGCAAGAAAGGGGAGATCAAAACTGCCCCGGAGCAGACCCCAAAGGAATAGATAGCCCCCAAACATATATTGTCGGTGAGACAAGATGAAAAGACAAACGCAGGCAGAAAAATAGACTGAGCAAATGATGGGGCCCACACTGACTGGACAGGACAAGAAAGGAAAGACACTGTCTGCAATCACGCAAAAAGCCCTGCAAAACTCCAACACGTCTGATGCACAATAACACTGAAGTCGCACGACTTCGCCCCGACTATTTCAGCACTCTGGTGGTATATTCTGAAAGCAAAAGGAGACCAATATAACAGGGGACAAAACAAATTGGCACAAGCCGTAACATATGGGAGGTGATTCAGCACAGCCCCAGCCGGAGCTGGCTGACCCGCACAAAGCAGAGATAGACAAAACCAGATCAAATGCAAACAGAGTAGCAAATGAACCATTTAGCTGAACATACAGGAAAAGAGCAAGAGACCTCAGAAGGCACGGGAAGAAAATCAACAGCAGTGATAAAAAATTATTCAGGATTGAGAGTCCTCAGTAGTTGATACCTTTTAATGGCTAACTGAAAAGATGGTAACATATTGCAAGCTTTCGAGACTACTCAGGTCTCTGAGTAGTCTCGAAAGCTTGCAATGTGTTACCATCTTTTCAGTTAGCCATTAAAAGGTATCAACTACTGAGGACTCTCAATCCTGAATATTTTTCTATCTACTGGCTAACACGGTACAAAGATATACTTCTTTCCTGTATCAGCAGGGATAAAGGGAGTTGGCTGTCTTAAATCCCAATCTGAAACCCCAGATCTCCAGTCGTCTTCCTCATTATCAGGTGGCAAGCCTCTGTTAATCAGATCAGCTCCACTACCTCCAGTAACTACCAGAGGGAGCCCAGAAAGAGAACTCGCAACCCCTCTGTCAATCTGATCAGCTCCACTACCTTCAGTAATCACCAGAGGGAAGCCAGAGAGAGAATTCACAACAGGGACCATCATACACTGGAGCATCATATATGTGGCCCACTGTCATGGTCACGCATGGCTGGACACAGCGCCTCCAGCAGGGCGGATTTAGATGACAGGCGTGACCCTGGATACACGCCTCCATTTGGGCGAATTTAAATAATAAAACGTGCAGCTGGATACGCCGCCTCCAACAGGCAAATTTCGGAAATACACGTATGTCTGGAAACCCCGCCTCCAGTAAGGCGAATTTAAACAATAAAAGGGAAAACCTGGGTAACAATAACAATGGTGGCCCTGCGATAGGGAACGGGGACGTGGAGACCTCCTGCACTCCCCTGAGTCAGTGTCTCTACATTCCTAACGTTCCCTAGGCCGGTTCCGCACCGGGCGCCGATCAGGAACCTAAGAACCCTGACTCGCCCTGCACCTAAACCCTCACTAGTGAAGTGGACGGTGCGGAAACTAATCCCACCACTGCACTAAAACACACATAAGGAAAAGAGACAAAACAGGGAAACACCACTTAGCTTTGCTCTGTTGCTTACGCTCCCAGCAACAGAGCCCACCACCTGCGTGCAACTTTTCCTCCGACCGGATCCAACACCATAGTGCAGCCTTGGAGCAAACAGAGTCCAGCATATGAGTCCATCTTTCCAGCAACCGAGTCCTGCATCATGAGTGCAGCTCTACACCATAGCTGCCACTCTACCAAGCCATGCAAGAACTACTTGCTGACACCATAGCTGCAACTCCACCAAGCCATGCCAGCCCTCCTCGCAGACACCATAGCTGCCACTCCAGGACTCTCACTGAGCTGCCCGGACTCTCCTTCAGCTCCATCCTTCACCCAGGCTTGCTTGTAACTGAGGACTATCACCAACAGTGATTACCACACCTGACACTCTTTTATAGAGCAATCACACCTGTTTTATAATTACGTGCACAAAACTAAAGTAACCAAAGTGCAATGACCCTAATGGCCACCGGAGGCAAACTAGAACTGAAACCACCACAGTGCAATGACCCTAATGGCCACCGGGGGGAAAATCCAAACTTTAGCACACAGCTAAAGGAAAAAAAAGGTTACTTGTGCATTTTCTCTGTCATATCCAACCTGGATCATGACACCCACTATACACTGGAGCATCCTATATGGGGCTCATTATACACTGGAGCATCATATATGGGGCCCATCATACACTGTAGCATCATATATGGGGCCCATCATACACTGGAGCATCATATATGGGGCCCATCATACACTGAAGCATCATATATGAGGCCCATTATACATTGTATGGAGAAATATATGGGACTCATTATACTATATGGAGCAATTTACGGGGCTCATTATACTCTATGGGGCCCATCCTATACTGAATGGCATATTATATTGGGCCTATTCTTTATGGAGCATTATATAGGGCCTATTATACAGTTTAGAGCAATATATGGGGCTCATTATACTGCATGGAGCATTATATGGGGTCCATTATTCTGTATGTATCATTATATTAATCCCATTATTCTGTATGGAGCAATGTATGTGGTTCTTGATACTGTAAGGAGCATTATATGGGGATCGTTATACTGTATGGATCATTATATGGGGTCCATTATTCAGTATGGAGCAATTTCTTGGGCTCATTATTCTGTATGGAGCACAATGAGGTGCCGATAATACTGTATGGAGCAATATATGGGGCTCATTATTCTGCATGGAGCAATATATGGGGCCCATTATAC
Source organism: Dendrobates tinctorius (assembly GCF_039654945.1). NCBI lineage: Eukaryota > Metazoa > Chordata > Amphibia > Anura > Dendrobatidae > Dendrobates > Dendrobates tinctorius. The sequence continues at coordinate 44,167,254 of NW_027361690.1, read as the reverse complement.
TGTATGGAGCAATATATGGGGCTCATTATTCTGTATGGAGTAATATATGGGGCTCATTATTCTGTATGAAGCACAATGCGGTGCCGATAATACCGTATGGAACAATATATGGAGCTCATTCTGCATGGAGCAATATATGGGGTCCATTATACTGTATTGAGCAATATATGGGGCTCATTATTCTGTATGGAGTAATATATGGGGCTCATTATTCTGTATGGAGCACTATGTGGTACCCATAATACTGTATGGAGTAATATATGGGGCTCATCATTCTGTATGGAACAATATCTGGGGCTCATTGTCCTGTTTGGAGCAATATATGGAGCTATTATTCTGTATGGAGTAATATATGGGGCTCATCATTCTGTATGGAGCAATATATGGGGCTCATTATTCTGTATGGAGCTCTGTGTGGTGCCCATAATACTGTATGGAGGACTATACTGTCCGGTCTAAAATGATAAGTCTGCAGTCACTCTATGTCCTTGTGTACTGTGAGGATTCGCCAGTTTCTGACTTATTGTAGAATTTACAATAGCTAAAACTCATGTAATGTAAGAAGTAAGTGAAATTTTTGGTATTGTACTATACCTATATTTCTCTGCTGTATCTGTGCATATGTGTTAAAGTGGCCCACTGAGACTCTTTTGCCTGAGGCCCAGGAAAATCTGGAGCCGGCCTTGCTAGTAGCACTCAGCAAACGTAGGCAAGTAATGATTCCCATGATGTCTGGGCCATGCAGACAACAGCAATTATATGAACAGTGTTCAAATGAACTCCATTTGTGGGGGGTTTTGTTCTGAAAATCTCCTATTGTTTAGACAGGCACAGAAACACAGTGTGAACATGGCCCTACATATGTATGGAATAGTGCAGTCTACTATGCTATAAACTATCTACTATATAATTGTCTAATTCTATCTGTCTGTAATGGAAATCCCACCTTGCTGATTGGTCGCGGCAGTTATGCCGTGACCAATCAGCGACAGTTGCTTAGTCGTCATGGCAACACGGCCGCATTGCTTATTGTACAGGCACATTACAGCCGTTAAAGTCATCACTGCTGCATTGCTCATTACACAGGCACAGTCCTGTACATATTCTGGAGTACAATACATTAGGTAATTAGGTAACAGTAGAACAGTGACTGCTGCTCTAGGTGTAACTTGCGTACAATACATTAGGAGACAGCAGAAAAGTGAATGCAGCTCTGGGTGTAACTGGAGTACAATACATTAGGTAAGATCTGAACAGTGACTGCAGCTCTGGCTGTAACAGGAGTATAATACATTAGGTAAGAGCAGAACGGTGACTGCAGCTCTGGGTGTAGCTGGACTACAATACATTAGGTAAAAGCAGAACAGTGACTGCAGCTCTGCGAGTAACTGGAGTACAATACATTAGATAACAGCAGAACAGGGACTGCAGATCTGGGTGTAACTGGGGTACACTACATTAGGTAACAGCAGAACAGTGACTGCAGCTCTGGGTGTAACAGGAGTACATTAGGTAACAGCAGAACAGTGACTGCAGATCTGGGTGTAACTTGAGTACAATACATTAGGTAACAGCAGAACAGTGACTGCAGCTCTGGGATTAACTGGAGTACAATACATTAGATAACAGCAGAACAGTGACTGCAGCTCTGGGTGTAACTTGAGTACAATACATTTGGTAAGATCTGAACAGTGACTGCAGCTCTGGCTGTAACAGGAGTATAATACATTAGGTAAGAGCAGAACGGTGACTGCAGCTCTGGGTGTAACTGGATTACAATACATTAGGTAAAAGCAGAACAGTGACTGCAGCTCTGGGATTAACTGGAGTACAATATATTAGATAACAGCAGAACAGTGACTGCAACTCTGGGTGTAACAGGAGTATAATACACTAGATGGTGGCCCGATTCTATCGCATCGGGTATTCTAGAGTCACTGTTAAATTAAAAAATAGTTATATACTCACCTTCTGACGACCTCCGGACTCTGTCTCTCCTCTCACCACGCTCCCGGCATCTTCCGGTCCCAGTAATGCTTAGCGAGAAGGGCCGGAGATGACATCACTCTCGCGAGAGCGCGACATCATCAGCGGTGTTTCGTGCTAAGCATTACTGGGACCGGAAGATGCTGGGAGTGTGATGAGAGGAGAGAAAGAGTCCGGGGGCCGTCGGGAGGTGAGCATATCACTATTTTTTATTTTAACAGAGACTCTAGAATACCCGATGCGATATAATCGGGCCACCATCTAGTAACAGTATATCAGCCAGAGATAGACCAGAAAACTCTCTTTTAGCCTCCGCCTGCCTGATGCATCCTTTTGGACATATTTAGTTTGTGCGTTGCCGTGCTTCCTGGCATACACACTAAATGAGATGTGAACGCAGCCGTATCTAGCAGAATATTTAGGGTTATTAAGTTATATCACAAATTAATTTCAGTGTATGTTTTATATAGTATGTAATTGTATAGCGTTTTTATTTCTATATGTTTTAGTACATCTTATATAAAATATAGAATTTGGTGGTCCACTCTTGCACAGGGGCCCACCGGAGGATTTTCCTGTTCTACTGTTGGCCAGTCCAAGCCTAATACACTCACCTCCCTGTAGTCAGTAGCAATAATGACAATAAGGCTGGAGTCACACTTAACCTATAAAAAATCGGTCCGATTTTGAAGGCCGAGAATCACTCAAATGGTCCCCGAGCAGTGATCCGTGATTTGCGGCTGCTAGACAGGCTGAATACATGTGGGGATTGCCTGTTTGTTATGAATTTCACATGTATTCAGCCTGTCTAGAAGCCGCAAATCACGCAGCTGTGTCGAAGCAAACTAAATCTCCGAGAATGCCAAAATAATCGGAGATCACCCGAGCAACGAGTATACTCGCTCATCACTACACGCAATCTAAGATAATGTTGTACTTTGACAGTTTCTGAGGCGACATATCAGACAAAAGAGAGAGCTGCAGAAAAATGCCTTTATAAGCACCATTAGCCTATGTTCACATGTATCAGTTTTGCAGTGATTTTTTTGCTGCATTTTTTCATGCAAATTAAATGCTACTTATTTTAGTGCCAGTAACAGATTTGCGCTTTCAGAAATCTCGTGCACACTTGTTTTTTTAGGACTAAATTTGAGGATTGCAGCATTTTTTAAATCTGTAGCATATCTATTCTTTCCACGTTTTTTATTCATACAAAGCAATGAGAGATTGCAAAAATGCTTAAAAAAATGCAATAAACGTATATGAAGCGTTTTTAGTGAATAGAACAAACTTTATTATACATACATGTACTATAAACGAAGAAAACGTAATCCGCACACAAAAAAACGCTGCGTAACGCTGAAACGCGGGAATTTTCAGTGCTATGTTTTTACTGCATTAGTGCAGGTTTTAGCTGCAACAAAAATGCTTGGTGTGAACATAGCCTTAGGTGACATCTCAGACTCTTCAGCAGAATCACTAATGGGGCAAATGGAAATAGCAACATGTTGTAGGTGAAGTAGAAAAGTGTCTGAATATTTTAGTAAATTAATTGTACTTGGGATGTGTTACAAAATATGGTGCACGTGCCGCATGAAATCTGCCCCATGCATCAGCCATCGACTCGGTCACCCCTGTCATGCATAACAGAGTGCGACGAATCAATAGACAACCCTGGCACACTAACATCACTAAAAAGCTTCGACAAGCATCCAGAATTGCAGAACGGCGCTGGAAGAAAATGCATTCGCAAGACGACTTCACTGCACTCAAACAAGCAACACTCGCATTCAAAACTGCCCTCACCTCTGCTAAACAGGCCTATTTTACATCCCTTGTATCTTCCTTATCCCACAACCCCAAACAGTTGTTCAATACTTTTAACTCCCTCCTCCGCCCACCACTGCCACCTCCAACTCCTCTAATCTCTGCTGAGGACTTTACCACACAATTCAAAAACAAGATAGACCAAACACGGCAAGTCTTTATTGCTCAACTACAACAACCCCTTTGTATACCAGACCAATGCCCAAACCCCATAACCTCCCTATCTAACATCAATAAAGGGGAGCTTGCTCATCTCTCCAAATCACACCTCACCACTTGTGCACTTGACCCTATCCTATCCACCTCCTCCCCAACATCACCACCACTCGTCCCATCCCTAACCCACCTCTTCAACCTATCACTAACTTCTGGTACCTTCCCTTCTGCTTTCAAACATGCCACAATCACGCCTATCATTAAAAAGTCAACCCTCAACCCAACAGCCATGTCCAGCTATTGCCCCATATCGCTGCTCCCATTCACTTCCAAACTCCTGGAACAGCACATCCACACTGAACCTTCCTCCCTTCTCTCATCTAACTTTCTCTTTGACAATCTACAATCTGGTTTCCATCCCCATTATTCCACTGAGACAGCCCTGACCAAAATAACTACCTACTTGCAGCCAAAGCTAACGGACAATACTCTATACTCCTCCTTCTGGGCTTGCCCTCTGTTTTCAACACAGTTGACCACTGCCTCCTACTACAGGTCCTCTCCTCCTTTGGCATCAAAGACCTCGCCCTATCCTGGATCTCCTCATACCTTTCCAACCGCACATTCAGCATCTCCAACTCCCACACTACCTCCTCATCCCACCCTCTCTTTGTTGGAGTCCCCCAAGGCTCTTTTCTAGGACCCCTACTCTTCTCAATCTATACACTTGGCCTGGGGCAACTCATAATGCACCACCTTTATGCCGATGATACTCAGATCTACCTCTCTGGCCCAGACGTCACCTCTCTGCTCTCCAGAATCACGGAATTTCTATCTGCCATATCCTCCTCCTCCAGCTTCCTCAAACTCAATGTGGACAAATCTGAGCTGATCATCTTTCCCCCATCTCATGGATCTTCCTTACCCGACCTATCTATAACAATTGACGAAATCACGCTTTCCCCTGTTATGAATGAGTCACCGTAGGAGGCAAAAACAGAAATACTAGCTAAGTCCAGAAAACCAGAGACGTTGGCAGCTATCGGATTGCAGACCCCTGAACCTATCAACAACAACTAGCAGTAGCCATGGGGGTTCCTAAGGTACCCTAGACCCCTCGATCACAGCCGGAGAACTAAATAGCCTAATGACAGAAAGGGAAATCTAAACTGCCCCAGAGCAGACCTCAAAGCAATAGGCAGCCCCCAACATATAATGACGGTGAAGCAAGATAAAAAAACACTAACACAGATAGAAAGATAGGCTGAGCAAATGATGGGGCCCAACTAACTAAATAGGACAGGATAGAAAAGCTGCTGTCTGCAATCTGCACAAAAACCCTATCAAAACATGAGCCAACAGACTGATAGGAAAAAAAGCACTGAAGACGCTAGGCTTCAAAAAGACTATATCAGTACTCAGGTATTTTCTGAAGACAGAGCAAAAAGGCAAAAAGGAATTCAGCTCACCCCAGCAGGGAATGGCAGAAATCCAGAAAAACAATGCAAAACAAAACCAAAACACAAATGCAAAAAGCAGAGCAGAAAACTTAGCTTTTGAGAAGCAGGAATCAGACTGGTCTCCTAGAATCCCTCAGAGAAATCACCAGCAAGGCAGAAGGGCGTCGCCTGCCTTATATCCAGTCAGCAATTCCCGTCACCCAGTCATCATCATCCCGCTCAGGTGCTTGGTAATCAGCCTCACTACCTTCACCAGAAGAGGGAGTTCCTCAGACCTCAATGGTGAAGGGGAAAATGAACTCACAACATTCCCCCATACTGGAGGTCCGTTGCCTCGGAGTAACCCTTGACTCTGCCCTGTCCTTCAAATCGCACATCCAAGCTCTCTCCACCTGTCGCCTCCAGCTCAAAATTATTTACAGAATCCGTCCCTTCCTCAACCCTCAATCTACTAAAATGCTTGTGCATGCCCTCATCATCTCCCACCTAAACTACCGCAACATCCTTTTCTGTGGCCTCTCTTCTAACACCTCGCACCTCTCCAGTCCACCCTTAACTCTGCCGCCCAACTAATTCATCTCTCTCCTCACTACTCCTCCGCTCCTCCCTTCTGCAAATCTCTTCAATGGCTCCCATTCATTCAGCGTATCCAAATCAAATTACTAATACTGACCTACAAGGCCATCTATAACCTGTCTCCATATATCTCTGAACTAATCTCCCGATATCTTCCCTCACGTAATCTCCAGTCCTCCCAAGACCTCCTTCTCTCCTCCACACTTATTCGCTCCTCACCCAATCGCCTCCAAGACTTCTCCCGAATAGCCCCTATCCTCTGGAATTCTTTGCCCCAACACGTCCGACTATCAACCACACTCAGATCCTTCGGATAGAACCTGAAAACCCATCTCTTCAGAAAAGCTTACAGCCTGCAATGATCCCCGCTGCCTCCTCACCACTACTGGAGCTACCGCCTCAGCATCACTGGAGCTGCTGCAACCCCCCAACCTACTGTCTCATTCCCCACCATCCTGTAGAATGTACGCCCACAAGGGCAGGGTCCTCTCCCCTCTGTATCACTCTGTGATTGTTAGTTTGTTTACTGTAAGTAATATCTGTAATTTGTATGTAACCCCTTCTCATGTACAGCACCATGGAACCAATGGTGCTTTATAAATAAATAATAATAATAATGTGCGCTTTCTCGGAGATGCATATAGCTAAGAAACAAATGTTATAAAGACCTTGCTAACAAAAGTATGGAAAGGTTTAGTAAAATGTTTTTTGTTCCAAACTCTGTTCCTAGTCTATAACACATTGCTTCGTCTAACACTTAATAATAAGCTTATTTTTATTGAGTGCATTTATTCTGTATCACTTATGGAGATACAGTATATTGTAACATGTGGTGTGTTAGACATGATAAACCAATTAACAAGTTGTGCTTGCTGTTTTCTTAGCATGGAGCTGACTTGTCAATGTGTCAAATTTGCTATATCACAAAACAGGTGGTTTGCAGTAAAACACTGTGGAAATCTGACATAATCAAGCAAAAAATGAATCAGGTATCAACATTTTCCTTTTAAAGGGGTTGTCCACTACCAGGACAAGCCCTTCTTGAACTAAATGTTTTGCTCCGATAAAAAAAAGCATATACTCCCCTCATGTGCCTGCGCCGTTCCAGCAGCACCTGCACTCGTGGTCCCGGGCTCTTGTGACACATGATCGGGGTGCCCAATCAGTGCTTGCGTCACTGTCTCTGCCTTCGTCCTGATTGAACATGAATAGGAAGTTCAGGCTGCAGCTGATCTCTCACTTCCTCTTCTTCTTCAATTCATATGAAGGTGGAGACAGTGATGCAAGCGCTGACTGGGTGCCGGGCACCACGTTTCACAACAACCACACGAGAGCCGCAGGACTGCGAGTGCTGACAACGCTGGAACGACACCGGCATGGAAGGTGAGTATAGGTTATATTATTTTATTGAGACTAAATATTTAGATCGAGAAGCGGTTGTCCTAGTAATGGAGAAGCCCTTTAAAGGGAATCTGTCACCTCATTTTTGGCCTATGAGGTGCGGCCACCGCCATCAGGGGCTTATCTACAGCATTCTGTAATGCTGTAGATAAGCCCCCGATGTAATCTCAAAGATAAGAAAAACGAGTTAGATTATACTCACTGGGGGGCGTGGTCCGGTGCGGTGGGTGTTGCGGTCCGGTCCGGCGCCTTCCATCTTCTAGCGATGACGTCCTTCTTACTTGCAGTACTGCAGTGCGCAGGCGCCAGGAAAGGTCAAAGGTCCGGCACTTGCGCACTGCAGTACTTTACTCTGCCCTCAACAGGGCAGATAAAGTACGCCTGCGCAGGAGCCGCGGCAGAAGTAAGAAGGAGGACGTCATCGCTAGAGGATGGGAGGTGCTGGACCGGACCGCGACACCTATCGGACCGGACCCCGGGGTGAGTACAATATAACTCGTTTTTCTTATCTTTCAGGTTACATCGGGGGCTTATCTACAGCAGTACAGAATGCTGTAGCTAAGCTCCTGATAGCGGTAGCCGCACCTCATAGGCCAAAAATGAGGTGACAGATTCCTTTTAATGTTAATTGCATGTTTTCTGAGTCATAAATCTAGCTATTGAGGGACAATAACACAAAAACGTTTCTATCATTACCGTCTCTAATGAGCAAGCACACTAGACTAGAGACAGGCAGGGGAAATTGCCTTCTCTTTTAATGTTACTGTTGCAATCAAAATTATTCAACCCCCACTGAAAATTCGGTTCATTAGAAAAGTGTAAAAACTTTCTGCTGTTAACAATAAACTGATAAAACAAAAACATAACTTTCTCAAAACAACTTAATATAACAAGTGATTTCTCCAAATTCAACAATACTGCATTTACTGACTATCGCAGTCTCTGGATTATTTACCCCCTTCATGACTAGCATCTCTAGAACTTAGTAGAACACCGATGGCTGTTGTGACCTGCTACAGATATCATACATAGGCAGACACCAGCGTCTGGCAGCAGTGCTCCTGAGGAATATTACTCTGTTCCTTATACAGTAGGCAATGGCCTCCAGTTCATTAATGTTCTTAGAATCGCGTTCTGCAACCACCTTCTTCAAATCCCATGAAAGTTTTTTTTATGGAGTCCATATCGGGCGACTAAAGTATGACGATCGCTTCAGAATCCTCCAGGACTTCTAAAATCAAGCCATGGTGGGCTTTGAAGTATGCATCGGATCATTGTCCTGTGGTATGTGATATAGTGAGCTTGCAGTCTTTTTTAACTTGAGCAAAATTAATTTTGGTAATAATTCTGACTGAATAATCATTTCAAAAGGCAATGGGAAGAGAAGTGACTCCTAAGTGGAGAAAGAAGCATATTTTTCTGATAAGATACATTATTTGCTTGTACTTATGATTTTTGCAAAGTTTACTCAAATGACAGTGAGAACTTACACCGCCATCATGGGCTTATCTACAGCATTCTGTAATGCTGTAGATAAGCCCCCGATGTAACCTGAAAGATAAGAAAAATTAGTTAGATTATACTCACCCAGGGGCGGTCTGGGTCCGGTTCAGGTCCGATGGGTGTTGTGGTCTGGGTCCCGCGTCTCCCATTTTGTAGCAGTGACGTGCTCTTCTTGGCTTCCCATTGCGGCTCCGGCTCAGGCGCACTGCTCTGCCCTGTTGGGAGCAGAGAAGAGTCCTGCAGTGCACAGGCGCCGGACCTCTCTGAACTTTCCCAGCGCCAGAAGGTGGTGGGCGCATCTGATAGGGCTAAAATGGGGTGACAAATTCCCTTTAAGTGTTAGTACACAATGCAGAAACTCATAATAGACTTTTCAGCTGCAGAAACTAAGGAGAGAGAACATCACGTAACTCGGTGAATGATTCACTTGAACTTCCCTGTTTTTACACTGCAGCAGCTGATGGCAATGTCAGAGAGAATTTCCAGCTGCTGAAGAACCTTTAGGCTGTGTGCACACGCTGCGGATTTTGCTGCGGTTCCGCAGTGGTTTTGGCCGCTGCGGACCTGCAGCAGTTTTTGCTGCGGTGTACAGTACCATGATTCCCTATGGGAATCAAAAACCACAGTGCAGACGGTGCGGAATTTTCCGCGCGGATTATCGGCGGTTTTCAATCCGCAGAAAGAATTGACATGTCAATTCTTTCTGCGGATTATCCTGCGGTTTGCCATCTCCTCTATTGAGGAGATGAAAAACCGCAGGGCAAAACCGCAGAGCAATCCGCAGGTAAAACCGCAGGTATTTTGACCTGCGGTTTCACCTGCGGATTTTACAAAATCCGCGCGGATGAATCCGCACCTAATCCGCAGCGTATGCACACAGCCTTAGGAAGGTGGAGAGCTTCGTGACAATCTCTCTAGGCATTCTTCTGCTCAACAGCTGACTATGCAGAGAATGTAATATACACTGTGATTGCTGATGCTGGTTTTTTTTTGCACAAATAGCTGCAGAAAGTACTGCTTTACCTCAATTTGGGAACCCATTCTAGAGGGGAACTTCATTGTCAGATTAGAGGTTCATTGAGCTGCCATTTATTTTTTTAAAAGCTTTAATTCAGTAACTTAGGTGACTCAATATTATACTAATGTGATGAGAAATGGTAGATGGGTCACTTTTTAATTCCAGAAAGTGCCAGTTATCCAAGTAGGTCTGTATCCATGGACCATGGACACTGTCAATTATGAATCTGTAGGACAAATGGATACAAGTCACAAGTATATGGAATATTCCGTATAATTCACAAATAGGAGCTTGTTGTTTCCTATACTACACAAAATTCCTTTTTACCACATTTTATTAAACATTTATTGTCATTTTCTGTTAGCACTTAAAATTTGTAGTCTCGTGAATTGGCTTGGGAACAATAACGTAGTACACTGCCAGTACGAGCTTTGGCAAGGGAATGCCTAACACTGTCTCAATTAAAATCGGGAATGGCTTTTGTGTGGTCCAAATATACCATGCACAGTTTTGTCATTAACACATAGGTTCAGTTCCATGGTTGTAATGGGAGAAGCCTAATAACACGGCAAGCAGCTACAATCTTCATGAATGCACATTGTGAAATCTCCATCTACAGAGTTCTTTCACACAAAAGCTGGTGAGAATAGAGCCGTTATGTGCTAGAAGGATCTTATTCTATTCTAAACAATATGCTCTTCCCCACCCGGCTCCCAGGGATGCCCCATAGACCACTGGACTAGGCAGGAATAAAAAATAAAGGGGTTTTGTGCAAATAATGTTAGTACAATGACGGCATAGATGGCTGCTGAAGTGCTTATAGAATTGAAGAAAGGCTTAGATCATTGTCTGACATTATACTGAACCATTTCTTCTTTTGTTCCGAGTTCTTCGTATTGTCAGTAGTAAATATTATCTTGCTTATAATATAAAAGTGGGGAATGCAACGTCTGTAAATAGCACCCATGCAATTCATGCTATGAATGTTATTGCTGAAGGTACAGAACTTATCCCACTGGTCACAATTACTTTCTGCTCCAAAAAAACAATTTTACAGCAGAATATTTGAAAGTGTGGATCTGAAAAAGGATGTCATCAATACCATAGACGGTAAGAAGACCAAACAAATCAATTTTAGAACAAATCAAGCCAGACTTGTCACTTGAAGCGAAGATCAAGCTATGACTTGACTATTTAGACACATCATATAAAGAGAGCAATCACTGGAGAAGAACATCATGGTTGGGAGAATAGAGGGAACAAGGCGAAAAGGAAGACCAGCAACCTAATGGCATGATACAATCAAGACAATGATGGAGAAGATCCTGGTGGACCTATCTAGGCTTGCACTGGATCAATCTTCCTATAGATCGTTCATTCATCAAGTCACTATGGCTCAAGATTGAGTCGAAGACCAATAAATAATAATAATACAGTATATGAAGGATTTTATGGTTGAGTTTCTGACTTTGAGTTTTGGAATGTGGTCTGGTCTTACAGCAGAGACGCCAGTAAGCACTCAAGGTCATTAGTTCCCAGCCCTGTTTACCCTGCACATAGGCTAAAGATTCTCATGTGAATGTGCATCTAGACACCTTCAGTTGCACATACAGTCATGACCGAAATTGTTGGTACCGTTGAAATTGTTCCAATGCATGCTGCAATACACTGCAGCTGAATGTACGTCCGAGGATGCACATCCAGCTGAAGTAGGGGTTGGCATCGGCGGGACCCTCACACACCGAGCCCAGTCCTTACGCCCCTAACAGTATACATACAAACATGGTCAAAAGTGTTTGCACCTTTGAAATTTTTCCAGATAATGAAGTATTTCTCCCAAAATATTCTCGCAATTACAAACGTTTTGTGATTCACATGTTTATTTCCTTTCTGTGTATTGGAGCAACACAAAAAAGAATGGAGAAAAAAGGCAAATTGGACATAATTTCACACAAATCCTCAAAAATGGACTGGACAAAATTGTTGGCACCCTTAACTTAATATTTGATTGCACAACGTTTGGAATAAATAACTGCAATCAATCGCTTCCTATAACCATCAAACCTATTACACCTCTCAACTGGAGTTTTGGACGACTCTTCTATTACAAACTGCTCCAAGTCTCTCATATTTGAAGGGTGCCTTCCCCCCAACAGCAATTTTCCCCAAAGATCTCTCCACAGGTGTTCAATGGGATGTAGATCCTGACTCGTTGCTGGCCATTTCAGAACTCGTCAGAGCTTAGTTTAGATCCATTCCAGGGTACTTCTAGATGTATGTTTGGAGTCATTGTCCTGCTGGAAGACCCATGACCTAGCACATAAACTCATCTTTCTGACACTAGGCACTACATTGCGACCCAAAATTCTTTGGTAATCTTCAGATTTCAAGATTCCTTGCACACAGCTAAGGCACCCATTGCCAGAAGCAGCAAAACATATTTGAACCTCCACCATATTTGACTGTAGGTTCTGAATTATTTTTTCATTCCGTTCTCAGTAAACAGTAGAATGATGTACTTTACTAAAGAGCTCTATCTTGGTTTCATCTATCTACAAGATGCCTTCCCAGAAGAATTTTGACTTACGTGCATTTTAGCAAACTACAGTTTAGCTTTTTTATGTCTCTGTGTCAGCAGTGAGGTCCTCTTGGGTCTCTTGCCAAAGTGTTTCATTTCATTCAAATATCGATGGATAGTTCACGCTGACACTGATGTACCCTGAGCCTGCAGGACAGCTTAAATTTCTTTGCAACTTGATTGGGGCTGACAGCCACATCCAGGGAGATTAGTTACAGTGCCATGTGTTGTAAACTTCTTAATTATGTTGTGCACCAAAGGAACATCAAGATCACTGGAGATGACTTGCAACCTTGAAATTGTTTATATTTTTCAACAATTTTGATTCTCATGTCTTCAGACAGTTCTCTCCTCTTCTTTCTGTTCTCCTAGTGTGGCATGCACAGACACACAATGCAAAGATTGAGTCAACTTCTCTCCTTTTTATCTGGTTTCAGGTTTGATTTTCATACTGCTCACACCTTTTACTTGCCACAGGTGAGTTGAACGAGCATCACATGCTTGAAACAAAGTTGTTTACCCACAATTTTGGAAAGGTGTCAACAATTTTGTCCTGCCTAATTTTGGGGTTTTGTATGAAATTATGTCCAATTTGTCTTTTTTCTCCATTTTTTTGTGTTGCTCCAATACGCACAAATTAATTATTGGTATAACAAAACATGTGTAATTGCAATAATTTCCTGGAAGAAATACTTCACTTTCAAGGGTTTCAGCACTTTTGGCCATAACTGTATATGTATGGGTTGTAGCAGGACATTGTACTTGAAGAAAAAGAATAATACAATTTGTCCATTTTTTTTCCTGTTTTTCTTATGCCATCAGTCTTAGGTCTACCAGTGCAAATAGAGAATGCCAAACCCAAGCAAAATTTCCAGAGTAATAATAATAGCATAGTAATTATCATGGCTAGATTTGACATAACTGTTACAATCAATTTTCTGAATCTGAATAAAATGAACTGTTTTTCATTTGTGGTTTTTATAGACTTTTCTGTATTTTTTTTTTAAATTCCTTTCCTATAATTTAATCTGCTCTTATGTTTATCAGCGCAGTAAAAAGTGCGTGTTTGCAGAGAAGCAAATTTAAATGAAGAGTGACACTACTGAATATTTCTTCTTAACTATAATTGTGCAAAGACGCATTAATGATAACAATTAACCGTCCTCAGATGTTCATGATGAAACAAAAGGATCATTGAAAACAATATTGCAGCATGCACAGAATTAAACATCCATGAAAGGTGTAATCCTCCGAAAAACCCAATGCATCCATTGCAGAGATCTGTTTCTAGGTTAAGTCTTGATGATTAGAACTAACAAAATCCCAGTTTTACTTTCTGGTTATTTTCATTCTTATGAATATCATATTTCTGGACAGGTGATGCAAAGTGTACTTTATTGTACTGAAAAACTATTTACATTGTAACTGGACATTATATCCTTCATTGATTTGAGGAGACATTGAACAAATAAAAACTTTTTTTTTCCTGTAGAAACAAGGAACCGAGGTATAGAAAATCCATGTGTTGCAAAACTTTCACTGTCAACCTCATTTTGCATATTGGGTATTAAATGTATCCAAAGATGATAATAACGAACCAGATCTTACAATACAAGAAAAAATCACTGCATATGCTTTAACCTATAGACTACTTTAGACCCATCAGCCTAGATACTACGCCTTATTAACATTTCTCATAGACTTATGAGTAAAAAAGTGAACCAACCTGGCACAATACTACACTCCAATAAGTTGGGGCCAACGTGCTAACCCAAGAGACCTAATTGGCTGTTCAGCCCAATATCTTCCCTGGAACCTGCCATGTAGCTCATGTGGGACTTGAGAAAGAATTAGTTTCACCACTTTACATAACATTAGTTGGGCCTATCTGAAATAAGCAGTTCAATTCTTGGTATCAGTTCATATAAAGCAGATGAACAAAATAAAAAGGATAACAAGCAAACTGATGAAGTGCATGGATAAATATTAGAGAAAAGTCAGCTCAACACTAATTTCAGCAGACATAATGTGTCAGTCATGGAAAAGTATCTGCTGCATTAGTCATCAATTAAGAAACCTTTATCCCGACTGAGTCCCCAATTCCAGCTGCTGAATTGCTGACCCAAACTTGTAGGAACCTCCACCATGCTTCACTGTTGCCTGCGGACAATCATTATTGCACCACTTTCCAGCCCCTCAGTGAATACACTGCCTTCTGTTACTGTTAAATATTGTATTTTAAATCTTGACTCATCAGTCTAGAGCATTTGCTGACATTTTTCTGCACCCCAATTCCTAAGATTTTGTGCCAAGTTGACTCTCTAGCCCTTTTTTCCATGTTGAAGTTACACCTTTTTGGCTGCAAATCTTCCATGAAGACCATTTCTGGCCAGACTTCTCTGAATAGCAGATGGGTGATTGCACTGCTGGACTCGTTTTTGGCTAGATATTAACATGTGACAGGTTCATGGGGCTACAATAAGGTCCTGTTTGGACACCACCTATATCCCCTTGAGAAAGCAGCACTCTGCTGCTGCAAAACGCGCATTGGGGCGCTCCACATCTCCGGATCCCCCTCTCTCTACCTCCCTTTGGTAAGCCCAGGTGTCTTTTTTTTCCCTATGTGCCACACTTTATAATGTTCAAAGCCTTGGGTATTGTGCAATATAATATTTACTATGGAACTTGTATTATGATGGCTATGGATATTTATCTTTGGCAATATGACATATTGGTACACCATTAAGCTGCCATAACCCCCCTTTTCCATCTCTATATGGGGTATTATTGGAGGTATTAGAGTGGATGGGGGTTGTCGTGTCTGTATTTATCACTGGTATCAATTGTTGGTTATGTGTTTGTCTACTTATAATTAATAAGATTGAATTTTTACTTAATTTTTGAACACTTTTTTGCTCCGTTTTTCTCCTGCATTTTTCTATATACATATGATTTCAGCGAAAATTATCATACCTTTAATTGATCAACACATTAGAATACAGATAAATGATTTAGGCAACTCAATGAATTAATCAAACCTACAAAGAACAAATGAGTTCAAAATGCCCAAGAAAAAGGAAGTATCAAATTTTGCTCCAATATGAATCACATAAAAAAGGATTTTTTTGTGCAAATATACGGTAAATATTTTATTCATAGACAAATTCCATAAAAAACAGACGAGTACAAAAAATTAGTACATATAAGGTGGTAGATTCAACGGTAGGGGTACCCGACACCAGGGCCGGTTCCAGGTTTATACCTTGTGGGAATAAAAGGACAAGAAATAGGAAAAACCCAAGAAGTAAGAGAGGCAATTAACAGTAAAAAGAAAGCATTTAAACTACTAAAGCAGGATGGCACGGTTGAAGCTCTAAAAAACTATAGGGTAAGTTCACACAGGACTTTTTTGCTGCGTTTTTTTTTTTTAATTTTTTTAATGCTAACTTGCAGCTGCTGTTTCCATTACCAGCAAAGCCTATGAGATTTCAGAAATCTCATGCACACACATTGTTTTTTTGTGTGATCAGGATTTTGTGCTTTGCTGCGGTTTTTGAACATTGAGCATGTCACTTCTTCCAGCGTTTTTGCTGCGTTTTTTCTGTGTTTCTCACCCATTGACTTGAATGGGTGTTGAAAAAATGCTGCAAAAATGCAGATGTCATTATTTGCAGCATTTTTGCTGCAGAAAAGTCATGGACATTAGCATGGACAAAGAGACAAAAAAACGCATCAAAAAACGCGCCTAAATTTGCATTTTTGCTGCAGGTTCTTTCCTGCCAAGAAGATCAGGTTTTGCTGCAGGAAAAAAGCAGCAAAAAAGTCCTGTGTGAACTTACCCACAGGGAGAAAAATACTTTATCTAAAAAACTAATTAAAGCTGCCAAAAAGGAAACAGAGAAGCACATTGCTAAGGAGAATAAAACTAATCCCAAACTGTTCTTCAACTATATCAATAGTAAAAGAATCAAAAGTGAAAGTGTAGGCCCCTTAAAAAATAGTGAGGAAAGAATGGTTGTAGATGATGAGGAAAAAAGCTAATATATTAAACACCTTCTTCTCCACTGTATTCACGGTGGAAAACAAAATGTTAGGTGAAATGCCGAGAGACAAAGAAAACCCTATATTAAGGGTCACCAAACTAACCCAAGAGGTGTGAAACCGGTGAAATAAGATTAAAATAGATAAATCTCCGGGTCCGGATGGCATACACCCACGAGTACTAAGAGAACTAAGTAATGTAATAGACAAACCATTGTTTCTTATATTTAGGGACTCTATAGCAATGGGGTCTGTTCCACACGACTGGCGCATAGCAAATGTGGCACCAATATTCAAAAAGGGCTCTAAAAGTGAACCTTGAAATTAGAGGGTAGTAAGTCTAACCTCTATTGTTGCTAAAATATTTGAAGGGTTTCTGAGGGATGTTATTCTGGATTATCTCAATGAGAATAACTGTTTAACTCCACATCAGCATGGGTTTATGAGGAATTGCTCCTGTCAAACCAATCTAATTAGTTTTTATGAAGAGGTAAGCTATAGACTGGACCAAGGTGAGTCATTGGACATGGTATATCTTGATTTTTCCAAAGCGTTTGATACCATGCCACACAATCGGTTGGTACACAACATGAGAATGCTGTGTCTGGGGGAAAATGTGTGTAAATGTAAGTAACTGGCTTAGTCATAGAAAGGAGAGGGTGATTATAAATGGTATATTCTCTAACTGGGTCGCTGTGACCAGTGGGGTACCGACCTATTCTCTTCAACATATTTATTAACGATCTGATAGAAGGTTTACACAGTAAAATATCGATATTTGCAGGTGATACAAAATTATGTAAAGCAGTGAATACAAGAGAAGATAGTATTCTGCTACAGATGGATCTGGATAAGTTGGATATTTGGGCTGAAGGGTGGCAGATGCGGTTTAACAATGATAAATGTAAGGTTATACACATGCAAATAAAGTCCGTGGAGCCTCATTTAAGAGTCTCAAACACGGGACTAGCCAGATCTTCCTCCAGGGAAGGACCCAGCCAAGGAGTGGCTCCTTTTGAAAACCACCATTACCACCATATTAAGTGGCCCTTTAAGTCAATATCCAGCTCTTTACGAATTTACAGATATGACAAGGGAAATACCAAGGCCAGGTATCCATCCACAGACAGCTGTTTCGGGGTGTTGCCCCTCATCAGTGTGGAGTAGGATTCTGGCTAGGTGGGAGCAATGCCTAGTAGACCAACATCACAAGACAATCACTGACCTCAGGGAGACCAGTTGAAGAAAACACTGCGGCAGCCGGCAAAGGCGCTCAATCAGTGAAACCTGGCCTTGGTATTTCCCTTGTCATATCTGTAAACTCGTAAAGAGCTGGATATTGACTTAAAGGGCCACTTAATATGGTGGTAATGGTGGTTTCCTTGGCTGGGTCCTTCCCTGGAGGAAGATCTGGCTAGTCCCATGTTTGAGACTCTTAAATGAGGCTCCACGGACTTTATTTGCATATTCGTATTTCCCAGGGAGCAATGCACCTAGGATTTCACTGATTGAGCGCCTTTGCCGGCTGCCACAGTGTTTTCTTCAACTGGTCTCCCTGAGGTCAGTGATTGTTTTGTGAGGTTAAACACATGGGAAGAAGGAATCAATATCACTATTACACACTGAACGGGAAACCACTGGGTAAATCGGACATGGAGAAGGACTTGGGGATTCTAGTTAACGATAAACTTACCTGGAGCAGCCAGTGTCAGGCAGCGGCTGCCTAGAAAAACAGGATCATGGAGTGCATTAAAAGACGTCTGGATACACATGATGAGAGCATTATACTGCCTCTGTACAAATCCCTGGTTAGACCGCACATGAAGTACTGTGTACAGTTTTGGGCACCGGTGCTCAGAAAGCATATAATGGAGCTAGAGCGAGTACAAAGGAGTGCAACAAAATTAATAAAGGAGATGGGGGAACTACAGTACCCAGAGACATTAGCAAAATTTGGATTATTTATTCTAGAAAAAAGACAACTGAGGGGCGATCTAATAACCATGTATAAGTATATAAGAGGACAATGCAAATATCTCTCCGAGGTTCTTTTTATACCAAGGAAGGTGACGTTCACAAGGGGGCATTCTCTGCTTCTGGAGGAGAGAAGGTTTTTCCACCAACATAGAAGAGGATTGTTTACTGTTAGGGCAATGAGAATCTGGAATTCCTTTCCTGAGGAGATGGTGATGGCGATCTCAGTTGAGGGGTTCAAGAGAGGCCTGGATGTCTTCCTGGAGCGTAACAATATTATATCTTACAGTTATTAGATTCTTTAGAAGGAAGTAGATCTTGGGATTTAATCAGACGGAATATAGGCTGAACGGGAAGGACAAATGTCTTTTTTCGGCCTTGATAACTATGTTACTATGCAACTATGTTAGATGGAAACCCCAAAGTAAGTGCTTAGCATAGAGCGTCGGATAAATGTGATCCCTAATGTTATGTAAAATGTTCCCAATAAAAGCTTCAACTAAATCCATAAAAAAGTCCTTCATCTGTTAACGGAAGTATAGGGGGCTTCTACGTTACTGGTAGCACAAAGGCTCTGGAAAAGCTAAATGGCTCCTCACCCGCCAAAAGAAATTCAGCAAATTCTCCTTTCCCAAATCCAAATGCCCCCTCCATTCTAAGCCCCAGTGTGCCTAAACAACATTTAGCACCCACATGTTTGACATTTCTGGAGTGATGCGAGCCCACCTTATTTACAGGTGCGTGTCTCCAGAAGCATGAGCTTGGTAGAATGTATTGGTCCCTACAGCGTACTGGTCACTACAACGGCAGTTTGCAATTTTCACTCAGCAACATCCAATGCTGCTTGTTTCTGGAAGACACCCATGGAGTCAAAATAGTCACTACATCTGTAGATAAATTCTCAAAGGGTTATAATTTCAAAAATGGGGTCATTTGAGGGGGGATTCTACATTTGTAGCAATTAGGGGCTCTTTATATGGAATCCGCAAACTAGTCTAGGAAAATCTGCGCTCCAAGATGGCAAATAGCTCTCAGTCCCTCCCAAGTCTCTCCGTATGGCTAAGCATTACTGTACATCCACATATGGGGTATTTTTACATTCAGCAGAAATTGTGGGACAAGTTTTGGTGCCATTTTTACCCATTTCCCAGTATGAAAATGTAAAACTTGGGGCTAACACACAATATTGGTGGTAAAAATGTAAATTATTTTTTCTTCACTGGTATCAAAGTTTGTGACACACCTGTGGTGTCAATATAATCATTGCACCCCTAGATGAATTCATTGAGTGGTTTAGTTATAAAAAGAGGGACACTTATGGGGGGCCCTGCTGTTCTGGAACTGCAGAGGCTCTGCCAATGTAACATGGCACCCTCAAACAAGTGCAGCAAAATCTGCACTGTAATATGGCGTTTCTTCCCTTCTGCGCTTTGTACTGTGTCTGAAAAGTAGTTTTTGACCACATATGGGGTATCTGTGCACTCAGGAGAAATTGCACAACAACCCTTATGGTCCATGTTCTCCTTTTGCCCTTGTGAAAATACAAAATTTGTAGCTAAAAAAGATTTTTGTGATAAAAAATGTGATTTTTTTTTTTCACAACTTAACATTATAAACTTCTGTGAAGTATCTGGGGGTTCAAGGTGCTCAATACACATCTAGATAAGGTCCCAAAGGGATCTAGTTTTCAAAATGGTGTCACTTGTGGGGGTTTCCACTGTTTAGGCACATCAGGGGCTCTCCAAACACAACATGGCATCAGCTAAATATTCCAGTAAATTTTAGATTCAAAAAGTCAAATGGCGCTCCTTCCTTTCCAAGCTCTGCCGTGCACCCAAACAGTTGTTTTCCTCCACATATTGGGTATCTAAGCACTCAGGAGAAATTGCACAACAAATTGTATGGAGTAATTCCTCCTGTTATCTTTACAAAAATGCAAAATTTGGAGTTAAAAAAAAGATTTATCTGGGAAAAATGTGATTTTTTTATTTTATTTTCACAGCTTAACGTTAGAAACTTATGTGAAGCACCTGGGAGTTCAAGGTGCTCAATACACATCTAGATAAGTTCTCTAAGGGGTCTAGTTTCCAAAATGGTGTCACTTGTTGGGGGTTTCCACAGTTAGGCACATCAGGGGCTCTCCAAAAGCGAAATGGCGACTGCTAATTATTCCAGCAAATTTTACATTCAAAAAGTGAAATGGCGCTCCTTCCTTTCCGAGCCCTGCTGTGTGCACAGACAGTAGGTTTCCCCCACATATGGGGTATTGGCATGCTCAGAGGAAATTGCACAACAAAATGTATGGTCCATTTTCTCCTGTTACCCTTGCGAAAGTAAAAAAAAAATTAGGTCTAAAGGAAAATTTTTGTGAAAGAAAAGTATATGTTTATTTTTTTCTTCCACATTTCAAAAATTCCTGTGAAGCACCTGAAGGGTTAATAAACTTCTTGAATATGATTTTGAGTACCTTGAGGGGATCACTTTTTATAATGGTGCCATTTTTGGCTATTTTCTGTCATACAGGCCCCTCAAAGTCATTTCAAATGTGAGGTGGTCCCTAAAAAAATGGTTTTGCAAATTTTGTTGTGAACATAAGAAATCGCTGGTCAACTTTTAACCTTTATAACTTCCTAACAAAAAAAATATTTTTCCAAAATTGTGCTGATGTAAAGTAGACATGTGGGAAATGTTATTTATTAACTACATTGCAAAATTTTCTAAATTTTCGCCAAATTTCCATTTTTTTAACAAATGAATGCAAGTCAATTCAAAGAAATTTTACCAGTGTCATAAAGTACAATATGTCACGAGAAAACATGTCAGAATCACCAGGATCAATTTAAGCGTTCCAGAGTTATGACCTCATAAAGTGACACTGTTCAGAATTGTAAAAATTGGCCTGGTCAGGAATGCAGACTGTTGACAGGTCACTGATCCCTCACTGCCCCGCCCCCCCTAGTTTGCATAATAAATACCTGTACATACTGAAGAAAAAAATGTTTTGCAGACAGGCACCGGCTGCGGCACCTGCACCGCACTATAATTGCATGTTCAATGTCCCCATAAAAATTGTGGTTGATGTTATTCAGATAGAAAAAAAAAGTGGCAGCTATCGTGTGCGGGCAGCGCCATCTTGGAGGAGAATTTTTTCTTCTCCAAAATGATGTCACCACCGGCTCATGCGCAGTAACAGCTATCAGACCACCTCTATATACACCGATAGCTGCTACTGTACAGGCACGGTGGGCACAATTTTAAAATTGATATTTTTTTTGCTGTCTGAATAACATCAACCACATTATTTATTGGGACACTAAACATGCAATTATGCTGCAGAGCAGGTGCCACGGCCGGCTCCTACCTGCAGAAGGGTTTTTTATTTTTTCTTCAGTATGTACAGATATTCATTATGCAAACTAGGGGGTGGGTTACTGAGGGATCGGTGACCTGTCAGAAGCCATACAGATGAGTATGTAAGCTGATCACCCCCCACAGGCCGCCCAGGAGCACTGGCGTATCATTAACCCCTTCACCCCCAAGGGTGGTTTGCACGTTCATGACCGGGCCAATTTTTACAATTCTGACCACTGTACCTTTATGAGGTCATAACTCTGGAACGCTTCCATGGATCCCGGTGATTCTGACATTGTTTTCTCGTGACATATTGTACTTCATGTTAGTGGTAAAACTTCATTCAAATAACTTGCGTTTATTTGTGAGAAAAACGGAAATTTGGCGAAAATTTTGAAAATTTCACAATTTTCCAACTTTGAATTTTTATGCCCTTAAATCACAGAGATATGGCACACAAAAAACTTGATAACTAACATTTCCCACATGTTTACTTTACATCAGCACAATTTTGGAACCAAAATTTTTTTTTGTTAGGAAGTTATAAGGGTTAAAAGTTGACCAGCGATTTCTCATTTTTACAACACCATTTTATTTTTAGGACCACATCACATTTGAAGCCACTTTGAGGGGTCTATATGATAGAAAATACCCAAAAGTGACACCATTCTAAAAACTGCACCCCTTAAAGTGCTCAAAACCACATTCAAGAAGTTTATTAACCCTTTAGGTGCGTCACAGGAATTTTTTTAAATATTTAAAAAAAAATGAACATCTAACTTTTTTTCATAAAAAAAATACTTCAGGTTCAATTTTTTTTATTTTACCAAAGGTAACAGGAGAAATTGGACTGCAAAAGTTATTGTGCAATTTGTCCCGAGTACGCAGATACCTGATATGTGGGGGGGAACCACTGTTTCGGTGCATGGCAGAGCTTAGAATGGAAGGAGTGCCGTTTGACTTTTTCAATGCAAAATTGGCAGGAATTCAGATTGGACGCCATGTCACGTTTGGAGAGTCCCTGATGTACCTAAACAGTGGAAACCCCCTACAAGTGACCCCATTTTGGAAACTAGACCCCCCAAGGAACTTATCTAGATATGTGGTGAGAACTTTGAACCCACAAGGGCTTTACAGAAGTTTATAACGTACAGCGGTACAATTAAAAAATCATATTTTTTCCACAAAAATGATCTTTTCACCCCAATTTTTATTTTCCCAAGGGTAACAGGACCCTAAAAGTTATTGTGCAATTTGTCCTGAGTACGCTGATACCCCACATGTGGGGGTAAACCACTATTTGGGCGCATGGCAGAGCTCGGAAGGGAAGCAGCGCCATTTGACGTTTTTGGCTGGAATTGAGATCGGACACCATGTCGCGTT
The DNA here is from genome assembly GCF_039654945.1 of Dendrobates tinctorius. Lineage (NCBI taxonomy): Eukaryota > Metazoa > Chordata > Amphibia > Anura > Dendrobatidae > Dendrobates > Dendrobates tinctorius. The sequence goes on along the minus strand of NW_027361690.1, from coordinate 44,144,000 downwards.
TGGAAAACCCCTGATGTACCAAAACAGTGGAAACCCCCCACAAATGACACCATTTTGGAAACTAGACCCCCTAAGGAACTTATCTAGATGTGTGGTGAGAAGTTTGAACCCCCATGGGCTTCACAGAAGTTTATAACATAAAGCCATACAATTAAAAAATCATATTTTTTCCACAAAAATGATCTTTTCACCCTCAATTCTTATTTTTCCAAGGGTAACAGGACCCTAAAAGTTATTGTGCAATTTGTCCTGAGTACGCTGATACCCCACATGTGGGGGTAAACCACTATTTGGGCGCATGGCAGAGCTCGGAAGGGAAGCAGCGCCATTTGACGTTTTTGGCTGGAATTGAGATCGGACACCATGTCGCGTTTGGAAAACTCCTGATGTACCAAAACTGTGGAAACCCCCCACAAATGACACCATTTTGGAAACTAGACCCCCTAAGGAACTTATCTAGATGTGTGGTGAGCACTTTGACCCCCCCAGTGCTTCACAGAAGTTTATAATGCCCGGGCGTGAAAATAAAAAATTCGTATTTTTTCCACAAACATGATCTTTTAGTCACCATTTTTTTATTTTCCCAAGGGTACCAGGAGAAATTGGACCCCAAAAGTTGTTGTCCAATTTGTCCTGAGTATGCTGATACCCCATATGTGGGAGAAAACTACTGTATGGGCACACGTCGGGGCTCGGAAGGGAAGTAGTGACGTTTTGGAATGCAGACTTTGATGGAATGGTCTGCGGGTGTCATGTTGCCTTTGGAGAGCCCCTAATGTACCTAAACAGTGGAAACCCCCCACAAATTACACCATTTTGTAAACTAGACCCACTAAGGAACTTATCTAGATGTGAGGTGAGCACTTTGAACCCCCAAGGGCTTCACAGAAGTTTATAATGCCAGGGCATGAAAATAAAAAAATCGTATTTTTTCCAGAAACATGATCAATTAGTCCCCAATTTTTTCATTTTCCCAAGGGTAACAGGAGAAATTGGACCCCCAAAAGTTGTTGTCCAATTTGGCCTGAGTACGCTGACACCCCATATGTGGGAGAAAACTACTGTATGGACACACGTCGGGGCTCGGAAGGGAAGCAGTGACGTTTTGGAATGCAGACTTTGATGGAATGGTCTGCGGGTGTCATGTGCGTTTGGAGAGCCCCTGATGTACCTAAACTATTGAAACTCCCCACAAGTGACCCCATTTTGGACACTAGACCCCCCACGGAACTTATCTAGATGTGTGGTGAGCACTTTGAACCCCCAAGTGCTTCACAGAAGTTTCTAACACTCGGACGTGAAAATAAAAAAATCATTTTTTTCCACAAAAATGATATTTTTGCCCCCAATTTTTTATTTTCCTAAGGGTAACAGGAGAAATTGGACCCCAAAAATTGTTTTGCAATTTGTCCTGAGTAGGCTGATACCCTACATGTGGGGGTAAAACACTGTTTGGGCGCATGGCAGAGCTTGGAAGGGAAGGAGCACCATTTGACTTTTTCAACTCAGAATTGGCTGGAATTGAGATCAGACGCCATGTTGCATTTGGAGAGCCCCTGATGTGCCCAAACAGTGGAAACCCCCAATTCTAACTCCAACCCTAACCCCAACACACCCCTAACCCTAATCTGAGCCCTAACCCTAGCCCTAACCCTAGCCCTAACCCTAGCCCTAACCCTAACCCTAATGGGAAAATGGAGATAAATACTTTTTTTTAAATTTTATTATTTTTCCCTAACTAAGGGGGTGATAACGGGGGGTTTGATTTACTATTTATGGCGGTTTTTATGTTTGGCGGCTGTCGCACGCTAAAAGACGCTTTTTATTGTAAAAATAGTTTTTGCATGACCACATATTGAGAGCTATAATTTTTCCGTATTTTGACTCACCGAGTCATGTGAGGTCTTATTTTTTGCGGGACGAGTTGACGTTTTTATTGGTACCATTTTCGGGCGCGTGACATTTTTTGATCGCTTTTTATTCCTATTTTTGGGACGCAGAATGAACAAAAACCAGCGTTTCATGAATTTCTTTTGGGGGGGTGCGTTTACACCGTTCCGCGTGCGGTAAAATTGATAAAGCGGTTTTATTCTTCGGGTCAGTATGGTTACAGCGATACCTCATTTAGGTCTTTTATGTTTTTGTCGGTTTTATGCAATGAAAACTATTTTATATAAAAAATAATTATTTTTGCATCGCTTTATTCTGCGAGCTATAACTTTTTTATTTTTTCGCTGATGATGCTGTGTGGCGGCTCGTTTTTTTGCGGGACAAGATGACGCTTTCAGCGGTACCATGGATATTTATATGCGTCTTTTTGATCGCGCGTTATTACACTTTTTGTTTGGCGGTATGATAATAAATCATTATTTTTTGCTTCGTTTTTTATTTTTATTTTTTAAGGGGTTCGCTAAAGGGGTTAACTAATGGGACAGTTTTATAGGGCGGGTCATTACGGACGCGGCGATACCTAATATGTGTACTTTTATTGTTTGTTTTTTTATTATTTCCAAAAAATGGATTTATTGGGGGAATATTTTTTTTTTTCTAATTTATTTGGCGATTTTTTTTTAATTATTTTAACACTTTTTTTTATTTTTTTTTTTTACTTTATTAAATAGTCCCAGGTGGGACATCACTGTCCTGTGACAGATCGCTGATCTGTCACATCACAGATCACTGTGACAGATCAGCGATCTGACACAGGCACTGCAGAAGGCTTCCTCATGCCTGCGCTTTGCAGGCACTGAGGAAGCCAGCTTCCTCAGGCCCCCGAAGGCCCCCGTCACCATCTTGGATTCGGGGGCCTGGAGGAAAGGAGCCCCCGGCAGCAACGCTGCACATTGCGCTGCCGTGGGGGGCTCAGGGAAGCACAGAGGGAGCCCCCTCCCTGCCGATGCTTCCCTTTAACCCCCAGTACACCGCGATCATGTTTGATCGCGGTGTGCAAGGGGTTAACGTGTCGGGGGCGGTCCGTGACCGCCCCTGACACATTGTGCCGGGTGTCAGCTGTGATAATCAGCTGACACCCGGCCGCGATCAGCGGCGCTCACCACGTGGGCGCCGCTGATCACGCTAGACGTACTATCCAGTCCACGGTCATACGGGCCCGGGTACCGTGGACAGGATAGTACGTCAGATGTCAGGAAGGGGTTAAATCAAAACTGAAAATAAAGATTAAGCAACAATCACAAGACGGATTTCATCACCCAAGGTATTGTAATCAGTCTAACGGCACCGACCTGACACTGTCTGTAGATTACTGTGCACAATCCTGCTGACAGGTTCCCTTTAAGTACATTTTAGATTCCTCATAAGGGATGAGATGCAATATAATAAAAATGACTGACTAAATATTCTATAAAAACTTCATTATATGGTAGTATAAAATAAAAACCTAAGAAGATTGTCCTACTAAATACAGTTATGGTATTTAGATAATTGACCTTCTGTTTGCTCCCCCTCCCCCAATACCACTCACAGAACACCCTGATTATCCTGACTGTGTAGCAATAAGGTGACCCATGTCTATAGGAAACAGCTGAGATTCTCCAGGATCTTGTGGGTTGTGTTAGATCAGAAAGCATTGCTCATTTCCATTGAAGACCTCTCTACTATGCTGTCATGCGGTTGGAAACAATCATTATTATTTATTACTGTTCATAAAAGATACATTGGAAATATAGTAATTGCTGGGTTTGTATGGCAGCCTTCAAATTATTCTTGCAAGTTTCTTGACTATGTATTACTTTAGCTATAAAACTGACAGCAGGATTATATTTGCCTCCATGTGTAAGTACAGCTTAATGATATATCTAATGAATGCTGGGATGATTTATTACTGAAATGGTCAAATAAAACCAGTGCTCCACTTTTCGAGGATAACTACAGACTTTCATAATCTTCCTTTGGAAGAAAAATGACAGGTGTAGGACTGCACAGCATGCCGTAGATCATGTTTCCCGTTTTCTAGGGCAGTGCTCTGACACGGAGAAAAAAATCAATGAATGGGTCATGTTCCCATTAGGTGTTAGAACTACAACTAAAGAAATCTTTTGCCCTACTTTAAGTGCAATAAAAATATAAATTAGATAAGTCTCTACTATTTACTACCATATAGTGCTATACTGCAAATAATGCATAAAGGTAATAATAATAAGGTTATTTAGTAAACATAATTTTGATCAAAATAATGTACAAGCCATCCCGTTAATGGTCATGTGTTAATATGCACTTACATTGTGCATACACATTAACTTACTTTTCTCAGTTCAGATTTGTTTTTTATTCATTTCATTGTGCATTCAGTGCATATATGGGTGTGACCGCCCTCTTTCTGAGCTGGGAAAGCCATCCAGTCTGGCCTAAGCTGTTACTAGTGGTTCAGCCGCTCGACCCTTATTCACATTCACGCCACTTGGCAAGTGAAAAGGTTTTAAATACTAGAGTAGGGACTGTCCCACAAGGGTTGCCGTGACGTGGCGGGATGGCTTGTACATTATTTTGATCAAAATTATGTTTACTAAATACCCTTATTATTATTATTATTACCTTTATGCATTATTTGCAGTATATTTTTTACTTTTTAGTTCAGGATATTTGTGTTTTTTGCTTTTTGTTTTCTCTGGTTAATGGTCATGTGTTGATATGCACTTACATTGTGCATACACATTAACTTACTTTTCTCAGTTCAGATTTGTTTTTTATTTTTTTTTATTCATATAGTGCTATATATATAACTGATAATTTCTCGTTCATGTCATACATGGCTCAATGTAAGAGATGTACATTTAGTGCCAAGAACATGTTTTGGTTTTTTTTTAGTGTTGAGCGAACGTACTCACATAAGGTGTTATTTGAGCATACTCAGGTGCTAACCGAGTGACTTCGACGTGCTTGAATAATATGTTCGAGTCCCAGCGGCTGCATGTTTCATGGCTGATCAACAGCCACAACATATGCAGGGAATGCCTGTTTGTTAGGAAATCCATGTGTTGTGGCTGTTGAACAGCTGTGAGACATGCAGCCGTCGGGACTCGAACATATTTTTCGGGCTCGCTGAAGTCACTCGGTTAGCACCTGAGTATGCTCGGATAACACCTTTCCTGAACACTGCCACTCATCACTAGTTTTCATCAAGACACAGTAGGAAATCCTTTAACAAACAAACATTTTAGTAAAGATTCCCTGCTTTGTCCTGCCAGGCATATCAAGGAATCTGAAAATAGTCTTCATATTTGTAAGAGTATAATGACCCTCATTAAGACCTCATTCACACGTCCATGTTTAAACACGTGACGCCAGCGCTGATTGTCCTCCAGGCATCACGTGTCATTTCACCGCATCACAGCTCTGAAAACACGAGTAGAGACACCACGGGAACAGCCCCGGCACGGGAGGCGAGTATAGGTTTATTATTTTATCGGGAATGAACATTTAGTTTAAGAAGGGGGTTGTCTTAGTTGTGGACAAACACTTTAATTTCTTACTTCCCTTTTTCCAAGAGTCGTAACTTTTTAAATATAGCCATATGAGAGCTTGTTTTTTGCAGGAGTTGTACTGTTCAATGACATCATTGATTTTACCACGTACTGGAAAACAACACAATTCTGACATTATTTTTGCTGTGTCTTTGTGTGTTAAAAATGACCTAGAAATATGATTCTCCTCATCAATATAATTACGACGATATCAAACTTGTCTAATTTTTGTATTATATTAGTGGTAAAAAAAAATCGGAAATTTGTAAAAAAAAAATAAATAAATAAATAAATACAATTTTTGATTGTGTCAACATTTTCCAAGACCCGTAAAGTTTTTATTTTTCGGGTTATGGGGCTGTCTAAGGGCTTGTTTTTTTTGGGGGTGAGACAAAGTTTTTATTAATACCATAATGAGAGATTTTACATTTTGATTGCGTCTTACAGTACTTTTTTTGGTGTATGGTGATCAAAAAAGTACAATTTTGTTTTTTTTTTGTTTACTATGTTTACTGATCAGATTATTTTTAAATTTAGAGAGATCCTACTTTTCTGTACGCGGTAATACCAGGTGTATTTTTTTATTATCTTTATTTTTATTGGATTAAGAGAGGTGATTTAAATGTTTTTTTTCATATTTACTTTTTTTTAACATTTTACTGTATTTATTAGCCCCCTTAGCCACAGGCTGGGTTTCAAAGGTGCGCCATTATGACAAGAATAGAGATTTTCAAAAGACCCCTGGTTGTCATAGCAACCCATCAGCACCCTGCAGTCGTATAACGGAAGCCCGATTGGTGCAGGCAATGACGTGCAACCATGCCGGCATTCTGTTAGTGCTGCTGCCAAAGTTTGACATGTGATGGTCACGTGTGACTAGACACACCGCCTCCAGCAGGGCGAATTTCTCTGACACACGTGACCCTGGATACATCGCCTCCAGTATGGCGAATTTAAATAAAGCAACGTGCAGCCGGATACACCGCCTCCAGCAGGCGACTTTCAGTATTACACATATATCTGGATACACTGCCTCCAGCAGGGAGAATTTACACAATTAAGGGAAACACCAGGGAAACCGATACAATGGAGGGCCCTGTGATAGGGAACGGGGACGTGGAGACCTCCTGCACTCCCCTGAGTCAGTGTCTCTACACTCCTGACAGTCCCTATGCAGGTTCCGCACCTGGCGCTGAGCAGGATACCTAAAAACCCTAGCTCGCCCTGCACCTAGCCCTTTCTAGTGAAATGGATGGTGCAGAAACTAATCCTACCACTGCACTGAAACACACAAAAGGAAAGGTACAAACAGGGATAACACCACTTAGCTTTGCTCTGTTGCTATTGCTCCAAGCAACAGAGTATGACACCAAAGTTCAGCTTCACCCCTGAAGCTTGACACCTGAATTCAGCTTCCACCTGAAGCTATAACACTAGAGCTCCTCTGAGCTGCCAGGAACTCCTCTCTGTAGTTCCTTCCTCCACCAGACTTGGTTGGAAATGAGAAATATCACCAAAAGTGATTGCAACACCTGACACTCTTTTATAAGTCAGAGCCTGAGCAATCACACCTGCTTTAAAATCAGGTGCACTAAAATAACCAGAGTGCAATGACCCTAACAGCCACCGGGGGCAAAACTAGAACTGAAACCACCACAGTGCAATGACCCTAATGGCCACCGGGGGCAAAACTAACTTTAAGCACACAGCTTAAGGAAAAAAAAGGTTACTTGTGCATTTATCTGTCATTATCCAACCTGGATCATGACATGACAGTGGCATTTAACAGGTTAACAGTTAACCACTTGCAGTTATTAGAAGCAGAAATTATTTCCCAGGTACCTGCCCGATCCATACAGTCGCTATCAACTTGTGCCATAGTTGTACGGCAGATATCAGTAAGGGGTAGAAACAAGTGCGAATGAGTAATTGAATGTGTGGCTACAGGTAGAAAATGAAGTGATATTCTCCTTGTAGCTGCTCCCTTTCAGCAATTGAGGTATTCAGTGAAGACAAATTGTTACATTACACTCACTGGCCACTTTATTAGGTACACCATGCTAGTAAGGGGTTGGACCCCCTTTTGCCTTCAGAACTGCCTCAATTCTTCGTGGCAGAGATTCAACAAGGTGCTGGAAGCATTCCTCAGAGATTTTGGACCATATTGACATGATGGCATCACACAGTTGGCGCAGATTTGTCGGCTGCACATCCCTGATGCGAATCTCCCGTTCCACCACATCCCAAAGATGCTCTATTGGATTGAGATCTGGTGACTGAGGAGGCCATTTGAGTACAGTAAACTCATTGTCATGTTCAAGAAACCAATCTGAGATGATTCGAGCTTTATGACATGGCGCATTATCCTGCTGAAAGTAGCCATCAGATGTTGGGTACATTGTGGTCATAAAGGGATGGACATGGTCAGCAACAATACTCAGGTAGGCTGTGGCGTTGCAACGATGCTCAATTGGTACCAAGGGGCCCAAAGAGTGCCCAGAAAAAATTCCCCACACCATGACACCACCACCACCAGCCTGAACCGTTGATACAAGGCAGGATGGATCCATGCTTTCATGTTGTTTACGCCAAATTCTGACCCTACCATCCGAATGTCGCAGCAGAAATCGAGACTCATCAGACCAGGCAACGTTTTTCCAATCTTCTACTGTCCAATTTCGATGAGCTTGTGCAAATTGTAGCCTCAGTTTCCTGTTCTTAGCTGAGAGGAGTGGTACCCAGTGTGGTCTTCTGCTGCTGTAGCCCATCTGCCTCAAAGTTCGACGCACTGTGCGTTCAGAGATGCTCTTCTGCCTACCTTGGTTGTAACGGGTGGCAATTTGAGTCACTGTTGCCTTTCTATCAGCTCGAACCAGTCTGCCCATTCTCCTCTGACCTCTGGCATCAACATGGCATTTCCGGCCACAGAACTGCCGCTCACTGGATTTTTTTTCTTTTTCGGACCATTCTCTGTAAACCCTAGAGATGGTTGTGCGTGAAAATCCCAGTAGATCAGCAGTTTCTGAAATTCTCAGACCAGCCCTTCTGGCACCAACAATCATGCCACGTTCAAAGGCACTCAAATCACCTTTCTTCCCCATACTGATGCTCGGTTTGAACTGCAGGAGATTGTCTTGACCATGTCTACATGCCTAAATGCACTGAGTTGCCGCCATGTGATTGGCTGATTAGAAATTAAGTCTTAACACACAGTTGGACAGGTGTACCTAATAAAGTGGCCAGTGAGTGTAGTGAGACAGCAGATAACAGTCACTGTCCATAAGATTCTATGTAGGAGGGAGAAGGGAAGAGGAAGGTGAAGCTCCTCTCCCTCTACATAGGAAATGAGTTGCTACTGATAATATTCTATCTCAGTAATGTAACTGTGGTGCCCCTGAGGGTTCAGACGCCACAGAGGTACTGCACCTCCTCCTGAGGTGTAGTATCCCACTCCTCAGGTAAGATGGTAACACCTGACCAGACTCCAACACCTACATCCAGCACAGACACCTTAGAACAGCAGAGCACTCTTTATGGCAGCTGATTTGGTTCATGAAGGGTGATGGGTGGAACTTAGAAACACTAGAGGGGAAAGCTGACCGGAAGTTCAGTGAATTCCCCTACGGGGGGGGGGGGGGGGGGGAGGACATAGATGCAGCAGCCTCCTGTAAGCTGGAGCTGCTAGCAAGGAAAGAGAAGGAAAGAAAGATCAGTTGTTCAGAAGGAAGATAGATAAGAATGGAAGGTGAGGAGGAGAGAGACTGATGATTAGGGCTAGCGCAGAGCCCTTTCCTAGGTTTAATGCGCCATGGCCGGGCACCGGTATTTGAGGCTGTGTGTGATACTAATGATCCTGCAGCAGAAACTGGAGGAATAGAAGTTGTGACCACTTTATTCCCACCTAAGACTCGAAGACACAGCAGCGTGTGTGAGCCGGGACATGATTGTATGGAGTCCCCGAAGCAGGCTACAGCTGCTTGTCATACGAGTGGAGTTATAAGTAACATCAAGAAGGAGGAACTTGAGTGTAATTCAGAACTACAAGTCCTTCAGATTAGCGCTAGAAAGGAGACATTCAGAAAAGGCACATTTGGAAGGGAGTGCTGGAAGGGTGTATTCCATCTGCCTGGGAGTTGGCTTAGCCCCTGACCTGGAGACTGCGGCACTAAAGCGAGCACCTGTCTGTGCCAGAAACATGAGTAAGAGAATTGGAACTGCACTCAGATGTGTCATTGCCTTCTTCCTGCGCCAACCTACTCAGCATTGCTACATCTCTGTGCCTAACACTACACCATCTACCTCAACACCTACAACTCACCTGCCCTGAAACTCTATTCCATTCCACCTATTTTCCATGGACACCCAGGGCCACGGACCGGGTCACTGCCACTGCTGTGACACTTCCCCTTTAAGACACCAGCCCGGTACCGAGTAACCCCACACCTGCCCTGGGGATGCTCTATTTTGGCGTCACGAGCAGGATTACAAAGCCCGGTGCCACCGGGTCCTGTGTGCCGAAGATTTGATTGATTTGAGAAATACTAAACCTGAAATGTGCAAAGGAATTGATTTATTGGACTGTAAATTAAACTGTGATTTTGACTGTAAAGATGGCTGCCATAGCGGTGAAGTAAGGTGTGCCATCGTGGGCTGCACCCAAGAAAGAGCGCGAAACGACATGAACCTCCCCTGCCTGTATTTCTATGCTACTGCATCATAGCTGACCCAGAGAGGGGTCCGGCTCTTAGCCTGGTATGGCGGCAAAGGAAAAAGGATGAGGGTCATGGCGGCCCTGAAGGAGCAGGTATGTCCGCCACCATTGGGACATGGGAGGCCCTGCTAGGCCCCATCGGAATGCCACCGACCCCGAAATCCGGTCAGGTCGTCCTAGATGTAGCCTGGGACTGGGAATGGCGCCCGAGGGGGGTAGCCTAGAACCTGCTCCTATACCAATGCAACTGTCCACCGCGTGCAGCAGGCCGGCGTTCCTCAGGGAAGGAGTAGAGGAGCTGCGTCATCAATTCCAGGATGCTAAGCTGACTGCAATGGAGAAGTGGAAAATGTTCCTGCGCAAAGGAGTGCAGTTAGTGGAGCAGCGTTCCATCCGACCACCCCTGATCTTGATGGAGAAGGCTAATAACGAGATGAAACCATTGGCAGGTACGGCCGCAGCATTGACAACCTGTTCATTAACCCCTTCGGTTCCGCTGTTCTGTACCCGCATAAGGCGAATGAATTTGTGGCTGGTGAATAGGGGCTGGAAGAGATTCCTACCTTCGTTTCCTTAATGCAGGGCAGACAGGACCATATGTTGCTCAGCGTCCGGAGAGATAATGCACACCATGGATTGTGAAGTCCAGACTTGATTATTTGGAAATCTGGACATACAGCATATGATTGGAAATGCAGCAGGTTCTCCAGACATGCAGAGTATTAATAACAAGGTGTGAGCAACGAACTGTGGTTGAAAAACTGATGCCTTTCACAGCTCGGTACAGGTGTGTCTCTCCCTGGTGAAAGTGAAACTAAGAATGGCTGGCTGCCAGCAGGAAGAGGAGTGAACTGACCCGGAAGTGGAAGGCATGTACTAGAATTAATTAGCTGCAGGCTGCTATACAGAAAAAGGACAGCAGGTGGCAGCAGACCAAGTGCAGGACTACACAGCATGGAAAATAACACAATCTATGAAACGATATAATCATAAGTTTAGACGGAACAGCACACTCTCCGTCTGAAATTCCGTAAGGGATTTCACTATATTAATGTTTTTTTGTTTAAGTAAAGTTCAATAACCTAGAAAAGAAACACAAATATGCATGCAATGATAACTTCGAAACAAGGTAGGTTCCTGAAACAATCCAAAAGGAAACTCATTTTCGGATCGGAGAAGCCGCACTAGGCCAAACTATCTCTGACACAACCGTAATCCAATGGATGAAGTACTAGGGCAGTGTTCAGTTCATGGTTCATCCTACCGGAATGTCCTCAATTGGTAGTGATTTATGGCAGACGTGCCAACCGTGACAGTCTTTGTCTCCACGTGAGCTGAGATAAGATCTCGCAATGTGGACTAACCTTGCGATAGTCTCGACAAGTTTCATCCAATTGGAGAAGCATTCGAAGCGCTGGCAACCGAGGCTGGAGGTTGGTTTAGTGTTCGTGGCCAAAGCACTGACCTCGGAGCGTACTTCTGGTTCGCCAGCCGGATCCTGGATGCTGAAGACTTCCTGGACACATTCACTTCCCTTCTGTTCCAACAGAAACTTAGGACCTGAAAGTCAAGAAGAGTTAGCAAAGGACCTTATAGACATAGGTCTAGTGGCATGTCAGCTGGATTAAGTTCAGATGGGATATAGTGCCATTGTTCAGGTTTGGAAGACCTCCTTATTCTCTCGATGCGGTTACTGATGTACACGTAGAAGCACCTTGTTTGGTTGTAGATGTAACTTAAGACAACCTTACTGTCACTGTAGAATTGTACGTCGTCTGTGTTGGTGTCCAGCTCATGCTGTATAAAGTCTGCGAGTTCTACTGCAAGCACGGTCGCACAGAGTTCAAGCCTTGGAATAGTGTGATCAGGCTTGGGAGCCAACTTAGCCTTGCCGAAGACGAACCCAACATAATCTTGATTGTCGGGTCCCGTTACCTTCAAGTAGGCGATGGCTGCAATGGCTTCTGTGGATGCGTCTGAGAACACATGGAGTTCCATCCTAGTGCTAGCAGCAAGTGAGGTTCTGGCGTAGCATCTCGGTATGTGGATCTCTTCCAAAGTACACAAAGACTGCTTCCAGGTTTCCCATTTTGGTTCCTTATCAGGAGGGAGTGGGGCATCCCAGTCCTTGACGGTTTCGGAAAGCTGTCTCAGAAGGGATTTACCTTGTATGGTAATTGGTGCTACGAATCCCAGTGGGTCGTATAAGCTATTCACCACTGACAGGACACCACATTTATTGAATGGTTTTTCTGCACAGTTGATTTGGAAACTGAAGGTGTGACTGACAGGTTCCACCTCAAGCCTAAGCTTCTCTGCACAGGTGGACAGTCTGGTCCCAGGTCTATGTCCTTGAATCCTGGTGCGTGATCACTTGAATCAAAGGCTCTCATGACAGCCAGGCTGTTTGAATCAATTTTGTGCAATCTAAGCTTAGCTCGGTACAGCATACCTTGGGTCCTCTTGAGTAGGTCGATCGCCGCTTCTTCTGTGGGTAGAGATTTTAGTCCATCATCTACGTAGAAGTCTGTCTCAACAAAGTGTCTGGCGTCTGTTCCATATTCGGACTCTCCTTATTGAGCGATTCTCCTCAGGCCATAGGTTGCCACTGCGGGGGAAGGGCTGTTCCCGAATACGTGCACCCTCATGCGATACTCCACCATTTCTTTGCTGGGGTCATTGTCCTTGTACCACAGGAACCTGAGGAAATTCCTATGGTCCTCTCTGACTATGAAACAGTGGAACATCTGTTCAGTGTCGGCAGTGATGGCAATGGGCTCTTTCCGGAACCTCATTAACACTCCTACTTGGTTATTTGTAAGATTAGGACCCGTGAGGAGGACATCGTTGAGAGATACGCCTTGATGTTTGGCGCTTGAATCAAAGACAACTCTAATTTGGTTAGGTTTCTGTGGGTGATATTGTTACGCTATGGGTGACGGGTGTGAGAGTGGACCCACTGGGCTGTGACGCCGAACTCTCCCCGAGCGAGCGCACCAGGTGGGACCAACCCCTGTACAGGGACTGTTAGGGAGCAGGCTCAGGGAGTTCAAGCGCCACAGCAGCCACGACCCAGGGTCGGCTCATCAGGAAGAGCAGAGAAGTAGTAGGGGTCCGGGGTAACCAGGGTCCGGAGGGAGGATCTAGCAGGAGGCAGGATGGTAGGACGGAGCTGGAAGCCAGAAGCAGACGGAGCTGCAGCAGGCACTGAAAAAGCAGAGGAGACACAAACAGGATTAGCAGGGGAGCTGACAGGGCGACACGGAGAACAGAAGTGAGGAGTGGCAGGAAGGTGAGACTAGCGGTAGCGAGCGTAGGCAAGCGGGGCTAGCGAGGGTATGCAGGGCTTGGACACCAAGAGTGCAAACTCAATAGTCAGGCGCCTCCACTGGGGAGGGCGGCCTGAAATACCTGATGGATGCTTCTGATAGGCCAGCGGTTGCTGCCTGGTCAGGTCTCGTCAGAGGGCATGGAAAGTGCAGGGACGAGCGGCCTGGCCCTACGGCGCAAGCGCAGAGGCACAATGCGTGCGACTGACGGTGGAGGAGGAGCGCGCCGGAAAGCGGCCTGCTGGCGTGCAGGGAAGCAGGAGGCGTGCACGGGAGCGGTGAGCGTGGACGACCCAGAGCCGCTGACGGTGTGCAGGGAGCCTGTTATGGATGAGTCACCGAAGGAGGAAAAAACAAAAATAATAGCTAAGTCCAGAAAACCAGAGAAGTTGGCAGCTATCGGATTGCAGACCCCTGAACCTATCCACAACAACTAGCAGTAGCCGTGGGGGGTTCCTACGGTGCCCTAAACCCCTCGATCACAGCCGGAGAACTAAATTAGCCTAAAGACAGAAAGGGGAAATCTAAACTGCCCCAGAGCAGACCCCAAAGCAATAGGCAGCCCCCAACATATAATGACTGTGAAGCAAGATGAAAAACACTAGCACAGATAGAAAGATAGGTTGAGCAAATGATGGGGCCCAAGCTAACTAAATAGGACAGGATAGAAAAGCTGCTGTCTGCAATCCTCAAAAACCCTATCCAAAATGAACCAACAGACTGATAGGAGAAACAGGCCCTGAAGTCGCTAGGCTTCAAAAGACTATATCAGCACTCAGGGATATTCTGAAGACAAAGCCAGAGATCAACAAATCAGATACAAAAATGGACTTCAGCTCACCCCCGGCCGGGGATGGCTGAGCTCCAAAAAAACAAGGCAAACAAAACCAGAACTAAAGTGTATAAAAGGCAGAGCAAAACTTAGCTGTGAGAAGCAGAAATCAGACTGGTCTCCAAGAATCCAGCAGGAAAATCACCGGCAAGGCAGCAGGGCGTCAGCTGCCTTATATCCAGTCATCAGTTCCTGTGACCCAGTCATCATCTACCTGCTAAGCTGTTTGGTAATCAGCCTCACTACCTTCCTTCGCCAGAAGAGGGAGTTCATCAGACCTCACTGGTGAAGGGAAAAATGAACTCACAGGAAGAACCCGGGCCGGAGGCGGTGAGTTCCGGACCAGCAGCGGGGACGGGGGCAGTGGTAACAGTACCCCCTCTCTTACACCCCCCTCTACAGTGCCTGGACAAAAACCTTTTAAGAATGCGTGGGGCATTGATGTTCTCCTATGGCTCCCAGGAGATCTCCTCAGGACCAAAACCCTTCCAATCGATGAGAAAAAATGTTTTACCCCTGACCCTTTTGAGGCCAAAATGTCGCTCACCTCGAAGACATCATCAGGTAGAGGAGAAGAGCCCGGGGCAGGATGGAATCGATTCAAGACGACTGGTTTAAGGAGAGAGACGTGGAAGGTGTTGGGAACACGGAGCAAAGCGTGCAACTCCAGCTGGTAGGCCACGTTGTTAATGCGCTTGAGAATCTTAAAAGGACCAATGTAGCGAGATCCCAATTTGTAGGAGGGAATCTTCAATCTAATGTACTTAGCTGAAAGCCATACTCGTTGTCCCGGGAGATAAGTTGGAGAATCCAAACGCCTCTTGTCAGCGTGTCTCTTCATGCGCTCTCCAGATTTATTGAGAGCTTCCATAGTCTCAGACCAGATCTTGGAAAACTCTACAGTTACGAAATCAGCTGCAGGAACACCGGAGGTAGCAGATATAGGTAGAGGAATACCTGGGTGCACCCCGAACACCAAAAAAACGGAGACTTGGCTGAAGACTTGCTGGGATGATTATTGTAGGCGAATTCTGCCCAGGGGAGAAAATGGACCCAGTTATCTTGATGAGCATTAGAAAACAGGCGTAAGTATGATGCCAGCACCTGGTTAACGCGTTCCACTTGACCATTGGACTGAGGATGGTACGCAGAGGAAAAGTCCAATCTCGCCTCCAGAAGTCCACATAAGGCTCTCCAAAATCGAGACGCGAACTGTACACCACGATCTGAGACAATATGTCGCAGGAAGCCGTGGAGGCGGAAGATGTGTTGGATAAAAATCTTTGCCAACTCAGGAGCAGAGGGCAGCGCTGGAAGAGGCACAAAGTGGGCCATCTTGGAGAAGCGTTCCACTGCTACCAGGATAGTTGTGCAACCAGACGAGCAGGGTAGATCCGTGATGAAATCCAGAGCTATATGTTGCCAAGGAACTGAGGGAATTGGCAGGGGAAGCAGAAGTCTGGAAGGTGACTGTCTGGGGACCTTGACCTTGGCACATGAGGGACAAGACGCCGTGAAATCTGTTTCATCCTGACAAAGAGAGGGCCACCAATAAAAATGGGCAATGAGGTCAAATGTCTTTTTGACTCCGACATGTCCCGAAAGCTTAGAGGAATGACCCCAATGTAGCACCTCTTTTCTATCTGTCTTGGGAACGTAGGTTTTGCCTGGAGGTGGGGTAATCAGTCTCACAGGAGCCACTGTGATGATCTTCGCCGGATCAATAATGTGAGTCGGTTCTTCCACCAAATCTGGAGACTGAAGGGACCGGGACAGCGTGTCAGCCTTGATGTTCCTATGCCCGGGACGGAAACGCAGTTCAAAGTCGAAGCGACCAAAGAAGAGAGACCACCTGGCTTGCCGGGGGTTGAGTCTCTGGGCTGACTGGAGGTACGCCAAATTTTTATGGTCGGTAAAGATGGTAAATGGGTGGACCAATCCCTCTAGAAGGTAGCGCCACTTTAGCACCAACTTTATGGCTAGCAACTCGCGATCCCCGATGGAGTAATTACACTCAGCGGGAGAGAAGGCCTTCGAGAAGAACCCGCAGGTAACGAGGCGGCCAGACGGAGACCTCAGAGAGCACTGCACCTGCTCCTGTGGAAGAAGCATCAACCTCCAGAGTGAATGGCTTGTTCGCCTCGGGACGGTGTAAAACAGGCGCGGCCTCAAAGGCTCGTTTCAAACTGGAAAAGGCTTCTTCAGCCTCCAGAGGCCAGACCGAGGAGTTGACTCCCTTGCGAGTGAGGCTGGAAATGGACTTGATGACAGACGAAAAATGTGGCACAAATTGACGATAGTAATTGGCAAAGCCGAGAAAACATTGAATTACCTTGACCCCCACCGTATGTGGCCACTGAAGGATTGCCGCTAGTTTCTCAGGATCCATTTCCAGTCCAGAATCCGAAACAATGTAGCCCAAGAAGGACAGGGAAGACTGCTCAAAAAGGCACTTCTCAAGCTTAGCGTAGAGGCGATTCTCCCGTAGGCATTGCAACACGAGACGAACACTCCTCCTGTGGGAAGCCAGATCCGGGGAGAAGATGAGGATGTCGTCAAGGTATACTACCACGCAGGAGTACAACAGGTCTCGGAAGATATAGTTGACGAACTCTTGGAACACCGCGGGAGCGTTGCAGAGGCCGAAAGGCATAACGAGATATTTGTAATGTCCATCCCAGGTATTGAAATGTTGGCCCCTCCCCCAGTGATGACCATTATGACATCACATGTAAACAGAACACACCCATAATTGCTAATGTAAGGGGCTATAAATTCCCTGCTCCTATGGCTGATGTAATATCCCTGAGGAAGGTGCCAGGAAGGGCGCCGAAACGCGTAGGAGGAAATAAAGGAGTACACTGCTACAACATCTTGCATCCCAGGTGATTTGTGAATCTCGGCAGAGCGGACTGCAACACACCCTGCTTCCCACAACTTTCTGAAGGTATTGAAGGCAGTCTTCCACTCGTCGCCGGGGCGAATGCGGACAAGATTATAGGCTCCGCTTAGGTCTAACTTAGAGAAGACCCGGGCTCCGCGGAGGCGGTCGAAGAGCTCTGGGATGAGCGGCAAGGGGTACTTATTTTTTACTGTTATGTCGTTCAGTCCTCGAAAGTCAATGCATGGCCGAAGTGAGCCGTCCTTCTTTTTCACGAAGAAGAATCCGGCACCAGCAGGAGAAGAAGATTTCCGTATAAAACCTCTGGCTAAATTCTCCTGGACGTACTCAGACATGGCCGAGGTCTCGGCTGGGGACAAGGGATAGATTCGCCCCCTAGGCGGGGTGGTTCCGGGTCGCAGATCGATAGGGCAGTCGTATGTACGGTGCGGGGGAAGTGTCTCTGCCTCCTTCTTATCGAACACGTCCGAAAAAGCCCAATATGCGGAAGGCAAGCCCACAGGACCCGAGGAGGCGGGAACGGAAGTGGCAGGGTGGACGGACCCCAAACATCTCTCTTGGCAGGGGTGGCCCCAGCGAAGAACCTCACCGGTATACCAATCCAGGACTGGTTCGTGTGTCCGAAGCCAGGGAAGACCGAGCAACAGAGCATGGGATAGGTTGGGTAGAACATAGAATGCGATCTGCTCCTGGTGCAAGGCCCCGATTTGCAGACGCACCTCTTCTGTGACCAGGGATATGGACTCTGGCAGAGGTCTCCCATCCACAGAGGCGATAACGCGGGGAGTCTTCAGAGTAACCACGGTAATCTGATACTTCGTCACATCCTTGAGCCTGATGAAGTTCCCCGCCGCGCCCGAGTCCACATAGGCCACCTCCGAGCCACGTCTCTGACCAGAAACCAGCTGAACCGAGAGGGTGAGGGGATGAGAGGAGTGGGACACACCTAGGAAGGCCTCTCTTGCCTGGCCTAGGTGGAGGAGTTTCCCGGCCTCTCAGGACATGAACGCAGGTAGTGAGACGCGCTGTCACAATACAGGCATAAACCCTCCGTCAATCTCGCCTTCCAGCGTTGTTCCGCCAACCTGACCCGATCCACCTGCATTGGTTCCTGCGCCAAATTGGTGGAGGACCCACTGGAGCGTGGACTGGATGGCATGTGAAGGGAAGAAGATGGTCTAAGCGGTCTTCTTCCTCTCGCAGCCTCACGGGCGCGTTCTTGAAAACGGAGATCGATCCGTGTGGCCAGAGAAATAAGCTCCTCCAAGGTGGTCGGGGTATCTCGCCCAGCCAGTTCGTCTTTAATTTTGCCCAAGAGGCCACGCCAAAAGGCCCCAACCAATGCCTCATTGTTCCACCCTAACTCAGAGGACAAGGTACGGAAACGGATGGCGTATTGTCTGACTGTAAGGGTACCCTGAGTGAGGCAAAAAAGAGACTCAGTTGCGGAAGCCAGCCGTCCGGACTCGTCAAAATCTCTTCGGAAAGTGTCCATGAAAGTCTGGACACTGGAGATTATGGGATCGTTCCATTCCCACAGGGGATTCACCCAGGAGAGGGCCTCTCCCTCCAAGTGGGACACAATAAAAGCTACCTTAGCCCGATCGGTAGGGTACTGTTGGGGTAGGAGTTCGAAATGCAGCCGGCACTGGTTCAAAAAACACCTACACAATTTTGGATCGCCACCATACCAAGGCGGCTTACCAAGCCGAGGAGACGGGGCAGGGACCGGATCAGAGCTGCGGGACGGGTCCCGCAAGTAGGCCGACTGTAAGGAAAGCAGCCGATCGTCGACCGAGGCCATATCCGAGAGGATATGGGCCTGGGTGTCACGTTGTTGAACCAGCTCCTGCTGAAGGCTGGCCAATTGGGAGGCGTTACCCGGATCCACGGCCTACAAGGCCGATAAACGGGTGTCCATCGTCTTCATAAAAGACATTATACGGGTCTGGTTCTCCCGTAGAAATACTAGTTCTTTTTGGGCGGCGGCCCCGGCGGGGTCCATGGCCTGACTATTCTATTACGCTACGGGTGACGGGTGCGAGAGTGGACCCACTGAGCGCACCAGGTGGGACCAACCCCTGTACAGGGACAGTTAGGGAGCAGGCTCAGGGAGTTCAAGCACCACAGCAGCCAGGACCAGGGGTCGGCTCATCAGGAAGAGCAGAGAAGTAGTAGGGGTCCGGGGTAACCAGGGTCCGGAGGGAGGAGCTAGCAGGAGGCCGGATGGTAGGACAGAGCTGGAGGCCAGAAGCAGACGGAGCTGGAGCAGGCACTGAAAAAGCAGAGGAGACACACATAGGATTAGCAGGGGAGCTGACAGGGCGACACGGAGAACAGAAGTGAGGAGCAGCAGGAGGGTGAGACTAGCGGTCGTGAGCGTAGGCAAGCCGGGCTAGCGAGGTTATGCAGGGCCTGGACACCAAGAGTGCAAACTCAATAGTCAGGCACCTCCACTGGGGGAGGGTGGCCTGAAAAACCTGATGGATGCTTCTGATAGGCCAGCGGTTGCTGCCGGGTCAGGTCGCATCAGAGGGCATGGAAAGTGCAGGGACGAGCGGCCTGGCCCTACGGTGCATGCGCAGAGGCACAATGCGCGCGGCTGACGGTGGAGGAGGAGTGCGCTGGAAAGCGGCCTGCTGGCGTGCAGGGAAGCAGGATGTCATGATCCATGCTGGATTATGACAGGTTTTGAATAAGTAACCTTTTTTTCCTTTGAGCTGGTTGCTTGGAGTTGGTTTTGCCCCCGGTGGCCATTGTGGTTATTGCACGGTGGTGTCTTTTGTTCTAGTTTGCCCCCGGTGGTGGTTAGTGTTATTGCACATGATAATGAAGCCGGAGTGATTCCTTGGGTCCTGCCTATAAAGGTGTAGCAGGTGGTTTCACTCACTGTTGGTGATATTGTTCATTTCCAACCAAGACTGGTGAAGGAAGGAACTACAAAGAGCAGCTTAGGGGAGCTCTGGTGTAAAGTCTGGTGAAGGAAGGATTTACAGAGAGGTGTTCCTTGCAGCTCTGACAAAGCTTGGAGGAGTAGCAGCTATTCTGGAGGAAAGCTGCATTCTGTGGTGGACTCTGTTGCTGGGAGAAATAGCAGCAGAGCAAAGCTAAGTGGTGTTATCCTTGTTTGTATTTTTCCCTGGTGTGTATTAGTACAGCAGTGGGGCCAGTGCCTGCACCACTCAGCTCCCTAGCAAGGGATAGGTGTAGGGTGTGCTAGAGTGACAGGTTCTAGCTCGGCGACAGGTGAGGAGCCTGTATAGGGAACGTTAGGAGTGTGAGGGACACTGACTCAGGGGAGTGCAGGAGGTCTCCACTTCCCCAGTCCCTATTGCAGGGCCCACCGCTGCAACTGTTTCCCCTTCCCCCGTGTCTTTTTGTTTTAGTTACTGGCCATGTCACACAGGACAGTTACACGTGCCGTGTCTTGTTGTTTTAGTTACTGGTCTGTGGGTCGTGTCACACAGGACGGGTCCATGTGACATTATCACCAACCATACATTTTTGTTCTGCTGAGCCATGGACCCAATGCAGACCTTTGCCCAAATGCTGCAAATCTTTACGGATGAAATTAGGGGGCTGCGCGGTGAGTTGGTGCAGCAACTGCAGTTGTTGGTGGGCTTTGGGGGCTTGGTTCAGAGACAGGCTCAGCCAGAACCCAAGATATCCCTCCCTGACAGGTTTTCTGGGGGGAAAGATCAATTCTTGGTATTTCAGCAAGCCTGTAAACTATACTCCAGGCTGCGCCCTCGTTCATCAGGGAGTGAAGAGCAACGGGTGGGAATCATTATGTCCTGTCTTAAGGGTGATCCCCAATCCTGGGCCTTCTCCCTACCGGACGATTCACCATCGTTAGAGTCCGTGGACGAGTTTTTTGCGGCTTTGGCGCTAGTGTATGGGGATCCTGATGGCGTCTCCCTGGCGGAATCCCGACTCCATAGGTGTAAACAGGGAGCCTGGGTTGCTGAGGAGTACTGCTCAGAGTTTAGGAGGTGGGCCACTGACACTCAGTGGAATGACCCTGCACTTAGGAGTCAATTTGTGCAGGGTCTGTCTCCAAAGTTGCAGGATACTCTGGTGCAGTACGCCGCCCCCAGGTTGCTGGAGGCCGCCATGTCTCTTGCCATCCGGGTGGATAGACGCCTTAGGGAGAGACATACACAAAATGTGCCCCCTGTAGTCCTCGCTAGGGAGGAGGACCCACCAGTGCGGATGGAGGAACCCAAGCAACTTGGTGTTGTTGGTACAAAAAAGGGGTTGTCTGCGGTCCGCCGTGGTGGGGGGTATGCTTTTCCTGTGGGAAGCCGGGCCATTTCATGAGAGCCTGCCCAGTGCGTGCCAAGTCTCCAGATGAACCTATGCAAGTAGGAGGAGCTAGCTTGTGTTCAGGCCTGCCTACGGTTCAGGGAGTGGTGGAGGCATGTTTTTACTGTGGGCAGACTGGTCATGTCCTTAAAGCTTGCCCAATGCGTGCCAAATTATCTTTGTCATCTCAGAAACTGCATTCCCCTGGTCATTTGGAGGGAGACGACCAGGGAGTGTATATTTCCTCCATTTTGCCCTCCCAAGATACTATGTCAGCAGAGGTGTTGGCTGGCGGAGTACTGGAGGTGATTGATTGGCGGGCGAGGGAAGTAGTCAGCTGGGGGCAGTCGTGTGAGGGCTGCTGCCTAGGGACTACTGTCTCTGCCGTCTCTCTTCAACCGACCGCTTTCTCTCCAGTGAGAGCAGCAGATGTGCTGCAGGAGAGTAGGGGCAAGTCTCAACCCTCGCCATTAGCCAACCCTGGGAGGCGCAGACCTCGTGGTGGAAGGGGTTGGAGGGTGGTGTTTCTCTTGGTGAATAGCTGGGGTGTGAGTGTGGTGACACAGGGGGACACCTCTGTTGTCAGTTCCAGTAAAAGTTCACAGTATTTGACAAAGTAATGAGTGGCAATAAACGTTCTGGTCCGGTCCAGTGTGTGAACGAGCGTGTATGGGTGTCCACCAAATAACATCCAGTGGAAGTGTGTGAGGAGTCTTGTCAGCTTTTTGCCTCCAAACATGCTCATACACAACTCGCTCCCAGGACGGTGCTCTGGGGATGTGTAACGCCACCAGAACATACATTGCCAATACCAGCAGTGCCCATTTGTCATTAACCTGAGGTACAGGTAGTTGCAGAGGTGAACTCTGGATCTCGGCGTCCCCTCTGTAGGTGGTTCCCTGATGAGGAGCGGTCTTGAGGGTCCGGAGGCCCTCATTAAGGGGAGGGTACTGTCATGATCCATGCTGGATTATGACAGGTTTTGAATAAGTAACCTTTTTTTCCTTTGAGTTGGTTGCTTGGAGTTGGTTTTGCCCCCGGTGGCCATTGGGGTTATTGCACGGTGGTGTCTTTTGTTCTAGTTTGCCCCCGTTGGTGGTTAGTGTTATTGCACATGATAATGAAGCAGGTGTGATTCCTTGGGTCCTGCCTATAAAGGTGTAGCAGGTGGTTTCACTCACTGTTGGTGATATTGCTCATTTCCAACCAAGACTGGTGAAGGAAGGAACTAAAGAGAGCAGCTCAGGGGAGCTCTGGTGTAAAGTCTGGTGAAGGAAGGAATTACAGAGAGGTGTTCCTTGCAGCTCTGACAAAGCTTGGAGGAGTAGCAGCTATTCTGTAGGAAATCAGCATTCTGTGGTGGACTCTGTTGCTGGGAGCAATAGCAACAGAGCAAAGCTAAGTGGTATTAT
This sequence comes from Dendrobates tinctorius, assembly GCF_039654945.1. NCBI lineage: Eukaryota > Metazoa > Chordata > Amphibia > Anura > Dendrobatidae > Dendrobates > Dendrobates tinctorius. The sequence continues at coordinate 44,121,029 of NW_027361690.1, read as the reverse complement.
CCCTGTTTGTATTTTTCTCTGGTGTGTATTAGTACAGTGGTGGGGCCAGTGCCTGCACCACCCAGCTCCCTAGCAAGGGATAGATGTAGGGTGTGCTAGGGTGACAGGTTCTGGCTCAGCGACAGGTGAGGAGCCTGTATAGCGAACGTTAGGAGTGTGAGGGACACTGACTCAGGGGAGTGCAGGAGGTCTCCACGTCCCCGTTCCCTATCGCAGGGCCCACCGTTGTAACTGTTTCCCCTTCCCTCGTGTCTTGTTGTTTTAGTTACTGGCCTGCGGGTCGTGTCACACAGGACAGTTACTCGTGTCGTGTCTTGTTGTTTTAGTTACCGGCCTGCGGGTCGTGTCACACAGGACGGGTCCACGTGACACAGGAGGCTTGCATGGGAGCCGTGAGTGTGGAGGACCCAGAGCCGCTGGCGGTGTGCGGGGAGCCCTCACAGGAAGAACCCGGGCCGGAGGCGGTGAGTACCAGACCAGCAGCGGGGACGGGGGCAGTGGTAACAGATATACTCTGAATGAGGGTAGGTACCAGAACTCCTCATTTTCCTTTAAGGGAGGCGCTGGCTCCGCATGGTTATTCCGGAATATCTTGCTCATAAAGGTGACAATGTGTTCTTTCATCTCCGGTTTGTTGCTTAGTGTGCGCTGGAGAGAGTTGAATCTGGACAAGGCTTGTTCACGATTGTTCGGGAGTCTTACCCTGGTAGCTCAGAAGGGTAGGGGAAAAAAACAGTGATTAGTCTCGTCCTTAAGGAACTCATTGTCCATTATCCTGACAAATTCCTTGTCTTCCATTGACGGGGCTATCTTGTTGTCATCCTTAGTTGTATGAAACACTGATCTTCCCAAGTCATCTGCATAGGGAGAAGGAATGACATCAGGCAGCTGTACGGGATCTGGAGGCTTTTCTTTCACCTCATGGTGATGAGGGCATGGTTTGCAGAAAGTAGTTCGTCCGTCTCGGTGTACGTAGGTCTTAAAGGAATCGACTCTTGTTCGGTCCAAGCACACATTTCCTATGATTACCCACCCCAAGTCGAGTCGTAGGGGGCATAGTCAGGACCATTGCACTGTTGGCGGACCTTATGTATCCTTAAACTGTCTCTGCCGAGCAGAAGTAGGATTTCAGCATCTGAGTCCATAGGTGGGATAACGCTGACTAGGTGACTTAGGTGTGGTTGGTGGAATGCAGCTTCTGGGGTAGGAATCTCATCGCTTTGGCTGGGTATTTCATCGCATTCGATTAGCGTAGGTAAGTGTATTTCTACGCCTCCGTTGACAGGAGAAGCAATGAAACCTTGTGCCTTCCTGCCGCTAGTCTCTAGGCGGCCTGAGCAAGTGTTCAGAGTATAGGGCGTTGCTGGTCCCATGATTCCAAAGGCTTCAAAGAACTTGGGTCCAGCTAGGGATCGATTGCTCTGATCGTCAATGATGGCATACGTTTTTACTGCCTTCTCTGGTTGCCCTTCTGGATAAATGCTGATTAGGCATATCCTGGCACAGCATTTATCACTTTGGCTCTCCCCACATACCTCTGAGCATGAGCAGGAGACCGCCGTGGTAGACTTGGCGTTATTCTGTGGCTCCCCACCATGGCTTGTAGCCGGACTAGAGGTAACTGCGACTGCTGGATCGCTGGTGGCTGTGGTTGGATGCAAAGCTGATGGGTGTTTTTTCACTATGACACTCTTCATCACACTTAATGGCAGATTGGCAGTCTGTGGCCATGTGTTCTAATGAGGCGCAACACTTGAAGCACACCCCAAGGTCACTGAGGATTTTCTTGCGCTCCTGCGTGGTTTTGGACCTGAAGCCTCTACATTTGTTTAACGAGAGTGTTTTTTTGTGAATGGGATACTCATGATTGAAAGATTTATCCCTTGATGGAAAAGTGTACTGCTTATCAGCGGGTACCGCAGGTGGTGGCAGGTTAGTCTTTCTGACACTTACACTGCTCCTCAAATCCTTGTGTCTATGTGTGACACTTTCATACCTTGAAGACGGTGTTGCTTCATCTGTAGTGTTAGACTCCAGGAAGTCTAGACTAGGGTCGTTCCTCATTTGGGCCTGTTCCTTGACAAACTTGCAGAACTGATTGAACGGAGGAAAGGTGACATCATGTGACTAGAGTTGAGCGATACCAGCCGATACTTGAAAATATCGGATCGGAATGGATCGGCCGATCTTAAAAAAAAATATCGGTATCGACGATTCCGATACCGGGAACCAATGCAAGTCAATGGGGCCAAAATATCGGAATTAAAAAAAACCCTTTCTTTCCTTGTAGGTTAATTCTACATGAAGAAAAACAACTAAGAATAATGTAGAATGTATTGTGGGAGGTGGAGGAGACATTAAAGCCATAGAGTTTTAGCCCAATCAAAAGGAATAGCAGGAATTAAACTTTTTTTTTAAAGACGTTAGGAGTTACAAAGATATTGACTATGTTAGCCTCATTTATATTTTGCCAGACATGTATGTCTTCTTCTTCTTTCTTCTTCTTTCTTATTCTTCTTCCCTTTTTTACCTTCTTCTTCTTCTTCTTATTCCTTTTTTTACATTCTTCTTCTTCTTCTTCCTTTTTTTACATTCTTCTACTTCCTTTTTTTACATTCTTCTTCTTCCTTTTTTTACATTCTTCTTCTTATTCCTTTTTTTACATTCTTCTTCTTCTTCCTTTTTTAAATTCTTCTACTTCCTTTTTTTACATTCTTCTTCTTCTTCTTCCTTTTCTTACATTCTTCATATTCTTCTTATTCAACAATTATTATTCTACATATTCAACTTCTTCATCTTCTTCCTATTCTTCTTCATCATATTCTTGTTTGTGTCAGGCATTCCTGTAGTTGTTATCTAGAAAAGTTAGAAGTTTACACCTTCCGTTCTGCCTGTCACAAAAGATTTACAACAGGATTTGTCCGCGTTCAGTTTGGCCTGCAGCAGCAGGCCTTTTCCAGGGGCACCACGAGGAGGAACGGACTCACCCCCATACACTGCTTAGTCTTCTTCTGCTTATAAATAAGATAATATTATTTGCTCAGAGTATTAGTCTTATGCTTAATGTTCTTCTGCTTTGTTTTTTTTATGCTTCTTTGTCTTCTCTCTCTTGTTGTTCTGCATCTTGGTGGTTGTCTTCCTGTTCTTTGTCCTCTTGAACCAGCTGACGGTACTGGCACCCGGAGGGGCAGCAGAAGGAACAAGAGCCAATGGCACTACCGATGACCAGCTGACGGTGCTGGAACCCGGTTACTAAGCAGGAGGTACCTGTGCTACAAAGCACTACCAAGGACCAGCAGACGTTGCCGGAACTCGGATACCGAGATGGAGGCACCTAGGCCAAAGGCTCTGACGAGAACCAGCTGACGGTGCTGGAACCCGGTGGGGTAGCATAAGCTGCAAGAGCAAATGGAAATAGCGAGGACCAGCTGACAGTGCTGGCACCCGGAGGGGCAGCAGAAGGAATAAGAGCCAATGGCACAACCGAGGACCAGCTGACGGTGCTGGAACCCGGTTACTAAGCAGGAGGTACCTGTGCTACAAAGCACTACCAAGGACCAGCAGACGTTGCCGGAACTCGGATACCGAGATGGAGGCACCTAGGCCAAAGGCTCTGACGAGAACCAGCTGACGGTGCTGGAACCCGGAGGGGTAGCATAAGCTGCAAGAGCAAATGGAAATAGCGAGGACCAGCTGACAGTGCTGGCACCCGGAGGGGCAGCAGAAGGAATAAGAGCCAATGGCACAACCGAGGACCAGCTGACGGTGCTGGAACCCGGTTACTAAGCAGGAGGTACCTGTGCTACAAAGCACTACCAAGGACCAGCAGACGTTGCCGGAACTCGGATACCGAGATGGAGGCACCTAGGCCAAAGGCTCTGACGAGAACCAGCTGACGGTGCTGGAACCCGGAGGGGTATCAGAAGTTACCCCTGAAAAGCAAAGTTGGCATGCCGCAAGCTGGCCGCAGTTACCGAATCACACAGTCCTACAGGGGGTGCTTGTCCTACTGGCACTATGGAACAAGCCTTTCTTACCATAACCCGCAGTCCACATAGGAAGCACCTAAACTGCTGGCACCCTAGCCTCGGCTAACCCAACCGCAACACGACATGGCAACTTGGGGTGGCAAACTGACATTGACACTTCCCGGAAACAGCAGGCAGGGCTGGAACCAAGCTGGGCAGGAGGGAGTACCCGTGCCAAAGTCAGTTATGAGCAGCAACTGGCGATGTTGGAGCCCAGGACAAGCACTTAGCAGGCTGAGGCCTGATGTGCTGTCAATTGGGAGGCAGCAGGACAGATTGCCATCAAAACAGCAGGGGAACAGCTGACGTTACTGAACCCCACAAACACAGGAGCTAGTGTTTAACTCTGTGAAGACGGCACTTCCGAGCAACAACTGGCTGTGTTGAAGCCCAGGGACAAGCACGGAGCAGGCTGAGGCTGCATTGAAGAAATTTTAAGATCGGTTGTAGACTACTAATTTGAACCAAGCTCCACTTAGGCCTGTGGCTTCACTGATTTTCGTATTTCCCCTGTCCTCCAACCCCGCCAGTTACAGCTCCGAAGTGGCGTCTGCACAATCCACACTTGTTCCTGTGTTACAGGTGTTCAGTCCGGTCAGTTAATCCCCTGATGTGTGTCCGGCAATGTCGCCTGCTCTGTCCACATTCCCATAACTACTTATGGGAATGTGTACAGAGCAGGCGACATTGCCGGACACACATCAGGGGATTAACTGACCGGACTGAACACCTGTAACACAGGAACAAGTGTGGATTGTGCAGACGCCACTTCGGAGCTGTAACTGGCAGGGTTGGAGGACAGGGGAAATACGAGAGACAGTGGAGCCACAGGCCTAATTGGAGCACGGTTAAAAATCAGTAGTGGTACGACTGTGTAGGCAGCAGGAGACTTTGCCATCTACACAGCAGGGGATCAGCTGACGTTACTGAACCCCACTGAGACACGGGAGCAAGTGTCTCTTTCCGTGTGGACGGCACTTCCGAACTACAACTGGCTGTGTTGAAGCCCAGGAAATAGGAGGGTGTAGGCAGAGGCCTACTGTATTTGGAATGAGGTGACAGCAGGAGAGACTGCCATCCACACAGCAGGGGATCAGCTGACGTTACTGAACCCCACTGAGACACGGGAGCAAGTATCTCTTTCCGTGTGGACGGCACTTCCGAGCTACAACTGGTTGTGTTGAAGCCCAGGAAATAGGAGGGTGTAGGCAGAGGCCTACTGTATTTGGAATGAGGTGACAGCAGGAGAGACTGCCATCCACACAGCAGGGGATCAGCTGACGTTACTGAACCCCACTGAGACACGGGAGCAAGTATCTCTTTCCGTGTGGACGGCACTTCCGAACTACAACTGGCTGTGTTGAAGCCCAGGAAATAGGAGGGTGTAGGCAGAGGCCTACTGTATTTGGAATGAGGTGACAGCAGGAGAGACTGCCATCCACACAGCAGGGGATCAGCTGACGTTACTGAACCCCACTGAGACACGGGAGCAAGTATCTCTTTCCGTGTGGACGGCACTTCCGAGCTACAACTGGCTGTGTTGAAGCCCAGGAAATAGGAGGGTGTAGGCAGAGGCCTACTGTATTTGGAATGAGGTGACAGTAGGAGAGACTGCCATCCACACAGCAGGGGATCAGCTGACGTTACTGAACCCCACTGAGACACGGGAGCAAGTATCTCTTTCCGTGTGGACGGCACTTCCGAACTACAACTGGCTGTGTTGAAGCCCAGGAAATAGGAGGGTGTAGGCAGAGGCCTACTGTATTTGGAATGAGGTGACAGCAGGAGAGACTGCCATCCACACAGCAGGGGATCAGCTGACGTTACTGAACCCCACTGAGACACGGGAGCAAGTATCTCTTTCCGTGTGGACGGCACTTCCGAGCTACAACTGGCTGTGTTGAAGCCCAGGAAATAGGAGGGTGTAGGCAGAGGCCTACTGTATTTGGAATGAGGTGACAGCAGGAGAGACTGCCATCCACACAGCAGGGGATCAGCTGACGTTACTGAACCCCACTGAGACACGGGAGCAAGTATCTCTTTCCGTGTGGACGGCACTTCCGAGCTACAACTGGCTGTGTTGAAGCCCAGGAAATAGGAGGGTGTAGGCAGAGGCCTACTGTATTTGGAATGAGGTGACAGCAGGAGAGACTGCCATCCACACAGCAGGGGATCAGCTGACGTTACTGAACCCCACTGAGACACGGGAGCAAGTATCTCTTTCCGTGTGGACGGCACTTCCGAGCTACAACTGGCTGTGTTGAAGCCCAGGAAATAGGAGGGTGTAGGCAGAGGCATACTGTATTTGGAATGAGGTGACAGCAGGAGAGACTGCCATCCACACAGCAGGGGATCAGCTGGCAATGATGAACCCCACTAACACTTGAACGAATGTGTTTGGCTCTGTGGAGACGACACTTCTGAACACCAACTGACGCTGTTGGAGCCCAGGATTAGGCGAGGAGCAGGCTGGGGCCTACTGGATTTTGGCAGGTGAAGGCAGCAGGAGACTTGCCATCTCCACAGCAGGGGAACAGCTGGCAGTGCTGAAACCCACTAACACTCTAACGAATGTGTTTGACTCTGTGGAGACGACACTTCTGAACACCAACTGACGCTGTTGGAGCCCAGGATTAGGCGTGGAGCAGGCTGGGGCCTACTGGATTTTGGCAGGTGAAGGCAGCAGGAGCCTTGCCATCTCCACAGCAGGGGAACAGCTGGCAGTGCTGAACCCCACTAACACTTGAACGAATGTGTTTGGCTCTGTGGAGACGACACTTCTGAACACCAACTGACGCTGTTGGAGCCCAGGATTAGGCGAGGAGCAGGCTGGGGCCTACTGGATTTTGGCAGGTGAAGGCAGCAGGAGACTTGCCATCTCCACAGCAGGGGAACAGCTGGCAGTGCTGAACCCCACTAACACTTGAACGAATGTGTTTGGCTCTGTGGAGACGACACTTCTGAACACCAACTGACGCTGTTGGAGCCCAGGATTAGGCGAGGAGCAGGCTGGGGCCTACTGGATTTTGGCAGGTGAAGGCAGCAGGAGACTTGCCATCTCCACAGCAGGGGAACAGCTGGCAGTGCTGAACCCCACTAACACTTGAACGAATGTGTTTGGCTCTGTGGAGACGACACTTCTGAACACCAACTGACGCTGTTGGAGCCCAGGATTAGGCGAGGAGCAGGCTGGGGCCTACTGGATTTTGGCAGGTGAAGGCAGCAGGAGACTTGCCATCTCCACAGCAGGGGAACAGCTGGCAGTGCTGAACCCCACTAACACTTGAACGAATGTGTTTGTCTCTGTGGAGACGACACTTCTGAACACCAACTGACGCTGTTGGAGCCCAGGATTAGGCGAGGAGCAGGCTGGGGCCTACTGGATTTTGGCAGGTGAAGGCAGCAGGAGACTTGCCATCTCCACAGCAGGGGAACAGCTGGCAGTGCTGAACCCCACTAACACTTGAACGAATGTGTTTGTCTCTGTGGAGACGACACTTCTGAACACCAACTGACGCTGTTGGAGCCCAGGATTAGGCGAGGAGCAGGCTGGGGCCTACTGGATTTTGGCAGGTGAAGGCAGCAGGAGACTTGCCATCTCCACAGCAGGGGAACAGCTGGCAGTGCTGAACCCCACTAACACTTGAACGAATGTGTTTGGCTCTGTGGAGACGACACTTCTGAACACCAACTGACGCTGTTGGAGCCCAGGATTAGGCGAGGAGCAGGCTGGGGCCTACTGGATTTTGGCAGGTGAAGGCAGCAGGAGACTTGCCATCTCCACAGCAGGGGAACAGCTGGCAGTGCTGAACCCCACTAACACTTGAACGAATGTGTTTGTCTCTGTGGAGACGACACTTCTGAACACCAACTGACACTGTTGGAGCCCAGGATTAGGCGAGGAGCAGGCTGGGGCCTACTGGATTTTGGCAGGTGAAGGCAGCAGGAGACTTGCCATCTCCACAGCAGGGGAACAGCTGGCAGTGCTGAACCCCACTAACACTTGAACGAATGTGTTTGGCTCTGTGGAGACGACACTTCTGAACACCAACTGACGCTGTTGGAGCCCAGGATTAGGCGTGGAGCAGGCTGGGGCCTACTGGATTTTGGCAGGTGAAGGCAGCAGGAGACTTGCCATCTCCACAGCAGGGGAACAGCTGGCAGTGCTGAAACCCACTAACACTCTAACGAATGTGTTTGGCTCTGTGGAGACGACACTTCTGAACACCAACTGACGCTGTTGGAGCCCAGGATTAGGCGTGGAGCAGGCTGGGGCCTACTGGATTTTGGCAGGTGAAGGCAGCAGGAGACTTGCCATCTCCACAGCAGGGGAACAGCTGGCAGTGCTGAACCCCACTAACACTTGAACGAATGTGTTTGTCTCTATGGAGACGACACTTCTGAACACCAACTGATGCTGTTGGAGCCCAGGATTAGGCGAGGAGCAGGCTGGGGCCTACTGGATTTTGGCAGGTGAAGGCAGCAGGAGACTTGCCATCTCCACAGCAGGGGAACAGCTGGCAGTGCTGAACCCCACTAACACTTGAACGAATGTGTTTGGCTCTGTGGAGACGACACTTCTGAACACCAACTGACGCTGTTGGAGCCCAGGATTAGGCGAGGAGCAGGCTGGGGCCTACTGGATTTTGGCAGGTGAAGGCAGCAGGAGACTTGCCATCTCCACAGCAGGGGAACAGCTGGCAGTGCTGAACCCCACTAACACTTGAACGAATGTGTTTGTCTCTGTGGAGACGACACTTCTGAACACCAACTGACGCTGTTGGAGCCCAGGATTAGGCGAGGAGCAGGCTGGGGCCTACTGGATTTTGGCAGGTGAAGGCAGCAGGAGACTTGCCATCTCCACAGCAGGGGAACAGCTGGCAGTGCTGAACCCCACTAACACTTGAACGAATGTGTTTGGCTCTGTGGAGACGACACTTCTGAACACCAACTGACGCTGTTGGAGCCCAGGATTAGGCGAGGAGCAGGCTGGGGCCTACTGGATTTTGGCAGGTGAAGGCAGCAGGAGACTTGCCATCTCCACAGCAGGGGAACAGCTGGCAGTGCTGAACCCCACTAACACTTGAACGAATGTGTTTGTCTCTGTGGAGACGACACTTCTGAACACCAACTGACGCTGTTGGAGCCCAGGATTAGGCGAGGAGCAGGCTGGGGCCTACTGGATTTTGGCAGGTGAAGGCAGCAGGAGACTTGCCATCTCCACAGCAGGGGAACAGCTGGCAGTGCTGAACCCCACTAACACTTGAACGAATGTGTTTGGCTCTGTGGAGACGACACTTCTGAACACCAACTGACGCTGTTGGAGCCCAGGATTAGGCGAGGAGCAGGCGTGGAGCAGGCTGGGGCCTACTGGATTTTGGCAGGTGAAGGCAGCAGGAGACTTGCCATCTCCACAGCAGGGGAACAGCTGGCAGTGCTGAAACCCACTAACACTTGAACGAATGTGTTTGGCTCTGTGGAGACGACACTTCTGAACACCAACTGACGCTGTTGGAGCCCAGGATTAGGCGTGGAGCAGGCTGGGGCCTACTGGATTTTGGCAGGTGAAGGCAGCAGGAGACTTGCCATCTCCACAGCAGGGGAACAGCTGGCAGTGCTGAACCCCACTAACACTTGAACGAATGTGTTTGGCTCTGTGGAGACGACACTTCTGAACACCAACTGACGCTGTTGGAGCCCAGGATTAGGCGAGGAGCAGGCTGGGGCCTACTGGATTTTGGCAGGTGAAGGCAGCAGGAGACTTGCCATCTCCACAGCAGGGGAACAGCTGGCAGTGCTGAACCCCACTAACACTTGAACGAATGTGTTTGGCTCTGTGGAGACGACACTTCTGAACACCAACTGACGCTGTTGGAGCCCAGGATTACGCATGCCGCATGCAGAGGCCAATGGGCAGCGGTTTTTATGGAGGTTGTGGACTACTACTGATTCTAACCATGCTCCACTTAGGCCTCTGGCTCCACTGTCTCTACTATTTACCCTGGCCTCCAACCCCGCCAGCTACATCTCTGAAGTGGCGTCAGCACAATCTACACTTGTTCCTGTGTTACTGGTGCTCAGTCCCGTCAGTTGATCCCCTGATGTTTGTCCGGCAAGTTCGCCAGCTCTGTCCTCATTCCCACTACTGGTTATGGGAATGTGGACAGAGCAGGAGACCTTGCCGGACACACATCAGGGGATTAACTGATGGGACTGAGCCACTGGAACACAGGAACAAGTGTAGATTGTGCTGACGCCACTTAAGAGATGTAGATGGCGGGGTTGGAGGTCAGGGGAAATAGTAGAGACAGTGGAGCCAGAGACCTAAGTTGGGCACGGTTAAAAATCAGTAGTGGTTTGAATGTTGATGGAGCTGGTGACTTTGCCATCCACACAGCAGGGGATCAGCTGGCATTACTGAACCCCACTAACACAGGAGCTAGTGTGTTTCTCTGTGCAGATGACACATCTGAGCGACAACTGGCTGTGTTGAAGCACAGGGATTATAGTTCAAGTGGTAGAAAAATGAACACACCAGCAGACCTGGATACAGTTGCCAACCACTAATTTAGTCTGTAAGAGGAATGGCAAAGTCTTTGGAGATCCAGGCCTTGTTCATTTTCAGAAAAGTCAGCCGGTCAACATTATCGGAAGATAGTCGCGTGCGACGGTCTGTTAGTACACCACCTGCGGCACTAAAGACACTTTCCGATAATACACTGGCAGCAGGGCAAGCCAGCACCTCCAATGCATACTGGCTAAGCTCTGGCCATGTATCCAGCATAGAGACCCAAAACTTGAAGGGGGAAGAGCCATCTGGGAGTACAGCGACAGGGCAAGACATGTAGTCTGACACCATCTGACGGAAGCGTTGCCTCCTGCTGACTCGAGGCGTCGCTGATGGTGTAGAGAATTGTGGTGGACACACAAAACTTTGCCACATTTGGGCCATAGTGGTCTTGCCTTGTGCTGCGGCGCTGCCTCTGCTCCCTCTTTGTGCAGAGTTTCCTCCACTGCCTCGACACACAGAGTTGCTTTTTAAAGCACTAGCAACAATGCTGTCGGGTGGAATGGAAAACATTATGGACTGCACCAGTGACTCTTCGTACTCCCGCATTTTACGCTCCCGGTTCAACGTTGGTATGAGCCTTTGTACGCTGTCCCGGTAGCGAGGATCTAGGAGGGTGTACACCCAATAATCAGCCGAGACGAGAATGTGGGCGATGCGGCGGTCGTTTCTCAGGCACTGCAGCATGAAATCAACCATGTGCTGCAGACTCCCAACTGCCAAAGAACCGCTGTCCCCTGTTTGAGGCGTGACCTCGGCCTGCTCTGCATCACCCCACCCTCGCTGTACATACTGAGTAGAGGTTTGTGTACCTCCCTCCTCTGGAGAGATGTCTTCCTCCTCCATCGACTCCTCCTCATCCTCCTCACAAAGTGTCCCCTGCCTAGGCCTTTGTGAGGAAACACGTAGCGCAGACTGTCCAGAAGCAGATGGCATTTGGGACTCCTCATCCTCCACCTCTTCTGAAACCTCATCCCTTAGTGCTTGCAGTGTTTGTTGAAGCAGGCAGATAAGGGGGACAGTCATGCTGACTAGTGCATCATCTGCACTCGCCATCCGCGTGGATTCATCGAAGGCACGCAAAACGAGGCAGATGTCCTTCATAGAGGCCCACTCAATGGTGCTGAAGTGTGAACGGCGCACAGTGCGACTTGTTTGCGCCTGATGCAGCTGGTACTCCATGACTGCTGCCTGCTGCTCACACAACCGCTCCAACATATGTAACGTTGAATTCCACCGGGTGGGTAGGTCACATATGATGCGATGTTCCGGAAGGCCAAATCGTCGCTGCAGAGCAGCGAGGCGCGATCTTGCCGTGCTGGAACGTCGCAAGTGAGCGCACTCTATGCGGACCTTGTGCAACAGTGCAGCAAGATCCGGATAGTCCCTCAGAAAGCTCTGCACGACCAAGTTAAGAACATGTGCCAGACATGGGATGTGTGTAAGGTTGCCTAGGCCAAGAGCTGCCACCAGATTTCGGCCATTGTCACACACTACCAAGCCCGGCTGGAGATTCGCTGGCCCAAACCACACATCACTCTCCAGCTTGATAGCATTCCAGAGCTCCTGCGCTGTGTGGCTTCGATTCCCCAAAGAAATTAATTTGAGTACAGCCTGTTGACGTTTGGCCACGGCTGTGCTCATATCGGTCGTAACAGGCTCCTGCTCTGCTGTTTCTGAGGAACTTGAGTAGGAGGAGGAGTCTATGTGTACAGACTGGAGTCCTGCAATCCGTGGCGTTGGAAGAACACGTACAGCGCCACTCTCCAGATCCGTACCCGGCTCCACAACATTGACCCAGTGGGCAGTGAGGGAAAGGTATCGTCCCTGTCCATGGTTACTGGTCCACGCATCGGTGGTCAGGTGGACCTTGCTACTAACGGCGTTTAGTAGCGCATGTTTTATTTTGCCCTCAACATGTTTCTGCAGGGCAGGGACGGCTCGCCTGCTGGGCACGTTGTATTGGGGGACTGCCAATGCCATTAAGTCCCGGAAGGTGTCAGTGTCCACCAGCCTGAATGACAGCATTTCAACTGCCAGAAGTTTGGCAATGCCAGCATTCAGAGACTGTGCTCGGGGATGGTTTGCCGAGTAAGGGCGCCTTTTATCCCATGCCTGTGCTACCGATGGCTGTGATGGATGGGAACGTGCTGCTATGGGTGTAATCTGACAGGGTCTCCGGACAACAGTGGCAGAGGTTCTTCCTTGGCGATCCTGTGAGGAAGCCGAACCAGCAGTGTGTGAGCTGGAGGAAGAGGGCCCAACACGAACTGAAGAGGTGGTAGGTGGTGCTGTACGTTGGCCTACGTCTTCAGGGTGTCTCTGCAACTCCAACTCGTGCTTGGTGCGCACATGTTTCCACATATTTGTGGTATTGAGGTTGCTGACATTTCTCCCTCTTTTGACTCTCTGATGACACAGCTTGCATTTGACAAAGCAAATGTCATCTGCAACTGTGTCAAAAAAGGACCACGCACTGCAACTCTTGTGAGCGCCCGGTTTGCCTTTGGAAGGAGGAATGCTCCTAACGGGTGCCGAAGTGGAGGGTACAGGCAACCAAGTCTTCCCCCTCCCTCTGCCTCCTGTTTTGGCCGGTAGGGGAATCTCTTCCTCCGAGCTGCTCCCACCACCTTCCTGTTGCTCACGCCATGATGGGTCAAGGACCTCATCATCTTCCCTCCCCTCTTCAAACAGCTGCTTCTCCGGGGTTGTCTCGCCAGCACCGTACGCACCAGAAAGTGGCAACTGAGTCTCGTCATCATCTGATGCGTACTGAGGTGTGCTGACCATAGGCACTGGCCCACTCGCCTCTTCAGATTCAGAGGGACAAAGAAGTTGCGCATCACTGCATACTCCCTCTTCTTCACATTCAGGAATGCTGCTTGGCTGGCCCCCTCTTTCCAAGCCAACAGATTCCGAGAACAGAAGTAGAGACTGTGATGGCTCCTGTCCATGTCTCTCTGACTGCCTGGGCACTTTGGCAGGTGGTGAAGAGACAGATGGTTGCTCTTCGGTGCTCTGACCCTGAGAGGATGCGGAAGTAATTGAAGTCGATGCGTTAGCTGCCATCCATCCGACAACGGCTTCAATTTGTTCCTCCCGCAGCAGTGGGGTACGTTGAGGTCCTACAAAGCTGCGCATAAAGGACTGTTGCCTGCTAAAACTGGGGGATGCTGATCCACTGGTGCCCGCAGCAGGCCCAGAATCCCCACGTCCTCTACCTGTAGAATCCCCACGTCCTCTCCCTGCAGAATCCCCACGTCCTCTCCCTGCTGAAACTCCACGCCCACGCCCACGCCCACGCGCCTTACTCCCTGCCTTCTTCATCTTGCAAGACTGCTTAAGATAGGCAAAAAAGTACAAAGGGGGGCTTTAGTGTGCTTATTCCTGAACAGCTGGTTACAGGTACAAGAAACACTAATTTTATGAAGTGTGTGTGTGTGGACTAGACTTTAATAGGAGCTGATGTGGCCTACACAAGTTCCAAATGTAGTGTTTGGTGAACTTTTTTTGTGGTTTCTTTGTTGGAAACAAACTCAAAGTATGTGAACAAAGAATTGAAACTGATAGTATCACCAACTTTTTGGAGCTATTACAATGCAGGCAGGTAACCTACAATGCAAAAGATGAGGCTCCAAAAAAATTGGGTAATACTAATCTGGCTGCGCCGGCAGGGCACAAGCCAGAAAAAAAGGCTCCTCTATCTACTCCTATATAGTGTTTGCAACCAACCAATGTTGATGGATACGGATGGATGCACACTAATAGGAGAAGAAAAAATGAGCTGCACTCAAAGACAAATATGTGTGAGGCAGTGACGCACGTTGAGCGTCCTACAACCAGACGTAGCTGCAGGACACTCTACTCAGCGTGAGCTGCACTCACACACAGTCAGAGACCTCTCAGACAGCCGTGAACAGTGCAGCTAAGTGGGCACTGGCACTGACAGGCTGCAGAAAGGCTCCGCAGTGTACTCCTATATAGTGTTTGCAACCACCGTAGATGGAGACGGATGGATGCACACTAATAGAAGAAAAAATGAGCTGCACTCAAATAAAAATGTGTGAGGCACTGACGCACGCTGAGCGTCCTACAGCCAGACGTAGCTGCAGGACACACTACTCAGCGTGAGCTGCACTCACACACAGTCAGAGACCTCTCAGACAGCCGTGAACAGTGCAGCAAAGTGGACACTAGCACTGAAAGGCTGCAGAAAGGCTCCGCTGTCTACTACTAGTGTTTGCAACCAACGTATATGGATACGGATGGAAGCACACTAGATTGAAATTATGTAAAAAATGCAGCTCAAAAAATAAAAGATGTATGAGGCAGCAGTGATCACACTGGGTGGCCTACAGCCTGACGTGGCTGCAAGACCCACTCCACAGCGTGAGCTGCACTCACACAGCCCTTGCAGACAGCTGTGAACACTGCTGCTAGGGCAAAGAAGGCTACAGTGGTGGTTTATGTAGCCTGGGTAAAGCACTAGATGTTTGGTGGAATCGCTATTTCTAACTGTCCCTCACAGTCTTCTACAGCAGCCTGTCCCTAACTGAATTCACAGCAGAGTGACCGGAAATGGCGGCTGCGGTGGCTTTTATAGTGCATCATGACATCATTTCGGCAGCCAATCACAGCCATGCCAATAGTTAACATGCCTACATGCCTAACAGGATGTGCCCACACTTCGGAGGATTCCCATTGGCTTAATCAAAGCAAGCAGGCTCATAGCATGATGGGAACTTCCTATTCCGATTCCGATTCCGGAATCCGATATGACAAAAGTATCGGAACTAAGTATCGGAATTCCGATACCGCTAATATCGGCCGATACCCGATACTTGCGGTATCGGAATGCTCAACACTACATGTGACCTTTTGTACCTGGAAACGCATACTGCCCACTTCTCTTTTTATAGTGTCCTGTAGACTTGCTGCATCATTTTTGTGGCGTTGGATTCCTGACATGAGGGAGGTGACTCGTTCCCATAGGTCGTCCAGGTTGTCATTGAACTCATCCTTCATATTGTGATAGTTTTCGACAGCCTTTAAGGTTGGTTTGACAGAGCATTTTGGTTGTGAGTCTTGGTCTGTTTGTGAAGCTGGCTCTGTTTTCCCCCTCTTCATAATGGACAGTATCAGGTTGTATTTGCTCTGTTTCAGCAGTGGGAGACTGTGCAGAGTCTTTTTTGGCCATTTTGATTTAAGGTGCGCTGTCTCTAACTGAACTTTTGAATTGGGGGCTGGAAATCGCAGTGCAGCTTAGTTAAGATGTTCTGATAAGATTCCCAATGTGTTTTTGGAGAATTGTGGGGTTTTGCGGTCCCAAAATCTGCAGCAATGTTGTATAATATACAGAGAGTCTCTATGCGCGATGCAGTCTGGGGTGATGCTGCAGAGTTTCTTGGCAGGGCAGGGCTGCAATATGTGAGCAGGCAGACGGGTCAGGATGTAAGGGTGATTTTTCGCCGGGCTTCAAGGCAGTTTTTCGACTGTTCTGTCCCCGCATCAGGCGAATGAAGATGTGGCTGGTGAATAGGGGCTGGAAGAGATTCCTACCTTCGTTTCCTTAATGCAGGGCAGACAGGACCATATGTTGCGCAGCGTCCGGAGAGATAATGCACACCAGGGATTGTGAAGTCCAGTCTTGTTTATTTGGAAATCTGGACATACAGAATATGATTGGAAATGCAGCAGGTTCTCCAGATATGCAGAGTATTAATAACAAGGTGTGAGCAACGAAGTGTGGTTGAAAAACTGACGCCTTTTGCAGCTCTGTACAGGCGTGTCTCTCCCAGGTGAAAGTGAAACTAAGAATGGCTGCTAGCAGGAAGAGGAGTGACCTGACCAGGAAGTGGAAGGCATGTACTAGAATTAATTAGCTGCAGGCTGCTATACAGAAAAAGGACAGCAGGTGGCAGCAGACCAAATGCAGGACTACACAGCATGGAAAATAACACAATCTATGAAACGATATAATCATAACTTTAGATGGAACAGCACAACCACCAGCTGTAATATCGGTACCCACTGCATTATCTACAACTGCAGTTCAATGCAACCCCAAAGTGCGTGATCGAGCTACCCAAACCTTGGTGGCAGAACCTGAGCAACTGATGGTTATGGGTGTTATGGATTTCCCCTGCCAGGGATTCACTAGCCCCACATGTTACCATGCAAGCGACCAAAATCAGATGCTTCTGATCAGTAGGAGCAATGCTAATCAGGAGAACTGAACTGACTTGCACTAATATACATAAGTCTACCCACGAGGGTTTTTGCACATTTCCTATTAAAGTGAACAAGTACTCTTTTTTTTTTTTTTTTTTTGCAAAATTTTGTAAATGGTTAACCCCAGGTGGGTTTTGGCAAAATGTTCCTTCCATAATTAGGATAAGAAAATAATCTGTGGAGATCATGGACGCTGAGTGATCCAGACACTCTATTTGTAAATAGATTGGCACTTTTTAAGGTGCTTCTTCTTGGTTTTACTAGTGCCTTTTAGGAACATTAAGCTATTTTCAATTTTCTTCAACTCATCATTAAAGTAGACCTGAAGAAAAACCTGTTGGGTGTGGCCGAAGACAGGGTCTAAGCTGGAAGACCAGCATGTCCTGCAGCCCACCCAGGACCACAGGTTTTGAGCGGGTCCTCCACAAAGAACATGGACACTTGAAGATACCCCGGCTGGGAGAATATCTGTCATTTCTCATTGATTATTGCAGTTTTTGTACAAATAAGTGTTATTATGATTGTAATATATGCTAAGTATAGGATGTTTTATAAGTATAGGATTATGATAACTTTTGGGTAGCAGGTACTGTACCTTTTACTGTGCAATGTAGCAGGATAGAGAATTCTAAAGCATTTTTGATAGATTTAGAAAAAAATGGTTAATTAGGAACTAAAGGCCCTGTCACACACAGCGATCTCTATAGCGAGATCGCTGTGTGTGATGGGGATCAGCGACCGGCCCCCCCGCCGGGTATCGCTGATCGTGCAGCATCGTCCTGGGCCATTTTTTTCATCGTTGCTCTCCCGCTGGCCAGTGCGCATCGCTGCGTGTGGCAGCGGGAGCCAATGATCAGCGAGGTTCCCAGCGCTCTAAGCAGGCGCTGGGAGCTGGTCTCTAAGGTAAATATCGGGTTACTAAGCGGCGCGCGTCACTTAGTTACCCGATGTGAACCTTAGAAACCTGCATGCTGGCTGCTCCCAGCGCAAGCACGCAGGTTTCTAAGGTACACATCGGGTAACTAAGTGACGCGCGCCGCTTAGTAACCCGATATTTACCTTAGAGACCAGCGTCCTCGCTGGTGCTGATCGCTGGTGAAGCTGCCTGTTTGGCAGCTCACCAGCGATCATGTAGCGATGCACCAGCGATACTGACAAGGTCGTATCGTTGTCGGGATTGGTGGTGCATCTTTATGTGTGACGGGACCTTAAGAATGTTTATAGTAGTGGCAAACCTTAGTTTGGCGGTTGTCACAAAAGAATTTTTGATACTGTAAATGTAGAATAAATAGGATTTGAAGAATGAATAGTAAACTTTAGCAACGGTTACTACCTACAAGCACTTAATAGGATAGGAATGTATAGTAATTAGGATATTAGAATAAGATAAAATTACGTTCAGTATAGGCCCTGTCACACACAGCGATCTTGCTGATTTTGTGACGCCACAGCGATCAGCGACCGGCCCCCTGCTGGGTATCGCTGATCATGCTCGATCGGCCTGGGCCATTTTTTGATCGCTGGTCTCCCGCTGGCCAGCACGCATCGTTGTGTGTGGCAGCGAGAGACCAGCGATAACCGATGCTGGACGCTGGCTACTACTGTAAGCAACGGGTATCCAGGAGCCACGGCTCCTGGATACCTGATGTTTACAGTAGAAACCAGCTTGCTCACTGGTCCTGATCGCTGGAGGGGCTGTCTATGTGACAGCTCACCAGCGATCAGCCTAACGATGTCCCAGCGATCCCATCCATGTCGGATCGTTGGTGGGATCGCTGGGACATTGTTATGTGTAATGGGGCCTTAACCCCTTCGTGACCGGGCCAATTTTTTAAATTCTGACCAATGTCACTTTATGTGGTCATAACTCTGGAACGCTTCAACAAATCCCAGTGATTTTGATACTGTTTTTTCCTGGCACATTATAATTTAAGGTAATAGTAAATTTAGATTGATATGTTTTGTGTTTATTTATAAAAATATCAGAAACTTGACAAAAATGTAAAAAAAAATTGCAGTTTTCAAACTTTGAATGATTATCCCTTTAATCCAGATAGTCATACCACAGAAAAACATGAATAAATAACATTTCCCACATGCCTGCTTTACATCAGCACCATTTTTAAAACTGTCATTTATTTTGTTAGCCTTTTAGGAGGTTTAAAAATGTAGCAGCAATTTTTCATTTTTTCAAGGAAATTTACAAACTTTATTTTTTTGAGGGCCCTATCCAGGTTTGAAGTGACTTTAGGGGTGCTATATACTGGAAAACCCCAAACATAATACCATTTTAAAAACAGCACCCCCTGACATATTGAAAACTGCTGTAAGGTAGTTTATTAACCCTTCAGGTGATTTTCAGGAATTAATGCAAAGTGGTATAGCTGGAATGAAAAAGTATTTGTTTACCACCTAAATGTCACTGACTTCTGAACTGGCCGCTATTTGGCCATGAACTGCTATGGCAAACATCAGGACCACACAATCATGATCTCAGTGTATCAATTAGATTAAAGTGCATGCCCCCACAGTCTTTTAACCATTTATTTGATGTAGTCACTTTTGACAGCAGCAACTAAGGGGTTAAACAGATATGGACGGTGCCAACACCAATCATTTGTGATACAGCAAGTTGTCAGCTATAGTGGACAGCTGAAAGCTGCTGGATTGTCACCTTTATGGGGATGATATTCTCTTATATCTCAGGTCAATATATATACGTATTGGCAGTCTTTAAGGGGTTTTAATGTTCAAGTCAGAGTCCTCTCCTTAAGAGTTGTTTTATATTGTTAATTTAAAAAGCAAAATTTGTATGTTCCAGTAACACCTTGTCTTTTCATTGGTTTACAGCCCACGGTCGTGCTGCGGTTAATGCAGGGAGAAAATGAAGTGATATTCTCCTTGTAGCTGCTCCCTTTCAGCAATTGAGGTATTCAGTGAAGACAAATTGTTACATTAGTGAGACAGCAGATAACAGTCACTGTCCATAAGATTCTATGTAGGAGGGAGAAGGGAAGAGGAAGGTGAAGCTCCTCTCCCTCTACATAGGAGATGAGTCGCTACTGATAATATTCTATCTCAGTAATGTAACTGTGATGCCCCTGAGGGTTCAGTCACCACAGAGCTACTGCACCTCCTCCTGAGGTGTAGTATCCCACTCCCCAGGTAAGATGGTAACACCCGACCAGACTCCAACACCTACATCCAGCACAGACACCTTAGAACAGCAGAGCACTCTTTGTGGCAGCTGCTTTGGTTCATGAAGGGTGGTGGGTGGAGCTTAGACACACTAGAGGGGAAAGCTGACAGGAGGTTCAGTGAGTTCCGGCGGGGGGGGATTTAAAGGACGTAGATGCAGCAGCCTCCTGTAAGCTGGAGCTGCTAGCAAGGAAAGAAAGATCAGTTGTTCAGAAGGAAGATAGATAAGAATGGAAGGTGAGGAGGAGAGAGACTGATGATTAGGGCTAGTGCAGAGTCCTTTCCTAAGTTTAATGCGTCAAGGCCGGGCACTGGTATCTGAGGCTGTGTGTGATACTAATGATCCTACAGCAGAAACCGGAGGAATAGAAGTTGTGACCACTTTATTCCCACCTAAGACTCAAAGACACAGTGGCAATGTGTGTGAGCCAGGACATGATTTTATGGAGTCCCAAAAGCAGGCTACAAGTGCTTGTCATACGAGTGGAGTTATAAGTAACATCAAGAAGAAGGAACTTGAGTGTAATTCAGAACTACAAGTCCTTCAGATTAGCGCTAGAAAGGAGACGTTCAGAAAAGGCACATTTGGAAGGGAGTGCTGGAAGAGTGTATTCCATCTGCCTGGGAGTTGGCTGAGCCCCTGACCTGGAGAATGCGGCACTAAAGCGAGCACCTGTCTGTGCCAGAAACGTGAGTAAAAGAATTGCAACTGCACTCAGCTGTGTCATTGCCTTCTTCTTGTGCCAATCTTCTCAACACTGCTACAGTTGTGGCCAAAAGTATTCACACCCCTGCAATTCTGTCAGATAATACTCAGTTTCTTCATGAAAATGATTGCAAACACAAATTCTTTGGTATTATTATCTTCATTTAATTTATCTTAAATGAAAAAACACAAAAGAGAATGAAGCAAAAAGCAAAACATTGATCATTTCACACAAAACTCCAAAAATGGGCCAGACAAAAGTATTGGCACCCTCAGCCTAATACTTGGTTACACAACCTTTAGCCAAAATAAATGCGACCAACCGCTTCCGGTAACCATCAATGAGTTTCTTACAATGCTCTGCTGGAATTTTTTACTATTCTTCTTTGGCAAACTGCTCCAGGTCCCTGATATTTGAAGGGTGCCTTCTCCAAACTGCCATTTTTAGATCTCTCCACAGGTGTTCTATGGGATTCAGGTCTGGACTCATTGCTGGCCACCTTAGAAGTCTCCAGTGCTTTCTCTCAAACCATTTTCTAGTGCTTTTTGAAGTGTGCTTTGGATCATTGTCCCGCTGGAAGACCCATGACCTCTGAGGGAGACCCAGCTTTCTCACACTGGGCCCTACATTATGCTGCAAAATTTGTTGGTAGTCTTCAGACTTCATATTGCCATGCACACAGTCAAGCAGTCCAGTGCCAGAGGCAGCAAAGCAGCCCCACAACATCAGGGAACCTCCGCCATGTTTGACTGTAGGGACCGTGTTCTTTTCTTTGAATGCCTCTATTTTTCTCCTGTAAACTCTATGTTGATGCCTTTGCCCAAAAAGCTTTACTTTTGTCTCATCTGACCACAGAACATTCTTCCAAAATGTTTTAGGCTTTTTCAGGTAAGTTTTGGCAAACTCTAGCCTGGCTTTTTTATGTCTCGGGGTAAAAAGTGGGGTCTTCCTGGGTCTCCTACCATACAGTCCCTTTTCATTCAGATGCCGACGGATAGTACGGGTTGACACTGTTGTACCCTCGGACTGCAGGGCAGCTTGAATTTGTTTGGATGTTAGCCGAGGTTCTTTATCCAACATCCGCACAATCTTGCGTTGAAATCTCTTGTCAATTTTTCTTTTCCGTCCACATCTAGGGAGGCTAGCCACAGTGCCATGGGCTTTAAACTTCTTGATGACACTGCGCACGGTAGACACAGGAACATTCTGGTCTTTGGAGATGGACTTGTAGCCTTGAGATTGCTCATGCTTCCTCACAATTTGGTTTCTCAAGTACTCAGACAGTTCTTTGGTCTTCTTTTTTTTCTCCATGCTCAATGTGGTACACACAAGGACACAGGACAGAGGTTGAGTCAACTTTAATCCATGTCAACTGGCTGCAAGTGTGATTTAGTTATTGCCAACACCTGTTAGGTGCCACAGGTAAGTTACAGGTGCTGTTAATTACACAAAATAGAGAAGCATCAGATGATTTTTCGAACAGTGCCAATACTTTTGTCCACCCTCTTTTTTATGTTTGGTGTGGAATTATATCCAGTTTGGCTTTAGGACAATTCTTTTTGTGTTTTTTCATTTAAGACAAATTAAATGAAGATAATAATAACAAAGAATTTGTGTTTGCAATCATTTTCAGGAAGAAACTGAGTATTATCTGACAGAATTGCAGGGGTGTCAATACTTTTGGCCACAACTGTATATCTCTGTGCCTAACTACACCATCTACCTCCACACCTACTACTCATCTGCCCTGGGACTACAGCTCTGCCTGTGGAGAGCTATCACATCTTTGCTGCACCACACCATCTGTCCCAGAGGATCTACACTGCAGCGCTGGTCCCTTCTGACCAAATACCACAGGTGGCATCACGAACTATCTACATATAAACATTATTCCATTCCACCTATTTTCCATGGACACCCAGGGCCACGGACGTCGTAACTGCCACCGCTGTGACACTTCCCCTTTAAGACACAGGCCCGGTACCGAGTAACCCCACACCTGCCCTAGGGGTGCTCCATTACCAGCTGTCTTCACTGAACCCAGATTTTACCTCAGACTTGAGAATTTTGATAATAACTGATCAGTTTTGGCCTAACAAGGACGCAGATTTCTCTGATAAGATATATTACAAAGTTACTTATTTTCATGTGTACGATTGATTTATGAAAGAAAAATTAAAATGACGCTTATCCTTTAGTTAAGTTGTACAACATTACAATAATATGGCTGCTTTCTTCCAGAAACTGCGCTACACTTCTGCTCGGGTTCTTATTTTGCACCTCAGCTCATTTAAATGGAATCTTTCACCCTCTGGGACAATTTTAAGCTATTACTATGGCCATGCAGGAGATATAATTGTTCAAATAGTCTTACCTGTGTTCCTTTTAATCCTTTGTGTTAACGAGTTATTCAAGGCTCTGGGCATGTTGTACCTGGAACAAAACTCCTGTCTCTGGTGTTCCTTTGCGTACCACCCCCCTCCTATCAGTGTGTCACAGTGTCATGTGATATGTAATGGTGGCCCCGGGATCCTGCGCCATGCAATAGCACGATTATGCGTACCTTTTCCTTTGGTCCACGTATAAGTGGTTAAGTGGACCTTGGCATCAGGGCCAGTTATAGACAAAGTAGGGCCCTGGGCAAAAGTTTAAAGTGGGGCCCCAAATGATAACATTGCACCATCACACAGAACCTTTTTGGTTGCATTTACATGCACTGAGTTCAGGTCGCTAAACGAGCGTGATCGACAATTTACTTTACACCAGCTGAGGAACAATGATGGGGACAGAACAATCACTAGTAGATCAATCTGCCACATACAGTATCAAGTTATCAGCAGCATATTTACAGTTTCCACCAGGCAATGTGCTGCTGAGAACAATCATTTTTGTTCCGGCATAAGCAAACCAATCACTCGATGAATAGGTAGCATTTTGCATGCTTAGCATAATACACCCCATAATCCTCCACATAGTATAATGCACCCCATAGTTTTTCATATAGTATAATGTGCACAATAGTCCTCCATATTGTATAATGCACTCCCCATAGACCTCCATATAGAATAATGCACTCCCCATAGACCTCCATATAGTATAATGTGCCCCATAGTTCTCCATATAGTATAATACACTTCCCATAGTCCTCCATATAGCATAATACACTTCCCATAGTCCTCCATATAGTGTAATACACTCCTCACAGTCCTCCATATACAATAATACACTCCTCATAGTCCTCTTTATTGAATAAGGCAGCTTCCATAGTCCTCCATGTAGTACAATGCATTCCCCATAGTATAATGCACCCCATAGTTCTTCATATGGTATAATGCATTCCTCATAGTCCTCGATGCAGTATAATGCAGGTTGCATATAGTACATATAGTATATGCACTCCCCATAGTATGATAGAGTATAATGCAGCCCCCATATCGTATAATGCAGGCCCCCTCAGAGTATAGTGCAGTCCTCCCTCAAAATAAAATGCAGGCACCCTATAGACTATAATGCAGGCACCCCATAGACTATAATGCAGCCACCCCACAGAGTATAATGCAGGCACAACATAGACTATATTGCAGGCACCTCAAAGAGTATCATGCAGCCACTCCATAGAGCAGGGGTGGGGAACCTCAGGCCTCAGGGCCATTTACGGCCCTCGATGACCTTTTATCAGGCCCCCAAGCAGATTCTCAGGGACCGCATTCTTGGGCAGGGAGCTGTATTTTGATTGCCACAAGCTCATTAATTTCTTCTTGCTCTGTTAGCACACACATGCAGTGTTCACTACTGAACATTGAAGGGCATGCAATGAAAGTTTAAGTCATGAAACCAGTGCCAGAGTCAGGATGTACTTTGTGGGCGGAGTTTGTACGGCCCCCAAAGGATGGTATAAATATCCAAATGGCCCTTGGCAGAAAAAAGATTCCCCACCCCTGCCATAGAGTATAATGAAGAGTGCAGTCAGTTTACCATGATCTGTGTAATGACTCCCTGCTGCCAGCCAATGCCTCACACGGATTTGGTTGAGCAACCACAAATGAAATATAGAAGAGAAAAAAAAATCCAGCGATGGCTTGGAATGGCTAAAAAATAACTTTTATTCTGGAGTTTATAAAAACAATGAGAGGCACATATTGTCGGGCATAGTACACCCGTGCATAGATCAACGAATTTCGACAGAAGTTTTTCTCATGATCCTTTTTTCTGTTCTCTATAGAGTATAATGCAGCCCACTCATAGAGTATAATGCAGTCCCCTCAATGAATATAATGAAGGCACCCCATGGAGTATAATGCAGCCACCTCATAGAGTATTATACTGTATTAAGCAATATATGGGTCCTATTATACTGTATGGAGCAATATATGGGGCCCATTATACTGTATGGAGCAATATATGGGGCCCCATTATACTGTATGGAGCAATATATGAGGTCCATTATACTGTATGAAGCAATATACGGGGTCCATTATACTGTATGGAGCAGTATATGGGGCTCATTATACTGTATGGTGCAACATATGGGGCCCATCATACTGTACGGAGCAATATGAGGCCATTATACTGTATGGAGCAATATATGGGGCTATTATACTGTATGGAGCAATATATGTGGCCATTATACTTTATGGAGCAACACATGGGGCCCCTTATACTGTATGGTGCAATATATGGGGCCATTATACTGTATGGAGCATTATATGGGTCCATTATACTGTATGGAGCAATTTATGGGGCCCATTATATGGTATGGTGCATTATATAGTGCCCATTATACTGTATGGAGCAATATATGGGGCCATTATACTGTATGGAGCAATACATGGGGTTCATTATATTGTATGGAGCAATATATGAGGCCTATTATAATGTATTTAGCAATAAATGTGGCCATTATACTGTATGGTGCATTATATGGGGCCATTATACTATATGGATCAATATATGGGGCCCATTATACTCTATAGTGCAATATATGGTGCCCATTATATTGTATGGAGGACTATATGGTGCCCATTATACTATATGGAGCAGTATATGGGGCCCATAATACTGTATGGAGGACTATGTGGTGGCATAATAATGTATGGAGGACTGTGGTGCCCATAATTCTGTATGAAGGACTATATTAGGCCCATAATACTGTATGTAGGACTTTATGGGGCCCATAACACTGTATGGAGGACTATATGGGGCCCATAATACTGTATGGAGGACTGTTATGAATGGGTCACCGAGGAGGATAGCAGGCACAGGCTAAGCCACAGAAAACCAGAGAGGTTGTAAACTAAGCGGTTTGCAGACCCCTGATCCTGTCCACACAACTAGCAGTAGCCGTGGAGCATACCTACGATGATCCTAGACGCCTCAGCACAGTCAGAGAGCTAACTAAGCCTAAAGCAAGAAAGGGGAAATCTAAACTGCCCCGGAGCAGACCCCAAAGGAATAGACAGCCCCCAAACATATATTGTCAGTGAGACAAGATGAAAACACAAACGCAGGCAGAAAAATAGACTGAGCAAACGATGGGGCCCACACTGACTAGACAGGACAGCAAAGGAAATTCACTGTCTGCAATCACGCAAAAAACCCTGCAAAAAGTCCAACACGTCTGATGCACAAAAAACACTGAAGTCGCACGACTTCGCCCCCACTATATCAGCACTCTGGTATATTCTGAAAGCAAAGCAAAAAGAGACCAATATAACAGGGGACAAAACAAACTGGCACAAGCAGTAACATATGGGCGGTGATTCAGCACAGCCCCAGCCGGAGCTGGCTGACCCACACAAAACTGAGATAGACAAAACCAGATCAAATGCAAACAGAATAGCAAATGAACCACTTAGCTGAACCATGCAGGGAAAGAGCAGGAGACATCAGACCTCAGAAAGAACAGGAAGAAAATCACCAGCAGGGATAGAGGGAGTCAGCTGTCTTAAATCCCAATCAGAAACCCCATATCTCCAATCATCTTCCTCATTATCAGGTGGCAAGCCTCTGTCAATCAGATCAGCTCCACTACCTCCAGTTACCACCAGAGGGAGCCCAGAAAGAGAACTCACAACTAGAGTTGAGCGACTTTTGGTTTTTTAGGGTCGCGTTTCGTTTCGTGAAACCCGACTTTTCCAAAAGTCGGGTCGAGCAAGATCGTCCGATTATAGGGAAAAGTCGGGGTCGTCCCGAAACACGAAACCCAATGTAAGTCAATGGGGAATAAAAGTCGGCAGTGAGAGGAGGACAGGAAACACACCTACAGTGCCCATTTGAATGCCAAAAGCATCAATTCTTCTTTCTTAAGCTTGTCAACCTTAATTAACTTCATAATACAAGTTACGCACTGAAAAATGGGGGTTATTTGGCTACAAACTGTGGGGGGGAGGGCTGGCTCCAGGTTTTCATGTGCCCTGGGCGAAAGAGCGCCCCTTTAACACATACCACAACTCATCATGCTCCGATACGGCAGAGAAATAGCGGTATAGTACAATGAAAAATACCTCACTTTTTACATCTCATGACGAGGCCCATCTATTTCTCCATACAGAATCATTGGTCCCATATAATGTTTGAAACAGTATATGATGAGCTCCACATAATGCTACAGTATATGTTGGTCCCCATGGATGAAGCTCCACTGTCTTATGGGCCCAAATAATGCTCCAAACATAATGGGCCCTATTTCTAATGCTCTAGGGTATAATGGGCCGTGTAAATGCTGCTCCAGTGTCTGATGTCCACCTTTGGAATGTTCCAGTGTATGGTGGGCCCCATCTATCATTCTCCAGAGTATAGTGCTCCCCAAAAATTGCTGTCCCAACATTGAAAACAATCAAATAAGTCTCCTCGCTTGGGAATCCCTGTACTTGTCTGGACAGGTGCTGTAGCTTGCTTAACAGCTCGCCAGCCGTTCTCACGCCCAGTATGGATTACACGTGATTGCACAAAGGTGAGAAAGGGTACCGTATCCCCAGATAACATGTATGGATAGCGTACACATTCAAAATATATGTCTCAGGAGGCAGGCTCAGACGGTGTTAGGCCCAGTATGGATTGCACGTGATTGCACAAAGGTTAGAAAGGGTACCGTATCCCTGGATAACATGTATGGATAGCGTACACATTCAAAATATATGTCTCAGGAGGCAGGCTCAGACGGTGTTAGGCCCAGTATGGATTGCACGTGATTGCACAAAGGTTAGAAAGGGTACCGTATCCCCGGATAACATGTATGGATAGCGTACACATTCAAAATATATGTCTATACAGCATGAGGCAGGCTCAGACAGTGTTAGGCCCAGTATGGATTGCACGTGATTGCACAAAGGTTAGAAAGGGTACCGTATCCCCGGATAACATGTATGGATAGCGTACACATTCAAAATATATGTCTATACAGCATGAGGCAGGCTCAGATGGTGTTAGGCCCAGTATGGATTGCACGTGATTGCACAAAGGTTAGCAAGGGTACCGTATCCCCGGATAACATGTATGGATAGCGTACACATTCAAAATATATGTCTATACAGCATGAGGCAGGCTCAGACGGTGTTAGGCCCAGTATGGATTGCACGTGATTGCACAAAGGTTAGAAAGGGTACCGTATCCCCGGATAACATGTATGGATAGCGTACACATTCAAAATATATGTCTATACAGCATGAGGCAGGCTCAGATGGTGTTAGGCCCAGTATGGATTGCACGTGATTGCACAAAGGTTAGAAAGGGTACCGTATCCCCGGATAACATGTATGGATAGCGTACACATTCAAAATATATGTCTATACAGCATGAGGCAGGCTCAGACGGTGTTAGGCCCAGTATGGATTGCACGTGATTGCACAAAGGTTAGAAAGGGTACCGTATCCCTGGATAACATGTATGGATAGCGTACACATTCAAAATATATGTCTATACAGCATGAGGCAGGCTCAGACGGTGTTAGGCCCAGTATGGATTGCACGTGATTGCACAAAGGTTAGAAAGGGTACCGTATCCCTGGATAACATGTATGGATAGCGTACACATTCAAAATATATGTCTATACAGCATTAGGCAGGCTCAGACGGTGTTAGGCCCAGTATGGATTGCACGTGATTGCACAAAGGTTAGAAAGGGTACCGTATCCCTGGATAACATGTATGGATAGCGTACACATTCAAAATATATGTCTCAGGAGGCAGGCTCAGACGGTGTTAGGCCCAGTATGGATTGCACGTGATTGCACAAAGGTTAGAAAGGGTACCGTATCCCTGGACAACATGTATGGATAGCGTACACATTCAAAATATATGTCTATACAGCATGAGGCAGGCTCAGACGGTGTTAGGCCCAGTATGGATTGCACGTGAT
Organism: Dendrobates tinctorius; assembly: GCF_039654945.1. NCBI lineage: Eukaryota > Metazoa > Chordata > Amphibia > Anura > Dendrobatidae > Dendrobates > Dendrobates tinctorius. Next base: position 44,091,942 of record NW_027361690.1, on the reverse strand, counting down.
TACACAAAGGTTAGAAAGGGTACCGTATCCCTGGATAACATGTATGGATAGCGTACACATTCAAAATATATGTCTCAGGAGGCAGGCTCAGACGGTGTTAGGCCCAGTATGGATTGCACGTGATTGCACAAAGGTTAGAAAGGGTACCGTATCCCTGGATAACATGTATGAATAGCGTACACATTCAAAATATATGTCTCAGGAGGCAGGCTCAGACGGTGTTAGGCCCAGTATGGATTGCACGTGATTGCACAAAGGTTAGAAAGGGTACCGTATCCCCGGATAACATGTATGGATAGCGTACAAATTCAAAATATATGTCTATACAGCATGAGGCAGGCTCAGACGGTGTTAGGCCCAGTATGGATTGCACGTGATTGCACAAAGGTTAGAAAGGGTACCGTATCCCCGGATAACATGTATGGATAGCGTACACATTCAAAATATATGTCTATACAGCATGAGGCAGGCTCAGACGGTGTTAGGCCCAGTATGGATTGCACGTGATTGCACAAAGGTTAGCAAGGGTACCGTATCCCCGGATAACATGTATGGATAGCGTACACATTCAAAATATATGTCTATACAGCATGAGGCAGGCTCAGACGGTGTTAGGCCCAGTATGGATTGCACGTGATTGCACAAAGGTTAGAAAGGGTACCGTATCCCCGGATAACATGTATGGAGAGCATACACATTCAAAATATATGTCTATACAGCATGAGGCAGGCTCAGATGGTGTTAGGCCCAGTATGGATTGCACGTGATTGCACAAAGGTTAGAAAGGGTACCGTATCCCCGGATAACATGTATGGATAGCGTACACATTCAAAATATATGTCTATACAGCATGAGGCAGGCTCAGACGGTGTTAGGCCCAGTATGGATTGCACGTGATTGCACAAAGGTTAGAAAGGGTACCGTATCCCTGGATAACATGTATGGATAGCGTACACATTCAAAATATATGTCTATACAGCATGAGGCAGGCTCAGACGGTGTTAGGCCCAGTATGGATTGCACGTGATTGCACAAAGGTTAGAAAGGGTACCGTATCCCTGGATAACATGTATGGATAGCGTACACATTCAAAATATATGTCTATACAGCATGAGGCAGGCTCAGACGGTGTTAGGCCCAGTATGGATTGCACAAAGGTTAGAAAGGGTACCGTATCCCTGGATAACATGTATGGATAGCGTACACATTCAAAATATATGTCTATACAGCATGAGGCAGGCTCAGACGGTGTTAGGCCCAGTATGGATTGCACGTGATTGCACAAAGGTTAGAAAGGGTACCGTATCCCTGGATAACATGTATGGATAGCGTACACATTCAAAATATATGTCTATACAGCATGAGGCAGGCTCAGACGGTGTTAGGCCCAGTATGGATTGCACGTGATTGCACAAAGGTTAGAAAGGGTACCGTATCCCTGGATAACATGTATGGATAGCGTACACATTCAAAATATATGTCTATACAGCATGAGGCAGGCTCAGACGGTGTTAGGCCCAGTATGGATTGCACGTGATTGCACAAAGGTTAGAAAGGGTACCGTATCCCTGGATAACATGTATGGATAGCGTACACATTCAAAATATATGTCTCAGGAGGCAGGCTCAGACGGTGTTAGGCCCAGTATGGATTGCACGTGATTGCACAAAGGTTAGAAAGGGTACCGTATCCCTGGATAACATGTATGGATAGCGTACACATTCAAAATATATGTCTCAGGAGGCAGCCTCAGACGGTGTTAGGCCCAGTATGGATTGCACGTGATTGCACAAAGGTTAGAAAGGGTACCGTATCCCTGGATAACATGTATGGATAGCGTACACATTCAAAATATATGTCTATACAGCATGAGGCAGGCTCAGACGGTGTTAGGCCCAGTATGGATTGCACGTGATTGCACAAAGGTTAGAAAGGTTACCGTATCCCCGGATAACATGTATGGATAGCGTACACATTCAAAATATATGTCTATACAGCATGAGGCAGGCTCAGACGGTGTTAGGCCCAGTATGGATTGCACGTGATTGCACAAAGGTTAGAAAGGGTACCGTATCCCCGGATAACATGTATGGATAGCGTACACATTCAAAATATATGTCTATACAGCATGAGGCAGGCTCAGACGGTGTTAGGCCCAGTATGGATTGCACGTGATTGCACAAAGGTTAGAAAGGGTACCGTATCCCTGGATAACATGTATGGATAGCGTACACATTCAAAATATATGTCTCAGGAGGCAGGCTCAGACGGTGTTAGGCCCAGTATGGATTGCACGTGATTGCACAAAGGTTGGAAAGGGTACCGTATCCCTGGATAACATGTATGGATAGCGTACACATTCAAAATATATGTCTCAGGAGGCAGGCTCAGATGGTGTTAGGCCCAGTATGGATTGCACGTGATTGCACAAAGGTTAGAAAGGGTACCGTATCCCTGGATAACATGTATGGATAGCGTACACATTCAAAATATATGTCTATACAGCATGAGGCAGGCTCAGACGGTGTTAGGCCCAGTATGGATTGCACGTGATTGCACAAAGGTTAGAAAGGGTACCGTATCCCCGGATAACATGTATGGATAGCGTACACATTCAAAATATATGTCTATACAGCATGAGGCAGGCTCAGACGGTGTTAGGCCCAGTATGGATTGCACGTGATTGCACAAAGGTTAGAAAGGGTACCATATCCCCGGATAACATGTATGGATAGCGTACACATTCAAAATATATGTCTATACAGCATGAGGCAGGCTCAGACGGTGTTAGACCCAGTATGGATTGCACGTGATTGCACAAAGGTTAGAAAGGGTACCGTATCCCTGGATAACATGTATGGATAGCGTACACATTCAAATTATATGTCTCAGGAGGCAGGCTCAGACGGTGTTAGGCCCAGTATGGATTGCACGTGATTGCACAAAGGTTAGAAAGGGTACCGTATCCCTGGATAACATGTATGGATAGCGTACACATTCAAAATATATGTCTATACAGCATGAGGCAGGCTCAGACGGTGTTAGGCCCAGTATGGATTGCACGTGATTGCACAAAGGTTAGAAAGGGTACCGTATCCCTGGATAACATGTATGGATAGCGTACACATTCAAAATATATGTCTCAGGAGGCAGGCTCAGACGGTGTTAGGCCCAGTATGGATTGCACGTGATTGCACAAAGGTTAGAAAGGGTACCGTATCCCTGGATAACATGTATGGATAGCGTACACATTCAAAATATATGTCTCAGGAGGCAGGCTCAGACGGTGTTAGGCCCAGTATGGATTGCACGTGATTGCACAAAGGTTAGAAAGGGTACCGTATCCCTGGATAACATGTATGGATAGCGTACACATTCAAAATATATGTCTCAGGAGGCAGGCTCAGACGGTGTCAGGCACAGTATGGATTTGACGGCCCAGATTACACAGCGGAGGAGCAGGGAGAGGTAAAGATTGCAAATGCTGGGGCCCTGCCTAAGCAAGGGGGGCCCACTCGTGGGCGTCGGTACTGGCACTGGGCCCCTCATAGTACAGCGGTGTGTCTGACGGCGGGTGTGCACCACCACCGTCAGAGACACTTGATTGCACTATGAGGGACCCTGTGCCAGTGCCTGCGCCCAAGAGTCGGCCTACCCACCTGTCCAGGGCAACGGCACTCGCACGGTGTCGTGCGCTAGGTGGTGACCCCGGCCATGGGGGGGGAGGCAGCACAGTTAGGGAGTTTTAGAAAGTGGCATATGTTGATGTTGGACATTCAGCTGATGCAAAAGGCGAAATAGGTGAAGTACCAGGAAGAGGTGGACCAAAGCAAGCCATTTTTCTGTCACCCTATGTGTCATCAGGGGAAGGTGGGACAAAATCCTTGGAAACCCATGCGTGGTTCATTTTAATGAAGATTAGATCATCCACATTTTGGGTTGACAGACGGGTCCTTTTTTCTGTCAGGATTGATCCAGCTGCACTGAAGACTCTTTCCGATTGCACACTTGCAGCTGGGCAAGCGAGCTCCTGTAAGGCATATTGGGCCAATTCAGGCCAGGTGTCCAGTTTAGCGGCCCAATAGTCAAAGGGGAATGACCTGTGTGGGAGAACATCGATATGGGAGGAAAAGTAGTTTGTAACCATAGTTGACAACTGCTGTCTCCTGTCACTTTCCATCGATGCAGTATCACCAGTTGTGTGAGCGGTATTTGAAAAATCAGTCCACAACATTGTCATGAAACCCCTGTCTCCAACGCCACTTCTGCTGTGTGCACCACGAACACCTCTGCCAAGCTGCCCCCGGCCCGTACGGCTCGTGTGAGAACCATCACCGCTGCTGTGTGCTGGGAATGCCTCAAGCAACCGATTTACCAGAGTTGCTTGTTTATTAGCCAATATTAGGTCAAGGTTCTCCTGTGGCATGATGTTTTGTAATTTGCCTTTATAGCGTGGATCCAGGATGCTGGCCAACCAGTAGTCGTCATCGTTCATCATTTTGGCAATGCGGGGGTCCCTTTTTAGGATCCGCAAGGCATAATCTGACATGTGGGCCAATGTTCCCGGTGTCAATGATGCACTGCGAGTGCTGGGTGGAGGAGCACTTTCTGGCAAATCCACATCCCTCCAGTCACGCACAAACCCTGTACCAGACCTTGCCACGCCAACATTTTCACTTGCCCCACGAGATGCATCCTCCTCCCCTACGTAATCATCCCCATCATCCTCCTCCTCCTCCTCTTCTTCCTCCACCTCGTCCAGGAGAGGTCCCTGAGCAGACAATGGCTGAATGTCATCAAGGATTCCCTCCTCCTCTTCCTCCTCATCAACATTTGGCTGCAGACGCCTGCTCCTTAAGGTGCGTCAAAGTTTGCATGAGCAGACGCATAAGTGGGATGCTCATGCTTAGGATGGCGTCGTCTGCGCTTACCAGCCGTGTGCATTCCTCAAAACACTGAAGGACTTTACAAAGGTCTTTCAGCTTCGACCACTGCACACCTGTCAACTCCATGTCTGCTCTCAAAGTGCCTGGCCGTGTATCCTCCCACAAATGCATTATGGCCTGCCTCTGCTCGCACAGCCGCTCCACCATGTGCAGGGTGGAGTTCCACCTTGTTGCAATGTCGATAATGAGGCGGTGGTTGGGAAGGTGGAGCAATCGCTGCAGCTTCTGCATACGAATGGAGTGTACAGGCGACCGGCGGATGTGCGCGCACAGTCTTCGCACCTTCTGGAGCAGGGCTGTTAACTCCGGATAATTTTTGAGGAAGCACTGCACCACCAGGTTCAAGGTGTGAGGCAAGCAAGGTATGTGGCTGAGTTTTGAAAGGGCTATGGCTGCCACAAAATTACGGCCGTTATCACTAACTACCTTGCCTGCCTCAAGATGTACACTGCCCAGCCATGACTCAGTTTGCTGCTTCAAGTACTCGGCCAGCACCTCGGCGGTGTGTCTGTCGCCCAAACACATCATCTGCAACACAGCCTGCTGACTCTTTCCACTAGCTGCTCGATAGGGGGACACATCGTGTGCAACAGTGGCAGCTGCAGATGGAGTGCTCGTACGACTGCGCTCTGTGGACGAGCTTTCGCTTCTGGAGGAGGAGGAGGAGGGTCGAACGCCTACAGCCAACTGTTTCCTATACCGTGGGCTAGGCAGCACTGTCCCACCACCGCTGTCCCCTGTGGACCCTGCATCCACCACATTAACCCAGTGCGCAGTGATGGACACGTAACGGCCCTGGCCATGCCGACTGGACCATGCATCAGTTGTGAGGTGCACCTTTCCGCTCACTGACTGCTTGAGTGCATGGACAATGCGGTCTTTCACATGATGGTGGAGGGCTGGGATGGCTTTGCGAGAGAAGAAGTGGCGACTGGGTAGGTCATAGCGTGGTACTGCATAGGCCATGAGTTCGCGGAAAGCTGTGCTTTCCACCAACCGAAAGGGCATCATCTCAAACGAGATTAGTTTGGCAATGTGGGCGTTCAAACCCAGTGTACGCGGATGAGAGACTGAGTACTTTCTTGACCTACTCATAGTGTCTGGGAGGGTGAGCTGGACTTGAGAGCTGCATATGGTGGAAGTAGCGGTGGACAGGGCGGACTGAGAGAGGGTTGATGATGGTGATGGAGTTGGTGTTCTTTCTGATGGCCTAGAATCAGTCTTTCGTTGATATAACAGTGGGATTCCCTGACTGCTGTAGTCTTGCAACGACACCTCAACATTTGCTGCTGTGCTAACCGGTGGGCTTACAGTGGGGGAAACAATGTAGCGTTGCTGACTACCTTCGTTGTGATCAGTTGCACATGTGGCACTTGAGGTTTGGTGTTGTGTCCACGCTTGCAAGTGCATGCTGGTTAAATGTCTAAGCATGCAACTGGTATTCAAATTTTTCAGATTTTTCCCTCGGCTAAAGGTCTTTGCGCACTTCTTACAGATAACCTTGGCCTGATCATGAGGATTTTGTTCAAAAAAGTTCCACACTGCACTCTTCCTACTTTGGCAGACATTTTGCGGCCTAGCACGCTGTGATCTTTTGACCCTCTGGACAAGCTGTCCAGCAACTCTTTTGATGTTTGGAACCTGTCTTTGGAGTGCTCCGGGCCTGCCAGATAACAGCTGTTTCGATGTCGATGTCTGCTGTGGATGCTCCTCATCTGAGCTATTGGAAGCAGCACCCTCTTCCCCCAATGGATGCCAATCTGGGTCAACAACTGGGTCATCCATCACCTCCTCTTCTATGTCATGTGCACCTTTCTCTGTGTCACCGTGTATGGTGGTATAGTGTGCGGGAAGGGGCACCTGAGTCTCATCAGGGTCAGAATCTGGCTCTGTACACTGCGAGGACAATGTAGTGCTCTGAGTGAATGTACCAGCAGAATCATCCATCAGCGGCTGTGCATCAGTGCACTCATGTCAGATTTATCTTGGCCTGGGTAATTCACCATTTCACTTGATAATCCAGGCATGGTATGTGAAAACAGCTCCATGGAGTAATCAGTAGTATGGCCTGCGTCATCCTTCAATCTTGGTTGGGGTGAAGGACACAAGGAAAGGTGTGGTTCATGAACATGAGCCTCCAATGACGACTCAGTGCTTTTACTTTTTACAACTGAAGAAGAGGAGGCGATAGAGCTGGAGGCTGAGTCAGCAATGTAAGACAAAACTTTTTCCTGATGCTCTGGCTTTAAAAGCGGTTTGCCAACTCCTAGAAAACTAAGCGTTCGAGGCCTTATGTAGCCAGACGATGACGCAGGGTCAGCACCTCCTGCATTCGGTCCTATTTTGCTCTTGCCACTACCATCAGATCCACCACCAACACCATCATTACCAGCTGCCAACCCCCGCCCAATTCCACGGCCTCTTCCACCAGCCTTCCTCATTTTTGGTAGAAATGTAGACAAAATCCAACAAACTATATAGTAATGTAAAACAAGGTACAAGGTGTCTATAGGACAGGGGAGATTTTGAATTTCTGCACACACTTTTGGACACTGGACACTTTTGGATTGTGTGAGGCCCACTGATATCTGAGCGCTATGTGACAGGCTCGATGGCACTGCTGTGACAAAAGTGACTAGAGGATAAGGGAGATTTTGAATCTCTGCACACACTTGTGGACAGTGGACACTTTTGGATTGTGTGAGGCCCACTGATATCTTAGCGCTATGTGACAGGCTCGATGGCACTGCTGTGACAAAAGTGACTAGAGGATAAGGGAGATTTTGAATTTCTGCACACACTTGTGGACAGTGGACACTTTTGGATTGTGTGAGGCCCACTGATATCTGAGCGCTATGTGACAGGCTCGATGGCACTGCTGTGACAAAAGTGACTAGAGGATAAGGGAAAAATATTCAGGATTGAGAGTCCTCAGTAGTTGATACCTTTTAATGGCTAACTGAAAAGATGGTAATACATTGCAAGCTTTCGAGACTACTCAGGTCTCTTCATCAGGCTAGACTAATACAAAATCTGAAGTCACATATTTATGCACAATACAGCCTAGAAAAAATGCAATAGATAAGACAAGTGACGTGAAGCAGAACTATCAATATGGGAGAGGGAGAAACATAAATATAAACATTGGACCAGTTCATAGATAAGGAGTCTGGATGTTTTATGGTCCTCTGATTGGGGTCTAGCTCTGTGTTGCCCCGCAAGGTTTTAAAAGGAAATTCCTTAATTGATGTAAAAAGACATAAATCCATGCGACACATTCATTCCAGCACTGAGAGTGTCAAAGTTCGTCATAAATTTGTACTCCCAAACTCGTCTCTCTCTCTGAGATGTGAAGTTACCTTTCAATACCAGTAATTTCATATCCATGCTGCTGTGATCAGGGATACAGAAATGTTTTGCCACAGGTAGATCCATTCTTTTTTCTCTTATTGTGTGACGATGAGCATTCATCCTTGTTCTAAGCTTTTGCCCTGTCTCCCCCACATACAGACCTCCAGTTGGACATTTAGTACAAATAATTAAGTACACCACATTAGATGTAATGCAGGTGAAAGTACCTGGGATCTTGTAGTCCTGATGTGAGTTGGGGATCTTTATCTTGTCCGTGGTCATTATAAATGGACAGGTTTTACATTTTTTCTGGTTGCAAGGAAAGGTTCCTGCAGCTGTTGGAGAGGACAGGGAGCTTCTGACAATGATGCTTCTTAAATTTGGGGGCTGCCTAAAACACAGCAGTGGGGGGTCTGGAAAAATGGATTTTAATCGGGCATCTTTTTGTAGTAAAGGTTGTAATTTCCGTGCAGCTCCCCTTAGCACCTCCAGATTTGGGTTGTATGTGACTACTAGAGGCACTCGGTTATTTTCTTCTTTAGCTTTGTAATGTAGCAGGTGATTCCTTGACAATCTGGTGGCTCTTGTAATTTGGTTTTCAATTGTTCTTGGATGGTAACCCTGATTCAAAAAGGTTTTTTTGAGGCGACCAAGGTGTTTGTCTCTATCCATGGGGTTGGAACATATACGATTGTATCTGATGGCTTGGCTATAGATAATAGAGTTCTTTATGTGTTTTGGATGGAAACTGTCCCATTTAAGGTATGTTGGACGGTCGATTGGCTTCTGATACAGGGATGTCTCTATTTCATTGTTTTTTAGCTTAATGATGGTGTCCAAAAAATTAATCTCGGTACTGGAGTAGTTGAGTGTTAAATTGATGGTGGGATGAAATTGATTAAACTGTTCGTGGAACGTCTTTAGCTGTTGCTCAGACTCCGTCCAGATGATTAAAATATCATCAATGAAGCGGTAGTAGGCCAGGGGCCTGATGGGGCATGAGGACAAAAAATCGCTTTCAAGCTTGGCCATGAAAAGATTTGCATACTGTGGAGCCATTTTACTTCCCATAGCTTCAGATTTTGTATTAGTCTAGCCTGATGAAGAGACCTGAGTAGTCTCGAAAGCTTGCAATGTATTACCATCTTTTCAGTTAGCCATTAAAAGGTATCAACTACTGAGGACTCTCAATCCTGAATATTTTTCTATCTACTGGCTAACACGGTACAAAGATATACATCTTTCCTGTATCATAGAGGATAAGGGAGATTTTGAATTTCTGCACACACTTGTGGACAGTGGACACTTTTGGATTGTGTGAGGCCCACTGATATCTGAGCGCTATGTGACAGGCTCGATGGCACAGCTGTGACAAAAGTGACTAGAGGATAAGGGAGATTTTGAATCTCTGCACACACTTTTGGACACTGGACACTTTTGGATTGTGTGAGGCCCACTGATATCTGAGCGCTATGTGACAGGCTCGATGGCACTGCTGTGACAAAAGTGACTAGAGGATAAGGGAGATTTTGAATTTCTGCACACACTTGTGGACAGTGGACACTTTTGGATTGTGTGAGGCCCACTGATATCTTAGCGCTATGTGACAGGCTCGATGGCACAGCTGTGACAAAATTGACTAGAGGATAAGGGAGATTTTGAATTTCTGCACACACTTGTGGACAGTGGACACTTTTGGATTGTGTGAGGCCCACTGATATCTGAGCGCTATGTGACAGGCTCGATGGCACTGCTGTGACAAAAGTGACTAGAGGATAAGGGAGATTTTGAATCTCTGCACACACTTTTGGACACTGGACACTTTTGGATTGTGTGAGGCCCAATGAATATCTGAGCGCTATGTGACAGGCTCGATGGCACAGCTGTGACAAAAGTGACTAGAGGATAAGGGAGATTTTGAATTTCTGCACACACTTGTGGACAGTGGACACTTTTGGATTGTGTGAGGCCCACTGATATCTGAGCGCTATGTGACAGGCTCGATGGCACAGCTGTGACAAAAGTGACTAGAGGATAAGGGAGATTTTGAATCTCTGCACACACTTTTGGACACTTGACACTTTTGGATTGTGTGAGGCCCACTGATATCTGAGCGCTATGTGACAGGCTCGATGGCACTGCTGTGACAAAAGTGACTAGAGGATAAGGGAGATTTTGAATTTCTGCACACACTTGTGGACAGTGGACACTTTTGGATTGTGTGAGGCCCACTGATATCTGAGCGCTATGTGACAGGCTCGATGGCACAGCTGTGACAAAAGTGACTAGAGGATAAGGGAGATTTTGAATTTCTGCACACACTTGTGGACAGTGGACACTTTTGGATTGTGTGAGGCCCACTGATATCTGAGCGCTATGTGACAGGCTCGATGGCACTGCTGTGACAAAAGTGACTAGAGGATAAGGGAGATTTTGAATTTCTGCACACACTTGTGGACAGTGGACACTTTTGGATTGTGTGAGGCCCACTGATATCTGAGCGCTATGTGACAGGCTCGATGGCACTGCTGTGACAAAAGTGACTAGAGGATAAGGGAGATTTTGAATTTCTGCACACACTTGTGGACAGTGGACACTTTTGGATTGTGTGAGGCCCACTGATATCTGAGCGCTATGTGACAGGCTCGATGGCACTGCTGTGACAAAAGTGACTAGAGGATAAGGGAGATTTTGAATTTCTGCACACACTTGTGGACAGTGGACACTTTTGGATTGTGTGAGGCCCACTGATATCTGAGCGCTATGTGACAGGCTCGATGGCACTGCTGTGACAAAAGTGACTAGAGGATAAGGGAGATTTTGAATTTCTGCAAACACTTGTGGACAGTGGACACTTTTGGATTGTGTGAGGCCCACTGATATCTGAGCGCTATGTGACAGGCTCGATGGCACAGCTGTGACAAAAGTGACTAGAGGATAAGGGAGATTTGAATCTCTGCACACACTTTTGGACACTGGACACTTTTGGATTGTGTGAGGCCCAATGAATATCTGAGCACTATGTGACAGGCTCGATGGCACAGCTGTGACAAAAGTGACTAGAGGATAAGGGAGATTGGATTGCTTTTAAAAAAGCAGTTTGCGGAGCAGTGGGTAAACAGCAATGCCAGCCTGTCAGGAAGCCTTAAAAGGCAGCCCAACAACCAACACCACTGATACACCACTATATAGCCTCCCCTTGCACTGCACACACAGTGACTGGTGTGTTGTGCAGGCCAAATTGCTAGCAGCAGAAGCAGTTTTTTTTTCTTCTCAGCAGGACAAAAAAAAAAATTGGGATTGCTTTTAAAAAAGCAGTTTGCGGAGCAGTGGGTAAACAGCAATGCCAGCCTGTCAGGAAGCCTTAAAGGGCAGCCCAACAACCAACACCACTGATACACCACTATATAGCCTCCCCTTGCACTGCACACACAGAGACTGGTGTGTTGTGCAGGCCAAATCGCTAGCAGCAGAAGCAGTTTTTTTGTCTTCTTCCCTGCCTAACGCTGTCCCTACAGAATCAGCAGCAACCTCTCCCTATACTAAGATCGGCAGAAGTAAGATGGCGGTCGGCGTGCACGCCCTTTTATACCCCCTGTGACGCCCACCAAAGCAAGCCAATCACTTGCATGCCCTTCTGAAAGATGGTGGTGACCCGTGCCTATGTCATCACGTTGCCCACAGTGTCCGTGGATCCTGATTGGCTGAAAAAGAGCGCAAAACAAACTTTAGAAACGCGACTTTGGCGCGTAAGTCGCCGACCTCGTGGCCGACCTCATCCTAGGGTCGGGTTTCGTTTCATGAAACCCGACTTTGCCAAAAGTCGGCGACTTTTGAATTTTTTCGACCCGTTTCGCTCAACTCTACTCACAACCCCTCTGTCAATCTGACCAGCTCCACTACCTTCAGTAAAGCCAGAGAGAGAATTCACAACAGAGGACTATATGGGGCCCATAATACTGTACAGAGGACTATATGGGGCCCATAATACTGTATAGAGGACTTTATTGGGCCCATAATACTACTGTGTATGGAGGACAATATTGGACCCATAATATTGTATGTAAGACTATATGGGGCCCATAATACTGTATGGAGCACTATATGGGGCAAATAATACTGTATGGAGGACTGTGATACCCATAATACTGTATGGAGGACTACATGGGGCCCATAATTCTGTATGGTGGACAATGTGGTGCCCATAATACTGCATAGAGGACTATGTGGTGCTCATATACTGTATGGAGTACTATGTGGTACCCATAATAATGTGTGGAGGACTATACTCTGTGTGCTGTGCGCTGTGAGGATTCGCTGGTTTCTGAGCTATTGTAAATTTGACAATAGATATCACCCGCAACTGTTAACTTCAAACTCTGACAGCAGCATTTAAGCGAGCCAGAAATCCCGCCCATCGGTCACCCCCGTCACATCATCGCAGGTCAACAATGGGTTGACATGACAACCAGAGGTCTCCAGGAGACCTCTATAGTTGTCACTGCCGGATTGCTATGAGCGCCGCCCAGTGGTCAGCGCTCATAGCAAGTGAACATTTCTGCTACTGTGGCGCCCCTGAGGCTCGGTCACCACAGAGGTACTGCACCTTATCCTACGGTGTGGTGCCCCACCATCCAGGTAAGGTGGGAACTCCTTTCCACGCTCCAACACTCACACCCCACACAACACAGTAGTTCAGCAAAGCCACATTGCGGCTCTTGCATACAGTGTAGCAGAGCACCTTTGGTGGCTCCCTGCTTGGAACACGAAACGTGCTGGGAGGTGGGTGGAGTTAGAATATATAAGAGAGCGGGGAGGTTTAGAATTTCAGGTCAGTCCGTGAGGGCAGTCCGTCAGGTCAGTCTGACAGGAGGTTGGAGTGAAGAAGGGATGGAGGAAGGAGCGCTGCAGCTGCCTCAGTGATCTGAGCCAGCTGGCACAGGAAAGGAAAGGAGAAAGAAGGACATTGAACTGTAACCTAAGCATCCATAGGAAAGAGAGATTAGTATGGAACGAAGGAGTAAAAGAGAACAGAGAGGACATGGGTTGGAAGGAAGCACCATGCCTATAGGTTCTAAGCGCAAGGCCGGGGCCCGGTCCCCGAGGTTGTGTGGACGCTTATGGTTCTGCAGCAGACTCCGGTGGAGTAGTAGGCTGTAAATGCACTACTCCCATCTAAGACTTGGGGCACAACAGCACTTGGATAGAGAGCCGGGACTCAGGAGAAGCGAGTCCCCGGAGCAGGCTACAGCTGTCTGCCATACAAGTAGAGATCTTGGGAACATCTGTCAGGAGGAACTCCAGTGTAACTCAGTACTAGGAGATCTTCACACTTAAAGGCGCTATAGAGGAGACGTTCAGAAAGGTACATGTTGGCGGAGTGTTGGAGGGGAGCAGTGGCGGATTAAGTGGACTATGGGCCCGGGGCTGTTCATAAAACCTGGGCCCCTGTACCCCCCTTCCCACCTGAGCGCTGCGGTCCCCGTGCGGGAATTGACAGCCGTACGGACCGCAGCACTTGGTTTGCTGCGGGTCCATACGGAAAACCCGCCACCATTCCACCACGTGTGGACATGGCCTAAAAAGACGTTGCACATAAGCTGTAGGCCTACGGCCAATACGCACAAAATCACGCTCCATCACCCCATCATTGCCTGCTCCATCACCCCATCACTGCCTGCTCCATCACCCCCATCATTGTCTGCTCCATCACCCCATAATTGCCTGCTCCATCACCCCCATCACTCCCATCATTGCCTGCTCCATCACCCCATCACTGCCTGCTCCATCACCCCCATCATTGCCTGCTCCATCACCCCATCATTGTCTGCTCCATCACCCCCATCATTGCCTGCTCCATCACCCCATCACTCCCATCATTGTCTGCTCCATCACTCCCATAATTGTCTGCTCCATCACCCCATCATTGCCTGCTCCATCACCCCCATCATTGCCTGCTCCATCACCCCATCACTCCCCTCATTGCCTGCTCCATCACCGCCTGCTCCATCACCCCATCACTCCCATCATTGTCTGCTCCATCACCCCATCACTGCCTGCTCCATCACCCCATCATTGCCTGCTCCATCACCCCATCATTGTCTGCTCCATCACCCCATCATTGCCTGCTCCATCACCCCCATCACTCCCCTCATTGCCTGCTCCATCACCGCCTGCTCCATCACCCCATCACTCCCATCATTGTCTGCTCCATCACCCCATCACTGCCTGCTCTATCACCCCCATCATTGCCTGCTCCATCACCCCATCATTGTCTACTCCATCACCCCATCACTGCCTGCTCCATCACCCCCATCATTGTCTGCTCCATCACCCCATCACTGCCTGCTCCATCACCCCATCACTCCCCTCATTGCCTGCTCCATCACCTCATCACTCCCCTCATTGCCTGCTCCATCACCCCATCACTGCCTGCTCCATCACCCCATCACTCCCCTCATTGCCTGCTCCATCACCCCATCACTGCCTGCTCCATCACCCCCATCATACATACACACACACACACACACAGACATACATACATACACACAAGACACCACCTCTCTCCTCTCACCTGTCCGCAGCATCGCCCGAGCTTCCTCCCTCACACAGCAGCGGCCGCTGAATGATGACGTCATTCAGCGGCGCTCCTCTGTGTGAAACAGGAAGCGCGGCCTCCGGGCAGGAAGCAGGACGGACCCTTGCCACTCCGCTCCTGCTATTCACTCTTGCAGGCAGCGGAGCTGCCGTGATCGCATCGCTCCCTGCCCGCCGCTGCACTGCACTGCAGGGTGGAATTGCTGCTGCCGCGCCGTCCCCACACACATGCCGCCTGGGGCGGACCGCCCCCCCACCACGCTACGCCAGTGCCCTGGGCCCCCAAAAAACCTTGGGCCCGGGGCGACCGCCCCATCCGCCCCTATTAAGATCCGCCATTGGAGGGGAGCATCCTATCTTGCCTGGAGGTTGACAGAGTCTCTGACCCGGAGGACACGGCCCAGAGGCAGGCACCTGTGGGTACTACAGACTGTGAGTAAAGCTTTGGAACTACAAGCCCCGGTGTCCTCCATTCATTATTGCGCCAACACACTCAGCACTGCTACATCTGGGTACCAGCTTCCACACCGCCTGCGCCTCTCCTCATCCATTACACCTACCCTGCCCTGGGGCTACAGCTCCACCTGTGGGGAGCTTCATCATCTTGGCTGCACCACACCACCAGCCCCAGAGGATCTGTATGCAGCGTCGGGCTAACACCTCGCTTGCCGAACACCACAGGTGGCGTCATGAACTATTCATTCAAACCATTACATTCCACCATTGATTTGGGCGCCCAGGGCCACGGACCGTGTCACCGCTGCTGTGACACATCCCCCCCTGACACCAGCCCGGTGACAAGTACCCCACAGCCCTGGGAGGGCGACCCACTACATACAGGCGATCTGATCATCACCTGTATGTAGCACAGACGATCAGACAACTGCAGCTTCTAGTCTCCCATGAAGACTATTGAAGCATGCCAAAAGTAGAAAAAAAAAGTTTTTAAAAATATAAAAAATATATAAAAGTTCAAATCACCACCCTTTCGCCCCTTTCAAAATAAAACAATACAAAAAATGAAACATACACATATTTGGCATCGTCGGGTTCAGAATCGCCCGATCTATCAATATAAAAAAAATAATTAACCCGATCGCTAAACGGGTAACGAGAAAAAAGTCAAACCGCCAGAATTACGTTTTTGTTTGTCACTGCAACATTGCATTAAAATGGAATAACAGGCGATCAAAGATTGTATCTGCACCAAAATGGTATAATTGAAAACGTCAGCTCGGCGCTCAAAAAATAAGCCCTCACCCAATCTGAGATCACAAAATATGGAGACGGGTATCGGAAAATGGCGGAAATTTATTTTTTTAAAAACAAACTTTGGAATTTTTTACATGCGTTTTGGTGTCTATGAACTCATAATGACCTGGAGAATCATAATGACAGGTCAGTTTTAGCATTTAGTGTACATAGTAAAAAAGCAAAACAAAAAACAATTGTGGAATTGCACTTTATATGCAATTTCACCACACTTGGAATTTTTTCCCATTTTCCAGTACAAGATATGTTAAATGCAATGGTGTTGTTCAAAAGTACAACTCGACCCGCAAAAAACAATCTGTCACATGGCCGTTTTGACCAAAAAATAAAAAAGTTATGGCTCTGGGAAGAAGGGGAGCAAAAAACGAAAATGCAAAAACGAAAATACCTCCAGTCATGAAGGGGTTAATAAAAGGGTGACATAATTTACGGGCGGCACGGTGGCTCATTGGTTAGCACTGCAGCCTTGCAGCGCTGGGGTCAAATACCACCAAGGACAACATCTGCAAGGAGTTTGTATGCTCTCCCCGTGTTTCCGTGGGTTTCCTCCTGGTACTCTGGTTTCCTCCCACATTCCAAAGACAGACTGATAGGGAATGTAGATTGTGAGCCCCATCGGGGACAGTGCCAATAATGTCTGTAAAGCACTGTGGAATTAGTAGTGCTATAGAAATGAGTAAAATAAATAAAAATAAATAATTTACTGTATGGAGGTCACGATGAGGAAGATTATTGTTTTATGGTGGCAAGTGGAGACATAATTATTGTAGGGGCCAATCAGGGGACATTATTACTGCTCTAATTAAATTTACTTTTGAAGATACTGTCTTCCATGGGGGGAACAAAAGGGAGTCCTGTGACTGTGCAGTGCAGCACTAAGTCACTTTTTTTCTTCATCTGACATAGTGTAGAAATTGGGTATAAGGGCAGAGACACACTAGCGATTGAAAAAATGGTCTGATTTTGATGCCGGAGAGTCGGACGAGTGTAATGCAATTGTCATGCGAGTGTCATGCATTTTTTGTGCGAGTACAATCAGATATTTCACACCTAGCATCTGATTTACATCCGAATGCAGTGCGATTGCTATCAGAATGCAATGCGATTTTACCATGATCTTTTACATAGGGCACTTCTCTGTCATTTACACATCGTATTAAAACGAAATATTCTTCAAAATACACACACACACACACACACATACCTTATATATATATAATATATAAATATTATATTTCTATATATTGTGTGTGTGTGTGTGTGTATATATATATATATATTGTGTGTGTGTGTATATATATATATATATATATATATATAACATATATATATATTTATATATACCGTATATACTCGTGTATAAGCCGAGATTTTCAGCCCATTTTTTGGGGCTGAAAGTACCCCTCTCGGCTTATACACGGGTCATATACCTGGGGGTCGGTGGGGGAGGGGGAGCGGGGTGTCAGAGATCATACTCACCCATCCTGCCGCGGTCTCTGCAGCCTCGCTTCTCCACTGTCTCCCTTCCTGTCTTTAGCGGTCCCATGGTGCCGCTTATTATCACTCATGAATATGCGCATATTCATGAGTGGTAATGAGCTGTACCACGTGACAGCCGAAAACAGGAAGGGAAGGGAGTCAGTGGAGAAGCGAGCGAGGCTGCAGAGACTGCGGCAGGATGGGTGAGTATAGCGATATTCACATGTCCCCCGGTCCATCACTGCTCACCGCTGTCTCTGCTGCATCCTGTGTCAGTGACATTTAGGCAGCAGGGGGCGCGGTGACGTGATTAGTGCGCGCCGCCCCTCTGCTGGCTGAACAGTCACTGACACATGAAGCGGCAGACAGCGGCGATGGACCCAGGAGAGGTGAGTATGGCTTTTTTTTTTTTGCAGCATATGGGGGCATATTCTATGGAGCAGCATATGGGGCATAGTCTATGGAGCAGCATATGGGGCATATTCTATGGGGCAGCATATGGGGGCATATTCTATGGGGGCAGCATATGGGGGACATATTCCATGGAGCAGCATATGGGGCATATTCTATGTGGCAGCATATGGGAGCATAGTCTATGGAGCAGTATAGGGGGGCATATTCTATGGAGTAGCATATGGGGTATATTCTATGGGGCAGCATATGGGGGCATAGTCTATGGAGCAGTATATGAGGGCATAGTCTATGGAGCAGTATATGGGGGCATAGTCTATGGGGCAGCATATGGGGGCATAAACTATGGAGAAGCATATGGGGGCATAATCTATGGAGCAGCATATGGGGGCATAATCTATGGAGCAGCATATGGGGGCATATTCTATGGAGCACCATATGGGGGCATAGTCTATGGATTCCACCCTCAGCTTATACACGAGTCAATAAGTTTTCCCAGTTTTTTGTGGCAAAATTAGGGGGGGGTCGGCTTATACACGGGTCGGCTTATACACGAGTATATATGGTACGTCTCTTGCAAAAATTAAGAGACCACTGCAAAATTTTCAGTTTGTCTGATTTTTCTCTTTATAGGTATATTTTTGAGTAAAATGTAAATTGCTATTTTATTCTATAAACTGCTGATAACTAGAGTTGAGCGATACCAGCCGATACTTGAAAATATCGGATCGGAATGGATCGGCCGATCTTAAAAAAAAGTATCGGTATCGCTGATTCCGATACCGGGAACCAATGCAAGTCAATGGGGCCAAAATATCGGAATTAAAAAAAAACCTTTCTTTCCTTGTAGGTTAATTCTACATGAAGAAAAACAACTAAGAATAATGTAGAATGTATTGTGGGAGGTGGAGGAGACATTAAAGCCATAGAGGTTTAGCCCAATCAAATGGAATAGCAGGAATTAAACTTTTTTTTTAAAGACGTTAGGAGTTACAAAGATATTGACTATGTTAGCCTCATTTATATTTTGCCAGACATGTATGTCTTCTTCTTCTTTCTTCTTTCTTCTTCTTTCTTATTCTTCTTCCTTTTTTTACCTTCTTCTTCTTCTTATTCCTTTTTTTACATTCTTCTTCCTTTTTTAACATTCTTCTACTTCCTTTTTTTACATTCTTCTTCTTATTCCTTTTTTTACATTCTTCTTCTTCTTCTTTCTTTTTTTAAATTCTTCTACTTCCTTTTTTTACATTCTTCTTCTTCTTCCTTTTCTTACATTCTTCATATTCTTCTTATTCAACAATTATTATTCTACATATTCAACTTCTTCATCTTCTTCCTATTCTTCTTCATCATATTCTTATTTGTGTCAGGCATTCCTGTAGTTGTTATCTAGAAAAGTTAGAAGTTTACACCTTCCGTTCTGCCTGTCACAAAAGATTTACAACAGGATTTGTCCGCGTTCAGTTTGGCCTGCAGCAGCAGGCCTTTTCCAGGGGCACCACGAGGAGGAACGGACTCACCCCAATACACTGCTTAGTCTTCTTCTGCTTATAAATAAGATAATATCATTTGCTCAGAGTATTAGTCTTATGCTTAATGTTCTTCTGCTTTGTTTTTTTATGCTTCTTTGTCTTCTCTCTCTTGTTGTTCTGCATCTTGGTGGTTGTCTTCCTGTTCTTTGTCCTCTTGAACCAGCTGACGGTACTGGCACCCGGAGGGGCAGCAGAAGGAACAAGAGCCAATGGCACTACCGAGGACCAGCTGACGGTGCTGGAACCCGGTTACTAAGCAGGAGGTACCTGTGCTACAAAGCACTACCAAGGACCAGCAGACGTTGCCGGAACTCGGATACCGAGATGGAGGCACCTAGGCCAAAGGCTCTGCCGAGAACCAGCTGACGGTGCTGGAACCCGGATGGGTAGCATAAGCTGCAAGAGCAAATGGAAATAGCGAGGACCAGCTGACAGTGCTGGCACCCGGAGGGGCAGCAGAAGGAATAAGAGCCAATGGCACAACCGAGGACCAGCTGACGGTGCTGGAACCCGGTTACTAAGCAGGAGGTACCTGTGCTACAAAGCACTACCAAGGACCAGCAGACGTTGCCGGAACTCGGATACCGAGATGGAGGCACCTAGGCCAAAGGCTCTGCCGAGAACCAGCTGACGGTGCTGGAACCCGGAGGGGCAGCTGAAGTTACCCCTGAAGAGCAAAGTTGGCATGCCGCAAGCTGGCCGCAGTTACCGAATCACACAGTCCTACAGGGGGTGCTTTTCCTACTGGCACTACGGAACAAGCATTTCTTACCAGAACCCACAGTCCACATAGGAAGCACCTAAACTGCTGGCACCCTAGCCTCGGCTAACCCAACCGCAACACGACATGGCAACTTGGGGTGGGAAACTGACATTGACACTTCCCGGAAACAGCAGGCAGGGCTGGAACCAAGCTGGGCAGGAGGGAGGACCCGTGCCAAAGTCAGTTATGAGCAGCAACTGGCGATGTTGGAGCCCAGGGACAAGCACTTAGCAGGCTGAGGCCTGATGTGCTGTCGATTGGGAGGCAGCAGGACAGATTGCCGTCAAAACAGCAGGGGAACAGCTGACGTTACTGAACCCCACAAACACAGGAGCTAGTGTTTTACTCTGTGAAGACGGCACTTCCGAGCAACAACTGGCTGTGTTGAAGCCCAGGGACAAGCACGGAGCAGGCTGAGGCTGCATTGAAGAAATTTTAAGATCGGTTGTAGACTTCTACTAATTTTAACCAAGCTCCACTTAGGCCTGTGGCTTCACTGATTTTCGTATTTCTCCTGTCCTCCAACCCCGCCAGTTACAGCTCCGAAATGGCGTCTGCACAATCCACACTTGTTCCTGTGTTACAGGTGTTCAGTCCGGTCAGTTAATCCCCTGATGTGTGTCCGGCAATGTCGCCTGCTCTGTCCACATTCCCATAGTTATGTAGGCAGCAGGAGACTTTGCCATCCACACAGCAGGGGATCAGCTAGCGTTACTGAACCCCACTGAGACACGGGAGCAAGTGTCTCTTTCCGTGTGGACGGCACTTCCGAGCTACAACTGGCTGTGTTGAAGCCCAGGAAATAGGAGGGTGTAGGCAGAGGCCTACTGTCTTTGGAATGCGGAGACAGCAGGAGAGACTGCCATCCACACAGCAGGGGAACAGCTGGCGTTACTGAACCCCACTGAGACACGGGAGCAAATGTCTCTTTCCGTGTGGACGGCACTTCCGAGCTACAACTGGATGTGTTGAAGCCCAGGAAATAGGAGGGTGTAGGCAGAGACCTACTGTCTTTGGAATGCGGAGACAGCAGGAGAGACTGCCATCCAC
The DNA here is from genome assembly GCF_039654945.1 of Dendrobates tinctorius. NCBI lineage: Eukaryota > Metazoa > Chordata > Amphibia > Anura > Dendrobatidae > Dendrobates > Dendrobates tinctorius. The sequence goes on along the minus strand of NW_027361690.1, from coordinate 44,070,541 downwards.
ACAGCAGGGGAACAGCTGGCGTTACTGAACCCCACTGAGACACGGCAGCAAGTGTCTCTTTCCGTGTGGACGGCACTTCCGAGCTACAACTGGCTGTGTTGAAGTCCAGGCAAAATCTGGGTGTAGGCTGAGGCCTACTGTCTTTGGAATGCAGAGACAGCAGGAGAGACTGCCATCCACACAGCAGGGGAACAGCTGGCGTTACTGAACCCCACTGAGACACGGGAGCAAGTGTCTCTTTCCGTGTGGACGGCACTTCCGAGCTACAACTGGCTGTGTTGAAGCCCAGGAAATAGGAGGGTGTAGGCAGAGGCCTACTGTCTTTGGAATGCGGAGACAGCAGGAGAGACTGCCATCCACAAAGCAGGGGAACAGTTGGCGTTACTGAACCCCACTGAGACACGGGAGCAAGTGTCTCTTTCCGTGTGGACGGCACTTCCGAGCTACAACTGGCTGTGTTGAAGCCCAGGAAATAGGAGGGCGTAGGCAGAGGCCTACTGTCTTTGGAATGCGGAGACAGCAGGAGAGACTGCCATCCACACAGCAGGGGAACAGCTGGCATTACTGAACCCCACTGAGACACGGGAGCAAGTGTCTCTTTCCGTGTGGACGGCACTTCCGAGCTACAACTGGCTGTGTTGAAGCCCAGGCAAAATCTGGGTGTAGGCTGAGGCCTACTGTCTTTGGAATGCAGAGACAGCAGGAGAGACTGCCATCCACACAGCAGGGGAACAGCTGGCGTTACTGAACCCCACTGAGACACGGGAGCAAGTGTCTCTTTCCGTGTAGACGGCACTTCCGAGCTACAACTGGCTGTGTTGAAGCCAAGGAAATAGGAGGGTGTAGGCAGAGGCCTACTGTCTTTGGAATGCGGAGACAGCAGGAGAGACTGCCATCCACACAGCAGGGGAACAGCTGGCGTTACTGAACCCCACTGAGACACGGCAGCAAGTGTCTCTTTCCGTGTGGACGGCACTTCCGAGCTACAACTGGCTGTGTTGAAGCCCAGGCAAAATCTGGGTGTAGGCTGAGGCCTACTGTATTTGGAATGCAGAGACAGCAGGAGAGACTGCCATCCACACAGCAGGGGAACAGCTGGCGTTACTGAACCCCACTGAGACACGGCAGCAAGTGTCTCTTTCCGTGTGGACGGCACTTCCGAGCTACAACTGGCTGTGTTGAAGCCCAGGCAAAATCTGGGTGTAGGCTGAGGCCTACTGTCTTTGGAATGCAGAGAAAGCAGGAGAGACTGCCATCCACACAGCAGGGGAACAGCTGGCGTTACTGAACCCCACTGAGACACGGGAGCAAGTGTCTCTTTCCGTGTGGAAGGCACTTCCGAGCTACAACTGGCTGTGTTGAAGCCCAGGAAATAGCGTTTAGTAGCGCATGTTTTATTTTGCCCTCAACATGTTTCTGCAGGGCAGGGACGGCTCGCCTGCTGAAATAAAAGCGGCTGGGCACGTTGTATTGGGGGACTGCCAATGCCATTAAGTCCCGGAAGGTGTCAGTGTCCACCAGCCTGAATGACAGCATTTCAACTGCCAGAAGTTTGGCAATGCCAGCATTCAGAGACTGTGCTCGGGGATGGTTTGCCGAGTAAGGGCGCCTTTTATCCCATGCCTGTGCTACCGATGGCTGTGATGGATGGGAACATGCTGCTATGGGTGGAATCTGACAGGGTCTCCGGACAACAGTGGCAGAGGTTCTTCCTTGGCGATCCTGTGAGGAAGCCAAACCAGCAGTGTGTGAGCTGGAGGAAGAGGCCCCAACACGAACTGAAGAGGTGGTAGGTGGTGCTGTACGTTGGAATACGTCTTCAGGGTGTCTCTGCAACTCCAACTCGTGCTTGGTGCGCACATGTTTCCACATATTTGTGGTATTGTGGTTGCTGACATTTCTCCCTCTTTTGACTTTCTGATGACACAGCTTGCATTTGACAAAGCAAATGTCATCTGCAACTGTGTCAAAAAAGGACCACGCACTGCAAGTCTTGGGAGCGCCCGTTTTGCCTTTGGAATGAGGAATGCTCCTAACGGGTGCCGAAGTACAGGCAACCAAGTCTTCCCCCTCCCTCTGCCTCCTGTTTTGGCCGGTAGGGGAATCTCTTCCTCCGAGCTGCTCCCACCACCTTCCTGTTCCTCACGCCATGATGGGTCAAGGACCTCATCATCTTCCCTCCCCTCTTCAAACAGCTGCTTCTCCGGGGTTGTCTCGCCAGCACCGTACACACCAGAAAGTGGCAACTGAGTCTCGTCATCATCTGATGCGTACTGAGGTGTGCTGACCATAGGCACTGGCCCACTCGCCTCTTCAGATTCAGAGGGACAAAGAAGTTGCGCATCACTGCATACTCCCTCTTCTTCACATTCAGGAATGCTGCTTGGCTGGCCCCCTCTTTCCAAGCCAACAGATTCCGAGAACAGAAGTAGAGACTGTGATGGCTCCTGTCCATGTCTCTCTGACTGCCTGGGCACTTTGGCAGGTGGTGAAGAGACAGATGGTTGCTCTTCGGTGCTCTGGTCCTGAGAGGCTGTGGAAGTAATTGAAGTCGATGCGTTAGCTGCCATCCATCCGACAACGGCTTCAATTTGTTCCTCCCGCAGCAGTGGGGTACGTTGAGGTCCTACAAAGCTGCGCATAAAGGACTGTTGCCTGCTAAAACTGGGGGATGCTGATCCACTGGTGCCCGCAGCAGGCCCAGAATCCCCACATCCTCTACCTGCAGAATCCCCACGTCCTCTCCCTGCAGAATCCCCACGTCCTCTCCCTGCTGAAACTCCACGCCCACGCCCACGCGCCTTACTCCTTGCCTTCTTCATCTTGCCAGACTGCTTAAGATAGGCAGAAAAGTACAAAGGGGGGCCTTAGTGTGCTTATTCCTGAACAGCTGGTTACAGGTACAAGAAACACTAATTTTATGAAGTGTGTGTGTGGACTACACTTTAATAGGAGCTGATGTGGCCTACACAAGTTCCAAATGTAGTGTTTGGTGAACTTTTTTTGTGGTTTCTTTGTTGGAAACAAACTCAAAGTATGTGAACAAAGAATTGAAACTGATAGTATCACCAACTTTTTGGAGCTATTACAATGCAGGCAGGTAACCTACAATGCAAAAGATGAGGCTCCAAAAAAATTGGGTAATACTAATCTGGCTGCGCCGGCAGGGCACAAGCCAGAAAAAAAGGCTCCTCTATCTACTCCTATATAGTGTTTGCAACCAACCAATGTTGATGGATACGGATGGATGCACACTAATAGGAGAAGAAAAAATGAGCTGCACTCAAAGACAAATATGTGTGAGGCAGTGACGCACGTTGAGCGTCCTACAACCAGACGTAGCTGCAGGACACTCTACTCAGCGTGAGCTGCACTCACACACAGTCAAAGACCTCTCAGACAGCCGTGAACAGTGCAGCTAAGTGGGCACTGGCACTGACAGGCTGCAGAAAGGCTCCGCAGTGTACTCCTATATAGTGTTTGCAACCACCGTAGATGGAGACGGATGGATGCACACTAATAGAAGAAAAAATGAGCTGCACTCAAATAAAAATATGTGTGAGGCACTGACGCACGCTGAGCGTCCTACAACCAGACGTAGCTGCAGGACACACTACTCAGCGTGAGCTGCACTCACACACAGTCAGAGACCTCTCAGACAGCCGTGAACAGTGCAGCAAAGTGGACACTAGCACTGAAAGGCTGCAGAAAGGCTCCGCTGTCTACTACTAGTGTTTGCAACCAACGTATATGGATACGGATGGAAGCACACTAGATTGAAATTATGTAAAAAATGCAGCTCAAAAATTAAAAGATGTATGAGGCAGCAGTGAGGCACGCTGGGCAGCCTACAACCTGACGTGGCTGCAGGACCCACTCCACAGCGTGAGCTGCACTCACACAGCCCTTGCAGACAGCTGTGAACACTGCTGCTAGGGCAAAAAAGGCTACAGTGGTGGTTTATGTAGCCTGGGTAAAGCACTAGATGTTTGGTGGAATCGCTATTTCTAACTGTCCCTCACAGTCTTCTACAGCAGCCTGTCTCTAACTGAATTCACAGCAGAGTGAACCAGAAATGGCGGCTGCAGTGGCTTTTATAGTGCATCATGACATCATTTCGGCAGCCAATCACAGCCATGCCAATAGTTAACATGCCTACATGCCTAACAGGATGTGCCCACACTTCGGAGGATTCCCATTGGCTTAATCAAAGCAAGCAGGCTCATAGCATGATGGGAACTTCCGATTCCGGTATCCGATATGACAAAAGTATCGGAAGTCAGTATCGGAATTCCGATACCGCTAATATCGGCCGATACCCGATACTTGCGGTATCGGAATGCTCAACACTACTTGTGACTAGTGTTGAGCATTCCGATACCGCAAGCCATCACAGTCTCTACTTCTGTTCTCGGAATCTGTTGGCTTGGAAAGAGGGGGCCAGCCAAGCAGCATTCCTGAATGTGAAGAAGAGGGAGTATGCAGTGATGCGCAACTTCTTTGTCCCTCTGAATCTGAAGAGGCGAGTGGGCCAGTGCCTATGGTCAGCACACCTCAGTACGCATCAGATGATGACGAGACTCAGTTGCCACTTTCTGGTGCGTACGGTGCTGGCGAGACAACCCCGGAGAAGCAGCTGTTTGAAGAGGGGAGGGAAGATGATGAGGTCCTTGACCCATCATGGCGTGAGGAACAGGAAGGTGGTGGGAGCAGCTCGGAGGAAGAGATTCCTCTACCGGCCAAAACAGGAGGCAGAGTGAGGGGGAAGACTTGGTTGCCTGTACCCTCCACTTCGGCACCCGTTAGGAGCATTCCTCATTCCAAAGGCAAAACGGGCGCTCCCAAGACTTGCAGTGCGTGGTCCTTTTTTGACACAGTTGCAGATGACATTTGCTTTGTCAAATGCAAGCTGTGTCATCAGAAAGTCAAAAGAGGGAGAAATGTCAGCAACCACAATACCACAAATATGTGGAAACATGTGCGCACCAAGCACGAGTTGGAGTTGCAGAGACACCCTGAAGACGTAGGCCAACGTACAGCACCACCTACCACCTCTTCAGTTCATGTTGGGGCCTCTTCCTCCAGCTCACACACTGCTGGTTCGGCTTCCTCACAGGATCGCCAAGGAAGAACCTCTGCCACTGTTGTCCGGAGACCCTGTCAGATTACACCCATTGCAGCACGTTCCCATCCATCACAGCCATCGGTAGCACAGGCATGGGATAAAAGGCGCCCTTACTCGGAAAACCATCCCCGAGCACAGTCTCTGAATGCTGGCATTGCCAAACTTCTGGCAGTTGAAATGCTGTCATTCAGGCTGGTGGACACTGACACCTTCCGGGACTTAATGGCATTGGCAGTCCCCCAATACAACGTGCCCAGCCGCTTTTATTTCAGCAGGCGAGCCGTCCCTGCCCTGCAGAAACATGTTGAGGGCAAAATAAAACATGCGCTACTAAACGCCGTTAGTAGCAAGGTCCAGCTGACCACCGATGCGTGGACCAGTAACCATGGACAGGGACGATACCTTTCCCTCACTGCCCACTGGGTCAATGTTGTGGAGCCGGGTACAGATCTGGAGAGTGGCGCTGTACGTGTTCTTCCAACGCCACGGATTGCAGGACTCCAGTCTGTACACATAGACTCCTCCTCCTACTCAAGTTCCTCAGAAACAGCAGAGCAGGAGCCTGTTACGATCGATATGAGCACAGCCATGGCCAAACGTCAACAGGCTGTACTCAAATTAATTTCTTTGGGGAATCGAAGCCACACAGCGCAGGAGCTCTGGAATGCTATCAAGCAGGAGAGCGATGTGTGGTTTGGGCCAGCGAATCTCCAGCCGGGCTTGGTAGTGTGTGACAATGGCCGAAATCTGGTGGCAGCTCTTGGCCTAGGCAACCTCACACACATCCCATGTCTGGCACATGTGCTTAACTTGGTCGTGCAGAGCTTTCTGAGGGACTATCCGGATCTTGATGCACTGTTGCACAAGGTCCGCATAGAGTGCGCTCACTTGCGGCGTTCCAGCACGGCAAGATCGCGCCTCGCTGCTCTGCAGCGACGATTTGGCCTTCCGGAACATCGCATCATATGTGACCTACCCACCCGGTGGAATTCAACGTTACATATGTTGGTGCGGTTGTGTGAGCAGCAGGCAGCAGTCATGGAGTACCAGCTGCATCAGGCACAAACAAGTCGCACTGTGCGCCGTTCACACTTCAGCACCATTGAGTGGGCCTCTATGAAGGACATCTGCCTCGTTTTGCGTGCCTTCGATGAATCCACGCGGATGGCGAGTGCAGATGATGCACTAGTCAGCATGACTGTCCCCCTTATCTGCCTGCTTCAACAAACACTGCAAGGGATGAGGTTTCGGAAGAGGTGGAGGATGAGGAGTCCCAAATGCCATCTGCTTCTGGACAGTCTGCGCTACGTGTTTCCTCACAAAGGCCTAGGCAGGGGACACTTTGTGAGGAGGATGAGGAGGAGTCGATGGAGGAGGAAGACATCTCTCCAGAGGAGGGAGGTACACAAACCTCTACTCAGTATGTACAGCGAGGGTGGGGTGATGCAGAGCAGGCCGAGGTCACGCCTCAAACAGGGGACAGCGGTTCTTTGGCAGTTGGGAGTCTGCAGCACATGGTTGATTTCATGCTGCAGTGCCTGAGAAACGACCGCCGCATCGCCCACATTCTCGTCTCGGCTGATTATTGGGTGTACACCCTCCTAGATCCTCGCTACCGGGACAGCGTACAAAGGCTCATACCAACGTTGAACCGGGAGCGTAAACTGCGGGAGTACGAAGAGTCACTGGTGCAGTCCATAATGTTTTCCATTCCACCCGAAGCATTGTTGCTAGTGCTTTACAAAGCAGCTCTGTGCGTCGAGGCAGTGGAGGAAACTCTGCACAAAGAGGGAGCAGAGGCAGCGCCGCAGCACAAGGCAAGACCACTATGGCCCAAATGTGGCAAAGTTTTGTGTGTCCACCACAATTGTCTACACCATCAGCGACGCCTCGAGTCAGCAGGAGGCAACGCTTCCGTCAGATGGTGTCAGACTACATGTCTTGCCCTGTCACTGTACTCCCAGATGGCTCTTCCCCCTTCAAGTTTTGGGTCTCTAAGCTGGATACATGGCCAGAGCTTAGCCAGTATGCATTGGAGGTGCTGGCTTGCCCTGCTGCCAGTGTATTATCGGAACGCGTCTTTAGTGCCGCAGGTGGTGTACTAACAGACCGTCGCACGCGACTATCTTCCGATAATGTTGACCGGCTGACTTTTCTGAAAATGAACAAGGCCTGGATCTCCAAAGACTTTGCCATTCCTCTTACAGACTAAATTAGTGGTTGGCAACTGTATCCAGGTCTGCTGGTGTGTTCATTTTTCTACCACCTGAACTATAATCCCTGTGCTTCAACACAGCCAGTTGTCGCTCAGATGTGTCGTCTGCACAGAGAAACACACTAGCTCCTGTGTTAGTGTGGTTCAGTAACGCCAGCTGATCCCCTACTGTGTGTACGGCAAAGTCACCAGCTCCATCAACATTCAAACCACTACTGATTTTTAACCGTGCCCAACTTAGGTCTCTGGCTCCACTGTCTCTACTATTTCCCCTGGCCTCCAACCCCGCCATCTACATCTCTGAAGTGGCGTCAGCACAATCTACACTTGTTCCTGTGTTCCTGTGGCTCAGTCCCATCAGTTTATCCCCTGATGTGTGTCCGGCAAGGTCTCCTGCTCTGTCCACATTCCCATAACCAGTAGTGGGAATGAGGACAGAGCTGGCGAACTTGCCGGACAAACATCAGGGGATGAACTGACGGGACTGAGCACCAGTAACACAGGAACAAGTGTAGATTGTGCTGACACCACTTCAGAGATGTAGCTGGCGGGGTTGGAGGCCAGGGTAAATAGTAGAGACAGTGGAGCCAGAGGCCTAAGTGGAGCATGGTTAGAATCAGTAGTAGTCAACAACCTCCATAAAAACCGCTGCCCATTGGCCTCTGCATGCGGCATGCGTAATCCTGGGCTCCAACAGCGTCAGTTGGTGTTCAGAAGTATCGTCTCCACAGAGCCAAACACATTCGTTCAAGTGTTAGTGGGGTTCAGCACTGCCAGCTGTTCCCCTGCTGTGGAGATGGCAAGTCTCCTGCTGCCTACACCTGCCAAACTCCAGTAGGCCCCAGCCTGCTCCTCGCCTAATCCTGGGCTCCAACATCGTCAGTTGGTGTTCAGAAGTGTCGTCTCCACAGAGCCAAACACATTCGTTCAAGTGTTAGTGGGGTTCAGCACTGCCAGCTGTTCCCCTGCTGTGGAGATGGCAAGTCTCCTGCTGCCTACACCTGCCAAAATCCAGTAGGCCCCAGCCTGCTCCTCGCCTAATCCTGGGCTCCAACAGCGTCAGTTGGTGTTCAGAAGTGTCGTCTCCACAGAGCCAAACACATTCGTTCAAGTGTTAGTGGGGTTCAGCACTGCCAGCTGTTCCCCTGCTGTGGAGATGGCAAGTCTCCTGCTGCCTACACCTGCCAAAATCCAGTAGGCCCCAGCCCGCTCCTCGCCTAATCCTGGGCTCCAACAGCGTCAGTTGGTGTTCAGAAGTGTCGTCTCCACAGAGCCAAACACATTCGTTCAAGTGTTAGTGGGGTTCAGCACTGCCAGCTGTTCCCCTGCTGTGGAGATGGCAAGTCTCCTGCTGCCTACACCTGCCAAAATCCAGTAGGCCCCAGCCTGCTCCTCGCCTAATCCTGGGCTCCAACAGCGTCAGTTGGTGTTCAGAAGTGTCGTCTCCACAGAGCCAAACACATTCGTTCAAGTGTTAGTGGGGTTCAGCACTGCCAGCTGTTCCCCTGCTGTGGAGATGGGAAGTCTCCTGCTGCCTTCACCTGCCAAAAGCAACAGGCCCCAGTCTGCTCCTCGCCTAATCCTGGGCTCCAACAGCGTCAGTTGGTGTTCAGAAGTGTCGTCTCCACAGAGCCAAACACATTCGTTCAAGTGTTAGTGGGGTTCAGCACTGCCAGCTGTTCCCCTGCTGTGGAGATGGCAAGTCTCCTGCTGCCTACACCTGCCCAAATCCAGTAGGCCCCAGCCTGCTCCTCGCCTAATCCTGGGCTCCAACAGCGTCAGTTGGTGTTCAGAAGTGTCGTCTCCACAGAGCCAAACACATTCGTTCAAGTGTTAGTGGGGTTCAGCACTGCCAGCTGTTCCCCTGCTGTGGAGATGGCAAGTCTCCTGCTGCCTACACCTGCCAAAATCCAGTAGGCCCCAGCCTGCTCCTCGCCTAATCCTGGGCTCCAACAGCGTCAGTTGGTGTTCAGAAGTGTCGTCTCCACAGAGCCAAACACATTCGTTCAAGTGTTAGTGGGGTTCAGCACTGCCAGCTGTTCCCCTGCTGTGGAGATGGCAAGTCTCCTGCTGCCTACACCTGCCAAAATCCAGTAGGCCCCAGCCTGCTCCTCGCCTAATCCTGGGCTCCAACAGCGTCAGTTGGTGTTCAGAAGTGTCATCTCCACAGAGCCAAACACATTCGTTCAAGTGTTAGTGGGGTTCAGCACTGCCAGCTGTTCCCCTGCTGTGGAGATGGCAAGTCTCCTGCTGCCTACACCTGCCAAAATCCAGTAGGCCCCAGCCTGCTCCTCGCCTAATCCTGGGCTCCAACAGCGTCAGTTGGTGTTCAGAAGTGTCGTCTCCACAGAGCCAAACACATTCGTTCAAGTGTTAGTGGGGTTCAGCACTGCCAGCTGTTCCCCTGCTGTGGAGATGGCAAGTCTCCTGCTGCCTTCACCTGCCAAAAGCAACAGGCCCCAGCCTGCTCCTCGCCTAATCCTGGGCTCCAACAGCGTCAGTTGGTGTTCAGAAGTGTCGTCTCCACAGAGCCAAACACATTCGTTCAAGTGTTAGTGGGGATCAGCACTGCCAGCTGTTCCCCTGCTGTGGAGATGGCAAGTCTCCTGCTGCCTACACCTGCCAAAATCCAGTAGGCCCCAGCCTGCTCCTCGCCTAATCCTGGGCTCCAACAGCGTCAGTTGGTGTTCAGAAGTGTCATCTCCACAGAGCCAAACACATTCGTTCAAGTGTTAGTGGGGTTCAGCACTGCCAGCTGTTCCCCTGCTGTGGAGATGGCAAGTCTCCTGCTGCCTACACCTGCCAAAATCCAGTAGGCCCCAGCCTGCTCCTCGCCTAATCCTGGGCTCCAACAGCGTCAGTTGGTGTTCAGAAGTGTCGTCTCCACAGAGCCAAACACATTCGTTCAAGTGTTAGTGGGGTTCAGCACTGCCAGCTGTTCCCCTGCTGTGGAGATGGCAAGTCTCCTGCTGCCTACACCTGCCAAAATCCAGTAGGCCCCAGCCTGCTCCTCGCCTAATCCTGGGCTCCAACAGCGTCAGTTGGTGTTCAGAAGTGTCGTCTCCACAGAGCCAAACACATTCGTTCAAGTGTTAGTGGGGTTCAGCACTGCCAGCTGTTCCCCTGCTGTGGAGATGGCAAGTCTCCTGCTGCCTACACCTGCCAAAATCCAGTAGGCCCCAGCCTGCTCCTCACCTAATCCTGGGCTCCAACAGCGTCAGTTGGTGTTCAGAAGTGTCGTCTCCACAGAGCCAAACACATTCGTTCAAGTGTTAGTGGGGTTCAGCACTGCCAGCTGTTCCCCTGCTGTGGAGATGGCAAGTCTCCTGCTGTCTCCGCATTCCAAAGACAGTAGGCCTCTGCCTACACCCTCCTATTTCCTGGGCTTCAACACAGCCAGTTGTAGCTCGGAAGTGCCGCCCACACGGAAAGAGACACTTGCTGCCGTGTCTCAGTGGGGTTGAGTAACGTCAGATGTTCCCCTGCTGTGTGGATGGCAGTCTCTCCTGCTGTCTCTGCATTCCAAAGACAGTAGGCCTCAGCCTACACCCAGATTTTGCCTGGGCTTCAACACAGCCAGTTGTAGCTCGGAAGTGCCGTCCACACGGAAAGAGACACTTGCTGCCGTGTCTCAGTGGGGTTCAGTAACGTCAGCTGTTCCCCTGCTGTGTGGATGGCAGTCTCTCCTGCTGTCTCTGCATTCCAAAGACAGTAGGCATCTGCCTACACCCTCCTATTTCCTGGGCTTCAACACAGCCAGTTGTAGCTCGGAAGTGCCGTCCACACGGAAAGAGACACTTGCTCCCGTGTCTCAGTGGGGTTCAGTAATGCCAGCTGTTCCCCTGCTGTGTGGATGGCAGTCTCTCCTGCTGTCTCTGCATTCCAAAGACAGTAGGCCTCAGCCTACACCCAGATTTTGCCTGGGCTTCAACACAGCCAGTTGTAGCTCGGAAGTGCCGTCCACACGGAAAGAGACACTTGCTGCCGTGTCTCAGTGGGGTTCAGTAATGCCAGCTGTTCCCCTGCTGTGTGGATGGCAGTCTCTCCTGCTGTCTCCGCATTCCAAAGACAGTAGGCCTCTGCCTACACCCTCCTATTTCCTGGGCTTCAACACAGCCAGTTGTAGCTCGGAAGTGCCGTCCACACGGAAAGAGACACTTGCTCCCGTGTCTCAGTGGGGTTCAGTAACGCCAGCTGTTCCCCTGCTGTGTGGATGGCAGTCTCTCCTGCTGTCTCTGCATTCCAAAGACAGTAGGCCTCAGCCTACACCCAGATTTTGCCTGGGCTTCAACACAGCCAGTTGTAGCTCGGAAGTGCCGTCCACACGGAAAGAGACACTTGCTGCCGTGTCTCAGTGGGGTTCAGTAACGCCAGCTGTTCCCCTGCTGTGTGGATGGCAGTCTCTCCTGCTGTCTCCGCATTCCAAAGACAGTAGGCCTCTGCCTACACCCTCCTATTTCCTGGGCTTCAACACAGCCAGTTGTAGCTCGGAAGTGCCGTCCACACGGAAAGAGACACTTGCTGCCGTGTCTCAGTGGGGTTCAGTAAAGTCAGCTGTTCCCCTGCTGTGTGGATGGCAGTCTCTCCTGCTGTCTCCGCATTCCAAAGACAGTAGGCCTCTGCCTACACCCTCCTATTTCCTGGGCTTCAACACAGCCAGTTGTAGCTCGGAAGTGCCGTCCACACGGAAAGAGACACTTGCTGCCGTGTCTCAGTGGGGTTCAGTAACGCCAGCTGTTCCCCTGCTGTGTGGATGGCAGTCTCTCCTGCTGTCTCCGCATTCCAAAGACAGTAGGCCTCTGCCTACACCCTCCTATTTCCTGAGCTTCAACACAGCCAGTTGTAGCTCGGAAGTGCCGTCCACACGGAAAGAGACACTTGCTCCCGTGTCTCAGTGGGGTTCAGTAACGCCAGCTGTTCCCCTGCTGTGTGGATGGCAGTCTCTCCTGCTGTCTCTGCATTCCAAAGACAGTAGGCCTCAGCCTACACCCAGATTTTGCCTGGGCTTCAACACAGCCAGTTGTAGCTCGGAAGTGCCGTCCACACAGAAAGAGACACTTGCTGCCGTGTCTCAGTGGGGTTCAGTAACGCCAGCTGTTCCCCTGCTGTGTGGATGGCAGTCTCTCCTGCTGTCTCCGCATTCCAAAGACAGTAGGCCTCTGCCTACACCCTCCTATTTCTTGGGCTTCAACACAGCCAGTTGTAGCTCAGAAGTGCCGTCCACACGGAAAGAGACACTTGCTCCCATGTCTCAGTGGGGTTCAGTAACGCCAGCTGTTCCCCTGCTGTGTGGATGGCAGTCTCTCCTGCTGTCTCCGCATTCCAAAGACAGTAGGCCTCTGCCTACACCCTCCTATTTCCTGGGCTTCAACACAGCCAGTTGTAGCTCGGAAGTGCCGTCCACACGGAAAGAGACACTTGCTCCCGTGTCTCAGTGGGGTTCAGTAACGCTAGCTGATCCCCTGCTGTGTGGATGGCAAAGTCTCCTGCTGCCTACACAGTCCTACTACTACTGATTTTTAACCGTGCTCCAATTAGGCCTGTGGCTCCACTGTGTCTCGTATTTCCCCTGTCCTCCAACCCTGCCAGTTACAGCTCCGAAGTGGCGTCTGCACAATCCACACTTGTTCCTGTGTTACAGGTGTTCAGTCCGGTCAGTTAATCCCCTGATGTGTGTCCGGCAAACATCAGGGGATTAACTGACCGGACTGAACACCTGTAACACAGGAACAAGTGTGGATTGTGCAGATGCCACTTCGGAGCTGTAACTGGCGGGGTTGGAGGACAGGGGAAATACGAAAATCAGTGAAGCCACAGGCCTAAGTGGAGCTTGGTTAAAATTAGTAGAAGTCTACAACCAATCTTAAAATTTCTTCAATGCAGCCTCAGCCTGCTCTGTGCTTGTCCCTGGGCTTCAACACAGCCAGTTGTTGCTCGGAAGTGCCGTCTTCACAGAGTAAAACACTAGCTCCTGTGTTTGTGGGGTTCAGTAACGTCAGCTGTTCCCCTGCTGTTTTGATGGCAATCTGTCCTGCTGCCTCCCAATTGACAGCACATCAGGCCTCAGCCTTCTAAGTGCTTGTCCCTGGGCTCCAACATCGCCAGTTGCTGCTCATAACTGACTTTGGCACGGGTACTCCATCCTGCCCAGCTTGGTTCCAGCCCTGCCTGCTGTTTCCGGGAAGTGTCAATGTCAGTTTGCCACCCCAAGTTGCCATGTCGTGTTGCGGTTGTGTTAGCCGAGGCTAGGGTGCCAGCAGTTTAGGTGCTTCCTATGTGGACTGCGGGTTCTGGTAAGAAAGGCTTGTTCCGTAGTGCCAGTAGGACAAGCACCCCCTGTAGGACTGTGTGATTCGGTAACTGCGGCCAGCTTGCGGCATGCCAACTTTGCTTTTCAGGGGTAACTTCAGCTGCCCCTCCGGGTTCCAGCACCGTCAGCTGGTTCTCGGCAGAGCCTTTGGCCTAGGTGCCTCCATCTCGGTATCCGAGTTCCGGCAACGTCTGCTGGTCCATGGTAGTGCTTTGTAGCACAGGTACCTCCTGCTTAGTAACCGGGTTCCAGCACCGTCAGCTGGTCCTCGGTTGTGCCATTGGCTCTTATTCCTTCTGCTGCCCCTCCGGGTGCCAGCACTGTCAGCTGGTCCTCGCTATTTCCATTTGCTCTTGCAGCTTATGCTACCCATCCGGGTTCCAGCACCGTCAGCTGGTTCTCGGCAGAGCCTTTGGCCTAGGTGCCTCCATCTCGGTATCCAAGTTTCGGCAACGTCTGCTGGTCCTTGGTAGTGCTTTGTAGCACAGGTACCTCCTGCTTAGTAACCGGGTTCCAGCACCGTCAGCTGGTCCTCGGTTGTGCCATTGGCTCTTATTCCTTCTGTTGCCCCTCCGGGTGCCAGCACTGTCAGCTGGTCCTCGCTATTTCCATTTGCTCTTGCAGCTTATGCTACCCATCCGGGTTCCAGCACCGTCAGCAGGTTCTCGGCAGAGCCTTTGGCCTAGGTGCCTCCATCTGGGTATCTGAGTTCCGGCAACGTCTGCTGGTCCTTGGTAGTGCTTTGTAGCACAGGTACCTCCTGCTTAGTAACCGGGTTCCAGCACCGTCAGCTGGTCCTCGGTAGTGCCATTGGCTCTTGTTCCTTCTGCTGCCCCTCCGGGTGCCAGTACCGTCAGCTGGTTCAAGAGGACAAAGAACAGGAAGACAACCACCAAGATGCAGAACAACGAGAGAGAAGACAAAGAAGCATAAAAAAACAAAGCAGAAGAACATTAAGCATAAGACTAATACTCTGAGCAAATGATATTATCTTATTTATAAGCAGAAGAAGACTAAGCAGTGTATGGGGGTGAGTCCGTTCCTCCTCGTGGTGCCCCTGGAAAAGGCCTGCTGCTGCAGGCCAAACTGAACGCGGACAAATCCTGTTGTAAATCTTTTGTGACAGGCAGAACAGAAGGTGTAAACTTCTAACTTTTCTAGATAACAACTACAGGAATGCCTGACACAAATAAGAATATGATGAAGAAGAATAGGAAGAAGATGAAGAAGTTGAATATGTAGAATAATAATTGTTGAATAAGAAGAATATGAAGAATGTAAGAAAAGGAAGAAGAAGAAGAAGAATGTAAAAAAAGGAAGTAGAAGAATTTAAAAAAAGGAAGAAGAAGAATGTAAAAAAAGGAATAAGAAGAAGAATGTAAAAAAAGGAAGTAGAAGAATGTAAAAAAAGGAAGAAGAAGAAGAAGAAGAAGAAGAATGTAAAAAAAGGAATAAGAAGAAGAAGAAGAAGAAGAAGGTAAAAAAAGGAAGAAGAATAAGAAAGAAGAAGAAAGAAGAAAGAAGAAGAAGACATACATGTCTGGCAAAATATAAATGAGGCTAACATAGTCAATATCTTTGTAACTCCTAACGTCTTTAAAAAAAAAGTTTACTTCCTGCTATTCCATTTGATTGGGCTAAACCTCTATGGCTTTAATGTCTCCTCCACCTCCCACAATACATTCTACATTATTCTTAGTTGTTTTTCTTCATGTAGAATTAACCTACAAGGAAAGAAAGGTTTTTTTTTAATTCCGATATTTTGGCCCCATTGACTTGCATTGGTTCCCGGTATCGGAATCGGCGATACCGATACTTTTTTTTAAGATCGGCCGATCCATTCCGATCCGATATTTTCAAGTATCGGCTGGTATCGCTCAATTCTACTTGTGACTATACATCTTCCTCTTGATTACATTCCAGAGGTTTTCAATGGGGTTCAGGTCTGGAGATTGTGCTGGCCATGACAGGGATTTGATGTGGTGGTCTGTCATCCATATATTGATTGACCTAGCTGGGTGGCATGGCGCATTGTCCTGCTGGAAAAAACAGTCCTCAGAGTTGGGGAACATTGCCTGAGCAGAAGGAATCAACTGTTTTTCCAGGATAACCTTGTATGCTGCTTGATTCATACGTCCTTCGCAAAGATTAACCTGCCCATTACCAGCCTTGCTGAAGCATCCCCAGACCATTACCGGTCCCCCACCAAATTTCACAGTGGGTGCAAGACACTGTGCCTTGTACGCCTCTCCAGGTCTCCATGAACTGGTCTTGCAGGGCAATTCACCCCAGCTGCCATTTGCCATTCCTTTTGTAGGTCACTTGATGTCATCCTGTGGTTGCTGAGTGACATTCGAATAAGATGACAGTCATCCCGGTCAGCGGAGAGTTGTTTTAGCCCTCTGCCAATCTGTAGGTTTGTTGTCCCCAATGTCTGCTGCTTGACCTTGTTGTAATGGACTGACGTCTTAGAAATTTTAAGGATTATTATTATTATTTATATAGCACCATTGATTCCATGGTGCTGTACATGAGAAGGAGTTACATACAAATTACAGATATCACTTACAGTAAACAAACTAACAATGACAGACTGATACAGAGGGGAGAGGACCCTGCTCTTGGGGGCTTACATTTTACAGGATGATGGGGTAGGGGACAGTAGATTGGGGGGTTGCAGCAGCTCCAGTGTGGATGAGGCAGTAGCTTCGGTAGTGGTGAGGAGGCAGGCAGCGGGGGTCATTGTGGGTCGCCCTCCCAGGGCTGTGGGGTACTCGGTACCGGGCCCTATGAGCTTCAATGGGAGATGTCACGGCAGCTGTGACCCGGCCCATGGCCCTGGGCGCCCATTGTAAAAGGGGGTTGTTTCAGTGTGTTTGTGGTAGTGAAAGTTTATAAGTGATTTGTGACGCCACCTGTGGTGCTCGGCAATGTGAATGTAAGCCGACGCTGCGGACAGTTCCTCTGGGACAGATGGTGTGGTGCAGCAATGATGTTATAGCCCTCCACAGGCAGGGCTGTAGTCCCAGGGCAGTGTAGGTGAGGTGACACGCAGATGGTGTAGTGTCAGGCGCAGAGGATGCAGCAGTGCTGGGCAGGTTCTCGCAGGAATGAGTGGAGGACACCAGATCATGTAGTTCCAAAGCTTTACTCACAGTCTGTTGTGCAAACAGGTGCCCACCTCTGTACCATGTCCTCCAGGTCAGGGACTCAGTCAACCTCCCGGCCAGATAGAATCCTCCTTTTTAACACTCTGCCAATATGTGCCTTGCTGAACGTCTCCTCTTATAGCACCTTTAAGTGAAGTACTCCTAGTACTGAGTTACACTGGAGTTCCTCCTGTCCGATGTTCCTATGAACTCTACTTGTACGGCAGACAGCTGTAGCCTGCTTCGGGGACTCCTTGCTACTAAGTCCCGGCTCACTATCCAGTTGCTGTTGTGCCCCCAAGTCTTGTGTGGGAATAAAGTGGTCACTACTTCTATTCCTCCGGTGTCTGCTGCAGGACCATTAGTATCTATATAACCTCGGGGACCGGGCCCCGGCCTTGTGCTTAGAACTTCTAGGAAGGGTTCTCTTCTAACCCACATCCTCTGTTCTCTCTTACTCCTCACGTTCCATGCTAATCTTTCCTTCTATGGAGAATCAGGCTTTCAGTCTACGTTGCTCTTTCTCTTCCTCTCCCGTGCCAGCAGACCCAGATCACTGGGATCCGCTGCAGCACCTCCATCCTTCCATCCCTCCCTCTCTCCGGGGATCTTCTCCTCTCTAACTCTCTAACCAACTGACTTCTCATCCTAAACTCTTCCCGCTCCTTGTAATGTAAACTAACTCCACCCACCTCCCAGCACATTTCGTGTTCCAAGCAGGGAGCCACCAATGGGTGCTTTGCTATACTCCAAGCAGGGAGCTGCTGAAGGTGCTTTGCTACATTACTTTGTGGTGTGGAGTGCAGGTGTTGGAGTGTGGTCAGGAGTCTCCACCTTACCTGGATGGTGGGATACTACACCTCAAGAGGAGGTGCAGTACCTCTGTGGCAACTGAGCCTCAGGGGCGCCACAATTGCAGGCTGTAAGCTTTATTGAAGAGGTGGGTTTTCAGGTTCCGTCTGAAGAATCCAAATGTGGTTGTTAGTCGGACCTGTTGCGGCACATAATTCCAGAGAATGGGGGATATTCAGGAGAAGTCTTGGAGCCGATTAGGTGAGGAGCGAATAAGTGTGTTGGTAAAATAAAAAAATTGGGGACTAAAAGATCATGTTTGTGGAAAAAATATGATTTTTTTTATTTTCCCGCCCTGGAGTTATAAACTTCTGTGAAGCACTTGGGGTTCAAAGTGCTCACCACAGATCTAAATAAGTTCCTTGGGGAGTCTAGTTTCCAAATGGGGTCACTTGTGAGGGGTTTCCACTGTTCAGGCACATCAGGGGCTCTCCAAACGCGACATGGCGTCCGATTTCAATTTCAGCCAATTTTGCGTTGAAAAAGTCAAACAGCGCTCCTTCTCTTCCGAGCTCTGCCATGCGCCCGAACAGTGGTTTACCCCCACATATGGGGTATCAATGTACTCAGGACAAATTGCACAATAACTCTTGGGGTGAAAAGATCATTTTTGTGGAAAAAAATATGATGTTTTAATTTAACGGCTGTACGTTATAAACTTCTGTGAAGCTCTTGGGGGTTCAAAGTTCTCACCACACATCTAGATAAGTTCCTTGAGGGGTCTAGTTTCCAAAATGGTGTCATTTGTGTGGGGGGTTTCCACTGTTTAGGCACATCAGGGGCTCTCCAAATGCAACATGGCGGGTTAATAAACTTCTTGAATGTGGTTTTGAGCACCAAGAGGGGTGTAGTTTTTAGAATGGTGTCACTTTTGGTTATTTACTATCATATAGACCACTCAAAGTGACTTCAAATGTGATGTGGTCCCTAAAAAAAAAAAATGGTGTTGTTAAAATGAGAAATCGCTGGTCAACTTTTAACTCTTATAACTTCCTAACAAAAAGAAATTTTGGTTCCATGTGCTCATGTAAAGTAAACATGTGGGAAATGTTACTTATTAAGTATTTTGTGTGCCATATCTGTGCTTTAAGGGCATAACAATTCAAAGTTGGAAAATTGCAAAATTTTCACCAAATTTCCTTTTTTTTTCAAGAATAAACGCAAGTTATAGCAATCAAATTTTACCACTCTCATGAAGTACAATATGTCAAAAGAAAACAATGTCAGAATCAGCAGGATCCATGGAAGTGTTCCAGAGTTATTACCTCATAAAGAGACACTGGTCAGCAGCGGTAACAAGAGCAGCACCAGCAGCAGCTGCAGTATCAGTGACAGCAACAGGAACAGCAGCAATGGCAGCAGGAGCTACATAATCAGCAGCAACTGCAGTTTCAGCGGCAACAAGAGCAATGGCAGCAGGAGCAGCAGCGATGGCAGCAGAAGCTGCAGAAATGGCAGCAGAAGCAGCACCAATTGCAGTAGACAAATAACCTGTTGATGCAGCAGATCGCGGCTATGCGAGAGGCGGCCCTACCATTGACCTCAATCCGTTCGGAGGCTCGGTATAAAGTTCGGTCAGCCTTAAGGAAGATGAGTCCTGAGGATGATGGAGGCGTTCCTCACCGTGTTCGAGCACACAGCCGAACTGGAGAGCTTGCCGATGTCCCAGTGGGCTGAAGTGGTGGCCCCCTTCCTGACAGGAGATGCCCAGAAGACCTACCTGGAGCTCAGTCAGGACGATGCACTGGACTATGAGAAGCTGGGAGGTGAGATCCTTATATGACTGGGGGTTAATACATATGTGCGGGCTCAACGGGAGTACCAGTGGTCCTTTGTGGAGTCTAGACCTGCCAGTCTCAGGCATATGACTTGTTGCAGCTGGTAAAAAAAATGTCTCCAGCCTGAGACCTTAACCCCATTCCAGATGGTAGAGAGGGTGATGGTCGACCGGCTGGTAAGGGCTCTGCAAGCCGCCATACAGCGTTGGGTGGGGAAAGGGGGCCTGGGCAATCTGGACTAGGTGGTTGGACTGGTTGAGTGGTATACGGCCACTCAGGACTTTATACGGGACACTGCTCTACTTCGACTGTCACGTCGGGTACCGCCAGCACAGGAGCCTGGGAAAAGTCCACTACCCTCTGTTGGGGCTAATCAGAACCGAGCCTGTAATGAGGGGGTACCCCAAATTGAGGGTGACAAAAGTCCCTTTTCCCCTAAATCAGCCCCAAGGTTCAGTTGTCATGCAGCTATTAAGTGTTGGGGGAACCAAGGGCCCAGACATGTGGCTGCCAACTGCCCCATGACAGTTGAACCCATGGACTGCCGGTATACTGGCTGTATGTCTATGTACGCCCAGCCAGTCTGCACCGCAGCTACAGGCACTGCCGGCAGCGAACCCCCATTATGCCAGGGTACCAAAGAGAGACTCTCTTGGACTTGGGGAACTTAGAGACTCTGGTGCATGGGTCCCTTGTTGCCGGGTGTATAGTACAAGTTATTTTTAAATGGTTTCAATCAGTTTAATATAATATACACTGAGATGAGTAAGCAAAAGGTCACTGAAACTTACTTAAGATAAAGGAATGTAAATTACTGGTCATTTGTTTATCCATCAACAAAAGACCATTGATATTCAAGACAACTACCTTAATTAGATTGGGTGTGTTAACTTTCCCCATGGATGTTATCTTGTGCTCTGAAGCCCCTCCTCCAGCTTGCTGTATTTCTGCCATGTGGCACAC
Source organism: Dendrobates tinctorius (assembly GCF_039654945.1). Classification (NCBI taxonomy): domain Eukaryota; kingdom Metazoa; phylum Chordata; class Amphibia; order Anura; family Dendrobatidae; genus Dendrobates; species Dendrobates tinctorius. The sequence continues at coordinate 44,050,149 of NW_027361690.1, read as the reverse complement.
AGGAGGCCCCCTCCTCTAGTTTCCTGTATTATATACTGGTTAAAACAGGTATTGAGGGGATGTGTTTATAGCCAATGGACAATAGACTTGTGACATCATTCCCCACATGGTGGGGCTGGACACACCTTTTAGCTAGACATTTTAAAAGAACTAGGACACATGTTCTCTCTCTCTTTTGGCTCTTGGAGGATGACTGGTCGACGTCTATCTGAATAATGTAACGTATGAATAATGCTTGTTTCTGATTAATGCATATGTATTTATAGTTTTATACTGTTTATTATTTGATCTTATCACTTATTAAGTAAATCAATTTAGTAAATTCAATTCTTGTGTGAGCATTTTCTTATTCATTACAATCCATTGGAACCCTTACAATACACCGGGGACAACCCCAATGGATGGAAAGTGGGGGTGGTGTGCATACATGGGGAACTCTGAGTACCCGACCGCGGAGGTTACTTTTTCCACACCGTGTGGAGAAATAAAACATGTGATGGGAGTGGTGAAGACCCTTCCACATGGAACTGTGTTGGGAAGAGACTTGCTCCTATTCTGGTCCCTGTGGGAGACCAGGGTCAACCCTCCCAGGGTAAATGTTACTCCGAGCGTGGAACTCGAAGATTCCAAGTCTAGTATACCTGCCTTATGGGTCACCAACCGAGGGACAGAGTGTAACCCCGATAGGTCTCCCCTAGAGGTATTAGCAGGAGAGGTCGAGGAGACTCCACCAATCCCCGAGCTGGAAGTGTCCCTGGTAGGTTCGGGACAGCTCAGCTCCAGGATCCCACTCTGGCCCGGGCACGAGAAAGGGTCATAGAGATAAATGGAGTGGCTCAGCTACCGGGTGTCGAGGCAGTTTTTCCCTGCATGGCTATACACCAGGAGTTGTTATACAGGTTGGATAAAATCCAGGATCAGGTGGTGGAACAACTGGTAGTGTCCCAGTCCTACCGTCGGGCGGTGCTCGAAATGGCTCACACCCACATGCTGGAATGGCACTTGGGGGCCAAAAAGACGCAGGAGCACATACTAAAGCGTTTTGTTTTTCCTTGTGTCTACGCGGAGGTTCATAGGTACTGTGACACGTGTCCAGAGTGCCAACTAATCTCACCCACCGTGAACTACCAGAGTCCATTGGTACCTCTGCCCGTCATAGAGGTACCGTTTGAGCGGATAGCAATAGATCTGGTGGGATCAAAATATTTTGGTCATTTGTTCCCTAACATTGTGGGACTTATCTGCAGTGTGGTACTTACCTGTAATATATTAGCATATGCTATTTTACATGGGCATTGTGTTACCTTTCATTTTACCTCTTACCTGTGGTTTCACCTGCGTTGGTAGTTGTTATTGTCTAATCATCCTTTTATCACTATTGTCTTATACTCTTTTAATCATTTTCTAATAAAGTGTTATACTTTTAATATGTTTGGTACTTGTGGTGCATTTTTTCTTTCTATATTTAATATTTTGGTCATAGTGGACTACGCCACACGGGACCCCGAGGCGATACCTCTCCGCCACACCTCGGCCAAACTAAAAGCACGCGAGATATTTGCCATGTAAGGTAGCGCTGTCATTCAAGGTTGGGGACACTCGCTTGGCAGCTAAATAATCACGTCCGACACGGGTTTTTCATAAAACAATAACAATCCATGCGGTTTATTCGGCATAATAAACCCAGAGCAGCCTCATAAAGTTCATATAATCAGCATAGCGTTCATGACAGAGCTTCCCTCTGTTAAGCCTGTGGTCACATAGGTTACGCAATGTACAGTACTCAGGCTCTTCAGCCTCACAGATATCTCACCCCGTCAGGGTTACTTCATGGCTGCTTCAGCTCACTGCAGACGTTCATTCCCTCTACCTGGGAACTGTCAGACGCTTGCAGCCATTACTCGCAGCATTCACGTGCTGTCAGGCGGGAAGCCCCATCTCCCAGCGGGACCTTCCACAATGGACCAACCGGGTCCCAGCAATCACTCAATGTGACCTACCCTGGCCACCTTATATGGACCGTAGCCACGCCCACCGGGTCACATGGCTATGACCTCATCACAGGTCCTTCACACTCACATAGTCTTTTACTACCAACGTTTTCAGACACACCCCTGGGAGGACTTGTAGGTAGCTGGTTCCGCCCATCTCTCCAGCTACCTGAAGACTTCCCTAAGACATTGACACGGATCCTCAGCAGTATCACTGCTGATCAACACATACACAAGTCTTCATCTCAAGGCCACCCACCTTGAGATACATTACAATCATTCAGCATCCTACTCCTATTAGGACACTGGAAATGCTTATACGCCTGTCCTGGACCACCCACACAGCGCCCCCTAGCGGATACAGTGGTCACTACACCTCAGCCATGTTTTGTCGCCTTGGACTACCAAAGGAGATCCTCACAGATCAGGGGACTCCTTTTATATCCAAGGTGACCAAGGAGCTATGCAAGCTGCTCCGAATCAAACAGCTATGCACATCGGTGTACCACCAACAAACCAACAGGTTAGTAGAGAGGTTTAACAAGACCCTCAAAGCCATGCTCAAAAAGGTGGTCTCCATGGACGGGAGGGATATGGACATGTTATTGCCCTATCTAAAGTTCGCTATCCGCGAGGTACCACAGACGTCCACAGGTTTTTCCCCGTTTGAGCTATTGTATGGCAGACATCTGAGGGGGTTGCTAGATGTAGCCAAGGAGACATGGGAACAGGAGCCAACTCCGCATCGGAGTGTGATCGAGCATGTGGCAAGAAGGCAGGACCGGATTACAGCCGTCAGGCCCATAGTCAAGGAGCATCTGTTGGATGCCTAGGCCGCTCAGAGCCACATGTATAATAAAAGGGCCATGGTCAGGACCTTTAAAGAAGGGACCGGGTGTTGATACTAGTGCCCACCACAGAGAGTAAGCTCATGGCCAAATGGCAAGGCCCATATGAGATACAGGGGAAAGAGGGAGAAGTGAATTATAGAGTGTACTAACCAGGAAAGAGGAAACCCGAACAACTGTACCATGTGAACCTGCAAAAAGCCTGGAACGACCGGGAATGTTTGGTCACGAAGGCGACTCCGGTCGTACCAACGGGGAACCCTCTGTCACCGGTCAAAGACGTGGCCAGGGGTGAGGTTAAAATAAATGACGCTCTCACATAACAGCAGTGAAGGGAGGCTTGGGCTCTGGTGCAACGGAATACGGACGTATTCTCAGAGCTGCCGGGGCGGACCTCGGTGATACAGCATGACATTGTCACCGAGTCCCGGATAAGGGTACGGATGAAACAGTACCGAGTGCCATAGGACCAGAGGCAACCCATCGTGGCTGAGGTGAAGCAAATTCTCCAATTAGGAGTCATCGAAGAATCCCGGAGGGAGTGGGCTATCCCCACTGTGCTAGTTTCAAAGCCAGATGAGTCATTACGCTTTTGTAATGACTTCAGGAAATTGAATGAGGTATCAAAGTTTGACCTGTATACAATGCCCCGAGTGAACGAGCTAATTGAGAGACTTGGGGAGGCCCAGTATTTCACCACGCTCAGTCTCACAAAAGGTTACTGGCAGCTCCCAGTGACAGAATCAGTGAAAGAAAAGACCACTTTTACAACATCTTTTGGGTTACAGGGGGCTCCGGCCACATTTCACAGGCTGATAGACATAGTATTAGAGCCTCATCGGAAATACACGTTGGCATATTTAGACAGCATAATCATCTGTGTGTGAATTGGAATACCCACTTGTCCCAGGTGCAAGCAGTGCTGGAGTCTCTCAGAATGGCAGGATTAACAACAAACCCAAAGAAATGTGCGATAGGACTCACGGAAGCCCGGTACTTAGGTTACGTATTCGGCAGCGGGGTTATCAAACCCCAAGATCGAGGCCATTCAAAACTGGCCCAAGCCGTTAAGTACCAAACAGGTGAGGGCGTACCTCGGCATCATTGGGTACTACCGCCGGTTTATACCCAATTTTGCTGGAAGATGAACACCCTTAACTGACCTGTTAAAAGGTAAGAAGTTGGTTATGGTATGCTGGAATCCTCAAGCAGAGGAAGCATTCCAGTCCCTGAAGTCGGTATTTTGTGGACAGCTAGTCCTCATGAACCCCAACTTCAAAGCAACCTTCATCCTACAAACAGATGCCTCGGAGGTAGGCCTAGTAGCGGTGCTGTCACAAGAGGTGAACGGGATGAGCATCCAGGCACCTACTTGAGCAGGAAACTGACCATGGCAAAGAAAAATTATCGCTTAGTGGAGGAGTGCTTGGTGATTAAGTGGGCCTTAGAGTCCCTACTCTACTATTTGCTCGGGCATCAGTTTTGTTTAGTAACGGACCATTCACACCTCATCTGGATGAGAAATGCAAAAGAATGGAATACTCGGGTCACCAGGTGGTTCCTGTCCCTACAAACTTCAGTTTTTCAGTGGAACAAGGGGCGGGGAAGTCACAGGGAAATGTGGATGCCTTGTCCCGGGCCCCCTGTATGGTGACAAATGTTCAACCCCACAAGTTTGAACAGAGGGCGGGGTATGTGAGGCAGTGACTGGTGTTATATGCGAGGGTCGCTATGTGTCCCCCAGGATGCTCACAGAAGCATATTGAAGCCGCGGGAGTGCATTGCAGTCACAGGCATAGCTGTGACTGCAATGCAAAATAAAAGTAAGTGTTGGACTTGGGCAAGCTAAGAAAAATCTGCCATGAGCCTTTATTTTTGAAGCGGACTACAGGATGGTAGTGGGGCGGTCCTCTTCCAGGTCTTCCAAGTGGCCTATAGCCACAGGTTCCTTGTAAAAACCCTGCAGCAGAGGATTGGGTGTGTCAGTTTTTGGTTTGCAAGCGTGAATAGCAGGAGGCTCTGCAGAGCTCAGCCTGTGTGAGGTAACATGGAGCCAAGTGGAGTCAAATGGCTTGGCGCCCCTCAGCGTAGCACATTGATGCAGTCGCCCACGGCAGTCGCAGTGGACTATCTTGTTTCTGGCTGCAATCCGGAGGATATCATGTGCTGTTTATTTCTGTGAGTTGGGACATTAAATACATTTTGTTATGAACTTTCCTGGGTCACTGCCTGTCTGTCACACTGCATCAACCCTGCTGTACTACAGCACTGACCTCTCCTTTCCACACTGGGCCCCTTCTTCACACTGTCCTCTCACACTGTGCCACCCCTATAGGGCCAAGTCTCTATACTGTACCCCCTCATCACACTCCCCCCTCCTTGGCATACTGTCCCCTCCTTGCTGTGGTCTTACACTGTCCCCTCATGCTACACCCCCACTACTCAGTCTCTATTCTGTGCCGACTCACTTTTCTTCCCCATTCTGTCTCATCACACTATTACCCTCTCTTACGCTGGAGGCAGCGGATATCAAGAGTGGACCCACTGAACCGTGATACTGAAACTCCCCCGAGCGAGCGCACCAGATTTGACCAACCCATATACAGGGATCGTTAGGGAACAAGCTCAGGGACCTCTAGTACCACGGATGCCAGGGGTCGGCTCAGGAACCTAAACAAACATGGAGAAGAGGCTGGGGTAGAGGGGAGAGGGTAAAACTGATCAGGAAAGGAACCGGAGAGGTACGGAGGAGGTAAACCACGAGATGGAGAGGGTAAGAGGGCAGAGAGGAGCGGAGGTAGAGATGGTTTGCAGACTGAGGAGAGCGGAGATGGTATACGGATTGAGGAGAGTGGAGATGGTTAACGGACTGAGGACAGCGGAGATGGTATACGGGCTGACGAAATCGGATATGGTATATGGGCAGAGGAAAGCGGAGATGGTGTATGGACTACAGGCCCTAGGAGAGACACAGGGCAGGAGCGGACTCTGAAAGAAACAGGAAAACAAAAAGGGTTAAGAGGCTAGCTACACAGGAACAAGACTAGCAGCAGCAATAGGGACCTGAGAATGGAAGTAAACTCAATAATCAGGCGCCTCCCCTAAGGGAGGGCAGCCTGAAATACTGGATACAGGCAGCGCTTCCGGGTCAGGTCACACAGGGGGATAAGGCCGGTGGGTGCATGGGCCGTCGGGCCCTAAGGCGCGTGAGTGAGTAGAGGGAGGCGCCCGGTGGGAACCGAGGGCAGGATGCCGGGAGACCCGAGGCAGCGTGGGAGCAGAAGCAGACCCGGGCCGGGTGGCGGTGACCACGGGCTTAACACCGTCAGTAGTCTCCTCACACATTTTCCCCTCCCTTATCATACTGTCTCCTCTTACATCCCCCCATTTACCATACTAAGGGCCTAAGGGCACAATTTTTAACCTGTCAGAACCCGAGGAGCCAACCATGAGGGAATATATTCTGGAAAATTAAAAAAAATGCGTTTATCCGCCATTGTAAATTCACAATTGGAGCAGGGATCTTTTTTTTGTGGCCAAAAAGGATAAAGGTTTGAGTTCAATTAATAAAGCTTCAGTCCCCTCTCACTCATCCCTGACCTCTTTAATCAACTGGTGGGGTGCAAGTTGGTTTACCAAGCTGTATCTCAGGGGGGTCTTATATTCTTGTTTGAATTAAGGAGAGGATGAGTGGAAAATGGCCTTCAATACCTTTGAGGGTCATTGCTGGTATTGTGTCATGCCCTTTGAGCTCTGTAACTCTTCAACTGTGATATCTTCCGTGATATTTTGGGTATTTATGTTATAGTTTACATCGATAATATCCTCATCTTCTCCAGAGACCTGGCTGTGCATAGGGTCTATATGCGCACGGTCCTGAAAAGATTAGAGGATCATTATCTTTAAGGTAAAAGATAAAAATGTGTATTCAAAGTGCAAAAGTTGGGATTCCTGGGAGTCATTCTTTCCTCCAGGGGGATGTGGTACTCGCAGGTACGCAGTGATGAGCCGGAGATGGAGCAAGAGCAAACTCAACCTTTATGTAAAGATTATATGGATAAACGATAAAACTGACAATAGTTTTCCACGTAGGGAAGCTAGACACTATTACACCAATAACACAATATCAGAACATGCGGCGGGTGCCGGTAACTATATGGCTGCGGTATGGCCGACTACGGGTCCTAGGACTATAGTTAACGATCAACGAAGTGTCACTTATCAATCTCTGATGCCCTGCAGAGTTTTTGTCCGGGAGATGTCTGTTCGGTGTCTCAGCCGCTGGGCCCAGCCGATGAGGAGTTGTCGCAGGCTTCGAGCGTCCCTATGCCCAGGTGCAGAAGGGGGGCAGCAGGCCTCAGGATTCCCCACTGTCGGGGCAGCCCCTCCAGGAGGCGAGGTAGTGGCAGCCGCAGGTCTCGGCTTACAGGCCGCCGCCACGGTCTCAAGTGGGACAGTGGCGGCCGCGGGTCTCGGCGTACAAGCCGCAGCATGGAGCGGGGCAGTGGCCGCCGTGGGTCTCGGCGTACAGGCCGCAGCCGTGGTATGGAGTGGGGCAGTGGCGGCCGCGGGTCTCGCTGTATCTCTTCTTCGCGTTGCTTGGTACTGTCCTCTCCCCTGGTTAGGCGAGTCCTCGTCCTTTTCTCTCTGGAAAATGCTGGCTTGGTCTTGCTCTCCAGCGCCACCTAGACTCCTCTTTCCTGTCTCTCGTCTCTCTCCTCGCCGAGTGCCCCCTACTGGTCTCCTGTGCTCCTTTTATAGTCGCCCCGCCCCCACATCTTCTAGAAGAGTCTCCGTCCCGGCCCGTAACTACTTCCCCCGGGAACATACCCTCTGGGAACCTAAGTGGCAGCCCCCTTAGTTCCAGCCCGGTTATACAGTGGGCCCTTATTCTGTGGCTCTCTCTCCTACAGGGATTTGGATGGACCCCGAGAAGGTGAGGAAGAGTGTTAGAGTGGGCACAACCTGTTATCCTTATGGCATTTCAGCGATTTGTTTTGCATTTGCCAATTATTACTGGAGGTTTATTAAAGGTTTTTCTAAGGTGGTTAAACCTCTCACTGATATTACCCATAAGGGGGCAGACGTGTCTAATTGGGGTCTGGAGGTCATTAATACACTTAAGAAGGCTTTTTCCTGAGCTCCAGTTTTGGTCCAGCCTTATTTTAATAAGCCTTTTATGGTGGAAGTGGATGCCTCTGAGGTTGGGGTGGGAGCGGTGCTCTCCCAGGGTTCCACCACATTTACGCCTTTGTTTATCTAAAATTCCTCCAGATCTTAATTATGACATCGGCAATCGTGAACTTCTTGCCATCAAAATATTTATTCCTTGTTCAGGTGGTAAGATTATATGAGGTTCCCATGAATATTGTCTCTGACCAATGTATCTCCAGGTTCTGGAGGGCTTTCTGTAAATGCCTTGGTTGGAACTCTCATTTTAATCCGCGCACCATCCTCAAAGTATTTGGCAAACTGAGCAAACCAACCATTGTCTTCAATCCTATCTAAGATATTTTTGCTCCCATACGCAGCTTGATTGGGGATCCTACTTTGTCTTGCAGAATAGGAATTGTGAATGTCTCCGCTGTAATCTTTGATTTAAACCTAGGTCTCCATGTTTTGAGGAAGACTACGATGTACTTCCGGCGGTCTCTGCAACTATCCACCGCCTCTGGAAGGTCTGGGTGGAGGCCTGTATCCATCTCAAGGAAGCAAGGGAGAGCATGATAAGGCAGTCCGATAAGCATCATCAGCAAGGTTGCAAACTCAGAATTTGGGACAGAGTTTTGGTGTCTACTAAGAATCTCAAGATTAAGGTACCATTTCCTAAGCTTGCACACAGGTTTATAGGACCACTAGCTAAAGAGCCCGGCACACAGGTTTATAAGACCACTAGCTCAAGAGCCTGGCGTTGCCTGGGCATAGTAACCAACTGTGGTTAGTTATAACAAATTATGATTATATTGCACATCAAAACCGTGCATCTAATCCTATCCTGTGTGATACTGACTGCTGAGCTGTGTATCTAATCCTATTCTGTGTGATACTGTCTGCTGAGCCATGTATCTAATACTATTCTGTGTGATACTGTGTGCTGAGCTGCGTATCTAATCCTCTCCTGTGTGATACTGACTGATGAGCTGTGTATCTAATCCTATCCTGTGTGATACTGCCTGCTGAACCATGTGTCTAATCCTCTCCTGTGTGATACTGACTGCTGAGCTGTGTATCTAATCCTATCCTGTGTGATACTGACTGCTGAGCCGTGTATCTAATCCTATCCTGTGTGATACTGGGCTCCCCCTGCAGTCTGTGTCAGAGGGTGGTCTGTGTTGGCACGGTAATAAACTCTATTTCCAGCTTTACAGAAGGACGATAACACCATAGAAATGATAAGAATATTAGGCCTCAGTTACCACAACTGTCTACAAAGAAAACTGTTGCTGATAGCAACCAATCACAGCTCATTTTTCATCTTTTAAACAGCTCTGGGACAGCGTGGCGAGTTTTGAGTGGCGACTTTTGTGTTTCTACTTTTATATGGCGAGGTTGGTGTATGTGTGGTGAAATGTGTGCTGAGGGTGGTATATGTGTTGAAGCACGTGGTAGTGTGTGGCACATTTTGTGTGTGTGTTCATATCTCCGTGTGTGGTGAGTATCCCATGTCAGGGCCCCACCTTAGCAACTGTACGGTATATACTCTTTGGCGAAATCGCTCTCATTCTTTAAGTCCCCCTTGTTCACATCTGGCAGCTGTCAATTTGCCTCCAACACTTTTCCTTTCACTTTTTCCCCATTATGTAGATAGGGGCAAAATTGTTTGGTGAATTGGAACGCACGGGGTTAAAATTTCGCCTCACAACATAGTCTATGACGCTCTCGGGGTCCAGACGTGTGACTGTGCAAAATTTTGTGGCTGTAGCTACGACGGTGCAGATGCGAATACATACGTACTTTTTCCCCATTATGTAGACAGGGGCAAAATTGTTTGGTGAATTGGAACGCACGGGGTTAAAATTTCGCCTCACAACATAGTCTATGACGCTCTCGGGGTCCAGACGTGTGACTGTGCAAAATTTTGTGGCTGTAGCTACGATGATGCAGATGCCAATACATACACTTTTCCCCCATTATGTAGATAGGGGCAAAATTGTTTGGAGAATTGGAACGCGCGGGGTTAAAATTTTGCCTCACAACATAGCCTATGATGCTCTCGGGGTCCAGACGTGCGACGGTGCGGATGCCAATCCCAGACATACATACATACACACATAGCCACATTGAGCTTTATATATTAGATTTCCCATTCTCAAGGTTGTCAATAAGGTGGCTTTTCAGGTAGGTCTGCCTTTTTCTATGCAGGTTCCCAATGCTTTTCGCAAGACATTATTAAAGAAGGTGGTTTCTCCACTTGTGACCCAGGATCCTCCTATTCTGGTAGATAATACTGAGGAATTTGAGCTATAAAGGTATCGTGGACTTTTGTACAGTTCAGCACTCCATTCAGTATTTGATTAGTTGGAAGAAGTACAGTCCTGAGGAGAGGTCCTGGGTCTCGAAAGGTAATATACAGTGGGAAAAAAAAGTATTTAGTCAGCCACCAATTGTGCAAGTTCTCACACTTAAAAAGAAGAGAGAGGCCTGTAATTGACATCATAGGTTGTCTGATTTGTCAAGATTTTGCAAATATTGGTGGAAAATAAGTATTTGGTCACCTAAAAACATGCAAGATTTCTGGCTCTCACTTACCTGTAACTTCTTCTTAAAGAGGCTCCTCTGTCCTCCACTCATTACTTGTAGTAACGGCACCTGTTTGAACTTGTTATCAGTATAAAAGACACCTGTCCACAACCTCAGTCACACTCCAACTCCACTATGGTGAAGACCAAAGAGCTGTCAAACAACACCAGAAACAAAATTGTAGCCCTGCACCAGGCTGGGAAGACTGAATCTGCAATAGGCAAGCGGCTTGGTGTGATGAAATCAACTATGTGAGCAATAATAAGAAAATGGAAGACATTCAAGACCACTGATAATCTCCCTTGATCTGGGGCTCCACGCAAGATCTCACCCCATGGGGTCAAAATGGTCACAAGAACAGTGAGCAAATATCCCAGAAACACATTGGGGGGACCTAGTGAATGACCTGCATAGAGCTGGGACCATCATAGCAAAGGCTACCATCAGTAACACACTACGCCGCCAGGGACTCAGATCCTGCAGTACCAGATGTGTCCCCTTGCTTAAGCCAGTACATGTCCGGGTCCGTCTGAAGTTTTCTAGAGAGCATTTGGATTATCCAGAAGAGTTTTGGGAGAATATCATATGGTCTGATGAAACCAAAGTAGAACTGTTTAGTAGAAACAAAACTTGTCGTGTTTGGAGGAAAAAGAATACTGAGTTGCATCCATCAAACACCATACCTACTGTAAAGTATGGTGGTGGAAACATCATGCTTTGGGGCTGTTTCTCTGCAAAGGGGCCAGGATGACTGATCCGGGTACATGAAAGAATGAATGGGGCCATGTATCATGAGATTTTGAGTGCAAACCTCATTTAATCAGCAAGAGGATTGAAGATGAAACGTGGATGGGTCTTTGAGCATGATAATGATCCCAAGCACACCGCCAGGGCAACGAAGGAGTGGCTTCGTAAGAAGCATATGAAGGTCCTGGAGTGGCCTAGCCAGTCTCCAGATCTCAACCCCATAGAAAACCTTTGGAGGGATTTGAATGTCTGTGTTGCCCAGTGACAGGCCCAAAACATCACTGCTCTAAAGGAGATCTGCATGGAGGAATGGGCCAACATACCACCAACAGTGTGTGCCAACCTTGTGAAGACTTACAGAAAACGTTTGACCTCTGTCATTGCCAACAAAGGATATATAACAAAATATTGAGAGGAACTTTTGTTAATGACCAAATACTTATTTTCCACAATTATTTGAAAAATAAATCTTGCCAAACAGACAAGGTGATTTTCTGGATTTGTTTTCTCATTTTGACTCTCATAGTTGTGGTCTACCTATGATGTCAATTACAGGCCTCTCTCATCTTTTTAAGTGGGAGAACTTGCACAATTGGTGGCTGACTAAATACTTTTTCCCCACTGTACATGCCAATGCTAAGAGGTTTCCAGAAAAGGTGGATGGTGAGAGCCCGGTGTTATCTCCTAGGAAGAAAGGTACTGATAGGAACCGTGGTTCTGTGCTCCCACCTGGGAATAGATCTTTCCGGTGCTACGCTACTCCAGTTGCAAGCGCCGACATAGTTCTGACTCTGGAGGCAGAGCTACCACATGCACAGGTAAGTTTGCAAGTTTTCCCACCTACAAAGAATGGAGAGGTCTGTAATTTTTATCTTAGGTACACATCAACTGTGAGAGACAGAATCTAAAAATAAAAAAAAAACAACAGAAAATCATATTGTATGATTTTTAAATTATTAAATTGCTTTTTATGTGTTAAAAAAAATTGTATTTTTTGCATTAAATAATTATTTGATCATCTACAAATCAGCAAAAATTCTGGCTCTCACAGACCTGTTAGTTTGGACTTGTTACATGTAGAAAGACACCTGTCCACACACTCAATCAGTCACACTCCAACCTCTCCACCATGGCCAAAACCAAAGCGCTGTCTAAGGACACCTGGGACAAAATTGTAGACCTGAACAAGGCATGAATCTGCTATGGGACACTAGGCAAGCAGCTTTGTGAAAAGGCAACAACAGTTGGCACAATTATTAGAAAATGGAAGAAACACAAGATGACTGTCAATCTTCCTCGGTCTGTGGCTCCATGCAAGATCTCATCTCATGGAGTTAGAATGATTCTGAGAAAGGTCAGGAATAAGCCCAGAACTACAAGGGAAGATATTAACGTTAGTAAGACAATATGCTGTCATGCAGAAAAATCCTGCAAGGCATACAAGGTCCCCCTACTCACACCAGCACATGTCCAGGCCCATCTGAAGTTCACCAGTGACCATCTGAATGATCCAGAGGAAGCAGAGAAGAAGGTCAAGTGGTCAGATGAGACCAAAACAGAACTTTTGGGTATGAACTCTACTCGCCGTGTTTGGAGGAAGAGGGTACAACCCCAAAACCACCGTTCCAGCCATGAAGCATGGTGGGGAGAAACATAATTTGTGGTTGCTTTTCTGCAAAGGGAACAGGATGACTGCACCTTGTTGAAGTGAGGATGGATGGGGTCATGTATCGTGAGATTTTGGCCAACAAGATTGGCTCAGTAATATGTGTTTCAAGATCCTGAAGTGGCCATGAACCCAATAGAAAATCTTTGACGGGAGGTGAAACTCAATGTTGTCCAGTGAAAGCCCCAAAACTTGAAAGATCTGTATGGAAGAGTGGGCCAAAATCCCTACTGCAATGTGTGCAAACTTGGTAAAGAAGTACAAGAAATGTCTGACCTCTGTAATTGCCAACAAAGGTTTCTGTACCAAATATTAAGTTCTGTTTTTCTGTTGTATCAAATACTTATTTCATGCATTAAAATTCATAATAATTATGTAAAAATCATACAATGTGATTTTCTGCTTTTTAATTTTTAGATTCTGCCTTTCACAGTTGAAGTGTACCTACGATAAAAATTACAGACCTCTCCATTCTTTTGTACAGTAGGTGGAAAAACTTGCAAAATCGGCAGTGTAAGAAAAATGTATTTTCCCCACTGTAAATACATCACACAGGTACAGTACACACATAAATACATTACACATACGTACATTATACACATATATACATTACACAAATACACGTATATGACACATATACATTATGTAAATACTGTAAATCATACACATATACATTACACAATTATACATCACACACATTACACACGTAGTGTACATTGCACACCCGTACATTACACACATACACACGTACATTACACATATACAATCCTCACAGTGACATTTTCCACCATTCTCTCAGCTGTTTCTTATTTTGTGCAGTAAATGTCTCTCACTGTCTTGAGAAAAACTACAAGAGAAACCAAGAAAAAAAGAGGGAAGAGAAACGAGGAAGAGAGAGGACAATAAAGAACAGGTTCTGCTTTTAATGCACCCAGAGGAGTTTCAAAGGGAGAAAAATCCCCTGTCTGTAGTGTAAAAAGAGAAAGAAAACTTGTGGTGGAGGAGGGGAGGAAGTGAGAAAACAAAAGAGAGAGAGAGACAGGGCTGCTGGCGGCTTCTTTCTGTTTCCCTCTGTCTTTCTCTCACAGGCTTAGGAGGAGCTGTTTTGCATCCATTCACGTCAGCCCTGCCTCATTCCCTTCTTCCTTCCTGCTACAGAAAGACACAGAACAAACCTAGAAGGAAGGACTGAGAGAAAGAGGAGAGGAGACATCCCAGCAGCGCTTCGGTCTCTGCTGCCGCCACGGAGGAGCGGCGGAGCCGGGGGCCCCAGCACTTCACCCAAACGGTAAGTCCCGCACTTACTATCTCTCTCCAGCTATAGGCAATGAAAGGGTGCACTACTTCCCTGTCTCTTGGTTACCCCCCTCCGAGGTCTCTTGATGGTACGTTCTCCCTTGGGAAGGGTCGGCAGGGGGACATGGACTGTGCCTGTACAGGGGGGTGTGAGCAGTTACACTAGTAGCAGGTCTTCTCTTTCACTTCCACATTCGCTCGTGTCACTCCCAGTGAGAGGAGCAGTAATGGTGAGAGACTGAGGCACGTCAGGGAGGAAGGAGATAGAGGCATGCTGTAGTGTCACAGGAGGGAGACACAGGGCAGAGGTGGCAGACACAGGGCAGAAGTGGCACATACAGGGCAGAGGTGTCACATACAGGGCAAAGGTGGCAGGTACAGGGCAAAGGTGGAAGACACAGGGCAGAAGTGGCAGATACAGGGCAAAGGTGGAAGACACAGGGCAGAGGTGGCAGATACAGGGCAAAGGTGGAAGACACAGGGCAGAGGTGGCAGATACAGGGCAAAGGTGGCAGGTACAGGGCAAAGGTGGAAGACACAGGGCAGAAGTGGCAGATACAGGGCAAAGGTGGAAGACACAGGGCAGAGGTGGCAGATACAGGGCAAAGGTGGAAGACACAGGGCAGAGGTGGCAGATACAGGGCAAAGGTGGCAGGTACAGGGCAAAGGTGGAAGACACAGGGCAGAAGTGGCAGATACAGGGCAAAGGTGGAAGACACAGGGCAGAGGTGGCAGATACAGGGCAAAGGTGGAAGACACAGGGCAGAGGTGGCAGATACAGGGCAAAGGTGGAAGACACAGGGCAGAGGTGGCAGATACAGGGCATAGGTGTCACATACAGGGCAAAGGTGGCAGGTACAGGGCAAAGGTGGAAGACACAGGGCAGAAGTGGCAGATACAGGGCAAAGGTGGAAGACACAGGGCAAAGGTGGAAGACACAGGGCAGAGGTGGCAGATACAGGGCAAAGGTGGAAGACACAGGGCAGAGGTGGCAGATACAGGGCAGATGTGGCAGATACAGGGCAAAGGTGGAAGACACAGGGCAGAAGTGGCAGATACAGGGCAAAGGTGGAAGACACAGGGCAGAGGTGGCAGATACAGGGCAGATGTGGCAGATACAGGGCAAAGGTGGAAGACACAGGGCAGAAGTGGTACATATAGGGCAAAAGTGGCAGATACAGGGCAGAGGTGGCAGATACAGGGCAGAGGTGGCGGGTACATGACAGAGGTGGCAGCTACAGGGCAGAGGTGGTACATACAGGGCATAGGTGGCGGATACAGGGCAGTGGTGGCAGCTACAGGGCAGAGGTGGCAGATACAGGGCAGAGGTCCAATGAAGTGAAAAAACAATTCTTAATGGTGACTTAGGGTGCTGTGACGCCTGAAACGCGTTGATGATGCAATTTTTTGTCCGTACTATGCAGCATTTGATCCGCTATTTTTGCAAAAATCTGAGTGAATAAAGAATTGTTTTTTTTACTTCATCGTTGAGCTGGATTTTCTCTTCATTGGAATTCTATATGCCAAGACATGGAGGTTCCGTGCTCCGAGCCTCATGATGTCCTGATCAGTGAGCTGGATTGTTTTATATTCACAGGGCACAGGTGGCAGTTACAGGGCAGAGGTGGCAGATACAGGGCAGAGGTGGCAGATATAGGGCAGAGGTGGAAAGTACAGGGCCACTCGTCCATGGCTGAAGTTTGTCACTGCTCATAGCTTTAAACTTTACCTCCTCAGTGAGTGCTGGCGAAGATGCTGATGCCAGTGTGAAAGCTGTGGGCACAGGCAGTGCCAGTCACTGAGGAGCTGCTGTCCTCCTGCCCACCTCAGTCCCTCTCACCTCAGTGAGTCTGGCATAAGCCCCCTCCACCCACACCCCTCTAGTTTGCAGGAATTATGGATTCCATCGCGTTGGCAGGCGACGTTGGCGTGCATCAATTGCCTCCTGCTATGACATCCAGCATGCCCTTATTGGCCAGTGTTTGTACTTGGACATCATTACACGGATGTTGGCATCTACCTCGGTACTGGATCAGCCCCGCCCCCTCATGTAGAGCAGGAGACCCTCTCTGCTATTGTACCCTGTAGTGTGCAGGTGATGGCTTATTCTGGTCACAGGTAAAGCTTTGCCAGCAGTCGGATGAAGCTCCTGTAGATAATCACTTATAGCATTCATAGCCATAATCACTGCCTCATGGAGCATGATGGGAAGAATAAGGCTCCATCATTGCACTGACTCGGGAGAGATACCTGTATATGTAGTGATGTGCGCTGAATCTGTCCGAGGTGCTTGCCTTACCCTGGTGTTTGGACTTTGTAGTTTGCCTTAAATGTAGCATGAATCAAAAACACAGGTACCCCCCTCCAAATAAAAATAAAGCACAATGTGTGTTGGACATGTTGCTCTTTTCCTTGTAGCCCACTGCTTTTATTAGTAAGAGTTGTAAAGAAGCTGCTGCCCAGGATCGAGTCTAAAGCCCCCCATACACAATACATAGCTATCATCAGCAGCTACCTCCGCCACTGCCCCATAGACAGGAGAGCTCGGCGCGGCCGGGGGCTCCTCAGGTCCTCTATGAGAGAGCCACAGTCAGATTCCTCTGGTGGCACTTTTCCCAGAGATCAGAAGGTTCGCGAGTCTGAAATTGGACATGCCGGATCCTTCTCTCCCCCCAACATCATGTGCCATACACATTAGACTGTTGGCCGATCCCGATGATTTCTGTGCGTTTGGCCGATGTAAGTCTAATGTGTATGGGGGCCTTGAGCCGATCGGAGTGGAGCAGTAGCCACGCATGTGTGCCACTGATTCAGTCATTGTCTACGGAACTGATGGAGATATCCGACAGTGCATTCTTGCTCATCACTGGGAATCTGACCTCTCGGACCACCATCAATCCCAAATTAGCGTCTTGCCTTTGGATAGGTGGCAGCTATCAGTTTTGGGAATAAATACTTTAGAATTGCTCCCTGCCAGCCGCTTTCAGTTGAAGCACCTTCTAAAGCACAATGTGCATTTAGTGAACACGTTCTTGTTAAAATATTCTTATCACTGAGTTGTGTTGTCCCTCTGCTGCTCCTCCTGTAAACGTCAGAATATATACAGTACATTGGGGGGTGTATCCCTACACGCTCACGCTGTTTAATCAGCGCTGACACCATCAGACTGTGTGAAAACACATCCTTTTTACAAGAGGAATGGTGACACCTTTTCTGTGCAGGGTATAAAGCCTGGTAGGCAAACCTAATTATCGAAAATGGGGAACTGCTGACAACTTCCCTTACAAGTACAATTACTGTAATAACAAGTATTGGCTGAGAATAGTTTTTATAGTAAGTATCTAATCTGTGTCTACTTGTTGCTTCTCGTCTCGTAGATTCTACTACTTTAGATGCATAAGAGTAGGGGCAGGCGGTGCTGTCGGAACGTCACCACCTCGATGAACATTTGCCATATAATTTTGTTTTGCATGCATCTGGCCATTGGCCTGCCGTGCATGGGTGGAGATTAGGTTGTGCCGCCACCATGCAGCCACAACAACTGGCTGTACTCCTTGTATATTCTAATACACATTTATATGTAATATACATATATTACACATATTTGTCTTCACTTGAGATCTAATTTTTCAGGTTATTCATGGTTTTAGTTTGTCTTCCTAAAGAGGTTATCCGCGTTGGATAAAAAGCTGACAACAGGCGGCAGTAATACTAAACAGATAATATATTTTCATCCTCCGTTCCAGCCCTACATATACTGTTTACATTGGCTGCAAATATCACATCCCGTATAGCTCTGCAGCCAATCAATAGGCCTCAGTGTTATACAGAAAGATTCCACTAAGGCTAGTGATTGGCTGCAGCGGACATGGGTGGTAACATCTTCAGCCAATGTAAACACTATGTCTTTGTGGTGATTAGGGCCACAGCGCTAGAACAGTGGCAAGGAGCGGGCCCCGATGCGCGTTTCGCTTGTCGCTTCTTCCAGGAGGACGTATACGCACATCGGGGCCCTTTCCTTGCCTGGTCTACATGGTAATTATGCTCCTCAGTGATGGTCAGTTATAATGAATGCCTTGACTTTTGGTTATATAGCTAGTTGATAGCACAGTTGGCACTTGCACTATTATATGCCTCACTAAGTCTATACCTCCAATCCATTGTTGCACAATTGCACCTTATATTTTACTGACTGTCACTGCAATTTATCTTTGCACTATTGCACTTTAAGTTCTATCTTACCTTATATTATGACGCTATATTGTTAGCATTTGCAGTCACTGTTGGTATTATTTTACATTCCATATAAATAATATACATGACCCACTTGGTTTCATCTGACTTTTTTGGCACTTTGCGTCTTCTTTTTTTGAAATCCCTATGTAATAAGGCTATTTTGCTCTATATTTACTATCTAATCATATGTGGTTTCATTGTTACCAGTGTATCATGACATCTTTTTTATGTAGACCTCTTGGAGTTCATTCTGTCCAATTTTGTCCTTTTATGTAAATGTAATTTTATTTTACCAATTTTTTTGTATTTAATACATTTTTCATTTTACTATACTTTAGTTTCACACTTCCGTTTTTCTGGTGTCTATCATAGTTTGAGGTGTGTCCTCTATAATTTTTGGTCTAATTTTGGGAATTTACTAGGGACAGTAGTAGCATCTTGGAAGTATGCAGAAAAGGACAGTATGGAAGATAAATATTGTACGGATGACATTGCATTTTTTTTATTGATTTTGGTGTAAGTTCTCATAGCTTAGCAAATATAAAGCCTAATTGGCTTTAGAGCGGTCAGGTATTATACCAACCATCTAAGTGACCCTCTCCTTTTCTGACTGTTCTGTGAACGTACTGTATCTATTGTGTTACATGTTAAGAAGGCTTCTTGACTGATTTCCTGAAGTTTTCTGCCTTATCCTTACATTTACCCACTTGCTCTAAACCCTATTTTTTACTGAATAAATGACTATGCTGAGTTGTTCTGCATTTTTTAATTCTTTCCACTATGATACATGTATGAGTGGATAGCTCTTGTGGCAGCATTTTTAGGAAGTTCAGATTTTTTTAAAATCCTTTTTGCACATTAGTTGTCTGGATATATTTATACTATTTATTCAGTATTGCCTGTGCATCTTGTATTAAGAGGAGAGTAATGCAGATGTACAGTGGTCCATCGAAAGGTGGTCCCCACTGATCAGCCGTTACCAGCACTAGTGAACAGAGATCATCAGTATAGCTCCATTACATGTGTAGCCAGGGTTGGACTGGTCCACCAGAGAACCGGAGAATCCTCTGGCGGACCCAATGTTCTTCAGTCTGACACTGTGTGTAGCTGCCACTGTGGGGTACTGCAGATCAGCTCCTACAAGAGCCGGTCGCTATGCCCTATGGTCTGTTGATATACACAGCACAAGCCGCTGAGCCCAGTGATTGGCTGCGGCTATCACTTGCGTTGTTGACATGATTTCACCGGTGCAGCCCATCAACAAAGGCTAGAGCAATAGCTGTGAGTCAGCTCCAGAACCTGCACAGTGTGAGTAGCCTCTTTTTTTGTTATTTTATAGGTCTGTAACCCTTTGTAACAATGAAATGTTAAACTTGGCAATCATTGTAAGTTGAAAATATTGTAACATGAGAACATAACTCAAAGGATAAATTTTGTTCTGACACTCCAAAACGTCAACCCAAAATCTGAAAAAAATTAAGAATTGGGCTCATTCAGACGTCAGTGATTTTTTTTTGTATGTAAAACAGTCTGATACGGTTTTATCAGTATCAGTGAGCAGGGTGTCATCAGAGTTTGGTCAGTTTTTACCCTGAGACCATTTTCATAAGTTTTTCTCAGAGGGGAAAAAATCCCAACCTGTTGGAGATTTCTCATACTTCTGTCAAACAGTCCGTGGAAAATGGTATCTTTGGTATCTTGAGTGCTGTCTTTTTTTTCACAGACCCATAGACTTGTATTAGTGAGGTTGATCCTATATATGTATCAAAATGGTACGTCTCCATGATTTTGTGCAAACCAATAGGTCCACAAAATTACACTGGCATGCGAACAGGCGCATAGACTTTAATAGGTACACGTTCTAGCCGTGAAAAACAGGGATAGAACTTGTACGAGAGAAATTGACGTGTGACTGAGCCCGAATGCAGATAACTAATGGAAATATAACAAGTCCTTGCATATAACAGGAAGAAAGTGGTGCAGGAAGCTGTAAATTTTGTTTTTTTGTTGGGGAGAATAACCTTTTTGGGGTCCTGTACAATACAAACTACTTCGCAGAAAAATAAAATGAAGCCCATGGCCCTCACCTGGTGTACAAGCAATCCTGGAGCAGGCAGAGCGCAGTACAGTACCTGTAGTACCACCAGGGCTGTGGAGTCAGTAAGCCAAACCTCCGACTCCGCAATTTCCATGACACTGACTCCAACTCCACCAAAATGGGCTCTGACTCCACGACACCGACTCCACAGCCCTGCCAGGGCTGTGGAGTCGATAAGCCAAACCTCCGACTCCTCAATTTCCTTGACACCAACTCCACGAAAATTGGCTCTTACTCCACGACTACGACTCCACAGCCCTGAGTATCACACAGTACTAGTGAGGCGCGGCTACACAGCATGCGCTCCGGTGATACCCATGGTTGTTGCAGATCTGCATTGTCGCTGGCGTTGTATGACTATTGTAACCTCAGGCCAATGTCAGTGGGACCCCTGTAATTGGTATTGCCAGAGAGTGCACTGTGACCGTCGCTTACAAAAATGAATCAAATTGATATATAATTAAAATTTGCAAATATCAACTAATTTTTGGCTGTTTATGATATTTTCTTGACATAAATTGGGATCTGAACCAGCTTCTCACCAAAGAATCAGCAATTTATTTAATCCTAGGTGCCAGTGTCTGAACTTCCCCTGAAGAAATAATTTCTTTTTGTAACTTGGATGTTTTTCATGCATGAAATTACAGTATACTGAGATTTCTAGACCTCACAAGCCTCAGAAAACAGATCTATAATCCGAAACGTTCCGGTTCTGCGAGGAGTGAAACCAGTTGTTAATAAAGCGGTTAAAAGGTGCTTGTCATATGGGCATCTTTCATTTCCATCCGCTTGGTACGTTTGGGCCTCCCATAATCTAAAGTAGAAAGCATTGACTATTAATCACGTTCTCAGGTACCAGAATCTTGTTTTTCTTTTTAGCTGTTCACTTTTAATTTATAGATTTTTCTGTGTAAAGGGGTTGTCCTATCTCATTCATTTTAGGTCACATAGGAAAGCAAAATGCTAGAAAAAATGGTAATGTAATTTCCACCTGTTTGTAAACTACAGTATGATTTCTCTGAAGGACACTGCTACATTGACATTTATATTACCGTTCGGTCAATCCAAATGTGGTTTGGTAGAAGAAAATGACTATTTCCCATACAATGAATTTGGGGCGTTCTATGATGTCATTACTAATATAAGTGTAGTAGGGACATAATTTCCATACATGACATAGCATAATAGTTACAGAATAATGATCACATTTGTGTGACGTGACTCAGCTGAATGTTTTATGACACACCCAAGTAAGTGGAGCAGCTCACACCATCTAGTTTGTTGTGTAGGTTAAAGAAGACCTGTTGCTCTTCTTTTATTCCTATTGTTCCCCTGAGTATTCCATTTTTTTAAAGAGGTTGTGCACTACTCAGACAACCCCTTCTCAATCAGCATGTTTTCCCCTGTAAAATGTAAAATATCGCTTATGCTCACTTCCAGTGTTGATGCCGTTCAGCTGTGATGGCACTGACTCTCCCGGGACTCACTTGACATTGTCATGTGAGTCCTGCACACAGTCAGCGCTGTCTTTACCCTCCTTGCCTTTGAACATATGAGACGTCAGACTTCCACTTGATGTCTAATTTGCACGAAGGCAGGAAGAGTGAAGTCAGCGTTGATTGGGCGCAGGGCTCACGAGACATAACAATGTCACATGAACCATGGGAGAGCAAGTGTCAAAATCGCCGGAACAGTGCTGGCACTGGAGGTGGGTATAGGTGTTAATTTATGGGTTGTGATGCAGCGGTAGAACCCTGTGCAGTGATGAGGCAATGATCCAGTAAAGTTCAAAGCAAATCGTTTGTTTAATGTTCAACTCATAAAAACACAGCACACGATATCCTCCGGATTGCAGCCAGGAACAAGACAGTCCACCTTCGGTTCGCAGCCAGGCACATATCCTCTGGATTACAGTCACTAAACACGCCAGTCCACCTCTAATCTGTTGCCGTGGGCTACTGCACCACCGTGTTAATGTTTTATTCACAGCATTACACAGTACACTATATCCTCCAGATCGCAGCCGGGAACCATATCCTCCAGTTTACAGTCACTAAACACACCAGTCCTCCTCTCACCGGTTACCGCTGTGGGTGCCAGGCTTTTCAGCTACCTTGGCTGTTTGGCTCCACTGGCCTGTGATGCCTCACACAGATGGAGCTCTGGAGAGCCTTCTGCCCTGTACTCCTCTGAACAACAGACTGACACTGAACCTGACACTC
Source organism: Dendrobates tinctorius (assembly GCF_039654945.1). Classification (NCBI taxonomy): domain Eukaryota; kingdom Metazoa; phylum Chordata; class Amphibia; order Anura; family Dendrobatidae; genus Dendrobates; species Dendrobates tinctorius. The sequence continues at coordinate 44,027,305 of NW_027361690.1, read as the reverse complement.
CCAGACCCTATATTTCAGGGTTTTTAACTAGCAACCTGTGGCCTTGGGCCACATGGAAAACCCGGGCCAAGAATGAAATGGACTGCAACACTACCATCAATAAAGAAAAAAGCCCAAAGCAGGTTTTCCCTAAATCTGCCTTGGACAACCAGCTTGTCCAAGACCAATAGTCACTTTAGTCTGCATTGCAACCACAGCTGCGCCTCTGACTGCAATGCCCTCATGGCCTTCATACGCATTCTGGGGGGAACATCCAGTGACCCTCACATGTAACACCAGTCACTGCATCACAGGGTGCAGACATGCAGATTGAGAAGGGATTGTCAGTGTGGTGGCGACCCACTTAAAAAATGGAATACTCAGAGGAGCAATAGGAATAAAGTAAGAGAACAAACTGGCCACTCTTGACCTGGTGACAGGTCCTCTTTACGCAATTTTCCCAATACAGTACTAATATATATACTAATATATATACAGGTCCGTAGAAGCGCATTGTGTGCGCGAAACGGCTGTCGTCCGGCACTTTTCCACTTTATGTTCACCTGCACTATGTAAAATTCAATAAAGGACATTTAAGGATGGTGAGTGCCATTTGCCATGTTTTTTCTCATGAGGATTGTGGACATTTGCTTTGGTGATTTCTGTGGCTAGGCATCCGTATGTCCTGATCCGGTAATATACTGATAATCCTGGAATACAGCTGCAGTGCCGATCCTTTTCTGCTTGCACATAAAAATTAAGAGACCACTTTCAAATATTCAGTTTGCCTGATTTTTCTCTTTATATGTATATTTTTGAGTAAAATGTAAATTGTTATTTTAGTCTATAAACTTCTGACATGTCTCCGAATTTCCAAGTAATAAATTTTGTTCTTTTTTCTGAAAAGGAGAAGTGTTCAAAATTAAAAAAAAATCCCCTGTGCTTTCAGACCTCAAATAATGCAAAGAAAACAAGTTCATAATCATTTAGAAGCAACAATACTGATGGTTTAACTCAGGAAGAGTTCGGAAATCAATATTTTGTGGGATAACCATGATTTTTAATCCCAGCTTTCATGCGTCTTGGCATGCTTGCCACCAGTCTTTCATACTGCTTCTGGTGCAAAAATGTAAGCAGTTCTTCTTTGTTTGATGGCTTGTGACTATCCATCAGCCTCTTGATTACATTCCAGAGGTTTTCAATGGGGTTCAGGTCTGGAGATTGGGCTGCCCATGACAGGGATTTGATGTGGTGGTCTCTAAATTTGTGCCGGAGCTGTATATATACACGTTGTATAATGATACATTGGTTTTCTTTTTTTTTTTTTTTTTCAAAAACTGATTATACAGTGATAACTAAATGACATTTTGTAATGTGTGAACAATGGAATTTGGGGAAGATGTACTAATCAAGTCTAATATATAGAAAGTGTAAACGTCTGAAAAATGAAAATGCTCCAAATTTACGACCGTGATCACGGTGCTTGATATATTTTGCATATTATAAAGGCTAACTTATCCTCACCTGTTTTTTTTCCTCTTACTTTGTGCCAATAATTTGCTCCATTTGTGATTTTAGTCACACCCATCAGTCTTCTAAGGCAATTTCATAAGTGACGCCTTATTGATCAATGAGCCATGAGAAGTGGTGCAAACAATACCATGTCCACTAACCCCTAGAGTTCTGGCACATTAAGCTCATTAATTATGTCATTAACATAAGCATGCTCTCGTTTTCAGATTACTAGAGTCATTCCTATAGTGTTGCTCAGTAAACTTTGGAAAGGGTCTTCCTCCAAATGCAGTAATGGTTTCCTCCTCTTTAGGCCTTCAAATAAATCTAAGCCCTGTTTAAAACAACAGCAACTGTATTTACTCCTTTTAATGGAAATTAAAAGGTTTCTGAGGGTTGGTAAACATGTAATTAGCAGAGACTTTCATCTTGCTCTCTGCGCTCAGCAGCGGAGCTCTAGAATGGCAACAAGTTGCCTGTACATTGTACATGTCGCAACGTTATCCAGGCGTGATAGCAACGGCTCACACAGAGCAAAAAGGATACGCTATTCACACTGTGCTCAGAGTTTTTCTTTGCTAGGTCATGTTCTTTTCTGAGATTCATTCATTAAATGATTTCTACAGTTTTGTGTAAATTTTATTGGGAACTAGAATAAATTATTCTCCATTTTCATGGTACATACAGTAGTTTGATGTCTTGCATTCAGTGTCCTTCCCTCTAAATATTTGCCCAGTACAAAAACTTGCTGGCAACTAAAATTACATTTTTTTTTCAACTTTTTTAATATTTTTTTTTATTAACTATGTAATGTGAATAGAGATAAGTAGTCTCCCATTATTTTACAGGTACAAGCTGCAGTTTCTTGCTCTTTATATTGTATCATCTGTAATGGAATATTATTAAAGGATTGCTTTGCTTGAAAAAGTAAAAGGGTACTTGTTTTGAAATGATTTTGTTTTGCCAGTTTAGATTAGTGATATTTCATCGTCATTCACACCTGAAGTGAAAACTTGCTGCTTTTCTGTCGCCAGAGAACAATGAATTGTGGTATGTGTTAGGTCACCTTTTTATTTATCTGTTATGTATATGAATGGGTGAAAAAGTTTTAAAGTAACTTCAAAATAGCATAGCGATGTATAAAAGGTCACATTTTAATGTAGAGTAAAAGGTGAAATGCAGAACGAAGGTCCGTGGCCTGCGCATCCTCATTAACTCCTTATTATCCAAAGAAATGTCACATCCAATGGGGAGAAGTATACAGAGTATAGGGGAAATCATGGCACCACTCATGAAGGGCACTGGGTTGTCAGGGTTCAGAAGTAAAGAGCCATTTTCACTGTAGGATAATCGAGATCGCACATTGTTAAAGACTCTTGTATCTTGCAGTGTAAACAGTCTGCTGATCACCAGATGAATGTCAAAACGTTCATTCTATGGGGGAAATTATCTTTTTCCCAACACGGGATCATTCTTCTCTGCGTTACATCGTCCTGTGTAAACAGGACTTGAGCTGTCAAGAACAATGGCAGCCTTTGTGGACTGAGAGTTCTTGTATAGATCGCTCAGCACACAACATTTACGCTAGTCTGTCTGTAGAAGAAGAAGCTCAAACGACCGCCAATCGGTAAAGGTTTCCTGGTTGGTAGTCGTATCATGCCGCCAGTCGGTCCGTGAAAACGAACATTAAGTGAGGCTCTCCCATTCAGCCCTCCAACATAGCTTCATCTTTAGGACAGAATTTTCAGGGTTTGATGATCAGTAGTGATGAGCGAGTATACTCGTTGCTCGGGTTTTCTCGAGCATGCTTGGGTGTCCTCCGAGTGTTTTGGCGTGCTCAGAGATTTAGTTTTCATCGTCTTATCTGCATGATTTGCGACTTGTAGACAGGCTGAATACATGTGGGAATTCCCTAACAAACAGGTAATCCCCACATGTATTCAGCCTGTCTACAAGTCGCAACTAAATGTACAGTTTTTATAAAGTTTTACATTAAGGCTGGGTTCACACGTACCGGAACTCTTGCGGAAATTACCGCGGGAATTCCATTCCGTGGGAAAATCGCATTTTAAATTCCCGCGATTTTCCCGCGGAAAAACTAGCATTTTGCAAGCGTAATTAGCTTGCAGAATTGCTAGCGTTTTCCAAGCAAACTGGAGCATCGCTTGGAGAACTGATTGAAAGGTTGGTCACACTCGTCAAACATAGTGTTTGGCGAGTGTGACCAACTTTTTACTATTGAGGCCGCCTATGTTGCATCAATAGTAAAAGATAGCATGTAAAAAATAATTAAAAAAAAAAAATTGTTATTCTCACCTTCCGACATCCCGCGCAGCCTTCCCGCCTCTCTCCACGCTCCCGTTCCCAGTCGGCCTTTGCGAGCGATGATGTCCGTTCTCGTGGGATCGCGACGTCTCGCGGTCATTCGCGATGACGTCGCGCGAATGACCGCGAGACTTTGCGATCCCGCAAGAACGGACGTCATCGCTCGCAAAGGCCGACTGGGAACGGGAGCGTGGAGAGAGGCGTGAAGGCTGCGCGGGATGTCGGAAGGTGAGAATAACAATATTTTTTATTTAAAATTCTATTTTTTACAGGGATATGGTACCCAAAGCCCGGAGGACAGTCTCCTCTCCTCCGGACCGTGGGTACCATCCGCAAATGTTCTGCTTACTTTTCGCATGGTGTGCACAGCCACATGCGGAAAGTAAGCAGAACAATGCATTCCTATGGGTGCGGGATCGCCGTGATTCCGCAAAATTAATGAGCATGCTGCGTTTTTTACCGTGAAGTGATTGGGCCGCGGTAAAAACCGCAGCATTAGCACAGCATTGCGGAATCCCATAGGAATGCATGGGATGCTTATTTTCCGCGTTTTTGCGGCAAAATCGCGCGGTTAAAACCGCTGCGGAAACGTGAAAAAACTGCAACGTGTGAACTCAGCCTAAAGGGATGTTCCAGTTTAGGCGAATTAATGTTATTCTTTATATTAAAAGTTTTTCAATTTACCAATATACAATTTAATGTTTATGCCTTGTTTTTCAATTGGCATTTTATTTGCTTGCTCGTGTTCTTGGCCATGTCATGGATGCACATGGAGCTTTTATAAAGTACTATAGGCAGCCGTGCACCTTTTATATTGGCAGTAACCGTAATTGCCGTAGTAAGTAGGCCTTTCTGTATTTTCCATCAGACATTGTATATTTCATTCTGTTATGGGATTGATAACCTATATTCCCGTGTAGTAAAGTAACAGTTGACTGTATCGGAAGCATTTTCAGTAGCACTTGTACATTGCAGCCATTTTGATAACTTTGTACAATGTCCTTGGGCGAGATCCAATCTGACTTCTCTAGAAATGAAGTTCTGAACCGCGCACAATGAATTGGCTCGCTTTTAAATAGTAGGAAATGTGTAGATTATCTTGAAGAAAAAAATGTTGCTTGTTTCTTGATGATTTCCTTTGAGAAGGAAACAAGTTCACAGAATGATGGATCGGTTTGAGTTGTTCTAAATTTATCTTTCCTGTCCCCTTATCCTCTCACACGTGAACGTTTCAGAGAAACATACAACGGGTAACGGTCTGAGGCTCGAACTCCTGATTGTTTGTTTGACAGTGGTTTACGTTGGGTACTGCTGTTATGGGCCGGCATGGAATAGGAATATCAAAAGTTTTAATTACTTATTCTTTTCCAAACTTGCGCTAATGAGGTTTCTGAACAATTACCAGAAGCTTACAGCTGGCAAAAGGGAACTGTAGGCGCATGGATGAGGAGAAAAGTGCTATGTTCCCCATTTAGGATTGATTAGTCAAGGTTTTTGTACTCACCTGGCACGACTGATTAACTGAGATGGATTATAATGAGAATTATGCTTTAATATTCATATTTGAGTTTTGTAGAAAAAAAAAAAGTTTTACTGCCAACTCCTAAAAGTACTGCTATGGTACCCGACATCTGTTATTAGCATACAGCGATGGCTAAAATATTGTAGAATTGAATCCCCTCATACACATTAGGAGTTGTCTGGGACTAACATATCGATCACTCCTCTGCAGTATAGGTCGTTGATAACAGACAGGAGGGGGTGTGAAACTAATATCTCAGGAATGCAGCAACAGATAAAAGATGTAAAAGTGTTGATGAATTTACATTTCAAAGGCCTGCATGCCCATACATGGGGGGTAGGTTGATCTTACTGACAGATTCCCTTTAAGTATAAAATTGTAATTTATTTTGTCCCTCCTAGCTACATTCTTCATTTGTTTTATCATAGCCAGTTATAAAATGTGTTTAATACAGATGTAAGTCCTAATGTTTTTAAATGTAATATGTCACTTTCCCATTTAAACAGATCAGTCGTGAAGACTCTACAACAGTTGGCTCCTGAAGTCCGCACTCCCATGTTTAGCAAGTAAGTATGATTATCTTCTGTATGTCGGGAAAGCCTCGGGGGAAATCATGCTGCAGTTATTGTGATGGTCATAAAAGGGTTAAACTGATTGTAAGGAAGAAGCCTCAGTAATTGGACAGCTAACTATTTTTCCATGTGATAAAGAAAGCTAGAGCTGCACCTGACGCACTTTTCTGTTCTACAGAATAGAGGACCTGCCACAAAGCACGCTCAGTGGGAAAATACTTTACTTCTTCTTGGAAAGTTGTATTGTTGGCTAGTCATCTGTGGGCTTTAGTGAAGAGTTTTAAAGATTAATAAGCTTTGGCTAAGCTAGCCCAACGTAAATCCAAAATGGCAACATCTGCTGATCATATACAGTCCTGAGAAGGACTAAGTACCTTCTAAATTCTGTAGCCTCATGTATCTGGATATTGTAACATGGCCGCCGGGCGGGTCCTTGATGGAAGATATGTATCATCGCAGTTGGTAGCTTTGATGATGTGTACACTCGGATGCATGCTCCAGCACATATAGTGCTGAGAGAGTTATTAGAGCATTCCAGGGCCGGGTTTTACAAGCAGTCAAAAGAGATGGGTGGGAATGACTCCTCAAATATCCTCACCCCAGGGGCACGGTTTGGCAAATAAAATGGAGACTGAGTGTCCCATTCAGTGTCTGTGACTGGAGGTGTGAAGGCCTTGGGTGCGTTTGCTTAAGACACTGACCGGCGAGGGCGGACCCGCAGTACTATATGGACTCTTGATTTTCAGTTAAGGCCCCATCACACACAGCAATATCGCCAGTGAGATCGCTGATTTAGTGACGCCACAGCGATCTCACTAGCGACATCGCTGTGTGTGGCACGCTTCAGCGACTGGCCCCCCGCCGGGTATCGCTGATCGTGCAGGATCGTCCTGGGCCGTTTTTAATCATTGGTCTCCCACTGGCCAGCGCGCATCGCTGCATGTGGCAGCGGGAGAGCAACGGTCAGCGACGCTGCATGCTGGTTTCCAATGTAAACAGCGGGCATCTAGGAGCAGCGCGGCTCTTAGTTACCCGCTGTTTACCCTGGATACCAGCGTGCTTGCTGGTCCTGATCGCTGGTGGGCTGTCTATGTGACAGCTCACCAACGATCAGCTAACTATGTCCCAGCGATCCCATCCACGTCGGATCGTTGGTGGGATCGCTGGGACATTGATGCGTGTAACGGGGCCCTTAGTTTCCACTCTGTGCCTGAGAAGGCTATCTTTTGTTTGCTTATGCTTAAGCAGGTTTATGGAGATAATAAACCTGCCTGGACATTTTTTATGAAAACCGCTTCCTGTGCCTACCTCAACCGCAGCTGAGTGAGTAAAACCTTACAATAAATTAAAAGAAAGAAAACTATGGACATTATACTTAGGTAAGTACAAACTCAGATGAAAACCATCTAATGGCCGTTTTTTTTTTTTTTTTATTACTTTCTGATATATAAAGCTATAGAGGGTGTACTTAGTTTTCCTCATGATTGTATAATGTTTCACATTGGGTACAGACAGTAGGGTGCTCATACTGGGTTGTCGTCTTCACCGCACAGTGCCTTGTAGCTGAAGCATTTCTGTCTCCATTTCAGCTTTTGTGGTTAGGCCTCAAAAATTTAGACTTACCATAATATGTGAAATTATTTTTTCTGATCTAGAGGGGTTCATGCAACTTACAGGACAAAACACCATATTTTCATTGCTGAAAAATGTGCATTTGAGCCTGACAGCAAGGTGGACAGGACACTGTTACTTATGTAGACTTAGGTAAGCATGTGTGTTTGCATTCAAAAATGCAGGTTTATTGTAGGGGGTTTGCTTGCTTTTTTTTCTTTAAAATATGGAATATATAGACATCCCTGGATGTGTTTTTTTTAATTTACCGTAGCTACCATTATTTCCTGGAGCTAAAATGTACAAATTGAATTGTGCATTTATTTCATGGCTATGAAAACAACCCTCTTTATATTAGCCTGACTGTTTTGGGGCGACAATAGAGCACTCATTAGAATACACTATGGTGTAAGACCTCCCCGAAACAGGAGTATAAAGGCTTTTCAGTAGATGCAGTTGCAGCCACAAGCTTTACTTTGTTAGGGAATCTAATACACATTGTGAGGTCTGACTTTATACTGGTTTATCTATAAGCGGACATATTTATGCAAATTAATTGAGAATATCATTAAACTAGGATTTCTGTTAGGGTCCCGTTTCACATTGCGACGCACCAGCGATCCCGACAACGATACGACCTGGTAGGGATCGCTGGTGTGTCGCTACATGGTTGCTAGTGAGCTGCCAAACAGGCAGATCTCTTCAACGATGCACCAGCGATCTCGACAACGATACGATCTGGTAAGGATCGCTGGTGCGGTGTCACACAGCAGCTAATCTGAATGATTCCAGCCTGCGTCCCTGAGTTCCGCGTTGCCAACAAGGTCGCTTGTCGGCGTCAAACACAGCGATGCATGCTGGCCAGCGGGATGCTGACGATGAAAAAATGGCCCAGGACTTTCGAGCACGATCAGCAATATCCAGCGGGGGGGGTGGTCGCCGCTATGTGTCACATGTAGCGGGATCGATGTTGTGTCACAAAATCGGTGACGCATCAGCGATCTCGTTTTGTGTGACGGGGCCTTTAGACACCTTAAAGGATTGGCTCATGAACAAAGTACATTTTAATCAATTAGATCTTGGGATAATAATAACTTTCACACTTGGATGTGTTAAAAAAATGTCCCTGTGCTGAGATAATCTTATAAATGTGCCCCTGCTGTGTGCTGTGTAATGACTGTGTCTGACTGTGCAGGGATATGGTCTGATCATGCCACAGCTCCTGGCTGGGGGAAGACGCAAAAGAGTGTACAGACAGGACAGCACAGGATCAAGCTGATTCTTTCCATGAGATGAAGCATTTGCTACTTGTTTTTAAAGAGAACCTGTCACCTCGTTTTGCCACTATAAGCTACAGCCACCGCCTTTCAGGGCTTATCTACAGCTTCTGTAATGCTGTAGATAAGCCCCTTGTCCGACCTGAAAGAGAAGAAAAACAAGTTTTATTATACTCACCGGGGGGGGGGGCGGTCCGGTCGGATGAGTGTCGCAGGTCCCAGATTCAGCGCCTCCCATCTTCATGCGATGTCGTCATCTTCCTTGCTTCGTGCCGCGTTCCTGCACAGGCGCACTGATCTGCCCTGTTGAGGGCAGGGCAAAGTACTGTATTTTGCAGGTGCTGGGAAAGGTCAGAGAGACCCAGCGCCTGCAAAATACAGTACTTTACTCTGCCCTCAACAGGGCAGATCAGTACTCCTGCGCAGGAACGCGGCACAAAGCAAGGAAGATGACGACATCGCATGAAGATGGGAAGCGCTGGATCCGGGACCTGTGACACTCACCGGACAGCCCCCCCCCCGTGAGTATAATAAAACTTTATTTTTCTTATCTTACAGATCGGACCGGGGGCTTATCTACATTTTTATAGAATGCTGTAGATAAGCCCTGAAAGGCAGTGGCCACATCTTATAGCGGCAAAACGAGATGACAGGTTCCCTTTAAACGTTTTACCTCACAGAAAGCAGCAGCTGTGATCCCGCGTTGTCCTGTCTGTATACTCTCTTTTGCTTACACATTCATATCTGACAGATTTGGTGCAGAATTATCTTCGAATGTCCCATACATCGGAATGCGGATTACAGAATTGGCTCAGATGAATGAAAAAAATTTGGACACATAAATTTCTATGATTTCTGTGTCCAAATTTGTACAATAGATCTGTGTCTTATGAGTATATTCAGATTTCTTACTAAAGATTATGGTCTGGTAAGAAATGCTCCATATATTACATAACACAACATGTGGCATCTGGCGTTGACTTTCTTCCATGAAGCGTAATGGTATCTTTCAGCTTGCTGCCTGGTATAATAGTCTGGGGATGCTTGTAATGCCCGTTTTCCGTGTGTGCTTCACATAAGATGTGCCACAATTAATGGCCCAGACGCGGGATATATGAAGCATGGACTCACAGTCGGACCGGACCCTGCGGCTATATTATTGGCTTTTAGAAATGCATGAAATTATCCTCAGGCCACTTTCACTGGAAAGTATTTTGTTTGGTCGTTTGGATAATATTTGTAAGCCAAAATGTTAACCCATCCATGTTTGGTCCCTTTTTCTTGGCTTACAATTCCCAATCTGCATTCTGACGTGTGAAAGAGAAAATACCGTGTAAACTTTTTCCTATATTAATACTAAAGCAATTACTTAACGTTCTAGCCCCCCACCCCCCACTTCAGCAGCTCTTCCTTGGCCCACATTGGAAAAGCAGAAAGTAGAAGAACAAGGAAAGAAAGGAAGCATTAGCATTGTCGTTTTGATTGGCAGTGCCTGTGAAGGAGAGGTTATTTCATGTGGCGGTTTCCTTTCAGGCAATCTTTTCTTTATGTACACACCATTCATGTGGGTACAGTTCTCTATTGAAAATCCTTTTCTTTTTCACTCCTCTATTTTTTTCCAATCACTCTTTCCCCCTCCTTTCTTTTCATTTCTCTCTTTTGTGTATTCTCCCCCCTCTCCGGGCTGATGCATTTTCTTTTCTTTTTATGTTCTTCCTGTGTTCAGTTCCTTTTTAGTTTCTTGCGCTCGCTCTCTCCCTCTTTCTTTTTTTGCATTGAGTATTTATTATGTGTTTTATGGGGGAAGGGAAGAGAAGCAGTTGTTGTACCGCTGTGAAACGTCAACATATTTCCTATGAAAAGAAATTAACTAAAAAGATATATTTTCCAGATTGCAATTGGCTGGGTATAAAGTCTTTTTTAGTCTGGAGATAAATCATTTAGAGTTTGGATTCATAACTATGACTTGCAGCCAAAGTTTGTGGCTTTCTGTGAAAATTCTGAAACGTGACGGAAGTTTGATTACCTCTATTTGCACAGATCTGACCCAGCTGGACGCAGCTGGACGCGCAGGAGCGGTTGCTGCAGACAGCAGTGTGTTGTTGTTGGGCCACAGGGGGCCCGCTGTCACATTATCATCATGCTGTTGTTTGGAGCTTCTAACCTGCAGTCATATGTGAGCAATTGCTGCTCATGGGGACTTGTGTATCCAGAGGTACAGTATATCCTTGTAAGATGGACATAAACAAAAGCAATAAGAAAACGTCACTTTTGTCCTTGTGTCTAGTCATTATTTCTGGAAAGCTCTCCGTGCCAGTAACTCATTCACAGGGTATCCAGCCAGTACTTTTGCACTTAACCGGAATCTGTCTGCAGGTTTTTGTTACCTCATCAGAGAGCAGCCTGATGTAGGGAATGAGAAGCTGAATCCAACGATGTATCACTTAGATTACTGGGTTCAGCCTTTCTGACAAAATCAGTGCTTTTAAATTTGGTAATACAGCAGAGCTGAGGAAGCTGCCTCCGCCCACACCACAGATGACCCCGCCCACACCAGGCTGTCTACAAAGTCCTTTGTGATAAGATTTGCTTATCACAGCAGGGGGCATTGCTGAAGCAGGAAGCACATGCTGTTGTGTCCAAACAATAAGCTAGAGGTGCTAAAACAATCATTACAGACAAGCAAAACCACTGAGCTTGATGAGAGGCATCCCTGAAATCTGTGTTTTAACCTCTACAGAATGCTGTTTTCAGATTACATAGCAAAAGCCTGCTGGTGAATTCCCTGTAAGCCTTGCTTCCTAGTTTAGTGGCTTACGTGGTGCATCCTGTGACCTGTATGGAATATATTGATTTATCATTCTCCTTGCCTCTGTGATCATTATGACAGCCTAGGTTCTACAATACAATGTTCTCTGACTACTTGCCAAGGACAATGAGGCGTTGAGTCAGGAGTTGACTACATGGTGCAGTCACTTTATGGTCAGTGAGGACTAACCTCTGGGGCCCCCACTGACTAAGTATAAAGGGGACACAGGGCTGATATAGCAGTCTCCCGTGAATTGTTTTTTCCCTCCTTCCAGCACCGCAGTACCTTGGCCCCCTGCCATTCTGGGCACTGCAGCCCGGCTCCATTTCTTTATTTCACTGCTTGTATTGGAACTTTAAATTCTACCAAATCAACAATAGGCCTGTACACCAAACACACGATACTGCAGTAATGATACAGAGGTGCATGCGCTGTAATGAGTTGTTTTTATATCTGCTGATATTTTAATGATGAGCTAGCTGGGTGGCTAATCTGATAAACAAGACACGAGCCAGGTTTTCCTATCCCTTACCTTAGGTACTGTGCATTATTACTGGCCAGATGGAGTCTATGGCAAACTACATACTGAATAACGTCTTCCCTGGATCTACTGTGGTAAAGAGCTCAGCAAGGTCAATGCTTAGATCCCAGGTAGTTTACATTTCTTTTAGCTGTAAAAGCACAAGGTTGGCAGTGGTGAATCCTGATGAACAGGTTGTTCTACTGCGGATGACATAGGGAAGTAGGAAACGTATGTTTTCTATAGTGTGGTATCCGGAGTCTTTCTAATTCTTTTATTTTCTTGTTTACCTAGGATAAAATATTCAAAAGAACAATTAATTTTTAATTTTACAACAAGCTAAGATGTGAAGCGGTTTCTGCAAAACCCAACTATACAAACTAATATGTGTGTGATAAATATATATGCACTACAGCACAAAGAGACCATAACCTAGTGTGTATAATGTATACATACTGTACGTAGAAACTGTAGCGGACACATAAGAGGGCCCTGTGTAGTCCACAATGTACAATGCCACCTGCTGTACAGATGGTAGTGGCCCCCTTACAACTTGGGCCCCTGTGTGCCTGCACAGGTTACGCCAATGATACGTCCACCACCGGCATGGAAATATGCAGCCTACTACATGGGATTAGGCAAAGTAAAGGAACTGTCTGTAACTCCCTATTGTTTCTATTGCTGCATTCTCTCCTAACCCAATGGCTAATGAAGCTACACTACCTGGATTCATACACTCCTATGTTTAAGGTCTGTTCCTTAGCATAGAATTGACACAAACACAATTATTGTCAGTACAATCTCCATTGTCGTACTTGCTGCTTTATTTAACAAGCTGAGACAAATGGTCGTTTACTCGGTTCTCATTTGGTTTGCTTAGAAGAACATGCAGTTGTGTGGACCAAGATTACCAAATGTAAACCATAATGTAACAGTCAATAAAGACCAGAAAGAAAAAAATGAATATTAAAAATTGTAATTGTTGCTTTATGTAAATTAAACTAGCTTTTTCCCAGTTTTACAAGTAAAAAAAGTAAATCATCGACTTACTTAGTGTAGCTGTTTAATACCCCCTCATAAAGCAATAGTGTAAGCAGTGATAAGAAACTTTGTTATATATCTTCCTACAGATAATACTCATTTCCTAAATTTTCAGACACCTCTGCTGCTCCCCCTGGCTCCTGCACTGAGTGCTCACACTTAATTTATTCGTAAAATACATATTCAGAGAGGCAGTGATGGAAGCGGGTCAGATTCACTGCCATTGGGTTTCAGTTGCTGCCCATAGATAATGTACACAAAGAGATGATGCTGCTTCTAGCAAATTCTCTTTTTCACAGCAACACTGCTCAGTACTGATATAGAGTGTCCACAATGCTGCTTCTGCCTGCATGTATATGAGAAAAAGGTACTGTAGGGGAGCAGGATCTCCTCTTTGTATGGGAGTCATAATAGCCCACAAGTTCTCAATAGGGTTTAGGTCAGGTGAGTAAGGGGCCATGTCATTACTTTTTCATCTTTAAAGCCTTTATTGGCTAGCCAAGCAATTAAATAATTTGATGCTGTGTTGAATCATTGTCCTGCATAAAAATCACGTTTTTCTTGAAAGATGCAGACGTGTTCCTCAAGCACTTCTTAGACCCTTAGTGACCGTCAATACATCTTTTTACTGACCTGAGATATAAGAGACTAGCCTCCCCATACAGGTGACAATCCAGCAGCTGTTGGCTGCACACTATAGCTGACAACTTGCTGCATCAGCCACAATCAGTGTTGTCACCGTCCATATCTGTTAACCTTTAGATGCTGCTGTCAATAGTGATTACATCATATAAATGGTTAACAGTGTGGGGGCTCCCTAATTATCCCCATTGGCGCCCTGAGATCATGATTGTGTGGTCCTGATGTTTGCCATTTACAGCCAAATAACGGCCTTAAAGTCTGCCGGCTACAGCAGCCTGTTCAGAAGTCAGCGACATTTAAGTGGTAAAAATACACTTTTTCATACCTGTCATGCCACTTTGCAGTCATTCCTTAACATCACCTGAAGGGTTAATAAACTACCTGACAGCAGTTTTCAATATGTTAAGTGGTGCTGTTTTTAAAATACTATCACTTTTGGAGGTTTTCCAATATCTAGGACCCGAAAAGTCACTTCAAACATGAATAGGTCCTTCAAAAAATAAGTTTTGTAAATTTCCTTGAAAAAATTAGGGAAATGTTACTTAAGGTTTTTGTGTGGCATGACTTATCTGGATTAAAGGGATAATCATTTAAAGTTTGAAAATTACAAATTTTATTTATTCTTTGTCAAATTTCTGATTTTTGTTTTATAATTAAAAACAAAACATATACAGTAGACATAAATTTACCATTAAAATAAAGTACAACATGTCACAAAAAAACAGTCTCAAAATCATTGGGATCTGTTAAAGCATTCCAGAGTTATTACCACATAAAGGGACACTGGTCAGATTTAAAAAATGTGGCCAGTCACTAAGGGGTTTAAGAAAATGTCTTCTAAAAAAAGTAGGATTGGGAATTGATTTTGAGTCCAACCTGAAAAGGTCCAACTAGCTTACCTTTAATTATACAAGCCAATATCAGTACCCCACTTCCACCTTGCTGGTGCTGAGTTGAAGTGGAGATCTGTGCTCGTTACTGATCCAGCCATGAAGTCCATCCATCTGGTCCAACAACAGTTACTCACATCACATAAGTACAAATCCTTTGAGAAATCTGTTTTCTGATATTTCTTGGCCAAGTCTTGACATTTCCACTTCTTCTGTGTCTTGTTCAGTGGTGGTCAGTTTCAGCCTCCTTACCTTGGCAGTGTCTCTGAGCACCTTGTACTTCTTTGCTCTCCAGGGAGGTCACAGTTCTGGAATATGACAGCACTGGAGGATTATGGCTTCCTGGTCGCCTCATGTTGGATTCTTCTTAAACCTTTGATAGTTAATGTGCGTCTTTTTACTCAACACATTTTGTGTTGACCGTTAACACACGTTTGATGGTTCTGTGATCACACCCTAATATCTTAGCAATGTCAAGACTGCTGCATCCCTCTGTAGGACTTGTGACAGTTTTTTACTTTAATCAGTTAAATCTTTTTTTTTGGCACATTTTGCCAGAGTAAAACAAGCTGCCTAATAATTCTGCACACCTTGGTAAAGGGCGTTGTATCCTTATGCCTCACCATCCCTCATTACACAAATCCACATCACCTGATCTGCCTCATCCAATAAGCATTAAAGTCCATAAAGCTTGGAGTTGGAAAATCTGCATAAAAATGATGATATGGTCAAAATACTCACTTGCCTAACAATTGTCCACACAGTGTATTATCAAAGATACATTATGTTTCCATTCTTGATTTATGCTTATATTTATGTACATAATTATAATGTTTATTGATGGGTGATAATCTAGATAGAGGGTGCATGACATTGGTATAATTGACTACATAATTACGCACATAGGTCACTATGTGATGAGTTCTTGTATAAGTTGTTATAGGGTAAGGTGCTATCGGAGCATGCTTGGGTGCTATCCGATTGACTTCGACGTGCTCGAATAATATGTTTGAGTGACTGCGCCTTTGTCTCGTGGCTGTGATTACCTAACAAACAGGCAATTTCTGCATGTGTTGCAACTATCGAACAGCCGCGGGGGGCTCAAACATATTATTCGAGCACGCCGAGGACTCGGTAAGCACCCGAGTATGGTCGTATAACGCCTTATCCGAGCACATTCACTCTTCGCTAGTCTACACATAACATAGATTTATCGTGTATCTTCATTTGTAACTTTCCGCTCAGTAATATGTTAGATTCTTACCCTATTCTTAGCATTGGTTTGTATAGTGCATCAGACTTTTCTCATCAATTCTTCTGACTTTTTTTATTCTTCTGTTTTCCACTTCCACTGTACATGATTCATAGTGTTGCTGAGTCTCACTTCTTCTTTCCTAATTCTTCTTTCCTCATATTTGACACGATAGACTCACTCTGTCTTCTTGCCAAAGTCAATTCATCCACAGATTTGCAAATACTTGAAACTAGCAACAGACATATACGTGTTGCTCCACTCATCATTATTTTGTAGATATCTGCGGCCCCACCTTATAAATAGAGAATAGTTGGCAAAGCTCAATATTGCTAGCATTTCAGGCCTGCAACCTTTGTGAGCACCTGAAAAGAATGGTGCCTGTTATGCTCCAAGAGTGGACCCTCGGGATCGAGATACCCGAACCCACCAGAGCAAGCTGGCATAGTGAAACCACCCCCTATACAGGGAGCATCAGGGGCAAGCCCAGGGGGTCGGAAACCACAACTGCCAGTACCAAGGGGCGACTCAGAGGAGGCAGGGAAAAGAATAAGGGGTCTACGGGGTGACGGAGGGAATGACCGGAAACAGGATATTGGAGAGGTGCGGACAGGGACACTGAGCACACAGCAGGAAGATGGAAGTGCAGGAATGTGATCTGTGGGCCAAGAACCGAGGGCGCAGAGCAAGGTACAGACACAGAGGGATACCTGGAAGCCGGGCACTGCAAGGCAAAAAGGGACAGAATAAAGCTAAGTGAGGACAGGGGACCTGAGTGAGGCAGCGCTAGGACGACACGTAAAGCAGGCACGTAGTAGGCACTAACAATAATCAGGCACTTCCTCTAACAGGAAGCGGCCTGATATGCCTAGTAGCTGCTGCCCAGATTGGGCAGTGCTTCCAGGACCCAAAACAACCCGACAGTATTAAACTGTCAAGGTAGCGCGTGCCCGCGACCTAAGCGGGCGGGTGTGCATGCTTGGTGCCCAAGATTCCCAGCGCGGCTGAGGACCCGGACCCGGAAGTGCTGGCGAGACGCGGCGAGGGACCCGGCCGGTGGGTGAAGTGAGGTGATTAACAGTGCCCTCTAGTCATGCCACACGCTACAAGCTGGTTGGCACTCTTCTTTTTTTCTGCTTTGACATTTCCTTGCAAATCATCCCCCATGCGGTGTCTTCTACCAGTGTCCGTGTCTGTGTTGGTCAGATGCCTTATAATAGGTAGTCAATGCCCCTGAATGGTACTATATGTAGAAAATTGTTCAGAATGTGTTACCCAAAGCCCTAAAACTCCTTTTATTTGGAAATCATAGACCACAATGCCACACTTCGTACCTAGCATCAAATTAATTTTATTTTTTTCTGTTTTAGTATAAATATTTTAAGTGCAATCAAATTATAATATTTTTTATTGCAAGGATATATTACATACTAAATATTAAAATAATGTTTTCGAAATCTTCCACTTTTTTTGTCCTCTGTCTTTATTACCCCCCTGTATATTCTCACCAGGAGAATCAGGGTATTAAAGTTTTCTTGATTTGTGTGTTTAGAGCCCGGGCATGGTGGCTGGAAAAACAGAAGGCAGAAAGAGATTAAAGTAAGGAGAGACAAAGACAGAGAGGTTTAAAGGTAGCAGAGATGTGGAGATAGATGAAAGGGGAGAAAAGAGGAAGATAACAGCAGAGAAAAAGGCCAGGGATCCACAGAAGTAAGATAGCTGTTGCCTGGGTAACGGAAAGAATGAGAAAGAAGGACTGAGGGAGGTATGGAAAGAAGAGATGGCTGGAATATGTCTGCGGGTGGGGGTAGGAGGATGTGAACAGAAGCGAGGGAACTGTAATGGCTGAATGTAAAAAAACAACTAAATTGTCACAAAGAAAGAACAAATAGACAGAGAAATCCCACATTTCCTTTCTTGAGAGAAGAAAAGGAAACCTATTTCATCCATATCTGAATGTCACTAATATCATCATTAGCGTTCATTTGTGTCTAGCGGCCTATTCCATGTGAGCGTTTCTGAGTCCGGTGTCTTAGCAGAATATGCAGGCTGCCATTCCTCATTCATCTGTCAGGCGGGAAATACGGTAGGCGGCATCTTTTACATATCAGTTCATCAATCTTTGGAAAAAAAAGCACTGAAACTAGCTTTACCTGTTTTTATTTGTCTCATGGCCCCTCCAGGGTGATCTGAAGAACTAAAGCTTGGCTTTTCCACACAGTACATGTTTGCTTAGTTTCCATTCTCTTAGAAAGGCAGGGAATGTATTCTTGTTAGGGATCATTCATTAAACAGATAATGGGAATTTGTAGATCGGTAGAGCAGGTGGTGTTAAACTTACTCAAGCAGTTGGATAGGAATACATGACTATTTTGTCTCATCAAAAACCCATAAGGCTAGGATTACATGTGCTCCATCATAGGTTACAAGGCTCCATCATAGGTTATGTCATTTTATTGAAAAAAAAGTGCAACATGGTTAAAATGACGCCTCCCTAATGGAAACCAAGCAGAGCCTATTATAGTAAATGGGGTCTGTTTGGCACCGTTTGTATTTACCATAGGATATATACATGTGTTGAAGGAGTTCCATTTTCCTTTTTCTATGATGGAACAGAAAAACATAAGTTTGAATACTAGTGGGAGCCCAACCTTTGGTCTGCTTTACAGTAAAAGTTTTAAAAGAGCCTTCATAAATATGGAAATAAGAATGAGCACAATTCATCTTCATCTGAAAACTTTCTCTTCTCCAACCCGTCCTGAATGTGACAGCCAGGGTCGAATTTCTGTCCATCCCCTTCACCGAAGCCTCCACCTTGTTCCAGTCAAGTGGGTCAAGTATGCTATTTGTATACTTCTGGCCACATTCCGACTAGACCTGTCTGGCCTCCCTCAGTTCCATTTCACTGAGCAAGGCCACATATGTCTAGTCGGCACCTGACCACATATCTGCAAATCGCATACTTGCAGTTTCATGACCTCCAACTCTTACTGCCGGCATCAAATAATCCTGACAGCATGCAGGGCGTGCTACGAGAATTCAGAAGTCTGCAGTCACATAAAATGACAGACTTGCACAACCCCTTTAATGCTTTTAAGGTAAATAAAAACATAGTAACCCTTAACTTGTCAGACAGCACAACACTTTAACAAAGCCATGCATCACATAATCTTACAATTTATGGATTGTTACATGTGTACACCAAAAAGAGCACAAGAAACCATAATCAGAACCACGAGCAATACAGAAATACATCACTAGAACCCCCATCTGTATAGAAACACAGCATTACAACCCATATCAGTACAGAAATTCATCATCAGCAACACCAGCAGTATAGAAATACCTTCATATACCTATTGCTATGGTAGACAACAATTGCTGATTGCAGGTGTACTAATGTCAATTAACAGTGACTTATATACCTGAACTACCCACATTTATTTGTTACGTAATGTTGGTATACTTGTGCAAGATTTGTGTCCTAATATTTTATTTTACTGCTGCTGTAATACCGTAATTCCCCCAGGATCAATAAAGTGTATCGTATTGTATTGTATCAAAACCCTCATCAGTCCAGTAGTATAACACAAGAACCTCCATCAGTACAGGAATACATCACCAGGAAAACCATCAGTACAGGAATACATTACCAGGAACACCATCAGTACAGGCATATACTGCATCATGTGAACCACCATCAGTACTTGAATACATCACTAGGACCACCATCAGCGCATGAATTCAGCACCAGAACCACCATCAGTGGTGATCAGGGCTTCAGTTGTTCTTGAAACTGTGAGTACAATTGATCACTGGTATCCGGCGCACTGCACCTTCTCTAAGTTTGCTGTCAGCTCAGAGAACGGCTGACTCCCACTACGGGGGGGTGACAAACTGTAGCCGCCAGGGAGACACCTTGGACAACCGCAACAGATTTCTAGGAGCTCCCTGAGTGTGATTCCTCATAGTTGCTGGCTTGAATAATATGGTAGCTGAATGGTTCATGGTAACTAATGAGGACCAATGTCTTCCAGGCACTTACAGTTGTGGCCAAAAGTATTGACACCACTTCAATTCTGTCAGATAATACTCAGTTTCTTCCTGAAAATGATTGCAAACACAAATTCTTTGGTATTATTATCTTCATTTAATTTGTCTTAAATTAAAAAACACAAAAAGAATTGTCCTAAAGCCAAATAGGATATAATTCCACACCAAACATAAAAAAGAGGGTGGACGAAAGTATTGGCACTGTTCGAAAAATCATGTGATGCTTCTGTAATTTGTGTAATTAACAGCACCTGTAACTTACCTGTGGCACCTAACAGGTGTTGGCAATAACTAAATCACACTTGCAGCCAGTTGACATGGATTAAAGTTGACTCAACCTCTGTCCTGTGTCCTTGTGTGTACCGCATTGAGCATGGAGAAAAGAAAGAAGATCAAAGAACTGTCTGAGGACTTGAGAAACCAAATTGTGAGGAAGCATGAGCAATCTCAAGGCTACAAGTCCATCTCCAAAGACCAGAATGTTCCTGTATCTACCGTGCGCAGAGTCATCAAGAAGTTTAAAGCCCATGGCACTGTGGCTAACCTCCCTAGATGTGGATGGAAAAGAAAAATTGACAAGAGATTTCAACGCAAGATTGCGCGGATGTTGGATAAAGAACCTCGACTAACATCCAAACAAGTTGAAGCTGCCCTGCAGTCCGAGGGTACAACAGTGTCAACCCGTACTATCCGTCGGCGTCTGAATGAAAAGGGACTGTATGGTAGGAGACCCAGGAAAACCCCACTTCTTACCCCGAGACATAAAAAAGCCAGGCTGGAGTTTGCCAAAACTTACCTGAAAAAGCCTAAAACGTTTTGGAAGAATGCTGTCTGGTCAGATGAGACAAAAGTAGGGCTTTTTGGGCAAAGGCATCAACATAGAGTTTACAGGAGAAAAAAAAGAGGCATTCAAGGAAAAGAACACGGTCCCTACAGTCAAACATGGCGGAGGTTCCCTGATGTTTTGGGGTTGCTTTGCTGCCTCTGGCACTGGACTGCTTGACCGTGTGCATGACATTATGAAGTCTGAAGACTACCAACAAATTTTGCAGCATAATGTAGGGCCCAGTGTGAGAAAGCTGGGTCTCCCTCAGAGGTCATGGGTCTTCCAGCAGGACAATGACCCAAAACACACTTCAAAAAGCACTAGAAAATGGTTTGAGAGAAAGCACTGGAGACTTCTAAGGTGGCCAGCAGTGAGTCCAGACCTGAATCCCATAGAACACCTGTGGAGAGATCTAAAAATGGCAGTTTGGAGATGGCATCCTTCAAATATCAGGGACCTGGAGCAGTTTGCCAAAGAAGAATGGTCTAAAATTCCAGCAGAGCATTGTAAGAAACTCATTGATGGTTACCGGAAGCGGTTGGTCGCAGTTATTTTGGCTAAAGGTTGTGCAACCAATTATTAGGCTGAGGGTGCCAATACTTTTGTCTGGCCCATTTTTGGAGTTTTGTGTGAAATGATCAATGTTTTGCTTTTTGCTTCATTCTCTTTTGTGTTTTTTCATTTAAGATAAATTAAATGAAGATAATAATACCAAAGAATTTGTGTTTGCAATCATTTTCAGGAAGAAACTGAGTATTATCTGACAGAATTGCAGGGGTGTCAATACTTTTGGCCACAACTGTAGATCACAATGGTATGATATCCCTCCAGAATAATACCGTATTTCTCTAGTCACGGTCCAAGGCTTCCACAATTTGCAGAGGACAGTTAATTTAACCTTTCTGCATTGTCTTATCCATTAACCTGCCCACCCATTAAGAAATGGTAAGGCAGGAGACTCTGTTTGAGGGATCATTCAACCTTTCACAAGGGTATATCATATGCAGTTGTAGAGCATGTTAGATTGCTGTCATCTTACGGAAGAGTCATTTATCATGGGACAGTCATATGTGGAAATGATGAAATTGGTTCTAAACTAGAGACAGAAAGGTCTCTGTGATATTGATGAGGTGTTTAGCAAGAGGAACATTGGCCTACTTTAGGAGTGACTTTAGCCTGATCCTGCAATGTTACCGAATGTCGCACTATCTCCAGAACTGTTGGTAAAGGTAAATTCTATAGTAAAGAGGGAAAAGATAGATACAGATATAGTCTATAGACTCTATAGCCTGTATTGTATCTATAGTGTGCGGTATATGCAGAGTGGCATCACTGTCCAGGAACTGTGTGGTCCTAATGTGGGAACATTTGCTATGGGCAATGGACGGCGTAATTGGTTGAAAAGAGTAAAGGCTATAAACAGGTATAGCTTGCGTTGATATAGTGACCTGCATCTGAATACTCTTCTCCTCCCAGCATATAACTTAATCTATAAGCTAATTATAAATCATCCCTGATATTCTTGTCCAATGTGTCTGTGCTTCCATAAAACTGGGATTTACCAAAGTCTATTGATAGATAATTCTGTAGCTGTGATCCCTCCAGCATGTTTTATTTACAGAAGTGAAACCAGAGTGTGAAACAGTTGCTGCTCTGGGGACGTTTCTGGTTCCTGAAACATTGTGATATCTACAGCGATCGTCTTCATAAGAAAGTCCTGCACCACATGCTGAGATTACAGAATGAATACCGTTTAAACAATAAAGATCTTTAAAAAAAACAATAAAAACATACACATACCAAAAAAACGCAACTTAGCATTATGTTCTCAGTATAGTAGGATCCGCTCCCATCTGCTATGGGAAAGTAGTGTAGTGCTAAAACCATTCTGTGGTTTAGGAGAAGAAATAGATACAATGAATCAGACAACATTAAATATTGAAGCTAAATGTTGGCTTCTTCATATTCTTTCACAAGATTCTTGTTCTTGTATTGCTCATATGCAAGCTGCATTGTCTCAATTCAGGTTCAAAGTTGATCATTCCATCATTCTGTTTCTAAAAAAAGGTGGTTTAAATGGTCACTATAATGTCAAGAAACTTTGCATAACTCAAAAGGGCAATCGAGTAAGAAAGTATAAGAAGAAGAACTCATCCTGAACTCATCATTCACTTTGCAATACACCTAAAGTCAGTTTTGCTTAAGGCAAAAAAGAATGACAACTCACTGATGTATCAGATTACAGTTACCTATTAACATCTCTGGAGGAGGTGCAGAGTGAGACAAGGGACAGAGAGATGTTACTTCTTGTGTTTTATCTCTTTCCAGAGCTGGATTAACAGCTACACTGCTCGGTACTGTTGTATAATATCCTCCTGCTGAATCTGAATATGTGCTATATGGAGACAGGAGAGCAGGAATACATCTCTGTGTGTGATGTGTATAGGAAACATCATAGAAGCTATTGTCCATCCACTAGGTCAGAAACCACTGAAAAATACAGAGGTAAAACAGAAAAAATGCAGGACATGCCATATAATGGTCACAAATAGTGTTAATCATCATGTACATACAAAAGAGAGTACATTTTCAGAAGTCACCTGGCAATCATACACACGGTCCTCCATATTCATGGGCTCTGTAAAACCCCACCCCCCTCTTCTGATTGGCAGTTTTCTGCCTATGCAGAGTATACATATAATGCTGCCAATCATTGGTGTTCGTGAAGTTATACAAAGCTCAGCATTCAGAGATTTAGTAGATCTGCTGCAGATAAACTAGTTTTTAATCAAAACTGTAGCAAGAAGCCAAGTTAGTGGTGCATCAGGGTCTCTACATCAAGCTACTCAGATAGGATAGCCAACACCAGGTGGCAGATTTCCTTTAAAGTTTTATTCCCAATAAGATTTATCTATGGCAATCCCCACCAATACCGATGGTGGGGCTTTATTAGAAAGCTGAGAACTGTACTTGGGTATCTCCTGTAGCCACATAGAGAATGAATGGACCAGTGTCGCGCATTCCAATAGAGTCAAGCCCCATTTCTGAATCACTGGGAATTCCAATGATCAGACCTCCACTAACTGGAAAGTTATTGCCTATCTCATGGAAATTTGATCGCTTTCATTGTAAGGAATTACCCTTTCAGATGGCCATATGTTTTAGTTTAAAGTTGATCGAAACTGACCGATTTGTCCACTGAGTGGAAAGAAATTGGCATCTTGTGTGTCCAGTTTTAGGAAACATTTTTTATGTGTGTTGCAGACAGTGTATTATACATTGTCGCATTTACTATGTACATACTTGGCGCATGTGTAAATCCTTACCAATGTTGGAAGTACTAGAAAGTCCAGTATTGCCTCCCTGATTGTGATGCAGACTCATGAGCTGCCGGCTGATGATAGCTGTCTTATTCTGCCATCATCTGTCTGTAACAGCCATGCATTTATGTTCACAACATGCTGCAGGGGGTCGCTGTTCTAACCACTCAATGGTCCCCTTGAAGGGCAACAATTGGTTGTCATAACAGCCGGGGGTCTACTGAAGACCCCTGTGCCTGTCTTAACAGTGCTCCATTGAAGTTGAGCCAGTGGCTTGATTTCATAGGTGACCTTGATTTTTGCTATACACAGAAATACTGTGGCATTGTGGTGTATAGTATCAGCAATACAGTGTGGTACAAATAAAGTGAAAATTTAAAAAAAATAAGAAAAAAAGTAAAGTTTGACTAACCTGTTATCCTCCATTAAGAATGAATAAATGTATAAAAATACGCATATTTGGTATCTCCATGCCCGTAAAAGTAAAACATAAAAATAATGAACCCGATTTAATAAACACTGTAAATAGAGACAGGATCGAAATCTTTGTTTTTCGTATGCCACAAAACCACAAACCAAAAAAATCAATGATAAGACACTAAAATGTCACATCTGTCCCCCAAAAATGGTATCAGTGAAAATGTCTGTTTGGTCTGTAAAAAGACAAGCCCTCACACAGCTCTATCGACAGAAATATGGGTCTTGAAAAATAACAAGCCAAGCAAAATTTAGACTGCCTCATACAGCTATGTTGATGGACAGATAAAAAAAGATATGGCTGGTAGAAGAAGGAGAGGAAAAAAGGGAAGAGGTTCAAGCTTTCACTATCTTTGATTGACACTATCTTCAGAAATCCTCATTGTACGTATGTTAATCATACGTAGTCATCGTGTAGTGAATGTGTGTTTCTTATATAGATGACACTAGAGAGGATCATTAATATGTCTCACTCTGTGTGCATGACTCTGCGGGGTGCTCAGCTATTCCCCCCTATATCCCTTTTTCTGTTAGATGGACAATCTTTTAGTCTGTTGGGAAATACTTGATGAACTCTTAAAGGTACTGTCACACTTAGCGATGCACCAGCGATCCCGACCAGCGATATGACGCGGTCAGGATCGCTGGTACATCGCTAAGTGATCGCTAGTGAGCTGCCACACAGGCAGATCTCACCAGCGACATAGCAGGGGACGGGGGTCGCTACTTACCTGTCAGACGAGGCGATCCTGACGTCCACCACCCGAGTCCACGTGTCGCTCATCTGCGCCACAGGAAGCCCAGCAGGAAGCTGACGACGAGAAACGGTCCAGGACGTTCTCGCGCGATCAGCGATAACCAGCGGGGGAGCCGGTCGGAGGTAAGTATCACACATAGCGATAGCGATATCGCTATAACGTCACAAAAACCAGTGACGTTATAGCGATATTGCTAGCGATATCGCTTAGTGTGACAGGCCCTTTAGGGTGATACTCAGGGAAAGAAAAAAAAGTAATATTTAAGTGACAAGACGAAGGTCATGCTCATAAAGACTATTCCACTGTCATCAGGACAAGGTAGCTTTCTTAGGGCCCCGTCACACATAGCGACGCACCAGCGATCCCGACAACGATATCACCTTGTCAGGATTGCTGGTGTGTCGCTACATGATCGCTGGTGAGCTGCCAAACAGGCAGCTTCACCAGCGATCAGCACCAGCGACAGGAGGGTAACAAGCGACGCACATCGCTTAGTTACCCACTGTGTATCTTAGTTACCAGCGCACTGATGCAGGAAGCTGGTAACCAAGGTACACATCGGGTTTCTAAGGGGCGTGCAGCACTTAGAAACCCGATGTGTACCTTGGTTACCAGCTCCTGCACCAGCGCGCTGGTAACTAAGGTACACATTGGGTTTCTAAGCGCTGCGCGCCGCTTAGAAACCCGATGTTTACCTTAGTTACCAGTGGCAGCTCGCTGGTCTCCCGCCTGTCACATGCAGTGATGCGTGCTGGCCAGCGGGAGACCAGCGATCAAAAAAATGTCCTGGCCATTCCAGGACGATCAGCGATGCCCGGCAGGGGGGCCGGTCGCTGGTAAGTGTCACACACAGCGATCTCGCTGGTGAGATCACTGTTGCGTCACAAAACTTGTGACTCAGCAGCGATCTCGCTAGCGAGATCGCTGTGTGTGACGGGGGCTTTAGGCTGGTCAAAAGGAAGATTTGGTCTTAGTGGGGAAGGACATGGAGACATGGGAGAGCCCCAGTGCAAGAACTGCACAAGGACCTCTGCATTTCCTGGATCTCATAATAAAACACCCAATGATTTCTGTCTGGCAGTCCACCAGTAATTGTAAGCTGTTAGGTTTATTAGTGTATGTTCCTCATAGAGTTTTTTCCAACCAAGAAAGTTGATTTTAATCAATAGATATTGGAATAATAATAACTTCCACAATTTGATGTGTTTAAATAAAATGTTCCTGTGCTGAGATAATCTTATAAATGTGCCCCTGCTGTGTACTGTGTAATGCCTGTGTCTGACTGTGCAGGAACATGGTCTGATCTCCTGGGCAGGGGAGGGAGCAAAAGAGAGGATACAGACACAGGACAGGATGGGATCACAAATAATTATTTGAGATAAAACATTTTTTAAAACAGGCAGGGAAATGTTTTATCTCACAAAAAGAATCAGCTACGATTCCGTGCTGTCTTGTTGTCTGTATACTCTCTCTTGCTTCCCCCCTGCCCAGGAGCTGTGGTATGATCAGACCATGTCCCTGTACGGTCAGACGCAGCCATTACACAGCACACAGCAGGGGCACATTTATAATTGTGGAACTTATTATTATCTATTAATTAAAATGAACTTTGTTCGTGAGAAAGCCCATTTAAGTGCAGTTTAATTGTTAATAGAAAACTGCTTAAGGCTATGTGCACACGCTGCGGATTGGTCTGCGGATTTGTATCTGTGGAACCGCAGGTAAAATGACCTGTCGTTTTACCTGCGGATTAGCCAGCGGTTTTCCCCTACGGTTTGACACCTGGACAATGGAATAATTGGCAAACCGCAGCAGAATCCGCAGAAAGAATTGACATGTCAATTCTTTCTGCGGATTCAAAACCGCAGCTTTTCCGCAGTTAAAAATCCGCAGCATGTGCACTGCGGATTGTAAATCCCATAGACTTACATGGTACTGTGTACTGTCTGCAGAACTGCTGCAGATCCGCAGCAGCCAAAACCGCAGCGTGTGCACATAGCCTTAGGGTAAGTTCACACAGGACTTTTTGATGCTTTTTTTTCTGCAGCAAAACCTGATCTTCTTGGCAGGAAAGAAGCTGCGGCAAAAACGCAGGTTTAGGTGCGTTTTTTGTTTTTGCGGTTTTTTTTTGTCTTTGTCCATGCTAATGTCCATGTCTTTTCTGCAGCAAAAAACGCTAGAAATAATGACAACTGCATTTTTGCAGCGTTTTTTTCAACAGCCATTCAAGTCAATGGGTGAAAAACGCTGAAAAAAGCACAGCAAAAACGCTGAAAGAAGTGACATGCTCTATGTCCAAAAAACGCAGCAAAGCACAAAATCCTGATCACACAAAAACCAATATCTATGCATAAGATTTCTGAAATCTCATAGGCTTTGCTGGTAATGAAAAAAGCAGCTGAAAATTAGCGTGAAAAAAAACCACAGCAAAAAAGTCCTGTGTGAACTTACCCTTAAAGATAAATGGTCCCTCTAACGTGTTGCTGATTCCCTGTGCAGCTGCACCAATGGTATGTCTGCCTCTGGATCTTGGCCCACCGCAGAGCGGACAGGGACTAGCAATCTGTTGTGAAACTACAACTGCCAGCATTTCCTGACGGCCACAAGCTGTGATAATACGAGTTGTAGCTTCACAACAGGTGGAGTGCCAAATGTTATTGATCCCTGCAGTAGAACACTAGGTCTCATATTCAACTAGTGCCCAGATCTAACCTCAAAACATGAGAGCAGATACTCACATGTATGGCTGGATCTGTCAATCTAGTGTCTTAGGCTACCTCTGGAAAGTATAATAGCTACCTGTGCCACATCCATGCTTTCCAGGAGGGGAGCTCCGCGATCAGTAATGCTCCTGCTGGACGATATCGTCAGAATGGTCTGTGTGGTGCACGGCAGCTGCTATTCACCTTGGCAGTTCTATGGCCGATATATTAATATTTCTGCACGTAGACTGGGACAAGAGTTAAAGACACATTTTCTCTTCTCTTAGATTCTTTCCAGCTATTTTGTGGTTATATGGGTAATCGGTATAATGATGATTATAATTTCCATAATCTCCCACTATTTACCAGCAAAGCTACTTTGATACAGTTTTCACTAGTTTCCTCTATCTTTGTCTTTACATAACAAGGCAGATGTTTAATATAGAAGTCTAGGAAAGAAAGGTGACAACAGCTGCAGAAGGCGTAATATCCGCCGTATTGGATGTCCGTCTGCTTTTCTGGGAACACATTGGTTGACCAAATACGATGATTAAAGGGAATCTATCAGAAACTTTATTGTAACCTAATTACATTGCCAGGTTAGGTAGATAAAGACAAGTTCAGACCTTCCTGGCCACAAATGTATATTCTATCATTGAAAAAATGTAAATGAGGATGCAAGTGCAACGAAGGCCGACTGATGCCCGGAAAGTGCTGTGAGATCCCCACGTTATTCACTGCCTAGTGTCATGGGCTTGATCGATGTGTCTTTTGCTACCTTGTGGGATGTCATTGATCTAGCTTCAATAAAACCCACTAACATGGCACTAGGCAGGAAATAATGAGGGTGACTAGTGCCTTTATGGTGGTGGCCGGCCCTTGGTTCACTAATGCCTTTATGGTGAAGCGGCCAACCCTTGGTGCACTAATGCCTTCATTTACATAAAGACTCGGTGTACATTTTCTTAGCGAAATTCCATTTGAAGTCAGGAAAATCGTGTTTAAATTTTGGGACTAAGCCGAAATTACCACAATATCTTATGAACAGCACTGTTACACGATGCATGGTGCCTGAACCATGGGCAGCATGAATCAGAAGCCGGCTCCTGCATCTTGCATTACAAACCTACGTGGGTTATTCTGATTTGCTGCAATGTTACAGAAAAAATATCATTGAGATCACGGCCAGTGATGTGGTAACTAGTTCAAGAGCAGGTCCCTAGCGGCTTCTCTCTTCCTGCTCAGCTAGACTGACAGGTATCTACCTAACTGTGTCTATAGGGTAAGACGGATTTCTCTAGTTGAGCTGGCGGGGAGAAGCCAATGAGGAGCCGCCTCTAGGACTAGTCAGTTATTACTCGTCAGCACTTTCAACTATGTTTTTCTCTAAAACACTACTTCATTTCCAAATAACACATAGTACTGTACAAAAATTGTTAGGAAGGTGTAAAAAAAAAAGGTGCAAAGTAAGAAAATGCTTTACAACATAGAAGTGTTAATCGTTTATTTTTATCAATTAACAAAATAAAGTGAATGAACCAAAGCGAAATCTAAATTAAATCAATAATTGGTGTGACCACTCTTTGCCTTCAAAACAGCATAAAAT
Source organism: Dendrobates tinctorius (assembly GCF_039654945.1). NCBI lineage: Eukaryota > Metazoa > Chordata > Amphibia > Anura > Dendrobatidae > Dendrobates > Dendrobates tinctorius. The sequence goes on along the minus strand of NW_027361690.1, from coordinate 43,997,611 downwards.
CATACACACTGTTCTCTTACTTTCCAGCAATTTTTTCACGCCTGCCTAAAACATTGGCATAGTTATGTATATTTTTTAATGCAGGAACTCTGATTTATGCTGCTCATAATTGACAGATTCCTTTTAACACAGTTATTTAAAGGGAACCTATCATGAGGATTTTGAGCCTCAAACTAATATGTATGTATGGTTGGATTAAATCTGTACCTTGATTGTAGAAATCCGTTTTGTAGTTTCTGAGAAATGCAGCATTGAAGTCATATGGAAATGAGTCGAAAAGAGCATAGAGGTTGAATGTTGTACTTGCAGATCTCTTGCCTTCCCTCAGTATTCCCTGAGTACAGCCTACCTCTTGTGTCTGTTAGCTCACTCTTGTGCACTTGCAGCTCTCCTGCCCTCACTACTTAATCCCCACCTGCCGCCTACCTCTTGTAACTGAACGCTCACTCTTGTACACTTGCAGCTCTCCTGCCCTCACTCCTTAATCCCCACCTGCCGCCTACCTCTTGTAACTGAACGCTCACTCTTGTACACTTGCAGCTCTCCTGCACATACTCCATAATCCCCACCTGCCGCCTACCTCTTGTAACTGAAGGCTCACTCTTATGCACTTGCAGCTCTCCTGTACATACTCCATAATCCCCACCTGCCGCCTACCTCTTGTAACTGAACTCTCACTCTTGTACACTTGCAGCTCTCCTGTACATACTCCATAATCCCCACCTGCCACCTACCTCTTGTAACTGAACGCTCACTCTTGTACACTTGCAGCTCTCCTGTACATACTCCATAATCCCCACCTGCCGCCTACCTCTTGTAACTGAACGCTCACTCTTATGCACTTGCAGCTCTCCTGTACATACTCCATAATCCCCACCTGCCGCCTACCTCTTGTAACTGAACGCTCACTGTTGTACACTTGCAGCTCTCCTGTACATACTCCATAATCCCCACCTGCCACCTACCTCTTGTAACTGAACGCTCACTCTTATGCACTTGCAGCTCTCCTGTACATACTCCATAATCCCCACCTGCCGCCTACCTCTTGTAACTGAACGCTCACTCTTGTACACTTGCAGCTCTCCTGTACATACTCCATAATCCCCACCTGCCACCTACCTCTTGTAACTGAACGCTCACTCTTGTACACTTGCAGCTCTCCTGTACATACTCCATAATCCCCACCTGCCGCCTACCTCTTGTAACTGAACTCTCACTCTTGTACACTTGCAGCTCTCCTGTACATACTCCATAATCCCCACCTGCCGCCTACCTCTTGTAACTGAACGCTCACTCTTGTACACTTGCAGCTCTCCTGTACATACTCCATAATCCCCACCTGCCGCCTACCTCTTGTAACTGAACGCTCACTCTTGTACACTTGCAGCTCTCCTGCACATACTCCATAATCCCCACCTGCCACCTACCTCTTATAACTGAACGCTCACTCTTGTACACTTGCAGCTCTCCTGTACATACTCCATAATCCCCACCTGCCACCTACCTCTTGTAACTGAACGCTCACTCTTGTACACTTGCAGCTCTCCTGTACATACTCCATAATCCCCACCTGCCGCCTACCTCTTGTAACTGAACGCTCACTCTTGTACACTTGCAGCTCTCCTGTACATACTCCATAATCCCCACCTGCCGCCTACCTCTTAATAATAATAATAATAATAATAATAATACCTCTTGTAACTAAACGCTCACTCTTATGCACTTGCAGCTCTCCTGTACATACTCCATAATCCCCACCTGCCGCCTACCTCTTGTAACTGAACGCTCACTCTTGTACACTTGCAGCTCTCCTGTACATACTCCATAATCCCCACCTGCCGCCTACCTCTTGTAACTGAACGCTCACTCTTGTACACTTGCAGCTCTCCTGTACATACTCCATAATCCCCACCTGCTGCCTACCTCTTGTGACTGTTAGCTCACTTGCTGCTCTCCTGCACATACTCCATAATCCCCACCTGCCGCCTACCTCTTGTAACTGAACACTCACTCTTATGCACTTGCAGCTCTCCTGTACATACTCCATAATCCCCACCTGTCGCCTACCTCTTGTGACTGTTAGCTCACTCTTGTCCACTTACTGCTCTCCTGCACATACTCCATAATCCCCACCTGCCACCTACCTCTTGTAACTGAACGCTCACTCTTATGCACTTGCAGCTCTCCTGTACATACTCCATAATCCCCACCTGTCGCCTACCTCTTGTGACTGTTAGCTCACTCTTGTCCACTTACTGCTCTCCTGCACATACTCCATAATCCCCACCTGCCACCTACCTCTTGTAACTGAACGCTCACTCTTGTACACTTGCAGCTCTCCTGTACATACTCCATAATCCCCACCTGCCGCCTACCTCTTGTAACTGAACACTCACTCTTATGCACTTGCAGCTCTCCTGTACATACTCCATAATCCCCACCTGTCGCCTACCTCTTGTGACTGTTAGCTCACTCTTGTCCACTTACTGCTCTCCTGCACATACTCCATAATCCCCACCTGCCGCCTACCTCTTGTAACTGAACGCTCACTCTTGTACACTTGCAGCTCTTCTGCACATACTCCATAATCCCCACCTGCCGCCTACCTCTTGTAACTGAACGCTCACTCTTGTACACTTGCAGCTCTTCTGCACATACTCCATAATCCCCACCTGCCACCTATCTCTTGTGACTGTTAGCTCACTCTTGTACACTTGCAGCTTTCCTTCACTCACTCCCTACTCCCTGCTTGCCATTTACCTCTTGTGCCTCACTGATACCTCATTCTTGTGCACTTACAGCTCTTTTGCCATCCTTCCCTATTCCTCGCCTGCCGCCTAATTTCTGTGTCTGACATAGATCATTCTGGAGTAGTTGCAGCTCTCCTGCCATCTTTCTGTATTCCCTACCTACCACCTGCCTGCTGTGTCTGACTTACTCTTGTTTTAGTTACCTGTCAGTCAGACACAGGTGGGTGAGAAATGAGGGAGGGCAGGTGAGATGCACGTGCAACGTCCCGCCCGAAAGCACTTGCAGCTCATTTGCATAAAATTTCAACGCTGGATTTCTCAGGAACCACAAAAGTGAATTTTACAATGAAGGTATAGATTTAATCAGCATGAAAGTGCCTGTAAATACATACCATTAGATTGAGTTGTAAAATCCTCATGACGGGTTGCCTTTAAATACCATCAGTACACATGCAAACCTTTCTTATGTGTTGTTACTGCTTTCTTTAATCTGCATATTAAATACAAAGTTTAATATCACGATGATTCCTTTAAACACCCATTGTATTTTCTGGATGACCTTTTCTGCTTTTAATGTCCTGATGTCATTGAATGTTGCTGTATGTGATGGGAAACTGCTCGGTATATCTGTCAGCCTTCCTGTAATCTAGAGTTTCCTTTCATGTTTCCTCCACGTGCAGCTTACCAAATATTAAGTGTGCCAGGGACATTACCGCAGGTACACTGCAACCTGTCACCCCCCAAGGAGAAATCCCAGGTACCAATGTTGTTCATGAAAATGAGGCATCTCCAGAAGGTGAAAAAATACAGCAATCGGTTTTGTTTTCCTAGCGGCTTGATTCACATCCAAAATCATTGTGAATAAAAGCTCAGAGACTAGATAATGACGCTGTTTAGAAATCCATTCGGGTAATCTACCAGTCTAAAGTGACTTTCAAAGTACAATTTGGTAGATTGGAAAAAAGAAAGCTTACTTTTAAAAATGCAATAAAAAGGCTCAAACTGAATAAACATGTTAATAATATTGAAGAAACTGACCTATTAGCTGAGTTGTAATGTAGGGAATCACTTAAAGTGAAGCTTTCACCAGGTTTTTGCTACCTAATCTGAGAGCAGCATGACGTAGGGGCAGAGACCCTGATTCCAGTGCTGTGTCACTTACTGGGCAGCTTAGTGTAGTTTTTGCAGACTTACTGTTTTATCAGCAGGTTATTGTATGCTGTGCATAAGCATAAAGCTGCCAATCAGTGATGGGAGTGCAGTGATACAGCGCTCAGCATTCAGAGAACTAGTAGATCTGCAGCAGATAAACAGTTTTAATCAAAACTGAGGCAAGCAGCCAGTAAAGTGATGCATCACTGGAATCAGGGTCTCTGCCCCTACATCATGCTGCTCTCAGAATTGGTAGTAAAAACCTAGTGGCAGATTCCCTTTAAAGTGAAAGACCCTTTTAACACGTATGACTTATCAGACTAAGAACCTCGTGACAGATTCCCTTTGAAGGTGAAATACCCTTTTGAGACTTATCAGAGTAAGAACCTGGAGTGTTAAAAGTTTTTTCAAGTCTAACTTCTGAGTGTGAAATGTTTCTAAGCATCCAAATTAGACTCGCTTTTTCTCAATCCTTGATTTCTTTTTCATGTTTGGGGGGATTAAGCCCCCTAACTCCACTTTGACAGAGCAGGATCTATAACACATAGTGAGACAGTCCTGATGCCAGGCAACTTTTTTTAGTATTAGAAAGCTAAACCTCCATATAAACATTTTTTTTTTTAGCTAAATATTTTAGCCATGCCAGCACCCGTCATGATCGCTTATTGTTTGTATGTGTTATGGCACCGGGCGTTATTCTGTATCTGCCCCACCGTTTCTCCTGGTATTCATCCTTCTGTATAGATTTCTGTTACTTCCCACATACTCTTAGCATGTCCTTGTGTTTTTCCCATCCATCCCTCTCTCTGGGCCTCTCTAATTCTCCTTCTTTCTTAGCGCTCTCATATTCTCACCCTTCTCCTTCTATTTCCATCGTTCCCTTTTGTCTTGTTTGCCTGCTTTTCCCGTTCCCTCCCTTTCCACCTCTCCGCTGCGCTTTCCTCGCCCTCTTCTTTCTCTTTTATCTGCTCGCTCTGTCTTTCTATGTGCCCCCTCCCTCTGATTAAGGCGCACCTCTCCACTTTTCCTGTTGCGGATGCCCTCTACCCTCGTGTATCAGCCAGGCTTCTTTCTGTTTTCTCTGTGGATTTTTCTCAGATCTTGTTTACGGCGGGCATATAAATATGGAATATCTGTGCACTGTCGCAGTGTTGCAGGTACCTTGTTTTGAAATATTGTTCTGATAATATCCGTGAATGTAAAATCAGACAATTAACTATATTAACTGAATCATTTCAGACTGGATACTTTTTCTTATCGTTCTGTGTTTTCTTTTTTGGTCTGAGACTAGTCCACACCATTGTTACATCACTAGATCAAACTGGAAAGAATAATGATGCTTACAGAAGTTTCTATAAATCCTCCATTGGTTTCAACGGTGAGCATTGCTATGCTACATAAGCAACGTGGAAAAATGGCAAAGAAAAATAAAGCAGCATTGTTAGACTAATCTGTCAGCCCATGAAAACATTCGGGTTCGAGGCTGTCTGATTGCTAATGCATGCGCCAATGAGCCGCTGTATCACTAAGGGAAAAAACTAACGTAGAAATCGGTGGAGCTGCTCACAGTCGTCTTTTTCATCTATTTTGCTACAAAATCAGTGGTACAAAATAATAGAAAACCTCAAGTGTGAACTGAGCCTAAGTGCGGAGTGTCAGATAAATGAGCTTCATAAATAAGGAATTTTAGACATTTTTTAATTCCTTTCTTATATCTCCCAGTAATTACATAGGTGTCTGCCCTGTACATTTGTGGTGCTGATGTTGATGTATAATTTTATAACGAATCTCTCTAGTTATTCTTCAGCTTATAGTAGGCTTTCCTGAGCCGTCATAACTCAAAATGACATTCAACTTTGTCACAGACAGTGGCGATAACTGTACCCGGCTGTTTCCAAAACTCCTATACCAATAAGCCTAGAAAAAAAAAAGAGCAACACACAAGCTTTGTCTCTCCTTTCATTCCCCACCGCCATGTGGCAGCCATTCTCTATCCTAGTAGTAGGTAATATAGGGGTCTTCAAGACCCCATTTTGGAGATGAACGTTGGTATCCAAGTTGAGAGATTTTACTGTCCCTTCAAAACGGAACTCTGGAGGACCAAATTGTAACACAGACGTAACTACGAACTTAGTATACTTTTCCTCAATATGAATATGGAACTGATTTGTAATTCCGACTAAGTATATAAGAGCCGTATTCCCTCATGACACATGGTTATGTCTTGGTCCATTTTTGCATCAGAACTTCTGCCCGGTGTAAGATGTCTGGTGGCCAAGTCTAACCATGACTGTTGAGCTGGAGCCAACAATTTGAGCTCATAACAAGTCATGTCGCTTTAAAGGGAATCTGTCACACCATTTTTCGACTAGGAGCTGCCGACACCGACATCAGGGGCTTATCTACAGCATTCTGTAATGCTGTAGATAAGCCCCCCCCCGATGTAACCTGAAAGAGAAGAAAAAGGAGTTATATTATACTCACCGGGGGGCGGTCCGGTCTTGGTCCGATGGGTGTTGTGGTCTGGCGCCTCCCATGTTGTAGCGGTGACGTCCTCTTCTTTGCTGCCTGTCGTGGCTCCGACACAGGCGCACTGGGAGGCGCCGGACCGCAACACCCATCGGACCAAGACCGGACGCCCCCCGGTGAGTCTAATACAGTATAACTCCTTTTTCTTCTCTTTCAGGTTTCATCGGGGGGGGGGGGGGGGGGGCTTATCTACAGCATTACAGAATGCTGTAGATAAGCCCCTAATGTCGGTGTCGGCAGCTCATAGTCGAAAAATGGGTTTACAGATTCCTTTTAAGAAAGTAAAACAGAATCGAATTACTTTATCATTCTGTATTGTTTGCGGCATTCCAGTGAACATTCTTCATTCCAAACCTTAAGAAATGGGAAGAAGAAAGAATATGAGCAGGATACAAATCTTTTTCCTTTTTTTTAAGTAGAAATAAGCTGGGGATGCCTACATAGTGTCTAGACACAGAACACTGACTCCCCCTCCACTCACACTGACTCCGCCAGCTCCCCATCACTTCACTTTTACCAGACATCTAAACAGACATGTCAGTGTAGTGTATTAGAAAAGATCTGCCTGAAAGATTGTGATCATTTATTTGGGAGAAAGCATCACTACTTTCTATCACTTTCCTGTTTGCTGTACACGGCAGGTATAGATTTGGTATGGGTCACATAATGAGCCTGGTGCAGACATTGCGTTGTGTGTAAGTTGCATTGCTTTTGAAATACATAGGAACAGATCGGCTAAGGTAACTGTATTTGGCGTCCTCATTTAGAGAAACCTTGGAGTAGACACTAACACAACACTCTCTGTCGAGGACTACATCAGAGTTTCTGTCGGAATCCCTGAAAGGCTGGATGGGAACCATGGCATAGCCCCCATGGAGACCTTCACGTAAATGACGTCAACAGGGTCACTGTCTGGCCTCTGTACTTGCACTGTTCTGCCTTTTCTAACATGCACAAAACTTGGTCTGCCATATTTTGTGCATATTAGAGAAAGAAGATTACTGGAGATGAAGACCCGGCAGTGACTCCATCAGATTTATTTAGGTAAATGGCTCCATCAGTTTTCCCTTCAGAATCCAGTTTTTTGGGGATTCTTACAGAAACCCCAACATAGTGCTCAATGGAGATCACAGTATTAATGTGCACTTAGCCTTAAAGGGTCATTTTGGTCTATGTAAATTATCACCTATCCACTAAATTGTTAGATCGGAATGGGTCCCATTTGTGTCCCCTGTTCGGCCCTGGACAAGCTTGTGTAAAATTCATCTAGGGGAGAACATTCTTTATTCTGGTGTGAAATGGGGATCCCAGCATGAGGACAAACACTAGTCTAGAGTTATTAATTTATGTAGCCATGTAGACCGGAATATCCCTTTAGTAGAGAACCCAAATCTATTACGTTGAGTTCAGAAGAGCATCTGTCATGCAGGAAAACCCAGGGAATCCGTAAGCTGCAGGGACAGCCATTGATTTCAGTCCATCTCCAATGCTTCATGACCTTTACACATTGTTCCAATGGAGATAAGTATTTTACATCTAAGGTAGAACTTTGCCATATACATTTTTGGCTGCTCTAGGATGGGATGCAATGTGTATATGTAAGTATATGCAGTATATGCATATGTATATGTGTATATGCAGGTATATGTACCTACCTACTGTCAATGTAATGCCTTTATGCATTTGTATCTGTACTTGTTCCTGCCTTGCTGCTGTAATGCTCTGAATTTCCCCATAGTGGGACGATTAAAGGATTATCTTATCTTATCTTATCTGTATACCCACATTTATAATTACTGTTCCCTATTTGGATATGATGGGGTAAAAATGTGCAGATGACAAAATGCAGGGGATATCTCTGCCTAGGACTTTTAAACTTGACAGATCCATTGAAGGCTAATGGTGGACCCCCAATCATAATGGAATGGTCATATCCTGTAATTACAGAAGCCATGATGCCAGTGATACAGGGCATTCTCCAGTGAAGAGGAAACCCTCAGCAATGTCTGCAGAACTCCTATAGTCCCCTTTATGTATTGTCGTTATTTCCCACATTATTGTGAGAACATATTATTTGGCCTATGACTCAGTGTGCCATAATGTCAGATATGCGTGCCCCTACAATACAGCGCATTATTGGCACTGACCATATTAGCCGCTGAGCCCTGTTGTATATAAAGTAATTATCATCAGTAAGAAGAAATAAAATGTTGCTGGGTGCTGGACAGATGGCCCCAAGTGTCTCCCCACTTCAATCTGGCTGACCCAGTAAGGGGGTCCTGGCAGCTTCGGGCAGTGCCTTGCATGTTCCCTCTGGCACAGGAGCTCAGGTCACCCTACTTCTCCTTCTTGCAGATCTCTTGTCTTTCTCCTCTGTACCGCTCTCTGCCTCCTGCACTCTACATTTGTTGGATAGCCATATTTCTTGAGCTCCTCTGTTTCTTACTTTAACTCTTTGCCACTTTTCTTGTGTTATGTCTGCTGTTCTTGCTCCCTGCTGGCTCCTTAGCTTCACCTTTTCTAAACATCACTCTCTCTATTTTCTCTGCACTTTATATGTCTATTCTTCCCTTCCCCCTCTCCTGTCTTCCATCTGTCTCTCCCCTTCATCTCCTCCTTTCTTCCTCCCACCCCTGCTGTTGTTTTCTTTTCACAGTTAATCCCTGGTATATCTTTTTTTCCTCTCCCCAGTTTTTCCCACTCTTTCCTTCCTCCCTGTCTTGGGGACATACCAGACCTTCCTCCACCCCCTGCCTTTTTCCTGTGTTTTCTCCATTTCTTCACTGCTGCTCCTCTTATCTTTGCACAGCACACTCTTTTCTTGTCTCCTCATTTCTTTCATTTGTTTCTCCCCCTCCCTTCCTTCTCGCCTCTCCTCCTGCCTCTTCTCTATCTTACTGCTCACATCTGACTCTCCCAACCTGCCTGTCCTCTCCTGTCTGCAGTTCTCCCCGGATTCTTCTTCATGTATTTATCATGCCTTTTTCTGCCTCCTGCTTTTCTGTACTCTCCACAGCCTAATGTCTCTTTCCTACATCTTCTTCCTCTTTTTATAAGAAATATTTCTGCATCTTTAGCTTCTTCTCCTTTTCCCATATGTGTGACCAGCCTCTATGTCTCTCTATGTCCATCTCACTTCTCCTTCGGTTTCCTGTTCCCCTCTGTGACTTCTCTTTCCTCTCCTATCATTGTGCTCTTACATCTTTCTTTTCCCCTTGTCTTTCTCGGTTTTCCTCTTCCCCCATTTGTACTTTCTAACCCCTTTTATGCTATTCCTTTTCATCTCTTACTTTTTCTAATCTACCTCCTGAATTTCTGCTGTTTTTTCATTCTTTTATGTTGCCCTTGTTCTATATCTGCATCTCCTAGTTTTTTTTTCCTTTCGTTCTTTCTCCTCGCTCCACCTGCCCGCTCTCCTCCCCATTCTTTCCACATGTCCATCCTCTCTTGCTTTCCATTTCTTTTTTCATCTTTGTGATTTTTTTTTTCTCATTGCTCTTTTCCTATTTTCCATCTCTTCACACTTATCTCTCTCGGCATCCCCTCCCTTGCTTACTTCTCTCGCCCCCTCCCCACTTTTCACAGTCTGTCTTCTTCCATCTCTTTCCCCCGCCCGTCCTTTTTACCTCTGCTGCTGCTTTCTCTCGTCACATCTTCCTGTTGTCCCTCCACTGCTTCTTATCTTCCCCATCTTTCGCTCACAATACTACTCCTTCTGTTCTTCCTCTCAGGCCACTGTCCTCTCCATCCTCTCCTGTTACATTGTGGGAAAGCGTTCTTCCATACATTCGCTACACGTCTTACTCTCCTTTTCTTCTCCATTAAAGTTTTTGTGTCTTTTCTTTTTATCTACCCGGCTTGTACTTGGGTTCAGTGTTGCATACAGCCGTCATCTGTAGCGTATAGTTGGGGAAATTAGTAATTTGCTAGCTAGAAGGCAGGAGTCATGAAGCATGGCTGATCGTTTGTATCTGCTGTATGAAAACTTGGCAGTGCCACTATGATAGGAAGATTGGCTCTAATGCAATAAAGTCTTAGATTCCTGACTCAGTAATACACATGATTCCTAGTCACACAATCTTTAACGGAGAGCTAGAAAAGCGCAGTTTTAACTGCAGGATCAGTAGATACTGGATTACTATTAAGTAACCCTTAAGGGGTCATTGGCCCTAACAATCGGGGTCCTCAGCGGTCACATGCCATGCTACTGATCTCAGTGATCAGTGATGGGATTCATGGTGCCAGTGGTGATGAAGGAAAAATGTGGCTTACTCCACGCTGCTGGCTGGAGGAATGAGAAGGATCCAGGATACAAGGAGCTGTATCTTTGCGGTTTTATTACAGATGCGGTTTCGAAGTATTACACACTTCGTCAGGATATCCACATATCATGTAGCCGTATCTGATATGTGGTTGTATCCTAAAGAAGAACTGGGTTATACTTCGAAACGCGTCCATAATAAAACCGCAAAAATACAGCTCCTTGTATCCTGGATCCTTCTCATTCCTCCAGCAGCGTGGAATAATAGACATTTTTTCCTTCATCATCACGTGAATGTGGTTCTGCAGCAGCTGATCTCTCATAAAATGGTGAGTGGTACAAAATAATTATTTTGGTGTCGGATAAGACCCTATTGCACTTGTTTGCTCCCCAGCCCCCGCACATGATGCCAGTAGTATCGCCCATGCGTGCTGAGGTCACTTACTGACATCTCTTGTAAACAAAACCCCAGGGACCCCTGGTGCTTCTGCACTAATATTACATCGGCAATTATTGTTTTTTTATTAGTTTACTTTTAAAGGTTGAATAAACCCTGTAAATGACTCCCTCTCTGTATTTGAATGCTGTTTGGTTGTTCTATGTAAGGACAGTTAGTTTTCCATGCAGGACATGGGTTTGGAATATTTCCTGCTAAAATCTGATAAGGCATATGGTTGCACTTGGAAAAAAAATACAGTATGATAAAAAAAGATAACATGGTTACATTTTCGTTTTGAAAGATTCTGACAAACCAAAAATATGACCATCCCTTATTGTCCCACATTCATTACTTTTCTCATCCTCATTTCCTGTCTGTAGTGTAAAGTTTGAGTTAGATTATTATTACTGGTTACAAGAAATAAAAATCACCGCACAAGCAAAAACATGTTATCTGCTACCTTTACTGACCTTAGTCTATCCTAAAGGATGCATGCATTTTAGGGAGCGCTTTGCGTCAAACTATCTGCAAACCGTCATATTTGTAATTTCAGACTTGGAAACTTCTTCACCTGTAGTACTGTACAGATGTTTTGTGGAAAAAATGTTGCAAAGAACGAAGGCTTTCAAAAATAGACGTGTTCATACTTTATTTTTATCTTTAAAAAAAGTAACTGAAAAAAAAGAGGAATCTGAATCTCATCAATGTTAGGAGTGACTGTGCTTGGCCTTCAAAAACAGCATCAATTCTTCTAGGTACACTTGTGAATGTGGCATGGGGCGGTTACCATGCGTGATATACTCATCTTGTACGCCCTGGCATGTTACATGAAAGTGGAGGTCCTTTGAAGGTGTGTGAATTTTCTGCTCTGGATATCGCTATCCCTTTCCTCCGGTCTCCTCTCACTTTAGGGACACCGTAGACACTGCTCACAAAGGACCTTAAGTCCTCTTTCTATGCACTCCAGGCCCTATCTGCCTCGCTGACAGGAAGCCATCACTTTCCCTTCAACTTAGCCCTTCCTACTCTGGGCTAGTCCCAAACGTTAACTCTCACGATCCCTATTGTCAAACTACACACCTTATCAATAATACTAGCACCTTTAACGCATATCACAATTCACATTATAAATCAAATAACATTATACTCGTTTCTTCAAGAGGGAAAGTGGACAGTATATCCATGTCCTTACATTTCCCCCTTATTTAACAATGGCTGTTCTCGGCCATCCGGAACCTGTAGCATTAGGACACCGTCCTGCATATAACTTATCATCAAATGGAGTACGACACCAAGACACTCCTCCCGCACATTGCTTAGACCAGTTACCAGGGAAGAATTGACCTCCTGCCCATTACTTAGATTAGTTAGCATTTCTTTTCTTTTGTGTGAGCTGGACCTCTTGGTTAGGACCCTGGAACTTATGATCATTCGAGTCCATGTAACCACTTTCCTATCCTGGCACGTCCATTGGGTTAATCTAACTTTACCGACAACAATACAGTTTATCCTTGTAAGGGTAGCCCTTTTCACCGTGGACATAGTCCATTCTTCTCCCATCAGTCCTTAAGACGGTGACACAGTCCTTTAAGCATCATTCCTGCCCATGAGACAAGTGCACAGTCCCTTAGAGACATCATCCTTACTGGATAATACTTCTTAACTGTTAACTGAGGGTGTAGGAAGCTCCAGCGGCTGTAGTCTCTTTAATCCAGCAGGGGAATGCACTATAAGTGCAACAAAAAACTTGGAGGGTGGAGGGACAGTAACTTCAGCCATACGTGACTATCAACGTGGGGAGTCCTAGATTAATGGGTCTTAGACCCACTGTAATCTTGGCCTTTAAACAAGGGCACAACCAACATAACTTGGCCTTTTCCACTTCATTTTTTTCGAAAGTGGGTTCTCAACTTGTGACATTCAGACCCAGGTCTCCTTGGCCTCCATTCTCCGCAAATACACAACCGAGTGAGCACACTGAGCCACAAACACTACGGCTGGGTTGGCTGCTACCTCCGTCAGTCCCATGGTCTTTTCCTTCACCGAGGGCCCACAGGAACTTGAGGTGGTCTCCCCACTTTTGTTCCTCATATGAGCACCCAGACCTAGGGGTGTCACGGCTCTAGGGGCTTACTCAACGAGGCTGTATTGCCGAAGGTACTCTTTCCGTCTCCAACCTTATTCTGGAAACCGCTATTGCGAACCCTCCTGGTGACTCATCTTCTTTTAGGAACTGAACACACTTCTCGGACTGTAGGCTAGGACCACGGCAGATTTGGGCGCCACATTTTAAAAAAGACATCAACAAACTGGAGCAAGTTCAGAAAAGAGCGACCAGAATGGTGACCGGTCTGCAAACCCTGTCTTATGAGGAAAGGTTGCAGGATTTGGGAATGTTTAGCTTGCAGAAGAGAAGACTGAGAGGAGACTTAATAGCTGTCTACAAATATCTCAAAGGCTGTCACATTGTAGAAGAATCATCTTTATTCTCTTTTGCACAAGGAAAGACTAGAAGCAATAGGATGAAACTGAATGGGAGGAGACACAGATTAGATATTAGAAAAAACTTTTTGACAGTTAGAGTGATCAATGAGTGGAACAGGCTGCCACAAGAGGTGGTGAGTTCTCCTCCAATAGAAGTCTTCAAACAGAGGCTGGACAGATATCTGTCTGGGATGATTTAGCGAATTCTGCTTTGAGCAGGGGATTGGCCAGATGGTCCAGGAGGTCCCTTCCAACTCTACGATTCTATGATAGATGGAGCCAGCATTTACGTAGATCTTGTACCAGGTGTTCTCCACCAGGAAGCCAAAGCTCCTCTCGCAATCATAGTATACCACCACCCCAGGGTCATCTGCTGTACTAGATCTTCTACCCTGGGGTTGTCCAGCTGGGCCCGGACCCATTCCTCTTCTTGGCCCGAACTACCCTCGCTATCAACTTTGCCCGAGTGGCAAGAGATGCGTGCCCAGGGTTGGGGATCACCTCCGGGCTCGGTGGAGTGGCTTCCAGAGTTGCTGGGGGGCCTTATGGCATCTGGGCTCATAGGGCCCTACCACAGGTCTCGAACCAGGCCACCGTAAAAGGCTCCAGATTCTCATACACCCCGGCATGTTAGGTGGGAATCTTGGCTTGGTGTGGACTTGTGCTGTGAGGGTGCTACATGTTGTGAATTTGCTTTCTGGCCTACCTCTGGTTACTAGTGAAGGAAGTGGAGCTGGTTACATTGACAGAGGGGTCGCGAGTTCTCTTTCTGGGCTCCCTCTGGTGGTTACTGGAGGTAATGTATCTGATCTGATTAACAGAGGCTTGCCACCTGATAATGAGGAGGACGATTGGAGATCTGGAGTTTCTGACTGGATTTAAGACAGCCGACTCCCTCTATCCCTGCTGGTGATTTTTTCCTGCCTCCTGAGGTCTTAGTTTCCAGCTCAGTCCCTTCATGCTCAGCTAAGTGTTCTTTTGCTATTGTCCACATTTGATCTGGTTTTGTCTATTTCAGTTTTGTGTGGTCAGCCAGCTCCGGCTGGGGCTGTGCTGAATCACCATCCATATGTTACTGCTTGTGTCAGTTTGTTTTTGTCCCTTATTAGATTGGCCTCTTTTTGCTCTGCTTTCAGAATATACCAGAGTGCTGATATAGTGGGCGAACTCGTGCGACTTCAGTATTTTTCTATCAGACGTGTTGGACATTTTTTGCAGGGTTTTTTGCGTGATTGCAGACAGTGTCTTTCCTTTCCTGTCCTGTCCTGTCTAGTTGTTTGCTCAGTCTATTTTCCTACCTGTGTTTGTGTTTTCATCTTGTCTCACCGACAATATATATTTGGGGGCTATCTATTCCTTTGGGGTCTGCTCCGGGGCAGTTTAGATTTCCCCTTTCTTGCTTTAGGCTCACCGGCTGTGTCGAGGCGTCTAGGATCATCGTAGGTATGCTCCACGGCTACTGCTAGTTGTGTGGATAGGATCAGGGGTCTGAAATCCGCTTAGTTACCAACCTCTCTGGTTTTCTGTGGCTTAGCTTGGTGTTGCTCTCCTCCTTGGTGACCCAATCATAACAGCTACGCCTGTGCAGGTCGCATGTAACCAATGTTGCTGCTTTGCCAGTACCAGGTGTTGGACAGTTCAATGAGGGAGATCAACATTTAAAAATAAACTTTTTACTGAACGGGAACTTGGTAGGGAATATATACAAGGGATAGCGGGTACACAGTGTTATGAACGTTTCCTTTACAACTCAAAGCATTTTCCACACGTTTCCTTCCTTTGTTTCTCTATTGTTCTCCTTTACTCCCTTGTCCTCTGTCTCTACTGTTTCTCAATATTTCACCACAACCTAGCTCAATTCTACCATACTGTTTTCCAAGAGTCCTTTACGCAACTCGCATTTCCGCATCTTCTTTTCCCTTTGAGTGCCAGAATGGCCGGTATTTATCCTCTCTAATGCGGATGCTCTGGAACTGCAGACTTTCCACTTGTCTCACACACTCACACCTGTCTAGGCCTTGAAGAATTATAAACTCTGGTCCTTTCTGCCAGGCGTCCTCTCCCAAACCCGTGATTCACTCTGTCTCTCTGTCACCTGCTCCATATCTTGCTATCTGGATTGAGTAAGGAGCGTACCCGAGTACCCCAATGCTCGGTCAATTATTGAGCAGTGCTGAGCACGCTTGCTCATCACTAGACGGTACATAATGCTTGGATATACAATCAATACCTCATTATAGGGGTTCAGTGTCAGATGTCCAAAATGGATGTGCTGTTGTTTCCTACACAAAAGGTGGCAGGGCATCAATTGTAAGGGACTGTTGTGAAGGGACTTCAGGAGTAATGAGAGTCCCATTCGGTAAACCTCCACTGACTAGCAACATACTTTCGATAATGGGAAAACCTATTTAAAGGGGTATTCCTAACTCTGACATTTATGGTATATTCACAGGATATGCTGTCTTGGTTACTTCCAAAACTACCATAAAAGTGAATAGAGAACCATATATGCATAACCAGCTTCCCTGTGAGTCCAAGGTGCATCACCAACTCTTGGTAAAAAAAAACAGAGCAAAGGCATAGTTTTTATGGTTATTTTATAGCATTTTGGATTTGTTTTAAATAAGAAAATTCAGAAAAGTAAAATGATTCATACTCGATAGAATGTAAAATATGAGAGCTAAGAAATCATAGTCTGCAGTTATTGTGTTTAAGGAAAGGAATATTTAGATTATATTGCTAATATTTTGGTTTACAGACGTGAGGTCCATTCAAGCAGATAAAGCAAACACACAAGGGCGAGAATAGTGGGGCGTAAACCTTCCCGTACATGCGGACCCAGAGCTGGGACTCTGACGAGGCATTATAACATGTCTCATATCAGCCTTTATATCCAGTATATAAACCAGGGGGATTATTTGGGTTAGAGTAGAAGAAGGAGCAGAGAACTATTGCCTTGTGTGTGCAAATAGATTTCATAATACAAATGATATTTGAATAGGCCATCAGTCTGGGAAGGAGAGAAACCAAGACCGCTTCCACACAGCTATACCACAGGCAGGTTGTAATTGTAAAGTCCATTTTATAGCCACAATACTCAAACCTCCTGCTCCACTGCTGAATTGGACCTATGGCCCTTTGTGTGCTGCAGTAGAAATGCAGGAGGTTGGGGCTTTTTAGACAGAATACAAAAGGTTAAACGTGCCCATGTCACAGAAAGTAACAATAATCATAAACCAAAAATGGACACACAAAAAATGTATGGAAAATCTAACCAACATGATTCTTTCCATCTGGTGTTTCTTTTGTCTCTTGTGCTTTCCTCTGTCTCTGCCTCCCTGTTCTCTCCCCCTTCCTCTCCTCTCCTCTCTTTTCTCTTCTTTTCCTGTCCTCTCTCCTGATGTAAGAGTATCCCTAGATTCTGCAGCTGTCTCCTCCTCTGTCTGACTTTTTTTTTTCTTTGTCTGGCTTTTACACCTTCTTCCTCTTTAACCCTTTCTTTCCTCTCACCTTGTGTGGCATACCTTGTCGTTTGCAGATAAGGTCACCATTTGACAAGTACGGTATTTACTACCCCACAATGTCCATTGTGTCTCAGCATACTGGGACTTGATCATTTCTTCATGTACCCACTCCAGAAGTGTTTAATGGGCACCTGTTGCCATCACTTTATCAGACACAAACATTGTTAGCTTATCACATTTGTTCTCCACAAAATAAGCAATTATTTGCCAGAGATCTCGCCCGGATATATGGATGACGCAGAAGGCATCATCCACGTCAATTACATCAGGAGGACGGAAATCAGCAGCCGGGAGGAGGGATGGAAACTCGTGAGGAGGGATGGAGAACCCAGGAGAAGGGATGGAGAACCCGGGAGGAGGGATGGAGAACCCGGGAGGAGGGATGGAGAACTCGGGAGCAGGGATGGAGAACTCGGGAGCAGGGATGGAGAACCCGGGAGCAGGGATGGAGAACCCGGGAGCAGGGATGGAGAACCCGGGAGGAAGGATGGAAACCGAAGAATCCACGCCTATCGGACTGGACCGACAGGATTAACATACAGCATGGGAGAACTTGAAAGTTTTTTTGAGGAGTATACAGTGGGAGTCAGGGGCTTATATAACCATTGATGGACTGCAGCACAGGCGCTGATTAAGGTGATAGTTTTAGTTGACACAGGACAAAACAGGTGACAGGTTCCCTTTAAAGTGGGATATGATGGTGATGTCTGAATAACTAAGGAACACTTTTGCAATAAGTAATATGAAGAACGAGCTGGAGGAGTGTCATGCAACTCACTTGTCAGCAGGAATCTGACTACAAGGTACTTTCCATCTAACAGTAGATTATTCACTGATTTGCCCGATCATTCATAACAATAGAACCACATGCCAAATATGTTGCCCGGCCCCTTCTTGCCTCCATACCAGTTCTGACCCATCAAACTCAAGTCCTGTAAATTGCAAGTTAGGTCCCCCATGCATTGGTTTTGTTTTTCAAGAACTTCCCACAGACGATTAATCAGATTGAGAAATGGGCAGTTGGAGGACAAACCAAAACATCTGATGCATTGTCATGTTCCTCAGACCATTCCTGAACAGATTTGCATTGTTGCTGGGTCATACCCATTCTGGGGTAGCCCCTTTAAGTAAGTGATAAGCAAACATCTGGCCACCACCATCTTCTTTTACTGTGTTCTCCATTTTTGATCCTCAAGTGTCCATTGTGGAGGCTTTTAGCTGTAGACAGGGTCAGCATAGATGTAATGGCCAAGTGGTTATGTAGCCTCATGTGCAGTGAGATTGTTACTGTGTAGTGACCCCTTTCTATCATAACCATCGTTGACTTCATCAGTAATTTGTACTAAAATAGCATTTTTGTGGATCACATTGGTTAGTGCCGTCCTCTTACCTGAATGTCTCCTTGCCTGGGCACCCATGTCATGGGTTCACCAATTGCCCTTTTTTCACCACTGTTGGTAGGTACTAGCTACAGCATACTTACACATTATGGAAATGCTCTGAGCTAGGCGTCAATTTGGCCCTTGTCGAAAGTCACTCGGATCCTAACGATTGCCCATTTTTCCTGCTTTCAACATATCAACGTAAAGAACAGACTGTTCACTTGCTGCCTAATATATTTGACTCTTTGACAGGTGTCATTGTCATAATAAGAATATTCTCCTGACATGATAATGATGGTAATCAATTTTATTCAGTTCTCCTGTCAAGAGAAAGGTGTCTTGTGACCCTTGTCTGACTCACAGTAGTGGCTTTCTTCATCTAAATCAATGCTGCTTGAGCTTTTCTTAATTAAATGGTTATTCCCAAAATAGAATGATATTGATGGAGGAAAACTTACTGATCACTTGGGGGCCGACCACTATGTTCGGTTTTCTCTTTCAGTCCCATAGATATTCAGTGGAGCAAACATACGTACCTCTGCTCCATCCAAAACGGGACTGTACAGAGCCCAGTTCTTTGGTTTTATTGCTTTGTTCTTTTGTACTTATGATTGAAATAATTTTATACATGATTGTGCTTTTATATAAAGAAATTTTGAGAAAAAAAACGTGAATATTAGCCAAACACCAGGATCACTTTCACTCAATAGAATAAAAGGGGTAATCCCATCTCCAAAATCCTATCCCAATATGTACAAGATATACAGGATGGGCCATTTATATGGATACACCTAAATAAAATGGAAATGGTTGGTGATATCAGTTTCCTGTTTGTGGCACATTAGTATATGGGAGGGGGGGGGAACTTTTCAAGTTGGGTGGTGACCATGGCGGCCATTTTGAAGTCAGCCATTTTGGATCCAACTTTATTTTTTTCAATGGGAAGAGGGTCATGTGACACCTCAAACTTATTGAGAATTTCACAAGAAAAACAATGGTGTGCTTGGTTTTAACATTACTTTATTCTTTCATGAGTTATTTACAAGTTTATGACCACTTATAAAATGTGTTCAAAGTGCTGCCCATTGTGTTGGATTTTCAATGCTCGCACAGGGTTCCAGTATCTGTTGTTTCAGATGCTGCACATCTCGTATCTTCACAGCATAGACAATTGCCTTCAGATGACCCCAAAGGTAAAAGTCTAAGGGGGTCAGATGGGAGACCTTGGTGGCTATTTACCTGGCCCACAACGACCAATCCATTTTCCAGGAAACTGTTCCTGTAGGAATGCTCGGACCTGACACCCATAATTGATGGTATGTGTGGTATATGGGATACAAAGATAGTGGGGCCATTCTTCTTCAATGGAAACCTCAATGCCACTGGATATCTGAAATTGCTACATGATGTTGTGTTGCCCTTTTTATGCACTGAAGATGGCACGTTCCCTGAGTTTTTCCAGCAAGATGGTGCACCACCACATTATGGGTGTCAGGTCCGAGCATTCCTACAAGGAATCTGACCCCCTTAGACTAGCATTTCTTCAGACGTGTTGCCATCAGTGTGTCAAGAGTTGGAGAAGAGGGTTGCATTGACAATCCAACACAATGGGCAGCACTTTGAACACATTTTATAAGTGGTCATAAACTTGTAAATAACTCATAAAAGAATAAAGTAACGTTAAAACCAAGCACACCATTGTTTTTCTTGTGAAATTATCAATAAGTTTGATGTGTCACATGACCCTCTTCCCATTGGAAAAAATAAAGTTGGATCCAAAATGGCCGACTTCAAAATGGCCACCATGGTCACCACCCATCTTGAAAAGTTTCCCCCTCCCATATACTAATGTGCCACAAACAGGAAGTTGATATCACCAACCATTCCCATTTTATTTAGGTGTAATCCATATAAATGGCCCACCCTGTAGTAGTAATAATATTAGTAAATACCTCCAATTAGAAATGTAGTATAGTTTTTCTAATTCGCTATGTCTCTTTCCTCATGTGCAGGCATTGCAGGACCTTAGGTAACCATGGTTACGACCACTGATATAGTGTCAGCTAGTTGCTAGAGGTCGTAACCATGGACACCTAAGGTCCTGCAATGCCTGCACATGAGGAAAGAGACATAGCCAGTCAGAAAAACTATACTGCATTTTTCTATTTGGAGGTATTTGCTAATATATCTACTATATATTGGGATAGGATCTTGGAGATGGGAATACCCCTTTGATTTCATTAAATTTAAGGGGTGTCAAATTATCTACGCATTATGGGGCTGAAGTGATCCCTTCCTCAGGATAAAAAGCACCAGTATACCACTGTTAAAGTTAATCTGTCACGTTGAAAACACAATCCAAACTGCAGGCAGCATGCTATAAAGCAGCAGTAGCTGAATAATGTGATATGTACGTTTGGTTATATTTGGATATAGGTTATATAATTGCTCATTCTGAGCTTCTCACTCACATGGGCAGTCTTGCTAAGTGACTGACAGCTTTCCTTGCGTGTCCACAAAGATGACTGTCAGTCACTGATTAGCACCGCCCCCTTGACTCCTAAACACAGAATGAGCAGAGATTTAAATGAAGCACAGGTTCTATTTATCTTTTCCCACTGACCTACTTATCAATCCGTTCCGCTTCTCCTGCTCTATAACTCACCACGCTGCCTGCAGATTGGACTGCATTTTCAATTTGACAGGTTTGCTTTAACTGGACAACCTGAGACCATTGCCAGGATCAGAAATGTAGGGCTTCTAGGAAGACGCAACACAGACCAGTGAGGACTGGCAATTGTATGTCGATCACAGTGGATATAAACCTGTAAATTCCAATTTTTCTCACCTGGTGACTAATGGCACCGTAACGCCTGGGCAATGCCTATCTGCTGGCTTCTCAGCCATGCGTCTCATCATATTTCTCCTATCTGATCCAGTGGCAGTACTTGTACTAGGCTACATGTAGTAGGTGACATGCACACGTCTCCTGTACTTGCACCCAGCTCCAGTTGCATGACAGATCTGTAAACCGATTAAACTTTTATTAAGCCTCTGATCAGCCATCTTCTCTCAGGGGTGCACTTGACAAAGTTAGCTTTTCCTATCCACTTAGCTTTTCCTAAAAACGGTGTCAAAAAGTATTCATTTTGATGAATAATGTATAGGATTTGTTTTATTTCTAGTGCATGCTGTACATATATGTAACTGGAAGACAAAATGTTCTCTTTCATAAATTATAATCTTATTACCCCGTATATGTCTGTTTGTCTAATTATTCACACCCTAGCACCATTGCACCAGAGCCAGCTGCCCTCCGCTTCACACACCGAATGACAGTGGTGGATGCAGCATATTCTCGCCAATGCTTAGCAAACAACATAACAAAAAAGATTTTTTAGGACTCCCTGATAATTACAAAAATAATTTACCTTGATTGTTTGGGTATAAGAATGGGTTATGTTGCTCCTGTAACAGTACAGCTCTGGTATTGTGCTATATAATAACAGAGTGACGGACAACTCGCTGACTTGTGTCTTGAATATAAATTAAGCATCTGCTTTTTTTCATTAGATGGGTCTGATATAGCAGCTTGGTTTCATATACTTAAATGATCACTGTTGTTTCAACACTGCATAAATCAATAGTGCAAGTGAATATAATAATTTATATATGTTATGTGGAAGGTCTGCTCACTTAGCTGCAACCCGAGGTATACACAGGAACACGTTTGGTTAAAGTCTCTGGGTGGTTTATTTGCTTCATAAACCATAAAGCCCAAACTAGTAACAGAAAACAGCCTTTCTGGCTCAAATGAAAGTAAAAAGTTCATATAAAGTTCTTCCCAGTGTGGCTTCCGCCTTCTGGCACAACACATGCGACAGCTCTCGCAGGAGCTACAGTCTGGAGGCTTCCTTCCTTCACACCATACAGACAGAGAAAAAAACTGGCTGGACATTACTTCCTCCAGCCACACCCTGGAGGTGGAGATATGGTGGGTAGGTGGCCCGCCCATCTCTGACCTACCCACCATGAAAGCCAGACCCATATAGCAACTGGATTGCTCTCATAACTGGAGGAAAATGTATGTCTTTCACATCACACAGGACAGCAGCCTTTGCGACACATATCTCCCCTGACGTAAGGCGCCAGTGACCCTGTCACGGTTATCACAGAAATTAAGTTTCTCCACTTATGAGCCACTTCCCACCTTGCATCCTGATCTCCTCATTCTCTGTGAAATACAACTCAAATTCGTCTTGCTTAAGACAACACCAGCTAACTGAGCTAGGAGGATATAGAGCCTATTAACCCCTTCGCACCAGAGCCTGTTTTTGCCTTCGTGACCAGGCCAATTTTTTCATTTCTGACCAGTGTCACTTTATTAGGTCATAACTCTAGAACGCTTCAACAGATCCTGCTGATTCTGACAATGTTTTCTCGTGACATATTGTACTTCATGATAGTGGTAAAATTTCTTAGATATGTCTTGCACTTATTTGTTAAAAAAAAATCGAAATTTGTCAAAAATTTAGAAAATTTTGCAATTTTCAAACTTTTAATTTTTATGCCCTTAAATCAGAGAGTGATATCGCACAAAATAGTTAATAAATAACATTTCCCACATGTCTACTTTACATCTGCACAATTTTGGAAACATAATTTTTTTTGTTAGGAAGTTATAAGGGTTAAAAGTTGACCAGCGATTTCTCATTTTTACAAAATTTACAACACCATTTTTTTAGGGACCACCTCACATTTGAAGTGAGTTTGGGGGGTCAATATGACAGAAAATACCCAAAAGTGACACCATTCTAAAAACTGCACCTCTCAATGTACTCAAAACCACATTCAAGAAGTTTATTAACCCTTCAGGTGCTTCGCATGAATGAATGGAATATGGAAGGAAAAAATAAACATTTAACTTTTTTCACAAACATTTTACTTCAGAACCATTTTTTTTTTATTTTCACAAGTGTAAAAAGAGAAAATTAACCACAAAATTTTTTGTGCAATTTCTCCTGAATACGCCGATGTGGGGCTAAACCACAGTTTGGGCACACGGCAGAGCTCAGAAAGGAAGGAGTGCCGTTTGACTTTTCAATGCAGAATTGGCTGGAATTGAGATCGGACGCCATGTCGCAATTGGAGAGCCCCCACATGTGACCCCATTTTGGAAACTAGACCCCTTAAGGAACATATCTAGATGTGTCGTGAGCACTTCGAACCCCCAAGTGCTTCATAGAAGTTTACAACGTACAGTTGTGGCCAAAAGTATTGACACCCCTGCAATTCTGTCAGATAATACTCAGTTTCTTCCTGAAAATGATTGCAAACACAAATTCTTTGGTATTATTATCTTCATTTAATTTGTCTTAAATGAAAAAACACAAAAAGAATTGTCCTAAAGCCAAATTGGATATAATTCCACACCAAACATAAAAAAGAGGGTGGACAAAAGTATTGGCACTGTTCGAAAAATCATGTGATGCTTCTCTAATTTGTGTAATTAACAGCACCTGTAACTTACCTGTGGCCCCTAACAGGTGTTGGCAATAACTAAATCACACTTGCAGCCAGTTGACATGGATTAAAGTTGACTCAACCTCTGTCCTGTGTCCTTGTGTGTACCACATTGAGCATGGAGAAAAGAAAGAAGACCAAAGAACTGTCTGAGGACTTGAGAAACCAAATTGTGAGGAAGCATGAGCAATCTCAAGGCTACAAGTCCATCTCCAAAGGGGAGATATTGCAGGGGTGTCAATAATTTTGGCCACAACTGTAGAGCCATGAAAATAAAAAAAATTTTTTTTTCCGCAAAAATGATCTTTTATCCCCCAATTTTTTTATTTTGCCAAGGGTAAGAGGAGAAATTGGACCCCAAAAGTTGTTGTCCAATTTGTCCTGAGTATGTTGGTACCCCATATGTGGGAGAAAACTACTGTTTGGGCATACGGTGGGGCTCGGAAGGGAAGTAGTAACGTTCTGGAATGCAGACTTTGATGGAATGGTCTGCAAGCGTCATGTTGCGTTTGCAGAGCCCCTAATGTGCCTAAACAGTGGAAACCCCCAATTCTAATTCCAACCCTAACCCCAACACACCCCTAACCCTAATCCCAACCCTAACCATAACCCTAACCACAAACCTAACACCAACACACCCATAACCCTAATCCCAACCCTAGCCTTAACCCTAGCCCTAACCCTAGCCTGAACCCTAACCCTAGCCTAACGCCACTTCTCCTCTGATCTCACACTGACAGATGATCAGAGGAGAAGCAGCGTTACTGTGTGACAAGATCACTGCCTGGCACTGCTGTGCCAGGCAGCGATCAGCTGTGCCAGGCAGCGATCTAGTCACACAGTAACGCTGCTTCTCCTCTGATCATCTGTCAGTGTGAGATCAGAGGAGAAGTTACATTTCAATGAGTGAGATCGCCGGGAAACAAGCAGCTTTCCCAGCGAGCTCTCTCATTGGCTGCTGTGACACTGACGTCATCAGGACCTGAACCAATCAGGTCTCGATGACGTCGGGGGTCCCAACATGCATTGTGTACCGGGATCCCCGCGTTATAAGGTATGTGGGGGTCCCGGGGGGCACAAAACTGCCGACAGTAGATAAACGTCGGCCCTGCACAAAGCCCAGTTGGCGGTCGGGAAGAGGTTAAAGTCTATGGAGGAGTACAAGTGAGGCACAGGCAGAGAGGCACAGCAAAGCTGGATTCACTGCAACACTGCTCAGTACTATTGTATGATCTTCTCCATACTGCCACTTGTTTTTGTGTGCTGCATGGAGAAAGAAGAGAGGAAATCCCTCCCATCGTTAAGCCTGGAGAGAGGAAAAACTGGTAAAATGCGCAGGA
Organism: Dendrobates tinctorius; assembly: GCF_039654945.1. Taxonomy (NCBI): domain Eukaryota; kingdom Metazoa; phylum Chordata; class Amphibia; order Anura; family Dendrobatidae; genus Dendrobates; species Dendrobates tinctorius. The sequence continues at coordinate 43,972,227 of NW_027361690.1, read as the reverse complement.
TCTGAACTCTGAAATGACCCCTAGTTGTTGAGAAGCTGAGCCTGGGAGGTGGTTTCTAAAGTAGTATAAAACGGCAGTTTTTGTTTTTCTCTGGCCGCAGCAATCTCTAGATTAATAACATAATTTTAAGACAAATGAAAGTAAAATTGAGCAATATTTTTAATTTTGGCATTGAAATTGTGCATGATTTTACTACGGTTTTTATGCGCCTTTGGTGTTTTTTTTATGTACACTCATTTTTATCTCATTGGGGAAAAGCTGCAGTAAAACATTGAAAGAATTACATGCTGTGGTTTTAAAAACCTCACCATAGTTAAAACACCACTATTTTTCTTTTTCACCGCTGGAGTGGTGCTTTAAACCTAATTCCTTTGCCCCGGTCTTATACTTATGTTCTGGCGTTTTACCCATTTTTCGGCGCTGCTCCGTTCCCACGGCGCCATCTTGTGAGCGCAGCTTCTGACTAGTCGGAACTCAGAAGCTACGTCACAAGCTCTCAATGCAAGTCTATGAGAGCAAGAATTAGGGTGTCACAGGCTTACATTGCTTAGTGACCTCAAACTCGCTCCATGAAACACTAGAGCAGCCTTCAGGTCAAAAACCACTGGAGACCAACCGGAGTGGCGGCGACAGAATGTGAGTGTGAGGGTAGGGGTTTTAGATTTGAACCACCACTCTAGCAGTAAAGTAAAAAAAAAATGAAGCACACCTGCACAATGCATCCTTTTTTTCTAGTCTAGAAAACACCTTTCAAGTTTCAGCAAATAAAGCTTATTGTCATACAAAACATCCAGCAGTTCACTGTCCATATTGGTTACTTATGGTTTTCACAATCTTTGCTTACCATCATTATATGGGGATCCTGATTGAATCTGCCCCGGTTGTTATGATTGGGTCACCGAGGAGGAAAACAAGACCAAGCTAAGCCACAGAAAACCAGAGAGGTTGGTAACTAAGTGGATTGCAGACCCCTGATCCTATCCACACAACTAGCAGTAGCCGTGGAGCGTACCTACGATGATTCTAGACGCCTCGACACAGCCGGAGAACTAAATGAGCCTAAAGCAAGAAAAGGGGAAATCTAAACTGCCCCAGATTAGACTCCAAAGGAATAGATAGCCCCCAAACATATATTGTCGGTGAGACAAGATGAAAACACAAACACAGGTAGGAAAATAGGCTGAGCAAACGATGGGGCCCACACTAACTAGAAAGGAAAGGAAAGACACTGTCTGCAATCACGCAAAAAACCCTGCAAAAATGTCCAACACTTCTGATAGCAAAAAACTCTGAAGTCACTAGACTTCACCCACTATATTAGCACTCTGGCATATTCTGAAAGCAGAGCAAAAAGAGGCCAATCTAATAAGGGACAAAAAACAAACTGGCACAAACAGTAATATAAGGATGGAAATTCAGCACAGCCCCAGCCGGGGCTGGCTGACCACACAAAACTGAATAGACAAAACCAAATCAAATGTGAACAATAGCAAAGAACACTTAGCTTGAGCATGCAGAGACTGAACTGGAAACTAAGACCTCAGGAGGCAGGAAAAATCACCAGCAGGGATAGAGAGAGTTGGCTGTCTTAAATCCAGTTAGAGACTCCAGATGTCCAATCGTTGTCCTCATTATCAGGTGGCAGGCCTCTGTCAATTAGATCAGCTCCATTACCTCCTGTAACCACCAGAGGGAGCCCAGAAAGAGAACTCGCGACCCCTCTGTCAATACAACCAGCACCACTACCTTCACTATCAACCAGAGGTAGGCCAGAAAGTGAATTCACAACACCCGGTCTTTTGATGCTCACACAGGTATGCAGCTCAGCTAGTTACAGGTCAGTGTATTAGAGCTCTGCTAAATCTCCGCACTAAGATTACTTTAATGTAAAGTACAAAGTATCTATGATCTTCATTTTCATGTAAGCAGAATTCTAGGAATGATTGTCACCTTCCCACTCATTTTGCCTGCAGCCCAGAGCAGACAGATACAGGACGGAGGTGAATATGGTTACATGAGGAGGGGGTTACCTGGTCTTCACCATTAGTCACAAATCCATCATGTCAGCCTAGATGTAACATTTTCAAAGAGAATATAACAATTTTGCAACTAGGGTCAATGTTTCTCATATGGGGGACCTCATTAGTATCGGCGCCAATCTAATATCTTACTGACATCTAAAGCCTATTACTGGACCCTTGGAATTAACAAATATCCAGGGATAATATCTGGAACGCTGTGTCTTTTCCTTACAGATCCCTTTTCCATTACACCAGCCGCCTTCTTTAGGAGTCCAATAGGTTGTGCAGGGTTTTCTTACAATTAAAGCAGCTGTTAATATTTGTGTCCTGACTCATTGAAAATTAATATGTGCTAGAATTACTGTGCGGAGGACTATGTATCTCCCCATCTGTCATGTTCTTTGGGAAAGATCAAAAGCCGTGCTCTTCTTCAGCTCTTCCTGTCCTGTAGATAAGTGCTCTACTGCAGTTCTTACTGTCCTTTAGATCAGTGGTCCCCAACCTTTTTTGCACCAGGGACCGGCTTCAAGCAAGACCATTTTTCCGTGGCCGGGTGGGGCACGGGCAGGGCTTTGGTCATATGAAGGCGGGGTGTATATAATACGATGGGCCCACACCTACAATTCCCCATATTTAGTATGATGGCTCCACACCTGTAATCCCCCAATATAAAGTATGATGGCTCCACACTTGTAATCTCCCATATACAGTATGATGGCCCCACACATATACACAGTATATAGCTTACCTCAGGGATGCTCACCTACACAATATACATCTCTGGTTACAGTATATAGCTCTGTTCACAGTATATAGCTCAGGACGGGGTTGCTCACCTATACAGCTCTGGTTAAAGTATATAGCTTAGCTCAGGGATGCTCACCTACACAATATACAGCTCTGTTCACAGTATATAGCTCAGGACGGAGATACTCACACAATATACAGCTTTGTTCACAGTATATAGCTCAAGACGGGAATGGTCGCCTACACAGTTCTGTTCACAGTATATAGCTTAGGTCAGGGATGCTCACCTGCACAGCTCTGGTTACAGTATATAGCTCAAGTAGCTCAGGTTGGGAATGCTCGCATATATATACAGCATACAGCAGCTATCGCAGGCGCACGAGTCCGTACTGACTGAGCGCGGTCCAGAATGTGCGCCTTCCACATTCTAAGCCTGCCTCACGCTGCCCTGATGAACCAATCAGCATCAGGCCAATTGCAGCCTGGCAGCCAATCAAAGCACGGAGCTGCAGAGCCAATGCAGCGGCGCGGATGGCAAAAAAACCCCCGCGGACCGGTGGTTGGGGACCCCCAGTTTTAGATAGATGCTCTACTGCAGTTCTTACAGTCCTTTAGATAGGGGCTCTACTGCAGCTCTTCCTGTCCTGTAGATAGGCTCTCTACTGTAAATTTTTCCTGGCCTGTAGATAGGCGCTCAACTGTATTTTTTTCTGTCCTGAAGATAGGTGCTCTACTGCAGCTCTTCCAGTCAAGTAGCCACTGTATGTGTTCTACTGTAGTTTTTTCTGGCCTCCAGATAGTGCTCTACTGCAGTTCTTCCAGGCCTGTATATGGTTGCTCTGCTCTAGTTCTTCCTGGCCTGCAGATAGGTGCTCAACTATAGTTCCTCCTGTTCTGTAGATAGTTGCTCTACTGTAGTTCTTCCTGTTCTGTAGATACAGTAGGTGCTCTCCTCTAGCTCTTCCTGTTCTGTAGATAGGTGCTCTACTGTATTTCCTCCTGGTCTGTAGATAGGTGCTCTATTGTAGTTCTTCCCGTTCTGTAGATAGGTGCTCTCCTCTAGTTCTTCCTGGTCTGTAGATAGGTGCTCTACTGCAGTTCTTCCTGTTCTGTAGATAGGTGCTCTTCTGCAGTTCTTCCTGTTCTGTAGATAAGTGTTCTCCTAGTTCTTACTGGTCTGTAGATAGGTACTCTACTGCAGTTCTTACTGGTCTGTAGATAGGTGCTCTCCTCTAGTTCTTCCTGGTCTGTAGATAGGTACTCTACTGCAGTTCTTCCTGTTCTGTAGATAGGTGCTCTACTCTAGTTCTTCCTGTTCTGTAGATAGGTGCTCTACTGTAGTTCTTCCTGTTCTGTAGATAGGTGCTCTCCTCTAGTTCTTCCTGGTCTGTAGATAGGTGCTCTACTGTAGTTCCTCCTGGTCTGTAGATAGGTGCTCTCCTCTAGTTCTTCCTGGTCTGTAGATAGGTGCTCTACTGTAGTTCCTCCTGGTCTGTCGATAGGTGCTCTACTGTAGTTCCTCCTGGTCTGTAGATAGGTGCTCTCCTCTAGTTCCCCCTGGTCTGTAGATAGGTGCTGTACTGTAGATCCTCCTGGTCTGTAGATAGGTGCTCTACTGCAGTTCATCCTGGTCTGTAGATAGGTGCTCTCCTCTAGTTCTTCCTGGTCTGTACATACGTGCTCTACTGCAGTTCTTCCTGGTCTGTAGATAGGTGCTCTACTGCAGTTCCTCCTGGTCTCTAGATAGTTACATTGTATTTAGGTATTGGGTATCTAATGTGTGTAATAGGTATAGATATCCTTTGTAGTCACACTTGGGTAATAGAATTCTGATAAAAAAAGAGTATTATTGACCAATTCTTATCACTCTGGAGAATGAGCACTATTACAGTTTACAAATATACTGTAGGTCAAAATGTGACTGACTGATAATAAAGATGGTAATTTTCTTGAGATAGTGTTAGTGCCAATAATGTCTGTAAAGCGCTGTGGAATTAATGGCGCTATATAAATGAGTAAAATAAATAAAATACATTTTTACATTCTGCTCTTTCTCCACAGGGAGGGCGTGCCATTCTGATGGTATGTAATATGGAACGGTTCACTGACTTTGGCACACAGACGGATGCCGTGGTGGTGTTGTCTCTAGCACAAGCTGCTGTTTTAGGCCTTGTATCAGATAATGAGCTTTTTGGAGCCACAATCAGCCCAAGTGGCATTTTCCCTGCATCCAGGAGTGACTTCTCAGATCATGGACCTATTGAGGCTGAGCAACCAGAAGGTGACAATTATCTAAACACTGGGGCAAAGGTTGCAGCTGAACCACTAGAAGATGATCCTTTGGATTCAGAAAAGCATCCAAAACGGAAGAAACGGCTTCCAGTTAGAGTGATTCCAAAAATTAAATGTGAAAAGCCTGAAGAGGAGATAGATGCTAGTGAAATCTGCCAGGTCACAATAGGAGCCAAGAATGAAGAAGATGAAAATGAAGAAATGGCTTCACAAGATACTCAGGAGCAGTCTAGCGACGACACTGTACAAAACTCTTCTATGAAAATGATTGACCTCAGTACGTTCCATAGAAAGCCAAAGAGGTTTCGTCACTTTAGAGAAAGGCGTCGCCCTGATGTGGGATCTGAATTTCGACGCGTATTACAGCACCCTGTGCAGAATTCCTACCCTCTTCCTTCTATGCCAATGATCCCTGGAAACTCCAGCTTGGACAGTATGCAAAGGCAGCAAAAATTTAGGCCCAGCTTAATGCAGCCTGGTGATGCTAGAAGCCCAATAGTTGGATCACCCAAGACAGAGAACGTGCAAAGCTTTATTTGGCCTGAACCCAATGAACATGAAACGGAAACCGCTGATACTATTGAGCGCAACAAAAAGGCTCAGTTGGATAGACTGGATATAAATGTACAGATTGATGATTCTTACCTGGTGGAGGCGGGTGATCGTCAGAAGCGGTGGCAATGCCGGATGTGCGAGAAGTCCTATACCTCAAAATACAACCTGGTCACGCATATCCTGGGGCACAGCGGTATCAAACCCCATTCGTGCCCACACTGCAACAAACTCTTCAAACAGCCAAGTCATTTACAAACTCATCTCCTCACACACCAAGGGACACGGCCACACAAGTGTGAGGTGTGCAACAAAGCTTTTACACAGACCAGCCACCTAAAGAGACACATGCTGCTCCATACGGATATCAAACCCTACAGCTGCCGCTTTTGTGGTCGTGGCTTTGCCTACCCCAGCGAACTCAAAGCTCATGAAGTAAAGCATGAAAATGGCCGATGCCATGTCTGTGTTGAATGTGGATTGGACTTTGCTACATTAACACAGTTGAAGCGACACATCTCCTCTCACCAAGGACCCACAATGTACCAGTGTATGGAGTGCAACAAGTCCTTCCACTATCGCAGTCAGCTCCAGAACCATATGCTGAAGCATCAGAACGTGCGGCCATTTGTCTGTAAGGAGTGTGGCATGGAGTTCAGCCAAATCCATCATCTCAAGCAGCATTCACTTACACACAAGGTATTCTGTTCACACGGCCATAATACTAAATATTGAAATGTATATATTTCCCAGTTTTTATAGTGTTTCAGGCATCCTCGCATAAGTTATACCCATGCTCACTCCTCAACATTGAAATTGCAACACCAAGTTGTAAAATTATGGAAACCACAGGATGGATAGACATGTTAATGACATGCGAATGATAAAAAATGGAGCAAAATTTGCAAAATATCTTGATTTAGTCAGTATTGAGTATGAGCGCCATATGTAGAATTACACACAATAACACACATTGGCTGATATCAGTAAGGCTATTAATGGATGTCTGAGGAATGTGATGTCACGCTGAATGCTTTTGGAAAAATCATCAAGATCCACCGCTGGCAGCCAGTGACGTCCCAAATTTTCTTGATGAGAGATAATTTCCGGAGATGCTGCAGGACTAGGTAGCATGTTTAGGCCACACAGGCTGTTCACAATAAGCAATAAGCGCTATGGCGTTGTTGATTTAAAAACGGCTTGCGGTACACATTTATGCACCCTTGTGAAGGCCTTTTCATGGTGCTTCACATGTGGTCTTCAGATCAACTTCCAGCTATAATTGTGTCCAAGATAAAAACAGGACTCATCACTGAAGAGGATGTACCTACATTCCAGCCACCATTGTTGTCTTGCTCTGCACCATGATAGCTTTTAACACTAGTGGCATGAGATCATTGGAACACCTGTAGCTGGATGTCTGTCTGGTATCACAATGTCATGCAAATACCCTTTGATGCTTTGTACAAACACTGTTTGATGTGTTAGGCTTAGTATATAACTCCTCTAGTCTTCATTCCAGGTACACTGACAACTTGGCATTCCAATGGTTTGGTCATGGAACCAATGGTATGACTGTCCCAGGAGCCATTTTTCCATATGACAATGCCAGGCCATATGTAGCCTGTGCTACTGTGAGCAGCCTGTGTGACCTCAATGTGTTATGCTGGCCTTTAATGTCTCTGGTCTTGCTTCCCATCAAGCACATCTGGAACATCATTGGTCGGCAATTGCAAAGGAAGCTGCCAGCAGCGGATCTTGATGATTTGCAATTGCATATAGTGTGGAGGAACATTGAGCTGTTTAGAAAATGTTTCTATTTTTTCTCCATTTGCATATCATTAACATGGATATCGATCCTGTCATTTCCATAATTGTACTTTTCCATTGCAACTTCAATGTTTCGGAGTTTGCTACTACAAGGACCAAGAGCAGCAGACCAGAAGCTTGTGTACTTCTTATATTTGACATATAGTGCAATGCTGAATTTGTCTTCAGGGGAACACCCATGGAATCTGAAATAAACATATAACCATTAGCCAATCGCCCAGCATGTCTTATATGATATTCTGTAAATATTTAGGAACTGTCTGGTATCCCTCTTAACCCATGTTTATAGAGCATTGGTTTATATGTTAGATATTTGGCTAGCAACAGAGCTCTTATGTCTATTTTCCTAGGAAATGCCTCCGGTTTTTGTTCTCTTTGGTGGTTCAGCTTCCTTCTCTCTTGTTGTCTGGCTCTCTCTAGTGTCCAGTAGAGGAAACACATAATCAGTATCTACCCCTATGATTTAGGAGATATTGGGAATGTCTGCAATAGCTGGGATTGTAACATTGGGGCAAATGAAGGTGGGGTTTCAGCGTCAGGGCCACTTTGAAAGGGAGGCAGCCAGCCAGGCTATTCCGGTGAGACACAGAACAAACCTTCCTATGTAATCTTTAGGCGTAGCCTTCCACCCTTGTATCTTCCTTCTTTCAAAATGTATTTTGGGATTTCTCACAACAATTTTGAAAAACAGCTAGTTTATAGGGTGCAGATCTTTGCTCTTTTGTCTGGCGCAGTGTAGGGCGAATGTCTAGATTTCAGTGGAGGTATGCTATAATGTCATTCTCACCCCTCTTTGTGTTACGGTGGTCCACAAGCAGAGTTGTAGGCTGCTGGACCCTGACTAGAGAGCTGTGTTACCTCCTGTTATATATGTAGAACTGATAAATGGAAGGAAAGTAATGAATAGATAAGTGCGCCCATGGGGTCATTTTTATATTCATTTCTCCTGTAGATCCTCTATTTTGTGGGTCATGTTTAGAAATGTACCAGTCTAGAATTTCGGATTTCCTGTTTAGCTTATGTTTTCGGACAATCTTTAGGGATTTGTGATCTTGAAATCCAGAAGAAAGTGCCATAAATTCTTGGAACCTGTAATGCTGCAGAAGGAAGAGAGCTATCTAACCAGCATGGATGGGTGAGGGTGGTACATCACCGTGGTCTACTACCGTAATTGGATTTGTTATGGTCCCTAACTCCCAATGATACATTTATCTATATGACTGTGATGTAGCCACCCAGACAGCAGGACTTTGTGTAGGTGATTATCCTTGTATCTAGATTCAGCACGAGCGGTGTTGGTTATTGACCACTACCCATATGCTTTATATAGTCATCGATGCCAGAATACACCCAAGTCACTATTGTAAGAGACTGGCACGTGCTGCAGCATTTCTTCATGTCACTTATTCATTGTGACCATGAATCAATGTCATTTATAATCTGTGTTTTCTGTTTATTCCAGGGAGTAAAGGAGTTTAAATGTGAGGTATGTGGGCGGGAATTCACTCTGCATGCCAACATGAAGCGCCACATGCTGATACATGCCAGTGTTCGCCCATTCCAGTGCCATATCTGCTTTAAGACCTTTGTACAGAAGCAAACGCTGAAGACCCATATGATAGTGCACTCCCCTGTGAAGCCGTTCAAATGCAAGGTACAAGCCAGGCTGAGCAGTGGCCCATTGCTGGCCAACGATGGAACAGTTTACTGTTTCAATGTCAAGGGAATTTGCCTAATCGCTTTTACAATATTTTATTGCTCGTATGTAGAGTCTTCTCTTTCAGAGCTGATCAGAAGCCTTAAATGGGATCTGTATTTTAAATAAGCTTTGTGTAATTCAATAAGTGAATATAAGAAACTTTACTAAATCCTTTCTCCATATATGAGCCACTTCTTCCCCTCTGCCTTCTGAACTCACCTTCTATTTTGCAAAGTTCAAATCTGTCTTGCTGAAGATGAGATTGAATGCCAGCACAGTATGATGTCCGGATACACAGCCTACACTCCCTGACAGAAGTTATGTCGCTTATCCATGTTATGTAAATAAAAGCTTATAACCTGACGTTAAAGTCATCCATTGGTTGCATAAATTATTCTTTTGAAAGCTGAATAAATTGGCATCAATGCAGAAATATTGATCATTTAATGGACACAGAATGGTCAGATTTTGGCAAGACAAAAGTTTTGTCAGCCACAGAAAGTAATGTGATATTCAAACAAATAGTTTACTTAAAATACAAATATACGTTGCATAACATTGGTGAATGTTGTGGTGCTATTAGAGTCATATTTAATATTTTGTGTGACTTCCATGATCTTGAAGGACTGCATCCATGCGGTTCAACAATGATTCATACAATTTATTAATGAAGTCATCAGGAATAGCAAATAATGCTGTCTTACATGCCTCTCAGAGTTCATCTAGATTCTTTGGTTTTGTCTTCCAAGCTTCGTCTTTCATCCTACCCCAAACATGCTCAATGATCTTCATGTCTGGTGACTGGGCTGGCCAGTCCTTGAGCATCTTGATCTTTTTTGCCTGGAGGAACTTTGTTGTAGAGATGGATGTATGAGATGGAGCACCATTCTGCTGCAGAATTTGACCCCTTTTATGACTTCGAATATAAGAGGTAGTTAATACTTCTTGATATTTTAGGCTATTGATATTGCCTTCCACCTTGCAAATGTTTCGCACACCCCCATACTGAATGTAACCCCAGACCATGATCTTTCCACCACCAAATTTAACTCTTTTCTGTGTGTATTTTGGATCCATATGGGCTCCAGTAGGTCTCCTGCAGTATTTGCGGTGGCTGTGGTGTAATTCTACTGAAGATTCATTAGAGAAATCCACCTTCTGCCACTTTTCCAGCGTCCATCTGTTTAGCAGGCTGTGGGACTTTGCAAATGCCACACTTTTTTTATTTGCCTTTTGTTTAGTGCTGACTTCTGGGCACTGATTCGACCATGGAGGCCATTTCGAGACAAAATCCTACAAACTGTTCTAGTTGACACAGGGACTTGAGGTGACCAGGCCTGTTGGAGCTCTGCTGCAGTGGAAGAGGGGCTTGCTTTGGATTTTCTAACCAACAAACGTTTCTCCTGAGCAGTTGTCTTGCAGGGTCTGCCGGACCTGGGCTTGTCAAACACATCTCCAGTCTCTTCAAATCTTTTTTTAATTCTTTGTACTTGACGCTGAGACACATTAAAGGTGCCAGCCACCTCTGCAGTGGATCTGGTCTTCAGCCTCTTGATAATCCAGGTGGATTTTTGGCATGTTGTCAGAGCTCAAGTTCAGGGCCGGCTCCAGGTTTTTGAGGGCCCCGACTGAAGGAGTCTCAGTTGGCCCCCCCTTTAACACATACCACGATTCATGCCGTGTGGCATACATGGTGCCAGCCAAAAACGGACTTGTCTCCGTGTGGATCACACGGACACGCATGTGATCCACACGGACACGCTCTGTGGCAAAACACGTTCATGTGAAGGAGGCTATTGATTAGTAATTTACGTATGAAAGTAAGATGAGAAAGAGAGAAAGAAAGAACAGACAGAAAGAAAGAAGGGAAAGAAAGGAAGAGCAGAGAGAAAGAGAACAGAGGGAAAGAAAGATTAGTGAGAGAAAGAGGGGAAAGAAATAAAGAAAGAACAGAGAAAGAAACAACAGAGAGAGAAAGAAAGAACAGAGAGAGAAAAAAGAAAGAGAGGAAAGAAAGAAAGAACAGAGAGGTAGAGAGAAAGAAAGCGGGAAAGGAACAGAGAGAAAGAAAGAGGGGAAAGAAAGAACAGAGAGAGAAAGAAAGAAGGGAAATAAAGTGAAAGAAAGAACAGAGAGAGAAAGAAAGCAAGAACAGCGAAAGAAAGAGGGGAAAGAAAGAACAAAGAGAAAGAAAGGGAAAGAAAGAACAGAGAGAGAAAGAGAGGGGAAAGAAAAAGAACAGAGAAAGAAAGAGTGGGCAAAAAAAAACAAAGAGAGAAAGAAAGAGGGGGAAAAAGAATAGAGAGGGAGAGAGAAAGAGGGGAAAGAAAAAAGAACAGAGAGAGAAAGAGTGGACAGAAAAAATAATACAGAGAGAGAAAAAAGAAAGAGAGGAAAGAAAGAACAGAGGTAGAGAGAAAGAAAGAGGGAAAGGAACAGAGAGAAAGAAAGAGGGGAAAGAAAGAAAACAGAGAGAAAGAAAGAGGGGAAAGAAAGTGAAAGAAAGAACAGAGAGAGAAAGAAAAAGAAAGAACAGCGAAAGAAAAAGAAAGGGGAAAGAAAGAACAAAGAGAGAGAAAGAAAGAGAAAGAAAGAAAGAGAAAGAAGGGAAAGAAAGAACAGAGAGAGAAAGAGAGGGGAAAGAAAAAGAACAGAGAAAGAAAGAGTGGGCAAAAAAAACAGAAAGAGAGAAAGAAAGAGGGTTAAAAAGAATAGAGAGGGAGAGAGAAAGAGGGGAAAGAAATAAAGAACAGAGAGAGAAAGAAAGAGTGGACAGAATAGATAACAGAGAGAGAAAAAAGAAAGTGGGGAAAGAAAGAAAGAACAGAGTGGTAGAGAGAAAGAAAGATGGGAAGGAACAGGGAGAGAAAGAACAGAGAAAGAAAGAACAGAGAGAGAGAAAGATGGGAAAGAAAGAAAGAACAGAGAGAGAAAGGACAGAGAGAAAGAAAGAAGGGAAAGAAAACAGAAAGGACGAACAGAGAGAGAGAAAGAAAGAACAGAGGGAAAGAAAGAAAGATTAATGAGAAAAAGAAAGCGGGGAAAGAAAGAACAGAGAGAGAAAGATAGATGGGAAAGAAAGAACAGAGAGAGAAAGAGGGGAAAGAAAGAGAACAGAGAGAGAAAGAAAGAACAGAGAGCGAAAGAAAGAACAGAGAAAGAAAGAACAGAGAGAAAGAAAAAAAAGATTAGAGAGAAAGAAAGAAACAGAGAGAGAAAGAAATATTCTATAAAGATACCATAGCAGCCCGGCTCCCGTTGTAGTGCTCACCTGAGCCTCCCGTTGCAGGACATATCATGATCCGCTCACATGGCCGGCATCCCCGATTCCAAGGCGATCCCACTGTTCGCGCTGTCAGAGGAGGACACGGTGATGGATCTCTGAAGCATTCCCTGAAGTGCTTCCTTGGTTCCGTCAAAATCTCCTCCCGAAATTACCTCATTTCCGATCAGCATTCAGCACGTCACTTCCGGTAGAACGTCACGTGCGAGTTTTAAAGTACTCCTTGGGGCTCCGCCATGTACTCCTGTGTCCGCGGGGAAAGTAAACTCCCGGCTGGAGCAGTCTCTCTCTCAAAATTGGGACTGTCCCGCTGGATCCGGGACGGTTGGGAGGTATGAATGCTCCCCACCATACCCCTCAGACACACACGGTTCCGATTTGTATGCCTCGTACACACACGGCTCCGCTCCGTACACCTTGTACATACATGGCTCTGCTCCGTACACACACGGCTCCGCTCCATACACACGTGGCTTCATTCCGTACACCCCGGCTCTGCTTCTCTCTGTAAACACACGGCTCAGATCCGTACACTTTGTATACACAGGGCTCTGTTCAGTACACCTCGTACACACACGGCTCCGCTCCGTACACCTCGTACACACATGGCTCTGCTCCGTACACCTCGTACACATCTGACTCCGCTCCGTACACCTCGTACACATGCGGCTCCGCTCCGTACACCTCGTACACATCCTTTTGCGCTCCGTACTCCTCGTACACATCCTTCTTCGCTCTGTACACCTTGTACACATTTGTCTCTGCTCCGGAGCGGAGCCGCGTGTGTACGAGGTGTACGCACACCTCGTACACACGCGGCTACGCTCCCTACACCTCGTACACATGCGGCTACGCTCCCCACACCTCGTACACACGCTGCTACGCTCCCCACACCTCGTACACGTGGCTCCGCTCCGTACACCCGCGGCACCGCTCCGCACACCTCGTACACACGTGGCTCCGCTCCGCACACCTCGTAACACACCCCACACGGCTCCCCTCTGTACACCTCGTACACACACGGCTACACTCCGATACACCTCGTACACACACGGCTCCGCTCCATACACCTAGTACACACATGGCTCCGCTCTGTACACCTTGTACACACACTGCTCCACTCCGCACACCTCGTACACACACGGCTCCACTCCATACACCTCGTACACACATGGCTCTGCTCTGTGCACCTTGCACACACATGGCTCCGCTCTGTACACCTCGTACACACACCTCCACTCCGTACACTTCGTACACACACGGCTACACTCCGATACACGTCGTACACATACGGCTCCGCTCCATACACCTAGTACACACATGGCTCCGCTCTGTACACCTTGTACACACACTGCTCCACTCCGCACACCTCGTACACACACGGCTCCACTCCATACACCTCGTACACACATGGCTACGCTCCCTACACCTCGTACACATGCGGCTACGCTCCCCACACCTCGTACACACGCTGCTACGCTCCCCACACCTCGTACACGTTGCTCTGCTCTACACCCGCGGCACCGCTCCGCCCACCTCGTACACACGTGGCTCCGCTCCGCACACCTCGTACACACACCCCACACGGCTCCTCTCTGTACACCTCGTACGCACACGGCTCCGCTCCGTACACCTTGTACACATACTGCTCCACTCCGCACACCTCGTACACACACGGCTCCACTCCGCACACCTCGTACACACACGGCTCCACTCCATACACCTCGTACACACATGGCACCGCTCTGTGCACCTCGCACACACATGGCTCCGCTCTGTACATCTCGTACACACACCTCCGCTCCGTACACCTCGTACACACACGGCTACACTCCGATACACCTCGTACACACACGGCTCCGCTCCATACACCTAGTACACACATGGCTCCGCTCTGTACACCTTGTACACACACTGCTCCACTCCGCACACCTCGTACACACATGGCTCCACTCCGCACACTTCGTACACACACGGCTCCACTCCATACACCTCGTACACACATGGCTCCGCTCTGTGCACCTCGCACACACATGGCTCCGCTCTGTACACCTCGTACACACACCTCCGCTCCGTACACCTCGTACACACACGGCTCTGCTCCGTACACACACAGCTCTGCTACATCCCCCCTGTAAACCCCTCCTGATCCCACACATAAACTTCCCTCACCCAGCAACATGACGACCACTAGCACAGCAGAGTCCTGCAGACACCAAGGCTTCTGATCACGTGACCCCTGACTCCTCCCGTCCTGTGACCTCATCACAGGTCCTGTGCCAGAAGAGAAAAGCCTAGCGATGACTCATTGCTGGCTGCGAGGATGGGGTTGGTGCATGGGGGCGTGGAGGCGGGTATAATAATAATAATAATAAATTTTTATTTTTATAGCGCCGACATATTCCGCAGCACTTTACATTTCAGAGGGGATTTGTACAGACAATAGACATTACAGCATAACAATAATCACATACAGTAGATTATAACAAATACCAAGAGGAGTGAGGGCCCTGCTCGCAAGCTTACAGTCTATGAGGAAAGAGGTAGACACGAAAGGTGGGTGGTAACAGTTGCCCTGATTGTATGGACCAGCCATAATGTTAAGTGTGTAACAGTACAGACACAGAGGGCTAATGGATGCATAAAGCATGTGGGAACATGATGCTGGGAACCTGGTTATGGTAAAATTTTTGGCTCTGCCACACAGGGATAGGTTAGGTTAATGTGTTGAGGCGATAGGCCAGTCTGAATAAATGCGTTTTCAGGACACGCTTAAAATTG
Organism: Dendrobates tinctorius; assembly: GCF_039654945.1. Classification (NCBI taxonomy): domain Eukaryota; kingdom Metazoa; phylum Chordata; class Amphibia; order Anura; family Dendrobatidae; genus Dendrobates; species Dendrobates tinctorius. The sequence goes on along the minus strand of NW_027361690.1, from coordinate 43,957,022 downwards.
TGGGGACTGGGGACTAATCGTATTGACCTGGGAAGTGCATTCCAAAGAATTGGCGCGGCACGTGTAAAGTCTTGGAGACGGGAGTGGGAGGTTCTGACTATTGAGGATACTAACCTCAGGTCATCAGCAGAACGGAGGGCGCGGGTAGGGTGGTATACTGAAACAAGGGAGGAGATGTAGGGTGGTGCTGAGCCATGGAGGGCTTTGTGGGTGAGGGTAATAAGTTTATACTGAATTCTGGAGTGGATGGGTAGCCAGTGTAATGACTGGCACAAGGTAGAGGCATCGGTGTAACGATTGGTGAGGAATATGATCCTGGCTGCAGCATTCAAGACAGATTGGAGAGGGGAGAGTTTTGTAAGAGGGAGACCGATTAGAAGAGAGTTACAATAGTCGAGACGAGAATGAATAAGAGAAACAGTAAGAGTTTTTGCAGAGTCAAAAGTAAGAAAAGGTCGAATTCTAGAAATGTTTTTGAGGTGCAGATGACAAGAGCGAGCCAGTGATCGAATGTGGGGGGCAAAGGAAAGCTCGGAATCAAGTATGACCCCAAGACAGCGGGCATGTTGCTGGGGAGTAATAGTGGAACCACAGACGGAAATGGCAATGTCGGGTGTAGGTACATTAGTAGCGGGAGGAAACACAAGGAGTTCAGTCTTTGATAGGTTCAGTGACAAGAACTCCAGATGAATGGAGACGTGTGGCTCCTCCCCCCTTAAAGCCGCATGGTCTGCCTAAGGAACAATATGGAACTGTGAGTGTAATCTCTTTGTTTTCTCCACTTTTATTTTATACCTGTACTGTACATATTTTATGTCTCAATTTTATAGCAACTTTTATCTGTAATCACTGTCCTCTTTCGGAAAATAAATGAAATTATTTAGATCTGTCTCCATGCTCTAAGAATCGAACTATACGCCTTTGATAGATAATCGCTACTAATTCAAGGGGTTTGCCACGGACCCTCTTAATTTAACACTGTGAATTAAGTAACCGTGACTGGTGGCAGCGCGTTGTGTACGGCTATTACGGCTTGCTGGCAGTCTAGAAGGGTCTTATATTGCTGAGTAAGGGGCTTCAGCCACAGCATTGATAATTCCCTTACTGCAGAAGCCTAATTGCCGGTTCACAACAGGCAGCCCGTCCGGCGACTAATTATCCTAGGTGCAGTTCCCTGACTGACCTGAGGGTAAGGGGGGCGCCGGAGAGCTGCGAGTTCCAAAGTGGAACTGGGAAAGTGGGATATACACAAATCCCCGCAGAACTTGGAAGATTGATAGCAGTGGTGGGGCATCCAAATTAAACTCCCCCTGCGGCAAATTGTAGAGCGAGATTAGCTTGCTGGATATTTTTGGTCACATGGTGCCAGTGTTGGGATAACTAAGATAAGCCCCACTGCGCCTGTGATAGCCGTGTGCCGGCATTGTGTCACGCCCCTCCGTCCGCTGATACACCCGTGTCAGTGGTGGGACTGTGACATAGTGGTGACACAGGGTCCGCTGTCCGTCGCGTTTTGGTGGCAGCGGGACTCCCGTTAGTGTCGCCCGTAAGTGGACGAACGGCGGTGGGCTGTTCGTCACATATTGGGTATCCCAGACAGTGTGAGTGGGCCCCCTGTCTCGCCAGGGCTCCGGCATTTGCCCAGGTGCGCCGGGTGCTGACGCCGGCCCTGCTCAAGTTGCAGCTCAAGTGAAGGTCTGGGGTGCTGGGTTTCTTTTTATGCATACCCACTAATTAACTGATCATTTACTGATCACAGGTGAGGATGTAAACTAGGATTGGGTGCATTATATGACCAGGCAACAAAACTTTTGTCTTGCCAAAATCTGACCATTCTGTGTCCATTAAATGATCAATATTTCTGCATTGATGGCAGTTTATTTTCTTAACCTAAACAACATTTCGAAGGGTTTCTGCTTTCAAAAGAATAATTTATAGAACCAATGGATGAATTTAACGTCAGGTTATAAGCTTTTATTTACATAACATGGATAAGCGACATAACTTCTATAAGGGAGTGTATGTGAATCTAGGAAGTGGTGAGGGGGAGAGAGGAGCAGAGTGACAGGCATTGAACTGATCCTACAGATTTCAGCCAGCTAACTGCAATGCAGGATTCACAGCTACACTGGTCAGTAAGGAAAATACAGTAATGCCTCTTTGTATGTGTTTAGTGTAGGTAGAGGAGACAGCATGACAGATGGACATAAAAGTCATAAAATGGACAGAAATAATGTAATTTTTCAACTAGACAAATGAAAGCTTATTATGAAAACGCATAGGTTCCTCTCAAAAATAAAAATGCCATCGTGGCCTGTAGGCTGCATTTTCAGAGTTATGACTGTGGTCAGGATAAGTAAGATATTACAGCAAGAGAACAACAAAACTTTGCACTGCAGAATATTTAAATATAACTCAAATAGTCCGATCTGACACCTATGCAGCTATTAGAGGGTCATATTTGAGGTAGAAATAGAGAGTGCTTACTACCTTCAGCAGAAAAAAACTATTTGTCTTTTAAGAGTTGGTCAGCCATACTGGAGTCTACGGGTATGTCTGACCTGACAATTCTTCTTTTTGATACAATTTTAACGGAATGCACTTTTTCCTGTGATGGGGAATCTCTGCTCTGGGTCAAGATTTACCCAATTACATCATCTGGTCCCAGACTGAAGACCACAGGCAGCATGCTTGTACTAATATCTCACGGAAGGACCCCCATCTCCAAACATCTGATGGAGTAAGATAAAAGAAGACCCCCTGGCTGTGTACTAAGGCTGTGTGCACACGCTGCGGAAAAGGTGCGGATTCATCCGCGCGGATTTTGTACAATCCGCAGGTGAAACCGCAGGTCAAAAGACCTGCGGTTTTACCTGCGGATTGCTCTGCGGTTTTGCCCTGCGGTTTTTCATCTCCTCAATGGAGGAGATGGCAAACCGCAGGAGAATCCGCAGAAAGAATTGACATGTCAATTCTTTCTGCGGATTGAAAACCGGAGATAATCCGCGCGGAAAATTCCGCACCGTCTGCACTGCGGTTTTTGATTCCCATAGGGAATCATTGTACAGTACACCGCAGCAGAAACTGCTGCGGGTCCGCAGCGGCCAAAACCGCTGCGGAACCGCAGCAAAATCCGCAGCGTGTGCACACAGCCTAAGTGTATGGCTTCACTGTTTCCTCAGGATGTTCAGATTCATAGTAATTTGTCTCATTTTGCTTAGTTACATAGAACAGCCCATAATATATCTTACCAGGACCTGCATTGTAAAGAAAATTTATTTCTCTTCTTTCTTTTCTAGGTGTGTGGAAAATCTTTCAACCGAATGTATAATTTGCTGGGTCACATGCATCTTCATGCAGGGTACAAGCCCTTTAAATGCCCATATTGTTCCAGCAAGTTCAACCTGAAAGGCAACCTCAGTCGTCACATGAAGGTTAAACATGGGGTGATGGACATCAGTTTGGAAAACCAAGGTTAGAATCCACATCTTGTAAAACTAATAGTCACAGAGAACCAATAGAAAACTCAACTCCACCGACACAAAAATGCCACCGGAAACATAACTTTTCATATTAAAGTTACGACAGTTATTCAAGTGAGAGAAGCAGAAGATAATGCGGCAGCTCGTGATATGCGAATCACATCTAAGCGGTGAAGTGATGAGCACCGGGATGTGTTAAGAGGGGAATCCTAACAGTGGGTATATTGTACACTCTAAGGATTCCTGACATATTATAAATCTGTTCTAGTTCACCTCTTTATAGAAAAGGTGGCCGCCATCTTGTGAGTGCAAATGTATAGATACAGTTCCCAGAGTACTCCACCGAAAGCCACAGTGTATAGAGAGCCTGAGGGACGTTGCTGTGAAAGCACGTTGGTGTTTTTACGCCTGTCTTTTTTGTATTTGTGAAAGAAGATAACATGCACAGGCGCTTTATCAATAGGCGAACGAGCTGTTGATGTAGTTGATCACACTATGATGTACCTTGATGCTGTTGTGCGGTTTATACACAATTTTAGTGTGGACACTTTTTATCTGCTGGTGTACCTTTCTGGTTCTCCCGTAGCTCCCCGATTGGGGGGGGCAGGGTTTTACACAAGAAAAGATGATTTTCTGAGATTCTCCAAATCAAGGAATCTTGGGACTGCTGCTTTTCCCTTCATACTTGATCCTATAGAATCAGCTCTCACCTGTGATGTTGATACCAAAATTAGGGTAATTATTGTAATTAAAGGGGTTTTCTGAAAACCCCTGTCCCTCGGCTGCAGTTTGTTTTACTCACCATCCTCAGGTCTAGCACAGAGTCTCCGCTGCTGCTCTTAGTGTCTATAATCATCGACAGCACTGATTATAGTCAACAGCACTGACTTCTGTCAACAGCGCTGTAGCCGATCAGTAACTAACTGGCTCTGAGGCGCTCTTGCCATCTACTCAAAAGAGCCGCCTAGCTCCATTATTGGCTGCAATGCAGTCAACATAAAGTCTGCGCTGCAGGCAGTGGGGGCAGTAATGGAGACTTTGTACTGGACCTGAGGAGAGTGAGTAAAGAACTGTTTTTTGTTTTTAAAATAAACTGCACCTGCGTACCAAAACTGGAAAATCCCTTTAAGTAATATGTGTAAAATATACAAACAACTTGAATCCTACTGAAGGTGCCATATTATCAAGCTTCTTATTCTGAGGGGTATCAGAACTGTCTGATGATGATATAGCAGCAAGTCAATAATATCATTATCCCAGTACAAAAATAAACTTGAAGCTGCCATGTTTCTGTGAGCTGCCGTCCAGTTGACATGCCTGATATCCCTAATTTGTTAGCTAATCATTACTGTTCTTGCACAGACCCAATGATGGACCGTCCTGACCAAGAAGCCAATGATATGGACAGCCAACAGGAAATGGAGGACTTTGAGGAGAACTCATACAGCTATGGAGAAGTGGAGAATTCATCAGAAGATCAGTCAATGTCTGAGCAAACTATGAAAGATATGGTCTATTACAATGTCTTATAGTAATGAGACAACAGTCCAGGCTTGACTGAGAAAATCCAGTTTTACTTCTTGGATCCTCTCACGGTTGATAATTTGTGCTCTTTTCTTTCGCAAACGAACATACATTTTTCAGTTATGGCCTAACCATGGAAAATCGTTGTATATAGATTTCTCCAGGTCTGGCCCAGAAGAAAGGATATAATGGCAGAAGGCATATGTTTCACTTGTTCATAAGAAGCTGACTATCGGACAATATAGAAGGTCTTTTTATGGACCATGCACAGACGATATTTCTGATTTTTGTAGCTTGACCACTGGTGTTATAAGACTTTGCTTTTGTCAAGTATATTTTATGTTCCCATGATTTGTTTAAAGAATGGAGCATCCATGATCTGAAATGAAACCACCCCAGGAAACAAGGGATGATGTTCATGTAGCCCTCTAACTTTTATTTATGCTCAGTAATAGATTGTCTTACACTGAGGGGCTTCTTGGAAACAGGACTCTACATGTAATCAGTAGTCCTGGATTCTAGCGGAGTCTTGGAGCCTTGTTTTAGAATGTTTCAAAAGTAGGACTAAGACCCTACAAAGACTGCTTTGTCGTCCAGATGCACGGTGGTCCTATCAAAGCAGTCCACTACTTTCCATCCTCCGAGGAGCTGATTGTATTCATATTCACACTTGATATTTTTACAGTGACAGGGAATAGAGTGAGATCTTGGTAATACAATGATTTGTGGCAACATAAGTTGCTTTTCTACCTCTCCTGCTCTCCACCTCTCTTCCTACAAAGAGACTGACCGCTACTGATCTGTATATTACACTGTACTCTATCTTTGGCTACAGCATGGAAGACTATAAACTATTTAACTCTCTTACAATCCGCCTGACATTACATTAATAATGAACTGTGAGAATTCCTTGTATGTCAATTATAAACCACTTCTTAGGTAGTTCAACGTTTTCGCTATCATTTTAGACCGGCTTTCAAGGGGCCCACCGGTGATTTTAATTATATCGGCCTCATTTAATAGAACTTATTTTTTTGAAAATTGCATATTTTATATTCTAAATTATCAATCTGCAGTATAATTATTTCTTGATGTTCTAGACATATGAGGAAAATAAAGTCACTTTTACTACAGTTTCCTGGTGTCAATTTTATATTTAGCGTCTAGTTTTGGGCTCAGGCCGAGGTTTGTATGCTTTCGTCAATGTGTACTTGACAAATTAATGCAAACATTTTAGTGGGAGAAAGGGTATTCCTTATTGTAGATTAGAAAATCTCATGAGACCAATGTTCTTTGTCACTACTGTTAAGATTGCACCAAATAGATGGCTTGCAAGGGGCTATTCATTCCAATTTACCACATTGCTTTGTTGCTTGCTGGGAAGGCCTTTATTTCAGTGGTAGACAGGTTTGATACATGTCCACGGTTGTACCACCCATAGTGGCAGACCACATGGCCTTTATGGGGCCCATGAGCTAGGAGATGGAGGACTCGATGGTAAGAGGCACTGCTATTCCCTTCCTTACACAGGGTATTCTGATTTCAACCGTATCTACCTTCATTCTTGGTAGGCAGATACCGTTGAGCCGTCTGCTCCCTGTTTCATCATTCAACCTGTGCATCTGAGCTCTGAATCTCATTGGAGGTGATAAAATGACTTCTCTACCTCGCCTTCGATGTGCGGACCTTTGGCCTCCACACATCACAGATGTGAGGTGAGTATTTTATCAATCAAAAGGTGGATACTTGGGCAATATACTGTACTATGTTGAGGGGCTGTGGGGGCCATCATACATGATGTGTTCAAGCTGTGGGTACATCATACTGTGTGGGGGGCTGTGGGGTCATCATGGTGTGGGCAGCCATCATATTGTGTCAGGGGCTGTTGGGTTCATCATACATGGTGTGTGAGAGCTGTGGAGGCCATCATACTGTGTGAGGGAACTGTAGAGACATCATACCGTATAGGGTGCTGCGGGGGCCATTATACTGTGTGGGGGAGCCATGGGGTCCATCATACATACTGTGTGGGGGGCTGTGGGGTCATCATGGTGTGGGCAGCCATCATATTGTGTCTGGGGCTATTGGTGCCATCATGCATGATGTGTGATAGCTGTGGGGACATCATACTGTGTGAGGGAACTATAGAGATTATCATACCATATAGGGTGCTGTGGGGTCCATCATACATACGGTGTATGCACCGTACTGGTGAGATTTGCAGTGGGATCATTACACTGTACAAGTGGGGGTACCGTAGGAGTAAATTACAGGGGAAGGACTTACTATGAGGTATACTGTGTGTGTTGGCATCATACTCTAGGGCTATGAAAGATGTATCATTGTGGGTCGTATCGTAGTGGGTGAGAACGCTAAAGGAATTCAGCATGGGCACCATTTATATGTACATGCCACAAAACATTTCCCTCCCCGTCTTTTAAAAGTTGTGAGAATTGTCCTTGCCTATTCCGACAAATATTTTTTTTATTTATTTTTGGTGGGGGGGGCAATATGGACTTTTGCTATGGTACCCCATTATTTGTTTTTGCCTCTGTATACGTCTCAGTCTTCTGGCTGTGAATTGATTAACAAAAGTTAATGTTCCTGTTCTTACTTTCAGTAGAGATGGAATCTAAAAATGATACTTAGGAAACTTTGACCATTTCCAGGTCACATACCAATGTTAGATTGTAAACAGTGGTGGAAATTCTTGTGAGACATTCCCCTAAGATTTATGCACAGGTTAAAATAATTTCACTTAATGAAACATGCACCATTAACAGGAACGCTTTAGATTTCAGTTTAGAAGTCAAGCTCTGGGCAAATATTAGTAAAATGGAGCCATTAGGATTATGTATCATTTCTCTTTTAAGCGACACCCGTGACAGTGTGCTGAATGTAGGGAGGTGCCCATGGAAGCCTCTGTCCTAGGTAGTAACCTATAATAAAATAGTAGGACAGCACAAGGACTGAGTGATGCAAAAAGGTACTGTGTGAAAACTCCAGCCGTATGTCCAGGTAAAGAATGACTACCATGATTAAGGACTGGGTTACAGTTTGAAACTCGTAGGATCACATTATACTGTTGGACGAACTTGGAGACCATAATTTCCCTTTTAATCGTTTTGGAATAAAGTAATTTTTTTACCTGGACATATGGCTGGAGGATTTTCCTATTGGTCTCACATAGTGCCAAGTCTGCACTGAAATGGAATAGTTAGGTCTATTTTACAAATTATGCCAGCAGTGGCTACTGTCCGTACCAGTGATCACAATGTTTTCAGGAGGGCTGAGCGAGTTTTCCTCCACTATTGTTAAAAAAGTACTGTCACTTACAGAAGAGTCGTGCCCAAAGGCCGCTCTGAAGCGCAACCATGTTTCTCATCCTATAGACAGACCTCGTTTGTGCTTTGGGGGAGCCTGTGGGCAGGTCTCTTCTTGGTTACTAGTGCAGGAAGATAAGACTGCCTACAGTACCGCCCCCAGAGCACGGGCATATCATTACCTGCAAACTTCTAACACTGATTACACAAGAACCACAAGACAGATTTCTTCACCCCAGGCATCTTTTTAATCAGTTTAACAGTGGCAACCTGACAGTGTCTGTTGTTTACTGAGCAAAGTCCTGCTGACTGTTTTCTTTAACACCACCCCACCACCCTTCACTTTCCACATAATACTGGTAATGCAAGAAGAAGGCTCGCAATACTCACATTTCACAAAAAGGGCTGTTGTAATACTGTATTTGTTAGGTTTATTTTACAAATTGGGTTCAAATTAGAACGTTATTCTATTAATAATCACACATAACTAAGAAAAACTGCATAAAAAAACCACACATGCTGCAACCAAACTGGAACATGTGTTGCATCATTCGCCAATGTAGAGCTATTGGGGTTTTCATAATGTTAATTGCGCACGCTTTCATGTCTGCAGAGAGTAGGCCAAATAAGGCCGTGTTCAGATATGATCATAAGACATAAAATGTATTTTCAAAGTTTCGATGCTGCTGATCTATTGATGTAGCTAACCCCCAAATAAGTATATGTCAATCACCATGAGGAAGATTAATTACTAGCTTTGCTCCAGTTTTTTTCTGGTACAAAAAAGGTCACAAATTTTGACGCCCTCTATACTTCCACTAAAAATGGCAAACTTTTTACCTTCTCAATACTTTTCAACAGTGGTAAGGAAAAGTGGGTCATACTGGAGGGGTCATAACTACCATCTGCCCGAAAAATTTATACCAAAGAAATCGGCTCAAATTATAGTGTAAATCTATCTCTGTTTATAGCAGGTGTGATTTTAATTTCTCTTATAACTGCCCAAGATGTGCTAAGTACATAAAGTGCGTAATTGAAGAGAATATGTCAGTAGCAGCATCCCTTCTACTACATGGACATTCAAGCCATAGCTTGACCCAGCAGATGTCTGTAGACCTCACCGGTCACTCTCATCTCCCAATGCAGAACTGAGTGGAGCTGGATTACTCCCGCTAACAGCCGACCATCAGCAGCTACAGCAAACGATTCAGCTGCCCAGTATGGATGTAATGTTGCTGAAGATACATTTGGGACATTAGGTATTTTTCAGTGGTGAAACCGTAAAGTATTACATGTATTTTATAATGCCTGTCTAATATTTTGATTAATCTTGTATATACATTTTAAGGATGGTGTATTGTAAAAAAAAAAATGATTGTAGTCTACATTAAAAAGAAAATAAAATAGAAAGTTACACAGTTTGCAATAGCTGTGGTCCATGTTATTGATAAAGTTCAGTAGCAAAGACTTTTTGCACCGAAACCAAATAAGGTTAAATAGATTTTATAAGAACTTAGATTGTTGGTATTTCTGTAGAATAGGGTATGGCCCCATTTCCAGCAATTAGGAAGCCGGCCATACGAAGCAGTAGGGGCGCAGCCGTGCAAGCCATGCAGCTCTCGGCTGCAAAATAATAAAAATAATATAATAATAATAATAAATTTTATTTCTATATCGCCAACATATTCCGCAGCACTTTACATTTCAGAGGGGATTTGTACAGACAATAGACATTACAGCATAACAATAATCACATAGATTATAACAAATACCAAGAGGAATGAGGGCCCTGCTCGCAAGCTTACAGTCTATGAGGAAAGAGGGAGACACGAAAGGTGGGTGGTAACAGTTGCCCTGATTGTATGGACCAGCCATAATGTTAAGTGTGTATCAGTACAGACAGAGGGCTAATGGATGCATAAAGCATGTGGGAACATGATGCGAGGAACCTGGTTATGGTAAAACGTTTGGCTGTGCCACACAGGGATAGATTAGGTTAATGTGTTGAGGCGATAGGCCAGTATGAATAAATGCGTTTTCAGGGCACGCTTAAAATTGTGGGGATGGGGGACTATTCGTATTGACCTGGGAAGTGCATTCCAAAGAATTGGCGCAGCACGTGTAAAGTCTTGGAGACGGGAGTGGGAGGTTCTGATTTTTGAGGATGCTAACCTCAGGTCATCAGCAGAACAGAGGGTGGGGGTAGGATGGTATACTGAAACAAGGGAGGAGATGTAGGGTGGTGCTGAGCCATGGAGGGCTTTGTGGGTGAGGGTAATAAGTTTATACTGAATTCTGGAGTGGATGGGTAGCCAGTGTAATGACTGGCACAAGGTAGAGGCATCGGCGTAACGATTGGTGAGGAATAAGATCCTGGCTGCAGCATTCAAGACAGATTGGAGAGGGGAGAATTTGGTAAGAGGGAGACCGATTAGAAGAGAGCTACAATAGTCGAGACAAGAGTGAAAAAGAGAAACAGTAAGAGTTTTTGCAGAGTCAAAAGTAAGAAAAGTTCGAATTCTAGAAATGTTTTTGAGGTGCAGATGACAAGAGCGAGCCAGTGATCGAATGTGGGGGGCAAAGGAAAGCTCGGAGTCAAGTATGACCCCAAGACAGCGGGCATGTTGCTGGGGAGTAATAGTGGAACCACACACAGAAATGGCAATGTCGGGTATAGGTACATTAGTAGAGGGAGGAAACACAAGGAGTTCAGTCTTTGACAGGTTCAGTTTCAGATATAGTGAGGACATGATGTTAGACACAGCATTTAGACAATCGCCGGTGTTTTCTAGAAAGGCTGGCGTGATGTCAGGAGAAGAAGCGTATAATTGTGTCATCAGCATAGAGATGGTACTGGAAACCAAATCTACTGATTGACCAATAGGGGTAGGGTACAAGGAGAAGAGGAGGAGGCCTAGAACCGATCCTTGAGGAACCCCAACAGTAAGGGGAAGGTGAGAGGAGGAGGAACCGGCAAAAGATACAGTAAAGGAGCAGTCAGAGAGATAGGAGGAGAACCAGGAGACAACGGTGTCCTTGAGGCCAATGGAACAGAGCATAGTGAGGAGGAGCTGATGATCCACAGTGTCGAATGCTGCAGAGAGATCCAAGAGAATTAGCATGGAGTAATGACCATTTGATTTAGCTGTTAGTAGATCATTAGAGACTTTAGTGAGGGCAGTTTCAGTAGAGTGTAAAGAACGGAAACCGGATTGGAGAGGGTCGAGAAGAGAGTTATCAAAGAGATAGCGGATAAGACGGGAGTGGACCAGGCGTTCCAGGAGTTTAGAGATGAAAGGAAGATTAGAGACAGGTCTGTAGTTAGCAGCACAGTTTTGGTCAAGGGATGGTTTTTTAAGTAGTGGATGTATGATGGCATGCTTAAATGAGGAGGGAAAGATACCAGAAGAGAGAGAGGTTAAATATTTTAGTTAGGTGAGGGGTGACAGCAGGGGAAAGGGACTGAAGGAGATGTGGCGGAAATGGGTCACTGGTGCAAGTGGTTGGGCGAGAAGATGCAAGGAGCCTGCTTACTTCTTCTGTGACTGGTTCAAAATCAGAGAGTGAGCTAGATGCAATGGGGGAGGGAGGACAGTGCATGGTATAAGGTGATTGGGAGATAATTTCCTGTCAAATCTGGTCAATTTTTTCTTTGAAGTAATTGGCCAGATCGTCAGCTCGGAGCTCCGTGGTTGGGGCCTGTACTCTTGGGTTGAGTAGAGAATGAAAAGTGTCAAAGAGACATTTCGGGTTATTGGACAGTGAAGTGATGAGGGTGTTGAAATAGGTTTGTTTGGAGAGGTGAAGGGCAGTGTTGTATGTTCTAAGCAGAAACTTATAATCGATGAAATCTTCGTGTAGATTGGATTTTCTCCACAGACGTTCAGCGCACCTGGAGCACCGCTGCAGGAAACGTGTTTGCAGGGTGTGCCAGGGTTGTCGCCGTCTGTGTTGTGGTGTTCTATTTATAGGGGGTGCAAATTCATCCAGGGCACTTTGAAGTGTTTCATTGTAATGCTTTAATGCAGAATCAGGACATGAGAGGGAGGAGATAGGGGCCAATGAAGACTGCAAGTTCTTCATAAGTTTCTGGGTGTTAATGGCCTGTATGTTTCTATAAGTATGGACAGTGGGGGTGACCTGAGCAGCCTGGCAGTATTTGATAGAGAATGAAAGAAGATTGTGGTCAGAGAGCGGGAGAGGGGAGTTTGCAAAATCATCCACTGCACAAAGCCGAGAGAAGACCAAGTCGAGGGATAGCCGAACTACTGGCGATTTATGGACATCGTCTAGACAGTAAAAGGATCGGTTACTTGCACAGTGCTGGGACTGATATGTGCTGTACGGTAGAGCCTTATCAACAAGCTTATTTGTCTCAAATCCTTAAACCACAGCCAGCCTAAAGCTGCATTTACACTGCCAGATTATCATTAACGATAACGAGCATTCCTAGGACCACTGGTTTCACCATAATGTTGCAGCCTAAGCAGGATGGTGATCATCTAATGAATGAGTAAAATTCTCGTTCATCTGGTGAAATGATCTTTTGGTTTTCACAAAACTGTATCATTTTTGGCTGCGCTTTATCCTGTGTGACTCGGCAGCCAATGCGCAGTGAGCGATCTACTACAGGTCAGTACATAGGTGGTCTGCCTGTGTAAGCACTGAAAAATGGCTAATGTACACCCACATTAAGCTTATAGTCATTTCTTAAAGGGGTTGTCCAAACACATGTATAGAGCAAGGCCGTGCCCACTAGACGGGTTCTTGCCAGGCGTATGCATACATACCTGCCATTCATTTTAAAACAATGTACTGGAAAACAGGAAAAAATTCCAAGTGGTGAGAAATTATGGAAAAAAACCCGCAATTCTGATATATTTTTTTTTTCTAAATTATTTTTACTATTTACATTTTATGGTAAAAACAACCTCGCAATAGGACTCCGCTCATCAGTACGATTACAGCGATCCCAAACATCAAGGTTTTTTTTTTGTTATTTAAGTGGTGTAAATAATCAGAAGTTTTAAAAAAAAAAATGTTTTGGATTGTGTCACCATTTTCCGAGACCCGTAAAGTTTTTATTCTTCAGTCGATGGAGCCGTGTGATGGCTTATTTTTTGCAGGACGAGACAAAGTTTTTATTGACATCATTTTGGGATAGACGTGTCATTTTGATCGCTTGGTATAACATTTTTTGTGAAATTGCACTGACGAAAAATAATGTAGTTTTGGCTTTCTTGATTTTTTCATTTGCGCTGTTTACCGATCGGGTTAATTATTTTTATAGGTCAGACTTTTTTGAATGCAGCAATGCCGTGTGTATTTTTTTTAATTTAATGGGGGAAAAGGAAGGTGATTTGAACTTATGTTTTTTTGTTTTTTTTTCCACTCTTTTTATGTTTTTTTTTTTTTTTTTTGTTTTTTTTTACTTTTCACTGTTTTTGTTAGTCCCCTTAGGGTATTTGAAGCTGCAATCATCTGATTGATCGTGCTATATACAGTACTGCTATAGTATTGCTGCATATAACAAAAATCACTGTCTCCTTTGAAGCCCGGACACACCATACACCCGCTTCAGCCTTACGTCATACATAAAGGCCATGAAAAACTAAAACACCTCTGCACTAGACCTTAGAGAGAAAACTATACAAACACTTTTTGAAAAATGCCTTTTTTTCTTCTCCATTTTTGACTATATATTCCCATGCAAACCCTTTTCCCTCTCAATATTTGAGCAAAGTTTTCACTATAAGGTCTGGTATAGTGGGGTTTAATTTTTCACGATCTTCAATGTTATCGCCTTAAGGCGTCATTCCGACAGCCATAATTTTTCTTGTGCGCTAAAAAAAAGTCTGAGTTGCATTTAGACTATGGCTTAACTCCTACATTTGCTGTGTCCACACCATTTTATCAATGTCTGCATACATCTTTGTGCCACCTAAATGCCATCCATATAAAATGGAGGATCATTTTTGTTTGGGTTTATATGATAGAAATAATTTCAGTATTTTTACTTTTTTTTTCTTACCTAGATCTTTGTAACAGATATGCTGTGGGGATTACAATAATAGCTCACATCAGTCACGAACTCCAGCAATTCTCCTGCTTCCTGTGACGTCATGTCAACAGAGCTACTCCTTTTCTGCTCTCTTGACAGGGCGTCATTGCTCACGTCATGCTGATTGCCAGCCTACCTGCAGGTATCCATCTGTCAATCAGTATTGACGCCCCATCAAAAGATCAGACCGAAAGAGAAAAAATTGCTCACTTGACATGAGTTAAACAGAATCAGTCGGATGAGCTGGGAGAGGTCGTTGCAGGGCAGAAGAGGTAGGTAGTTAGTAACTACCTGCCGATAATTTCTTAGCCTCATGGTCGGGAGGAGGAATGGTCCAAGTCAGGACATTTGGTTTTGCAACTCAATTTCTGTTAAAAAAAAAAAAATCTAAGGCCTTATGGGGACAGTCATAAGCAGTGGATGTGTCCCTATATGCAATGCTTCCAATGGACAATATATCTCTAATGATAGGGTTGGGTGAACTGCCAATGTTCCACTGGGTGAGTGCATAAAAATCAGAGAAATCGTTAGGCTTCAATTTCACTCAGAAGCATATAGGGTCTTTTAGGTACAGTGTGGGCCTAGAGGTTTACATAGGTGTCCTGGTAAAGTGGTTTTTCAGAAAAGTTCTGTAGTTATCTCATTGATAGGTTTAGGTTGGACAATTTTGTCTTCTTTACTGGCCTCTGGATGTTGGCCATCAAAAACTGTATGGGGAAGAATGAGATTTAAATACTATCCTTCAGTCCCTATATTAGCAGGAGGGGGAAACAGAGCAATAAAGTATTTATGTGATGCATCCTTCTATAACACCAGCTGTACTAAACCTAAAATCTGAAAAATAAAAAATCCATATCCTATACAGCCCTCATTTCAGGTAGGTATGGGAAAAATGCTGCAAAGTAAGAATGCTTTGAAAATTAGAATAGTTTCTAATGGCTTTTTCCAATAACAAAATGCAAATAAACAAGACACATCTACCGTAATTCAAAATTTGGCATGGCCACTCCTTGCCTTCAAAACATCATTTTCTACGAACACTTGCACAAAGTCAGGGATCTTGTAGGTTTATAGTTTGGTATAATTGTTTACCCCCTACACCAAACAGGTGATAAACATCATTTTCCTACATAAGTTGAAATAGTCAATAACAGTGTAAGGGGTGTGGGGGCCAGTTTAATCCCCTGCATTCCTTGTATCTCTCCCTAGTGTATTCCAAATGACGTGTAAATATGTTCCTGATAGAAATATTGTATCTCATATGTGATGTACTGTATATATTGCAAATGTACTGATGTTCATGTGCTGTATAGATTTAGGGATAGTGTAGGACTTAGCCCAGTAGGGGGAGCACAATAGAATAGAATAGTGATTAGATAGACCAATAGGATTAGGTTAGTTAGGGGGAGCTAGGAAGAAAGAGTAGTTGGGGAGCTTCCTGGAATTAGTCAGTGAAGAGATGGTGCGTGAGCCGGGAACAAGGACAGGACAGTCATGTCCAGGGGGTGACCGCTTAAGCTGAGGAGTCCAGCAGGCCAGGGCCTAGGGCTGACAGTCACACATAGTGGAGGAATATCTTGGCAGCATAAGAATGGTAGCAGCTAACTTCGTGGGAACAACCCTTAACATCACCTTCGGAAAGAAAAGCAGGCGGGGAACTTCTGAAGTGGGTTAGTCTGACCAGTCAGGAAGCTGCAGGACCGGCGGATATTCTTGGAGGAGTGAGGGACAGTACAGGGAATGGAATGGTGATGTTCTGCCAAGAATCTTGTGCTGTTTCTGTGACTACACTGGACGAGCTGAGTAAAATTGTTTTGTTGAAGATGAACCCTAAACTCTGACTGTCATTGTGTGGTGTTAAAGGAAATGGACCCTGACTTACAAGTGAGTAAGCTACCATGTGTTAATAGAGCGGAGGGCCAGGGTGTGCCAGTGCTACCACTCTCAACCACGACTACCCCTCTGGCCTCCGTTTCAACAGCTGTACAGGTG
Organism: Dendrobates tinctorius; assembly: GCF_039654945.1. Classification (NCBI taxonomy): domain Eukaryota; kingdom Metazoa; phylum Chordata; class Amphibia; order Anura; family Dendrobatidae; genus Dendrobates; species Dendrobates tinctorius. The sequence goes on along the minus strand of NW_027361690.1, from coordinate 43,940,640 downwards.
GCTTAAAACTAGGCAAAACTTCTTAAATCACAAGTCATACACCATGGCAAGACGGAGCAGAGTATCAAGACATAAAGTAGTTATATTGCATGAGCAAGGACTCTCAAAGGCAAAGATTTCAAAGCAGAACGTGTTTTCAAGATGTGCTGTTGTAACTCTCTTGAAGCAACAAGAAATAGGCCATGTTGAGGACCATAAACACAGTTGTCACATAAGGAAACCACAGATAATCGCATAATCCTTTGAAATCGGAAGATGCCCAGGAGTGCTATCAACTCACAACTGGCAGCAACCAGTGGGACCCTGATACACCCGTCTGCTGATTGGAGACCTCCAACCAAAAAGTGGTGTTCATGGAAGTAATGTGGCCAAAAACATTCCTGTAACATGGAAGCAAGGCCAAGAAACTTATCTATTCAGAAAGACATAGCGACTGTGGTGCAGAAAAATGGCATTATTCACTATGTGAAATATTTTGTTGTAACAGAAGGCTGTTTGTTCACGGTAGAGTTGGACAGTTGTACAATAAGTGTCTGCATAGAACAGTGAAGTACAGTGGCTTTTAAAAGTATTTACCCCCTTAGCGTTTGCCTATTTTGTTAAATTACATCCTGTGTTTAAATATTTTTTGTAAAAATATAAGTATAGATTAAATTTACAGGATCAAAAAGCTAAAAATTGGCATTTGATCATGTATCTCCCCTGTTGCTACGAAGCACCTGAAAATTTCTGGTGTAAACAATTAACTTCATAAGTTACATGCTTAGTGAAAGGAAGCCCCCCCTATATGCAATGTAAGTGTTACAGAGGCTGCAACACCAATAAGGAAGAGGCACCACTAACCAAATAACACCATGAAGACCAAGGAGATCTCCAAACATGACAGGGACAGAGTTGTTGAGTACAAGTCAGGTTTGTGTTATTAAAAAAAAATATCCCAATCTTTGATAATCCCACGGAGCGCGATCAAGTCCATTATCATCAAATGGAAAGAACATGGTACCGCAAGAAACCTGCCAAGAGAGGGCACCCTCCAAAACTCCCAGCCCGGGCAAGGAGGACATTAATCAGAAAGGCAGGAAAGAGACCAAAGGTAACCCTGAATGAGCTGCAGAGTTCCCAAGCAGAGACGGGAGTATCTGTCCATACAACCACAATAAGCTGTACACTCCACAGAGTTGGTCTTTATGGAAGAGTGGTAAAAAAAAAAACAAAAAAACTTTACTTACAATTTTTGAGTGTAAGGCTCATTTTGAGTTTGCCAAAATACATGTAGGAGACTCCCTAAATGAATGGAAGATGGTGCTGTGGTCAGATGACACCAAAATTGAACTTTTTGTCCACCAAGGCAAATGTTATGTCTGGCGCCAAACCAACACCGCTCATCACCCCAAGAACACCATCCCCACAGTGAAACAGTGGTGGCAGCATCATGTTGTGAGGATGTTTGTCTGCAGCAGGGACAAGGAAAAGGGTCCAAATCATGTGGAAGATGGATGGTGTGAAATACAGGGCTATTCTTGAGCAAAACTTGTTTCAGTCTGTCAGTGATTTGAAACTGGGATGAAGATTCACCTTCCAGCAAAACAATGACCCAAAGCATACTGTTAAGGCAACATTCGAGTGGTTTAAAGGAAAAGATGTAAATGTTTTGTTGTGGCCAAGTTAAATCCCAGACCTTAATCCAAGTGAGAATCTGTGGTCAGACTTGAAGATTGCTGTTCACCAGAGGAAACCATCTAACTTGATTGAAGGAGCTGGAGCAGTTTTGCCTTGAGGAATGGGCTAAAATCCCAGTGGCAAGATGTGGAAAGCTCATAGAGACTTATACAAAGTGACTTGCAGCTGTAATGGTCACAAAAAGAGGCTATACAAAGTACTGCCTTTAGGGGGCGAATAGTTATACACACTGAAGTTTTCAGTTATTTTGTCCTGTTTGTTGTTTGCTTCATAATGAAAAGAAAACCAAATATTCACAGTTAAAATCATGGCTGTGAGGTAGCAAAACACATAAAATGGCAAAGGGTGGAGGGGGTGAATAGTTTTGCAAGCCACTGTATGGTGGAGGTTCTTTACAAGTTTGATGCTGCTTTTCAGCAATTGCAGATGGGCTTTTAATCAGGATTAATTGTGTCCTCACTGCTGAGAATTACATCCAGATACTTATCGTGCAATACAATCAGGGAGGTGTCAGATTGGGATCATTGTCCTGCTACAGAATAAATGCGGCACTAAACATGCACAGCCGGTGTCAACTATACAGTGGCATGTAAAAGTTTGGGCACCTCCGGTCAAAATTACTGTTATTGTGAACAGTTAAGTATATTGAAGAAGATGAAATGATCTCTAAAATGCATAAAGTTAAAAATGACATACTGCCTTTGTATTTTAGGCAAACTTTTTTTTAACCTTTTACATTTTCTTGATCTTAATATACGGCCTCAATAAAATAAAAAAAGGCTATAGTCCCCTCCCATGCTGGTGCAGTTTCAGCGGTGTCGGCACTTGTGGTTCCGGGGCTCTTGTGCAGTTGTTGTGACACGTAACCTTGGCACCCTATCAGCACTGGCATCACTGTCTCCGCCTTTGGACAAATCAAACATGAAGAGGATGTCCCGGCTGCAATGACTCTCTCTTCATGTGTCGGCATGGACTTAGGGTACCGTTACACTTAGCGATGCACCAGCGATCCCGATGATATGGATTGCTGGTGCATCGCTAAGTGGTCGCTAATGAGCTGCCAAACAGGCAGATCTCACCAGCGACATAGCAGGGGTCGGGGGTTGCTACTTACCTGTCAGACGAGGCGATCCTGACGTCCTCCCGCCCGCGTCCACGCGTCGCTCGTCGGCGCCACAGGAAGCCCAGCAAGAAGCGCCCGACGAGAAATGGTCCAGGACGTTCTCGCGCGATCAGCGACAGACAGTGGTGGAGCCGGTCGGAGGCAAGTATCACATGTAGCGATATCGCTGCTGCGTCACAAAACCAGTGAAGTTACAGCGATATTACTAGCGATATCGCTATGTGTAATGGGCCCTTAACATGATAGCTGACATGTGGATCTCACAGCCAGGAGCGGTACCCGCTCCACCTCTGGCTATTTTACACCTGATCGCAGCATTTAGAAGGCAGGGAGAGGCTCCTTCTCCCGAACGGCGCCTCGTGACATCATCGCGAGAGCCTAATTGTTGCCATGGTGTCTCCAGGTCGTCACGATGACATCCGGGTCACCAGATTACACAAGTCAGTTAAACCATGCTCAGAACATGGTCTAAGGCAGGGTTCCCCAACTCCAGTCCTGAAGGCCCACCAACAGATCATGTTTTCAGGATTTCCTTTGTATTGCACAGGTGAAGCAATTATCACCTGAGCAATACTAAGGAAATCCTGAAAACATGATCTCTAGCTGGGCCTTGAGGACTGGAGTTGGGGAACCCTGCTCTAAGGGGCAAGAATCAGTGCGGCACTGACAGGTATAAAGCATTGCAATGCTTTATAACAACGATCAGAGCTTTGAAAGTGAAAGTCCCATAGAGGGGACTAAGTAAAAAAAATATTTTTTAAATCACAAAATAACTATAACAAGTATTAATATGTAAAAAAATAAACATATTTGGTATTGCCACATTTAGTATGACCTGACATATAAACCGGTCACTATTTAACCCTTTCAGTGAACATAAAAAAATTACCGTATTTTTCGGACTATAAGATGCACCGGACCATAAGACACACCCCTATTTTCAGAAGGAAAATAGGGAAAAAAATAATAATGTGTCAAATGGGGGTCCGTCTTACAGTCCGAATTCAGCTTACCTGGGAAGGGATCCGGCACAGGTGGAGAAGTAGTCACAGGGGTCATTCAGTGGTCCAGGCTCGTGCGGTGGCGGCAGCTGCGCTGGGGCGGGTGGGCTGTGCAGGGGCAGCTGTGTCAGGGGCAGCTGTGCTGGGGCAGCTGTGGCAGGGGCAGCTGTGGCAGGGACAGGTGGGCTCTGCGGTGGTGGCAGCGGGCGGCGCTCTGCGGTGCGGTGGTGGCAGCGGGCTGTGCTCCAGTGCAGGGGCGGCGGCTCCGCCAGCATTTCTTCGCAGCCCGGAGGCCCCCGCACACCCCTTGCTGGGCGCCGCCATGTTGCGGTGGCCTCCGGGAGCATGGACCCCGGCAAGATGGCCGCCGGTTCGGGGACGGCGCATGCGCAGCTTCAGATCTCGTGCCGAGATCTCGGGGGACGAGATTCAAATCTCGGCAACGAGATCTCGTCACCCGAGATCTCGGGACGAGATCTGAAGCTGCGCATGCGCCGTCCCCGAACCGGCGGCCATCTTGCCACGGTCCATGCTCCCGGAGGCCACCTTAACATGGCGGCGCCCAGCAAGGGGTGTGCAGGGGCCTCCGGGCTGCGAAGAAACGCCGGCGGAGCCGCCGCCCCTGCACTGGAGCACAGCCCGCTGCCACCACCGCACCGCAGAGCCTCGCCCGCTGCCACCAGCGCACCAGGTACCGTGCATTGCGACCATAAGACGCACCCCCCACTTTCCCCAAAAATTTTGGGGGAAAAAAGTGCGTCTTATGGTCCGAAAAATACGGTACATAAAAAACGAGGCAAAAAAAAAACACTTTTTCATCATACTGCCAAACAAAAAGTGGAATAAAACACAATCAAAAAGACAAATGTAAATAAAAATGGTGTCAGTGAAGACTTCATCTTGTCCCCCCCCCCCCCCCCCCAAAAAAAAAAACAAGCTGCCATGCAGCTCTGTCAATGGAAAAATAAAGTTATAGCACTCAGAATAAAGCGATACAAAAATATATTGAAAAAAAATGCAATTTTGCCATTTTTTGACCTGGCAATACAATTCTCCAGGTGTGTAAGATTACCCAGATGCCAAACATGTAACTTTTTTTTTTTTTGCGTTCTGAAAAAAAAAAATTTTGACGTTTGTAAAAATAAAATAAAAATTTTGCTTGTCACCATTTTCTAAGACCCATAATGTTTTAACTGTTCTGTATATGGGGCTGTGAGGGCTTATTTTGCTTTATCCTTAGCTGACATTTTTATTGATATCATTTTGGGGTAGATACTATGTATTGGTCACCTCTTATTGCATTTTATTGAAATGTTGAAGAGGACAAAAAGACCGTACAATTCTGGCATCTTGATTTTTTTTTTCTCTCGTTACACCATTCACTGATCAGACAGTTCTCCTTCAATGGAAGTCTTCAAACAGAGGCTGGACAGACATCTGTCTGGGATGATTTAGCGAATACTGCTTTGAGCAGGGGGTTGGACCAGATGGCCCAGGAGGTCCCTTCCAACTCTACCATTCTATGATTCTAGTTTTGATAGATTGGACGCAGGGATACCAAATGTGTATTTATTTTTTTTGTTTTCTTTCTAATGGGGCAAAAGCAGAGTGATTTTAAAAATATAGAATACAGAAATTGAAAACTTTTTGTGGCAGTGCTGATTTGTAAAGTAAAAATCACGATGTGCTGTGATGAACGCTAGCTTTCACATTAGTATAGCAATGACAGGCACAGGGGTCATCAGCAGACCCGGCTGTCGCCCTGCGATCATTAGACACGTGGAATGATGCCCCCACCCCGCCGATGCGTGTTAAGTGAAGCTGGCAGTCATTTTGACAGCAGCTTTTAACAGGCTAGCAGCCACAGGCGGAGCTCTGCTCTACCCCCGCCTGTCAAGAGGCAGATGATGGCTGAACAATTCAGCCATGATCTGCAAGAAAGATGCAGGCTCAGCTTGCGAGCCTGCATCAAAGACAGGGAAGCGTCATATGTTGGCAAGCGGTTAAAGCACAGCAATTGTTTAATTTTATTTCATAAATCAATAGTACATGAGAAAGAAAATTTGTAATATATCTAATTAGAAAAATTAGCTTCTTTCTCTGACTGATCAAAATTCTCAATTCTGAGGTAATCTGTATTCAGAGAAGGTAGACTTTCCCATTACTGAGATAGAATCTTATTAGTAGCAGCTCTCATCTATCTAGATAGGAGCTTTGTCTTCAGCTCCTCTCTCCTCCATAGAATTTTATCCATAAACTTGCTCATTACGGAGATCGGAAATGGCAGTTGTTATCTTCACTGAATACAGATATTGCCTCAGAGTTTAAAATTTTGATAATGATCAGTCTTGAAGGAATAAGAAGCTAATTTTTCTGATATGTGGTAGAGAAAAATTAAAAAACCATAAACACCTCTCCAAACAGGGGACATTTCCCCAGTTATGGGATTATTTATATGTTAAATGCAATGGTGATGTCAGAGAGCCGACACTTCACCCACCACTGAAGCTGGGACATCCCGCAGTGACCAGGTAATTACAATATGACATTTTCTCTGAGGGTATGTGCACACGGATTCTCCTGTGGTGTACAGTACCATTCTAATCAATGTAAAACAAAAACCGCTGTGCACATGCTGCGGATTTTCCCATGGATTTGAATCCGCAGCATGTCAATTCTTTGTGCTGAATCCGCAGCGGTTTTACACCTGCTCCATTACAGAAAACCGCAGATGTAAAAGCGCAGGGGAAATCCACACAAAATCTGCACTAAATCCACAGGTCATTTTACCTGTGGATTTAGCCAAATCCGCACGGAAAAATCCACAGCAGAATCCACAACGTGGGCACATACAGTTACTAAATTTACTCAATTTCATGTGCACTATTCATTTTATTTCATAAAGACGAATGTAACGTCATGTGGTAGTAACCCTAGAACACTTCCATATATCACAGCAATTCTGAGACTTTTTCGTGACACATTGTACTTTGTTAGTGGTAGATTTAGGTCGATATTTTTAGCCCTTGTGAAAAGGCTGAAGTTTTGGCAAATTAAGAATAAACTGCCATTTTCAAGCTTTCAGTTTTTATATCCATAAACATTTTAGTTATGCTGCACAAAAATAAGCAACATTTCCCATATGTCTACTTTGTAGATTATCCTAGCATGTTCGCTCATCACTAAAGGGTTAGCTGAGCATGCTTACGCTATGTGCAGTTTGTGCACGGTGCGAATTCTGCTGCAGATCCGCAGCAGATTTAGGTGCGTTGTACAGTACCATTGTTTTCAATGGTAAACTGAAAAACGCTGTGCATATGCTGCAGATTTTTCCAAGCGGATATGCTGCAGGTTCAAATCCGCAGCATGTCAATTCTTTGTGTGGATTCTGCTGCGGTTTCACACCTTCTCCATTGTAGAGGCGTGAAACAGCAGGGCTAATCCACAGGTCTTTTGACCTGAGAATTTACCTGCGGATTTTTCGAAATCCGCAGGACCGAAATCTACATGTGCACATAGCCTTAGGTGCTAACCGAGTGACTTTGGCGTGCTTGAATATATGTTTGAATTCCCACGCCTGCATGACTCACGGCCATTTGACAGCAACACATGCAGGCAATTTCCACATGATTTGTGGCTGTTGAACAGCAGCAAGACATGCAGCTTCGGGGACTCTGAACATATTTTTTCAAGAACGCTGAAGACACCCTGTAAAACACACTTCACCACTTAAGGATTTTATCCAGGGGTATGGCAAGCATTTTGAACCCACAAGTACTACACAATTTGCCTTTTTTTTTTTTTCACTAAACGTTGCTGTAGCCAAATTTTACTTTTGCGCAATGGAAAAAAATCAAAGTGGACCCTGACCAAACTTATCCATGCTTTTATGAGCATGGCAATACCCCACATGTAGTTGGCATAGATTGTCATATTTGCAGAGCCTGTGTGGTTCAAGAAAACCTCAATATTTTTTTGCCTATTATACCCTGTAATATTTTTATCTAGGGAGGCTGCGAGTAGTTTGATACCACCAATTTTCATGCAGCTGATGCAAGACAAGTTTGAGATATTACAAGTTGCCTTTTTTTCCCCCAGTGTCCTTTGAATCTTTTGCACATTTGAGAAACCTCCAATTTTATTGTAGTAATTTTCAAGTGTTCAGAAATACCTCCAATATGGCACCAATGTGAATACTGGCCACACGCCGTGCCTATAATCGATAGCATCCCATTTGGTCTTTAGGGTAACATTGATGTCATTCCAGGACCCATTCAAAGCCTACATAGACCTTGAGCTACAAAACCAGAAAATCCTTTCAGGGTACCCTAAGGGAATAATTCCTCAAACACATTTGCAGATTGTAAAGGTACTGTCACACTTAGCGATGTACCAGCGATATGATGCGTTCAGGATTGCTGGTACATCGCTAAGTGGTCGCTAGTGAGCTGCCACACAGGCAGATCTCACCAGCGACATCGCAGGGGTCGGGGGTCGCTACTTACTTGTCACACTAGGCGATCCTGACGTCCTCCCGCCCACGTCCACGTTCGTCTCTCCACAGGAAGCTGATGAGAAACGGTCCAGGACGTTCTCGCGCGATCAGTGATAACCAGCGGGGGAGCGGTCAGAGGTAAGCATCAGACACAGCGAGATCGCTATAACGTCGCAAAAACCAGTGATGTTATAGCGATATCGCTTAGTGTGACAGGCCCTTAAAACTTGATTGTGCCAACAAAATAGTTGTCCTGTAATTGTGTATATTGTAGCAGGAAGAATAAACTGTACTGACATGAAGAGCAAAATGTGAAGGAAAATGCAGCCGACTATGTGGCAAACCTGAGTTTGCACCAATGATGTAAACACCAGGAGGGCTAGAATGGCAGACGCTTTCAGAGACTGGTCGTACAACGTCCATTCCGTCTCTCAGGCTCCCACCTGCCCACGTAGGAACCACTATATGCACAAAATAACCAATCCCCTATAGAAGTATTCTCTAGTACCAGAGGTTCGGCAAGAACCGCAAAGTAAAGCCCATAGTGTATAAGTATGGAGCATCCTCAGACATCCTCCAATAAAATGATCATACCAGAGTATTAAAGACAGTCAGAACAGTAAGATACCAAAAATGGTGCTCTGCAAAACACATTTTTGCAACATATTTTTCTTTAGCTCCAAATTTATTAACAGTAGAAATTGCACAACAGATTGTGTGGTCCATTGTCTCCTGTGTACAGATACTCCTTATGTGGTAGAAAAAGAGTGGCAGGGCTTGGAAGCTGGAATAGGTTGCGGATGCCATATCACATTTGAAGAGCCACTGACATGCCAAAAGAGCAGAAACCCCCATTAGTGACCCCATTTTCAAAAGTACACCTCAAGGAATTCATCTAGGGGTGTAGTGATCATTTTTAACCCTCAGGCGATTTAGATTTTTATAACTTCAGACTGATTACCATTTTTTCCATTAAAATGTTGCTTTGACCAAGTTTATAATTTTCAGAAGTAGTAATCGGAGAAGAGGAACAGTACAATGTTTTACATAATTGCTCTCCAGTATGCAAATAACCCCCCCCCCCCCCCCCCCCCCATAAGGGGTCAAAAGCTCTTTTAAAGGCACAGTGCAAAGCTCAGAAATGCATGTTTCGCCACAGCTTTCACAAGCTTGTGCAGAGTGGTCTGAGCGGGTAAGGGTCTCTATTTACTTTCTGGCATTCTCAATCTTTTATACTAGTCATAAAATTATTAAAGTAACTAGTTTTGCCAGTTTGGTATGTCTTTTCCACTAGGTCTGAGACACTGTTTACAGCAAGGGCATAGGTGCAATTACTACTGAGTACTGGTCTATTTGGCATTAATATTTATTTATACGACTATTGCCTTGCTTTGTACCTGTGATTTTTGTACCCCATTTTCTTTACCCATTTGTGTAATATTTTGGCTACTATTGTGATCGCGTATTATACATAAGCACTTTATTATATCCCATCCACCGCCCAATTTTTCTGTTGAGAGGCTTATTTTGTCAGTCTGATTTGGATTATGTTAATATTCAAATTTACTTCAGTTGTGTTTCAACTATAGGTTTAATAAGATTAGTGATACCAGATTTATATTTTAATGTTATGCCACTTTTTTTTTTTTTTTTTTACAAACACTACTTAAGGGAATCTGTCACCCCTTTTTTGAGATATCATATAATGATATCATTCAATTGTGTGTCACATAAGGATTCTCTTAGTACTTTTGCTTCCCCCTGACCCCGCACCTTTCCTGCATAAATACCTTTTTTTATATCTGTTCAGATGTATGTAAACTGCTGCTGTCTGGTCCGCTGGGCGGGGCTTATTCACCTGCTCCCCCTCCCTGTCTTGCTCTACACATTTCTTCTTGTGTATAGCAAGATGGGGGGGGCAGTTGAATAAGCCCCGCCCAACGGACAGCAGCAGTTTACATACATCTGAACCGATATAAAAAAAAAAGAATTTATGCAGGAAAGGTGCGGAGTCAGGGGGAAGCAAAAGCACTAAGAGAATCCTTATGTGACACACAATTGAATGATATTATAGGATCTCAAAAAAGGGGTGACAGATTCTCTTTAATAGAAAGTTTTTTCTGCATTGCTTCGTTTTGAGAATTATAAGCATTTTTCCGCTGTTGGAGTGTTAAGGGTTAATACTAAAATCAGAGTTGAAGTTTCGTTTTATCCTTTCAATGTAAGGTTTCGTTTCTCCGTTTTTGTTGTTGTAAGATAAAATTTTTATAATTGGCATGGGCTGTCATGAAATCAGACTGTTCCCATCTGTATAAGATAAGGGAGGTGGGAATGTTAAACTCTGAAGAATATGCCATTATACTACTTTCTACGCTATCTAGGTACAGACATATATGTAGTTTCCGGTTTTCTTGCAATATTATTGGCTTATAAAGTGAAATGATGCTACTGGTACTTGAGAACCTTGCATAATTAAGCAAAAGATTATAAAAGATGTGACTAAAATAAAGGGGCTTAGTGATCTGCCTCGATCCTCCCGTACAGAGACCCCAGTCTCCGTGTGGTCATTTGAGTTGCTAGCAACACTGGAATAATTTGGAAATCACTGGCTCAACCGTGAAGGGTTAATTTAGCCCTCCCAAAATAGCTACCTCGACAGTGGCGCGCAACGTGGGGCCCCTGAATAGGGACGCCTCTGCCCCCGGAGGACAACAAGACAAAGGACCCTCGGAGCGGAGACAGGTGCTGGAAAATTGGGACTGATCACCCCCCACAACCACGGTAAGTTGGCAGTTATACTGTTCAGACTGACTGTTGGTGTGGTTTTCCTGTGCTTGTTGCTGCAAAGAGGATCTGAGGTTTGTCCCCTGGTGGGGTGATTCATGGGTGGAATCATATAGAGGTGCAGTCCCGTTGGGGCCCAGTGCTCGAACCGTACCTCATAAGGGACGGACACCCCGGATTGACCAGTGATTGTGGCTCTCTTTACAGTCAAAATATCCTGAATTCCTGGTCATTGTTAGTTATCAGGTGTAGTCATGTGATCGAAGATGGGTAGGAAACGTAACTCAGGTATATATATAAAGATATATATAACCAGAGGTGTCCGGAGGGATAGTCTGAGACGCCCTCCTCCTTTCACTGAGTACCGCGAATTTTGGGCTTCCCAGAGGGGGTTGACCCTGTGGAACAAACGGAGACGGCTGCTCCAGTATTGTGCACAACTCAAGTAAGGGTATTTAGCTCTAAAGGAGAGAATTATGTTTTTGTGGAAGAAAATGAAAAGTTTGGAATTGTGTGAAGGATCAGATACTGTTAGTCTTATGATTCAAAGACGAGGAAAGAAATGTGTCAGGAATGCAGGAAAAATATTTTCGATTCTGGGATTTCCTAAGGGCGGGAGGTTGTAGCCTACGCTATGGGATGAAGGAGTTAAAAGGTTGACTGATGATGGATTACTTAAAGGCGCTGAGGAATTCCGTGGCTCGGCACATGAATTGTATAATGAAGGTTATGTGGAAATTGAACAGCAAGTGAATTCTGATTGTTTCTGTTACTGCTATGTTGAAGAAGGAAAAATTGTCTATTATTATGGCAAAGACGGGATGATTTGTGGTTCTAGCAAGTGACTGTGGTATGAGAATGTGATTGGTTAAAGAAGGAACTGAGATTAATGAGACAATATGTCAGGCAGTCGGATAGTTAAAAGTGATGATTTGAAACAAGAGGTCTCCCTGCTAGATGACAATTGTACAAGGAGACCGAGAGTTGCAGCCCCCACCTCTGCTAACGGCACCTATTATCATCCACCGCTAGCCTTAGTCCCCGTTATTGCTAGTGGTTATGAGTAGCCACCCCTTCCATTTACCAGCTCCAGAGGAAAAAAAAAAAGTTTTCAGAAGACTTTAACCTGCTGTTCAGAAGAGAGAGAGAGAGAGAGAAAAAAAAAAAAAGCAAGCTAGTAGCTGCAGCTGCTTCAGTACCCCCTCCCATCTTAGCCCACACCATATCCCCCTTCGCTCCCACCGCAGCTGCGAGCACACAGCAAACTCTGCCCCCCCCTCAGATTTCAGCTAGTGGGAATCTTGCTCCTCAGCCCCTCCCTGCTAATTCTCGTTACTGCTCAGTTTGTAATCTCTCTCATATGTCCTGTAAGGTTACTAGGGGCAGATTTATTATCACAGTTCCCCTCCGGAATACAATTCCAAGATGATGGTCAGATGGTTTTTTTTTTTTTTTTTTGTTTGTTTTTTTTGTTATATAATCCCTATGTAGATGAAGACAGTGAGGAAATCTGTATTTTGCATGCCCTTTTTATAGTTATGATGGCCCTGATAGACCCAGGTCCACCCCCAATATTGCCTGAGGATCAATGACTCACCCCATACCTCTCAGAGATACTATCTAAACTCCTGTCAAAAGGGCGAAATGATATAGGGAAAATGCCTGTAGAACCAGTATTTGTTTCTCAAACCTGGTGCCTAATACACATACTTTTTTGTCCCAGATACCCCAGGATGCTGCTTGGTTTAGTTATTGATCTTACCAATGCCTTCTTTAGCATTCCGTTATACCCAGATTGCCAGTTTCTATTTGCATTCACTTATCAGGGCGACAGTTAATATGGACAGTTATGCCACAAGGGGCACAAAACAGTCCCAACCAGTTTGTAAAAAATATGAGCAGGTGTCTTTTGCCATTTCTGCCATTGTTAGCCTCCTTAAAGTATCTGTCAGCACTGAACTGTCGGGTTTCGGCCTCGAGACTTCAGTTCTGCCTTGGTCAAGTGATATTCTTGGGTCACTGTCTCCTTCAGGGTGCCAGAAACCTCGCAGAAGGAAGAATAATAGCTGTCAGCTCCCTTCCTTTCCCAAAAGATGAAGCTGAACTCCAGCGTTTTCTTGGACTATGCACTTATTTTTGTCAGTGGATACCAGATGCATCCCGCATAATGCAACCCCTTTACAACGCCTTGAAAGATGGTATAATGAGCTACAAGGAAAGATGGCAGTGATGAGGATTACCTCCAACATGATCGTTCCCAATTTCTGATAGAAGAAACAGCTACTCCACCAAATGTTAGTGACAATCCACTCCCAAATCCTGATCTGGTGTTATACATGGATGGTTCAAGATATGCTGATGAGTTTGGTAGATTCACACAGGATACGCTGTTACCACAGAGGACACTGTAGTGCACGCAGCTGCGCTCCCGCCCTCACAGTCAGCACAAGAAGCAGAACTCCAGGCTCTGTCTACTGCATGTACTTTGGCCAAGAACAGACGGGCTAATATATACACGGACTCACGGTATGCATTTGGTATTGCTCACGATTTTGGGGCTCTATGGGCCAATCGAGGGTTTATTACTACTGCCGGAACCCCAGTGAAAAATGCTGAAGCTGTTAAAACCCTCATGGACTCGATCAAATCACCTACTCAGGTGGCTATTATCATAGTTAAGGCGCACGGTCCTAGGAACAGACCACAGACTGTTGGCAACGCATTTGCGGATATGCAAGCAGAAGCCGCCGCTCTCTTACCCGTTGAACCAACCATACCAACTATGGTGACCACACGCTCTCAGCGTAAACAGTTACAAGAAGCACTGACCCAATAAGAACCTGATGATCTACAACAGACTGAAGTTTTCTGTCGGACCCCGTGAGACCGCTTAATGACAATGCAGAGAATGTCTCCAAAGGAAGAGGTGAAGCAATGGAAGACTGATGGGGCACGTATGGATAATGGTCTCTGGAAAAAGGAGCGACTTGTGTGTCTCCCTAAGCGGATGTACCCTGCTATTGCCACATGGGCACATGGATCTATATATCAAGGAAAGAATCAGGCCCTCGCACTGGTGCAAAAATTCTACTGGGCCCCGGTTCTCCAGTTGGCCGGAAGCATTCCCTGTTACCAATATGACTGTAAAGACCACAGCGAAGAAACTGGTGATGGAAGTTATATGCAGATATGGGGTTCCAGAAGTTGTTGAAAGTGATCAAGGTCCGGCCTTTTCTTCTCATGTGTACCAAGAAGTTCTAACAATGCTTGGATCCACTGTAGCCCTCCATACTCCGTACCACCCACAATCCAGTGGGAAAGTTGAGAGGCTGAACGGCACACTGAGGGACAATTGACCAAAATGATGCAGGAGACTATGGCTCCATGGCCAGAGCTCCTACCCATTGTACTATACCATATCCGTACTACCCCTATTGCAAAACATGGCTTGTCCCCATATGAGATATTGTTTGGTACTAGGCCCCCAGTTGCAAATTTCCAGCCTTAGCAGTTATCAGAAGAGACTGACCGTGCTGTTCAATGTGTTATTCAGCTTAGTAAAAATCTTGCTAACACCTATGTTCTAGTTTTCTCTTCTTTTCCAGATTCAGCAGAAACCGATACCTGTCATAACCTGAAGCCTGGTGATTTGGTAGTCGTGAAGAGGCATGTCAGGAAGCACGGACTAGAACCCTTGTATGACGGTCCCTATGAAGTCCTCCCCATCACCCAACAAGCCAATAGCAAATGAAGGGACAAGTTTTGGTTTTCCGCATTTTTCATATTATTGGTAGAAGATAAAAGTTAAAGTTAGAAGATATTCAATGACTCAGAGATTAATACGATAAAGACAATGATTGTAATAAGGACAGTTGGTGGTCAGACACCTTCTCCTTTCTCAATCCAGCCAATTGATTTAAGGGAATTGGGGGCTGGATAGCTGGGATCTTACAGAGCTTGTTACACACCGCTGCCTGTATCCTTGTTGTATATGTGATACTAAAACTTGTTCTTTGGTGTATTTCTGTATGTATTAGGAAATTCTGCACTAAGCCAGCTAATGATACCAAAGGTGTCATTGCCCCTGCTCTTCTCTGCACCGATCTCAAAAGGCTACTTGATGAAGATGTTGAAGCCAAGCACATGGCTACCTACAAAAGATCCCCACCACCGTCATCAAAAATTGTTATTCGTGAACTGCAGTATACAGGGGGGACGGGTGCGCCGCGACAGCCATGACTGGTAACACGGCATCAACCATGTGAAGACCAGTACTCCTCAAGCTGTTAGCTTGGGATAGCACCTCTGATGCTGCATATGTGTTAAAATTTTTTTATCTAGGGGGGAATGTTAAGGGTTAATACTAAAATCAGAGTTGAAGTTTTGTTTTATCCTTTCAATGTAAGGTTTCGTTTCTCCGTTTTTGTTGTTGTAAGATAAATTTTTATAATTGGCATGGGCTGTCATGAAATCAGACTGTTCCCATCTGTATAAGATAAGGGAGGTGGGAATGTTAAACTCTGAAGAATATGCCATTATACTACTTTCTACGCTGTCTAGGTACAGACATATGTAGTTTCCGGTTTTCTTGCAATATTATTGGCTTATAAAGTGAAATGATGCTATTGGTACTTGAGAACCTTGCGTAATTAAGCAAAAGATTATAAAAGATGTGACTAAAATAAAGGGGCTTAGTGATCTGCCTCGATCCTCCCGTACAGAGACCCCAGTCTCCGTGTGGTCATTTGAGTTGCTAGCAACACTGGACTAATTTGGAAATCACTGGCTCAACCGTGAAGAGTTAATTTAGCCCTCCCAAAATAGCTACCTCGACAGGAGCTGTATGGCAGCTTGTTTCTTTGCAGGACAAGACGACATTTTCATCGCTACCATTTTTATTTAGATTTGGCTTTGATTGTGTTTTATTCCTTTTAACAGCATGATGAAAACAAAAAAGCATTTCAGGGGATTACATGGAAACCCTGATGTAAGTGCTCAGTGTAGAACCCAAGATAAATGTGAGCTGAGCCATACAACAATCTTTGGGAGGCAGAATGAATAAATCACTAGTAGGTCAAGGACTTCTCTTTTAATAGTTCCTCATGTGGTATAGGCTATTAGATATCTATTCTCTGAGTGCGATTACAGGGATACCAGATTTTTGGCTCCTATCACATGATAAAAATGTCTTATTTTGAGTGCTACTTTTTCTATATTTGACACCATACGAAGGCTTGTTTTTTTGCAGGACGAGTTGATTTTTTTTTAGTTGGTACCATTTTTGGACACTTTAATAGCTTGCTATTCAGATTTTTGGGAGGCAGAATGAACAAGAAACAGCAGTTCAGTTATGCTGTTCACCAAGTAGTAAAATTGATAAGACAGCTTTATTCTTTGGGTCAGTACAATGATAGCGATACCACATTTATAATTTTTTTATGTTTTGCCGACTTTACACAAAAACGAAGAAAAATGTTTTTGCATTGCTGTATTCTGAAGTATAACACTTCTCCACTGATGGAACTGTAAGGTGGCTTGTTTTTTGTGGGACAAGATGACCTTCAGTGATACCAGTTTTATTCCACTTTTTATTCAGTGGTATGATGAAAGCATAGCTTGCCATTTATGGTGTTCACTGAAGGGGTTAACTAGTGTGACTTCTAGATTGGGTAGTTCTGGATGCAGCAATATCATATTTGTGCTTTTGTTTAATAAAAATACACTTAATTATTGGTTTAATATGTCTTGTGATTTTGTTTAACGAGTTAAGAGCTGAAGTCCCATACATGGATTGAGCAAAATCTGAATTACTTTTTTTTTTTATTTCTCTGATCACTGATCTCATGCATTGCACTACATATGTATTGCAATGCATGAGAACTGTCAGATTTACACTGGCAGAAGGCCTGTTAGACCCTGTTGCCTCCTGAGGCCACCAGTGGGCAGACCTGGGGATCATTTGACCTCTGGCTGCCAAGACAACCCTCTGCTGCCCCAGTAATCATGTCATGGTGGTGCCAGAGCAGCCCACGCTCCCAAACATCTAAATGCTACGATAGTTTGTGAGTGTAGCATCCAGAAGACACAGGGTTAACATTGGCTCAGGTCCCGATAAGGTCACAGTCAGAGCCCATCTCTGCATCAATATCACAGCACTTGCAGAACTCTGATAGGGGGGTCCTGAGTGCAGAAAGACCACTGACAAATGTGAAGTGGTTAAAAAATGCTTTAGGAGAGAAATGAAGGCATCTCATTAAGGTTTTATAACTGGTTCGAAACATGACTGCTGCAGATCCACTTGGCAATAAAATGTATGAGTGGACTTTTTACTAAACTCATGTTGAGGGTAACCATCCATTTCTCATTTTTTCATTTCAGGGATATTTGTGGGGGATTCATGAATGGTAATGGAGGGATATGGAGATTGAGAAATGAATTCAGGCATAAATTTGTTTGGACAATTGTTACAAAAATTGTGGAAAAAATGTGGTAAAATTAGTGACCTTACTTTTATACCAGGGATTGCTGGAAAAAAGGGGGAATTTGTGGGGAAATGTGTGGGATACCAAAATGATGGGGGCTGCAGCATTTGGCCGCACTTCAGCAGTGACAACTGACTCATTCTGTATTAGACCCAGTACTGCCAGAGCAAAGCATGGTGTTAGCCTGCTCCACCATAAGCATTCTGCTGGCATGTATTTTATAATGCCGATAGGTTTTGTTTTAATCTGACAGGAGAGCACTAAAGTGTAGTTTCTCTTAGAACAAGGGGAAAAGAAAGGAGCCAAAGTGCTGCCTCATTTACAGAAAATAATAACCAACAAATCAGACAAATGCACATGATATTTACCAATAATTCTCATGGATCATGTGCATATGGATTAAATACGCCTATCATCGAATTACAGATGAAGCTCAACAAAAGATGATACATAGGCAATAATGATATATAACAAAATAATTTATTTTATTAGAAAACAATTAAAAACATATACCAAGATATGGGGAAAGAAGGGGGTGGGCTAGAGGCTCACCGCCATGATCAAAAATCGACATGCATGTCCAGGCAACGGACAGTACCATATAAGGGGAATAATATGTCTGCTATGAATATCTAATCAATAACATATCATTAAGGAACAAGAATTCTTTCACAGACAAGACCCTCATCTACACCTAATAACAATAGTAATAGTGCCTGTGTACCCTGGATAACCATATAACATTAAAAAGTTTTTTCTTCCAATGGTAAAATTACCTCCAAGGGATAGCACAGAGGTACCGCTGTTAGCTGGGGGCTGCACGTCTACCCCGACGCGCGTTTCGGTCTCCTTCCTCAGGGGGCCTGTGACTGGTAATGTGATCGGCATATTTATAGAGCCCGCGAGCGGCAAAAATTGGCCGCAAACCGGAACTAATACTCCTAACCCGGAAGTGACGGGCCGCGTTGTCAAGCCAACCGGAACGCCAGTCAGCGGCGGCGTCAGGCGGGGGGAGGAGCCGGGACAAACCCAGATAACCCGCCCACCGCTGTATGACGCCGCACAGCCGGAAATGATGCTCCTAACCCGGAAATGACGGGCCGCGTTGTCAAGCCAACCGGGACGCCAGTCAGCGGCGGCGTCAGGCGGGGGGAGGAGCCGGGACAGACCCAGACAACCCACCCACCACCATGTGACGCCGCAAGCTGACAGACGCAGCGGTGGGAGACAACACGCTCGTACAGGGCAGGAGCACAATTTGGCCGACCCAATTACCAATACATAGAGCCAGCTACAACAATGGTGGATAAGATGCGGATTACCCACAAATTACAAACTATTAACATGACGGACAAATATTATGTATATACACACTATAACCCATAAGGATAACATAAAGCCCATCAAAAAACATCATCAATTCGGACGCATAGCTAATATCAGAATCACAGGTTATATACATATAAATAACAGAATATTTAATGTCACCATAGTTACATATATACAATCATTTTTTAATAACATAACCACATAGTGTACATAATAAATCTGTCAACATAACCCACAAGATTCATTCTTGTATATAGTTTAAAGATGATTCCAAGGATGCCGTCACGGATATGTAAACAACTGGGAACCGAATACACCACCATTAAAGTAGCGATCTCGAAATATCAATGGCATAAGAGCTAAAAACAAAAATAAAAAATACAAAGGTTAAAATACAGATCAATAGCGAGAGGCCACGCCCACAATGACGGGAACAGGGAATTTATATAAATGAAGAATAGCTGATATTCTCATTGAGTCCAGATGGATAGACCGTGCCAAGGGTCCATATCCACCTGGACTCGAGTTGGGCCAATTTTACAGTTAAACCCCCACCACGAATATCAACATCAAGCATATCAATGCCACGTACTCTCAAAAGATTACTATTACAATTATGATATTTCTTAAAGTGGCGGGGGATCGTCTTCAGTAGTGTTGCATCCCCAGTGGCCGCTGCTGCCTCTATACCTAATACATGCTCCCGTACCCGAATTTTTAAAAATCTAGATGTCATGCCCACGTAGATTTTGTCACATGGGCACACCGCATAATAGATCACGTACCTACTTGTACATGTGATCCGTTTTTTGATCTTATATTCACGAGAGCCGTCTTGATTGACAAACGTGTCAATACGATCAATATTGGTACAGGCAACACAGCGGCCACAGGGGAAACAACCATTTATCTGCACAATCCTATCCAAAAAAGTACCTCCAGATTCAGCAGTATAATAACTGCGGACCAACCGATCTCGTAAATTTTTAGATCGTCTAACAGCAATTGCGGCCCTTTCTGGAAGTATTTTTGAAATAACTGGATCGGCCCTCAAAAGGAACCATGACCTATCCAGAATTTTCCTCATAAGTCCAAACTGAGAGTGGAAATTCGTCACAAATCTCGTAGTATTCTTACTCCTTATTGGTTTATTGCCATAAAGGAGATTATTTCTTGTTGAATATCTAGCCCTATTAAAGGCTTTTTTAATCATACGGTTACTATACCCGCGTTCTTTTAGTCTCACACCCAGATCACCAGCTTGTTTATAAAATTCCTCATCAGTCGAACATAGTCTACGCAGTCTAAGGTATTGTCCAATAGGGACAGACTGGATCATATGTCCAGGGTGGGAAGATTGAGCATGGAGCAACATGTTGGTAGCGGTTGGTTTACGGTAAATATTAGTTTGCACTTCACCATTAGCATCCTTCTGGAGAAGTACATCTAAAAATTCAATACTATTCACATCATATTTGTAAGTAATAAAAATATTTAATTCATTGTCATTAAGAGATGACATGAATATTTGAAGGTCATCATTAGATCCCTGCCAGATCAACAAAA
Source organism: Dendrobates tinctorius (assembly GCF_039654945.1). Taxonomy (NCBI): domain Eukaryota; kingdom Metazoa; phylum Chordata; class Amphibia; order Anura; family Dendrobatidae; genus Dendrobates; species Dendrobates tinctorius. The sequence goes on along the minus strand of NW_027361690.1, from coordinate 43,920,180 downwards.
TGTCGTCGATGTACCGCGTCCACGAAAGGACGCGGCACATTGAAGACGATTGATCAAGCAGGGAGAGGTCTCTCTCCCACAGCCCCAGGAACAGGTTGGCATAGGAGGGGGCAAAAGAAGCCCCCATCGCTGTACCCTGGAGCTGCAGGAAAAAAGACCCCTTAAAAACAAAAAAATTGTGAGTAAGTGTGAACCTAAGGAGCTCAATAATCAATTCCCTAATCATCATTGGCAAATTGGACATGCCCAGAAAGAATGCCGTTGCCCGAATACCATCATCATGCCTGATGCTGGTATAAAGGGACTCTACGTCACCCGTCACCAGCAACATGTCCTCATCCAATTGTAGCCCATCAATCCGTCTCAATAGTTCACCTGTATCTTTAAGAAATGATGGCAAAGTTTCCACTAATGGCTGTAGCTTTGAATCGATCCACCGATTTACATGCTCTAGATAGTTACCCCTCCCTGAAATGATTGGGCGACCAGGGGGTGTCTGCGCATCCTTATGAATCTTGGGTAATAGGTAAAAGGTCGGGATCCTAGGTTCAGAAATGATCAAGGCTTTGGCGAATTCACTAGTAATTACCCCCGACTCATTCGCCCTTTTGATGATGTCTTTTAGTTCACTAGAGAAGGCAGACAAGGGGTTAAAGGTGAGTTTTCTATAACAGGTTTTATTGTTTAGTTGTCTAAAGGCCTCCTTTTCATAAAGTAACTTGGGCCAAACTACTACATTACCCCCCTTGTCTGCCGACTTATAAACCACATCCGTAAGACCCTGAAGGACGCGCAGACGTCCCCGCTCCTCTCTAGTAAGATTGTCACGATAAATATGTGATGGTATTTTTAAAAATTCTTTTGAGACAATCTGTACAAATAAATCAACGTTTGGACAAGATGAAAGGGGGGGGAAATTCTTAGATTTAGAGCGTATGGAATTTGGTATCTTACCTCCCTCTAGAGCATCATGTTCAGTGGATAGATCTTCAAGAATATCAAGAGCTACTTGTTCTTCTTCTGTGGGAAAAAGATCGAATAAATTGCCATCAAAAAAATGTTTCTTAAAAATCAGGGAACGGGCAAACAAATGAAGGTCCTTGATAGCCAGAAAGGCATCAAAACGTGCTGCTGGAGAAAAGGACAAACCCTTTTCCAACAGGGCTAAATCAGTTTGTGTAAATATATGTTGACTAAGGTTAATTACCTTATTATTGTATCTTGTAGCCACCGGAGAATAATTTTGACGTTTGTAAGGATGGAAAGAAAATTCCTTCTGATTACGTCTCATAGATCCTGACCGAGTTGCTATAGATGACTCAGACGACTCAGATCTATCACTCATCGATGAGACTGATGTATGAGACGGAATACGTCTCATCTGACGATCCGATACCTGAGCTTTACGCCACAAATATACCGTATGGTTCTCATAGTCCCTACGGTCCCGATTAAGTTTAGTCAGTTGAGTAGATTGAATTTTCTTAACAACCGTCTCCAAGGTTTTTTCCAATTGTGCATGAAACAAATTCACCTTCTCCACCGTACCCAGAGTCACTAGTTCATCTTCCATTTTTTTAATGTCCATATCCAACTGTGATATAACTCCACTGTTGTGTTCACTAAGAAGCTTCATAAGAATCTGTGAACAACCATTACAGGCCTCCTCCCACCTGGACATAAAAGTACTATCTTCGACTGGAAACGTGGGAATCACACGTACCCTCAAGCCTCTAGGGATCATTTTAATAGTCAAATACTTATCGAGAAATGTGCGATTCCACCACAGTTTTGTCCTTTTAACAACCAATTGTTGCAATGTTCCCATACACTCATCCCATCTCCCATCACTGCTTGATGGTATATTAGACCCATCACCCCCAAATACTTGGTCAATGTGTGAAAGCCAACTCCTTTCTTTGGCTTGAAAATCCATGTCGGATAGGAAACCTGTGCGAAACACAGTAATAATTAATAACCAACAAATCAGACAAATGCACATGATATTTACCAATAATTCTCATGGATCATGTGCATATGGATTAAATACGCCTATCATCGAATTACAGATGAAGCTCAACAAAAGATGATACATAGGCAATAATGATATATAACAAAATAATTTATTTTATTAGAAAACAATTAAAAACATATACCAAGATATGGGGAAAGACTTGACAACGCGGCCCGTCACTTCCGGGTTAGGAGTATTAGTTCCGGTTTGCGGCCAATTTTTGCCGCTCGCGGGCTCTATAAATATGCCGATCACATTACCAGTCACAGGCCCCCTGAGGAAGGAGACCGAAACGCGCGTCGGGGTAGACGTGCAGCCCCCAGCTAACAGCGGTACCTCTGTGCTATCCCTTGGAGGTAATTTTACCATTGGAAGAAAAAACTTTTTAATGTTATATGGTTATCCAGGGTACACAGGCACTATTACTATTGTTATTAGGTGTAGATGAGGGTCTTGTCTGTGAAAGAATTCTTGTTCCTTAATGATATGTTATTGATTAGATATTCATAGCAGACATATTATTCCCCTTATATGGTACTGTCCGTTGCCTGGACATGCATGTCGATTTTTGATCATGGCGGTGAGCCTCTAGCCCACCCCCTTCTTTCCCCATATCTTGGTATATGTTTTTAATTGTTTTCTAATAAAATAAATTATTTTGTTATATATCATTATTGCCTATGTATCATCTTTTGTTGAGCTTCATCTGTAATTCGATGATAGGCGTATTTAATCCATATGCACATGATCCATGAGAATTATTGGTAAATATCATGTGCATTTGTCTGATTTGTTGGTTATTAATTATTACTGTGTTTCGCACAGGTTTCCTATCCGACATGGATTTTCAAGCCAAAGAAAGGAGTTGGCTTTCACACATTGACCAAGTATTTGGGGGTGATGGGTCTAATATACCATCAAGCAGTGATGGGAGATGGGATGAGTGTATGGGAACATTGCAACAATTGGTTGTTAAAAGGACAAAACTGTGGTGGAATCGCACATTTCTCGATAAGTATTTGACTATTAAAATGATCCCTAGAGGCTTGAGGGTACGTGTGATTCCCACGTTTCCAGTCGAAGATAGTACTTTTATGTCCAGGTGGGAGGAGGCCTGTAATGGTTGTTCACAGATTCTTATGAAGCTTCTTAGTGAACACAACAGTGGAGTTATATCACAGTTGGATATGGACATTAAAAAAATGGAAGATGAACTAGTGACTCTGGGTACGGTGGAGAAGGTGAATTTGTTTCATGCACAATTGGAAAAAACCTTGGAGACGGTTGTTAAGAAAATTCAATCTACTCAACTGACTAAACTTAATCGGGACCGTAGGGACTATGAGAACCATACGGTATATTTGTGGCGTAAAGCTCAGGTATCGGATCGTCAGATGAGACGTATTCCGTCTCATACATCAGTCTCATCGATGAGTGATAGATCTGAGTCGTCTGAGTCATCTATAGCAACTCGGTCAGGATCTATGAGACGTAATCAGAAGGAATTTTCTTTCCATCCTTACAAACGTCAAAATTATTCTCCGGTGGCTACAAGATACAATAATAAGGTAATTAACCTTAGTCAACATATATTTACACAAACTGATTTAGCCCTGTTGGAAAAGGGTTTGTCCTTTTCTCCAGCAGCACGTTTTGATGCCTTTCTGGCTATCAAGGACCTTCATTTGTTTGCCCGTTCCCTGATTTTTAAGAAACATTTTTTTGATGGCAATTTATTCGATCTTTTTCCCACAGAAGAAGAACAAGTAGCTCTTGATATTCTTGAAGATCTATCCACTGAACATGATGCTCTAGAGGGAGGTAAGATACCAAATTCCATACGCTCTAAATCTAAGAATTTCCCCCCCCTTTCATCTTGTCCAAACGTTGATTTATTTGTACAGATTGTCTCAAAAGAATTTTTAAAAATACCATCACATATTTATCGTGACAATCTTACTAGAGAGGAGCGGGGACGTCTGCGCGTCCTTCAGGGTCTTACGGATGTGGTTTATAAGTCGGCAGACAAGGGGGGTAATGTAGTAGTTTGGCCCGTTACTTTATGAAAAGGAGGCCTTTAGACAACTAAACAATAAAACCTGTTATAGAAAACTCACCTTTAACCCCTTGTCTGCCTTCTCTAGTGAACTAAAAGACATCATCAAAAGGGCGAATGAGTCGGGGGTAATTACTAGTGAATTGGCCTAAGCCTTGATCATTTCTGAACCTAGGATCCCGACCTTTTACCTATTACCCAAGATTCATAAGGATGCGCAGACACCCCCTGGTCGCCCAATCATTTCAGGGAGGGGTAACTATCTAGAGCATGTAAATCGGTGGATCGATTCAAAGCTACAGCCATTAGTGGAAACTTTGCCATCATTTCTTAAAGATACAGGTGAACTATTGAGACGGATTGATGGGCTACAATTGGATGAGGACATGTTGCTGGTGACGGGTGACGTAGAGTCCCTTTATACCAGCATCAGGCATGATGATGGTATTCGGGCAACGGCATTCTTTCTGGGCATGTCCAATTTGCCAATGATGATTAGGGAATTGATTATTGAGCTCCTTAGGTTCACACTTACTCACAATTTTTTTGTTTTTAAGGGGTCTTTTTTCCTGCAGCTCCAGGGTACAGCGATGGGGGCTTCTTTTGCCCCCTCCTATGCCAACCTGTTCCTGGGGCTGTGGGAGAGAGACCTCTCCCTGCTTGATCAATCGTCTTCAATGTGCCGCGTCCTTTCGTGGACGCGGTACATCGACGACATTTTGTTGATCTGGCAGGGATCTAATGATGACCTTCAAATATTCATGTCATCTCTTAATGACAATGAATTAAATATTTTTATTACTTACAAATATGATGTGAATAGTATTGAATTTTTAGATGTACTTCTCCAGAAGGATGCTAATGGTGAAGTGCAAACTAATATTTACCGTAAACCAACCGCTACCAACATGTTGCTCCATGCTCAATCTTCCCACCCTGGACATATGATCCAGTCTGTCCCTATTGGACAATACCTTAGACTGCGTAGACTATGTTCGACTGATGAGGAATTTTATAAACAAGCTGGTGATCTGGGTGTGAGACTAAAAGAACGCGGGTATAGTAACCGTATGATTAAAAAAGCCTTTAATAGGGCTAGATATTCAACAAGAAATAATCTCCTTTATGGCAATAAACCAATAAGGAGTAAGAATACTACGAGATTTGTGACGAATTTCCACTCTCAGTTTGGACTTATGAGGAAAATTCTGGATAGGTCATGGTTCCTTTTGAGGGCCGATCCAGTTATTTCAAAAATACTTCCAGAAAGGGCCGCAATTGCTGTTAGACGATCTAAAAATTTACGAGATCGGTTGGTCCGCAGTTATTATACTGCTGAATCTGGAGGTACTTTTTTGGATAGGATTGTGCAGATAAATGGTTGTTTCCCCTGTGGCCGCTGTGTTGCCTGTACCAATATTGATCGTATTGACACGTTTGTCAATCAAGACGGCTCTCGTGAATATAAGATCAAAAAACGGATCACATGTACAAGTAGGTACGTGATCTATTATGCGGTGTGCCCATGTGACAAAATCTACGTGGGCATGACATCTAGATTTTTAAAAATTCGGGTACGGGAGCATGTATTAGGTATAGAGGCAGCAGCGGCCACTGGGGATGCAACACTACTGAAGACGATCCCCCGCCACTTTAAGAAATATCATAATTGTAATAGTAATCTTTTGAGAGTACGTGGCATTGATATGCTTGATGTTGATATTCGTGGTGGGGGTTTAACTGTAAAATTGGCCCAACTCGAGTCCAGGTGGATATGGACCCTTGGCACGGTCTATCCATCTGGACTCAATGAGAATATCAGCTATTCTTCATTTATATAAATTCCCTGTTCCCGTCATTGTGGGCGTGGCCTCTCGCTATTGATCTGTATTTTAACCTTTGTATTTTTTATTTTTGTTTTTAGCTCTTATGCCATTGATATTTCGAGATCGCTACTTTAATGGTGGTGTATTCGGTTCCCAGTTGTTTACATATCCGTGACGGCATCCTTGGAATCATCTTTAAACTATATACAAGAATGAATCTTGTGGGTTATGTTGACAGATTTATTATGTACACTATGTGGTTATGTTATTAAAAAATGATTGTATATATGTAACTATGGTGACATTAAATATTCTGTTATTTATATGTATATAACCTGTGATTCTGATATTAGCTATGCGTCCGAATTGATGATGTTTTTTGATGGGCTTTATGTTATCCTTATGGGTTATAGTGTGTATATACATAATATTTGTCCGTCATGTTAATAGTTTGTAATTTGTGGGTAATCCGCATCTTATCCACCATTGTTGTAGCTGGCTCTATGTATTGGTAATTGGGTCGGCCAAATTGTGCTCCTGCCCTGTACGAGCGTGTTGTCTCCCACCGCTGCGTCTGTCAGCTTGCGGCGTCACATGGTGGTGGGTGGGTTGTCTGGGTCTGTCCCGGCTCCTCCCCCCGCCTGACGCCGCCGCTGACTGGCGTCCCGGTTGGCTTGACAACGCGGCCCGTCATTTCCGGGTTAGGAGCATCATTTCCGGCTGTGCGGCGTCATACAGCGGTGGGCGGGTTATCTGGGTTTGTCCCGGCTCCTCCCCCCGCCTGACGCCGCCGCTGACTGGCGTTCCGGTTGGCTTGACAACGCGGCCCGTCACTTCCGGGTTAGGAGTATTAGTTCCGGTTTGCGGCCAATTTTTGCCGCTCGCGGGCTCTATAAATATGCCGATCACATTACCAGTCACAGGCCCCCTGAGGAAGGAGACCGAAACGCGCGTCGGGGTAGACGTGCAGCCCCCAGCTAACAGCGGTACCTCTGTGCTATCCCTTGGAGGTAATTTTACCATTGGAAGAAAAAACTTTTTAATGTTATATGGTTATCCAGGGTACACAGGCACTATTACTATTGTTATTAGGTGTAGATGAGGGTCTTGTCTGTGAAAGAATTCTTGTTCCTTAATGATATGTTATTGATTAGATATTCATAGCAGACATATTATTCCCCTTATATGGTACTGTCCGTTGCCTGGACATGCATGTTGATTTTTGATCATGGCGGTGAGCCTCTAGCCCACCCCCTTCTTTCCCCATATCTTGGTATATGTTTTTAATTGTTTTCTAATAAAATAAATTATTTTGTTATATATCATTATTGCCTATGTATCATCTTTTGTTGAGCTTCATCTCATTTACAGAAATCATACTCACCGATAACTTTCTCCGATCCCATGACAGCACCATGGGGAGAGAGGGGATCCGCCCCACGGGGACAGGAAACCTACCGATAAAGAGGCGGTACCTCTCCCGCATCAGTTGTTTTACAGAGCATTAATGGAACTTCAGCCTAACACTAAGAAAAAAGGAATTTCTATAAACTGCGTAGAGGAGACACGACATGACTTTTAGGCTAAGTGCACATGTTGCAGAAAATTTCTGCTCAAAAACCTGAATCCCTTCCCAGAAACCACACCTATTTTTCCGCAGCGGTTTTGATGCGGTTTTTTCCGCTGCGGTTTCAAACCGCATGAAAGCCAAAACCGTGGAAAAATCCGCAAAATTAATGAGCATGCTGTCTTTTACCACGATGCGGTTTTTTCACAGTAAAAAACATCAATGAGCACAAAAAGTGCAAAATGCATAGAAATGACTGGGAAGCTTATTTTTAGCGGTTTTATAGTGAAAACCGCAGTAAAAACTGCTAAAAAAACGCTGTGTCAACACAGCCTTAGACTAAACTGTATTTAGAATAAGTGCGCACCCCACGCGGGTAGGGAGGGAATATACAGGTGCCGTCATGGGATCAGACAAATACAGTTATCAGTAAGTAACTGCGATTTTCTCCTTTCCCCATGATGGCACTATGGAGAGAATTGCATAGATTTTTTTTTGGGGGGGGGGGGGGGGGGACCACTGCCTCCAGCACCCTTCTACCAAAGGTTAGATCTGAGGAGGTGGCTAGGTCCAGCCAATAGTGGTTAAAGTTGAGGACCCAGTAGCAGCTCTACATATCTGCTCAATGAAGACGCCTGCTCTCTGCCCAGGAAGTTGACACCGCTCTTGTGGAATGGGCCGTTATTCTGCGCCTTCTGACTAGTATGACAAGGTGATAGTGTCCATTATCCACCTTGCCAGCGTGCTCTTTGATGCCTTCCACCCGTTCTTTGGCCCCTGGCCGTGGTGCATTGCACGGGAAGCTGCATCTCCCCCTGCCCTCCGGCGTGTCACCACTCCACCCCACGCACCACTGCCAGCTCCCAGTGGTGCATTGCGCGGGCGGCGGTGCCTCCTCCGGCCTGCCTTGCCTCCCCAGGCCTGCCTGCCTCTGTGTGACATTGCCGCTCCACGCACCGCCAGCTCCCAGTGGTGCATTGCGCAAGCAGCAGAGTCTCCCCCGGCTACCGGCACGTGGGGGATACCTGCGCCCGCTGGCGCTATCGCTACCCGCTCCGGTCGCCATCCTGAGGGAGGACAACTTCCTGCATGCCACCTCTCCCCCTGCACACCCTGGAGGCCTGCTGACCCCAGCGGTGGCGCCTCGGGTAACTGCCCCAGCTGGGGCAGGGGGCTCCCGCTGCCATCCTCCAGACTGGTCGGCCCTGGCATCCAGTAAGTCTGTAGGTTCCCTTATGGGGACAGGAAACCAACTGATGCGGGAGAGAGGTACCGCCTTTTAATCGGTAGGTTTCCTGTCCCTGTGGGGCGGATCCCCTCTCTCCATGGTGCTGTCATTGGGGAAGGAGAAAGAGTGGAGTTTTGATCATCGTGATAGGCCAGTTCTCAGAGGGTGAACAGCACATATGCCATTTTCCTTCATGAAGAGGTCTGGGGGATGAAAACACCAGTAGCAAGGTACATGGGGGCTTGGGGACACCATTTGTTTCTCTGACATCTTTGATCATGTCAGGAGTGAGAAATTGTTTGTAATGCAAATCTTACTTTACATGTTCACAGACCCTAAAAACCAGACCCAATTGTGTTCTCCAGGGTCTCCACTACTCAGTTTTTTTTACTCTAGGGGGCATTATTTTTCTATTTCTTGCTGCAGTTTTAAAACAGCAGTGAGGAATAAGGCCCCTTAACGCTGTTTTTGTGCATAATGCTGGTTGTTCAGAGGTTAAAGCATTTTCAACATCTTTCCCAAAACAATCTTACTAGAGACCAGTTTCTGATTCAGGCAATTTGTTTACCAGCCAATTATACTGGTCAGGTACCAAGGATCATTAAAGTTCAAAACCTTGTCTCCCTGGTAGAAGTATGGAAACATTTTAACCTGTAGATTTACAACTGAGGGCTGAAAGGCAGAGGGAGGCATACAATATAACATGCAAATGCTACAGTATGTGCATGTTGGTGGCATCTTACTCTGGCCATCACAAGGGGCAACAAGGCATAACCCTTCCAATAAGGCCAATAACCATTCTGACATCCCAATCAGGTTTAATGCTTTTCAGCAGCGTATGTCAAGTCAGGGCTTACAAAAGATAAAAAAACCCACATGAAAAATCAAAAACTTTTACCCATTATACAATTGATTCTACAATGGAAGGGGAGGTTACACTATAGTGGACAACAGTTGTTACCCCAGGAAAGTTTATAATGGGCAGTTTTGAAAACTACAGCACCAGCTGGCTGCAACGTCTGTGCCGCAGGGTGAACACCATGCCTGGTCTTCCACATACAGGATGAGGTAGGCAGATCTAGTTAACTAGAGACAAGATTGTTGATTCTTATTGGTTGCACATGAAAACATAAGATTACTCCCGTGAGTCTTACAATGCAACAGGCCTTATTCTCCACAAAGTGTTCTCAACCAATTTACAAGGAGAAGTTTGTGAAGGTTTATTTGCTATACATGGCACCATCAGATCAAGATGACAGATACAAAAGGTGCAGTAAACAGAAGTCCAGCACTAAACGCAGGTGACAAACACCTGTCCAGATTCTGCAGCAGTGCAGTGTCTTTAATATAACCAGCATTTAATGGGTTAAAAAGTTTCTTCCAATGTCTAAGGCGACTTCCTATATTGAAAAAGGTTAAAAATGAGGTAAAACTGTCTGGCTGTTGAACTAGTGCAAACTTCATTTCTTCCCAAGAGCTTTGTCCAGGTTGTTCTTGATGGCGTCTAGGAAGTCTGTGGTGTTCACGAAATGTTCATCGAGTTTGACGCTGCAGAAAGACAGAACAGCAATGAGATGGAAGCAATGCTTACGGGACTTGACTAGAGATGGACGCTTCAGTCACTTACTTGCTTAGACCATGAATGCAGCCAGCCAAGTCTTTCGTCATTACACCGCTCTCAACCGTCTCAACACAAACCTTCTCTAGTTTCAAGGAAAAGCTGCAAGAAAGGAAAATTCAGCTTAAAACCCACATTGGGGCAACAGGACACAGCAGAATGTCAGACACTGGCTACCAACAGAAAGTCCCCTTGTAGCACTATATAGAAAATACACAATTTATAGAATCTGAAAGCCTGATGTCACCAAATGCTGGGAGTGCTCCATTCAACATTAGACAGCACAGACTGGTGGTGATTTTACTGAATAAAAGTTCATGCCAGAAGAGTTCACAAGAGGCCACCTTTCTACCAGTTAGCCCTGAACTTTCTAGTTTGTGGGATCCCAATATGCAGTGATTGCAGAACCCTCTGTGGCCCATCTTGCAGCTAGATCCGGTCTTCCAAACCCCAGTGCTTGGGTGGACTTCACCAGTGATCACTGTACAGTTAAGGGTATGTGCTCACCGAGTATTTGCAGATTTTTCTTCACAAAAATCAGTGCTGTCAGGATAAACACCAACGTACATGTAGTTTTTATTAATTTGGATGGTGGAAAAATGCTTTGCTCAAATCTGCAAGGAAAAACTAAGCAGCGTGTGCATGAGATTTCAGAAAGTTCATTCACTTTCTGCATCAAAAATGCAGGATGTGAACAGGACCCAACAGCTTGGTTAAGTACAGGGCAGCACTTAGGCTAGTTTCACATTAGCGTTTTTTTGCGCAGCGCATCGGGCGCATAAAAAACGCAAAGAAAAACGCAAAACAAACGCGCGTTTTTTTAACGTCATGCGCACGCTGATGTGTAAAAAAAACGCAGCGTTGTTTGCGTTTTACATGCGTTTTTTGCATGCGTTGGCGTTTTTTATGCGCATGCGTTTTTAAGTGTGACGTTTTTTCCATTGTCTAGAGAACATTCTAGACTTGTTTCACTCAAAAACGCATGCGTAAAAAACGCAACCGTGCGCAAGACCATGCGCACGCATGCGTTACCATAGACTTCAATGTGTTGTTTTTGCGCATTCCGTGCGCAAGCTTTTTTTGCCGAGACAGGGCGCACCAAAAAATCCAACATGTTGCGTCTGGCGCACCTGGCGCAAAAGACAAAAAAACGCATGCGCACGAAAACGCAAGTGTGCGCAAAAACATGCGCACGTCATGTTAAACATAGGTGCGCAGTGCGCATGCGCACGGGTGCGCACGATGCGCTGCGCACAAAAGCGCAAATGTGAAACCAGCCTTAGTGGAGAGGGATCTGTCAGTGCCATCAGAGCTTGTGGGCTCCTGCTCTGCATGCCAGGATACCACAACACAGCAATCTGGGCTCAATGATGGTAGAAAGTTGGGCCTTTTCACGTGGCAGCAGGGATAATTCTATTTAGTAAAATTGCCAGTCTACAGCTGCCCAGTTTTATGAAGCCATCCCCAAATTGGTGACCAGTACTTTAACTTGTTTTTAGCTACATTGTTAAAATGAAGAACCTGGCAGAACCACACATCACAACTTTAATTGTGCCAATTGACACTGGGGGTGGGAGAAAAAAAAAAAATTTAAACATTGCAATGGTCTCTACATCTGTGGTAAAATATATTTTGGAAAGAGTCATTTTCTTAAAGGCTAGAAATGAAGCAGTGATTTACAGTTGTCACTACAATTTGTTTGTACTGAAAAATGCATAAAGAGGAAAGACCTACTCAATTAGATCCTGGTTTCCATCCAGCTTTCCTCTGTGTTCCAAGCCCCGAGTCCATGCAAAGATGCTGGCAATAGGATTTGTACTTGTGGGACGACCCTATATAAGAAAACAAAACCACTGAAGTCTTTCAGAACAGAATACCTGGCCTCTGCACATCTAGTCTCCAATATAACTTATATGGCCTTCACAATCTTCCCCCAAAGAAAGTGCAACAGGAGAATGACACTAGGAGATGCTCCCTCCCCGGCATATATGGATATTACAGTCAGATCCTGCAGAAGTCATGTTAACCCCTTTCAGACAGACATCAGATTTAAATTTACACCAATGTTGGACTCCCTCCCTTTAATGTGGGCCCTGGCACTGAGCCTACATCTTTCCTTGCACATGTCAGTTGTTCAACATTTGACATGTGCCTGGAACAGCTGTGGGTGAAAGATTCACCTGCAGCTATTAATCTATTAAATGCCTGTCAAACTTAAAGCAACATTTAACATGCGAATCCAGCAATCGTGCTGGAAGTCCACCCATTGGTGATGTCACACAATCACGAGTCACCGATGGGTCGGCATGACAACCAGAGGTCTTCTGCAGACCTCTATGGTTGTCAATGCCGGATTACTATGAGCGCCGACCACCAGGTCGGCAGATCACCTATATGTAGCAGAATTGATCACCTGTGTGAAGCAGAGCCAACAGGGTTACAGCAGCTTATAGTCTCCCATGGAGACTATTGAAACATGCCAAAAGTAAAAAAGTTAAAAAATTAAAAATATCTAAAAGTGCAAATCCCTCTTCCACCCCATTCAAAATTATAAAAAAACACAACACACATTTGGTATCGCAGTGTTCAAAATCACCCAATCAATAAAATAATTTGATCGCTATATGGTGTAACGAGAAAAAGCTTCAAAAAGACAGAATTACTTTTTGGTTGCCACAACATTGCAATAAAACGCAGTAAATAGGCGATCAAAAGATCGTATCGGCACCAAAATGGTATCATTAAAAACATCAGCGCAGTGCACAAAAAAATAAGCCCTCACCCAATCCAAGATCGTGAGAATTGGAGATGCTATGGGTATCGGAAAATGGTGCATTTTTAACAAACTTTGGAATTTTCTCACCGCTTAAAAAAACCTTAGACATGTTTGGTGTCCATGAACTCAATGACCTGGAGAATCATAACGGCAGGTCAGGTGAACATAATGAAAAAAAAAAAAAAAAAAAAAAACTGGGATTGCACTTTTTTGCAGTTCCACCGCACTTGGAATTTTTCCTTTTTTCGAGTACATCACATGGTAAAAACCAATGGTGTCGTTCAAAAGTACAACTTGTCCCTGCAAAAAACAAGCCCTCACATGACCATATTGATGGAAAAATAAGTTATGGCTCTGAGAAAAAGGGGAGCAAAACATGGAAATGCAAATCCAAAGATTGCTCTGGTCATTAAGGGGTTACTGTATGGACCGCACCTTCTGATGTTCCCGGTAATGACGTGTAACGGTTCCATGAGCAGCTTCTGCCTCAATGGTTTTTCCATCTGGGCACACCAGGACCGATGTCATTAATCCAAGGGAACCAAATCCTGCAAGAAATTAACCATATTTATTACTATACAGTGGAACGGCCATTAGCCACATGGTTCATCAGCACAAGAGTAGTAACACTCCCAACGCCCATTAATATGCCCGACTCCCCACAAGAAGAAACTTCGGTATAGCAACACCATGGTGAAGGTCCTGAGAGAATCATGGAGGCCATAGAACAGCTGCGCACTTATATCCTGTGCAGCAGTCAGGTCAAGCAAGAGATGCCAACGCCTTTAACAGTCCCTGCATAACAGTTTTAGGGTCTGTGCACACCAAGTACTTGGTGCAGAGATTTCAGCACCTCTTGGCAGGAATACTGCAGCTTATAATACGTGTGTTTGTGGTGCAGATTCTTCCCCGCTCCCTAGTATGTGTGAAGTGTGCAGCCATAATGCTGAAATTATTGGCATGAAGCAGATTTACATCTGCAGGTCCCAAATAAGCAACGTGTGCACAAGACTTCAAGAATCGCATTCACTTTGCTGGCATCAGGAAACCATTCAGGTTGTGACAGTCCAGAGCAGTAAGAAAAGTGACAAGTCTGCAACATGTGTACAGGCCCTTAATGCAAGTTTAACCCCTTCAAAACAGCCTTATGCTGTAGCACAAAGGCATTTTAACTCTTGAAAGGGAAAAATAAAAACCTGGTCTTTAAAGGGTTAATATGCCCTTGCAATTTAACCACATGCTTGTTTTAATCTACCAGCTCAAACTAGGTCACTTTTTGGATTTGCTTTGCATATTCTCTTACTGAAAGACAACTTCGGGATGTAGCAGCACAACATGCTCCAATTTCTTTGTTTATGTATTGGACAACAGTTCTCACTTTAATTTTTTTTTTTTCATAGTCCCTTACACACTCTTGTCATCTGAAGAAACACCAATGCTAAAGCATTGCATTTTTACATTCGCCTTCCAAGATCAGCTTCAGGCTGCCGACTGAGGCAGATGCCAGCTGTACAAGACACCTGGCACCAACTGCATGCAGGCACATGTAGATCAGACCAGATCGTAGATATCTACAGTACACATCACTGCGGATGTTGGGGACATGATAAACACCTCTACAGGTCTTTCTAGAGCTGTTGAGAGTTTTGCAAAGTCCTAACTTCTGACAGACCTATCAAGGCCACATTCACACAATCAGTATTTGTAAGTTAGTCAAAACCAGGAGGGAACAATCAGAGGAAAAGTATAATAGAAACACGTCACCACTTCTGGATTTATCACCATCTCCTGGTTTTGGCTTACAGATACCAAGGTAAAAAAAAGTCACCAAATACTGAACGTGGTCCAAGTCCCATGCTCGGAGAAGCTGCACAGGGCGATTCATGATTTAAAGCAGTTGTCGGTCTTAAGCTACGAATTTGCAGTCATAGCGTACATGATGTGAGGATTCTCTGCCAGGGGCAGGCGATCATATGATCACAAGCATAATATACATACTTCGGGCCACATTCTGACTAGACGAGAGGCCAGACAGTGGGAATCGTCACAATTGAGAAGTGAGGATTTACAACTCTGCAGTCACTTCTAGGTTAAGTCCAGACAACCCCTTTAATACACAGCTTGCTGCTCATGGAGAAGTGGGTCTCTGTACCAGTAGTCAGACTTTATAGAACTGTTGCTACATTTACGAACTGTGCCTCAGATAACCCAACTTTGTAAAGGTTATTTTTCCTACAAATAGCTATACTCTCACAAACATGAGCAGCACGATTCGGTCCGAATGACATTTGAGGCAGAATCAGTCAGTCAAGCTTACCTTGAGCAAGGATATCAGACTGGACATCGCCATCATAGTTCTTACAAGCCCAGACAAAGCCTCCAGAAGACTTGAGAACTTGAGCGACCATATCATCAATCAGCCTGTGCTCATACCAGATCTTCAGTTTATCAAACTGGGGCTTGTAATTCCTAGAAAGGAGACAGTGCCTTTATGTTACCATGAATTTACACAGGATCAATCAAGCCAAAGATCTAAATGATCATGTATAGGGTTTTACACTAAGCGATATCGCTAGCAATATTGCTAAAACGTCACTGGTTTTGTGACGTTATAGCGATATTGCTAGCGATATCGCTATGTGTGATACTTACCAACGACCGGCTCCCCCGCTGTCCATCGCTGATCGCGCGAGAATGTCCGGCTCCATTTCTCGTCGGGCGCTTCCTGCTGAGACGACGAGCGACGCGTGGAGGCGGGCGGGAGGACGCCAGGATCGCTGTGTGTGAATGGTAAGTATCGTGCGCTGCGTCGCTGCTGAATCGCTGTGAGATCTTTCTGTATGAAAGCTCACTAGCGATCATTTAGCGATGCACCAGCGATCCTGACCGGGTCGGATCGCTGGTGCATCGCTAAATGTAAAAGGGCCTTAAGACCAGAATCACAGGAGTGGCCAACAGCAACTGTTTAACCCCTTTACCCCCCCCAACAGCGGTTTGCATATTAATGACCAGGCCAATTTTTACAATTCTGACCACTGTCCCTTTATGAGGTAATAACTCTGGAACACTTCAACGGACCTTGGTGATTCGGACATTGTTTTTTCGTGACATTGTACTTCATGTTAGTGGTAAAATTTCTTCGCTATAACTTCTGTTTTTTCATAAATAAATGCAAATATGGCGAAAAATTTGCAATTTTTAAGCTTTGAATTTGTGTGACCTTAAAACAGATGTCACAAAATAGTTAAACACTTCCCACAACAGCACAAGGGTTAAAAGTTGACCAGCGATTTCTCATTTTTACAAAACCATTATTTAGGGACCTCACATTTGATGTCACTTTGAAGGGTATATATATCAGAAAATACCCAAAAGTGACACCATTCTAAAAACTACACCCTCAAGCTACTCAAAACTGCATTCAAGATTAACCCTTCAGGTGCTTTACAGGAGCAGAAGCAACGTGGAAGGAAAATAGAACATTTAACTTTTTAGTCAAAAATGCAACGTTTTTATTTTCCACATGGTAACAGGCGAAATTGGACCCCAAAAGTTGTCCAATTTGTACCGAGTACGCCGATACCCAATATGTGGGGGGGGAACCACTGTTTGGTCACATGGCAGGACTCAAGGCAAGGAGCGCCATTTGACTTTTTCAACCTAAAATTGGCTGGAATTGAGATCGGATACCATGTCACGTTTGACAAGCCCCTGAAGTGCCTAAACAGTAGAAACCCCCCACAAGTGACCCCATTTTGGAAACTAGACCCCTAAGGAACATATCTAGATGTGTGGTGAGCACTTTGAACATCCAAGGGCTTCACAGAAGTTTAGAATGCCCGGGCGTAAAAAAATTTCCACAAAAATGATATTTTAGTCCTCAATTTTTTTATATTCCCAAGGGTAACAGAAATTGGACCCCAAAAGTTGTCCAATTTGTCCCGAGTATGCTGATACTCCACATGTGGGGTATGACGACATCGATCATGCCAACCAGCACCTGCAAGCCCTGCTGGGCTTGTACCTGGCTCCAGCCTAGGACTGGTGCTAATACAGCACCAATCCGGGCCAGTACTGGCAGGGCACAGCGGCGCTGCCAGGCACCAGGCCTAGGATCGAGTACAACGGTACTCCGATCCTAGCCTGGGACCTCATTGTTTCAGCTAATCTGGCTGAAACAATGAGAAAGGCTGCGTTGGCTGTTCAGAATTGAACAGCCAATCACAGTGCTCTGGAGGGGCAGGATTGGAGCGTGACGCCATCTTTAACCCCTTAATGTCCAATGACAGACAGTCAGTCATCAGACATCTCCCTTGCTTTGATGAGGGCTCCGGCACTGAGCCCGCATCAAAGCCGGGACATGTCAGCTGACATGTGCCCGCAATAGGCGTGAGCGGAATCGCGGTCCGCCCGCGCCTATTAACTAGGTAAATCCAGCTGTAAAAGCTGACAGCGGGCATTTAAATAGCATTTCCGGCCGCCAGGCCAGAAATGACATCGCTGACCCCCGTCACGTGATCAGGGGTCGGCGTCATGTTGCCTAGACAACCAGAGGTCTCCATGAGACCTATGGTTGTTCCAAGCATATGGCTTTCAGCGCCACCCGGTGGTCGGCGCTGAAAGCACAGCAGTAAATCTGCTACATATGGGCAATCTGCTCATCGCCCATATGTAGCAGAGCTGATCGGGTTGCGCATGCTCCTAGCCTCCTATGGAGGCTATTGAAGCATGCCAAAAGTTAAAAAAAATGATTAAAAATAAAAAAAAAAAATTTAAAAAACCTAAAAGTTCAAGTCACCCCCCTTTCGCCCCAATCAATAAAACAGTAAAAAAAAAAATCCCACATACACATTAGGTATCGCCGCATTCAGAATCAATAAAAAAAAAAGCATTAACCCGATCGCTAAGCGGCGTAGCGAGAACAAAATTCAAAACACCAGAATTACGCTTTTTGGTCGCCAAGACATTGCATTAAAATGCAATAACGGGCGATCGAAAGAACGTATCTGCACAAAAGTGGTATTAAAAACATCAGCCCGGCACGGAAAAAATAAGCCCTCACCTGACCCCAGATCATGAAAAATGGAGACGCTACGGGTCTCGGAAAATTGCGCAATTTTTTTTTAAGCTAGCTTTGGAATTTTTCTTCACCACTTAGATAAACGAGGACATAGACATGTTTGGTGTCTATGAACTCGTAATGACCTGGAGAATAATAATGGTAGGTCAGATTTAGCATCTAGTGAACCTAGCAAAAAAGCCAAGCAAAAAACAAGTGTGGGATTGCACTTTTTGGCAATTTCACTGCCCTTGGAATTTTTTTCCCGTTTTCAAGTACATGACATGGTAAAACCAATGGTGTCATTTAAAAGTACAACTCGTCCTGCAAAAAATAAGCCCTCACATGGCCATATAGACAGAAAAATAGATTATAAACAGTTATCAGTGTGACACATGTAAAGACTGACAATCTGCTCTCCAAAGCCGCCTGATTACGAAGTGCTCCGAGTAGAGGTGACCTAGGTGCGATTACATACACTTCTGTAGCTTTCATGTCATCCATCCAGTCCACACAGGGCAAGATGTCAGACTGCATATAGAAAGTTTAATAAAAGGATACCTACATTCCCATACAGACTGCTTAGGAGAGTTGATCATACAGAGATTCCCTTTAAGTGGAGATGTTCACTTGAAGTTGTGGCCCAAATCTTTGACAGTATTATTGATTTATTGTAAATACATTGCAAAACTGTAGATGGCTCTTATACTCACTTCTCAAAAATCTCCTGGAAGATGTCCTTGAACCTGCCATCATAAGCCTTCAGTATGGTGTTCTTTGTGCTCATGTACAGAGGCCATTTCTTCTGAATAGCATACTGGAAGCAGCTATGTGCAAAGCCAGAAATAGACTGCAAACAAAGCACAAGACATACAGCTTATCTTCAGAATTACCATATTTTCATCAAGGGATAAAGACTAAAGTAAAAGCAGAAAATAAATATCACCCAACCAAAATTATGAAGAAAATTGTGCCAGATATTGAGGTAGTGGCTGTAATGGAGGGTACCAGGTATTGTAACAGTACAGTCATTTAGGGCAGCACGGTGGCTCAGTGGTTAGCACTGCAGCCTTGCAGCGCTGGGGTCCTGGGTTCAAATCCCCCAGGACCCATTATACACATACAGGGGTCTGTTAAAGGGTGTATGGAGTGAATTCTTTACAGGGAGGTGGGGGAGTGGTTTTGGCAGAGCAGCGGGTCAGAGGCAGGAGCCAGCAGCTGCAGCTAACCCCTGTACCCACTACTAGAGAAATAGAATATCCATTGCATTCCACACCCATGGGCATAGAGCGCAATGAATATTCATTTCTTTGGCATCCTGGTATGCCTGGCCCCATCAGAAAAGATTAACAAACCATTACACTTACCTTCCTCCGCTCCCTCGCCAGCAGCTGATTAATGGTTGTATGGCAGGGATGTTATGCACTGTTCCCAAGCAGAACACAGCTGTCAGAATACTCACCAGGACTGCACACAGAGCAGTGAGTATTCATTGCTCTTCAGTAGTGTGCCACCAGCAGTCATGTATGCTGCTACTTTAGAGAAGTTAATATACAGAATACTCATTCTTTTGGGATGGGACAATGGATACCAGAGAGTGATGAGGGTGCCATGCAAATGTCAATTTGGGAGTAAGGATTCCAAGACTCCAGAAGACAGGTGAGGCCTCTTTTCTGTAAAAAGAGGACCAGCCCTGCCCATGTCAGCTCTACTTCCCCATCCATGGAGGTGTTGTATCTGGGATGCAATAAAATATAGTCATGGATCAGAAATGGCCATTCCACCCTTATTCTTATGACATCGGAGAGCTTGTAGTTTTATTTGAGCATGCTGTTTACACCATAACAATTCCCTGAACATGGCTTGTACTTTACAAAACAGGGGGGCAGGGGGAGCCAACAAGGAGCATTAGGTAGCACAATAGTGGCATAAGGATCACATTTGATAAGAATTACTGTATAACCAATACAGGAGTTTGGACCATACATTTAACTTCATTCTAAATTTTTCTAGCAAAGGGTCTACAGTTACATTCTTTAGGCTTGGTACTGAGATTACCAAGTATATAAACTTGTCTACAATTTGTACCTGTGATTGTTCCTCTATTGGGAAATAGGGCAGAGGATCTACTGGCACAAGGACAGAATGAGCCTGCACCCATAGGTCAGGGTCACCAGCGTATGGCATCTGATGCAAGATGCCAATTACTCCGCTCCTGCTCTGCGCGAGAGCCAAGTGTCAGTGCTCTGACCCGCTTGCATGAGAAAACCACAGCACAGGTAAGGAGACAGAAAGTAATTTCTCCATCTCTATTGCCAGCATCCACAGGAATCACACTGCACTCGGGTGACATCTGAGAGGAGTGCGATGTTTCAATCAAACAAATTTATTATCGCCAAGTACATATTACATATATACAAGGAATTCTTTGTGGCAAAGAGGCAACATAATATATAACAGATACAACAAGTAACATCTAACAAGACAGATACAGTATATAGTCTACACATGACGATTTAATTGTTGAACAGAGAGTGGATAGAAGCTGTTCATATGGCGGTTGGTACTGCATTTGGGGACTCTGAAGCGACGTCCTGAAGGGAGTAGTTGGAATGAGGAGTGTCCCGGGTGAGAGGGATCGGATGAAATTTTCAATGCGTGGGATCGAATACTCTTATCATAAAGATCCTGGATTTTAGGCAGGGGGGAGCCTATAATTCTCTCTGCTGTTCTGAAAGTCCTTTGTAAGCGGAGTTTGTCATGCGCAGTGGCTCCCCCATACCAGACTATCAGAGAGGAACAAATCACAGATCTGATGACAGCATTAAAGAATAAGATCAGCAGATTCTTAGACAAACCATATCTTTTCAGCTGACGCAGGAAGAACATCCTCTGTTGTGCTTTTCTTATAACAGCATCCACGTTTTTCCCCCATTTAAGATCATGAGAGATGATAACACCAAGGAATTTGGTCTCTGTGACCCCAAGAACCACTTCGTCATGGATGTAGATTGGAAGTATCTCATGTTGATCTTTCCTAAAATCCACAACCATCTCAGCAGTTTTTTTTAGTGTTGAGTACAAGATTATTGGCTTTACACCAGTCACATATTCTTTCCACCTCACTCTGATACAAGTCTTCAGCATTTCCCCTGATGAGACCAATCAGTGTCATATTATCGGCAAATTTCAAGATTTTTACTGTGTCTGCTGAAGAGATGCAATCATTCGTATAGAGAGAAAACAGTAACGGGGACAAAACACACCCCTGAGGTGCCCCGATGTTTGTGACCAAGGTGTCCGAAGTGAATGGTCCAACTTTTACACTCTGTATCCTGGCTGTCAGGAAGTTATAAATCCACAAGCATAAGTTGAGAGGGACTCCAAGAGCTACCATTTTCTTATGAAGTAAATTCGGATCAATGGTATTGAACGCTGAGCTAAAGTCCATGAAAAGAATCTGGACATATGAGTGCCGTTCATCTGTATGATCCAAAATGTACTTCAGTGCCAGATTGACAGTGTCGTTTGCCGAACGATTCTCCTTATAGGCAAACTGAAGCGGGTCCCATAGCTTCTGCGTGAATTTTATCAGGTGGGACATCATAATTCTTTCGAAGACTTTCATAGCTACAGATGTGAGTGCTACTGGTCTATAGTCGTTCAACTCAGAGGATCCCACTTTCTTGGGGACAGGGATAATTGTGGAATTTTTCCAACACTGAGGTACAACGCACTCTTTCAGTGACACATTGTATATATTTGTCAGTATAGGGGCAAGCTGGGTAGCACATACTTTCAGACACATTGGAGATACACCATCAGGGCCAGGTGCCTTTTTGACCTTAAGTCCCTTCAGGATGCGTATCACCTCTGCCTCGGAGATCACTACTTGGGTGTTGCACAATGAATGATCTTTATATGAACAGACTGAGGAGCTTAGCGATGAATAGCCACTGTGTGTAGAGCTTGCCTCAAATCTGCAGTAGAATTCATTTAACTCTGCTGCCAGACTTCTGCTGGGGTTCACTATAGTGGGGTGGCTTTTATAATTGGTGACCTCTCTATGCAGATCTAGTATCTTTTGATGAGAACCTTTCCTCCAGAATCTTTGCATACTCGTGTTTGGCTAACTTGATCTCTTTAGATAGCGAGTTCCTAAGTTTCTTGAATTCAGTAATATCGCCTGCTTTATAAGCCTCCTCTTTTCTCTTACGGATCAACCTGACTATTTGTAAACCACGGCTTGTTGTTTCCCCGAAAGTGGACAGAATTGGATGGAATAAACGCGTCTTCACAAAAACGGATATATGAGGACACTGCATCAACCCATTCATCCAGACATGTGCACAGACTTGTATATGTGCACAGACTTGTATAGGAGAGTGTGCAGCATGCTGCGATCACCACATGCTGAATTGGCCTGAGAAAATTGCAGATGTGCACTGCCCTGTAGAACACCGGACTGAGTGCAATCAGATTTCTTATTGAATTGCACTGGTCCCATTTATTTGCTTGTGTGAGCGAGCCCTTACCCCCTTAGTGACGGAGCCAATTTTTAAAATTTTGACCAATGTCACTTTATATGGTGATAACTCTGGAACACATCAACAAATCCTATTGATTGACTTTTTCGTGGCACATAATTGTAAATTTAGGTTGAGATTTTTTATAAACAAAATGTTTTAAAAAATTGCAGTTTTCAAACTTTGAATCATTATCCGTTTAATCCAGATTGTCATACCACACAAAAACATTAACATTTCCCTCATGCCTGCTTTACATCAGCATTATTTTTAAAACGCCAATTTTGTTAGGCTTTTAGAAGTTTAAAAATGTAGCAATAATTTTTCAAGTTACAAAATTTATTTTTTGAGGGACCTATCCAGGTTTGAAGTGACTTTGGGGGGTCCTATATATTGGAAAACCCCAAAAAGTTATACCATTTTAAAAACAGCACCCCCTGACATTGAAAACTTAGGTAGTTTATTAACCCTTCAGGTGATTTTTAGGAATTAATGCAAAGTGGTATAGCAGGAATGAAAAAGTATTTGTTTACCTCTTAAACTGACCGCTATTGCCAGGAGACTAAGGCCGCTATTTGGCCATGAACTGCTATGGCAGACATCAGGACCACACAATCATGATCTCGGTGTGTCAATTAGATTAAAGCTGAAGCCTCCACAAAATGTTGTAACCATTTTTCTGATGTAGTCACTTTTGACAGCAGCAACTAAGGGGTTAAACAGATATGGACGGTGCCAACACTGATAGTTTGAGATACAGCAAGTTGTCAGCTATAGTGGACAGCCGACAGCTGCTGGATTGTCACCTGTATGGGGATGCTAGTCTTATATCTCAGGTCAGTAAAAAGACACATTGGCTGTCATTAAGGGGTTAGTTTTTTTGGCAGTGCAGTCATCCTGGGCCCACTTCTAGTCAGGCCCACCTACAGAGACCACTATTAAATAAATGAGCGAATATGGATACCATTACACTTTGTGACCGGAGACAGTCATGCCCATACACTGTAGGCCGCAGGTCACTTTAGAGCTCCAGCCTACACAATGGCAGGTGCATGCCTAGAATGTCAGCATTGGCATGAGGACATCGCTGCGTCACTCCACCAAGGCGCCAACAGCCAGCGAGCTCATCAGGATCAGGAGTATATATTTATTTTAATTTCTGCTGCAGTTTGTGGGTGAACTCAATGGGCATATTTAGTATGTATGGGGGGGAATGAGGGGCATTACATATAAATTATGGCCTCAGCATTCATAACTGAGATCATCAAGTTGAAAATGCACAATTTCTAAATTTAATCTACATACTACAAGTGTTCAAAGCAAATTCCACTGGTGACCCTGTGGTAGTGTAGCTGTCTTGACAGTGCTGGGCTCACACATGCCAGCCTATCAGTCATGCTCCATCATATCCTGTGGCTGATGGGGGTCCGATACAATAAGGCCTTGATGTAGCCCCACAGAAGAGTCACAGGGTGCTAGAGCTGATGATCCTGAAGTGCAGTTTCTATATGGTGTGCAGTTAGTCTGAAAGGCTCTCCATCTTATGTAAGCACAATTTAAAATTTGGGTCTTGAAAAATGAAAGCCATGATTAGCTGCTATAAGCACCCAAGTCAGTTTTTCCTTGATTCAGTCACTGGCCATTTACCAGTGATGTTACTATTTTTAATCACCCTGTATTTTTGGTGAGGCACTCTGGGCATTGTAAAGGAGAAGCTCAAGGGGTTAACTATGTGGGGCCATCTTGAAGCGTTAATATTCAAGGGCTTTATTACAGTATAGGGGCACCCAGGGTATTTTAACTCACAGAAGGCAGCATTACTTAAAGCATATGCTCACATGTCCAGTAATGATCTGTTAGAACACATCCAGCTGAAGTCAGTTGTCAAAAAAGTTGTGCCAACAACTTTAGTTTGTTAAAGGGAACCTGTCACCCGCTGCAGGCTTTTTTTAAGTACAGAGCCACCTTGTGCAGCACTAATGCTGCATTCTGTCAAGGTGGCTTTTATTTAGCGTCCCTTCCACCACAGAATAGTTTTTAAAATTGGTCAGACATACCTGATATTTGTCAGGGGGGCAGGGCTTTCCCCCTCTGACAGACGCCTCGCATACATCAGTCATGTCCAGCTTTTGAATTTGGCGCTGCCTCAGCGTTCATTTATTTTTCTGGTGCCTGCTGTACCGCTGCCCTGCTTAGCTCCACCCCTACTGGTCACATGGTGCTGACGTCATCACAGGTCCTGCTGCACCACTAAAAGAATATTACAGTGCAGGTGTGCAAGAAAAAGAAATGAATGCTGCACCTGCACGAATATTCTTTCACTGGTGCAGCAGGACCTGTGATGACCTCAGCACCATGTGACCAGTAGGGGCAGAGCTAAGCAGGGCAGCAGTGCAGCAGGCACCAGAAAAAGAAATGACCGCTGAGGCGGCGCCAAATTCAAAAGCTGGACATGACTGACGTATGTGAGGCTGTGTGTCCAGGGGCGAAAGCCCTGCCCCCCTGACAAATATCAGGTATGTCTGACCAATTTTAAAAACGATTTCGGCAGTGGAAGGGACGCTAAATAAAAGCCACCTTGACAGAATGCAGCATTAGTGCTGCGCAAGGTGGCTTTTTTACTTAACGCCTGAAGGGGGTGACAGGTTCCCTTTATAAAAAAAAAAAAAAAAAAAAAAAAAAAAAACTCTGCTGGAGCAGTTCTTTTTACATTAGAGCCTATGGAAAGTGGATCAGTTAATAGGAAAATATACACAATGAAAGAAAAGTAGACAGATCAGTTATTCCTATAGATTTGAAGGTTAAAAAAAACAGATCCAGCAGAGAAGTTTAAAAAACCCAATGAATCATTACTGGACCTGTGAACATGGCCTTAGTGTTAAAGTGAGCATGTACATACATTACAGATTAATCTCAAAGCAGAGATCCTTAGGGCCCCGTCACATAGCGACTCACCAGCGATCCCAACAAAATGAACTTGTCAGGATCGCTGGTGTCGCTACATGATCGCTGGTGAGCTGCCAAACAGGCAGATCTCACCAGCGATCAGCACCAGCAACAAGGAGCATGTTGCTGTGTACCTTAGATACCAGTGTGCTGGTGCAGGGAGCTTGTATCCAAAGTAAACAGCAGGTTTCTAAGCACCGCGCAGCGCTTAGAAACCTGCTGTTTACCTTTGTTACCAGCTCCCAGCACGCTGGTATCTAAGGTACACAGCGGGTTTCTAAGCGCCGCACGGTGCTTAGAAACCCACTGTTTACCTTGGATATGAGCTGGGAGCTCGCTGATCGTTGCTCTCCCATCTGCCACACGCAGCGATGCGTCCTGGCCAGCGGGAGACCAACAATCAAAAAAAGTCCAGGGCTTTTGAGCATGATCAGCGATACCTGGCAGGGGGGCCGGTTGCTGATACCTGTCACACAGCGATATCGCTGGTGAGATCGCTGTTGTGTCACAAAACTTGTGACTCAGCAGCAATCTTGCTGTGTGGCGGGGGCTTTAGATCAAGAACAGAACAGACATTTATAGGACATATCAGAACTTTCCCAAATTATGAAAAGTTTATAGCACATCCTGCACTGAACCCAATTATATATTTTATGAGTTGGTCCATTTTATACAGACTCCACCAAAATGAACACCGACTGCACAGCCCTACATTAAAGTTCCCCTTAACAGTCACCACAGTGAAGAGCCATCATTACCTCACCGGTCAAGAAAGTGGATACATTGTATCCTAGCACACCCCTCAGAGAAAAGGTCTTAAGAAAAGTAATACATTTATTAAATTACAGTTCACAAATTCATATATAAATTCAAAAAGATTACACAGTTGAGAGGAAGGAGTTTATACCAGAGTAAAAAACAAACAGAATTAAGGGAATGTACAGGTTGTGGGAATGTGGAGTAAATACATCAGCATGAAGCCATGAATCCATCTAGACCCATAGTGGTCTTTAAAGTGCCATGAGAAAAGCCCCCTTAGCGCTGACCGTCTCATAATATTAGCACATACCCATTCAAGTTGCCTGTCCACAAAATATTTATGGCTAGATGGATTTATCGCTTCATGCTGATGTATTTACTGCACATTCCCACAACCTGTACCTTCCCTTAATTCTGTTTGTGTGTTTTTTACTCAGGTATAAACTTTTTCCTCTCATAAAATTTATTACTTTTCTTAAGACCTTTGCTCTGAGTGGTGTGCTAGGATACTATGTATCCACTTTCTTGGCTCATGTAGATATACACGCCCCTATACTTTATGGTGAAGGTTCCTTTATAATTGCATTAGTATGTTTTTGGACATTTTTGTGGTCATTACCTCATCAGTGTTGTACATTCCCATGCCCACGCCTCCGGCAGGAAAGTCATACACTTCCCATTCTTTAGCTGCTGAGCCATCAGCTGGATTGAACACCATCTTGAATTTTCCAGCTCGATCAACGACAAAGTCTGAGGCCTTGTACTAAAAAAAGTAAAAAACAAAAACACCCATACACATGAGAAAGGTCTTTAAAAGTATAAACCCCAACATTATTAAGGCATGATCCAATGAAGACGCTTACCTGATCACCATGTGCATGTCTGCCAATAGTGATGGCCTGTGTCCATCCAGGCACCAGACGTGGAATGTTCTTGCAAATGATTGGCTCACGGAAGACTGTTCCACCCAAAATATTCCTGATGGTTCCATTGGGACTCTTCCACATCTTCTTCAGCTTAAACTCTAACATGTACAAAAAAATAATTATATCAGCACTGGTGACTTTATGCAGAAAGTTGCCATTAGTAGGTGGTTGAAGCAGCTTCCCACTTGCTATAAAAGCCACATCAAGGCTGCTGCATTTTCTTAAAGTCAACTGTTTTCTCCAAGATCATAAAAACAAACTTCGCTTAATTGTTTTCATTGGTGCATTGAAGAACAAGTGCCTATATTTCTGGCCTTAATGTCATGTCAAGTGCATCATTCAAGTCATATTAAAGGAGTCAGATCAGCTGTTATTTACCAAGGACACCACTAGATGGCAGTCTGCACCTTCAGAATTCAGCTAAAGCCTCACTGGATAACACATGGGAATATTGGAAAGGAACATCTTGAGCAAGTCACTTGCCACAATTTGGCAGTGTTTTTTTTTTTTAAGATTGTAATATGAAAAAACTGCACAAGTCTTGTAATTTTTACAATGACAATGGGGCTTTAGACTCCATACTGTCCTTACAGTATAGCTGGAGTCACAGCGACTCACCAGCAATCCCGACAACTATCAATGTGTCAGGATCGCTGGTGAGTCGCTATGTGATCGCTGGTGAGCTGTCACACAGACAGCTTCACCAGCAATCAGCACGGCGTCGCTGTGTTTGTTAGTTACCAGCGTGCTGATGTAGGGAGCTGGTAACTAACGTACACATCGGGTATCTAAGGGACATGCGTTCCTTGGATACCCGATGTGTACGTTACCAGCTGATCGCTGGTCTGCTGCCTGTCACACGCAGCGATGCGGGAGACCAGCGACAAAAGAAATGTCCAGCGGTTTCCTACAGCGATCCCGGCAGGGGGGGCGGTCGCTGATTGCTGTCACACAGCAATCTCGCTGGTGAGATCGCTATGGTGTCACAAAAATTGTGACTCAGCAGCGAGATCGCTATGTGTGATGGGGCCCTAAGTTTTCCTGAAGGGCAGAATTACACTGGCTGATAACAGATCCAGCCTTCACAATAGGCAACGTCACAGCCGATCCTGCTCGTTTCCCGTCACAATTACCTTGGCACATGCTAATTAGATGTTGCCATACAAACTAGGATTGTTAGGTGGCCAATGGGCAAGGCTTTGTTTTAACCCCTTCATGACCCAGCCTATTTTGACCTTAATCACCTGGCCATTTTTTGCAATTCTGATCAGTGTCCCTTTACGAGGTAATAACTCAGGAAGGCTTCAACAGATCCTAGTGATTCTTTTTTCGTGACATATTGGGCTTCATGTTAGTGGTACATTTAGGTCGATCATTTTTGCGTTTGTGAAAAAAAAAAAATTCAGAAATTTTGCGAAAATTTAGAAAATGTCGCAATTTTCAAATTTTGAATTTATATTCTGTTAAACCAGAGAGTTATGTGACACAAAGTAGTTACTAAATAACATTTCCCACATGTTTACACATCAGCACAATTTTGGAAACAAAATTTGTTTTTGTTATGAAGTTATAAGGGTTAAAAGTTGACCACTGATCTCATTTTTACAACAAAATTTACAAAACCATTTTTAGGGACCACCTCACATTTGAAGTCACTTTGAGGGGTCTATTTGGCAGAAAATACCCAAAAGTGACACCATTCTAAAAACTGCACCTTTCAAGCTACTCAAAACTTCATAGAAGATTATTAACCCTTCAGGTGTTTCACAGGAACTAAAAAGCAACGTGGAAAGAAAAAGGACATTTTAATTTTTCCAACAAAAATGTTCATTTAGCATCAATTTTCATTTTCACATGGCTGACAGGATAAAATGAATCCTAAAATTTGTAGGACAATTTCTCTTGAGTACACCGATACCTCATACGTGGTCATAAACCACTGTTTGGGCGCACGGCAGGGAAGGAGCGCCATTTGACTTTGAATGTAAAATTAACTCCAGTCGTTATTGGACACCATGTCGTGTTTTGAGAGCCCCTGTGTGCCTAAACAGTGAAAAACCCCCACAAGTGACACCATTTGGGAAACTAGACCCCTTATGGAACATATCTAGATGTGTAGTGAGCACTTTGAACCCCCAAGTGCTTCACAAAAGTTAATAGAGCAGTGAAAAATATTTTTGTCCTCAGAAATGTTTTAGCACACTATTTTTTATTTTCAAATGTCTAACAGAAAAATAGGACCACAAAAGTTGTTGTCCAGTGTATGCCGATACCCCCAGTCCAACGCCCATACCCCCAATCCAACGGAAAAAAAAAAAAATATGTATTTTATTATTTGTCCCTACCTTTGGGGGTGATAAGGGGGGCGGTGATTTACTTTTTTATTTTGATCACTATGAAAGTTTATCATAGTGATCAAAATAAATGAATGAATCTGCAGCGTTGCAGATTCGATTCGGCGCACTGCGCATGCGCCCGCCATCTTGCAAGATGGCGGCGCCCATGACGCTGGACACCGGGACGGATAGCGGGAGGTCAGAGGCACAAAGGAGGGTGAGTGGGTGATCGGAGGGGTGATCGGATGGCTGGGGGGGGCGGAGGGAAGGCGGGGGGGCAGATTATGACGGCGGCTGCCGATCGGTGCCCTCAGACGGTGTGTGTGTGTGTGTGTGTGTGTGTGTGTGTGTGTGTGTGGTCGGGTCTCGGTGTCCAGCCATGTCCGATGCTATTTCAGCATTGGCCGTGGCTGGATTGTAATATTTCACCATTTTTCATTGGTGAAATATTACAATCGCTCTGATTGGCAGTTTCACTTTTAACAGCCAATCAGAGCGATCGTAGGCACGTGGGGGCTAAGCCACACCCCCAGGTGTTAACACTGAAGGGTCCTTTGTGTGCGGGTCGGGTGACCTTTCAGTGACCCCAGTCACCCAACCCGCAGGGGGGCCATTTATAGCATGACGCCTACGTAGGCATCATAGGTCGTTTGGGCACTGCTTTTCATGACGCCTATGTAGGAGTCATAGGTCGTGAAGGGGTTAAAGCAGCATTTATCTATTGCCAATAACCAAGGCACTACACATCCTTGGGATGGAAGGTGCTCTAGTCTAGCTCCATGTCACCCATTGCATATTTACTACATAGCGGGTCAGGAGAACATTGGGCGATTTGTAATTTCTCCTTTTAAGCACCACTGCAGCTTTTTTATTGCTCTGATGGAGTGGTGCTTTAATGCAATTAACACATACATCACTTCATACCTCAAAAATATCTAAAACCGTATCTCCAGACTAGAGATGAGCGAATTTGTTTGGATTTTGGCCCCAAACCCGATTGACATATTCGGGCCTTATTTGAACACTCTTCGTGCCGAATGTTTTATGTTCAGCTCCGAACATATCCAGTAATCTCAACTCCCATTGACTAATGATATTCGGCTGTGTTCGACGAATATGGCAAAGACAGTACTCGCTGCTGATGTATTCAGAACAAGTTCGCTCATCTCTACTCCAGACCAGCACGTTATTGTCTACCAACAATGGTCACAGATGGAGCTAGCACTGAGTATTTACCAGTATTGTAACCGTTTTGTAGCGGGAACAAGATATTTTGGGGTACATTTTAATTGGCAATTCACAATGGTTTCTGAATTGTGTCAGGCTGCCATCTGAACACAGCCCATAGTCTGGTACTGGAGAGAGAGAAGGCCTTCAGCTTATTGTTACAGTCAGGGCTGTGGAGTCGGAGCCCATTTTGGTGGAGTCAGAGTCACTGAAATTGAGTCAGAGGTTTGGCTTGCCGACTCCACAGCCCTGGTTACAGTTTCCCTGTAACCCAGAGCACGGACATGCTCTGCCATAGTGTGGATATACAGCTACTGGAGAAAAGGAGAGATCCAGCTCACAGAAAAACACTGCTTGTTCTGGGAATCTAATACAGGCGACTTGGGATAAAACCTTCATGTTAGCAGTGGCATTGGGTTTATCCTGTGAGCTAGTCACTCCTCTCCATGATAGCTTGGTACTACAGTAGTTAGAGGCCACATCTCTGCATTTACTGCAGTAAGACATGGGATTCTACTAGCCATACATCATGCAGAAAGTGTGAAGACACAGTAATGGGCAGCACGGTGGCTCAGTGGATAGCACTGCAGCCTTGCAGAGCTGGCGTCTGGGTTCTAATGCCACCAAGGACAACATCTGCAAAGAGTTTGTATGGGTTTCCTCCGGGCGCTCCGGTTTCCTCCGGGCGCTCCGGTTTCCTCCCACATTCCAAAGACATACTGATCGGGAATTTAGATTGTGAGCCCCATCGGGGACAGTGATGATAATGTGAGCACACTAAAGCGCTGTTAGCGCTATATAAAAATAAAGATTAAAGATTATTATTACTGTCCTCCCACACCACTAACAGCATTCCCCTAGCAATTGTGGTTTAAAAAGAACCAAAAAGCAAAATAGTCTGGACCTTTGTAGGAAAGATCCAGCTATGAACAACGTTACTTGCTTGTATTTTTAGCCATAGCACTGATAAACCTGTGGGGTGGGTCAGATCAGCAAAGTTATCCAATGAAATAAAACCAGCCAACAGAAAACACTTTAAGTCACCCCAAGACCTAGGGCTGTCCACTCCAGAAGGTTTATCATATGGGAGAGCAAACATTTTCCTGTTAATTGCAGGCGTCAAATCAAACCTGTAAAAGCAGGTAGAGCTCCCAGTCTCCCGACAGGATACCTAGCTGTATACGTCGTTGATATTAATTTTGATGGCAGGCAGTGTCGATTGGGCCATCATACAGTCCAAGGTAAAAGTCCTGCTGCAAAATGTGTCACAAGGAAACCCCCACCACTGACATTGTGCTACAAGGCAGGAAACTGAATTTAGGAAATGCCACAAGGTTAAGCATCTTCCTTCTTCAAAGTGGGCGAACTAATGGTCACACTCCCACTACAAGACATGTATTTTCCTGGAAAGTCTCTACCGTAGCAATCCAATATGAGGGCATAATAAAAAGTGAGCAAGTGACTTATGATAAAACATGTTTATTACCTTCAACTCTGGCCTCATCGGGAGTGATGGTGGCACACTTCACAGCAACACTGTACTTCTTCGTGGCCAAGGCAGAGTCAATAGTGACCTGGTCATTGGTTTGGTCACGGTATGGAAGTCCAAGATCGAAGTATTTTAGTTCAAGATCAACATTAGAAAGGATCAACTGAAAAAAATTAAAAAAGTTAAGTTAACCACAAGCAGCAAAACTACTGTTAACCTAGACAATGCCCTGCCTAATGACCAGGCCCAAAGTGAAGACAACTGGTCAAGGACTGCTGTAGTTGGTGTAAAATTAGCCATGCATCTTAGGAAGCCAGCAGCTGCATAGTCATCTGAAAAGGGGAGCAAATCACTGCCAAGAACCCCTCATGTGAGTATGGAGGATTGGGTATGTGACACCCCATAGAAGATTGTCAATCCAGCCTAGAGATAACTGTAGCTGTGTAATGTGTTTGGGAAACTTCTAAAGGCAGTGGTATATTGTGCATTCAGCTGAACAGGACATATTTGGGAAAAGCATTAAAATAAGCAGCAGCTTAAAGAGGTTGTCCACTGCTTTTAGTGATCTACTGTTAGGATAGGTCATCAGCCTCTGATCTGCTGGGGTTCGCACCACCACCGAATAGCTGTTATCAGAAGTAGTCACTTACAGAGCTACTGTCTACTAGAAGTGGCTGCTGCAGGGCACTATACATCTGCTGTCCATTGATTTGAATAGGAGGCAGGTGTACAGTACCAAGCCCCAGCCACTACAAGTAGACCAAGCAGCTCTGCAAGTATTTCCATCTGCCACCGATAACAGCTGATCTACAGGAGTGCCAGGTCAGACCCTGGCTGATTGATGTAAAAAAGAAATAGTGGACAACCTTCAACACAGCACACAATTGTACCTTCTCCTTGATGAATTCCCAGATAATACGGGTCATCTCATCCCCATCCATTTCCACCACTGGATTAGCCACCTTGATACGTTTGTCTGCATCTACAAAAGGGATGAAAAAAACATGGATGATATAAATAAAATAAAGCTGAGTGTGTATATGTATCAATCCCCACCCCACACAAAGCCCCATCCACACAGCCCACATTGTTAGCGTACACAGGCGGAGACACATTCACCTTGAAAGCCACCTTGCAAAACTCTCCGGCTGCAACGTCCCAGCCGCTGCGAGCTACAATCAGGGCCACCGCCTTCAGAGTATCAGTGTGCGGCAGGCACAGGACACATCTAGCCAAGTCGTGTCTACAATGGATGTAAATAAATATTTGCGCTAAGAATAATATCCTATGACCCAATGAGGAAAGGACCTGAGAAAAGGATAATTATATAAATATAAAAGTGCTCAGATCTAAGAAAGATCAAATGACGCACATGTAGCATTAACAGATGTTAAACTCGACATAATAAATAGTGATGCAATTCTTAAAAGTTCCTTTAAAATTACTGTATATAATAAAGTCCTTAATGCAGAATGGCTTCCAAAGTACCTTTATATCACTGGGTTCTGGTCAACGCTCTGTCCCTGTTCTAAGTCCAGGATAAGGTAGCTGATTCAAATATGTGCCATAGAGGGGCGATACTGAATGATTCACCTCTATACCACTGAGTCCCGGTTCAAGCAGTGTTTCTAGTTCCAATCAAAGGCGCATTACCGGTTTCCAATTTTCACGTGCAGTGTGCTCACAGGTATCGGACGTTGTCCCGGCCGGTGACAATCGTCCTGCTAGCTAACACGCTTGCCGCCAATGACAGGTGGTCAGGGAGCCGTCTGTTAGCTAGAGCCGGCAAGGTACAGGACCTTGCGTGACGTCACGGTCACGTGGTATGTCACGTGATCGGCTAAGGAGCGCTTAGAGGACCAAACTTCGTTCCTATGCGTTTCAGAAGGCTTCTGCTTCCTTCATCAGGGATGGTCCATGTTCCAATAATGGCGTTTATATACCTGACCTTATTCTTAGCGCAAATGTATATTTACAACTATTAGTTTTATCACTGACTGGACAAACAAGGTGGTTTTGTCTGTGTATTTGCTGCTTGAATATCCTCCACGTAGCGCCTCAGTCTGTTATATATCATTAGTGTCTACAATGGAGTTGCTCCTGTGAGGCCTGATGTCAAGGGAAAGGGAGGAGCCTCATGGAATACACCACTGTGCTCACAACAGGAAGTTGCTGTGTGGTGCTGCAGAAGTAGGCTGTGTATACAATACGCTTTATTGCAGTTAGTGGAGTGTCTCTTGGGATCAAGCGTTTCCAGTTGTATATGGAAGACGGGTGTGAGGTGCTGCACAAGGAGGAGACTAAAGGAGAAAAGCAGTGCTGCAAAGAAATGCTGTGTATAAAGGAGTGTGAGGTGCAGGAGGAGGCCATGTTAAAAGGAGCATAAGGTGAAGGAGGAATAAGGACCCTTAACTGTTGCCCTTAAAAGTCGTATTGGCAGTTGTTAAGGTGTTAATACTGTGTTAAAGAGTTTGCTTCAATCATTAGAATGTGTTCTAACTAACCAGTTACTATGCCCCTGCAACACCGGGCTCTTCAGCTAGTTACATATAAAAAGTCAGCCAAGGCTGAAGCAGAAGACATGCCAGCCAGAAAATCCTTTAGTAAGCTGCTCATGTACATTAAGTGCAAGCTAAAGCCTTAATGGGGATATTCCAGCTTTAATATAAAGCTCATTCATGGATGCCGTACTGATACATTGTACATGTTTAATATATAGGGAGTTTCCTGGCTTATAAGTCATCCCCAACTCTGACTTGGGCTTTATGCACATCTGCTATGGAGACTGTCCAACAACAGATGTCAAGCCACTGGACAAGACAGCAGCATGCAACACTATTATCTATATGGAAAATTAGACAATGATTGCAGCCTGACAAGTCACCGGTGAGGCCACATCTAGAATACGGGATCCAGTTTTAGGCTCCATATTTTAAAGAGGATATTCAGAAGATAGAGTCAGATCAAAGATGGGCAACTAGATTACTACAAGGGATGGAAGGCCTCTCATAAGAGGAGAGGTTGGAAAAGTTGGGCTTGTTTAGCTTAGAAAAAAAAAACCCTCAGAGGGGATCTCATTTACATGTATAAATCTGTGTGGTCAGTACAGAGGACTGGCACAACTTATTCCTTTCAATGACCATACTAAGGACCAGGGGGAACTCATTACGGGTGGAAGAAAGGAGGTTCCAGCAGCTAAATAGGAAAGGGTTCTTTACAGTTAGAGCAGTCAGAATGTGGAATGCTGATCACAGGAGGTACAGTAGTAATGGCAGACACTGACAGCTTTTAAAAAGGGCTGGATTTACTCAATACATAACACTGGGTTTTAATCAATTTAGTCCAAAAAAAATGTATAATTGGTGGAGAGAGGTTGAACTTGATGGACCTAGGTGTTCCAGCCTATGCAAGTAATGTAAAACCCCCATTATAGTCAATAGAGCTCATCAGAAAACACTCAAGTCAGTTATGAGGAGTCTGGCGCTTTTTGTTCTGTTCATATACGTGCATATTTCAATCCATCTATATAATCACCATCACTAGTTGGCAGCTGTCCACGAATCCCATAATGCACTGCAGCAGGGCCACTTGCTGACTACAGTACAGCAGCACAGACAGAAGTCAGACTCCGCCCACACATGTCACATGGTCCTGACGTCATGTCATAGGTCCTTCAGCCCAGCTACCATCAGTGGTAGTGAGGCTTGGAGCGCAGACAGAAAGTTTAAGATCCCGTCAGACACCTTCCTCCTAGGTGTGCAGTGTGGGTAGGAGCCAGGCAGGGTGGCAGCAATGACCTTCCTGTCTTTGTCCAGTAGTGATCTGCAGAGCAGCGCCTGGCAGTCTGCAGTGTATGGGAGATGCTGGGGGAGAGTGCTGCTCCTGGGATGATTACAGCAGGAGAACTGACGTGAGCTGGAGGCTGGGCTGCTGATGAGCTCACCCACAACCCTGGAGTCTTACACTGGCATGGATGCCAACGTGCAGATATCAGTATGGGAACCTACTACACAACCATGAGGAGAGCAGTTAAGGTTCTCTGCAGAGGATTCCTGCTTTCCATCCCAGTAGATGGTGCTGCAGCAGACATTAAATGGGTACTCCAATTTGACTATATAATTGCCAGTTGGGACTTCCAGCCACTGTCCCTGAATCCCATAAGGCACTGCAGCAGTGTCACTTGTGGAGGCATGGTCTGACACTAAGAGCAAGCTCTGGGAGGCGTGGGCTGAGAGATGATGCAGTGTCTCAGTATAACTCCATATGTGACGCAGCGGTGACCACTGCAGTGTAGTCTGCAGGGATGTGCTGATCATACGCACCGCCATGTCCATACCAGTCCCTGCTGTAAGCGCCATCACTGGTGCTCCGTACACTCTAACCTCTGTCAGCCGCGCTCCCCCGTCCCTCCCCCTGGGGTCTGCACAGTACAGGCTGGAGACGTGAAGTAAAGTATCATGGGATGTGAGACCACATGACCAGCTGCGCAGTGATGTCACTCTGGAGGTTGGGGTATTGGGGTCTCATGTGGGCTCTGCAGGCACCAACAAGATGTTGTCCCCTCGGGGTCTGGGGTTTCAAGGGCCAAAACTAACAGCTTCACTGGAGGATGCAGAACAAGACTTTGGTGACCTATGTGACCGCTGCAGTGATGGTGGGCATGTCCTATTCCACCGTGCCCCTGTTCTGTCAGGTATGATCTGTATGCCACCTACATGTGTGAGGTGCCCAGTACTGCCATGTGTGCATGTACGAACTGCACCTGCACAAGTGACATGTCTCCGCTATTCCCACGCAGTAACAGCAATATAAAAATCCAGAGGTATGATATAGAACAGATCTGTTGGAAAGTGCAAACGGCATGAGACATGTCCACTGCTCCTGTCAGCACCACTAAGCATACACAGATGTTAATTTCACCCACTCCCAAAAGCAATAGCATCAGGCCTATTTCTAGTTAAGGTTATAGACTTCAGCAACATCCACACTCTCATTTTGACATTGCCTTTCTGTTTTTTTTTGGAAAGGACAAATTAATATTCAAACCGTCCAAGTTGCAGAGCAGATACACAGAAGCAGAGGTGTCCCACTGATTATCGGGTGTCCATTTTACAATAGAAAAAAACATCAGCAAAACTTTACAGTTATAAAAGTTGTTGGACATTAATTCTATTTACCAAATATTCTGGAAGTGGGTTTGATATAGATTAAATCTAAACACTTTACTCCTGTTTTCTACAAAGCTTATGGTCTCCAAGTCAGTGTTGGAGCTGTAGAGGGTCCAGCATTTACTACCATAGACAACAGAGGAATATGTCCAATGATTCTAAATATCCATTCCATAGAGGGCTGAAGCCAACAACTTTCTATAGATAAAATCCCTGAAGGTGTATCATCAAGGAACCCAATATCCTTACAGCCCACCATCACACATGGTACACCAGGTGGTTCTCCAGCTCAGCCTTCCCATTAGCCAGAGCAGAGAGAATCATTGCCATTGCTGGCCAAGTCCTATATACACAGACACTTGTCTGAATACTTGTCTTGAAATACAACAATGTACCCTGCAGCTGTGAGTCACATCTTCCAAAGTTAGGAAAATGCATTGATGGTTGTCTCATGAACAGGATCTGTAGCAATCATGCAATGGCTGTCCTGTAATAGGAGTGTCATCCATGAAACAACCCCTTTAAGTATTAAAAGCCTGCATGTTGACGATTCTAGTATTAGTATTTAGCCACACCAATATTTACTTGCACGTACTTTTATATTTTATGCATTTATGGTACCAAATACCATCAGATCCTTTGATACAAGCAACACAGGGTGGCTGTGAACCCTTTAAATGTTTATATATAGCAAAACTGAAACTGCATTTAAGAGGTTTAATATTCAATAAGTCTCAGATGCTATAGGGTTTATTTCTAAAGAGACTCACCAACTAATCTGAGAGGCATAATCTACAGACACTGACTCCTGCAGTGTATCACTTACTGGGCTGCTTGCTGCAGGTTTGATAAAGTCACTGATCTGCTGCATCATCTAGAAGTCCTCTGAATACCACGCTCTGTATAACACTGCCCACATCACTGGTTCAATAGGCAGAAAGGCATAAGTGATGTGGGCAAGGTCACAGCGCTCAGCATTCAGAGAACCACAACAAGCAGCCAAGTGATACATTGCTGGAATCCAGGTCTCTCCCTACATAAAGGCTCTCAACTAAGGTAGAAAAAAAAACTGGTGACAAATTCTCTTTAAATAGGGGTTGTTTGATATCTATAATGCTTGTTAGAAGTATGCATCTTTAATCCTTAACTACTTAATGGATGTCACAGGAGACCAGCCCTGCAGTAACTTCTCCACAGCTTCTATAATCTCCACTGAAACAGGACATCATCTGAAGGCCACAGTGCGGTCACTTACTACAGTGTGACACTGCTGTCCTCTGAAGAGGTTGTGTTTTAGTCAGGGCTGTGGAGTCGGAGTCGTGGAGTCGGAGTCGGAGTTAGTTTTGGTTGGAGTCGGTAGAAATGTACCGACTCCAGCTTTAAAAAAAAAATGTAATATTTCATAATTGAACTTTCATATGAATTTTATAAATGTTACTCAAATATATATATGTTCTATCAAACTATGAACAGTGATAAGCAGTTCTGCTGGAGATAGAGACATTTCTTACTTCTTGTGTGTCACTGTTCTCCACTGCCCTTATCTAATCTTATACTTGGTTAACCTCATGCTGCCCCAACCTCCCTACTTACAATGTATGAAACTAAAAGTGAAAATGTGTTGCAAATTCTTAGTAGTAAAGCTCCTCCTCTAGACTAGATCATACTCGGTGTGCATCTTCCAAGCATCTCACAGCTGCCTGCTACTCAGAAGAGGAAGACTAAGAAGTATTATCCTTTCAACAAACTTTGCATCAGTTAACTGTGAGTACATGAGGAATAATAACAGTATTACTGACCACTATATCAGTTGTACGACCTGGCAATAATTTTGTACTATTGTTTTTAGGAAAAACAATTGTCATTTGGATTGTGAATGCAGAATTAAAAACCTGAGAATGTCAAAGTAGCATCACATTAAATCAGCTGTATTTGAACATTTCACCATCACTCAAGATAGAAAACATGTCTGTCAGTGTATGACAAATGATCCAGACGAAAACAAATGCTGTGAAGCCAAGATGAGTGCATATTCAGGCAAAGATAAAAATGCTCCTACCAGAGCTTCTAATCTAAAGAGACATTTACAGCGCTTTCATCCAGAAGTACTGAAAGCAGTGGATGAGAAAGACTGCATCCAAACCAATGAACCAGTGCCCAGCTCTTCCAGCCAAACAAAGGAGCAGAGAACTTTGCAGCCATCAGTTGCAAGATATTTTGTCAGTGACAAAGTTACTGTGACAATGACAGTAGATACATTTAAAAAACAGATCATAGAGCTTGTTGTAAAGGATAGTGTGCCTATTTCATTATTTTCACGACCAGCTTTTATGTGTCTGAATGGGGAAATGGCCCGCAAGCTTGGTGTTTCTCTGGAGAGAGAGAGAGAGAGTATTAGAAAATTAGTAATCGAAGAAGCTTTTAAACAAAAGGAAGAACTTAAAAAAACTGTCAAGGGACGCTTTCTGTTTCTTAAAATGGATGCCTGCACACGTCACAGAGTGAACTATTTTGCCATCAATGTCCGATTTGTTTGTGACAAAAATGAAATAGTTACCAAGACATTGTCAGTAAAAGACACCAAAGCTCATCACACCAGTGAGTTTCTCCAGGTCTTGGTGGAAAAGGTTCTGCAAGACTATGAACTTAAAAAAGAGCAAGTTCTTTCTGTCGTAACTGACAATGCTTCAAATATGATAAGTACTATTAGGCTAAGTGCACACGCACCGGAACTCTCGCAGAAATTACCGCGAGAATTCCGGAATTCCAGTCCGCGGGAAAATCGCATTTTAAATTCCCACGATTTTCCCGCGGAAAAACTAGCAT
This sequence comes from Dendrobates tinctorius, assembly GCF_039654945.1. Lineage (NCBI taxonomy): Eukaryota > Metazoa > Chordata > Amphibia > Anura > Dendrobatidae > Dendrobates > Dendrobates tinctorius. The sequence continues at coordinate 43,879,833 of NW_027361690.1, read as the reverse complement.
TTTGCAAGCGTATTTAGCTTGCAAAATGCTAGCATTCTCCAAGCGATCTGTAGCATCGCTTGGAGAACTGATTGACAGGTTGGTCACACTCGTCAAACAGTGTTTGACGAGTGTGACCAACTTTTTACTACTGAGGCCGCCTATGCAGCATCAGTAGTAAAAGATAGAATGTAAAAAAAAAATAAAAAATGGTGTTATTCTCACCCTCCGACGTCCCACGCATCCGTTCCCAGTAATCCTTTGCGAAAATGCCCGCGATGACGTCAGTTCTCGCGGGATCGCGACGTCTCGCGGTAATTCGCGATGACGTCGCGCGAATGACCGCGAGACTTCACGATCCCGCGAGAAGGGACGTCATCGCAAGCATTTTCGCAAAGGACTACTGGGAACGAGAGCGTGAAGAGAAGCAGGAAGGCTGCGCGGGACATCGGAGGGTGAGAATAACAATATTTATTTTTAAATTCTTTTTTTTACAGGGATATGGTACCCAAAGCCCGGAGGACAGTCTCCTCTCCTCCGGACCGTGGGTACCATCCGCAAATGTTCTGCTTACTTTCTGCATGGTGTGCTCAGCCACATGCAGGAAGTAAGTGGAACAATGCATTCCTATGGGTGCGGGATCGCCGCGATTCCACAAATTAATGAGCATGCTGCGGTTTTTACCGCGAAGCGATTCCGCCGCGGTAAAAACCGCAGCATTAGCAGAGCATTGCGGAATCCCATAGGAATGCATGGGATGCTTAGTTTTCGCGGCAAAATCGCACGGTTAAAACCACCGCGGAAATGCGAAAAAAACGCCACGTGTGAACTCAGCCTTAAGCTAATGAATGAGTGTAATGATGGTGACCAGCAGCTAGAAGAACATTCTGGGTCCACAGACAAATGTTTGAAATAGAGGAACACAGTATTGTAACTGAGGAGCAAACTGAAGTTGCTTCAGATGAACAGCAACATGATAGTTTAGATGATCTTGTTGAAACTGTCAATATGTTCTTTCATTCATCACATGCGCTGTGTTGTGCATACGCTACAGCTGGCTATAAGAGACAGTCTGCAAGAAGGACATGCTGCTGCACTGATTGGCAAGGTGAGAAAATTGGCTACTGTTGCCAGAACCCCTAAAGTTGACTCAATTTTGAAGAGACGTGCTGGAAAAGGGGCAATTATTGATCAAGCCACACGATGGGGCAGTACTTACTTAATGATTCAGCGCTTGGTTGTACTGAAAACCTTTGTAGACATGGCTAACCCTCAACTGACGCTGAATGAAAGTCAGTGGAATCAGGTGACTGAGCTGGAAAAATTGCTAGAGCACCCATTTACAGTGACTAAAAAATTACAAGCAGAGGACTTAACTCCAGGTATTTTCTTAAAGGAGTGGAAGAACCTGATGTTTCGCCTGTCCCAAAGAGGAGGGTTAATTGCAAGTGGCATTGCTACATCAATGAAACGGAGAGAGGAGCTACTATTACAAAATAACATTCTTTTGGCAGCTGTTTATGTAGACCCAATGCATCGGATTCTTCTAGATGATCAACAGCTAAGTAAAGGAAAAGAAGCTCTGTTTGAAATAGCAGTAAGGATGAAAGGGTTGCAGAACAGTCAGGAGGAACAAGAAGAATTTGGTCGTCCTGCCACATCTTCACCCTCATCATCAACTGATGAAGAATTTAATTTCGAAAAATATTTGGATCACAAGGACCGTGCAAAGCGTTCCCGCATAGAAGAGTCATCCCCATCAAGGAACACAGCCAGTACATTTCAGCAGAATTTTTCATGTGCACTAAAAGAAATTGAGAAATTTGACCGTTCATCAAAAATAACAGTGCAACAAGCGATTCCTCTGTATCCTGACATTGTCAGAGATGTTGCCCCAGTGGTTACTGCTTTGCCACCAACACAAGTTAGTGTAGAGAGGTTGTTCTCTGCTCTCAAAACAATTAGATCAGATTTGAGGGCATCCATGAAGGAGGATCTGACAGAGGCAATACTTTTTCTGAGGACAAATTTATAGATTTCTTCTTATTAACTGCATAAAAGTGTTTATTGCATATTTACTTACAGTTTATAAAAGTTTATAAAAGTTATTTGCTATATTCTAATTGTATTCTAATAAATGTAGTTTTTGCTCTAAGGCTACTTTCACACATCAGTTTTTTGCCGTCAGGCAGGATCCGGCTATTTTTAGAAAAAACGGATCCGGCATAAATTTTGGAGAACTGTAGAAACGGATCCGTTTTTCTGCTGGATCCGTCTAGCAGTTTATATCCGTTTCCTGAGGGCTGGCCAATTGGATCTGAGCATGCGCAGACTTAAAAAAACGGATCCAGTGGCTGGATCCGTCTTTTTCTGGATCCGGCGCCCATACACTTTCATTGTAGCAAAAAGCCAGAAGCGTCGGATCCGGCGCTTCCGGCTTTTTCGCCGGAGACAAAAAACGTTACAGTAGCCGTTTTTTCCAGACGCCGGAATGAGACAAGTAGCCGGATCCGGCAAAAAACGGATGAAACGCAATGCCATCCGGCACGATCCGGCGCTAATGCAAGTCAATGGGGAAAAACTGGATCCGGCATTGCATTTCGCCGGATCCGGTTTTACAAAAAAAAGCCAGATCGCGCCTGATGGCAAAAAACTGATGTGTGAAAGAGGCCTAAGTGGTCTGATTACTTATATGATGGTGAGAAACTGAATAAGCACGATGTTTAATATTTTACAACAGTAAATTTGTTGTTATGAATTGGCCATTTATGAAGGAGTCGGAACCGGAGTCGGAGTCTGATAAAATCCAGGAGTCGGAGTCGCAACTGTGGCTTACCGACTCCACAGCCCTGGTTTTAGTACTGATGTAGTGATCACAGATTCTGAGCTCACCAACCGCATGTTTAGCAACTACAACCTTCTGACAATGGCACAGGCATAGAGACCATCTATGAAATATTCTGCAGAAAGTCATGTAAAGGACAGGTACATAGTCATTTTAGGCCAGACATTTACTGCTGTCACTCCTAGGGATGGTGAGCGCCACAACTGATGGCATGTGACAAAGCTCTGATTTTAGGAGCTGCATTATCAGCCGTTGTGATCAGTTTGGGAAGCTACAGGATTGCCGGTTTAGCATGTATACCCCTTGTTATATTAGCATAAGAGGTTCTGACCCCCTTTCCTATGTCAGTTTAGGGCAGGGGTCCCCAACCTGTAGCTCGGGAGCCAAGTGACTCACGGTCCCATGAATTGTGGCTCGCGACTATCAGCTAGATGCGTTAACTCCAGGTCTAGCAAACAGGTATGAGGAGCACATCTTAAAATGGTGAATTTTGTGAGTAGTCGGGCACAGAGGAGCAGATCTGGATGCATATATACTGGTCTTAAAGGTGTCAATTTAGTTTAAGTATGGCAAGCTGGAGACCGGATGATACTACCTGTGAGGTGGTGCCTGAAGCTGGATGTGACTGTTGTGAGTGCTGGATGGGAGAATACTGAATGGGGGTATTGTGGGAACCCCTGGATCTTGGTATACTGCTTTGGAGTGATTTCTGTGGGAAACTTTGGCTATCATTACACCTGTAATGGGGGATTTGGTTGACACTACTTTGAGGGGGGTGGGAGCTGGATGTGGCTCACAACCCTCTCAGCTGAATGTGGCTCTCAAGGTCAGAAATGTTGGGGACCACTGGTTTAGTGGGACAGTGGATGTGCAGTTAAGACATATGTTAGTATACTTGTACCCTTTAAGGATACAATAGACAAGCACTAGGCCATAACCAGGCTCCCATGCCTTCACATCTACACAGAATACTCACAGCATAGATCAATCACATGACTGCAAGAAATGAAGGCATGTCTAAAGATTGCCAGCAGTAATGTGTACGTCTAGTTATAGATACAGTTTACGATAGACATTTAGATGCCAGCAAATCAGATATAAAGCATGGATAACCATCTACATAGTATATATAAACTGGAATGGAATGCAGGAACAAAAAAAAAAAAAAAAGCTCTGCTGATCTAGCACCAATAACCTACTCTCCCAAGTGGGAAACCTGCCCCCCCCCCCCCAAAAAAAAAAGCTATGTATAAATAACAACAAGTGGCATTAGTCTGCACTAGTGCTAGAGAGGCAGCAGAAAGCTTCACAGTGTGACATTTAATCCCATCAGAAGAGGAAAATCTCAAGCAGAAATAGCCATCAGCAAGAAGCAGCAGCTGTTCAGAGATAGGCCAAATCTGACACTTCTGACTTTCCTTGGGTGCTTTTTATTTAACGTATTCTAGGAAACTTGCATATACAGTCCTGGATGGCCTGACCTGAGAAGCATTTCTCCCAACACGATCAGCACTAGACTGTCAGAAGCCAGTCTGACCACATTCCTGGGTTTGACACTGGCAGAGTAGGCTTCATGTGTGTCCTCTACATCAACCTCCAGGATCTCCCTCTAAGGACAAGTTCTAACTACACCTGTCCAGATTATTCTGAACTGTAAATTCTTGTGCTTCCTGGAGGAAGTATAGTAGACGTGAAGGTGGTGAGCAGGTCACCCCATAGGAGCGAGAACAGTTACTCTGCTCCCATAACCAGAGATGATCCTGAAGTGTCCTTGAAAATATGACATGGTAGATCACTAAAGCAGTCCATTGTACTCTACAAAGCTTTGCAGGTGTTACATTCCCATATTCTACCAAGGACTGGGCAGATTCAGGAGGGATTTACATAGCATGCCAAGCTTGTAGAACCCAAGGGCATATGATAAAAGTTACTGACGGTCCATGCATGGACCCTCTTAAGTAGTTCACAAACCTACCACAATCCAACATAGTGCCATGAAATTCTCCAGGCCTCAAGTCAGACAATTATATTTATTTTTGCTAACTCAACATGGGCCTGCTTTCTACTGGATTAAGGACAGTGACTGAGTTTTCCATAAACCGTGCATGCAGACCATAGCAACAACCTGATCAGAGCCTGCATCCCCTTTGCTGTGACAACCAGCAATACAATGTTAAGAGGCTACAGGGCAGCAGTTCCCATGGTGTCACTGCCAGCTGGTTAGTATTCTGGAGAAACAAGCCAACAGTGGAGCCAACATTTTAAACAATCACTCCTACACAACCTCAAGTCTAGTCAGACAACTGCATATTTATTTCCTCCATGGCATAAGAGCTCAGCAGACATCAGAAGTGCCCAAAGACTTCAGTTTTAAAAACTTTCAACAAGCCACTGAGAAGCCAATGTCAGACATCAGAATAGGACATCACCCCCACCATATTAGGGCCACTTTGATTTAGGATTTATTGAGTGGGTGAACATGCAGAGTATATAGTCACCACCATCCAATCTTTACATATACAATTCTGTAAAATACTGCTCTGGAGTCTGCACATCTGGTGCACAGAAAGCACAAAAAACTAGGTCACATGTTGGTATCTTGTGCGTCAGACTCCTTTAGACTGACACTATTTAGGGCCTCGGTCAGTTGTCACCACCACATGGTCAGTACTTGGCACCACCACATCAGGCTGTGAAGGTCAAATCTCACTGCCAGAACAGATACTCTGCAGCCGCCAGACAGGCTCCCTGCACAGCACCTGTATACAGCAGGACACCAGGCTGCCGTCACCAGACCTGCACTGTGTACACTCGGAATAGTTTCCATGTGACGTTCAGTCACATGCCATGAGGAATCCGATACCAGCTCCGTCCAGAGAGCAAAGTGGCACCAGGCAGCAGTAGAGGAACATTACAGAGCACGGCCATACTGCAGAAATCACAGCTGTCCGATCCTCATGCAGAAACTATAGATGTAAAAGCTGATTGAAGAACAGATCTCACTTATCCATAAGCAATAACTCCAAACTTGCTACTACTATAAAAAAAAAAAAATTAAACTTGGTGACATTCATGGGATAATGTCAATTTTTCTGAAGGGGACGACTTCAGTAATACGCAGTCATCATTGTTGCTGCACAATTAAGGTAATAATCAGATACCACCAGAAATTACCAGATGCAGGTACCGCAAGCTGCCACAACCCAGATCTCCATGAACACGAATGGCTGAGCGAGCCGAAAACACGCGTTGGATGCAACGACCACTAGTGAAACATGACTGGGGGAAACAGAGCCCAACCGGCCCCATCCTTACAGTACACATCAGGGGGACAGCCCGACTGCTCCTACAGTAATGTGCCATTACCAAAGGAGGAACACCAAAACAGGTAGAGAGCCCATGACCCCCCACTACAAAGTTTTCCACTCATTGGTAAGAACTCTGGTGGGCTTCCCACACTGCACTGCTCACCATCAGCCTCACACCCCAGGTTACATCTGAAGCGTTCCTTCTGTCTTGGGGTACAGTATTACATATGAGGTGCCCAGTAATTGAGAATAAGCTGCAGAAAGCCCCCTATCAGAGCATTTCACTGTCCTATAATAGGGGGCACCTTGCAGATAATGCTGGGCCCTGTACCAAGGGCATTCTACTGATTTTAGGCCAAGCAGTATAACTGGATGCTGTAGATGTCAGGTGGTGCAATAGAGGGCACTCTGCAAATATGACATTGGCAGGATCTTGAGGGCTGCATTGCACACCAGTGCATGCCATCAGCAGTGTGCCACCTGGGAAGCTTGACCAACATCTGCAGCACGCCACTTAATACAGGCCAGAGCACTACATCTGCAGCGTGATAAAGACCTCCGACTGGTCAAAACGTCCCGTCATGGCGGAATAAAGCTTTTCCAACGTCTTCTCCTGGATTGGAGGCTGTTCTACAGTCCTGTCTAAACTCTGCACTGTGCCCCCCATAATGCCAGGGCAGAGCATACCACCTGCACTGTGCCCCCCCATAACGCCAGGGCAGAGCATACCACTTGCACTGTGCCCCCCCCATAACCCCAGGGCAGAGCATACCACCTGCACTGTGCCCCCCCCTCCCCATATCCCCAGGGCAGAGCATACCACCTGCACTGTGCCCCCCCCTCCCCATATCCCCAGGGCAGAGCATACCATCTGCACTGTGCCCCCCCCCCCCCCATATCCCCAGGGCAGAGCATACCATCTGCACTGTGCCCCCCCCCCCCCCATATCCCCAGGGCAGAGCATACCATCTGCACTGTGCCCCCCCTCCCCCCCATAACCCCAGGGCAGAGCATACCATCTGCACTGTGCCCCCCCTCCCCCCCATAACCCCAGGGCAGAGCATACCATCTGCACTGTGCCCCCCCTCCCCCCCATAACCCCAGGGCAGAGCATACCATCTGCACTGTGCCCCCCCTCCCCCCCATAACCCCAGGGCAGAGCATACCATCTGCACTGTGCCCCCCCTCCCCCCCATAACCCCAGGGCAGAGCATACCATCTGCACTGTGCCCCCCCTCCCCCCCATAACCCCAGGGCAGAGCATACCATCTGCACTGTGCCCCCCCTCCCCCCCATAACCCCAGGGCAGAGCATACCATCTGCACTGTGCCCCCCCTCCCCCCCATAACCCCAGGGCAGAGCATACCATCTGCACTGTGCCCCCCCTCCCCCCCATAACCCCAGGGCAGAGCATACCATCTGCACTGTGCCCCCCCTCCCCCCCATAACCCCAGGGCAGAGCATACCATCTGCACTGTGCCCCCCCTCCCCCCCATAACCCCAGGGCAGAGCATACCATCTGCACTGTGCCCCCCCTCCCCCCCATAACCCCAGGGCAGAGCATACCATCTGCACTGTGCCCCCCCTCCCCCCCATAACCCCAGGGCAGAGCATACCATCTGCACTGTGCCCCCCCTCCCCCCCATAACCCCAGGGCAGAGCATACCATCTGCACTGTGCCCCCCCTCCCCCCCATAACCCCAGGGCAGAGCATACCATCTGCACTGTGCCCCCCCTCCCCCCCATAACCCCAGGGCAGAGCATACCATCTGCACTGTGCCCCCCCTCCCCCCCATAACCCCAGGGCAGAGCATACCATCTGCACTGTGCCCCCCCTCCCCCCCATAACCCCAGGGCAGAGCATACCATCTGCACTGTGCCCCCCCTCCCCCCCATAACCCCAGGGCAGAGCATACCATCTGCACTGTGCCCCCCCTCCCCCCCATAACCCCAGGGCAGAGCATACCATCTGCACTGTGCCCCCCCTCCCCCCCATAACCCCAGGGCAGAGCATACCATCTGCACTGTGCCCCCCCTCCCCCCCATAACCCCAGGGCAGAGCATACCATCTGCACTGTGCCCCCCCTCCCCCCCATAACCCCAGGGCAGAGCATACCATCTGCACTGTGCCCCCCCTCCCCCCCATAACCCCAGGGCAGAGCATACCATCTGCACTGTGCCCCCCCTCCCCCCCATAACCCCAGGGCAGAGCATACCATCTGCACTGTGCCCCCCCTCCCCCCCATAACCCCAGGGCAGAGCATACCATCTGCACTGTGCCCCCCCTCCCCCCCATAACCCCAGGGCAGAGCATACCATCTGCACTGTGCCCCCCCTCCCCCCCATAACCCCAGGGCAGAGCATACCATCTGCACTGTGCCCCCCCTCCCCCCCATAACCCCAGGGCAGAGCATACCATCTGCACTGTGCCCCCCCTCCCCCCCATAACCCCAGGGCAGAGCATACCATCTGCACTGTGCCCCCCCTCCCCCCCATAACCCCAGGGCAGAGCATACCATCTGCACTGTGCCCCCCCTCCCCCCCATAACCCCAGGGCAGAGCATACCATCTGCACTGTGCCCCCCCTCCCCCCCATAACCCCAGGGCAGAGCATACCATCTGCACTGTGCCCCCCCTCCCCCCCATAACCCCAGGGCAGAGCATACCATCTGCACTGTGCCCCCCCTCCCCCCCATAACCCCAGGGCAGAGCATACCATCTGCACTGTGCCCCCCCTCCCCCCCATAACCCCAGGGCAGAGCATACCATCTGCACTGTGCCCCCCCTCCCCCCCATAACCCCAGGGCAGAGCATACCATCTGCACTGTGCCCCCCCTCCCCCCCATAACCCCAGGGCAGAGCATACCATCTGCACTGTGCCCCCCCTCCCCCCCATAACCCCAGGGCAGAGCATACCATCTGCACTGTGCCCCCCCTCCCCCCCATAACCCCAGGGCAGAGCATACCATCTGCACTGTGCCCCCCCCCCCCCATAACCCCAGGGCAGAGCATACCATCTGCACTGTGCCCCCCCCCCCAGGGCAGAGCATACACGCGCAGTGCGCCCCCTGTGGCTGCCCCCATAGGCGGGGACTCCTCACTCCCGGTTCTAGGTCACACATGAAGGTCACCCATGACCCGGTGTCCGGTCACCCGGCAGCATCCTCCGCACAGAGCTGCAGGCCGCGCCTCCTCCCCGCCGTCAGTCACAGGACGGATATTTCGGGCTCCTGCACAGGCGGCCATGGCCATACAGGGCGCAGACAGCCGGCAGCGCAGACAATGGGGCCGCATCCCCTCCCCTCCCCCAGCGCTGCAGGACGCAAGCCCCCGACCCCGGCGGCCGCACTCACAGTTCCTCTGCTGCTGGGTAAGGGCGGGGGCGAGGGTAGCGGGGTTTTTGCCCAGCAATGCCGCGGAGGACTTGCAGATGGAGGTGACAGCTCGGAGGTAGCCGGCCATATTTCCGTAGAACAGGGAGAGACGGGAAGTCGGTCACAAGAATGGGGGTGCACCGGAGAAACCGCAGGGTCGAAACTTCGCACCACACTTCACCCCCAAACCGCCCGGCTTCAAGGGCGCACACGTCAGCATCGCGGCAATTTATAGCTGGCATGACGTCACTGACGGCGGGGGGCGGGGCCGGCAGCGAGCGTGCTCTACTTTTCATTCATTCGTTTCTCACGCGGCGGCAAGGGGCGCGGTAACTCCTTCACTGCGGGACTGTGGAGAATCGTAGCTCCGCCCCTGTGAATCCGCGCTGTAACCCCTCTGTTGCCGGACACAAAGGCGTGTGCCTGTAGCACTAGCTGCGGCACTCTAGCTCTGTACAAATGTAATAAGGCATTATGAGAACTGGCGACCCCCACTTATAATAGGTGTTATATTAATGTATGGTCTAAAACATGGTGCTATATACACTGCTCCATACCTCCTGCTCCCAGACCTCCTGTTTGATCACCTCTGCGACCCAAACGGAGGGTGCCACGCCAGTCCCAGAGTCCGGTGGGCGGGACAGCCGAAAAAGAGCGTGGGGCAGAGGCGGCCGATGGGGTCAGCGGCCAAGCAGCCGCTGGGGCCGGGCGGCGGACAGAAACAGCCGTGTCTTCGGGAGCCTGAACACCCAGGTTCGCCATGCAGGCCACAGTCGGTCCCAATGCAGGCCTAGCCGCGGCTGTAGGACAAGCCGCACCCGTGGTCTCAACTTGAGTCGGAGCAGCAGCCGATTCATGCGAACAGGACATCAGCGGCAGGGGAAACGTATCAGCGCCTGCTAAAGTTAGCCTCCGCTCCGGCGACATCGGGTGGGGTGACTCGGGGGCTGGAATGGAGGCCCGGCTTAATTCTGCGTAGATGGTCGGGCCCTCTTTAGCCGGGCCCTCGGGAACACGGGGTGCTGCACGCTGCGGCTGTATGGTGGGAGCCGCCTGCGGAGCTGTCAGCAAGAACTCTCACCTTCCCCGGCGCCGCGGCTTCCGTCACGTCACCCCGCGGCTCCTCCCGTAATCCAGCAGGCCTAGCCTCCAGGCTCAGAGGCTCCGTGGGGAAGATCTCCAACGGTATCAGTGGCGGTCGCTCCTTCTGGCTCCGCACAGGTTCCGCCGTCCCGCTCAGCATTCCGCTGCCTGCCCATGGTCCTAAGGGTGGCGTCTTCTGGCGTAGCTCGGTCTCCCACCGCCATTACCACTCCAGGTGGCCGATGCCCCGACGTCCGCAGCGTCACATACCGTCCGGTGGGCAGCACTCGAATGGCGCCAGACAGCCGCAGCCAAACTTTTGCTCTGTGCCACTCTGTCCGCTCAGTGGGGCATTGGCAGGCCTTTCCACCCACTTGTCAGGGTCCAGTATGGGGAAGCATCGGCCTCCCGGTACATAGCGCTGGCCCCCGGGGTACGTAGGAGGGGGCCCCAGTCCATTGAGAACCACAGCAAACACCTGGATCTCTCCTCTGCACTAGAGCATCGCCGCCATCTTGCACCAGTCCTGGTACCTCCCCGGATCTTCTGCTGGTGACGCAGATACGCCACAGCGCTCCCAAATTGTAATCCACAGGTGGGTAATTTGTAATCCACAGGTATTTGTAATCCAAGCAGCGTTGGCCAAGTCTTTCTCCATTCTTTAGGGCAGGCCTGCCGCAGAAGATGACGTATTAGCGGCATGGATCCTGCCGACTACGCCAAGTGTATGGTCGGTGGGCCGAGCTGGGGTTGGTCCCTCGATATACCACGCAGAGATGTAACAGAGACACGATGGAGGCAAATGTCGGGTACAACAGGTCCAAGTTGTATTTTCTCTTGCCGCCCACTTGACGGCCTCCACAGTACACCGCACTTCAATGCACTTCTTCACTTTACTTATCGGCCCTCCGTTCACAGAGCCGCTTCCCGCACACCGTACTTTACACCAGGGACGTACATATATACACCGTCCCCTCTGCACTCTTCGACGCTCCTGTCAGATCCGTCACTGTGGCCGCCTTAGGCCCGTAAACCAACAGTACTTCTACTGAACAGTCGTCTCTCTCAATACGGTATGCTTTACCTCAGTGCCTCATCTTTTCTGCGGTACTTTCCTGTCAGGACCACCCCCCTGACGTTCTCTCTCCTCAGTCCCCCTGGTTTGGATTTTCCTCAGAGCGCACAGACTGTCGTAGTCCTCTTGTCACTTGAGCTCCCCCTGGGGACTGGGACTTTCTGGAACCCTCCCTCAAATTTATACCTTTCTTGGTTCCCTGTAACTCCGCCCCCCATGACCAACGGTTTCCTAAGCCCTAAGCTGATGTCAAGTCCTTTGCTCACACTCCTCCCTGCCCTCTAATGGTCAACCCAGGTACTGCACGTCCACTACACTTTCCTAGCTGTTTCCCCACTGTAGTAATGACAACTATCTGAACTGTGCAAACCTTTCCTTCTCTATACTGACAGGTCCGTCCGTCCGTCAGGTCATCTTCCCTACACCACCACACCTTAAATCCTTCCATCCCCACTCCAAATCCCCCCATTCCCATGCCAAATCCCCCCATCCCCATGCCAATCCCCCACACACATTAAGTACCCCTCATCCCCACTCCAAATCCCCCCATACATGAAATCCCCCCAATCCCCACTCCAAATCTTCCCACACATTAAATAACCTCCAATCCCCACTCCAAATCCCTCAAACACATTATATATCCCCCACTCCAAATCCCCCCATACATGAAATCCCCCCAATCCCCACTCCAAATCTTCCCACACATTAAATAACCTCCCATCCCCACTCCAAATCCCTCAAACACATTATATATCCCCCACTCCAAATCTCCCCACACATTATGTACCCCCCACTCCAAATACCACCCCCCATCTCCCATCTTCAGTGGTTTCTTCAGCTCCTCAGTGGAGCATACTTAGGGCTCACTCTCACTTGCGAGAGACTCGCACGATTCTCGTGCGAGTCTCTCGTGTAAAAACCTGGCACTGCCACTGGCATGTTCCTCATATTTCTCCCCCCTCGCCCCCCCTTATGTTCCTCATATTTCTCCCCCCTCACCCCCCATATGTTCCTCATATTTCTCCCCCCTCGCCCTCCCATATGTTCCTCATATTTCTCCACCCTCGCCACCCCATATGTTCCTCATATTTCTCCCCCCTCACCCCCCATATGATCCTCATATTTCTCCACCACATGCATCTGTCTGCAACCTGGCCTTGCTCCTCACACACTGTCCTCAATTTACTCCCCCTGCTCCCTCCCTATCCATGAGACTGCACCCATCCCCCAATCTCAAACATTCCCTTGCGTTGACTCCATATAGTATCCCTCAACCCAACCATCCCTTCCTAGCCCCTAGAGCATGTCCTTACATTTCTTAAATCTTCTTTGGTGTCTTCAGCTCCATTGCCCCGTGTGGAGCTGGAGCACTTACCACCAACCACAACGCTGCCTCATTGCCTGCCTGCCCTGTGTCTTCGCCTCTGAAGCGCCGGAGAGTGACCTCAGCAGCGTGATCATGTGACCTGATCATGCTGCTGGCGCTTCACTGATGCGGAAGTGCCGGCGGCGCCAGGGCTTAGAGATCATCAAGTGAGTGTACTAGCGTCTGAAGACGCTAGCACAATCCATGGGGACCGACGTGCAGCACTTTCTCTGAGCCGGCTGTCAGTTTGACAGCCGGCTTAGAGAACGGGAGAATCTAAGTGTGGGGGCGGCAGAATGCCACCGACGGGGAGCCTCCTTCTGGACCGCCGCATCAGACGGCCCGATGGCGCCCCTCTGTGGGCTGCGCCCGGGGCAAATGCCCCGGCTGCCCCCCCTGGATATGCCCTTGACTGTATTGGCGTGCTCTCCAGCAGAGCAGGGAGACTTGATCTTCCTGCTCTGTCATCTGGCCACTATGGGGCCCCTGAGCATAAGGAGGGCCCGGTGCCAGCAATTGGCCCCTCCGCCTGTCATTGCAAGTGCGAGTTGCCGATATAGCTGACCGCATTGATGAGAGTGGAGGCGTTACGCTCCTTTTCCCATCATCCCCATCTCAACGTGTGACGTCACTGATGCAGACACTGAAGGGGTCGCGATGACGTTACTATTCGGCGCTGCTGTCTGGAGATGTGCGGGCAATCGGCGAAGCAGAGGAACGAGAAGGAGAGGTGAGTATTGGATATATTTATTTTTTTATGGGGGTACTTTGTATTATATAGAGTCTGCCTATAGGGGGGTGCATTATACTATAGAGTCTGCCTATGGGGGGTGCACTATACAATATACAGCTCTGGAAAAAATTAAGAGACCACTGCAAAATTTTCAGTTTGTCTGATTTTTCTCTTTGTAGGTATATTTTTTATTAAAATGTAAACCGCTCTTTTATTCTATAAACTACTGACAACATGTCTCCGAATTTCCAAGCACTAAATTTTGTATTTATTTTCAGAAAATGAGAAATGGTCAAAAGAACAAAAAAAATGCAGTGCTTGCCGACCTCAAATAATGCAAAGAAAACAAGTTCTAATCATTTAGAAATAACAATACTAATGTTGTAACTCTGGAAGAGTTCAGAGATCAATATTTTGTGGAATAACCATGATTTTTAATCACCGCTTTCAAGCGTCTTGGCATGCTTTCCACCAGTCTTTCACACTGCTTTTGGGTGACTTTATGCCACTCCTGGTACAAAAATGTAAGCAGTGCTTCGTTTGATGGCTTGTGACTATCCATCTTCCTCTTGATTACATTTCAGAGGTTTTCAATGGGGTTCAGGTCTGGAGATTGGGCTGGCCATGACAGGGATTTGATGTGGTGGTCCTTCTTCCACACATTGATTGACCTAGCTGTGTGGCATGGCACATTGTCCTGCTGTAAAAATCAGTACTCAGAGTTGGGGAACTTTGCCTGAGCAGAAGGAATCAACTGTTTTTCCAGGATAACCTTGTATGCGGCTTGATTCATACGTCCTTCGCAAAGATTAACCGGCCCAATTCCAGCCTTGCTGAAGCATCCCCAGATCATCACCGATCCTCCACCAAATTTCACAGTGGGTGCAAGACACTCTGCCTTGTTCGCCTCTCCAGGTCTCTGTTTAACCATTAGATGACCAGGTGTTGGGCAAAGCTGAAAATTAGACTCATCAGAGATTACCTTACTCCAGTCCTCTATGGTCCAATCCTTATGGTCTTCATTGATGAAAGGCTTTAATCTAGCTTTACATGACTTGAGCCCTGACTCAAAGAGCCTGTTACGAACTGTTCTTGCAGTACACTTCTCCCCAGCTGCCATTTGCCATTCCTTTTGCAGGTCACTTGATGTCATCCTGTGATTGCTGAGTGACATTCAAATAAGATGACAGTCATCCCGGTCAGTGGAGAATCGTTTTCGCCCTCTGCCGGTCTGTAACTTTGTTGTCCTCAATATCTGCTGCTTGACCTTGTTTTAATGGACTGCCGTCTTAGAAATTTTAAGGATGGAGGCAACATGACGCTCACTGTATCCCTCTGCTAGAAAGTCCAGAATTGAACCCTTCTTTTCCTCACTCAAGACTTTTCTTTTCAACTCCTTTGGCATGGTTAAAGTTATTTTTTCATTCCTATTACTTTTGGGATATTATTGCACTTGTTTTGCCATCCAGCTTGTCCTATTGCAAGAGGATTGTGAACACTTGAGATGAGCGACTTTGCCTTTTTTAGGGTCGAGTTGGGTTTTATGAAACCCGACTTTCTCAAAAGTAGAGTCGAACGAATTCGGCCGACTATCAAGAAAAGTCGAAGGTCCGACTGAAACACGAAACCCAATGCAAGTCAATGGGGAAGAAAAGTCGGCAGGGAGTGGAGGACAGTAAACACACCTACATGCCGGACCGCTTTTTTAAAGTGCGCAAAATCTCTCTCTCTCCACTGCACATGTCATCTCGTTGTTAGGGTCGGCGGAACGCACCAAATATAAATAATAGTAGGTGCGTTCGCCGCCCGGGGTCCACCGTGCGGTAGGTGACAAGACCGCTGCTGAACAATGGCAGATGCACCTAGTAGGTGCGGGACTGCGCTCGGGTTAACATCACACGAACGCTAAGGGCGACTCCGTACAAACACAGAGTCGCTTGGAGAACACTAAAGCAAAGGCACAGGCCCTGTTAGCGTCACAGAGGCCTGTGTGTGGCGTCACTGCCGCGAACACCAATAGTTGCTGTTACTACAGCGCAGCGGCAGAGAAAAGCCGAGGACCGGGCGCCGACGGACGCTAGTGTAGGTGTGGAGCAAGTGGCATGTAGCTTGCCACAACCCTGGAGCTGACTATTCACACTCGGTCACCACTCGTAATATCAGAGGGTAGGGGTTTCATAATGAGTCAGACACCAGTCCATACATCCATCACCATACACACACAGAATAATATGCTACACTAGCGCATGGCCGAGCCGCCATGCGGGCTTTTTATAGCCATGCGCTTCCGGGACCTTCCAGTGCTTTGGGAAGGACCAATCAGATCCGACATAGGACCTGCACATGTGAGCCCTGCTCTCCACTGAGAGGACAAGTTGCGGGCATGCCCAGTAGCACGGCACGAGGACTTAGCCTCTGGAGCAGTTCCCTGCAAAGCAGGTTGCGCTACCATTGCTGCATCAGAGGTGGCAGCAACATCCAGGCTCACAGAACGAGTCTGAGGGGAATGCCTGGCTCACCGTGATTGCTGAGCAGGAGTCTGAGCGGTCGAAGGAGAATGAGAGACCACAGGATGTCTGGCTCTGGATTCCCGCTGTGCAGTGCCAGGAATCCGACGCCTAACATTACCCCCCCAGGGCCCCGCCTCACTGCGCTCTAAGGCCGCGATCAGGAGCGGTGCATGAATGTTTTCCACCGGCTCCCAGGTCCGAGCCTCGGGCCCATGACCCTTCCAGTCCACCAAATAAAATTTTTTGCCACGGACAAACCTGCGCCCCACGATGGCGTTAACCTCAAACTCATCAGACGATAAGTCTCATGACCCGGCAGATGACTCAGAAAACCGGACCATGTGAACTGGTTTGAGGAGGAACACATGGAACACGTCCGAAATGGCCAAATGTGGTTGAAGAGCCAGGCGGTAGCCCACCGAGCTAAGTCGCTCGAGGACCTTGAATGGTCCAATGTATCGCGGTGCGAACTTGGGAGACTTGCCCCGCAGTTTAATGTTTCGGATGGAGAGCCATACCATGTCGCCAAGGGAGAAGCTTGGCGCGGGCCGCCGATGCGTGTCGGCGGACGCCCTCATCCTTTCTTTAGATGCCCGGATAGCATCCTGAGTGCGATCCCAAATGTCCCGGGCCTCCACTGCCCAGTCTGCCACCCTGGAGTCGGTGGAGGACACTGGCATCGGGACAGGGACGCGTGGATGTTGACCATAGTTTAGGAGAAAGGGCGTCTGACCAGTGGAATCAGCCACCGCATTGTTTAGGGCAAATTCAGCTCAAGGTAGCAAGGATGCCCAGTCATCCTGCCTGGCAGAGACAAAATGCCGTAAATAGGTGACCAAGGTCTGATAGGCTCTCTCGACCAAGCCATTCGTCTCGGGATGGTAAGTGGAGGATAGATTTAGCTCGATGCTGAGTAAACTGCAGAGCTCCCTCCAAAACCGAGACGCAAACTGGGGACCGCGGTCACTCGCGATTTTGTCTGGCATGCCATGTAAACGGAATACGTGCTTAATGAACAAGGTGGCCAGACCTCGAGCGGAAGGCAGGCGTGCGAGTGGCACCAGATGCACCATTTTGGAAAAATGGTCGGTGACCACCCAGATGACCGTACTGCCACCAGACTTGGGCAGGCCAACTATGAAATCCATGCCAACCATCTCCCAAGGTCTATCCGCCACTGGCAGGGGAAACAACAGCCCCGCCGGCCTCTGTCTAGAGGGTCTGTTCCGAGCACACAAAACACATGCTTGCACGTATTCCTTGACATCTCGAGCCATATGTGGCCACCAATATGACCTTGCCAGGAGTTCGGCGGTCCGTTTATTACCAAAATGGCCACCCACCCTGGAGGCATGTGCCCAGGCGAGGACCTCCAGCCGTAGCTGAGGAGGCACCAAGGTCTTGCCCGGTGGTACCGACTCGAGAGCAACTGGAGCCACGGTCATAAAACTCTCCGGTGGGAGAATTAACCGAGGCTCAGCTTGTCCTTCTTCCGCTGAGACCACTGAACGTGAGAGAGCATCCGCACGGACGTTCTTCTCTCCAGAGAGGTAGTGGAGGGTGAAGCGGAATCGGGAAAAGAAGAGCGACCACCTGGCCTGACGGGAATTCAGACGTTGGGCCGTCTGTATATAGACCAGGTTTTTATGGTCTGTATATACCTGGAAGGGAAGCCGGGCTCCCTCCAGGAGATGTCTCCACTCAGAAAAAGCCAACTTCATGGCTAGCAGCTCCCTGTCGCCGATGGAGTAATTTTTCTCCGCCGGTGAGAAGGTCTTGGAATAGAAGAAGCAGGGATGCTTCCGACCTTGAGCATCCTTTTGATAAAGGACTGCTCCTGCACCGATGGAAGAAGAGTCTACCTCAAGGATAAACGGCTTATCCACATCGGGACGATGTAATATGGGAGCGCCATCAAAATGTGATTTTATAGCCGAGAAGGCCTTGGAGACATGTTCTGACCAAGCATTGGGGTTAGCTCCCTTCTTGGTGAGAGCAACCAATGGAGCCACCAGTGTGGAAAAGTGTGGTATAAACTGGCGGTAGTAATTCACGAACCCCAAAAAGCGCTGCACCGCTTTGAGGGAATGGGGTTCCTGCCAGTCCATTACCGCTTGTAGTTTGGCAGGATCCATGGCCAGCCCCTGGGCCGAGATGATATAGCCCAGGAACGGCAAGGACTCCTGCTCAAACTGGCACTTCTCCAGCTTGGCAAATAGCGAGTTCGCCCGCAGACGGTCAAAGACCCTGCAGACATCTCTCCGGTGGGTGGTCAATTCTGGCGAAAAGATGAGTATGTCATCCAGATAGACCACCACCGAGGTAGCATGTCGCGGAAGACGTCGACAAAATCTTGGAAGACAGCTGGCGCATTACAAAGGCCAAAGGGCATAACCAGGTATTCGTAATGGCCATCCCTGGTATTAAAAGCTGTCTTCCATTCGTCTCCTTCGCGAATGCGGATCAGGTTGTATGCACCCCGCAGATCTAATTTAGTAAAGATCCGGGCCCCCCGCAACCTGTCAAATAACTCCGAGATCAACGGTAGGGGGTATTTGTTTTTAACCGTGATAGCATTGAGACCTCGGTAGTCAATGCAGAGGCGTAACTCTCCGTTCTTCTTCTGTACGAAGAAGAACCCTGCACCAGCCGGTGACACAGATTTTCTGATGAAACCCCTAGCCAGGTTCTCCCGGATATATTGGGACATAGCCTCCGTCTCAGGGAGTGATAAGGGGTAAACACAGCCTCGGGGAGGCTCTGTGCCTGGCAGGAGATCAATCGGGCAATCATAGGAATGGTGCGGCGGGAGCGTCTCCGCAGACTTCTTAGAGAAGACGTCCGCGTACTGGTGGTAGGGTTTGGGGAGCACGGAGAGATCTGCAGGCACTTCAGTGGAAGCCACCTGAACTCTGCCCCTCAGGCACCTTCCCTCACAGTCCTTGCCCCAGCCCAGTATCCTCCCCGAAGCCCAGTCAATATGAGGGGAGTGGCAACGAAGCCAGGGAACTCCGAGGAGCACCTGGTCGATGCCATTGGGCATAATAAGCAGGGACAGAGTCTCCTGATGTGAGGGTGAAATAGAGAGTCCAAGTGGGGCTGTCTGATGGGTCACCTGAGACGGTAACGGTGCCCCATTTACCACCCTAATGGTCAGAGGTTGGGAGAGTAACACCAGAGGGATAGCGTGTCTCTGGGCAAAAGTCGAGGACATAGAGTTCCCCTCGACCCCGGAATCCAGGGTGACCTCTGCCTCCCAGGTGGAGGACCCACTATCTAACATACCCCGGAACACCGGTTTGGGTGAAAAGGGTCCCACCTTGGATTGACCACCACCTACGGCCACTGAACGTGGTCGTCTTTTCGGCCGCTGGGGGCATGTGCCAGCCGAGTGGCCAAACTGTTGGCACTGATAACAGCGCACAGAGCTTTGCATCGGACGCGACTTAGTGCCGGTGCGAGACACCTCCATAGTCTCAGAGGAAGGGAGCTCCTGTACGGGATATATCAGCGGCTCGGTAAAGGTGGGAGCCAAATTAACCCTACGTCTGGATTGCACTCGTTCCAACCCGCGCTCTGTGAAGCGGAGATCAATGCGGGTGGAAACGGCGATCAACTCCTCCAGACTTGTGGGAATTTCCCTAGTAGCTTTAGCATCTTTTACGTGCTCAGCCAGGCCTCTCCAAAACAGCGGGACCAACACTTTGTCCGGCCACTCTAACTCGGAAGCCAGTGTCCGAAACTTGACAGCATGATGGCTAACCGAAAGTGACCCTTGCGTTAAGGATAACAGTTGGAGAGCCGTATCGTGTGTGACCCGTGGTCCCAAGAAGACTTGCTTCAGAGCCGCGAGGAACTGAGCAGCTCCCTGTACCACGGGATCATCACGTTCCCACAATGGCGTGGCCCACTGTAATGCCCGGCCAGACAACAGGGAGACAATAAATCCCACCTTAGCCTGCTCTGTAGGAAACCGTGCAGCCAGCAACTCCAGCTGAATGGAGCACTGACTGACGAATCCCCTACAGGAGGCACTATCACCCGAAAACTTATCGGGGAGCGGGAGGCGAGACATTGTCGGCAAAGGCAAAAGTGTGGGCGCACGTGAGACAGCCTCAGCGACTGTCTGAGCAGCAGCTAGCGCAGCATTCGCAGCTGAGTTGGTGCTCTCAATAGTCGCCAACCTGCTCTCCAGCTGCCGAATGTAGCGCTGCAGCTGCTGCACGTCTGCCATTGCCAGCCAGACCCTGGCGCTAGTGTAATGTTAGGGTCGGCGGAACGCACCAAATATAAATAATAGTAGGTGCGTTCGCCGCCCGGGGTCCACTGTGCGGTAGGTGACAAGACCGCTGCTGAACAATGGCAGATGCACCTAGTAGGTGCGGGACTGCGCTCGGGTTAACGTCACCCGAACGCTAAGGGCGACTCCGTACAAACACAGAGTTGCTTGGAGAACACTAAAGCAAAGGCACAGGCCCTGTTAGCGTCACAGAGTCCTGCGTGTGGCGTCGCTGCCGCGAACACCAATAGTTGCTGTTACTACAGCGCAGCGGCAGAGAAAAGCCGCAAGCGTCGGCGCCGAGGACCGGGCGCCGACGGACTCTAGTGTAGGTGTGGAGCAAGTGGCATGTAGCTTGCCACAACCCTGGAGCTGACTATTCACACTCGGTCACCACTCGTAACATCAGAGGGTAGGGGTTTCATAATGAGTCAGACATCAGTCCATACATCCATCACCATACACACACAGAATAATATGCTACACTAGCGCATGGCCGAGCCGCCATGTGGGCTTTTTATAGTCATGCGCTTCCGGGACCTTAGCCTCTGGAGCAGTTCCCTGCAAAGCAGGTTGCGCTACCATTGCTGCACCAGAGGTGGCAGCAACATCCAGGCTCACAGAATGAGTCTGAGGGCAATGCCTGGCTCGCTGTGATTGCTGAGCAGGAGTCTGAGCAGTCGGAGGAGAATGAGAGACCGCAGGATGTCTGGCTCTGGATTCCCGCTGTGCAGTGCCAGGAATTCGACGCCTAACACTCGTTGCCCACAGTGTACGTCCTTGCTCAGTGGCTGAAAAAAGTCATGTGCAAGCATTCTGGGAAATCTGACTTTGGCGCTCGTTTTGCCGGCCGCATGGCCGACTTCACTCTGTGGTCGGGTTTCGGTCGGCGAAACCCGACTTTGCCATAAGTTGACGACTTGTGAACCTGTTTCGCTCAACTCTAGTGAACACATAAGTATTTGTAAGCCAAAATCAGGAGAGGAACAATTCCAGGAAAAGTATAATAGAAACACGTCACCACTAGTGATGAGCGAGTATACTCGTTGCTCAGGTGTCCTCCGAGTATTTTGGCGTGCTCAGAGATTTAGATTTCGTTGTCTCAGCTGAATGATTTGCGGCTGCTAGCCAGCCTAAACACATGTGGGAATTCCCTAACAAATAGGCATTCCACACATGTATTCAGGCTGTCTAGCAGTCGCAAATCACGCAGCTGAGACAACGAAAACTCAATCGCCGAGCACGCCAAAATACTCGGAGGACACCCGAGCATGCTCGAGAAAACCCAAGCAACGAGTATACTCGCTCATCACTAGTCACCACTTTTATGTTTCTCACTCACGCCTGGTTTTGATTTACAAATATTGATATTATTATTATTATTATTATTATTATTATTATTTATTGTTATAGCGCCATTTATTCCATGGCGCTTTACATGTGGGAAGGGGTATACATAAAAACAAGTACAATAATGTTGAACAATACAAGTCATAACTGGTACAGGAGGAGAGAGGACCCTGCCCGCGAAGGCTCACAATGTACAAGGGATGGGTGAAAATACAGTAGGCGAGGATAGAGCTGGTCATGCAGCGGTTTGGTCGATCGGTGGTTACTGCAGGTTATAGGCTTGTCGGAAGAGGTGGGTCTTCAGGCTCTTTTTGAAGGTTTTGATGGTAGGTGAAAGTCTGTTATGTTGTGGTAGAGAGTTCCAGAGTAGGGGTGATGCGCGAGAGAAATCTTGTATGCGATTGTGGGAAGAGGAGATAAGAGGGGAGTAGAGAAGGAGATCTTGTGAGGATCGGAGGTTGCGTGCAGGAAAGTACCGGGAGACGAGGTCATAGATGTATGGAGGAGACAGGTTGTGGATGGCTTTGTATGTCACAGTTAGGGTTTTGTACTGGAGTCTCTGGGCAATGGGGAGCCAGTGAAGGGATTGACAGAGGGGAGAAGCTGGGGAATAGCGGGGGGACAGGTGTATTAGTCGGGCACCGGAGTTTAGAATAGATTGGAGGGGTGCGAGAGTGTTCGAGGGGAGGCCACTGAGCAAGAGGTTGCAGTAGTCAAGGCGAGAGATAATGAGGGCATGGACTAGGGTTTTTGCAGATTCTTGGTTGAGGAATGAACGGATTCGTAAAATATTTTTGAGTTGAAATCGGCAGGAAGTGGAAAGGGCTTGGATATGTGGTTTGAAGGAGAGATCAGCATCAAGGATTATCCCGAGGCAGCGAGCTTGTGGGACTGGGGAGAGTGGGCATCCATTTACTTTAATGGATAGGTTCGTTGGGGGGGTCACGTGAGATGGGGGAAAGATGATGAATTCTGTTTTGTCCATGTTAAGTTTCAGAAATCTGGTAGAGAAGAAGGATGAAATAGTGGACAGACATTGAGGGTTTCTGGTTAGCAGGGAGGTGATATCTGGTCCAGAGATGTAGATCTGTGTGTCATCAGCATAGAGATGATACTGAAAGCCATGAGATTCTATAAGCTGTCCCAGGCCAAAGGTGTAAATGGAGAAGAGCAGGGGTCCTAGGACTGAACCTTGTGGGACTCCGACAGATAGGGGGTGAGGTGAGGAGGTGGTGTGTGAGTGGGAGACGCTGAATGTCCGGTCTGTTAGGTATGATGAGATCCAGGACAAGGCCAAGTCTGTGATGCCAAGGGATGAGAGGGTCTGTAATAGTAGGGAATGGTCCACTGTGTCAAAGGTAGCCGACAGGTCCAGGAGGAGGAGGACAGAGTAGTGTCGCTTGCTCTTGGCGGTTAAGAGGTCATTGGTGACCTTAGTAAGGGCAGTTTCGGTGGAGTGGTGTGACCGGAAGCCAGATTGTAAGCGGTCGAAGAGGGAGCAAGAAGAGAGATGGGAGGACAGTTCAAGGTAGACGTGTTGTTCCAGTAGCTTGGAGGCATAGGGGAGAAGTGATATAGGGCGATAGCTAGATACAGAGGATGGGTCAAGAGAGGGCTTTTTGAGGATAGGTGTGATTGAGGCATGTTTAAAGCTTGAGGGGAAAACACCAGTTGTTAGTGATAGGTTAAAGAGATGGGTTAGGGTTGGGATGAAGACTGTGGTGAGGTTTGGGATGAAGTGGGAAGGGATCGGGTCAAGTGCACAAGTGGTGAGATGTGATCTTGAGAGTAGAGTGGAGAGTCGATCTTCTGTAATGGTGGAGAAGTTGGTTTTGGAGGTGGAGGGCTGGGAAGTCGGGAGGAAGGGCTCTGGGGGTTGTTGACCAAAACTGTCTCTGATGTTATCAATCTTCTGCTTGAAAAATGAGGCAAAGTCTTCAGCTGAGATGAGTGGGGAGGGAGGAGGTGCTGGGGGACGGAGGAGAGAATTCAAGGTGTTGAATAACTGTTTAGGGTTGTGAGACAGGGCGGATATGAGCGATGAGAAGTAGGTTTGTTTAGCTGTGGCGAGTGTGGTCTTGAAAGTAGTGAGAGACTGTTTGAATGCGATGAAGTGCTCGTTGGAGTGGGATCTTTTCCATCTGCGCTCAGCAGCCCTGGAAGCTCGCCTCAGTTCTTTGGTCAGGCTGGTGTGCCAGTGCTGTCTGTTGATTACTAACCAAATACTGAACATGCCCATAAGACCCCTTTCACACATCCTGGTGATTCCTGTACTGGAAAAACCAGTACTGGTGAGATGCATGGTCCATGTGTCGTGTATGTATGTGATATCCATGTGCTGTCAGTCTGACACATATGGAATTAAATACAGCATATAATCCATTAATGCCCATGTCCCACGATGATCTGGATGGTTTGGTGAGCGGTGACATCAGTGATGCAACCTTTCACCATGCCAGCCAGAACACACTGAGCTGAGCATGAGGAAGTGGCTGCGTGTGACCAGTGGTGACCTCATTTAGGTTACCGCCAGTCACAGGCAGGCTCACCTCAGTGTGTTCCGGCTGGCGTGAGCAGTTGCATCACTGTTGTGACCGCTCACCAAACCATCCGGATCATCGTTGGACATGGGCATTAATGGATCATAAGCAGAAAGGTAAAGCTTTGCTTTTTATTTTTTAGTAAATGAGTAAAAGAGGGTCGGGGAGTTTTTATTTAAATTAAAGGAATTTACTCTGTGTGTTTATTAAATTTGACTATGGGATTAGTAATGGGAGTGTCTGATAGATACCTATCTATTACGAACCTCTGGGCTTGATGTCAGCGGACATAAAACAGTTTCCATCAACCCCACAACTATTACTCCACTTGCCACCACTTCAGGCCAAGTGTGAAGAGTGGAGGTTAGCTCCAGATTTGGTGCATCTAATGGATGTGCCATTTCTGGGGTGACTGAGGGCTGATATTTTTAGTTTGGGAGGGGGCTAATATCCATGGCCCCTTCCTGTGCTATTAATATCAGCCTACAGCTGTCTTTAGCTTTTTCTGGTTAGTAAATAAAGAGGGACCCCACATCATTTTTTGAGGGAGGTCTCCCCTGTAGTAACCAGTAAAGGCTAAGCAAGCAGCTGTGAGCTGATATTAATAGGCCGGGAACCTTTATGGCTATTGGCCCCTTCCCAGAATATTAAAATCAGCCCCCAGCTGTTGGCTTTCCCTCAACTGGTTTGGAAAATTAAGCTGGATCTTACATTTTTTTTAAATGCATTTAATGTGCGCTCTTTAATAGGGTTTTTTTTTACATGCATTTTTATTGCGTTTTTGAGACTTGTCTTTGGCTCTTGTTGGTGTGTTATGTTTTAAATAAAGCTGCTTTGTTATGCTTCCTCGTATTTAGCTTTGATAAAACTTTACTGACAGAGTTATGTGCAGATTACATGTGTTTTTGATGTGTTTCCTCAGCGGAAACGTACTAAAAACGCATGTGCATTATTTATATGCAGATGTTCCTTAACTAATGTAAGTCTATGGGCAAAACTGCACATGAAACTGTGTACTAGCAAGAAAAATTGACATATTGAGGATTTAAAACATGCACCGCAGGTCAGTTTATGTTGAGTAACAAAAAGCACAGTGGACCAGAGATTTCTATAAGTCCCATCCACTTTGCTGGATTTGTAAGATGACACTAATTTTTCATTCAGCAAAAATATGCAGCGTCAAAACCTCATGGGTACACAGCCTAAGGGCATGTTCACATGGGCAGCAGCTATTAATCATTTACAGTTTCCTATGATACAGAATTGCAATGTATCCGTAAAAATCAGATACTATACTGTGGCTTTGTATGGTATCAGAATTTATTTATGCAACAATAGACTATAATGGGTGAGTCTCATGCAATTTAAGGGAAAATCTAGGGAACCCTGCAAATTTTTTTTACGCACACAGATTCGGTCAAAGAAAAAAAATCTCTCATCTGCACTGCCCCATTGAATAACATTGGTCCGAGTGTGGTCCGAATTTTCCATGGACAGCACACGGACCGAAAATATGGTCTTATGAATGAGCTCTCAGAATGACAAAACTTCACTTTTATTTCCTTAAATATGCAAGTTTTAGGATTATTAACCTTTGGATTGACCAACAGCACAGTAGTTGTTCAATAATAAAATTAGCCATCAAAAATACAATTGCCTATTAATTGTGCGACCGTATACTAATTATATAATAGATACAGTAGCTCCATGTGCTTAACATTTGACTAGGGGTACAGACCCATATTGACTCCATGTGCCGTACAGACGCTGTGCTTGTCTTCAAGGTACGTAAAGCTGAACCCTGCGGATTGCTGGACGGTCTATATTAGGGGTTTTATTGGTCTCTCGAGCGCAGTACTATTTCAACACATCATTTAGGTATTTTATCTCTTCCCATATATGTAGTCGGCGACTTCTGCAGGGATAATACTGCTGCTGTTAGTATTATGGACTTGTGAATGACTTGTGAAACACTAATTCTGTATTCAGAAATTATACTACTCAAGAAATAACACATGAGTGTGAATGAGGATTAGAGAATACTCTACATTGTTTCTCTCACATTACTAGATGCTGTTCGGCCAACAGCTCCCAATCCGTCATATCTATTTTGGTGAAGAGTTGCAGATTATAGCCCAGGAGAATAAGGGAAAAGGTATGTTCATAGCCATCATGTCTGTTACACCTGTGCTAAGAAAAACCATAAGGCTATGTGCCCACGTTGCAGAAATGCTGCAGAATTGTCCGCAGCATTTCCGCAACTCTCTGCCGCAGGTAAAACGCATGCGGAATTCCGCATGCATTTTCCAGCAAAATACAAGCGTTATGCAAGCGTTTTTAGCTTGCGGAATTCAAGCGCTTTTCCAAGCGATTTGAAGCATCGCTTGGAAAAGTGATTGACAGGTTGGTCACACTTGTCAAGCATAGTGCTTGACAAGTGTGACCAACTTTTTACTATTGATGCTGCCTATGCAGCATCAATAATAAAAGATACAATGTTAAAAATAATTTAAAAAAATAAAAAATATGGATATACTTACCTTCTGTCGGCCCCGATCTCCTCAGCGGTGCTCCCAGTCCTCAGGGACGCTCCCGGTCCGTTCCGTTCCCAGGCGTGCTTTGCGAGAATGACCTTTGTGACATCATGCCCTCACACACATCACACATAAAAACCTCCTCCACGTGTGTTCTGCTCTCCCTGAATGCATCCCTCAGACTAAAGAACATTCTAGACTTGCCTGGAAAAACATCTCCTCCTATTGCCCATGCGACTAGGAGCTGGCCAATAGGAGACCGAATTCACATCTCAGATCCTTACAAAACAATAATTCAGTCATTGTACACTTTCACCATTAGATGGCGACATAACACAGAAAATAAGAAATGCATTGCATCTAAAATGAAGGTGACTAGAAATGGAGAATTACAGCTCACAAATAATGTAGAGGGCCAGTTAGAGAGTGAGCAGTAGTGTACAGAAGCTACTCACAATTCAGTATTACTTAAAGGGACAGACACACTCTGGACTGGATCACTACACCAGGACTATCAGGCCACCCTCACACACATCACATAAGTATCAGGACTATCAGGCCGCCCTCACACACATCACACAAGTACCAGGACTATCAGGCTGCCCTCACACACATCACACAAGTACCAGGACTATCAGGCCACCCTCACACACATCACACAAGTACCAGGGCTATCAGGCTGCCCTCACACACATCACACAAGTACCAGGACTATCAGGCCACCCTCACACACATCACACAAGTACCAGAACTATCAGGCTGCCCTCACACACCTCACACAAGTACCAGGACTGTTATGATTGAGTCACCGTAGGAGGCAAAAACAGGAATGCTAGCTAAGTCCAGAAAACCAGAGAAGTTGGCAGCTATCGGATTGCAGACCCCAAAGCAATAGGCAGCCCCCAACATATAATGACGGTGAAGCAAGATGAAAACACTAACACAGACAGAAAGATAGACTGAGCAAAGACGGGGCCCAAGCTAACTAGATAGGAAAGGACAGGAAGGCTGCTGTCTGCAATCCGTGAAAAACCCTATGAAAATAAGAGCCAACAGACTGACAGTGAAAAAGGCCCTGAAGACGCTAGGCTTCAAAAAAGCTATGTCAGTACTCAGGAATATTCTGAAGACAGAGCAACAGGCAAAAGGAGATTCAGCTCACCCCAGCAGGGAATGGCAGAATCCAGAAAAGCAAGGAAAACAAAAACAAAACACAAATGCTAACAGGCAAAGCAGAAAACTTAGCTTTAGAGGAGCAGGAATCAGACTGGTGTCCTAGAAGTCCACAGAGAAATCACCCGCAGGGCAGAAGGGCGTCGGCAGCCTTATATCCAGTCCGTGACTCCACTCAGCCAGTCATCCTCATTAGGCTCAGGTGCCTGATAATCAGGCTCATTACCTTCCTTTACCAGAATAGGGAGTTCACCAGACCTCAGTGACGAAGGGGAAAATGAACTCACAACAGTACCTCCCCCTTGAGGAGGGGTCACCGAACCCTCAACCATGCCACCAGGGCGATCAGGGTGAGCCCGATGAAAGGCACGCACCAATCTTTTGGCATGAATATCAGAGGCAGAGACCCAGGAATTATCCTCCTGACCATAACCCTTCCACTTAACCAAATACTGGAGTTTCCGTCTAGCCAAACGGGAATCCAGTATTTTCTCTACCTCATATTCCATGTTACCTTCAACCAATACAGGGTCTGGAGGTGCCACCCCAGGAACAACTGGTTCAACAAACCTCTTCAACAAGGACTTATGGAACACATTATGGATTTTAAATGTGACAGGAAGAGCCAAACGAAAAGAGACCGGATTAATAATCTCCAAAATCTTGTAAGGTCCAATAAATCTAGGCTTAAACTTAGGAGAAGCCACCTTCATAGCAATATTTTTTGATGATAACCACACCATATCACCAATCTTAAACTGGGGACCAATGGTCCTATGTCGATTGGAAAACCGCTGGGCCTTTTCCTAGGAGAGAGATAACTTATCCACCACTTGGTCCCAGATCTGGTGCATTCTCTCCACCACAGTGTCAACACCTGGGCAGGCAGAAGGCTCCACCTGCCCCGAAGAAAATCGAGGATGAAACCCAAAGTTACAAAAAAAAGGTGACATCAAAGTTGCAGAACTAGCTCTATTATTTAAAGCAAATTCGGCCAAGGGCAAAAATGAAACCCAATCATCCTGATCAGCGGAAATAAAACATCTCAAATACGACTCCAAGGTCTGGTTTGTTCTCTCTATCTGCCCATTGGTCTGAGGGTGAAAAGCAGAGGAGAAGGACAACTGAATTCCCAGCTTGGAACAGAAGGTCCTCCAAAATCTAGACACAAACTGAACTCCTCTGTCAGATACAATGTTCTCAGGAATCCCATGTAAACGAACCACCTGTTGCAAAAACAGGGGCACCAACTCAGAGGAAGATGGCAACTTAGGGAATGGTACAAGATGAACCATCTTAGAGAACCTATCACAAATCACCCAAATAACAGTCATTCTTTGAGAGACCGGCATATCAGAGATGAAATCCATTGAAATATGGGTCCATGGCCTCCTGGGGACCGGCAAAGGCATCAACAACCCACTAGAGCGAGAACAAGATTTAGACCGGGAGCAAGTCCCACAGGACTGCACAAAATTCCTGACATCATGAGATAAGGTGGGCCACCAAAAAGAGCGACTCACCAGATCTCTAGTACCAAAAATACCTGGATGACCAGCCAATGCAGAGCAATGAACTTCAGACATCACTCTCTTCTTCCACTGGTCAGGAACATACAACTTTCCACTGGGACAACGCTCAGGTTTGTCCTCCTGGAACTCTTGCAGAGCAAGTCTCAAATCGGGCGAGATGGCAGAAAGAACTACCCCTTCGCCTAAGATGGTAGCAGGCTTGGTCACCACAGGAGAATCAGCAAAGAAACTCCTAGAAAGGGCGTCTGCCTTGACATTCTTAGTTCCAGGAAGAAAAGAGACCACAAAATCAAAACGTGTAAAAAACAAGGCCCACCTAGCCTGTCTAGGGTTCAAGAGTTTAGCCGATTCTAGGTAAATCAAATTCTTGTGGTCAGTGAGGACCACAACTTGATGTTTAGCTCCCTCCAACCAATGTCTCCACTCCTCAAATGCCCATTTCATGGCCAACAGTTCCCGATTCCCCACATCATAGTTACGTTCAGATGGAGAGAACTTTCTGGAAAAGAAAGCACAAGGATTCATTTTAGATGTTACAGGATCCTTTTGGGACAAAACAGCTCCTGCACCAATCTCAGAAGCATCCACCTCTACCTGGAACGGGAGTGAGACATCAGGTTGCCGCAAAACCGGGGCGGATGTAAATCTTCGCTTCAGCTCCTGAAAGGAGGCAACAGCCTCCGGAGACCAATTCAACACATCAGCACCCTTCTTAGTCAGATCAGTCAATGGCTTGGCAATACTAGAAAATTTTGCTATAAATTTCCGATAAAAATTAGCAAAACCCAAAAACTTCTGGAGGGCCTTCAAAGAAGTGGGCTGAACCCAATCATAAATGGCCTGTACCTTGGCCGGGCCCATTTCTATAGTTGACGGAGACAAAATAAATCCCAAAAATGAAATCCTCTGTACTCCAAAAAGGCATTTCGATCCTTTGACATACAGGGAATTCTCCCTCAAGATCCGGAACACACAGTCCGAATATGTTCCACATGAGAATCCCAATCCTTGGAGAAGATCAAAATATCATCCAGATAGATAATCAAAAATTTATCGACAAAGTCTCGGAAAATATCGTTCATGAAGCACTGGAAGACAGAAGGGGCATTAGTGAGCCCAAATGGCATCACCAGGTACTCAAAATGTCCCTCCGGAGTATTGAACGCCGTCTTCCATTCATCCCCCTGCTTAATGCGGATAAGATTATACACCCCCCTGAGGCCAAGCTTGGTAAACCAGCAAGCACCTCTAACTCTAGAGAATAGATCCGAAATCAGGGGTAACGGATACTGATATTTAATAGTAATTTTATTGAGGGCACGATAATCAATACAAGGCCTTAAAGAACCATCCTTTTTGGCCACAAAAAAAACGGCACCTAAGGGTGAAGAGGATGGTCTAATATGACCCTTCTCCAATGCCTCCTTAATATAGGACCGCATAGCCTCGTGCTCGGGTACAGATAAATTGAAGAGCCGACACTTGGGAAATTTACACCCCGGGCTTAGTTCGATTGCACAGTCATAACTCCTATGAGGAGGCAAGGACGCAGACTCATTCTCACTAAATACGTCATAAAAGTCCGCCAAATAGTCCGGAACATCATGCGACTGAGGAGAGGTGGAAAAAAACGGAGCCTCACTAAAGGCACACCGACAACCCCAACTCACCACAGACACAGATTTCCAATCCAAAACTGGATTATGAATTTGCAACCAGGGAAACCCCAGAACAACGGCATCATGCAGACCATGCAACACCAAAAATCTGCAATTTTCTTGATGGTCTGGGGCGACCCACATGACCACCTGGGTCCAAAACTGAGGTTTATTTTTAGCCAAAGGAGTAGCATCAATCCCCCTCAAAGGGATAGGCGTCTACAGAGGTGTCATCGGAAATCCACAACGTTTAGCAAAATCCAAGTCCATTAGGTTTAGCGCTGCTCCCGAATCCACAAAAGCCTTGGCGGAAAATGTGGACAGGGAGCAGATCAGAGTAATTGCCAGAAGAAACTTAGGTTGAACACCACCAACAGAAAACGTGTGTGCAAAGCGTTTCTCTCGTTTAGGACAAACAGAAATAATATGCGAGGCATCTCCACAGAAAAAACACAGCTTATTACGCCTTCTGAACTCCTGACGTTGCGCCTTAGACAAAACTCTATAGAAAGAACACCGTGAGCACAACTCAAGATGGTGCTAAGGTTGGGTTCCCAAACCGTTAAAGCAACAAATATGAACCTAGCACTCAACTTAAAGGTATTTGTAAGGCGGTTTATTGTAGTACACGAAAAAAGACGTTTCGGTCAATGTGACCTTCTTCAGTTACGTGTGGTATATAGATTGTGTAGAGCTTATAGGCATTTATCAGAAAGGACGATGGTGCTTTAGGCATTGAGGAGAATGATCTCTCTAAGGTAATGAGCTTGTCAGTATATAGGAGAGGGGCAAACGTGCCTCCAGATGCGGTGTCCACCGGTCATCTGTTCAACCGGTGGCAACACCTCTCGTGCAATCCTGCGTTCACGTAAACGCCGATCAACCTGAATGGCTAATGACATAGAATCGTCCAGACCAGAGGGAACAGGAAATCCCACCATAGTATCTTTTACGGCTTCTGACAAACCCTTCCGAAAGAGAGCAGCCAAGGCATTATCATTCCAGGTAGGACCGCCCACTTTCGGAACTTTTGACAGTACAACTCTGCAGAATTTCGACCCTGGTTCAATGCTAACAGGGTCTTTTCAGCCTGATCAATAGCATTAGGTTCATCATACAACAACCCCAAAGCTTGAAAGAATGCGTTCACATTAGTCAGAATAGGATCATCTGGTTTCAAAGAAAACACCCAATCCTGGGGATCGCCACGCAGCAAAGAGATGACAATTTTAACCTGCTGCGTGGAGCTCCCTGACGAGTTAGGCTTCAAGGCAAAAAATAATTTACAATTATTTTTGAAACTCAAAAATTTAGATCGATCCCCAAAAAATACATCAGGTGTAGGGATCTTTGGTTCAACAGCATGCGAACGAGCAAGGTAGGCGGAAATTCCCCGCACTTCCGCAGCGAGCTGCTCCACATGATCAGACAATTGCTTTATCTCCATTGAGAGAAATAAAAAATTCCCCCTACGGCCTCAGAGATATAGAGGAAAGAATATACACACACTTTTTTTTTTTTTTTTTAAACACAATTCTTTCCTGCTATTGAGTACCCTAGGATCTGCGGTATGGCGGGTGATTCTGTTATGATTGAGTCACCGTAGGAGGCAAAAACAGGAATGCTAGCTAAGTCCAGAAAACCAGAGAAGTTGGCAGCTATCGGATTGCAGACCCCAAAGCAATAGGCAGCCCCCAACATATAATGACGGTGAAGCAAGATGAAAACACTAACACAGACAGAAAGATAGACTGAGCAAAGACGGGGCCCAAGCTAACTAGATAGGAAAGGACAGGAAGGCTGCTGTCTGCAATCCGTGAAAAACCCTATGAAAATAAGAGCCAACAGACTGACAGTGAAAAAGGCCCTGAAGACGCTAGGCTTCAAAAAAGCTATGTCAGTACTCAGGAATATTCTGAAGACAGAGCAACAGGCAAAAGGAGATTCAGCTCACCCCAGCAGGGAATGGCAGAATCCAGAAAAGCAAGGAAAACAAAAACAAAACACAAATGCTAACAGGCAAAGCAGAAAACTTAGCTTTAGAGGAGCAGGAATCAGACTGGTGTCCTAGAAGTCCACAGAGAAATCACCCGCAGGGCAGAAGGGCGTCGGCAGCCTTATATCCAGTCCGTGACTCCACTCAGCCAGTCATCCTCATTAGGCTCAGGTGCCTGATAATCAGGCTCATTACCTTCCTTTACCAGAATAGGGAGTTCACCAGACCTCAGTGACGAAGGGGAAAATGAACTCACAACACAGGACTATCAGGCTGCCCTCACACACCTCACACAAGTACCAGGTCTATCAGGCTGCCCTCACACACCTCACACAAGTACCAGGACTATCAGGCTGCCCTCACACACCTCACACAAGTACCAGGACTATCAGGCCGCCCTCACACAAGTACCAGGACTATCAGGCTGCCCTCACACACATCACAAAAGTGCCAGGACTATCAGGCTGCCCTCACACACATCACACAAGTACCAGGACTATCAGGCTGCTCTCACACACCTCACACAAGTGCCAGGACTATCAGGCTGCCCTCACACAAGTACCAGTACTATCAGGCTGCCCTCACACACCTCACACAAGTACCAGGACTATCAGGCTGCCCTCACACAACTCACACAAGTACCAGGACTATCAGGCCGCCCTCACACACATCACACAAGTACCAGAACTATCAGGCCTCCCTCACACACATCACACAAGTACCAGGGCTATCAGGCTGCCCTCACACACCTCACACAAGTACCAGGACTATCAGGCTGCCCTCACACACATCACACAAGTGCCAGGACTATCAGGCTGCCCTCACACACCTCACACAAGTACCAGGACTATCAGGCCACCCTCACACAAGTACCAGTAATATCAGGCTGCCCTCACACACCTCACAAAAGTACCAGGACTATCAGGCTGCCCTCACACAACTCACACAAGTACCAGGACTATCAGGCTGCCCTCACACACCTCACAAAAGTACCAGGACTATCAGGCTGCCCTCACACAACTCACACAAGTACCAGGACTATCAGGCCGCCCTCACACACATCACACAAGTACCAGGACTATCAGGCTGCCCTCACACACATCACACAAGTACCAGGACTATCAGGCTGCCCTCACACACCTCACACAAGTGCCAGAACTATCAGGCTGCCCTCACACAAGTACCAGGACTATCAGGCTGCCCTCACACACTACACAAGTACCAGGACTATCAGGCCGCCCTCACACACATCACACAAGTACCAGAACTATCAGGCCTCCCTCACACACATCACACAAGTACCAGGGCTATCAGGCTGCCCTCACTCACCTCACACAAGTACCAGGACTATCAGGCTGCCCTCACACACATCACACAAGTACCAGGACTATCAGGCTGCCCTCACACACCTCACACAAGTACCAGGACTATCAGGCCGCCCTCACACACATCACACAAGTGCCAGAACTATCAGGCTGCCCTCACACAAGTACCAGGACTATCAGGCTGCCCTCACACACCACACAAGTACCAGGACTATCAGGCCGCCCTCACACACATCACACAAGTACCAGAACTATCAGGCCTCCCTCACACACATCACACAAGTACCAGGGCTATCAGGCTGCCCTCACTCACCTCACACAAGTACCAGGACTATCAGGCTGCCCTCACACACATCACACAAGTACCAGGACTATCAGGCTGCCCTCACACACCTCACACAAGTACCAGGACTATCAGGCCGCCCTCACACACATCACACAAGTACCAGGACTATCAGGCCGCCCTCAAACACATCACACAAGTACCAGAACTATCAGACTGCCCTTACACACATCACACAAGTACCAGGACTATCAGGCTGCCCTCACACACCTCACACAAGTGCCAGGACTATCAGGCTGCCCTCACACAAGTACCAGTACTATCAGGCTGCCCTCACACAAGTGCCAGGACTATCAGGCTGCCCTCACACAAGTACCAGGACTATCAGGCTGCCCTCACACAACTCACACAAGTACCAGGACTATCAGGCCGCCCTCACACACATCACACAAGTACCAGGACTATCAGGCCGCCCTCAAACACATCACACAAGTACCAGAACTATCAGGCTGCCCTTACACACATCACACAAGTACCAGGACTATCAGGCTGCCCTCACACACCTCACACAAGTGCCAGGACTATCAGGCTGCCCTCACACAAGTACCAGTACTATCAGGCTGCCCTCACACAAGTGCCAGGACTATCAGGCTGCCCTCACACAAGTACCAGGACTATCAGGCTGCCCTCACACAACTCACACAAGTACCAGGACTATCAGGCCTCCCTCACATACATCACACAAGTACCAAGATTATCAGGCCGCCCTCACACACATCACACAAGTGCCAGGACTACCAGGCCGCCCTCACACACCTCACACAAGTACCAGGACTATCAAGCCGCCCTCACACACATCATTGACTTATCAATATTTCCAGGTTTCGTTTTGTTCCTTAAAGTGGTAGGTTCAAACAACTGTATTTTCGGTTGTAAAAAAACACAGCACTCGGTCCAATGTTATTCAATAGAGAAGTGCAATTTTTTTTCACTGATTCTGAATGTGAAAAAAATCATAGCATGCACTATTGTATTCTGTGCATCGGATGAAACTCATCTATTCACGTCTATGGGTGCGTAAAAAAAAATCAGATACTATACGGAGACGCTGTGTAGCATTCATTTTTATATAGAGACATTGCAATTCTGTATCATTGCAATTCTCTTCTCTAACGAATTTTACTTCGCCTACCTGTGACCTACAATTAGTGGCTTGCCATCTTTTCCAAAACTACCATACTGTCTTGTTGTAGTCTTGGAAAACCCAGAGAGCCCCAGCTTAGAGATCGCTTTACACTATATATGAAGGTATTGCTTCATTATGATGGACAGTATAGAAGAGCTTGGCCATCAACCACATTTGGCTTCTTTTCATGTAGGATCTGTGCACCTATCATATGTGAAGTTGTCATATTCTGTTCATTTACTAATTATGCTCAGTATTTTTGCAACATTTTTTTCTGCAACCAAAACCTGTTCCTTTGGCAGTAAAAACTCTGCTTTTATAACATAGGATTTGCTGCCTTTTTTAGCTGTGTTTTTTGGTGCAGATTACACATTATTTGTCTACACTGCATATTTAATAAAGTTATTTTTTTTCACCAATAAAAACACATCAAAAAGGCTGCAAAAATGAAGCTAAATCTGCTACCTTTGTGAACTTTCCCATTGCTTTGTATGGGTGAAAAAACACTGCAAAAATGCTGAAAGAATTGACATACTGCAGATTTAAAAAACGCGGAAAAAGGAAGCGTGTGCATGAGATTTCTGAGATCTCATTGCTTTTGCTGGTACTGTAATATGCAGCTTCCTATTTGCATAAAAATGCTGCAAAAACACTGCGGCTGAACATAGCCGAAGCCTTCACCATTCCCATGTTGGCAGCCTCTTGTGCGGGCATTGAGGGCAGGAGAACCCTCCCAAGGTGAATGCAGCGTCCTATGTGAGCACAGTGTCATAAGCCGGCTGGTTAGGACTTCCCAACTCTGCACAGCACCTCCCTACTCCCTCCCTACTACATTTACTCCCACTCCTAGTATGAAGCCCAGTAGTTAATTATGTTCTCAAAGTCATAACCTTCTCCCACAGTGACTGATAGACCGGCAGGGTGGAGTCAGGAAAAGCAAGCTCAAATGTTTGGAAACTTACATGACTTTTACAAAGACTTGCCCAATTTGTCTCATGAGCAGGTCATTGTGTCTTCAAAGGACAGGTCAAAGCATGGTCCTGTACTATTATACCTAGCGTGACGTTATAACTCAGCCTCGTGACATGGTGCTGTCAGACAGTTACAATTTCCAGAAAATATTGACTAGGTTTTATGTCTCCGGGAAATACAAGAATAGGTTCTGTGATTATTTTACATGATGTCTCTAAAATAATTAGACATTAAGGATTCGTTGTACGTAGTGTTAATTTTATATGTTCTATGCGAAACTCTACAATAATAGCCTAAAGTTTGGACTTCTTAACTGAATGTTGGCTTCTCTTGCTATATGATCTAAAAGGCTTTCGGCTTAGACCTGGTTCATCACGTGTTTAGTTTAGGTTTAGCGTGCACACAGAAAAAGCTCTTGAAATACTCGTTAAAAGTGTCCATAGGGATCCAAGTAGAGTAGAATAACGTAGTATAGTACTATACTATTCCATCCCACATATGGTGAAAAACATAATGTTCAGTGGGCCATCCATCATAGGCTATGGTTAAATGTGGATGTCATTAGCTGTTTTTATGTAAGATTAATCAGAAATCATTATAGTCTGTGGATGACAAAAACCTCCGCTTAACCCCTTAAGCCCCAAGGGTGGTTTGCACGTTCATGACCGGGCCAATTTTTACAATTCTGACCACTGTCCCTTTATGAGGTAATAACTCTGAAACGCTTCCATGGATCCCGGTGATTCTGACATTGTTTTCTCGTGACATATTGTACTTCATGTTAGTGGTAAAATTTCATTCTTATAACGTGCGTTTATTTGTGAAAAAAACGGAAATTTGTCAAAAATTTTGAAAATTTCGCAATTTTCCAAATTTGAATTTTTATGCTCTTAAACCACAGAGATACGGCACACAAAAAACTTAATAAATAACATTTCCCACATGTTTACTTTACATCAGCACAATTATGGAACCAAAATTTTTTTTTTGTTAGGAAGTTATAAGGGTTAAAAATTGACCAGCGATTTCTCATTTTTGCAACACCATTTTATTTTTACGGACCACATCACATTTGAAGCCACTTTGAGGGGTCTATATGATAGAAAATACCCAAAAGTGACACCATTCTAAAAACTGCACCCCTTAAGGTGCTCAAAACCACATTCAAGAAGTTTATTAACCCTTTAGGTGCATCACAGGAATTTTTTGAATATTTAAAAAAAAATGAACATTTAACTTTTTTTCACAAAAAAAAACTTCAGGTTCAATTTTTTTTATTTTACCAAGGGTAACAGGAGAAATTGGACTGCAAAAGTTATTGTGCAATTTGTCCTGAGTATGCTGATACCTGATATGTGGGGGGAAACCACTGTTTTGGCGCATGGCAGACCTCAGAAGAGAAGGAGCGCCGTTTGACTTTTTCACTGCAAAATTGGCTGGAATTCAGATCGGACGCCATGTCGCGTTTGGAGAGCCCCTGATGTACCTAAACAGTGGAAACCCCCCACAAGTGACCCCATTTTGGAAACTAGACCCCCCAAGGAACTTATCTAGATATGTGGTGAGAACTTTGAACCCACAAGGGCTTCACAGAAGTTTATAACGTACAGCGGTACAATTAAAAAATCATATTTTTTCCACAAAAATGATCTTTTCACCCCCAATTTTTATTTTCCCAAGGGTAACAGGACCCTAAAAGTTATTGTGCAATTTGTCCTGAGTATGCTGATACCCCATATGTTGGTGTAAATGACTATTTGGGCGCATGGCAGAGCTCGGAAGGGAAGCAGCGCCATTTGACGTTTTTGGCTGTAATTGAGATCGGACACCATGTCGCGATTGGAAAACCCCTGATATACCAAAACAGTAGAAACCCCCCCACAAATGACACCATTTTGGAAACTAGACCCCCCAAGGAACTTATCTAGATGTGTGGTGAGCACTTTGAACCCCCCCAGTGCTTCACAGAAGTTTATAATGCCCAGGCATGAAAATAAAAAAATCATTTTTCTCCACAAAAATGATATTTTTTCCCCCAATTTTTTATTTTCCTAAGGGTAACAGGAGAAATTGGACCCCAAAAGTTGTTGTCCAATTTGTCCTGAGTACGCTGACACCCCATATGTGGGAGAAAACTACTGTAGAATCATAGAATCATAGAATCGTAGATTCGACATGGGCACATGTCGGGGCTCGGAAGGGAAGTAGTGACGTTTTGGAATGCAGACTTTGATGGAATGGTCTGCAGGTGTCATGTTGCCTTTGGAGAGCCCCTAATGTACCTAAACAGTGGAAACTCCCCACAAGTGACCACATTTTGGAAACTAGACCCCCTAAGGAACTTATCTAGATGTGTGGTGAGCACTTTGAACCCCCCAGTGCTTCACAGAAGTTTATAACGACCGGGCGTGAAAATAAAAATATTGCATTTTTTCAACAAACATCATCTTTTAGTCCCCATTTTTTTATTTTCCCAAGGGTAACAGGAGAAATTGGACCCCAAAAGTTGTTGTCCAATTTGTCCTGAGTACGCTGACACCCCATATGTGGGAGAAAACTACTGTATGGGCACACGTCGGAGCTCGGAAGGGAAGTGGTGACGTTTTGGATTGCAGACTTTGATGGAATGGTCTGCAGATGTCATGTTGCCTTTGGAGAGCCCCTAATGTACCTAAAAAGTGGAAACCCCCCACAAATGACCCCATTTTGGAAACTAGACCCCCTAAGGAACTTATCTAGATGTGTGGTGAGCACTTTGAACCCCCAAGGGCTTCACAGAAGTTTATAATGCCCAGGCATGAAAATAAAAAAATCATTTTTCTCCACAAAAATGATATTTTTTCCCCCAATTTTTTATTTTCCTAAGGGTAACAGGAGAAATTGGACCACAAAAGTTGTTTTGCAATTTGTCCTGAGTAGGCTGATACCCCATATGTGGGGGTAAAACACTGTTTGGGCGCATGGCAGAGCTTGGAAGGGAAGGAGCACCATTTGACTTTTTCAATGCAGAATTGACTAGAATTGAGATCAGACGCCATGTTGCATTTGGAGAGCCCATGATGTGCCCAAACAGTGGAAACCCCCAATTCTAACTCCAACCCTAACCCCAACACACCCCTAACCCTTATCTCTGCCCTAACCCTAGCCCTAACCCTAATGGTAAAATTCAAATAAATACATTTTCTTTTAGCTTTATTAGTTTTCCCTAACTAAGGGAGTGATAACGGGGGGGGGGGGGGTTTGATTTACTATTTATGGCGGTTTTTATGTTTGGCAGCTGTCACACGCTAAAAGACACTTTGTATTGTAAAAATAGTTTTTGCATCACCACATATTGAGAGCTATAATTTTTCCGTATTTGACCCACCGAGTCATGTGAGGTCTTATTCTTTGCGGGACGAGTTGACGTTTTTATCGGTACCATTTTCGGACACGTGACTTTTTTGATCACTTTTTATTCCGATTTATGGGACGCAGAATGAACAAAAACCAGCGTTTCATGAATTTCTTTTGGGGGGTGCGTTTACACCGTTCTGCGTGCGGTAAAATTGATAAAGCGGTTTTATTCTTCGGGTCAGTACGGTTACCGCGATACCTCATTTAGGTCGTTTTTTTTATGTTTTGTCGGTTTTATGCAATGAAAACTATTTTATATAAAAAACAATTATTTTTGCATCGCTTTATTCTGCGAGCTATAACTTTTTAATTTTTTTGCGGATGATGCTGTATGGTGCTCGTTTTTTGCGGGACAAGCTGACGTTTTCAGCGGTACCATGGATATTTATATGCGTCTTTTTGATCGCGTGTTATTGCACTTTTTGTTCGGTGGTATGATAATAAATCATTATTTTTTGCTTCGTTTTTTATTTTTATTTTTTAAGGGGTTTGCTAAAGGGGTTAACTAATGGGACAGTTTTATAGGGCGGGTCGTTACGGACACGGTGATACCAAATATGTGTATTTTTATTGTTTTTTTTTATTTTCAAAAAATGAATTTATTGGGGAATATATATATATTTTTTTACTAATTTATTTAGCGATTTTTTAAAAATTATTTTTACACTTTTTTTAAAACTTTATTACATAGTCCCAGGTGGGACATCACTGTCCTGTGACAGATCGCTGATCTGTCACATCACAGATCACTGTGACAGATCAGCGATCTGTCATAGGCAGTGCAGCAGACTTCCTCATGCCTGCGCTTTGCAGGCAGTGAGGAAGTCAGCTCCCTACAGGCCCCCGAAGGTCCCCGTCGCCATCTTGGATACGGGGGCCTGTATGGAAAGAGCCCCCCGCAGCAGCGCTGCACATTGCGCTGCCGTGTGGGGCTCAGGGAAGCACGGAGGGAGCCACCTCTCTGCCCATGCTTCCCTTTAACCCCCGGTACACCGCAATCGTGTTTGATCGCGGTGTACAAGGGGTTAACGTGTCGGGGGCGGTCCGTGACCGCCCCTAACACATTGTGTCGGGTGTCAGCTGTGATAATCAACTGACACCCGGCCGCGATCAGCGGCGCTCACCACGTGAGCGCCGCTGATCTCTATGACGTACTATCCCGTCCCTGGGAATTAAGTCCCACGGCACATGGACGGGATAGTACGTCTCATGGCAGAAAGGGGCTAATATATATGTCCTCGGCTTTGCATGATCTAAACGCTAAATGGAAACAAAAACTGAATGTAAACAATATCTTAAGTGTGAAATTTTTTTATTTTACACATTTTTGTTCATTTATACAGTAGAAGCTAAGATAAAAAAAGAAAATGAGCAAATACCCTGCAGTAAGTAAATAGTAAAATTTCATGTAAATAACAGGGTAATAATAATAATTTTATTTCTATAGCACCAACATATTCTGCAGCACTTTACATTAGAGAGGGGACTTGTACAGACAATAGACATTACAGCCGAACAAATACAGATCAAAACTGATACCAAGAGGAATGAGGGCCCTCGCAAGCTTACAATCTATGAGGAAAAAGGGGAGACATGGAAGGTGGATGGTAACATTTGCTTTCATTGTTTGGACCAGCCATAGTGTAAGAATCGGGTGTTCATGTAATTCTGCATGAATCAGTTATTGGCCAAAGTATGTAACAGTACAGACACAAAGGGCTATTAAATGCACAAAGCATGTGGGAACATGACGCAAGGAGCCTGGTTATCGTAAAAATGTTGAATGGGTCACACAGGGATAGTTAGGTTAATGCGTTTAGGCGGTAGGCCAGTCTGAACAAATGCGTTTTTTGTCATGGTTTCTCAGCTTGTGGGATTAGGTAGTTCAGAGGTTAATCTGGATGGCCTCGTTCTGGGATTCAGGGAGGCTTCTTATAGCCTCACTGTGGAGTCATTCCTCGTCGCTTATACTCTGACCCTCGGCCGAGTGTGTGACCCTGGTGTGTCTGTGCTTTATGCCTGTTCTACTTTATGCTTGCTTGGTTTTGATCTGGTT
Organism: Dendrobates tinctorius; assembly: GCF_039654945.1. NCBI lineage: Eukaryota > Metazoa > Chordata > Amphibia > Anura > Dendrobatidae > Dendrobates > Dendrobates tinctorius. The sequence goes on along the minus strand of NW_027361690.1, from coordinate 43,837,280 downwards.
CTGTTCCCGTTACGAGTTCTGCATGTCCCTCCTGTACTACGCTGCCCTCTCCGTGTATGACTCATTGCATTTGTCCTGACTATTCTCTGATTGCCCCTCTTGTACTGCGCAGCTATCTCCGTGTATGACTCATTGCCTATGTTCTGACTATTCTCTGCTCGTCCCTCTGGTATCCCGCCGCCCTCTCCACGTATGACCCCCGTTTGTCTGACCTGAGTTCCCCTCTCCTCTACTCCAGGGTCCTTGTAGAATCCTGCATTCATCTTCAGCAGCAGGATGCTAAGTCCCACCCCCTGTGGTCACATGATCGTAGGTCCTTTACTTCTTGCTACCTTCAGCGTCCAGGTCCTGTCTGCCTGAGCTTTCCCTGCAGTATCTGACCCCGGGCCCTCCCGCAGTGTGGGTAAGTCACCCTGCTCAGCCGTGGCAGTTCGCCGCGCTGACAGGATTCTGATATTTTTAGGGCACGCTTAAAACTGTGGGGATTGGGGATTAATCGTATTACCTGGGTAGTGAATTCCAAAGAATTGATGCAGCACATGAAAGGTCTTGGAGACGGGAGTGGGAGGTTCTGATTATTGTGGATGTTAACCTCAGGTCATTAGCAGAATGGAGGGCACGGGTAGGGTGGTAGACTGAGACGAGGGAGATGTACGATGGTGCTGAGCCATGGAGTGCTTTGTGGGTGAGGGTAAGGCTGTGTTCACACACAGCGTTTTTTTAGCGGTTTTTACCACGGTTTTCACTATAAAACCGCTAAAAATAAGTTTCCCAGTCATTTCTATGCATTTTGCACTTTTTGTGCACATGGATGCGTTTTTTACCGTGAAAAAAACGCATCGCGGTAAAAAACGCAGCATGCTCATTAATTTTGCGGATTTTTCCGCGGTTTTGGCTTCTTCCATGCGGTTTGAAGCCGCTGCGGAAAAAAACGCATCAAAACCGCAGAAAAAACGCGCAAAAACCGCCGTGGAAAAATAGGTGCGGTTTCTGGGAAGGGCTTCAGGTTTTTGAGCAGAAATTTTCTGCAACGTGTGCACTTAGCCTAATAAGTTAGTACTGGATTCTGGAGTGGATGGGTAACCAGTGTAATGACTGGCACAAGGTAGAGGCATCGGTATAACGATTGGTGAGGAATATGATCCTGTCTGCAGCATTCAAGACAGATTGGAGAGGGGAGAGTTTGGTAAGAGGGAGACCGATTAGAAGAGAGTTACAATAGTCCAGATGAGAATGAATAAGCGAAACAGTAAGAGTTTTTGCAGAAAAGGTTGAATTCTAGAAATGTTTTTGAGGTGCAGATAACAAGAGCGATCCAGTGATCAGATGTGGGTGGTGAATGAAAGCTCGGAGTCAAGTATAACCCCAAGACAGCGGGCATATTACTGGGGAGTAATGGTGAAACCACCCACTGAAATGGCAATGTCGGGCATAGGTAGGTTAGTAGTGAGAGGAAACACGAGGAGTTCAGTTTTTGACAGGTTCAGTTTCAGACATGATGTTAGAGACAGCGGTAAGACAATCACTGGTGTTTTCTAAAAAGGCAGGCGTGATGTCAAGAGAAGTGTATAATTGAGTGTCATCAGCATAGAGATGGTACTGGAAACCAAATCTACTGATTGTATACTGCCCTTATTGGACAAACAAAGAGAAGAGGAGGGGGCCTATGACTGATCCTTGAGGAACCCCAACAGTAAGGGGAAGATGAGAGGAGGAACCATCAAAAGATACATTGAAGGAGCGTTCAGAGAGGTAGGAGGAGAACCAGGAGAGAATGGTGTCCTTGAGGCCGATGGAGCGGAGCATAGTGAGGAGGAGCTGATGATCCACAGTGTCGAATGCTGCGGAGAGATCCAAGAAAATTAGCATGGAGTAGTGACCATTAGATTTAGCTGTTAGTAGATCATTAGAGACTTTAGTGAGGACCATTTCAGTAGAGTGTAAAGAGTGGAAACTGGATTGTAGAGGGTCGAGAAGAGTTATCTGAGAGATAGCGGATAAGACGGGCATGGACCAGGCGTTCCAGGAGTTTAGAGATGAAGGGAAGAAGAGACAGGTCTATAGTTAGCGGCACAGTTTTGGTCGAGGGATGGTTTTTTAAGTAATGGATATATGATGGCATTCTTAAATGAGGAGGGAAAAATACTGGAAGAGAGAGAGAGTGAATATTTTTGTTAGGTGAGTGGTGACAGCAGGGGGAAGAGACTGGAGGAGATGTGACGGAATGAGGTCACTGGTGCAAGTGGTAAGGCGAGAAGATTCAAGGAACATGATTACTTTTTCTTCTGTGACTGGTTCAAAATCAGAGCGTGAGCTAAATGCAGTGGGGGAGGGAGGACAGTGCGTGGTATGAGGGGATTGGGAGATAATTTCCTACTTAGTTGCCACTATTTTGATCAAAAGAGCGTAAAATCCATCTCACCGTGTACCCAAATCAGAATGGACCTTCACTTCACTATGTGTCAGCACACCTGAAAATAGGTGGTAATTTAATAGACAGAAACTAGGATAAAAACAAAATAAGCAAATACCCTAAGGTAAGTGAATAAGTAAATAGTAATAGTACATGTAAATAACACAAGACACTTAGTACACACAATTTTGATGAAAAGAACGTAAAAGTCATCCGAATGCGACAAGATGTACCCAATCAAGATGCTCCCCAAGTAGACGCATAACAGTCCGGTTTGGGTCCTCCTCTGTCCCTGTATATTTTGAGGTCTGCTGACATATAGCGGGATGAACTACACGAGATTGAGTCCATCCTGATCATTTTGCATGACCACTTACAGTTTCCTGTGTTGCAGAATTGCAATTTTTCCATAAAATCGGATCCTATACTGGCCTTTGTATGGCATCTGATTTTTTTCCTCTCACCCCAAACTTGGATGGGCGAGTTTCATGAAAATATAGTACATACTGTGATCTTTTTTTCACCCGTAGAATTGGTAAGTGAAAAAAATTGCTCATCTGCACCATCCTATTGAATAACATTGGTCTGAGAGCTGTGCATTTTTGTTTCATGGACAGCACTCAAAACAAAAAATTTGGTATTGTGGACAAGTATGAACATATATTTGAATGAAAACGTCAAACACAAATTACAAAGGAACCACAAAATGGATTTCTTTACTACAGGTATTATTTTAATCAGTGTAACAGCGTCAACATGACAATGCCTGTAGTTTACTGAGCAAAATCCTGCTGACAGTTTCTCTTTAAGGATCATTATCCATTTGTAGAAGCCATACTATTTTCAACTTCAGCATTTTTACCAATGGATTATGTTGAACAAGAATTTGTTGAAGTTTCATTGAATCATTTCTTCTCTCTACCCATGAAATGTTTCCTGTGCCATTGGCTGCAACACAAACCCAAAGCATAATTTATCCACCCCCATGTTTAATGATTGGTGAGATATTCTTTTCCTGAAATTCTGTGCCATTTTTTTCTCCACACATACCTTTCATCATTGTGACCAAAGAGTTTTATTTTTACTTCATTTGTCCACAGGACTTGTTTCCAAAATGCATCAGGCTTATTTAGATGTTCTTTTGCATATTTAGGATGCTGAATTTTAAGGTGAAGAGGCAGGAGAGGTTTTCTTTCGATGACTCTTCCATGAAGGCCATATTTGTACAGGTGTCTGAACAGTAGAACAATGTACCACAACTTCTGAGTCTGCAAAATCATTCTGAAGGACTTCTGCAGTCAAGCAGGGGTTCTGATTCACCTCTCTAGTAGTGATGGATGGACCTGTGGATGTTTGGGTCTGTCGGTTTCTGCCGAACTTTAAAAAAATGTTTGGTTCAGGTATCAAGACGGTACCTGAACTCAAAGTCAAGCGCAAACCTCATTTAAATGAATGGGTGGCCCAAAGATACAGCATTTCCCACGCTGTCATCTGTGTGACAGCAGGAGAGACACCGGCTCAGATCTGCCCACAGCTGTTGATTTTGCCTGCACTGGTTATCAAAAAGACAAGACCCCATGTCTTTTGTTCTTTACACAGTCAATACTTGACATGGCTGTGATTGAGCCGTAAATGCCCACACAGTTAAAGCTTGTTGATTGGCTGCGCTGCAGCGTTTCAGCAAACTTTGGGCTGCCGAACCCGAACAGTAACACGGACTTTCGGAAGAAATCCGTGTTCGGGGTCCATGCACGGACCCTGAACTTTATCGTTCGGGTTCGCCCATCTCTATTTTCACTGAAATTGCCTAGTCTTCCAGACCTTCTCTTGACCTCCACCGTTCCTGTTAACTGCCATTTCTTAAATACAATTCAATCTGCGGAAATGACAACTTGAAAAAGCTTTGCTATCTTCTTATAGCCTTCTCCTGCTTTGTGGGCCTACACCATTTTCATTTTCAGAGTGCTAGGCAGCTGCTTAGAAGAACCCATAGCTGCTGTTTTTGGCACAAGTTTAGAGGAGGCTGAGTTTTTATAAAGTTGGGAAATTTGCATCACCTGGACTTTACTAATGATAATAGTGAACAAGCCATAACCCTAACAGGCTAATTCAAGTCTGAAACCTTGACCAAAATGATCTGAGCACACAAATCTCCAAAGGTGCCCAAACTTTTGTATCTGCCCAGTTTTCTTTTTGTAATTTCAAAAATGTAACAAATGTAATATTTTTTTTAACCTAAAATACAAATGAAATGTGTCATCTTTAACTTTAAGCCTTTTAGCGATCATTTTATCTTCAACTTGCTTAGGGTAGTTTCACATTTGCGTCTTTGTGCGTCTTTGTACGCAGCGTTTTTTATACGCATCAGCGTACGCATGACGACAAAAAAAAACACAGCTTTTACATGCTTTCATGCGTTTTTGCATGCGTTTGTGTTTTTTATGCGCATGCGTTCTCCAGGTGTCACATTTCACAGGAGGAAAATCCTTGAAACAGACTCCACCAATGGGACACTAGTGGGCGTGTGTCTTGGGAATTCTTTATATAGACCCTGTTACAGATTCTTCAGATTTTGCTGCTGTTTCCTGTGTCACAATGGATCTGTGTTGGGAGAGCTTTCGCTTCAACTTAGATCTGGACATCGCGCTGTCTCAGGCTTTTGTATTTGCTTGCCAGCAAGAAAGGCTGAGAGAGAGAAAGTGAATTCGGCAGCAGCGGAGTTTTTGGAGACATCCGATTATTGAAGTCCGCGAGAGCCGTGGAGCGTACCACAGCCTCTACAGCGAGCTCCAGACAGACCCGGAGAAATTTATTGACTAATCCCTGATGTCAATAGCACAAAAAGAGGACTTGAAAATCCTCCAAAAATTCAAAAATACAGCAAAAAAGGCAGAGATGCTTATCTGCCAAGGCCTCCAAACAAATGCACTATAAGGATGCAGTGGACCCATATAGTTAAGATGGCAGCAACACAGGTGCAAGAATACCAATGAGACAACTGCTCACATCCTACCAATCCATGGAGGGGGCGGCTGCTTGGTATATAAATGCACAATGAAGACTTGTATGTGGCGCTGTTCACTCTATGGCAATGCACAGCATCCAGGTTAATGGATTATTAGTTACGCCCTTCTATAAGATCAGGCGAGCTGCCCGGCGCTATCAAGATGCATCCCACGTGAACAGACACCACAGTTTACAAGACCAAATGGGCCCAACTGCACCCCGAATAAAAAAGTGCAAAAAACACATTAAAAAATGTGAGGTATTAGTTGATATTTTGGCCAAAATACGTAACCTCGTAATCCTCGTCACGGATCCCCACGTTTATGAGTCCCTAACACTAAACAGCAAAAGCACAAAAAGAGGACTTGAAAATCCTCCAAAAATTCAAAAATACAGCAAAAAAGGCAGAGATGCTTACCTGCCAAGGCCTCCAAACAAATGCACTATAAGGATGCAGTGGACCCATATAGTTAAGATGACAGCAACACAGGTGCAAGAATACCAATGAGACAACTGCTCACATCCTACCAGTCCATGGAGGGGGCGGCTGCTTGGTATATAAACGCACAATGAAGACTTGTACAGTCATGGCTAAAAGTTTTGAGAATGACACAAATATTATATTTTCACATGATCTGCTGGCCTCTGGTTTTTGTGTGTGTTTGTCAGATGTTTTTATCACATACAGAAATGTAATTGCAATCATATTATGAGTAGCAAAAGGTTATATTGACAGTTAGAATGAGTTAATGCAGCAAGTCAATATTTGCAGTGTTGACCCTTCTTCTTCAGGACCTCAGCAATTCTCCCTGGCATGCTCTCAATCAACTTCTGGATCAAATCCTGACTGATAGCAGTCCATTCTTGCAAAATCAATGCTTTTATTTTGTCTGAATTTGAAGGTTTTTGTTTGTCCACCCGTCTCTTGATGATTGACCACAAGTTCTCAATGGGATTAAGATCTGGGGAGTTTCCAGGCCGTGGTCCCAAAATCTCTATGTTTTGTTCCCTGAGCCATTTAGTTATCACCTTTGCTTTATGGCAAGGTGCTCCATCATGTTGAAAAAGGCATTGTTGATCGCCAAACTGCTCTTGGACGGTTGGGAGAAGTTGCTCTTGGAGGACATTCTGGTACCATTCTTTATTCATGGCTGTGTTTTTAGGCAAGACTGCGAGAGAGCCCATTCCCTTGGCTGAGAAGCAACCCCACACATGAATGGTTTCAGGATGCTTGACAGTTGGCATGAGACAAGACTGGTGGTAGCGCTCACCTGGTCTTCTCAGAATAAGCCGTTTTCCAGATGTCCCAAACAATCGAAAAGGGGATTCATCAGAGAAAATGACTTTACCCCAGTCCTCAGCAGTCCACTCCCTGTACCTCTTGCAGAATATCAGTCTGTCCATGATGTTTTTCCTGGAGAGAAGTGGCTTCTTTGCTGCCCTCCTTGAGACCAGGCCTTGCTCCAAGAGTCTCCGCCTCACAGTGCGTGCAGATGCACTCACACCTGCCTGCTGCCATTCCTGAGCAAGCTCTGCACTGCTGGTAGCCCGATCCCGCAGCTGAAACACTTTTAAGAGACGGTCCTGGCACTTGCTGGTCTTTCTTGGGCGCCCTGGAGCTTTTTTGGCAACAAGGGAACCTCTCTCCTTGAAGTTCTTGATGATGCGATAGATTGTTGACTGAGGTGCAATCTTTCTAGCTGCGATACTCTTCCCTGTTAGGCCATTTTTGTGCAGTGCAATGATGACTGCACGTGTTTCTTTAGAGATAACCATGGTTAACAGAAGAGAAACAATGATGCCAAGCACCAGCCTCCTTTTAAAGTGTCCAGTAGTGTCATTCTTACTTAATCATGACAGATTGATCTCCAGCCCTGTCCTCATCAACACCCACACCTGTGTTAATGGAGCAATCACTGAAACGATGTTAGCTGGTCCTTTTAAGGCAGGGCTGCAATGATGTTGAAATGTGTTTTGGGGGATAAAGTTCATTTTCTAGGCAAATATTGACTTTGCAAGTAATTGCTGTTAAGCTGATCACTCTTTATAACATTCTGGAGTATATGCAAATTGCCATTAGAAAAAATGAAGCAGTAGACTTTGTAAAAATTAATATTTGTGCCATTCTCAAAACTTTTGGCCATGACTGTATGTGGCGCTGTTCACTCTATGGCAATGCACAGCATCCAGGTTAACGGATTATTAGTTACACCCTTCTATAAGATCAGGCGGGCTGCCCGGCGCTATCAAGATGCATCCCATGTGAACAGACACCACAGTTTACAAGACCAAATGGGCCCAACTGCACCCCGAATAAAAAAGTGCAAAAAACACATTAAAAAATGTGAGGTATTAGTTGATATTTTGGCCAAAATACGTAAGCTCGTAATCCTCGTCACGGATCCCCACGTTTACGAGTCCCTAACACTAAACAGCAATAGCACAAAAAGAGGACTTGAAAATCCTCCAAAAATTCAAAAATACAGCAAAAAAGGCAGAGATGCTTACCTGCCAAGGATTCCAAACAAATGCACTACCCATATAGTTAAGATCAAAGGTGCAAGAATACCGAAGAGACAACACATAGCTCCAGGACTGACACAAGAAACGTGTGAGTACTGGAGCTATATGGTGGCAAAAACATAAAGTGTACGGCGCAGTGTTTGTAGGCAACGAAATACACAATAACCAAACAATATTAGGGGAAAACAAAATGACATTTATTTAAAAAAAAAAAATGTTTTACTTGGATCAACGTTTGGGGGAAGATGGTGGCAACTTGGGGGTGTGGAGGGACGAGGAATGGCTTAAAGATGAGGAAGGGGTTCTAGGGGAAGGGGCGATGAAAGTAGTGGGGGAAGGGAGCTCAGGGATGGAACTGGAGGCATGGAGCGGGTCAGACAGTGTGAGATGAGCGGGGAGGGAGTGTGAGTCTTTCTTTTTGTGGGCACCTTTATGTCTTCTGTGGCCCGTCGCTGATGTGACCTGCCTGGAGCGCCTGGTGCTGGTGGAACTTCTGGAGATGGGGGACCTCCTGGCAGGATCCTGTAGCTGCTGCGGCATGCTGGTAGTGGAGGTCCTGCCAGGGTCCGTGGTGGCAAATAATGAATGTGCGTCCCCCAGCTGCTGCTGCTCGGTGGTGGTCCAGGCAGGAGTGGTGGCAGTGGGGGAGGTCCAAGCAGGAGCAGCGCTTGGCATGGTGGTGACGTGGAGTGTCCAGCTGCACTCGGCCTTGGGGTGGTGCAGTGGTGTCCGGCATGGCTTTGAATGCAGGTGGCCGTGCAGTGGTATTCAGCAGAAGTCGGTAGTGAGGTAGAGCGAGTCAGTGGTGGCACAGTTGGAAATGCCACCATTGGCTGCTGCACGTACTGACTCTGCTGCATAGCCTGCATGTAAGCAGTGTTGCAGGACTGCATAACATTCGACTGGAGATCAGTACTAAGGTGTTCCGCCATGCCCCGTTCAATTTGAGTAAAGAAATGGTGCGCTGGTCTGTTGAAGTCGGCTTCTAGATGGTCAAGGCGATGGTCGACAGCCTGGAAGTGTGTTTCCATTTGGGCAAAACCACTTTCCAGTCTGCCTGACAGCGCCTTGAGGCCATTCTGAAAGACCGAGCTCAAGTGAAGGAACTCGGGCGTGACGGTCCTGTCCGAAGCCTTCTGCCGCTGGCGGGAAGTACCTGCAAAACCAGTGGCAGAGACCTGGGACAGGGGAACACCTGACATACCAGCTTCCTGGTCTCCAGCTGTCTGTGGTGCCGACCCGAAAGCTGCTTCTTGGCTGTCGGATGGCTGGGACGGGTCCGAGGCAGCTCAATGAAGGACCGCTCCAGGACCAGGTTGCAGGGTGCTGCTCCAGGTCTTGTGAAAAGAAAAGAAAAACATTAGTATCATGCGTTTACAATAGTTAAAGCACCAACTCCTGTGGAATAGAAAAGCAGGGTAAAACACAATACAATACAACAACAAAATACTTACGATCTGGTGGCAAGGACCAGTCTTAAGAAGGCCAATGCCCGATGATATCTGTTTTTGGTTGAGGTCCTTGCCACAGCACCACTGGGAACCCAGCTCTCCTGATGGACATCCCTGTTGGAGAGGTCCTTCATCGAGCGCCAACGGGTTTTGACTTTGTTCACTGTGGAAAAAAAAAAAATTAGACAATGCACTGTAGGCCGGGATAACACAAATGTGTGTGATGCTAGAAACTCGCAGGAGTTACTAGCATCAGACACAGTTGTGGGATCCCGGCCAAGGTCACTGCCGCATCACACAGCATTGAAATACTTACGGAATTCCTTGTGGACCCGTGGAGAGGCATTGTCCTTGTGCCAGCCATCCATTAGCGCAACAGCCACCTCATTCCAGAGCCACCGTAGCACCACGTTGTCCAAGTGCAGTGGATCATGGCTGTCCCACAACGGGACTCGCTCCTGGACCAAACTGATGAGGGCCTCATTGTCCAGGGCGAGTTCTTCATCCCGTTGTGGAGCCTAGAAAAGAAAGAAAAACATTAATCTTGTAAAGATTTGGAAATGAAAAAGATAGAAAACAAGACAGAAAAGAAGCAAGATTGAAGATGAAAAACAGAACAGAAAAAAGTCGGAGAAAAAAAAAAAAAAAAAAAAAAAGAGTGCGATCAGTCAGTCTATATTTACACGCCGTCTCCTCACCTGCACTTGGACTGGCTGCTCCTGCTGTTCCTCTGCTGACGTGGATGATGAGGTCTGAAAAAGAAAAAAAATAATTTGCCACATGTGTATATGCGACAGCGATTACTTACCAATAAGTAGGGAAGGAAGGTACTCACTTCACTCTCCGCTTGTGCCAGTTCACCAGGGGACGGTTGAAATTCCCCTACAGAAGACATGCTGCAATAAAAAAAGAGACATTAGTACATAATACATTGAGAAAAAAGGACAGGCAGACATTAAGTTTTATTCTCACATTATTCCACTTGCTGCTAGTTTCCAAGATCTCCAAGGTCCTTCTCTCTTGCAGGCTGTAGAGTAATGGACTGCCAGTGCCAACACCTTCTTTTTATCTACACTACCCCCCAAACAATGTTTCTTTGTGTAGGGGGTGGTTTAAACCACTGTTTAGACAAGTTAATTAAAAAAACGCATGCATACGAAAACGCAGGCTTGCGCGTGTCCATGCGCACGCATGCATTTCCATAGATTGTAATGTGTTGTTTTGATGCATTCCCTGCACAGGTGAATGCATGTGTTTTTTTAACGACTTTGGGCGGACTAAAAAATGCAGCAAGTTGCGTCCGGCGCGTCTAGTTGCACACCTGGAAAAACGCATGCGCACAAAATCGCAGACGAATGTGTGCAAACTCAAGACCATGCACACGCCATGTTAAACATAGGGGGCATGCGATCGGATGCGCACGATGCGCTGCGCAAGAAAAAACTAATGTGAAACCTCTTCTACCCTTCCTGTCGTGGTTCCGGCGCAGGTGCACTGCTCTGCCCTGTTGAGGGCAGAGCAGAATACTGCAGTGCACAGGCGCCGGACCTCTCCCTGCGCCTGCGCACTGCAGGACTCTGCTCTGCCCTCAACAGGGCAGAGCAGTGTGCCTGCGCCGGAGCCACGACAGGAAGGGAAGAAGAGGACGGCATCGTATGAAGATGGGAGGCGCCGGACCGGACCACGACACCCATCGGATCGGACCGGACGCCGGGGTGAGTATAATCTAAAGGTACTGTCACACTTAGCGATGTACCAGCGATCCCGACCAGCGATATGACGCAGTCAGGATCGCTGGTACATCGATGAGTGGTCGCTAGTGAGCTGCCACACAGGCAGATCTCACCAGCGACATCGCTGGGGACGGGGGTTGCTACTTACCTGTCACACTAGGCGATCCTGCGTCCTCCCGCCCGCGTCCACGCTCGTCTCTCCACAGGAAGCGCCGCAGGAAGCTGACGACGAGAAACAGTCCAGCCTGTTCTCGCGCGATCAGCGATAACCAGCGGGGGAGTCAGTCGTAGGTAAGTATCACACACAGCAATGTCGCTAGCAATATCGCTATAACGTCACAAGTTATAGCGATATTGCTAGCGATATCGCTTAGTGTGACAGGCCCTTAACTATTTTTTCTTATCTTTCAGGTTACATCGGAGGCTTATCTACAGCATTACAGAATGCTGTAGTTAAGCCCCTGATGTCGATGTCGGCAGCTCATAGTCCAAAAAAAAGGGTGACAGATTCCTTTTAATAAAGGAAGCACTAACGTTTGGGGAAGGTCAGGTTTATTTTCCTCTTTACTTGAAGACAGCACATAATATTTGTGTGCATAATAAACATAAAAGGTGTGGGCATAATAACACGATAAGTGTGTGTATAATGTACACTATATAAATAACAAGTGTGTGTAATTGAAATTATATTTGGGGGCATTTTAAAGTGAATTTGCTAAATAGCACAAATAGGGTTTCTCTGGTTAGATCGCTTCAACTAAGCAAAGAAAAAACTACAATTCTAATAACTTGTAACTGTTCAAGTGTCAAAATCCATTGAAGTGCACCTGTTATCACTTCTGAAATTACTGTTACAGTAAATTATTTTTTTCCCCATAGAATAAAAATAATTTTGGAGCAATTTTTTATATCTCTGCATTGGTCTCTTCCTCTATTATTCCTGATATTATTTCAGATGGGATATTGCATTCTGTTTCACATTTAGCAAGTGAAAAAATAAGATTTAGGACAGTCTATTCGTGCATGGAGCACAATAGAAGCAGTGCACAACACACTTGTAGGACATGTGCCCTGCTGGCTTTTTCTGGACCTCAGTAATGGCACAAGAAATAAATCCGCTGAAAGGTCGATTTCACAGCCACACAGGACACTAGCTTTTTAAACTATCTGACTAATAAACCACCGCCTAGCTACCTATCTAAAATCTAACTGCTAAGGCTATGTGCACACACTGCGGATTCACCCGCGGATTTGTATCTTCGGATCCGCAGGTAAAATGACCTGCAGTTTTACCTGCAGTTTTCCCCTGCGGTTTGCCACCTGGACAATTGAATAGGTGACAAACCACAGTGGAATCCGCAGAAAGAATTGACATGTCAATTCTTTCTGCGGATTCAAAACCGCAGCTTTTCTGCAGTTGAAAAACCACAGCATGTGCACAGCAGATTGTAAGGGAACCGTTACACGTAGCGATGCACCAGCGATCCCGACAACGATATGGATCGCTGGTGCATCGCTAAGTGGTCGCTAGTGAGCTGCCACACAGGCAGATCTCACCAGCGACATCGCAGGGGTCGGGGGTCGCTACTTACCTGTCAGACGAGGCGATCCTGACGTCCTCCCGCCCGCGTCCACGTGTCACTTGTCGGCGCCACAGGAAGCCCAGCAGGAATCGGCCGACGAGAAATGGCCCAGGACGTTCTCGCGCAATCAGCGGTCATCGCGGGGAGCTGGTCGGAAGTGTCACATGTAGTGATATCGCTAGCAATATCGCTGCTACGTCACAAAATCAGTGACATTACAGCAATATTGCTAGCGATATCACTACGTGTAATGGGCCCTTAAGTCACAAAGACTTACATTGTACTGTACACTGTCTGCAGAACTGCTGCGGATCCACATAGGCCAAATCCGCAGCGGATCCGCAGCAGAATCCGCAGCGTGTGTACATAGCCTAAGGCTATGTGCACACGCTGCGGATTGGTCTGCGGATTTTTTATCTGCGGAACTGCAGGTAAAACCGCAGGTAAAATGACCTGCGATTTATCATCTCTACAATGGAGGAGATGGTAAACCGCAGCAGAGTCCGCAGAAAAGAATTGACATGTCATTTCTTTCTGCGGATTCAAAACCGCAGCTTTTCCGCAGTTAAAAATCCGCAGCATGTGCACAGCAGAATGTAAATCCCATAGGATAACATGCTACTGTACACTGTCTGCAGAACTGCTGCAGTTCTGCTGCTGCCAAAACCGCAGCTGAACCGCAGCAAAAACCGCAGCGTGTGCACATAGCCTAACAGTGCCACCATCAAGAGCAGCCTCTCTGTGCTTTTACACTGTCAAAATGGCACTAAAACAAGATGTTGGCTCTTTATATGGAGAGGGACATGTTATTTCAGCAGCCAATGACACAAGCTGCTGTGTCAGGATATTGTGGATGTTTCCTGCACCCTGATTGGCTAGCCGTAACGTGCACAGTTAAAGTTAGAAGAAAAACATTTTTTTTACAAGCACATCAGGTGCCAAACGCTCATCATACACCACCATACGCCACCATTATCGTAGCCAAAGTGCTGAAAATACTTTAGTTGCAACGCAAATATTTTCCCACACTTTTTACCGAATGTTTACGATATAATAACATTGTGCTCGTGTTTCCGATCACGAATCCAAATGTGCAATTTATGCTTGGCGATCGTTTTCTGAACAAATTCGCTTATCACTAGTTATGAATTTGCCAGCCCAATCCTCAGACCTCAATCCAACTGAGAATTTGTGGATTGACATAAAAATTGTCGATATGACTTGTGAATTTGTGAAAAAAATTAGACAAAAAATTTAGAAAATTTTACAATTTTCAAACTTTCAATTTTTATACCCTTAAACCGGAGAGTTATGTCACACAGAAAAGTTAATGCATAACATTTACCACATATCTACTTTACATCAGCACATTTTTTTATGCATAATTTCTTTTGTTAGTTAGTTGTTTTTGTTGCGTTTTTTATGCCTTTTGGCGGACCCAAAAATGCAACAGGTTGCGTCTGGAGCGCAAAGGCGCACACCTTGAAAAAACTTATGCGCACGAAAACGCATACGAGCGTGTGCAAACGCAAGACCATGTGCCCCCCATGTTAAACATAGGTACGTATGACACGTCGTCCAACAGTGGACCCTCTGGGTCGCGAATCTGGAGCCCCTGGGCCGAGCACGCCAGGTGATGACGACCCCTATACAGGGATCGTTAGGGGCAGGACCGCAGAGGTCAGAACCGCGACAGCAGGTACCAAGAGGGGCGGCTCACAGGAAACATGGATGAGTGTATCGGAACTGGGAACCAGGAACACAAAGAGTGTACACGGAAGTGCGCAAACTACAGATAGTGCAAGACAGGTAGCCGTGAGCACATATGGCGTATAGCGAGTAGTACGTCCGGAGGTATACAAAGCAGGACGCGTGCCAGGAGCACGACAAAGTACTGGATGGAGCAGCAGTCGTGCCAGGAGGTGTTACAGAGCACAGAGACAGAGAGTACCAGGAGGTACGACAGAGCAAGGGACAGAGGACAGGATACTAGAGTGTGCCAAGAGGCACTACTGAGCATGAAGTAACGTGAAAGTTCAGAGCGAGTGCTAGGAGCACAATAGAATACCAGACAGAGCAGAGGACCTGAGAACAGCGCACGGCCCGGCTGGGACTAAGCAGAACCAGCCAGGAAACACAACAATAATCAGGCACCTCCCATAGGGGAAGATAGTCTGATATAGCACATGACCATGACAGGTTCCGGGTCAGATCCTAACCAGAAAGCACATGACCACTACAGCTTCCGGGTCAGGTCCTCCATTACCATAGAGAAGATTGACCCAGAGACAGCACTGACAGGAGCACGCAAGCGCAAATGTGACATGGAGGAGGGGCCCCGGGGACGAGAGCTGCGCATGCGCACCCGACAGAGGCCCCGGAGGGACCACCGTACCGGAGGGAGTGACGTCGGGACCGAAGCCCCGCCTCCTGGTGAGCGCAGCATGACAGTACCCCCTCCTTTATGTCCCCGCTCTCTAGAACTGGAAAATAGCACCTTGACACTAGGAGCGGGATCCAGACACTTCCTGGCTGCATGAGGACTAATCAGATCCAGAGTCTCACAACGAGAAAATTTGGTCTCCTGCCATACCTTGGAGAACTCCACGGACGGAGAGTCGGAGGCAGGTGCGCCCAAGACAGGACGAACCGGCAGAGGCACACTGACATTCTTGGAGGCCGAAGCGGTGGTGCGATTACCGGAAGTTAATTCAGCCTTAAGAGGCGAGCTGTCAGAGAATGGTTGCTTGGGGATTTCCTTCTTGGCACAGAGCGGACAAGCAGCCACAAAGTCTTTGACATCCTGAGCAATAGACGGCCACCAGTAGTAGTGGGATAAACGGGAGAGTGTCTCTTCTTGATACCAACATGGCCAGCAACCGGAGAAGAATGTCCCCAGGATAACACACCTTTACGGTTACCTTTAGAAACGAAGGTCTCCCCCGGGCGCTGGGATGTCAACTTGACGGAAGCCACGGTAATTACCTAGGACCGGTTACTTGACAGATGTGGAGACTGACTCTCAGCCCCCTTCTCGGCAATGTCACATGTCACAGACCGGTTGCTTGACAGATATGGAGACTGACTCTCAGCCCCCTTCACGACAATGTCACACGTCACAGACCGGTTAACGGATGGCGGACCTGTAACCGCCGAAGACGAGCAAGCAGGGTTCTTCGGATGAATGGACAGCAGGCAACTTTTTTGACAGGAAGGTCCCCAACGGAGTATATCTCCGGATTGCCAGTCCAGGGTCGGCCCGTGAGTCCGTAACCAAGGAACACCAAGAAGAAGGGTATGAGCCGAAGTCGGCAATACGTGGAAGGAGGTTCGCTCCCGATGACATGTGCCAATCTGCAACTCTACTTCCTCAGTGACCTGGTTAACGGTGTCCTGCAAGGGCTTACCGTCGACCGGAACTACCGACCTAGGAGTCTCCAGGGATCTGACAGGAATCCGAAACTTCTTAACTGCCTTGAGACTAATAAAGTTACCCACTGCACCAGAGTCCACAATAGCCTTCACAGTGCAACTCTCGGAACCAAAATTCAGGGACACAGGCACGGTAAGGGGTAAAGAGGAATCACATACACCAGAGGAGAGCTCGCTTACCAGTCCCAGGCGGAGAAACTTCCCCGGCCTCTTGGGACATGAGCGTAGGAAGTGGGAGGCATCCCCACAATAGAAACAGAGCCCTTGTGCCTGCCTCTTCACACGACGCCGTTGAGCTATCTGGAGACGATGCACCTGCATAGGCTCAGGTACCGGATCTACTGCAGATAACTCGGATAACGGATGGGAAAAACTGCGCGTGGAGGAGAAGAGACGGGAGGCCCCTCTCTTTCTGGCTGACTCGCGGGTGCACTCCTGTAGCGCAAATCAATGCGTGTCGCAAGAGAGATGAGGTCCTCTAAAATGGTAGGAGTATCTCGGCCCGCCAGTTCGTCTTTGATTCGGCTGGACAGACCACGCCAAAAGGCCCCTACGAGGGTATCATTATTCCAACCAAGTTCGGAGGACAAGGTGCAAAAACATATTGCATATTGTCCAACTGTTAGAGTACCTTGACGGAGATTAAAGAGTGACTCGGTGGTGGAAGCGAGGCGACCCGGCTCGTCGAACACCTTACTGAAGAAGTCCAAAAAGACGGAAAGCTGAGAGACGAGTGGGTCGTCCCGCTCCCAAAGGGGATTAACCCATGCAAGGGCCCTCCCCTCTAAGTGAGAAACTATAAATGCTATTTTAGCACGATCGGTGGGGTAATGCTGCGGCAAAAACTCAAAATGCAAACGACACTGATTCAAAAACCCGCGACACAACACAGGGTCACCACCATACCGAGGTGGCTTACATAAGCGCGGTAGCGAGAGAGGAACCATGGCCTGGGCAGAAACGGATTGTATAGATAGGAGCCGATTACCGACGACATATAGTTGAGGATCTGGGCCTGGGAGACGCGTTGCTGCGCGAGTTCCTGCTGGAGACTGGACAACTGGGCAACATTCCCAGGCTCAGAGGACTGTAAGGCAGATAAACAAGACTCCATGGACTTAAGAAATAACATAATTCTAGTTTGGTTTTCCCGGAGAAACACCAACTCCTTTTGGACAGAAGCCGTAGTACCAGCGGGATCCATGGCCTGATTATACTGTGACGTTCCAGAGCAGACAACGTCCAACAGTGGACCCTCTGGGTCGCGGATCTGGAGCACCTGGGCCGAGCACACCAGGTGATGACCGACCCCTATACAGGGATCGTTAGGGGCAGGACTGCAGAGGTCAGAACCGCGACAGCCGGTACCAAGAGGGGCGGCTCACAGGAAACACGGATGAGTGTATCCGAACTGGGTACTAGGAACACAAAGAGTGTACACGGAAGTGCGCAAACTATAGATAGTGCGAGACAGGTAGCCGTGAGCACGTATGGCGCATAACGAGTAGTACGTCCGGAGGTATACAAAGCAGGACGCGTGCCAGGAGCACGACAAAATACTGGATGGAGCAGCAGTCGTGCCAGGAGGTGTTACAGAGCACAGAGACAGAGAGTACCAGGAGGTACGACAGAGCAAGGGACAGAAGACAGGATACTAGAGTGTGCCAAGAGGCACTAATGAGCATGAAGTAACGTGAAAGTTCAGAGCGAGTGCTAGGAGCACAATAGAATACCAGACAGAGCAGAGGACCTGAGAACAGCGCACGGCCCGGCTGGGACTAAGCAGACCCAGCCAGGAAACAAGACAATAATCAGGCACCTCCCATAGGGGAAGGTAGCCTGATATAGCACATGACCATGACAGGTTCCGGGTCAGATCCTAACCAGAAAGCACATAACCACTACAGCTTCCAGGTCAGGTCCTCCATTACCATAGAGGAGATTGACCCGGATACAGCACTGACAGGAGCGCGCAAGCGCAAGAGTGACATGGAGGAGGAGCCCCGGGGACGAGAGCTGCGCGTGCGCACCCGATGGAGGCCCCGGAGGGACTGCCGTACCGGAGGGAGTGACGTCGGGACCGAAGCCCCTTCTCCTGGTGAGCGCGGCATGACAAGGTGCATAGATGCGCACGATGCACTGCGTAACAAACCGCCAATGTGAAACCGGCCTAAGTTAGAAGGGTTAACATTTGACCGTCGATTTTTTTTTAAACAAGATTTACAAAACTAATTTTTTAGGGACCACATTACATTTCAAGTGTCTTTGAGGACTCCATATGACAGAAAATACCCAATTGTGACACCATTTTAAAAACTGCACCACTCAAGGTGCTCAAAACCACATTCAGTTAGTTTATTAAACCTTCAGATGCATCACAGGAACTGAAGCAACGTGGAAGAAAAAAAATTAACATTTATCTTTTTTTCATAAAAAATTTATTTTAGACCCCAATTTTTTATTTTTCTAAGGATAACAAGGAAAAAATTGTCCCCCAAATTTGTTGTGCAATTTCTCCTGAGCACGCCAATACCCCATATGTAGGGGAAATCTACTGTTTGTACGCACGGCAGGGCTCGGAAATTGGCTGGAATTGAGATCAGACGCATGTCGTGTTTGGAGAGTCCCTGACGTGCCTAAACAGTTGAAACCCCCAATTCTAACTCCAACCCTAATCTCAACACACCCCTAACCCTAATCCCAACCCTAACCATAATCCTAACCACACCCCTTACCCTAATCCCAACCCTAACCCTAATACCATCCCTAACCCTAACTTTATCCCCAACCCTAACCCTAACTTTATCCCCCACACTAACACTAACTTTAGCCCCAACTCTAAACGTAACTTTAGCCCCAACCCTAACCCTAACTTTAGCGCCATCCCTAACTCTAACTTTAACCCCAACCTTAACCCCAACTCTTACCCTAATGGGAAAATGGAAGTAAATACATTTTTTTAATTTCATTATTTTTTACTAACTAAGGGGGTGATAAAGGGGGGTTTGATTTACTATTTATAATGGGTTTTTATAGCGGGTTTTTATGTTTGGCAGCTGTCGCACACTTAGGCTATGTGCCCACGTAGCGTTTTATTCCGGACACTAAAAACCGGACTCCTTCCCAGAAATCGCGCGTTTTTTTCTGCGCGATTTCACAGCGATTTTACCGCGATTATGATCGTGATTTTGCCACGATTTTCGCGTGCGATATTCAAGCACTTTCCAAGCGATTTGAAGCATCGCTTGGAAAGTGATTGACAGGTTGGTCACACTCGTCAAACATAGTGTTTGACAAGTGTGACCAGGTTTTTACTATTGAGGCTGCCTATGCAGCATCAATAGTAAAAGATAGAATGTTAAAATGCTAAAAAAAAATAAAAAAAATCGGGGTATATTTACCTGTGATGACGTAGTCTCGCGTTGCTATAGCGATCTCGCGAGACCGCTAGAGTCACGCGAGACTACGTCATTACAGGACCTTGCCGCAAGGCATTACTGGGAACGCTTAGGCCGGGAATGCAGCGCGGGACGCTGGAAGGTAAATATACCCCGATTTTTTATTTTTTTTTTACAGGGGTATGGTACCCAGGGCCTGGAGGACAGTCTCCTCTCCTCCACACCGTGGGTACCAACCGCACATGAGACGCTTAACTTCCCGCATGGTGGGCATAGCCACATGCGGGAAGTACGCGATTCTCATGCATTCCTATGGGTGCGGGATCGCGGCAATTCTTTGCGATTCCGCACAAAAGAATGACCATGCTGCGATTTTTTCCGCGATGCGATTCCGCCGCGGAAAAAAGCGCAGCATTAGCACAGCATGTGCGGAATGCCGTAGGAATGCATGGGGGGCGTTCTGTACACAATTTTTAAATGTTTTCGCAGCGTTTTTGTGCCGAAAATCGCGGCAAAAATGCTTAAAAATTGCTACGTGGGCACACAGCCTAAAAGACGCTTTTTATTGCAAATAATAGTTTTTGCATCACCACATTTTGAGAGCTATAATTTTTCCATTATTTGGCCCACAAAGTCATATGAGGTCTTGTTTTTTATGGGACGAGGTTACGTTTTTATTGGTACTGTTTTCGGGCACATTACTTTTTTTATCGATTTTATTCCGATTTTTTGGAGGCAAAATGAACAAAAAACAGCAATTCATGAATTTCTTTTGGGGGGTGTGTTTATACCGTTCCATGTGTGGTAAAATTGATAAAGCGGTTTTATTCTTCTGGTCAGTACGATTACAGCGATACCTCATTTATATCTTTTTATGTTTTGGCACTTTTATACAATGAAAACTATTTTTTTTTTTTTAAACTCTATTTTTATTAGAAATTTTCTTTGTTAACAACAAAAGAAAGTACAGAAAGGAAAAGCCATACAGATGCATATCATGTTACAAATTTGCATTCTTCAGAGAGACGCACCATCACGGCTCTAATCAAGAGCATGTATCTCAAGTAACAATCTTTCCAAAAGTCAATGGCGTCCACTTCTTCCTTAAGATTACATATTTAAAGAACAGCTTTAACTCTGCTACCCTCTTCCCTCCCCAACAATCTCTCCCCCCCCCCCCCCAACACCCTAAAACCTTTTCCTCCCTTGCTTTGTGGAGAGCCTACCCGAAAACTATTTTATAGAAAAAATAATTATTTTTGCATCGCTTTATCCTGAAAGCTATAACTTTTTTATTATTCGGTGATGGAGCTATATCTCGGCTCATTTTTTGTGGGACAGTATGACGTTTTCAGCGGTACCACGTTTATTTATATCCATCTTTTTGATCGCGTGTTTCTACACTTTTTGGTTGGCACAATGGGACAGTTTTATAGGTCGGGTTGTTATGGACGCGGTGATACTAAATATGTGTACTTTTATTGTTTAGATTTTTTGTATTGATTTAATGATAGAATAAATATTGATTTTTTTAATTATTTACTAATTTTTAATATTTTTACAATTATTTAAATTTTTTATTTTTATTTCATTCTATGTTTTACACTGTGTCCCATTATGGGACACTCATTTTGTGCAGGCTGATCGCTTATATGGCATGCAGATCTGCATGCCATATACAGTAAGCTGTCAGTGCTGCACTCTGTGCACACTGACCTTAGAGACTTCCTGACATGCACTGCGCATGACAGGAAGTCTCTGAGCTCTGGTAACCCGGATGTCGTCATGATGACATCGGGTTACCATGGGAGCGATCGGGACCACACGTCATGCCGCGGGGTCTCCGATCCAAAGTCAGATGGGCTGTCAGAGCTGACAGCCCCTCTGCCTGCTCCCGGAATGCTGTGATCATGTTTGATCGCAGTGTCCCGGGGGTTAAAGGCCGGGAGTGGTCCGTGTGAGAATCAGTTGACACCCGGCCGCAATAAGCTGGCTCCCCCCGTGAGCGCAGCTGATCGCGTATGATGTACTATTCCGTCCATGGGCATTAAGTCCCAGGGCACATGGACGGAATAGTACATCCATTGTCACAAAGGGGTTGAAGAACAGAGGCAGAATGGAGGACATGTATACCAGGATAGGGGATATATACTAGGATAATGGACATAAATACAAGGATGGGGCCCAGAATAAGGGACAAATATACCAGGTTGGGGCCCAGGATGGGGGATATATATATACACCAGAAAGGGGCCCAGGATAAGGGACAGATCTGCCAGGATGGGGGATATATATATATATATATATATATATATATATATATATAAATATACATATATATATACTGTATATACACACCAGAATGGGGAGCAGAATAAGGGACAAATATACCAGGATGGGGATATATCTACCAGAATGGGGCCTAGGATAAGGGACATATATACCACAATGGTGCCCAGAATAACAGACATATATACCAGGATGGGAGATACCTATCAGGATGGGAGACATATACTGTATATATATATACCAGGATGAAACCCCAGATAAGGGATATATTTACCAGGATGGGGCCCTAGATAAGGGCTATATGTATCAGGATGGAGGATATATATGTAGTACTCGCAGGTAAGGGGGATGCAGTGTCGATGCGCGAGACGGTTTGAGCTTTAAGGTGTAACTTTTATATCTATAGATGCCTTTGGGGCTGTCTTGAGCAACCAAACAAGCTAACAATAACTGCCCACGCAGGGGATCAATACAAGAAACACACAGTAATGCGAACACGACTAACCCAGCAAAGGCTGGTCACTATAGCGCCGCAGTATGGCCGACTATGGGTCCTTAGTTATAAAAGTGTCACTTATCCTCTCTGACGTCCGGCAGGGTCCTGAACGATGATGCTGCGGCGTTGCAGCCGCTGGGCCCAGCCGACGAGGATCTGACGAAGACTTTGGGCGTTCCTGTGCCCAGGCGAGGTGAGGGCACAACAGGCCCCTGAAGAGTTCCGCAAGGCGGCGCCCCCCGGCGGAGGCGGTGCAGTGCTGCTTGGGGGCTGGAGAATGGAGGTTGCAGCCCCGAACGGGGCTGCAGGGACCGCGGCTGGCAGCGGACAGGCCGCAGCCACGAACTGGAGTGAGGCGGCGTCAGCCGCGGGTGGCAGCAGGTAGGCCGCAGCTGCGAACTGGAGCAGGGCATCGTCTGCTGCGGGCGGGAGCTGATGGTCCGCACCCGGGGTCAGGGGGCAGCGGCTGCGGGGAGTGGATGGACCACACCCGTGGGGCGGAGTCGGGCGGCGGCTGCCACGGACGGGAGCGGACAGGCCGCACCCGCGGGACGGAGTCGAGTGGCGGCTGCCGCGGACGGGCCGCACCCGTGGGGTGGAGTCGGGTGGCGGCTGCCGCGGGCGGGAGTGGACGGGCCGCACCCATGGGGTGGAGTCGGGTGGTGGCAGCCACTAGGAGCATGGCTGAACGGTCAGCGTCTCCCTCCTGGATGGCTAGGTGCTGTCTCCTTTCTGCCTGTGGTGAGTCTCCCTGCGGTCTCTCTGGTCGCTGCTCTCCCTGCTCTGCTCTGGCTCTGGCTTTTGCTCTGGCTCTCTGGCGCTTCCTGGCTTCCTTCCTCCACCTCTCCTGTTCTGCTGACTCACTGTGACTAGCGTTCTCCTCCCCTCTTATATTGGCTCCTCCCCCAGTCCACCTGTCAGTCTCCACGGTCCATCCCTGAACTCTGTCCCCGGAAGCAGTTTCCCCCGGAACCCAGGTGACGGTCCCCTTGGTTCCGACCCGGACACTCGGCGGGGACCCTTTCTCCCACACTCCCCCACCCTGTATGCTCGCCAGTCCTCGGGCGAGGGCTTTAGTAGACTCGAGTTAGTCTTTGGAGACGACAGTTCTTGTCGCCATACGAACTGGTCCTGTTCGTAGCGTTCAGGGGGTTTGCCAGCTGTTGACCACTTGGAGCGTCTAAGTTCGACTGTGGTGGAGCTTTCTGGGGTGGTGGATGGTGGTAGGTTGGTCGATTCTAGCGGGCTAACTGGGTCTGCTGCAATGTCACTACTTGGAGGGCCCACGGATGTGGCTGGGAAGTCCTCTTCGCCATCCAGGTCCCAGACCGTTGATGGGGGTCGGGGACCTGAGGGATCGGCTCGGGTCACATGGGATCAGTGGACGCACAGGTTCCGACCCGGACACTCGGCGGGGGCCCACTCTCCCACATATATACCAAAATTGGACCAAGAAGGGGAACAAATATACTAGGATGTAGGAGTGTGAAGAAACCAGATTACTGTATATCTTACATACCCAGACGACTATGTTTTGCAAATCAAGAAGACTTGTTTTCTTTATCTGTATATTGGTTTTTGGATGTAAGTGTTGATTTCTGAAGGGGTCAAGAACACAGACTTTCGTTTGTAAAGCCCCCTTCTCACATAGCGAGATCACTAGCGAGATCGCTGAAGTGTCACCGATTTTGTGACGCAACAGCGATCTCACCAGCGATCTCGCTGTGTGTGGCACGCATCATCGACTGGCCCCCCCCGCCGGATATTGCTGATCGTGCAGGAATGTCCTGAGCCATTTTTTGATCGTTGGTCTCCCGCTGGCCAGCATGCATCGCTGCATGTGGCAGCAAGAGACCAATGAACAAGGAGCTCCCAGCACTGTAAGCAGACACTGGCAGCTGGTCTCTAGGGTAAACAGCGGGTAACTAAGAGCTGTGCGCGCTTAGTTACCCACTGTTTACCCTGGATACCAGCGTGCTCGCTGGTCCTGGTAGCTGGTGAGTCTGCCTGTTTGGCACCTTACTAGCGACCAGGTAGCGACGCACCAGGGATCCTGACCAGGTCGTATCATCGTCGGGATCGCTGGTGCGTCGCTAAGTGAGAAGGGACCAAGTCTGTAATAGTGACTTGTAAACTGATATACCATATAACATAGTATGCACTTATCTTTGTTGATATGCTATTTGTGCATTGTATTATAGAACCAGAGAGGAAAAGACAGTAACCCAATTAATCTATTGGCAAGGATTCTATAGGCTCTGAATCCTGGTCATATGTAAAATCACTGCAACATCTTAAATCACCCATATATTGTGGTCACAGTGTGATATAAAGGTGGAACATACTCACCAGAATGCTCAATGCAGGGTAACATGAGTGATCCCCACCATCCCTACGTATATCGCAAACAATAATAGCTTCTTCAGAGGTATTACATGATATGACCGGGATTCAGAGCCTATAGTTTTCTTGCCAATAGATGAATTGGGTTTCTGAATTGCATTAAAGAGCTGTATGCTTCATTATAAGTAAAAATTATTATATGAATTTATCTATATGTATTTATATTATACCGTTTTGCTGTTTTGCATTATAGAGCTCTCTATTCCAATTTTTTGCAGTCTTTTAATCTATGTACATGTTTTACACTATGAAACAGCATATATTTTTTTGCTATGTGATTAATATATGATACTAGGCATTATTTTCATTGGCTAGTGTGCAATAGGCATATTTTTGCACCTATATGGCACTGTGAATCCTTGTATCCATTGTTTTAGTGGTTTTAAGTTCTTTTATCTAGCATGTGCATTATCTTTTGTTACCAATAAAGTCGCTGTTTACACTCATTTCAGATGTGTGCGCTATCATTGTACCTCTTTTTCTCTTTACTATCTAAACTTTGGTTGTTTTGGGAACATTTGTAGCACCCTGGTTGTCTCATACATGATATTATAAGAGGTGCCCGCAGTCTCTTTTTTTCTTGCATAGAGAGGAAAAGACTATGCAAATAGATTGAATGGTCAAGTAATGCTGGACTGAAGGATGCTGGGTAATTCTAAAAATAGCTTACATACCTTGGATATAAAGGGACCCAGAGCTACCAGTCGGAGATCCTGCAAAACACCCAACGGATGAGACAGGACTGCAGCCACTTCATCATGGCACCATCACGAGGAACACGGATCTATGATCTGATCCAGTGACCATTACTGAACCATGGATATGTTTTGAGAAAGCCAGGTTTGGGACCCGCTGCTCGCCTGGTTCCATGGAGATGGTCTGATAAGCTAGGTGGTGTCTCTCGTGTTAACTGGCTTTGGACCTTGTATGGACTCTATGGACTGTCATCTCCCTACGCTTGACGTTACCTCTAATCTGTGTGTGTATCACAGGTGGAATAGTGACTCTGGGAGCTATGACATTGTGTCAACTGACTATGGAGCTTGTATGGACTCTATGGACTGTCATCTCCCTGCGCTTGTCGTTACCTCTTTTCTGTGTGTGTATCACAGGTAGAATAGCGAGCCTGGGAGCTCTGACGTATCATCTGCCATTATCCTGGCAAGTCAGCGGAAGGGTGATACCCTGTAATGTGCACCATCTTGGGGGTAATTGCTGGGACTGTTATGTTTGCTATTATGTGTTGTGGTTCAGTAAAGTATTGCCACACTATTTTACCATAACCCTGTGTTGTCAGTGTAGTGTTCTGCCCACGGGGAGATAGAGCGGGCGTTCAGTGGATATGAGCCCTGGTCCATGCAGTCTTGCTAAAGGCAATTGGGCCAGCGGACAAGAGCACCCACTGACCCCGTTTCTCCACAAGGACATATATATATACCAGGATGGAACCAGGATGAGGGACATGTATATCAGGATATGAGTCACATTTAATAGGATGGGCCCAAATGGTGGACATATATAACAGGAAGGAGCCCAAGATGTAGGACATTACTACATAATGGGGGAGGAGTTGCAAATTGCATGTCCTTATAGGATTTAGAATGCTACAAGGGCCCATACATCTGACCAACATGCTGCGGGGAGGGGCCCATTGCACTCTAGTTATGCAACCGTCAAAAAGCTCTACCTTGGTCTTATCTGTCCTCAAGACGCTTTTGCATAAGGATTTTTACTAACTCACGTACATTTTGACAAACTGCAGTTTAGCTTTCTTATGTCTCTGTGTCTGCATGACAGCTTGAATTTGTTTAGAACTTGATTGGGGCTGCTTATCCACCATCTAGACTATCCTGCCTTGCAACCTTTCATCATTTTTTCTCCCCTGTCCACGTCCAGGGAGATTAGCTACCATGCCATGGGTTGTAAACTTCTTGATTATGATGCGCATCGTGGACAAAGGAATATCAAGATCTCTGGAGATGGACTTGTAACCTTGAGATTATTGATATTGTTCAACAATTTTGGTTCCCAAGTCCTTAGACAGTTCTCTTCTCCTTTTCTGTTTTCCATGCTTAGTGTGGCACACACAGACACACAATGCATAGATTAAGTAAACTTGCTTTTTTTATTCTGTTTCAGGTGTGCTTTCATATTGACCACTCTTGTTACTTGCCAAAGATACGATTGAAAAAGCATCACATGCTTGAAACCAAGTTGTTTACCCATAATTTGGATAGAATTTTGTCTGTGCCATTTTTTGGGGTTTTGTGTGAAATTATGCAAAATTTGCCTTTTTTCCTGTTTTGTTTGAGTTGCTCTAATACACACAATGGAAATGTACACTCACTGGCCACTTTATTAGGTACACCATGCTAGTAAGGGGTTGGACCCCCTTTTGCCTTCAGAACTGCCTCAATTCTTCGTGGCAGAGATTCAACAAGGTGCTGGAAGCATTCCTCAGAGATTTTGGACCATATTGACATGATGGCATCACACAGTTGGCGCAGATTTGTCGGCTGCACATCCCTGATGCGAATCTCCCGTTCCACCACATCCCAAAGATGCTCTATTGGATTGAGGTCTGGTGACTGAGGAGGCCATTTGAGTACAGTAAACTCATTGTCATGTTCAAGAAACCAATCTGAGATGATTCGAGCTTTATGACATGGCGCATTATCCTGCTGAAAGTAGCCATCAGATGTTGGGTACATTGTGGTCATAAAGGGATGGACATGGTCAGCAACAATACTCAGGTAGGCTGTGGCGTTGCAACGATGCTCAATTGGTACCAAGGGGCCCAAAGAGTGCCCAGAAAAAATTCCCCACACCATGACACCACCACCACCAGCCTGAACCGTTGATACAAGGCAGGATGGATCCATGCTTTCATGTTGTTTACGCCAAATTCTGACCCTACCATCCGAATGTCGCAGCAGAAATCGAGACTCATCAGACCAGGCAACGTTTTTCCAATCTTCTACTGTCCAATTTCGATGAGCTTGTGCAAATTGTAGCCTCAGTTTCCTGTTCTTAGCTGAGAGGAGTGGTACCCAGTGTGGTCTTCTGCTGCTGTAGCCCATCTGCCTCAAAGTTCGACGCACTGTGCATTCAGAGATGCTCTTCTGCCTACCTTGGTTGTAACGGGTGGCAATTTGAGTCACTGTTGCCTTTCTATCAGCTCGAACCAGTCTGCCCATTCTCCTCTGACCTCTGGCATCAACATGGCATTTCCGGCCACAGAACTGCCGCTCACTGGATTTTTTTTCTTTTTCGGACCATTCTCTGTAAACCCTAGAGATGGTTGTGCGTGAAAATCCCAGTAGATCAGCAGTTTCTGAAATTCTCAGACCAGCCCTTCTGGCACCAACAATCATGCCACGTTCAAAGGCACTCAAATCACCTTTCTTCCCCATACTGATGCTCGGTTTGAACTGCAGGAGATTGTCTTGACCATGTCTACATGCCTAAATGCACTGAGTTGCCGCCATGTGATTGGCTGATTAGAAATTAAG
This sequence comes from Dendrobates tinctorius, assembly GCF_039654945.1. Taxonomy (NCBI): domain Eukaryota; kingdom Metazoa; phylum Chordata; class Amphibia; order Anura; family Dendrobatidae; genus Dendrobates; species Dendrobates tinctorius. Next base: position 43,809,041 of record NW_027361690.1, on the reverse strand, counting down.
TCTTAACACACAGTTGGACAGGTGTACCTAATAAAGTGGCCAGTGAGTGTATAACAAAACATGTAGTTGCAATGATTTTTTTGGGAGAAATACTTCCTTTTCTGGAACAATTTAACGGGTGCCATCACTTTTGGCAGTGAGTCTATTAGTTGTGTTGTTGAGGTATTTATGTTGCTCTTGTTTGAATGGTTTATTGCAAATAAGTTGTAAATTTGTCTAATTAACCTAATTTGTAATGGGACTTGAATAATTTTGATTGTAAGCATATACAGTGACTTGCAAAAGTATTCACACTGGTTGGCTTTTTTTAAGGTTTAGAAAGAACATGACTACAACTGTGAACATTTGGTTTTCTTTTAGTGGGAAGCAAACAACAAATAGGACAACATAACTGAAAACTTCAGTATGCACAACTACTCACCTCCCTAAAGTCAGTACTTTGTAGAGCCTCTTTTTGCAACAATTACATCTGCAAGTCCCTTTGGATATGTCTCTATGAGCTATCCACTGGGATTCTTGCCCATTCCTCAAGGCAAAACTGCTCCAGCTCCTTCAAGTTAGATGGTTTCCTCTGGTGAATAGAAATCTTCAAGTCTGACCACAGATTCTCAATTGGATTAAGGTCTGGGCTTTGACCAGTTCACTCCAAAACATTTACACATTTCCACTTAAACCACTTGAGTGTTGCTTTAGCAGTATGCTTTGGGTCATTGTCTTGTTGGAAGGCTAACCTCTGTTCCAGTCTCAAAACACTGACAGACTGAAACAGGATTTCCTCAAGAATAACCCTGTATTTTGCACTATCCATCTTCTTTTTGACTCAAACCATTTTCCCATCCCCACAGCATGATGAACCCACCACGTTTCACTGTCAGGATGGTGTTCTTGGGGTGATGAGCTGTGTTGGTTTGGCCACAGCACCTTCCTCCATATATTTGGAGACTCTCGCACATGTGTTTTGGCAAACTCAAAACGAGGCTTACAATTTTTGTGTGTAAGTAAAGGCTTTTTTCTGCCCACTCCTCCATAAAGGCCACCTCTATAGAGTGTACAGCTTATTGTGGTCGTATAGACATATACTCCAGTCTCTGCATGGGAACTCTGCAGCTCCTCCAGGGTTACCTTTGGTCTTTGTGCTGTCTCTCTGATTAATGCCCTGCTTGCCAGGGCTGAGTGTTTTGGTGGGCGCCCTCTCAGCAGGATTGTTGTAGTACCATGTTCTTTCTGTTTGATGATAATAGATTTGATGGAGCTCGGGGGGATCATCAGAGATTGGGAAATTTTTTATAACCCAACCCTAACTTTTACTTCTCAACAATTTTGTCCCCGACTTGTTTGGAGATCTCCTTGGTCTTCATGGTGTTTAGTAGTTAGTTGTGCCTCTTGCTTAATGGTGTTGCAGCCTCTGTGGCCTCTCAGAAAAGGTGTGTATACACTGACAGACCATGTGACACTTAGATTGCACACCAGTGGACTTCCTCTCACTAACCATGTGACTTATGGAGGTAATTGCTTGGACCAGAAATTTTTAGGGGCTTCATAGCAAAAGAGGAGAACACATATGCACATGCCAGTGTTTAGTTATTTGATCCCATAAATTTAATTTATACCTATATTTTTCTCACTTTACCAACTTAGACTATTTAGTGCTGATGCATGACACAACAAATTACAAAAATATTTAAACACAGGTTGTAATGTAGCAAAATAGGGTAAAAAAACGGGGTGATTACTTTTCCAAGCTACTGTAAAAATACAGGACTGCTAAAGACTGCCTGTTAATCATATCAAGCCAAAAAGAAGTTAAGAAATGGTCATAAATCTATGTGGCGCTCTCGTTTGCAGTGTAAGTTGACTCTGGCTTCAGTGTAGTGTTAAATTATAATCTCCTGAGGTTTATTGTAATCATGTAGTAATTTCGTACTTATTTTTTTGTGCTTTCTAATCAGTTTTTCATAGATAATCCCATTTTGTCTGTGTGGTATTATATTTTCAAGTGATGTTTTGTAGTTATCGTGATTGTTTTTATCTTTTAACTGTCTGTAGTTATGCGTGAGTAATCTTCCTGCATGTGCCAACAACACTGTCAGGCCTTCTGAGGACACAGGACTAATGTGCAGGGAAAGCTGGGTACAAAGTGCAAAATGCTTAAATGTTTGGCTGGATGCTACTGATCTGGCTAACAGGACACTGGAATCATTTCCTTGAAAATGTCTAGTACGTATGCGTACATGTGACACGTCATCAAAATCTACTATAACGGGCTAGAAATAGTTCTACAGATCTTCACATAGAGACATGCAAGGATTAATGGTCAATGGACCTCTCTTTTCACTATTAGTATACTAAAAGCTGTTCTGTTACCGGATTTTATCATACAAGCTGCTTATATTATTAAATAGATCTCAGGCATATGCCTGATGAAGAGACCTGAGTAGTCTCGAAAGCTTGCAATGTGTTACCATCTTTTCAGTTAGCCATTAAAAGGTATCAACCACTAAGGACTCTCAATTCTGAATATTTTTCACCCCCTTAAGATGTTTTTACTTTTTAAGTGCTTACTTTAGTGTAGAAAAGTATGAAATACTGAAAAATGAGTATAATGTTTGGGCTGTGGCTCAGAAATACTCTCCCTGTATTGTCATTTATCTATCTTCTACCTACTTCAAACAAAATCCATTTCTTGTGTGTTGGGCTGCTGCAGGTTGCTGCACTTGCCTTGGATAGCTCTTTCATATTGTGATGGTAAAGTAGCTGTGCTTTCCAATCCAGTGAGCTTTTGGCAACAAACAGCTTAGTTTATATTCATTTCGCCAAACTGGTGTGCTTTTTGTGAAGGAATTTGAGGTTTTGTGCCAAGTGTCTAATGAGTTATGTAGTTACAGTCAACATCGTGTGGAGGTTTAAATGGCTGACATATCTAGGGAATAATATGGCTGATTAATAAATTTACATCATGTTTGCATACATGGCGCAATACTGTAATACTGCTGTCCGATTTCACTCTGGCACGCTACAGATAAATGATGTCCCAGTCGCAGTGTGCTGTGAGGTGTGGGGTGCATCACATTCGCTTGTAGGCCACAGGTCTCTGCTGCCTCTAGGCTTTCACACACAATTCAGGGGACATCGAGTTTACTGGCCGGTTCAAGTTCTTCAGGTGGTGACTTGTGGGATAGGGAATAGTAGTTCTTGTTTCTTCCCTCCTTAGTACAGTACTTCTTCAGCCCTGGCAATCATTCGGCCTGGACCACCCGTAAGGCCTCCTCACGACCTGGTGATTTTGGTACTGGAACAACTAGTAGTGGTGATATCTGTGGTCCGTGTCCATGTGCCATCTGTAGGTATGTGACATCTGTATGTCCGTGTGCTGTCAGTGTGACACATATGGAATGAAATGCAGCATAGAACTGAAAGAGTGTTGGGTATGAAAAAGGTTCAAAGATAGAGATAGTGATGATGAACATGATAGATATAAATATGTCAGTATGTCAGTGTGCTACAGGTTCTTCTCACAAAATTAGAATATCATCAAAAAATTAATTTATTTCAGCTCTTCAATACAAAGAGTGAATCTCTTATATTATACAGAATCATTACAAACAGAGTGATCTATTTCAAGTGTTTATTTCTGTTTATGTTGATGATTATGGCTTACAGCCAATGAAAACCCAAAAGTCATTATCTCAGTAAATTAGAATACTTTATAATACCAGCTTGAAAAATGATTTTAAAATCCGAAACGTTGGCCTACTGAAATGTATGTTCAGTAAATGCACTCAATACTTGGTCGGGGCTTCTTTTGCATCAATTACTGCATCTATGCGGCGTGGCATGGAGGCGATCAGCCTGTGGCACTGCAGAGGTATTATGGAAGCCTAGGTTGCTTTGATAGCAGCCTTCAACTTGTCTGCATTGTTGGTCTGGTGTCTCTCATCTTCCTCTTGACAATATCCAAAAGATTTTCTATGGGGTTAAGGTCATGCGAGTTTGCTGGCCAATCAAGCTCAGTGATACTGTTGTTTTTAAACCAGGTATTGGAACTTTTGGCAGTGTGGACAGGTGCCAAGTCCTGCTGTTCTCAAGCAGGAGAACTCCTGCTGGAGTTCTTGGGAGATTCCATCTCCCAAAAGCTTGTTGGCAGAGGGAAGCATTAAAGGGAATCTTATTATACTATATATTTTTCAGTTATATTATATTATACTCACCGGAAGGCGGTCCGGTCTTGATCTGATGGATGTCGCCGTCTGGCGCCTCCCATATCTTGTAGCGATGATGTCCTCTTCTTTGCTTCCCGCTGCGGTTCCGGCGCAGGCGTACTGCTCTGCCCTGTTGAGGGCAGAGTAAAGTACTGCAGTTCGTAGGCGCCGGACCTCTCTGACCTCAACAGGGCAGAGCAGAGTGCACCTGCGCAGGAGCCATGACGGGAGGCAAAGAAGAGGACGTCACCGTTAGAAGATGGGAGGCGCCGGACTGGACCGCTACACCCATCGGACCAAAACCGGACCTGGACCGCCCCTGGGTGAGTATAATCTAACTCATTTTTCTTATCTTTCAGGTTACATCGGGGGCTTATCTACAGCAATACAGAATGCTGTAGATAAACCCCTGATGGCGGTGCCGGCAGCTGATAGTCGGAAAATGGGGTGACAGATTTCCTTTAAGTGCTCTAAGATTTCCTGGTAGACAGCTGTGCTGACTTTTGTCTTGATAAAACACAGTGGACCTACACCAGCAGATGACATGGCTCCTCAAACTATCACTGATTGTGGAAACTTCACACTAGACCTCAAGCAGCTTGGATTGTGGGCCTCACCACCCTTCCTCCAGACTTTGGGACCTTGATTTCCAAATGAAATGCAAAATTTTCTTTCATCTGAAAACAACACCATGGACCAATGAGCAACAGTCCTGTTCTTTTTCTCCTTGGCCCAGGTAAGATGCTTCTGGCATCGCATATTGGTCATGAGTGGCTTGACACAAAGAATGCGACACTTGTAGCCCATGCCCTGGATACGTCTGTGTGTCGTGGGACTTGAAGAAATTACTCCAGCAGCAGTCCACTCTTTGTGAATCTCCCCAAAATTTTTGAATGGCCTTTTTTTTTAACAATCCTTTCAAGGCTGCGGTTATCCCGGTTGCTAGTGCACCTTTTTCTACCACACTTTTTTTTCCACTCAACTTTCCATTAATATACTTGGATACAGCACTCTGTGAACAGCCAGCTTCTTTAACAATGACCTTTTGTGGCTTACCCTCCTTGTGGAGTGTATCAATGACTGCCTTCTGGACATCTGTAAAGTCAGCAGTCTTCCCCATGATTGTAGAGCCTACTGAAACTGACTAAGGGATCTTTGTAAACCATTAGGAAGCTTTTGCAAGTGTTTTTTGTTAATTAATCTAATTTACTGAGATAATGCCTCTTTGGTTTTCATTGGCTGTAAGCGATAATCATCAACTTTAACAGAAATAAACACTTGAAATAGATCAGGTTTTGTAATGACTCTATATAATATGAGTGTCACTTTTTGTATTGAAGAACTGAAATAAATTAACTTTTTGATGATATTCTAATTTTGTGAGAAGCACCTGTATGTAAACGGTGCTTTGTGTGTGTTTTATCTGTACTTGTTTTTTATTTTTAAATAAATTACGGTCATTAATTAAAAAAAAACAGCATGGGATCCCCCTTCATTCTCAAACCAACAGAGGGAAAGCTGACCGCTGGGGACTGATGTTAATAATCTGAGAAAGGTTCCCATGCTGTTAATAACAGCTCACAGTTGTTTGCTTAGCCTGTACTGGTTTACAGGGGGACCCCCTGAAAAAAATTATGTAGGTTTCCAGTATAATTTCTAATCAGCAAAGACTAAACAGACAGCTGTGGGCTGATATTAATAGCCATGGAAGGGGCCATGAATATTGCCCCCCCTCCCAGGCTAAGAACATCAGCCTTCAGTTGCCCCAGCAATGGGTCATCCATAAGATGCGTCAAATCTGTCGCTTAGCCTCATTCTTCTCACTTTCCCCGTTACTGTGGCAAGTGAGTTAATAGGTTGGGGATTGATGTCAGCTGTTTTATGACCGCTGACGTCAAGCCCAGAGGTTAATAATGGAGAAGCGTCTATAAGACACCCCAATTACTAACCCCATAGTCAAATCTAATAAAGAAACAAACACTCCCTACCCTTTTTTCCTATTAATTACTGTCAAATTGAAAATAATAAGACACAATATTCCTCACCAGTAAGACCACAATCCATTTGTCCCACAAAGATACCAACTCTGCTTCATCCTGATTGCTGTGCGTGATTGGTGGCATGATGCGACCACTCAGCTGTGAATCCAGGAGACACTGAGCCGAGTTTGGTACGCAGCTTCACTGATGAGCGGTAACGTCAATGAGATTACCGCAGGTCACAGCCAGCTGCTCCCACGGTTAGTTCAGTGTGAGCCAGCCGATGAACTGCGGTGACCTTTATGACATCACCCGTAGCACCGTGAGAAATTTCTACAGCTCTGAACCGTCTCCTGTTTGATCTCATTGGTGGCAAGGATCATATGCCTGTCCTCATGAACTATGACCTAATCCATTTGCGATATCACTATATAACAGGGATGCAGAAGCTGCAGCCTGGAGGGCCTGTAATGTTATATGTATATTAATGTATATTCTATTGCCCTCAATGATCAAACTAGAAATGTTGTATTGTACCATAGGGCAGTATTAGTTGCATGTTAATAAACCTTAGTGACCAATCCAGGCAAAATTGTTACTGTTTTATGATTAGTAAAGACCATGACAGGAAATTTATCTGTGGTGCTTTTTGAAACCCTGTGTCACGCATTGTAACACCCCACCCAGGTCCTACATTGTGCATAAGGCCGGTTTCACACATACTGATATTTCCAGTTCCGGAAAAAATAGTACTAGATATATGATTGTCCGTGTGTGTAATACTTGTGGCATACATGTGGGAACCGTGCGCCACCTGTGTCCCACATCATTACCACCCGTACCGGTGCAAGAGAAGCAGCGGTACAATTAGCGCTGTTCCCCGGCATCGGGTACTGAAGATGGCTCTCATCTTTCTCCTTTGTTCTGCTCAGCCATCAGCGCAAGCAGAGGAGAATGTTAAGAGCAATATTTAACTGATAACACCGAGAGTACAGGGACTAACTATTACTCACATCAGCCTATACTGCTGCCGCTAAAATCTGTGAGCAGGAGGCAGCTGATGGCAGTATTCATCAGCCACCGCATGCGCTATAAATAAATAAATAAACCAGTGTGGGTTCCCCTGTATTCTTGATAATAACCAATCAGGCAAAATTGACAGCTGTGGGCTGCAACCTTCAGCTGTAAGCTTCAGCAAGGCTGACTATCAAGTATAGAGGGGTCCCAACCCTTTTTTTTTTTTTAATTTAAATAAATGTTTCACCTGGTTCTGGTGCTGGCGCTGGTACCAGTTCTGGTCCCTCACCTGCTCCTGCTCCCGACGCTGCCCCTGTACCTCTGCGAGGTCCCTGCCAAGATCCTCGTTCTCTGTCTGTCCCTCAGCGTCCTGCTGCTTTTCTCTCCTCTACTTCCTGGCGCGCTGCCAGCAGGCCTCCAGGGAGAGTGAATAGGACACGTGCTGACCCCCGGTCTCTTAAAGAGACGGCGCATTTTTTGAAAATATCAATTAACCAATGGCAGCGTACTGAATACTATTTCTGGCCCCTCTGCCATAGGGAGGATACTGTCACAATGAGTATCTACTCTTGATAATCCCAGTTCTGTCTCTGTTCTGCCTGCGCTGTTATAGCATTCTGTTTAGCACTCTGCTTACTGTACACTCTTTGTCTCCACAGAATATCAGTGACCAGTTGTTCGGCTATCCTAGACGACATCTGTACCATTACTCTCAAGTTCCGTCCCATTCCGCCTCTCCGCCATCCGAACCCTTGGACTATGCTAAAGTTACTGGAACCAGCTTCCTCCTATCTACCCGGAACCCGACTATTCTCTCTAGAGCCAGCTTCATCTCGTATATCCGCTGTCCGCCGGTCAGCTCCACCATATCTGTAATGTCTGTTTACCCGTTTGTCCCTCTGGGACAGCTGCCACGTGTCCGGGGACTAACTGGAGGTAGCACCTTTGTCCCCCAGGTATTCCACTCTGGTCCTGTTGGAGGGATCTTACTACGGGTACCTGGGGCTCACTAGTCACGCCCCCTTCTGAGCCCCCTGGAACGTGGTCCCGAGGTCCACTCTAAAAATAAAAGACAAATGTGAACTTCTTCACCTGTCCCTCCACTTCCATTCGCTACATTAAATAATTTAAACGAAATGGTGTGGGGTCCCCCCCAATTTTTGACAACCAGCCTTGATAAAGCAGACAGTTGGAGGCTGGTATTCTCAAGCTGTGGCAGTGGAAAGTGGGGTAATATTTGTGGGGTTAATGTCACCTTTGCATTGTCTGGGGAAATCAAGTCCACAATTAGTAATGAAGAGGTGTATATAAAACTATTACTAATCCTATAGTTGAATGGTAAATAAAAACACAGCAAGTATATAGTCTTTTATTTGAAATAAAAGCAAAACACATTTTTCCATTTTTATTTAAAAATAACAAACACAGTTATACTCACTTAACACCCATTCTATTGAAGCTCTTGTCTCCTGTGATAAAACAAAAATAAAAAACTACCATATACCTCACCTGTCCAACGTTCTGTCCCACACTGTAATCCATGTTGGGGATTAATAATTTTCAACATGGACAGTGTCAAGATGTGACCGTTCAGGCTGAGAACCATTGATGAATGAGCTGCTGTGAGCGCACCACAGTGTGCAGCGGTGACCTCATCGAGGATACCATGGGTCACTGAGGCTATGTTCCCAGCTGGGCTGAACTGCGGTGACCTCAGCAATGTGAAAAAATGTCACTGAGTTCACTGCGGTGAACACAGTGACTTCTTCTCATGGAGCTGAGGTCACCGCATTTCAGCTCTTTAAGGGGTATTGCTCGTTTAAAGGGTATATCCATGTGAGACACTTATCCCCTTTCTGACATGTGACGTACTATCCCATCCACGGTACCCAGCCCCTATGACCGGGGATGGGATAGTGCGTCATCGCGATCAGCGGCGCTCCCTGATTATTACAGCTGACACCCGGCACTATGTGTCAGAGGCGGTCACGGACCACCCCCGGCACGTTAACCCCTGGCACACTGCGATCAAACATGATCGCAGTGTACCAGGGGATTAGGGAAGCATCGGCAGGGAGGGGGCTCCCTCCGTGCTTCCCTGAGCCCCCCCGAGCAGCGCGATGTGCTGCGTTACTCTGGGGGCCTCCTTCCCTGCAGGCCCCCGGATCCAAGATGGCCGCAGGGGCCTGCAGGGAGGCGGCTTCCTCAGTGCCTGCTGAAAGCAGGCACGAGGAAGCCTGCAGCAGCGCCTGTCAGATCGCTGATCTGACACTTCACAGTAATGTCCCCCCCGGGACAAAGTAATAAAGTAAAAAAAAAAAAAGTGTAAAAATAATTTATAAAAAATCACTAAATAAATAAAAAAAATGAATAATAATCCCTACTAAATTCATTTTTTGGAAATAAAAACAAAACAAAGCAATAAAAGTACACATATTTAGTATTGCCATGTTCGTAAAGACCAGCCCTATAAAACTGTACCACTAGTTAATACCTTTAGTGAACCACTTAAAAAATAAAAATAAAAAACAATGCTTTATCAACATACCGCCAAACAAAAAGTGCAATAACGTGCAATCAAAAAGACGTATATAAATAACCATGGTACCGCTGAAAACGTCATCTTGTCCTGCAAAAAATGAGCTGCCACCCAGCATCATCAGCAAAAAAATAAAAAAGTTATAGCTCACAAAATAAAGCGATGCAAAAATAATTATTTTTTATATAAAATTGTTTTTATTGCATAAAAGCGCCAAAACATAAAAAAAGACATAAATTAAGTATCGCTGTAATCGTACTAACCCGAAGAATAAAACCGCTTTATCAATTTTACCACACGCAGAACGGTGTAAACGCACCCCACAAAAGAAATTCATGAAATGCTGGTTTTTGTTCATTCTGCGACCCAAAAATCGGAATAAAAAAATGTCATGTGCCCGAAAATGATACCAATAAAAACGTCAACTCGTCCCACAAAAAATAAGACCTCACATGACTTGGTGGGTCAAATTATGGAAAAATTATAGCTCTCAAAATGTGGTGATGCAAAAACTATTTTTACAATAAAAAGCGTCTTTTAGCGTATGACAGCTGCCAAACATAAAAACACGCCATAAATAGTAAATCAAACCCCCTTTATCACCCCCTTAGTTAGGGAAAAATAATAAAATAAAAAAATGTACTTATTTCCATTTTCCCAGTAGGGTTAGGGCTAGGGTTAGAGTTAGTGCTAGGGCTAGGGTTAGGGCTGAGATTAGGGTTAGGGGTGTGTTGGGGTTACGGTTGGAGTTAGAATTGGGGGGTTTCCACTGTTTAGGCACATCAGGTGCTCTCCAAACGCAACATGGCGTCTGATCTCAATTCCAGCCAATTCTGCGTTGAAAAAGTCAAACGGTACTCCTTCCCTTCCAAGCTCTGCCATGCGCCCAAACAGTGGTTTACCCCCTACTCAGGACAAATTGCACAATGACTTTTGGGGTCCAATTTCTCCTGTTACCCTTGGGAAAATAAAAAATTGGGGGCAAAAATACCATTTTTGTGGAAAAAAATATGATTTTTTTATTTTTATGGCTCTACGTTATAAACTTCTGTGAAGCACTTGGGGGTTTAAAGTGCTCACCACACATCAAGATAAGTTCCTTGGGGGGGTCTAGTTTCCAAAATGGTGTCATTTGTGGGGGGTTTCCACTGTTTTGGCACATCAGGGGCTTTCCAAATGCGACATGGCGTCCGATCTCAATTCAAGTCAAATGGCGCTGTTTCCCTTCCGAGCTCTGCCATGCGCCCAAATAGTGGTTTACCTCCACATATGGGGTATCAACGTACTCAGGACAAATTGCACAATAACTTTTGGGGTCCTGTTACCCATGGGAAAAAAAATTGGGGGTGAAAAGATCATTTTTGTGGAAAAAATATGATTTTTTAAATTTTTCTTCTGTACGTTATAAACTTCTGTGAATAATAATAATAATACATTTTATTTCTATAGCGCCGACATATTCCGCAGCACTTTACATTTCAGAGGGGATTTGTACAGACAATAGACATTACAGCATAACAATAATCACATAGATTATAACAAATACCAAGAGGAATGAGGGCCCTGCTCGCAAGCTTACAGTCTATGAGGAAAGAGGGAGACACGAAAGGTGGGTGGTAACAGTTGCCCTGATTGTATGGACCAGCCATAATGTTAAGTGTGTAACAGTACAGACACAGAGGGCTAATGGATGCATAAAGCATGCGAGGAACCTGGTTATGGTAAAACTTTTGGCTGTGCCACACAGGGATAGATTAGGTTAATGTGTTGAGGCGATAGGCCAGTCTGAATAAATGCGTTTTCAGGGCACGCTTAAAATTGTGGGGATTGGGGACTAATTGTATTGACCTGGGAAGTGCATTCCAAAGAATTGGCACAGCACGTGTAAAGTCTTGGAGACGGGAGTGGGAGGTTCTGATTATTGAGGATGCTAACCTCAGGTCATCAGCAGAACGGAGGGTGCGGGTAGGGTGGTATACTGAAACAAGGGAGATGTAGGATGGTGCTGAGCCATGGAGGGTTTTGTGGGTGAGGGTAATAAGTTTATACTGAATTCTGGAGTGGATGGGTAGCCAGTGTAATGACTGGCACAAGGTACAGGCATCTGTGTAACGATTGGTGAGGAATAAGATCCTGGCTGCAGCATTCAAGACAGATTGGAGAGGGGAGAGTTTGGTAAGAGGGAGACCGATTAGAAGAGAGTTACAATAGTCGAGACAAGAATGAAAAAGAGAAACAGTAAGAGTTTTTGCAGAGTCAAAAGTAAGAAAAGTTCGAATTCTAGAAATGTTTTTGAGGTGCAGATGACAAGAGCAAGCCAGTGATCGAATGTGGGGGCAAAGGAAAGCTAGGAGTCAAGTATGACCCCAAGACAGCGGGCATGTTGCTGGGGAGTAATAGTGGAACCACACACAGAAATGGCAATGTCGGGTATAGGTACATTAGTAGAGGATTAGTACAAGGAGTTCAGTCTTTGACAGGTTCAGTTTCAGATATAGTGAGGACATGATGCTAGACACAGCATTTAGACAATCGCCGGTGTTATCTAGAAAGGCTGGCGTGATGTCAGGAGAAGAAGAGTATAATTGGGTCTCATCAGCATAGAGATGGTACTGGAAACCAAATCTACTGATTGTTTGACCAATAGGGGCAGTGTACAAGGAGAAGAGGAGGGGGCCTAGAACCGATCATTGAGGAACCCCAACAGTAAGGGGAAGGTGAGAGGAGGAGGAACCGGCAAAAGATACAGTAAAGGAGCGGTCAGAGAGATAGGAGGAGAGCCATGAGAGAACGGTGTCCTTGAGGCCAATGGAACGGAGCATAGTGAGGAGGAGCTGATGATCCACAGTGTCGAATGCTGCAGAGAGATCCAAGAGAATTAGCATGGAGTAATGACCATTTGATTTAGCTGTTAGTAGATCATTAGAGACTTTAGTGAGGGCAGTTTCAGTAGAGTGTAAAGAGCGGAAACCCGATTGGAGAGGGTCAAGAAGAGAGTTATCAAAGAGATAGCGGATAAGACGGGCGTGGACCAGGCGTTCCAGGAGTTTAGAGATGAAGGGAAGATTAGAGGCAGGTCTATAGTTAGCGGCACAGTTTTGGTCGAGAGATGGTTTTTTAAGTAGTGGATGTATGATGGCATGCTTAAATGAGGAGCGAAAGATACCAGAAGAGAGAGAGAGGTTAAATATTTTAGTTAGGTGAGGGGTGACAGCAGGGGAGAGGGACTGGAGGAGATGTGACGGAATTGGGTCACTGGTGCAAGTGGTTGGGCGAGAAGATGCAAGGAGCCTGCTTACTTCTTCTTCTGTGACTGGTTCAAAATCATAGAGTGAGCTAGATGCAGTGGGGGAGGGAGGACAGTGCATGGTATGAGGTGATTGGGAGATAATTTCCTGTCGAATCTGGTCAATTTTTTCTTTGAAGTAATTGGCCAGATCGTCAGCTCGGAGCTCGTGGTTGGGGCCTGTACTCTTGGGTTGAGTAGAGAATGAAAAGTGTCAAAGAGACGTTTCGGGTTATTGGACAGTGAGGTGATGAGGGTGTTGAAATAGGTTTGTTTTGAGAGGTGAAGGGCAGTGTTGTATGTTCTAAGCATAAACTTAATGGATGTAATCATCGTGTAGATTGGATTTTCTCCACAGACGTTCGGCGCACCTGGAGCACCGCTGCAGGAAACGTGTTTGCAGGGTGTGCCAGGGTTGTTGCCATCTGTGTTGTGGTGTTCTATTTATAGGGGTTGCAAATTAATCCAGGGCACTTTGAAGTATTTGATAGTAATGCTTCAATGCGGAATCAGGACATGAGAGGGAGGAGATAGGGGCCAATGAAGACTGCAAGTTCTTCATATGTTTCTGGGTGTTAGTGGCCTGTATGTTTCTATAAATATGGACAGTGGGGGTGACCTGAGCAGCCTGGCAGTTCTTGATAGAGAATGAAAGAAGATTGTGGTCAGAAAGCGGGAGAGGGGAGTTTGCAAAATCATCCACTGTACAAAACCGAGAAAAGACCAAGTTGAGGAAGTTTCCGTCTTCATGAGCTGGAGAATTAGTAAGCTGCGAAAGGCCAAACGAGGAGGTTAGAGATAAAAGGTGAGTAGCAGATGGGGAGAGGGGAAGAGCAATGGGGATGTTGAAATCGCCCATGATGAGGGTAGGGATGTCACAGGAGAGAAAGTGTGGAAGCCAAGTGGCAAAATGATCCAGGAACTGATGGGAGGGGCCGGGAGGACGATACACCACCGCCACTCGCATGGAGAAGGGGGTGTAGAGTCTGACAGCATGGACCTCATAAGAAGGGAAGACAAGTGAGGGTAGTTGAGGGATAACCTGAAAGGTACATTTTGGTGATAGGAGCAGACCAACGCCTCCACCTGCTCTATTGTCTGATCTTGGGGTATGAGAGAAATGTAGTCCCCCGTAAGAAAGAGCAGCAGCAGTGGTAGTGTCTGACTGCTGGATCCAGGTTTCAGTAAGAGCCAGGAGGTTAAGAGAATTAGAAAGGAAAAAGTCATGAGTGAAGGAGAGTTTGTTACACACTGAGCGAGAATTCCAAAGTGCACAATTAAGAGAGACAGATGGCATGCAGGGAATGTTAATAAGATTAGAGGGGTTTCTGAGTGTAGCAGTTGGGGGTTTGACTTTCTATAACATGGGGGACCAGGGTTGGGAGCAATGTCTCCTGCGACTAGGAGAAGGAAGATAGAAAGAGTGAGCAGATGGTTAAATGATTTGTGAAAGCGTCTCTTATGTTGAATGGTGGGACTGACTGGATCTGTGCAATTTAACAATGTGAAAAGAGCATGAGTGCTATACATAGGAGAGGAAAGGAGTGAGGGGCCAATATGGATGGAGTGTGGAGAGTTAATGCCAGGGCGGTGGATGTGTGTGAATGCAGCGGCCAGGATATAAACTACACAAATGCATATGATATATATTTGTTGTGCTCCAAATGTACAGGGAGTAGATGTATATATATGTGAAGCACTTGGGGGTTCAAAGTTCTCACCACACATCTAGATAAGTTCCTTGGGGGGGGGTCTAGTTTCCAAAATGGTGTCATTTGTGAGGGGTTTCCACTTTTTTGGCACATCAGGAGGTTAAGGGGTTAAAGTCACAGGCAGGAGTGGAAATTAACAGTGTAGGGTCCCTGTGAGGGTCTTGTGTTGGGCTCCCCCAATCAGGTTCCTCTTATGTAAACATATGCACATTTACATGCATATTCACATTAGTCATATCATAATAAAATATGCACCTGCTAATCATATATTCAAAAAAATGGCGGATTCACTTTTTTCTAAAAATGGCGGATTTTGTTTGACGTCAAACAACTGAAGTGTGAAAGAGACCTAAGTGATGTAGTCTGACAATGTGCATCTCAGGTGAGATGAGATTGTGCACCTCTGCTTTATATTGAGCACTGTGCACTTTCTGAAATTCTCAATATTTTTAGATACAGTTGTGGCCAAAAGTATTGACACCCCTGCAATTCTGTCAGATAATACTCAGTTTCTTCCTGAAAATAATTGTAAACACAAATTCTTTGGTATTATTATCTTCATTTAATTTGTCTTAAATGAAAAAACACAAAAGAGAATGAAGCAAAAAGCAAAACATTGATCATTTCACACAAAACTCCAAAAATGGGCAAGACAAAAGTATTGGCACCCTCAGCCTAATACTTGGTTGCACAACCTTTAGCCAAAATAACTGCGACCAACCGCTTCCGGTAACCATCAATGAGTTTCTTATAATGCTCTGCCGGAATTTTAGACCATTCTTCTTTGGCAAACTGCTCCAGGTCCCTGATATTTGAAGGGTGCCTTCTCCAAACTGCCATTTTTAGATCTCTCCACAGGTGATCTATGGGATTCAGGTCTGGACTCATTGCTGGCCACCTTAGAAGTCTCCAGTGCTTTCTCTCAAACCATTTTCTAGTGCTTTTTGAAGTGTGTTTTGGGTCATTGTCCTGCTGGAAGACCCAGCTTTCTCACACTGGGCCCTACATTATGCTGCAAAATTTGTTGGTAGTCTTCTGACTTCATAATGCCATGCACACGGTCAAGCAGTCCAGTGCCAGAGGCAGCAAAGCAACCCCAAAACATCAGGGAACCTCCGCCATATTTGACTGTAGGGACCGTGCTTTTTTCTTTGAATGCCTCTTTTTTTCTCCTGTAAACTCTATGTTGATGCCTTTGCCCAAAAAGCTCTACTTTTGTCTCATCTGACCAGAGAACATTCTTCCAAAACGTTTTAGGCTTTTTCAGGTAAGTTTTGGCAAACTCCAGCCTGGCTTTTTTATGTCTCGGGGTAAGAAGTGGGGTCTTCCTGGGTTTCCTACCATACAGTCCCTTTTCATTCAGACGCCAACGGATAGTACGGGTTGACACTGTTGTACCCTCAGACTGCAGGGCAGCTTGAACTTGTTTGGATGTTAGTCGAGGTTCTTTATCCAACATCCGCACAATCTTGCGTTGAAATCTTTTGTCAATTTTTCTTTTCCGTCCACATCTAGGGAGGTTAGCCACAGTGCCATGGGCTTTAAACTTCTTGATGACACTGCACACGGTGGACACAGGAACATTCAGGTCTTTGGAGATGGACTTGTAGCCTTGAGATTGCTCATGCTTCCTCACAATTTGGTTTCTCAAGTCCTCAGACAGTTCTTTGATCTTCTCTCTTTTCTCCATGCTCAATGTGGTACACACAAGGACACAGGACAGAGGTTGAGTCAACTTTAATCCATGTCAACTGGCTGCAAGTGTGATTTAGTTATTGCCAACACCTGTTAGGTGCCACAGGTAAGTTACAGGTGCTGTTAATTACACAAATTAGAGAAGCATCACATGATTTTTCGAACAGTGCCAATACTTTTGTCCACCCTCTTTTTTATGTTTGGTGTGGAATTATATCCAATTTGGCTTTAGGACAATTCTTTTTGTGTTTTTTTAAGACAAATTAAATGAAGATAATAGCACCAAAGAATTTGTGTTTGCAATAATTTTCAGGAAGAAACTGAGTATTATCTGACAGAATTGCAGGGGTGTCAATACTTTTGGCCATAACTGTAGGTGCATGTGTAGTGGGCTCGAGGCTGACGTAGTTACACCATTTCATCAGAACAGCAGTGCAATAGTTCCCTGTGACTCAAAACTGTTTTGAGAACAAAGTATTTGCCAGATCTGTATCTAATGTTTGTTTGCTTTATAGCTAAATGTTCTCAGCTCTCAATGTCCCAAATCACATGTCTTCTTTGATGATCATTATTGATTCTAATAGAACTGTATAGAATAGATCCCTAGAATAACACTGCACCTCTCTATTTTGTAGGTTGACATTACCCTATTTTATGCTATTTTTCAGTCCTACTATACACTAATTAGACTATTGTATTTGTGTAAAACTGGCCATACACATTAGATGGCAGAAACACCATCTCAGCTGATACACCCATACCATATACACGAGCACTCATTTGGCCGATGGCTTGTCTCCAGGAGAACAATGCAATAAGCCGTTTACAATCGGACATGCGTGATTGACTTCTCCTTCAAGCATCAGTTGGTTGATGGACCCACATATAAAAGAGCATTGCATCAGCTTAACCCGACAATATCGGTGGGCTCGGACGATGTTAATCTAATATTTATGGGGGCCTTCAGGATCGAATTTCTCGATTAGCCCTCTGATAATTTGAAGTTAGAGCTGGTTCATCTCTATTACAGAGGTAGGACATAATATTTCTGTTGGGCCCAGCAGGCCTTCCTTTGGTTTTGAGTCCCCCCACATTGCTGTTTGGACCATGTAACTCCAGTGTGTTGACTAAAGTATACTGTAAGGATGATCCATCTTAATTTTGCCATTTTTCCAGAATCTGAGTTGACTTCTAAAATCTGTAACAATGGATAGGTTATTATCAAACAATTGAGTTGATTTTCTTCTAAATCGTGTACTATGGACATACACATTACTTAGATTTTATGCTTTAGTTATTTCATATCTATTTTTGTATAGAAATAATTAGAATTGAGAGTCCTCAGTGGTTGATACCTTTTAATGGCTAACTGAAAAGATTGTAACAAATTGTAAGCTTTCGAGACTACTCAGGTCTCTTCATCAGGAAAAGACTAATACAAGATCTGAAGAATCACATATTTTGGGCCCGCTTCTTTTTAACATATTTATTAATGTCCTTGTAGGGGGCATAGAGAGTAGAATTTCAATATTTGCAGATGACACTAAACTCTGCAGGGTAATCAATACAGAGGTGGACAATTTTATATTAAGGAGGATTTATGTAAACTAGAAGCTTGGGCTGATAAATGGCAAATGAGCTTTAATGGGGATAAATGTAAGGTCATGCACTTGGGTAGAGCGAACAAGATGTATAATTATGTGCTTAATTGTAAAACACTGGGCAAAACTGTCACTGAAAAGGACCTGGGTGTATGGGTGGACGACAAACTCACATTTAGCGGCCAGTGTCAGGCAGCTGCTGCAAAGGCAAATAAAATAATGGGATGCATTAAAAGAGGCCTAGATGCTCATGAGGAGAACATAATTTTACCCCTATACAAGTCACTAGTGTGACCACACTTAGAATACTGTGTACAGTTCTGGTCTCCAGTGTATGAGAAAGACATAGCTGAACTGGAGCGGGTGCAGAGAAGAGCGACCAAGGTTGTTAGGGAACTGGGGGGGTCTGCAATACCAAGACAGGTTATTACACTTGGGGTTATTTAGTTTGGAAAATCGAAGGCTTAGGGGTGATCTTATTACAATGTATAAATATATGCGGGGACAGTACAAAAAACTTTCCAAAGATCTTTTTACTCTTAGACCTGTGACGGGGACAAGGGGACATCCTCTATGTCTGGAGGAAAGAAGGTTTAAGCATAATCACAGATGCAGATTCTTTACTGTAAGAGCAGTGAGACTATGGAACTCTCTGCCATATGATGTTGTAATGAGTGATTCCCTACTAAAATTTAAGAAGGGACTGGATGCCTTTCTTGAAAAGTATAATATTACAGGGTATATACACTAGTTTCCTTAATATTGCGTTGATCCAAGGAGCTAGTCTGATTGCCGTATGGGTTTTTTTGCCTTCCTCTGGATCAACATGTTAGGGCAGGTTAGGACAGGATATGGGTTGAACTAGATGGACTTAAAGTCTCCCTTCAACCTTAATAACTATGTTACTATGTTACTATACACAAATATATCAGATTTTGTTTGAGTCTTTGCTTGATGAAGAGACCTGAGTAGTCTCGAAAGCTTGCAATGTGTTACCATCTTTTCAGTTAGCCATTAAAAGGTATCAACCACTGAGGACTCTCAATTCTGAATATTTATCTACTGGCTAACATGGTACAAAGATATATATTTTTTGTATAATAATTTAGAATGATAAAATACTGCTAGCAAATTCTCTACCTGTCCTTTGATCTTACTTGAGAATTGAAACTTTACTATAAGTCCTGCTTCCAATATCGTATCTTCTTTTATCACAGTTACTAGGCTAGGACATACAAGGAAAATAGCCACACTCAAAATAGTGATTTTCTTGAATACAAGTGAAAACAATAATTAAATTCATCACAGAAAGGCATGACGAGGTAACGTTTCGAACCGATCACGGATCTTTATCAAACCTCACTTAGGCAAAAGTAAAGATGGCTAAGATGCGACAGGAGTGAACCAAAGCAGAGTGAATAGAAGTCCCAGCTGGGGCTTAAATTATTTGCTGGGCAGGTGGCGTCTGTGGTGGTTACCTCATTGTCTCGTCATGTCTTTTTGTGGTGAGTTTTATAAATGTTTTCATTTGCATTCAAGAAAATCACTATTTTGAGTGCGGCTGTTTTCCTTGTATGATTATTTTCTGGACTTGATCCAGGTTCAGCTAGGACCTCACCTACCAGACAGAGTGCGCGCCATTTCTTAAATTTACTAGGAGGGGACACATGTTTGTTTGGAAACAGAGGAATTTGACCACGTGTATTGAGAATATGACATGTGATTTCTGTAAATGTACTTAACAAGAAGTTCAATAGCCTTCAGGACAATAAAAGCTAACATTGTACACAATCTATAACGTGTATGCATTGATGTAGTTGGATTATATAGACATCCTATACAAGTTAACTATTAACCATCACTTGTCAAACAAAACGTGTTTGCTCTCAGTCCAAATCCCACAGGAAATACTTGTTTCCCTAGGAAAGTGTAAATCTAAATATTGAATCCCGGTAGACAAAGGCTTTTTTGTTTCACCTCCGCTTTGTTAGGAATGCTCCTACACAAGGTGTTGTGCTTCTTCACATAGCTCAAAAATACAGATGTTACACAAAAATGTAAAGAAGATATGCATGGAGACATAAAAGCCCCCTTATACAGGTCTCTTTAGTATTCACTGCAGCCAATCAGCAACCAATGATAGGCTGTATCGGTAACCTGATGTGTTGTGAGTTCATTTTCCCCTTCACTACTGAGGCCCGAGGAACTCCCTCTTCTGGTGAAGAAAGGTAGTGAGCCTGATTGTCAAACACCTGGGGCTGATGATGATGACTGGCTGAGTGGAGTTAATGACTGGATATAAGGCTGCCGACGCCCTTCTGGCCTGCGGGTGATTTCTCTGTGGACTTCTAGGAAACCAGTCTGATTCCTGCTCATCTAAAGCTAAGATTTCTGCTTTGCCTCTTTGCATTAGTGTTTTGTTTTCCTTGCTTTTCTGGATTCTGCCATTCCCTGCTGGGGTGAGCTGAATCTCCTTTTGCCTGTTGCTCTGTCTTCAGAATATTCCTGAGTACTGACATAGCTTTTTGAAGCCTAGCGTCTTCAGGGCCTTTTTTACTGTCAGTTTGTTGGCTCTTATTTTCATAGGGTTTTTCACGGATTGCAGACAGCAGCCTTCCTGTCCTTTCCTATCTAAGCTAGCGTGGGCCCCATCTTTGCTCTGTCTATCTTTCTGTCTGTGTTTTGTTCTTTCTTCTTGCTTCACCGTCATTATATGTGGGGGGCTGCCTTTTGCTTTGGGGTCTGCTCTGGGGCAGTTTAGATTTCCCTTTCTGTCTTTAGGCTATGTAGTCCTCCGGCTGTGATCGAGGGGCCTAGGGCATCGTAGGAGCCCCCCACGGCTACTGCTAGTTGTGTTGATAGGTTCAGGGGTCTGCAATCCGATAGCTGCCAACTTCTCTGGTTTTCTGGACTTAGCTAGCATTTCTATTTTTGCCTCCTACGGTGACTCAATCATAACAGAATCACCCGCCATACCGCAAATTCTAGGATACTCAATAGCAGGAAAGAATTGTATAAAAAAAAAAAAAAAGTGTGTATATTTTTTCCTCTATATCTCTGAGGCCGTAGCGGGAATTTTTTTTTTTTTCTCTCAATGGAGATAAAGCAATTGTCTGATCGTGTGGAGCAGCTCGCTGCGGAAGTGCGGGGAATTTCCGCCTACCTTGCTCATTCACATGCTGCTGAACCAAAGATTCTTACACCTGATGTATTTTTTGGGGATCGGTCTAAATTTTTGAATTTCAAAAATAATTGTAAATTATTTTTTGCCTTGAAGCCTAACTCGTCAGGGAGCTCCGCGCAGCAGGTTAAAATTGTCATCTCTTTGCTGCGTGGCGATCCCCAGGATTGGGCGTTTTCTTTGAAACCAGATGATCCTATTCTGTCTAATGTGAACGCATTTTTTCAGGCCTTGGGGTTGTTGTATGATGAACCTAATGCCATTGATCAGGCTGAAAAGACCCTGCTGGCATTGAACCAGGGTCGTGATTCTGCAGAATTGTACTGTCAAAAATTCCAAAAGTGGGCAGTACTTACTACCTGGAATGATAATGCCTTGGCTGCTCTCTTTCGGAAGGGGTTGTCAGAAGCCATAAAAGATACTATGGTGGGATTTCCTGTTCCCTCTGGTCTTGACGATTCTATGTCTTTAGCCATTCAGGTTGATCGGCGTTTACGCGAACGCAGAGCTGCACGAGAGGTGTTGCCACCTGTTGAACAGATGTCTGAACCTATGCAATGTGATAGAGTTTTTTCCAGAGAGCAGCGTCAGGAGTTCAGAAGGCGTAATAAGTTGTGTTTTTTCTGTGGAGATGCCTCGCATATTATTTCTGTCTGTCCTAAACGCGAGAAACGCTTTGCACACACGTTTTCTGTTGGTGGTTTCAACCTAAGTTTCTTCTGGCTATTACTCTGATCTGCTCCCTGTCCACATTTTCCGCCAAGGCTTTTGTGGATTCGGGAGCAGCTCTAAACCTAATGGACTTGGATTTTGCTAAACGTTGTGGATTTCCGATGACACCTCTGCAGACGCCTATCCCTTTGAGGGGGACTGATGCTACTCCTTTGGCTAAAAATAAACCTCAGTTTTGGACCCAGGTGGTAATGCGGGTCGCCCCAGACCATCAAGAAAATTGCAGGTTTTTGGTGTTACATAATCTGCATGATACTATTGTTCTGGGGTTTCCCTGGTTACAAATTCATAATCCAGTTTTGGATTGGAAATCTGTGTCTGTGGTGAGTTGGGGTTGTCAGGGGGCCTTTAGTGAGGCTCCGGTGTTTTCCACCTCTCCTCAGTCGCATGATGTTCCTGATTATTTGGCGGACTTTTATGATGTATTTAGTGAGAATGAGTCTGCGTCTCTGCCTCCTCATAGGAGTTATGACTGTGCTATTGAACTGAGCCCGGGGTGTAAATTTCCCAAGGGTCGGCTCTTCAATTTATCTGTACCCGAGCACGAGGCTATGCGATCCTATATTAAGGAGGCGTTGGAGAAGGGTCATATTAGACCATCCTCGTCACCCTTAGGTGCCGTTTTTTTTTTTGTAGCCAAAAAGGATGGATCATTAAGACCTTGTATTGATTATCGTGCTCTCAACAAAATTACTGTTAAATATCAGTATCCGTTACCCCTGATTTCTGATCTATTCTCCAGAGTTAAAGGTGCTTGCTGGTTTACCAAGCTTGACCTCAGGGGGGCGTATAATCTTATTCGCATTAAGCATGGGGATGAATGGAAGACGGCGTTTAATACTCTGGAGGGACATTTTGAGTACCTGGTGATGCCTTTTGGGCTCACTAATGCCCCTTCTGTCTTCCAGTGCTTCATGAACGATATTTTCCGAGATTTTGTCGATAAATTTTTGATTATCTATCTGGATAATATTTTGATCTTCTCCAAGGATTGGGATTCTCATGTGGAACATATTCGGACTGTGTTCCGGATCTTGAGGGAGAATTCCCTGTATGTCAAAGGATCTAAATGCCTTTTTGGAGTACAGAGGATTTCTTTTTTGGGATTTATTTTGTCCCCGTCAACTATTGAAATGGACCCGGCCAAGGTACAGGCCATTTACGATTGGGTTCAGCCCACTTCTTTGAAGGCCCTCCAGAAGTTTTTGGGTTTTGCTAATTTTTATCGGAAATTTATAGCAAAATTTTCTAGTATTGCCAAGCCATTGACTGATTTGACTAAGAAGGGTGCCGATGTGTTAAATTGGTCTCTGGAGGCTGTTTCTTCCTTTCAGGAGCTGAAGCGAAGATTCACCTCCGCCCCGGTTTTGCGGCAACCTGATGTCTCACTTCCGTTCCAGGTAGAGGTGGATGCTTCTGAGATTGGTGCAGGAGCTGTTTTGTCCCAAAAGGATCCTGTAACATCTAAAATGAATCCCTGTGCTTTCTTTTCCCGAAAGTTCTCTCCATCTGAACGTAACTATGATGTGGGGAATCGGGAACTGTTAGCCATGAAATGGGCATTTGAGGAGTGGAGACATTGGTTGGAGGGAGCTAAGCATCAAGTCGTGGTCCTCACTGACCACAAGAATTTGATTTACCTAGAGTCGGCTAAGCGCTTGAACCCTAGACAGGCTAGGTGGGCCTTGTTTTTTACACGTTTTGATTTTGTGGTTTCTTTTCTTCCTGGAACTAAGAATGTCAAGGCTGACGCCCTTTCTAGGAGCTTCTTTGCTGATTCTCCTGTGGTGACCAAGCCTGCTACCATCTTAGGTGAAGGGGTAGTTCTTTCTGCCATCTCGCCCGATTTGAGACGTGCTGTGGAAGAGTTCCAGGAGGACAAACCTGAGCGTTGTCCCAGTGGAAAGTTGTATGTTCCTGACCAGTGGAAGAAGAGAGTGATGTCTGAAGTTCATTGCTCTGCTTTGGCTGGTCATCCAGGTATTTTTGGTACTAGAGATCTGGTGAGTCGGTCTTTTTGGTGGCCCTCCTTGTCTCGTGATGTCAGGAATTTTGTGCAGTCCTGTGGGACGTGCTCCCGGTCTAAATCGTGTTCTCGCTCTAGTGGGGAATTGATGCCTTTGCCTGTCCCCAAGAGTCCATGGACCCATATTTCAATGGATTTCATCTCTGATATGCCTGTCTCTCAAAGGATGACTGTTATTTGGGTGATTTGTGATAGGTTCTCTAAGATGGTTCATCTTGTACCACTCCCTAAGTTGCCGTCTTCCTCTGAATTGGTGCCCCTGTTTTTACAACAGGTGGTTCGCTTGCATGGGATTCCTGAGAACATTGTATCTGACAGAGGAGTCCAGTTTGTGTCTAGATATTGGAGAACTTTCTGTTCCAAGCTGGGAATTCAGTTGTCCTTCTCCTCTGCTTTTCACTCTCAGACCAATGGGCAGACAGAGAGAACAAACCAGACCTTGGAGTCATATTTGAGATGTTTTATTTCTGCTGATCAGGATGATTGGGTTTCATTTTTGCCCTTGGCCGAATTTGCTTTAAATAATAGAGCTAGTTCTGCCACTTTGATGTCTCCTTTTTTTTTGTAACTTTGGGTTTCATCCTCGATTTTCTTCAGGGCAGGTGGAGCCCTCTGCCTGCCCAGGGGTTGACACTGTGGTGGAGAGAATGCACCAGATCTGGGACCAAGTGGTGGATAAGTTATCTCTCTCCCAGGAAAAGGCCCAGCGGTTTTCCAACCGACATAGGACCATTGGTCCCCAATTTAAGGTTGGTGATATGGTGTGGTTATCATCAAAAAATATTGCTATGAAGGTGGCTTCTCATAAGTTTAAGCCTAGATTTATTGGACCTTACAAGATTGTGGAGATTATTAATCCGGTCTCTTTTCGTTTGGCTCTTCCTGTCACATTTAAAATCCATAATGTGTTCCATAAATCTTTGTTGAAGAGGTTTGTTGAACCTGTTGTTCCGGGGGTGGCACCTCCAGTCCCTGTATTGGTTGAAGGTAACATGGAATATGAGGTAGAGAAAGTACTGGATTCCCGTCTGGCTAGACGGAGACTCCAGTATTTGGTTAAGTGGAAGGGTTATGGTCAGGAGGATAATTCCTGGGTCTCTGCCTCTGATATTCATGACAAAAGATTAGTGCGTGCCTTTCATCGGGCTCACCCTGATCGCCCTGGTGGCGTGGTTGAGGGTTCGGTGACCCCTCCTCAAGGGGGAGGTACTGTTGTGAGTTCATTTTCCCCTTCACTACTGAGGCCCGAGGAACTCCCTCTTCTGGTGAAGAAAGGTAGTGAGCCTGATTGTCAAACACCTGGGGCTGATGATGATGACTGGCTGAGTGGAGTTAATGACTGGATATAAGGCTGCCGACGCCCTTCTGGCCTGCGGGTGATTTCTCTGTGGACTTCTAGGAAACCAGTCTGATTCCTGCTCATCTAAAGCTAAGATTTCTGCTTTGCCTCTTTGCATTAGTGTTTTGTTTTCCTTGCTTTTCTGGATTCTGCCATTCCCTGCTGGGGTGAGCTGAATCTCCTTTTGCCTGTTGCTCTGTCTTCAGAATATTCCTGAGTACTGACATAGCTTTTTGAAGCCTAGCGTCTTCAGGGCCTTTTTTACTGTCAGTTTGTTGGCTCTTATTTTCATAGGGTTTTTCACGGATTGCAGACAGCAGCCTTCCTGTCCTTTCCTATCTAAGCTAGCGTGGGCCCCATCTTTGCTCAGTCTATCTTTCTGTCTGTGTTTTGTTCTTTCTTCTTGCTTCACCGTCATTATATGTGGGGGGCTGCCTTTTCCTTTGGGGTCTGCTCTGGGGCAGTTTAGATTTCCCTTTCTGTCTTTAGGCTATGTAGTCCTCCGGCTGTGATCGAGGGGCCTAGGGCATCGTAGGAGCCCCCCACGGCTACTGCTAGTTGTGTTGATAGGTTCAGGGGTCTGCAATCCGATAGCTGCCAACTTCTCTGGTTTTCTGGACTTAGCTAGCATTTCTATTTTTGCCTCCTACGGTGACTCAATCATAACACTGATGCCCCCTGCCTGAAGAGGAAGCAAGAAGACTGGCAGGAACACCAACAGAGAAGTGGGGAAGTCTGATAGATGAGTATGTTTTTTAAAGGGAATCAGTCACCAGGATTTGCTACCTCTTCTGAGAATAACTTAGAGTAGAGAAAGAGACTCTGATTCCAACAATATATCACTTAGTTCACTGGGTGCTGAGGTTGGGATACGATCAGAGTTTTTAAGTGTAGCATGTAGCAAAGCTTTGTATACAATGTATATTGACAGCGAACTGCTAATCAGTGCTGGGGCCATGAGTGGACCAGGAGGCACATGGGCAGCTAGTCTGGCAGTGATAATCTCCTGCTGATGCTGATAAAACAGTCATTGTATTTAAACAAAAGCACACAACCTAATAAATAACTCATTGCTGTAATGAGTGTCTCAACCCCACTACATGTTGCCCTCAGATTACATAGTAAAAACCTGCTGACAGATTCCCTGTAAGTAATAGTAGTGGATAAGGATGGGCAAATCCTAACAGTAAAGTTCGAGGTCCGTGCACAGACCCCGAACAAGGACTTCTCACAGAAGTCACTGTTTGGGTTCGGCAGCCGATCAGTCAACAATCTTTTCCTGTGTGGGGACTTCTGGCCTCATCACAGCCATGTCAAGTATTGGCATGGCTGTGATTGGCCAGCACACCTTGTTAAAAAAAATAAAACAAAAAAGTGGAGTCCTCTCTATTTTTCTATTTTTGATTACCAGCACAGGGTAAGCTGACAGCTGTAAGCTGCAGCCCTCAGTTGTCTGCTTTATCTTGGCTGGTAACTAAAAAATGTTTTTTTAATTATTTAAATAAATAATTGAGTGACCTTGAGTCCGGCACTCGGCACTCATCAGTCCAGCGCTCTCGCTGCCCTTGTGAGAACTAACCGCTGTGGTCTAAGATAACCTTACTAAGCGGAGCACAGCACGGTATCTGACAGTAGCTGCTGCTCCAGTCTATAGAGCTGAGTTCCCTGAACAGAGCTCCAGAGACAGGATGAAGAAGACTGGGATCATTGTGGGACCTCCATTTCGACTATGGTGGACTGATGTATATTTTATTTATTTTCTTTCTAAATAAATGGGGGAAAGAGGGAATTATTGGGGAGGTTTTTTCAAATAAAGATTTTTTTCCTGTGTGTTTTTTTCTCTCTTTCACTTTCTGGGTTAGTAATAGGGGTGTCTGATAAAACTGCCCCATTACTAACCTCTGGGCTTCATGTCAGTGGAAATTACACAGTTCATATCAACCTCAAAATATTACCCCACTTGCCACTGCACTAGGACAAGGGGAAAGAGTCAAAGCTAAGCTCCTGAATTTGCACATTTAATGGATGTGCCATTTCTGAGGCTGCTGCTGGTAATATTAGGCTAGATAAGGGCCAATATCCATGGCCCTTCCAAGCCTTTAAACATCATCATCCCCCAGCTGTCTGCATTGCCTTAGCAGGTAATTAAAAATATGGGGGAGCCCGAATCATTTTTTTAGGGTCCCCCCTATTTTTAATAACCAGCAAAGAAAAAGCAGACAACTGGGTCTGAAGTGGTGATGTCAGTCAGTAAGGTTAACGCAGTTATCGACTATGAACTGCAATAACCTTACTGACATCAGCGTTTGTCGCAGCAACTGGATTCACACACCACTGTCAGTTTGTTCCAGCTGTTGTGCTGATGTCACCGCTCAGCACTGCATCTGGATGCTGCAGAGTTGGGGATCGTCATGAGACTTGAAATGGATTTACGGTGGACCCCTTTGGATTATTTTACTTTTTAAAGGTAATAAATTGGTAAAAGAGGGTTGGGGAGTGTTTTGCACAAATAAAGAACATTTCTCTTTGTGTGTGTTTATTACTTCTGATTACGGGGTTAGTAATGAGGGTGTCTCATAGACACCTCTGCATTACTAACCCCTGGTCTTGATGTCAGCAGACATTACATAGCTTACATCAACCCCCAAACCATTACCCTGCTTGCAACACATCAAGGCAAGTAGGAAGAGCCAAGGTTAAGTGCCAGAATTAGTGCATCTAATGGATGGCTGAGGGCTGGTATTAATAGTCTGGGAGGGGGACAATATCCATGGTCCCTTCCCAGCCTGTTAATATCAGCCCGCCGCTGTCTGCTTACCATTTGTTGGTTAATAAAATAGGGGGATCCCACAATTTTTTTTTGGGTCACAATTTTTAATAATGAGTAAAGGCTATGCAGATGGCTGTGAGCTGATATTAAAAGCATGGAATGCTTCATGGACATTGGCCTCTTCCAAGAATAATAACACTAGCCCCCAGCTGTCTGTTTTCCCTTATCTGGGTATAAAAAGTAAGGGGAACCCCACACAGTTTTTAAAAAAATTTTTTTTCTTTATTTATAATCCAAATACACTTTCAGTAAGCTACACTCGCACTGCACTAATTATATATCTTACTGAGATCTTTCTTACTATTCACAGGTGCCAATGCTTTGCTATCAGAGAGACCAGGTGTACGATGATGAGAGTAGTAGCTATCAGCCGACACCTGACCAATAGTAAACTTTTCACCACCAGTCACAGCTGCCGGCTCACACGTTCTCCTCTCAGATGACAGCGTGCAAACCACCGGCTGTTCGGGCCCCCAATTTACTTGAAAAGGGTTCGGGGACAAGTGCAGGTACCGTTTTGGTACCCAAACCAAACTTTCTTTTATAAAGGTCAGTCGAATCTGATGGACTCAAACATCCACGGGTCCTCCCATCTAGTGTACAACAACTGTAACACATAAACCAGTGTCTCGCAGTGTAGCGTTTATTGCCATAGAAGACCACCATGGAATGCTGTCTCAGTACCTTCCTGTAAAGTGCAGCAGTGATTGGAATCTTGGTAAGCAGGCTAGGATCAGGGACAGAGTCACTGCTGGAGAATACAGAAAGATTAGGACAGCAGGAACAGGCTCATTATAGTTGGCACAAAAAGTACAACGTCTGTCTGCAGCCAGGGTGTGAGTCGCTATGCAGCTGCTGCTGAATGTCATAGAGAACATAGAAAGTCTTGGCCAAATCTGTCAATTGTGTATTATATTGAGTCAGGGGCATAACTATGATAGGTACAGGGGTTGCAATCTTACCAAGGCCTTGGAGATTAGGGAGCCCAAAAGGTTAGTGTGTCTTATATGAATAGACTATTGCAATTAAAGACCCGTGATAATTGGGGGAGCTGCTGGAGATTTTGCACTGGGGCCCTCAAGATTCACGTTACGCCACTATATTGGGTGTAGGACTGGTGTGAGCTGGTCATATGTCTGCTTTGTTCCTCTGAGTATATGCTAGTTTTCCCAGTTATAAGTCACTCCAGTAATAGGAGAAGTTGATCAGACATGGACACACACAATCCCTATATGGCCTCTTGAGGGATCAATTTTTTTCTAAAATGTGTGTGTCCTATAGAAGAGCAGTGTGCATACTACCCAAATTACAATTGACTACTAACACTACATGGCCAGCTTATGGGACAAGGGTCCTAGTAGGCTAGAAGATAGAAGTTTCCACAAAGGGGAAAGGCATTCTGAAATATCTTTATTTTTATTTTTGGTTCCTGCTATTCCTCCTCAAAATATATGAATTAATTGACAACCAGGAGTTACCATTCATTTTGGCAAAATGGTGAGTCTGTTACTGTCAGCACTGATTGGACAAAGTCATAATCTAAGGACACACTACAACTGGTAACATCCAGTTGGCCATTAGTTACTAAATGTCTGGGAAGAATAACAGAGGAGCTGTACTATACAGAGGTGTCGAAAAAGATGTCCCAGAATTGTTTGATGGAGAACACAATACTATAACAGATATCTCAGGAGAGCTGTCAGGTCGTAGTGTTGGAGGTATAGATTATATATGTTTCCTGTATTCCTTCCCTAATGGCACACACAGGATGCCATACAGTAGTGGCTGCAGACGGTTAATAATTCATTCTAGGTTTTAGCAGCCTAGTGAAGTTGTATGACGTACAGCCTTTTTGAGACCTATCTTGCGCCTTCTGATATTTCCAGCGATGTCAGCCCACCTGACAAATTCTGAATCCCTGTCCAGGCAGCTGCTGGTTCCTGGAGGTTATTCAGCACATCTATCATATTCTACCACTTCCATCTCTGGCCTCCATGGACGAATTCTGTGCACTAACGCTGCAAATGACATTATAATTTATGCAGAACAGCCTTTCATTTTCTTTGCCTAAAAATAGAAGTAGTGGTAATTTCTGCTTACTGAAATCACAGTTCTTGTTTGATACTCCTTAGGCTAGTTATAGAAGAAGGAATATATTAGTACTAGCACTCGTATTCTGAGCAGATCCTGGAGCACGTTATTTGGGAGTAATACAGTATATGTTCTCACTATTCCCTAGTAAAATAACCTCAAAGCAGATAAAACCTATCTGCAAAATCACTGAAGAATTTGAAATGACTGAATGTACAGGAAGAAATACAAGTGCATACAAATGGAAAGATGAGGAAAATTAAGGAATCTTAAAAAGAGCTAATCAACACATTGGATGAGATGTGGAAAGAGAATGTTCCTTCTGAAACAATCCGGTTACATTTTGTGCTGTGCTCCTGTGGAGAACGGCTAAATTTAGAACAGAGATGAAGCGTTTACTGAGAAAGGGATTTGCAAAATGACCACGTGGGCTTTAAACCTCTTGGCTGTGAGTCTAGGAATATATGGCTGCTGTGAGGGAACGAAGCTGCAGAATACACTGTAGGTTATGTATTAACCTCTCAGAGCACCAACTGCGAAACTATTAAAGGAATGATCCCAAAACATGATATTATTCATTATAATGCATTTAAAGGGAAACTGTCACTGGGTGTCCCTATATAAAATAGAGTGACTAAAAAGGGGTTACCACATCCCTGTATGTATAAAGTACAAAAAACTACAGCAAAACCAAATAATTAGAGGGAGCACATGTTGGTATAAGTCCAATGTGTAGGCTCGGGCTGTGAGTCTTGTCTTTATAGCTTTCCACAGGCAGGTGCAAAACAGTCACGTCTGGGGCCTGCTCCATCACCGTCTGTTTTGAAATCTGTTAACAAATAAAGAGGTGAACTTCAAGAGTTAGGGTCCATCCTGATAGGGAACACCTTGTCACAGTAGGATGACTTTTACACTCTTTTGATCAAAACATTGTCAACTAAGTACCCTCGTATTTACAAGTGCTTCTCACTAAAATATAATCAAAAAGTTCATTTATTTCAGTTCTTCAATGCAAAAAGTGAAATTCATATATTATATAGAGTCATTACAAACAGAGTGATCTATTTCAAGTGTTTATTTTTGTTAATATTGATGATTATGGCTTAAAGCCAATGAAAACCCAAAAGTCATTATCTCAGTAAGTTAGAATGATTAACAAAAACACCTGCAAAGGCTTCCTAAGTGTTTAAAAAGGTCCCTTAGTCTGTTTAAGTAGGCTCCACAATCATGGGGAAGACTGGTGGCTGTCAGGAACACCGCACTGCACTTGCTCACTGAGCCAGTGTGCGTGTCCTGAGTACAAAGACTGTGCACAAAGATACCTGCGGAGCGGGCAGCAGTGGTGACAATGCATGCTCCAGGACCTGAAGCACGTGACTGCTGGGGGCGTGGCCTAAGCTCCACAGAGCTAGGAGCTGCAGAGAAACTCCTAGAAAGGTAACTACAGGACAATGTTACCAAGGGGCATAGACAGAGACAGAAACCAGATCAAGCCGAGGTCAAAGCATGAGATAGCAATACAGTACCAAAGGATTAGATAGAATGGATAGTCAGGACGTAGCAATAGATCAGAAAACCAGAACGGGCATTAGACGGAACAATAGGGGTAAACTGTAATGGAGTAACGATAGCCAAGCCAGGAGGTCAGAACCAGAAAAGACAATAGTACCAAAACGAGAGACGGAGTACAGAATGATGGAACAAGCCGGATCATACACGGGAAGCAAAAAAAAAACGCAGAGTACATGCACACCAGGGGTCAGACACACCAGATCAGCAGTATAACTGACAGAGAATGCTAGTTTGGAGTGAGTATAAATACCCCTCCCAGATCCAAAGAGAGGCCGGCAAAAGTTAACCCTGTGAGAACAGGACATTAACCATGTCCTAACCATGACATTGGCTTGACAGATGTCCAAAAGGCAGTCATTGATACACTCCACAAGGAGGGTAAACCACAAAAGGTCATTGCTAAAGAAGCTGGCTGTTCACAGAGTGCTGTATCCAAGCATATTAATGGAAAGCTGAGTGGAAGGAAAAAAGGAAAAAGAGAATCTATGGGGTATTGTCCAGAGGAAGATGAGAGGCACCAGACCCAACAATGCAGACACGCTGAAGGCTGCTATCAAAGGAACCTGGGCTTCCATAACAGTGCCACGCAGCATAGATGCAGTAATTGATGCCAAAGGAGCCCCAACCAAGTATTGAGTGAATTTACTGAGCATACATTTCAGTAGGCCAACATTTCAGATTTTAAAATCATTTTTTCAAGCTGGTGTTACAAAGTATTCTAATTTACTGAGATAATGACTTTTGGGATTTCATTGGCTGTAAGCCATAATCATCAACATTAACAGAAATAAACACTTGAAATAGATCACTCTGTTTGTAATGACTCTATATAATAGATGAGTTTCACTTTTTATATTGAAAAACTGAAATAAATTTACGTTTTGATGGTAATCTAATTTTGTGGGAAGCACTTGTATATGTACTATTACTATTTATCTATATGTTTACTTACTGCATGATATTTGGTAATTTTATTTTTATCCTGGGTTTTGTTAAATATTCTACAAAAGCCTGCGGCTCCAGTGCTTTAGAAATATAAATGTAATATTTCTTGTCTATTTCATACATAAAAAAATTAAATCTGATTTCTAAAGTGTTTGCAGACGTTTTCAATTTTTTTGTGAACCCATATTTTACACTGGCCACTAAGCCAAATAAAAAGCTCATACTGTCATGATCCAGGATGGGGTTTGTCTTTGGCCCGTCCTGGTCAGACAGGGGTTATTTGTTTCTGCCTCTCTTTGGCAGAGGGCGGCTATTTAATGCTCACTCGACCTAGGTCCAGTGTCAGTTATACTAGTTCCCTCGGCTGAGTTAGTTGACCTTGTGCGTATGTGTGCCTTGTGCCTGATAACTTGTTGCTTGTTTGGTTTTGATCCAGTTCTGCCTGTCCCTCTTGTACTGCGCTATCTCTCTGTGTATGACCCTCTGCCTGTGACTTGACTATTCTCTGCTCGTCCCTCTGGTGCCACACAGCTCTCTCCGTGTACGACCCTCGCTTGTCTGACCTGCGTTTTCCTCTCCTCTACAACAGTTGCCCTGCAGTAGGTACATTACATCATCTGCAGCAGTAGGACGCTAAGCCCCGCTCACTGCTGTCACATGATCGTAGGTCCTGGGACTCCTTACTACTTTCAGTGCTGCAGGTCCTGTCTGCTTGAACCATCACTACAGTATTGGACCCCGTGCTCTCCCATAGTGTGGGTAAGTCACCCTGATCTGCATGGCAGTTTGCCGACGCTGACTGGGTCCTGACATTAGAGTCCTGACACATACTTCCTATTGTTACTCACCTCTCCTGGGAGCATTATGTCATCTGTCTACTGCCACCACTGTGCCAACTCTGCTTAGAACTCCATTGCAAAACCAGCATTGCTAGGTTGCCTCTGCTACTTCGATGAGCTAGTTCTGCCTTCGAATCTCCATTGCAAACTCAACTCTGATACACTGGGTTTTCTTCACTGAGTCAATCCTGTTACTTCACTGTAACCACTTCTGATACATCAACCAGTGCTGCAAATTGAATTTCTTCAATTTCTGTGGTTCCTGTTTTTATTGTGTTCTTCCAGTCCTATCACATCAGACCCCATTATTCCAAAAGGCTCCTCTTGCTGCTTCAGCACAATCTCTTCATACTACAAAACAAATACTTGTGGCACCCCAGGAGTTTGGTTGCCACAGTGGCCTCGCCTCCCTCCAGGGGGAGTGATGTCATGCCTGGAAGCAAGGAAGGGATCTCTTTATCAGGTAATTCCAGCATACAACACAGTTCCTGCTCCAGGCCAGCAGGGGGAGCTCTAAACTCAACTTCAGGATAGCTGCTCTCTCTGGTCAGGAGGAGGAAGTTACTAAGGAGTTAGTGCATGAACAGGGAAGAGAAAGGACATGCGGAGAGAAGCAGGGGGCAGGAGCCATAGAGGAGCTCACCCCCAGGCTTGAGCGCCAGAGACCGGACACCGGAGTCCAAGGCTGTGTGGGTACTAAAGGTCCCGCAGCAGAATCCGGAGAGCAGGAGGCTGCAGATCCTCTGTCCCCAACTGAGACTCGACGACATAGCAGCACGTGTGAGCCGGAGATGCCAGATAGGAACGATTCCTGAAGTAGGCAACAGCTGTCTGTCATGCGAGTGGAGTTCTACCTAAGTAGCAGACACAGAGAGGAACTTGAATAGAGTCCACAGCAGCAAGTACCTCAGAGAATAGCGCTAGAGAGGAGACCTCACAACCCACCTGAATAAGGAGATTCCCAAATTGCTTTCAGGCTGACCATCTCCAGAACCATCTTTCACCTCAGCCCTGGACTGTACCTACACAGCTCAGTAAAAGGTAAAGGAAACTACACTCTGTTGTGTGTTCTAGTTATTCCTGCATCACCTATCCAACGCTGCTACATCTATAATCCTCTATACTGCCTTGGAACAAAGCTCTGCCTGTGGAGAGCTATACCAACTCTGCTGCATCACCATCAGTCCCAGAGCATCTGCCCTGCAGCACTGGTCACCTCTGCTCAGACACCACAGGTGGTGTCACAAACACTTTATTATAAACTTTATTACAGACTCTTTATTCCCTTGTAAATATCCCTTTAATTGGATGCCCAGGGCACTGACTGGGTCACTGCCGCTGTGACACTGCCCCTTTAAGAAGCGGCCCGGTACCAAGTATCCCCAATGCCCTGACGGGCTCTCCATACTCATCCTGACCAAAGGCTTTGTGGAGACAGCTTCTCTCCAGGTAAGACATGACACCTGTTTTGTAGAGATTACATTTCAGTAGTTATCTCAATGTCGTTAGGGCCATGATTATAATAACAGATAACACCTCTATAAAAGGTAAATAACACAGTATCCACCATGCCCAATCGTTAATTTCATATATCACCACTTTCTCCTTGATAATGACCATAACCAGTTCAAATCCTGTCTAGAAATCCATCCCATAAAAGTCAATGATTCAGTGCTGGTGTATTAGTCTGCATAGCAAATCTTTAAAATTATGTTAACGGAAACTCAGGCAAGATTGCCACTGTAAAATATTCCCACAGGTTCATAAAATAAAATAAAATAAGAAAAAACACAATTAGAAAAAAAACAATACAAAAATTTTAAAATAATGTTTTTAATTATTAAAAATGCTGCTTGTGATATATTACAGTTGTGGCCAAAAGTATTGACACCCCTGCAATTCTGTCAGAAAATACTCAGTTTCTTCCTGAAAATGATTGCAATCACAAATTCTTTGGTATTATTATTATTATCTTTATTTAATTTGTCTTAAATGAAAAAAACACAAAAGAGAATGAAGCAAAAAGCAAAACATTGATCAATTCACACAAAACTCCAAAAATGGGCCAGACAAAAGTATTGGCACCCTCAGCCTAATACTTGGTTGCACAACCTTTAGCCAAAATAACTGCGACCAACCGCTTCCGGTAACCATCAATGAGTTTCTTACAATGCTCTGCTGGAATTTTAGACCATTCTTCTTTGGCAAACTGCTCCAGGTCCCTGATATTTGAAGGGTGCCTTCTCCAAACTGCCATTTTTAGATCTCTCCACAGGTGTTCTATGGGATTCAGGTCTGGACTCATTGCTGGC
This sequence comes from Dendrobates tinctorius, assembly GCF_039654945.1. Taxonomy (NCBI): domain Eukaryota; kingdom Metazoa; phylum Chordata; class Amphibia; order Anura; family Dendrobatidae; genus Dendrobates; species Dendrobates tinctorius. The sequence continues at coordinate 43,773,146 of NW_027361690.1, read as the reverse complement.
CACCTTAGAAGTCTCCAGTGCTTTCTCTCAAACCATTTTCTAGTGCTTTTTGAAGTGTGTTTTGGGTCATTGTCCCGCTGGAAGACCCATGACCTCTGAGGGAGACCCAGCTTTCTCACACTGGGCCCTACATTATGCTGCAAAATTTGTTGGTAGTCTTCAGACTTCATTATGCCATGCACACGGTCAAGCAGTCCAGTGCCAAAGGCAGCAAAGCAACCCCAAAACATCAGGGAACCTCCGCCATGTTTGACTGTAGGGACCGTGTTCTTTTCTTTGAATGCCTCTTTTTTTTCTCCTGTAAACTCTATGTTGATGCCTTTGCCCAAAAAGCTCTACTTTTGTCTCATCTGGCCAGAAAACATTCTTCCAAAACGTTTTAGGCTTTTTCAGGTAAGTTTTGGCAAACTCCAGCCTGGCTTTTTTTATGTCTCGGGGTAAGAAGTGGGGTCTTCCTGGGTCTCCTACCATACAGTCACTTTTCATTCAGACGCCGACGGATAGTACGAGTTGACACTGTTGTACCCTCGGACTGCAGGGCAGCTTGAACTTGTTTGGATGTTAGTCGAGGTTCTTTATCCAACATCCGCACAATTTTGCGTTGAAATCTCTTGTCAATTTTTCTTTTCTGTCCACATCTAGGGAGGTTAGCCATAGTGCCATGGGCTTTAAACTTCTTGATGACACTGCGCACGGTAGACACAGGAACATTCAGGTCTTTGGAGATGGACTTGTAGCCTTGAGATTGTTCATGCTTCCTCACAATTTGGTTTCTCAAGTCCTCAGACAGTTCTTTGGTCTTCTTTCTTTTCTCAATGCTCAATGTGGTACACACAAGGACACAGGACAGAGGTTGAGTCAACTTTAATCCATGTCAACTGGCTGCAAGTGTGATTTAGTTATTGCCAACACCTGTTAGGTGCCACAGGTAAGTTACAGGTGCTGTTAATTACACAAATTAGAGAAGCATCACATGATTTTTCGAACAGTGCCAATACTTGTGTCCACCCTCTTTTTTATGTTTGGTGTGGAATTATATCCAATTTGGCTTTAGGACAATTCTTTTCGTGTTTTTTCATTTAAGACAAATTAAATGAAGATAATAATACCAAAGAATTTGTGTTTGCATTCATTTTCAGGAAGAAAATGAGTATTATCTGACAGAATTGCAGGGGTGTCAATACTTTTGGCCACAACTGTATATATGGGCATTGTTTTTGAACACTTGTTTCTTGAGCCTAACATGTTTTTTTCTTCCATAAAGCATGGCGTAAAGTTGACAGAAACTACAACTTTTGTGATACCAAGCAATCATCTAATGTGTATGGGTGGCTCCCAACTATTTAATGTCAGGCAAGACAAGGATCGGGCATTTGATCATTAAAGGCCTGTTCCTTTTGTTCTCCCTGGAGATTAGCTACCACCAGAAGTATCTGGCAGATTTTTCTCTCCTCTCCCCATAAGGGCCTGTCACACTAAGCGATATCGCTAGCAATATCGCTATAACGTCACTGGTTTTGTGACGTAGCAGCGATATTGCTAGCGATATCGCTGTGTCTGATACTTACCTCCGACCGCTCCCCCGCTGGTTATCGCTGATCGCGCGAGAACGTCCTGGACCATTTCTCGTCATCAGCTTCCTGCTGGGCTTCCTGCTGTGACGACGAGCGACGCGTGGACGCGGGCGGGAGGACGTCAGGATCGCCTCGTCTGACAGGTAAGTAACGATCCCCGTCCCCAGCGATGTCGCTGGTGAGATCTGCCTGTGTGGCAGCTCACTAGCGACCACTTAGCGATGTACCAGCGATCCTGACCGCGTCATATCGCTGGTCGGGATCACTGGTGCATCGCTAAGTGTGACAGTACCTATACAGTCAGAACAAACAGCACATGTGTATGTGTGAGTCGAGAGAGAGAGAGAGAGAGAGAGAGGGCTGACAAGTTTTGCAGATATCTATCTAATATTAATATCTAGTGTTGAGCGATACCGTTCGATACCCAAAAATATCGTATCGGATGGTATCGCCCGATACGAAAAAAATATCGGGTATCGCCGATTCCGATACCGGAAGTCCCATTCAAGTCAATGGGACTTCCGGTATCGGAATTTAAAAAAGCCCTTTATTTCCTTGTTGGCTAATTCTACGTAATTGAAAACAAATAAGAGTCATGTAGAATGTATTGTGGGAGGTGGAGGAGACATTAAAGGCATAGTGGTTTATTCAAATCACATGGCATAGCATTAATTCCAATTTTTTTTTTCAAGACGTTCGGAGTTAAAAAGATATTGACTATGTTAACTTTTTTATATTTTGTCAGATATGTATGTTTCACAACTTCCATGCTCTTCACCTTCTTTTGTACTTCTCCCACACTTTCTCCTTCATGATCCGCAGCAGTAGCATTTTTTTCATCAACTTTTTCTTCACCTTATTCATCTTCTTCTTCTTCACCTTCTTCCCATTAATTTTTTTTTTTCCATTCTTCATATTCTTCTTATTCAGCTTTTATTAATTTTCATATGCTATTTCTTCATCTTCTTCCTATTCTTCTTTTTCTTCATTTTCTTATGGTGACAGGCATTCCTGTAGTACTTATCTATAAAAGTTATAAGATTACACCTTACGTTCTGCCTGTCACAAAAGATTTACAACAGGATTTGTCCGCCTTCAGTTTGGCCTGCAGCAGCAGGCATTTTCCAGGGGCACCACGAGGAGGAACGGACTCACCCCCATTTACTGCTTAGTCTTCTTCTGCTTATAATTTTGATTTCTTCTATGCTGATTTTTAGTCTTATGCTTAATGTTCTTCTGCTTTCTGTTCTTATGCTTTTGCTTCTTCTGCTTCTTGTTCTTCTGTCTTTTGTTCTGTATCTTGGTGGTTGTCTTCATGTTCTTTGTCCTCTTGGTCTTATTATTTAGGGTCATATTTCTGGTCTTCTTTGGTGTGGTCTTCAGGGTCGTCGTCATCAGGGTCGTCGTCATGGAGATCAATAAGGATTACCAAAGACAATTTTTAAAAAGCTTGATCTTGGAAATGTAGCAGAAGGTACAAGAAGGCTGAGAAACTGGCGAGAACCAGCTGACAGTACTGGAACCCGTAGTGGCAGCAGAAGGAACAATAGCCAATGGCACTACTGAGGAACAGCTGACGGTGCTGGACCCCGGTTACTATGCAGTAGGTACCTGTGCTAGAAACCACTACCAAGGACCAGCTGATGTTGCTGGACCTCGGATACTGAGATGGAGGCACCTAGGCCAAAGGCTCTGGCGAGAACCAGCAGACAGTGCTGGAACCCGGATGGGTAGCAGAAGGAACAAGAGCAGACCAACTGACGGTGATGGACCACGGTTACTAAGCAGAAGGTACCTGTGCTAAAAAGCACTACCAATGACCAGCTGACGGTGCTGGACCTTCGGATACCGAGATGGAGGCACCTAGGCCAAAGGCTCTGGCGAGAACCAGCTGACAGTGCTGGCACCCGGATGGATAGCAGAAGGAACAAGAGCAAATGGCACTACCGAGGACCAACTGACGGTGCTGGACCACGGTTACTAAGCAGAAGGTACCTGTGCTAAAAAGCACTACCAAGGACCAGCTGACGGTGCTGGACCTCGGATATCGAGATGGAGGCACCTAGGCCAAAGGCTCTGGCGAGAACCAGCAGACAGTGCTGGAACCCGGATGGGTAGCAGAAGGAACAAGAGCCAATGGCACTACCGAGGACCAACTGACGGTGATGGACCAATGTTACTAAGCAGAAGGTACCTGTGCTAAAAAGCACTACCAAGTACCAGCTGACGGTGCTGGACCTCGGATACCGAGATGGAGGCACCTAGGCCAAAGGCTCTGGTGAGAACCAGCAGACAGTGCTGGAACCCGGATGGGTAGCAGAAGGAACAAGAGCCAATGGCACTACCGAGGACCAACTGATGGTGATGGACCACGGTTACTAAGCAGAAGGTACCTGTGCTAAAAAGCACTACCAAGGACCAGCTGACGGTGCTGGACCTCGGATACCGAGATGGAGGCACCTAGGCCAAAGGCTCTGGCGAGAACCAGCAGACAGTGCTGGAACCCGGATGGGTAGCAGAAGGAACAAGAGCCAATGGCACTACCGAGGACCAACTGACGGTGATGGACCACTGTTACTAAGCAGAAGGTACCTGTGCTAAAAAGCACTACCAAGGACCAGCTGACGGTGCTGGACTTCGGATACCGAGATGGAGGCACCTAGGCCAAAGGCTCTGGCGAGAACCAGCTGACAGTGCTGGAACCAGGGTGGGTAGCAGAAGGTACCCATCCAAAGCAAAGTAGCCAGGCCGCAAGCCGGCCGCAGTTACCGAAACCCACAGTCCAACAGGGGGTCCATGTCCCATTGGCACTACGGATTCAGCATTCAGTGCCAGTTCCCGCAGCCCACATAGGAGTCACCTAAACTGCAGGCACCGTAGAGTCGGCTAACCCGGCCGCAAGACGACAGGACAACGGATTGGTGGCATAGTGACCTTGACACTACCCGGAAACAGCTGGCGTGCTGGAACCAGGCTGGGCAACAGGGAGTAGCCGTGCCAAAGACACTGCCGAGAACAAGCTGACGGTGCTGGAACCCAGATGGGTAGCAAAAGCTACAAGAGCCAATGGCACTACCGAGGAACAGCTGACGTTGCTGGACCTTCGGATACCGAGATGGAGGCACCTAGGCCAAAGGCTCTGGCAAGAACCAGCTGACAGTGCTGGAACCCGGATGGGTAGCAGAAGGAACAAGAGCCAATGGCACTACCAAGGACCAACTGACGGTGCTGGACCACGGTTACTAAGCAGAAGGTACCTGTGCTAGAAAGCACTACCAAGGACCAGCTGACGATGCTGGACCTCGGATACCGAGATGGAGGCACCTAGGCCAAAGGCTCTGGCGAGAACCAGCTGACAGTGCTGGCACCCGGATGGGTAGCAGAAGGTACCCATCCAAAGCAAAGTAGCCAGGCCGCAAGCTGGCCACAGTTACCGAAACCCACAGTCCTACAGGGGGTCCATGTCCCATTGGCACTACGGATCCAGCCTTCAGTGCCAGTTCCCGCAGCCCACATAGGAGTCACCTAAACTGCAGGCACCGTAGAGTCGGCTAACCCGGCCGCAAGACGACAGGACAACGGATTGGTGGCATAGTGACCTTGACACTACCCGGAAACAGCTGGCGTGCTGGAACCAGGCTGGGCAACAGGGACTACCCATGCCATAGACACTGCCGAGAACCAGCTGACGGTGCTGGAACCCAGATGGGTAGCGAAAGCTACAAGAGCCAATGGCACTACCGAGGAACAGCTGACGTTGCTGGACCACGGTTACTAGGCAGGAGGTACCTGTGCTAGAAAGCACTACCAAGGACCAGCTGACGGTGCTGGACCTTCGGATACCGAGATGGAGGCACCTAGGCCAAAGGCTCTGGCGAGAACCAGCTGACAGTGCTGGAACCCGGGTGGGTAGCAGAAGGTACCCATCCAAAGCAAAGTAGCCAGGCCGCAAGCCGGCCGCAGTTACCGAAACTCACAGTCCTACAGGGGGTCCATGTCCCATTGGCACTACGGATCCAGCCTTCAGTGCCAGTTCACGCAGCCCACATAGGAGTCACCTAAACTGCAGGCACCGTAGAGTCGGCTAACCTGGCCGCAAGACGACTGGACAACGGATTGGTGGCATAGTGACCTTGACACTACCCGGAAACAGCTGGCGTGCTGGAACCAGGCTGGGCAACAGGGAGTACCCGTGCCAAAGACACTGCCGAGCACCAACTGGCGTTGTTGGAACCCAGGGACAATCATGGTGAAGGCTGAGGCCTACTTTGTGGCAGTTTTAGATTGTTTGTAGGCTACAACAGACTGTCAACGTGCTCCAATTAGGCATCTGTCTCCACTCTGTTTCCAGGATTTCACGTGACCACCAACACCGCCAGTTTATGCGTACAGTAGCCGTCTGCCCAATCCACACGTGTTCCTGTGTTACTGCGGTTCTGTAATGTCAGCAGATCCCCTGATGTGTGTCTGCCACTGTCTCCTGCTCGGTCCACATTCCCACCGCTTGCAGTGAGAAGGTGGACAGCGCAGGAGACAGTGCCGGACACACATTGGGGGATCTGCTCACGTAACAGAACACCAGGAACACAGGAACTTGTGTGGAATGCGTGGACGGCAACTGTGAGCAGGAACTGGTGGTGTTGGAGGTCAGGGGAAATACTAGAGACAGAGTGGAGACAGAGGCCAAATCAGAGAATGTTTAAATCTGAAATAGTTACAATTTGGAGGCAGCAGCAGTTTGCCCTCCACACAGCACGGGATCAGCTGACGTTACCGAACCCCACTTTCACATGAACGAGTGTTTTTTTTCTGTGTGGACAGCACTTCCGAGCACCAACTGGCGTTGTTGGAGCCCAGGGACAATCATGGTGCAGGCCGAGGCCTACTAGGAGCCAGGTGTAAATCGGAGGTATTTTGACTTTGGAGGGAGCAGGACACTTTGCCCTCCACACAGCAGGGGATCAGCTGACGTTACTGACCCCCACTTTCACATGAACGAGTGTTTTTTTCTGTGTGGACAGCACTTCCGAGCACCAACTGGCGTTGTTGGAGCCCAGGGACAATCATGGTGCAGGCCGAGGCCTACTTGGTGGCGGTTTTAGATAAGACGTTGTTTGAATTTGGAGGCAGCAGGAGAGTTTGCCATACACACAGCAGGGGATCAGCTGACGTTACCGAACCCCACTTACACATGAACAAGTGTGTTTTTCTGTGTGGACAGCACTTCCGAGCACCAACTGGCGTTGTTGGAGCCCAGGGACAATCATCGTGCAGGCCGAGGCCTACTTGATGGCAGTTTTAAATTGTTTGTAGGCTACAACAGACTGTCAACATACTCCAATTAGGCATCTGTCTCCACTCTGTTTCCAGGATTTCACGTGATCACCAACACCGCCAGTTTATGCGTACAGCAGCCGTCTGCCCAATCCACACGTGTTCCTGTGTTACTGGGGTTCTGTAATCTCAGCAGATCCCCTGATGTGTGTCTGCCACTGTCTCCTGCTCTGTCCACATTCCCACCGCTTGCAGTGGGAAGGTGGACAGCGCAGGAGACAGTGCCGGACACACATTGGGGGATCTGCTCACGTAACAGAACACCAGGAACACAGGATTAAGTGTGGAATGCGCGGACGGCAACTGTGAGCAGGAACTGGCAGTGCTGGAGGTCAGGGGAAATACTAGAGACAGAGTGGAGACAGAGGCCAAATCAGAGAATGTTTAAATCTGAAGTAGTTACAATTTGGAGGCAGCAGCAGTTTGCCCTCTACACAGCAGGGGATCAGCTGACGTTACCGAACCCCACTTTCACATGAACGAGTGTTTTTTTCTGTGTGGACAGCACTTCCGAGCACCAACTGGCATTGTTGGAGCCCAGGGACAATCATGGTGCAGGCCGAGGCCTACTAGGAGCCAGGTGTAAATCGGAGGTATTTTGACTTTGGAGGGAGCAGGACACTTTGCCCTCCACATAGCAGGGGATCAGCTGACGTTACCGACCCCCACTTTCACATGAACGAGTGTTTTTTTCTGTGTGGACAGCACTTCTGAGCACCAACTGGCGGTGTCAGAGCCCAGGGAAAATCAGGTAGTAGGCCGAGGCCTACTTGGTGGCAGTTTTCAATTGTTTCTAGACTACTACTAACTGTCAGCGTACTCCAATTAGGCCTCTGTCTTCACTCTGTTTCGAGTATTTTCTCTGGCTTCCAACCACGCAAGTTGCTGCTCTGAAATGCCGTCTGCACAACCCACACTTGTTCCTGTGTTACTGGGGTTCTGTAACAGCAGCTTCTCCCTAGAGGTGAGTCAGGCAATGTCTCCTGCTCTGTCCACTTTTCCTCTACAAGTAGTGGGAATGTAGACAAAGCAGGAGACATTGCCGGACTCACCTCTGGAGATGAGCAGATGTTACAGGACCCAGGTAACACAGGAACAAGTGTGGATTGTGCAGATGGCACTTGAGAGCAGAAACAGGCGGTGTTGTAGGCCGGAGGAAATACTCAAAACAGTGTGGAGACAGAGGGCAAATTAGAGAACATATTAAATCAGAGGTAGTCAGAAGTTGTAGGCAGCAGGAGAGTTTGCCGTAGACACAGCAGGGGATCAGCTGACGTTACCGAACCCCACTTACACATGAGCGAGTGTTTTGTCTTTGTGGACAGCACTTCTGAGCACCAACTGGCGGTGTCAGAGCCCAGGGAAAATCAGGTAGTAGGCCGAGGCCTACTTTGAGCCAGGTGTAAATCTGAGGTTGTTTGACTGTGGAGGGAGCAGGACACTTTGCCATACACACAGCAGGGGATCAGCTGACGTTACCGAACCCCACTTCCACATGAGCGAGTGTTTTGTCTTTGTGGACAGCACTTCTGAGCACCAACTGGCGGTGTCAGAGCCCAGGGAAAATCAGGTAGTAGGCCGAGGCCTACTTTGAGCCAGGTGTAAATCTGAGGTTGTTTGACTGTGGAGGGAGCAGGACACTTTGCCATACACACAGCAGGGGATCAGCTGACGTTACCGAACCCCACTTCCACATGAGCGAGTGTTTTGTCTGTGCGTACAGCACTTCTGAGCACCAACTGGCGGTGTCGGAGCCCAGGGAAAATCAGGTAGTAGGCCGAGGCCTACTTGGTGGCAGTTTTCGATTGTTTCTAGACTACTACTAACTGTCAACGCACTCCAATTAGGCCTCTGTCTTCACTCTGTTTCAAGTATTTCCTCTGGCTTCCAACCACGCCAGTTGCTGCTCTGAAATGCCGTCTGCACAACCCACACTTGTTCCTGTGTTACTGGGGTTCTGTAACAGCAGTTTCTCCCTAGAGGTGAGTCAGGCAATGTCTCCTGCTCTGTCCACATTTCCACTACAAGTAGTGGGAATGTAGACAAAGCAGGAGACATTGCCGGACTCACCTCTGGAGATGAGCAGATGTTACAGGACCCAGGTAACACAGGAACAAGTGTGGATTGTGCAGACGGCACTTGAGAGCAGAAACAGGCGGTGTTGTAGGCTGGAGGAAATACTCAAAACAGAGTGGAGACAGAGGGCAAATCAGAGAACATATTAAATCAGAGGTAGTCAGAAGTTGTAGGCAGCAGGAGAGTTTGCCGTAGACACAGCAGGGGATCAGCTGACGTTACCGAACCCCACTTACACATGAGCGAGTGTTTTGTCTGTGCGTACAGCACTTCTGAGCACCAACTGGCGGTGTCGGAGCACAGGGAAAATCAGGTAGTAGGCCGAGGCCTACTTGGAGCCAGGTGTAAATCTGAGGTTGTTTGACTGTGGAGGGAGCAGGACACTTTGCCATACACACAGCATGGGATCAGCTGACGTTACCGAACCCCACTTACACATGAGCGAGTGTTTTGTCTGTGTGGACAGCACTTCTGAGCAACAACGGGCGTTGCTGTAGCCCAGGAAATAAAGTTCAGGTCATAGAAAAATGAACACAACAGGAGACCTGGATCCTGTTGCCAGCCAATTATTTATTCTGGAAGAGGACTGGCAAATTCAGGTGAGATCCAGGCCTTGTTCATTTTCAGAAAAGTAAGCCGGTCAACATTATTGGCGGATAGTCGCGTGCGACGGTCTGTTACCACACCACCTGCAGCACTAAAGACACGTTCCGATAATACACTGGCAGCAGGGCAAGCCAGCACCTCCAATGCATACTGGCTAAGCTCTGGCCATGTATCCAGCTTAGAGACCCAATAGTTGAACGGGGAAGAGCCGTCTGGGAGTACACTAACAGGGCAAGACAAGTAGTCTGTCACCATCTGATGGAAACGTTGCCTCCTGCTGACTGGAGCCCTCTGTGATGGTGTAGCCGTTTGTGGCGGTCCCACAAAACTTTTCCACGTTTGGGCCATACTGGCCTTGCCTTGTCCTGCGGCACTGCCTCTGCTACCTCTTTGTGCAGAGCTTCCTCCACTGCCTCTACCCACATGGCTGCTTTGAAAAGCACTACCAGCAACACTTGCGGGGGGAATGGAGAACATGATGGCCTGCATAAGTGTTTCTTGGTACTCCCGCATTTTTCGCTCCCGGTTCAACTGTGGTATATGGCTTTGTAAGTTGTCCCGGTAGCGAGGATCTAGGAGGGTGTACACCCAATAATCAGCCGTGTGGAGAATGTTGGCGATGCGGCGGTCATTTAGCAAGCACTGCAGCATGAAATCAACCATGTGCTGCAGACTGCCAACTGGACCGGAAACGCTGTCCCCAGCTTGAGGCAGCATCTCAGCCTGCTCAGCATCACCCCACCCTCGCTGTACACACTGACTACTAGAGCCTTGTGTACCTCCCTCCTCTGGAGAGATGTGTTCCTCCTCCTCCATTGACTCCTCGTCATCCTCCTCACTAAGTGTCCCCTGCCTGGGCCTTTGTGTGGAAGCACGTTGCGCAGACTTGCCAGAAGCAGATGGCATTTCTGACTCCTCATCCTCGACCTCTTCAAAAACCTCCTCACTTAGTGCTTGTAAGGTTTTTTGAAGCAGACAGATAAGGGGGACAGTCATGCTGACTTGTGCATCATCTGCACTGGCCATCCGCGTGGAGTCATCGAAGGCACGCAAAACTTGGCAGATGTCCCTCATAGTGGCCCACTCAGTGGTGGTGAAGTGTGTCCGGCGCACAGTGCGACTTGTTTGCGCCTGATGCAGCTGGTACTCCATTACTGCTGCCTGCTGCTCACACAACCGCTCCAACATATGCAACGTTGAATTCCAACTGGTGGGGAGGTCACATATGATGCGATGTTCTGGCAGGCGGAATCGGCGTTGCAGAGATGCAATACGCGATCTTGCCATGCTGGAACGCCGCAAGTGAGCACACTCTAGGCGAACCTTGTGCAGCAGTGCATCAAGATCCGGATAGTCCCTCAGAAAGCTCTGCACGACCAAATTGAGCACGTGTGCCAGACATGGTATGTGAGTGAGGTTGCCTAGGCCCAGAGCTGCCTCTAGATTTCGGCCATTGTCACTCACTACCAACCCTGGCTGGAGATTCGCTAGCACAAACCACACATCGCTCTCCTGCTTGATGGCATTCCAGAGCTCCTGTGCTGTGTGGCTCCGATTCCCCAAAGAAATTAATTTAAGGACGGCCTGTTGATGTTTGGCCACACCTGTGCACATATCTGGCCTAACAGGCTCATGCAGTGCTGATTCCGAGGAACTAGAGTAGGAGGAGGACTCAATATGTACAGACTGCATTCCTGCAATCCTTGGAGTTGGCAGAATACGTACAGAGCCACTCTCCAGATCTGTACCCGGCTCCACAACATTGACCCAATGGGCAGTGAGGGAAAGGTATCGTCCCTGTCCATGGCTACTGGTCCACGCATCGGTGGTCAGGTGGACCTTGCTACTGACGGCGTTTAGTAGCGCATTTTTAATTTTTACCTCCATATGCTTTTGCAGGGCAGGGACGGCTTGCCTGCTGAAATAAAAGCGGCTGGGCACATTGTATTGTGGAACTGCCAATGACATCAAGTTCCGGAAGGTGTCAGTCTCCACCAGCCTGAATGACAGCATCTCAAGGGCCAGTAGTTTGGCAATGCCGGCGTTCAGAGCCAGTGCTCGGGGATGGTTTGCCGAGTATGGCCGCTTTTTCTCCCATGCCTGTGCTACCGATTGCTGGTGAGTGGCCTGGGAGTGTGCTGATGACTGCTAACGTGGTTCAGTGGGTGGAATTTCATTGGGTCTCTGGACAACAGTGGCAGTTGTTCATCCATGGCGTTCCAGTGAGGAAGCCGAACCAGCTGTGTGTGAGCTGGAGGAAGAGGCCCCAACACGAGCTGAAGAGGTGGTAGGTGCTGCTGAAGGTTGGCCTACATCTTCAGTGTGTCTGTGTAACTCCACCTCGTGCTTGGTACGCACATGTTTCCACATATTTGTGGTACTGAGGTTGCTCACATTTTTGCCTCGTTTCACTTTCTGATGACACAGCTTGCATTTGACAAAGCAAATGTCATCTGCAACTGTGTCAAAAAAAGACCACGCACTGCAAGTCCTGGGAGCGCCCGTTTTGTGTTTTGGAAGAGGATTGCTCCTCACGGGTGCCAGAGTGGAGGCTACAGGCAACCAAGTCTGCCCCCGCCCTCTCCCTCCTCTTTTGGCCGTTCGGGGAATCTCTTCCTCAGAGCTGCTCCCACAACCTTCCTGTGGCTGACGCCATGATGGGTCAAGGACCTCATCATCTCCACTCCCCTCTTCAAGCACCGGCTGGTCCTGGGTTGTCTCGCCAGCACCATACGCACCAGAAATTGGCAGCTGAGTCTCATCATCATCAGATGAGCACTGAGGTGTGCTGACAATAGGCACTGGCCCATCCGCCTCTTCAGATTCAGAGGGACAAAGCAGTTGCGCATCACTGCATACTCCCTCTTCTTCACGCTCTAGAATGCTGCTTGGCTGGCCACCTCTTTCCAAGCCAACAGATTCTGAGAACAGAAGTAAAGATTGAGATGGCTCCTGTCCAGGGCTCTCAGACTGCCTGGGCAATTTGGCAGGTGGTGAAGAGACAGATGGTTGCTCTTCAGTGCTCTGGCCCTAGGAGAATGCGGAAGTCATTGAAGTGGATGCGTTAGCTGCCATCCATCCGACAACGGCTTCAATTTGTTCGTCACGCAGCAGTGGGGTACGGCGAGGTCCTACAAAGCTGCGCATGAAGGACTGTTGCCTGGTAAAAGTGGGGGATGCCAGGTCACTGGTGGCCGCAGCAGACACCGAATACCCACGTCCTCTCCCTGCTGAATCCCCCCGTCCTCTCCCTGCTGAAACTCCACGGCCACGACCACGTGCCTTACTCCCTATCTTCTTCATCTTGGTAGACTGATAAAGATAGGGTGAAAAGTAAAAAAGGGGTGGCTTAGTGTTCTTATTCCTGAACACCTGCTAACCAGTATAAGAAACACTAATTTGGCTAAGAGTGTGTGTACTACACTTTAATATGATCTAATGTGGCCTACACAACTGTAAACTGGAGTGTTTGGTGAACTTTATTTCCTTTTTTTTTTTTTTGGGGAAAAAGAAAAGGATGTGACCAAAGTTTGAAAGCTATAATATCACAAACTTTTTGGAGCGATTACAATGCAGGAAGCTAACCTACAATGCAATTGATGAGGCTCCAAAAATAGGGTGATACTAGTCTGGCTGGCCCTGAAGGGCACAAGCCAGCAAAAAGGCTCCTCTATCTAATCCTATATAGTGTTTGCAACCAACCAATGACAATGGATGCGGATGGAAGCACACTAATATAGAAGCAAAAATCTGGATAAATTAGCTGCAAAAAAAGGACTATGTATGAGGCAGTGACGCACGCTGAGCGGACTACAACCAGCGGTGGCTGTAGAACACACTGCAATGTGAGCTGCACTCACACACAGAGAGACCTATCAGACAGCCAAAAACAGTGCAGAGAAATGGGCTATAGCACTGAAAGGCTGCTGAAAGGCTCCGCTGTCCACTCCTTTAGTGTTTGCAACCAACGTATATGGATACGTATGGAAGCACACTATACAGGAGAAAAAAAAAGCAGCAATGAAAGAAAAATGTGTATGAGGCAGAGACACACGCTGGGCAGCCTACAAGCAGACGTGCCTGCAGGACACACTACACAGCGTGGGTCTGCACTCACACAGCCCTTGCAGACAGCTATTAAAACAGCACTGCTGGGCTAAAAAAATGCTACAGTGGTGGATTATGTAGCCTGGGTAGAGCAATAGATATGTTTGATGATCGCTATTTCTAACTGTCCCTCCCAGTCTTCAACAGCAGCCTGTCCCTAACTGAATTCACAGCAGAGTGAACCCGAAATGGCGGCTGCTGTGGTTTTTATAGTGCATCATGACATCATTTCAGCAGCCAATCACAGCCATGCCAGTAGTTAACATGCCTACATGCCTAACAGGATGTGCCCACACTTCTGAGGATCCCCATTGGCTGAATCAAATCGAGCAGGCTCCTAGCATTATGGGAACTTCCGATTCCGGTATTCGATATGAAAAAAGTATCAGAACTAAGTATCAGAATTCTGATACAGCGAATATCGGCCGATACCCGATCCTTGCGGTATCAGAATGCTGAACACTATTAATATCCTTTGCTTTTATATAATAGAACTGTAACGGTTTTAGAAGGAAAGACAATCAAGAAAATAAAAGTTCCAGGAAACTCAATCTTCTTCACCACTTCTCCCAGGCAGTGTCAACACCGTGGGAAGCTTGTGTCAATAGCCTTCAGCCTGACACACCACCTGTTGTTCTCTCTCTCCAACATAAATGTTTTACACCCCCTCAAATATATATATTCCTCCACACTCTTAGTTCACGTTCGATACTTTCCTGTATTAACAAACACCACATATCCAAAACCACTACATTCAGGTGTACCCTGTCCCTTCTCCAAAATTCCCCGTCACTTGATTCCAGATCCACATAACGCAATATCAGAACTCCATTTTTAATTATAAAACAAACCACTGCTCTGTTAACTTTTATCATGGCTTTGTTCATGTCTGACCAAACGGTGGTCACCCTAGGAAACATTGCACATAGTCTTTACAAACATTGCACACAGTCTTAATTAAATTTGATGTCTTATCAATTCATGGCACAGCCTCCTCCCCAAATTGTTACCCCCGATGTGGCGCACAGGTATATCCCGATCTAACCTAACCTAAATATGGAATTCTGGGAGGAACTGATTCCCCACTATGTCCTGTTTACCAATCCATCTGAATATGGCTTCCTCTCTTAGAATTCCCAGTTCATGCCCCGACGGTTGCACCGCAGCATGTAACGTCGCCCAGAACTCAAACAAATGGCATATGATCCATGCTAGCTGGAGCCTGTATTTGCAAACAATTGACATCATTATATAAAACATGGACCTCCACAAAATATTTTTTTATTGATATGCCAACTATTATTTTATACTAAAGTAGATTGAATTTAAGACCTAAATCTGATAGATTCCCATCTCCCAATCCTCTTCACTGCCTCGTCACCCAACCCCCTTCTGGCAGCCTCAGTGTCCTCCCCAATTCTGAACAAATGTCCACTATAACCTGCAGAAGCCACACCACCATGTTCGAAACAGCGTTTAAAAATAGCCACGAATTGGAAACGAGAAAGAAATGAATGGTCCGAGTGAACCCTCAGAAGGGCACTCGACCCTTCAACGCCTGATCCAAACACCCTTAGACAGTGGACCGGACACATAGGAGATCCCGGAACTCTAAAAACACTACTTTACAACCCTTACCCAGATGATCTGTCTTAGAGGAGTGAATAAATACCATGATTCTGTCCTCATACAAGTCCACTTTCTCCCTTAGCAGCCCGCCCTTTACCCCGCTAGAGGAGCTGCAAAGAAGGCCAATGAAAAAGCCAACTTAGCCAAATTTCCCAAAGAGATTTCCAAAGCCCTTCTACTTGCCTTCCCAAGAGTAGCAGCAACTCATAGGATACAGTGTGCCTCTTATCCATTACTTTCCAGCCTTTCCGCCACCCCTTCAAAGCTTGCACTACAAGAAAAGGATTTAGTCACGTCCCTGACTCCCCTAGCCTTAAATCCAAATGCCAAACCTGCTATTAAACTACCGTAATCACTTTTGAACTGACCCTACTTCTTCCCAATAATGACTTAACAAAAGCAAACCATCCTCACCCAAGTCAGTCTCTAAAGATACCTTCCAATCCTTGCAGACCTTCCGCACCTGACTGTATGCTGCCCATGTACTGCCAGCCAAAGATCCCACAATTCCGCAGGACATACCAGGCCCGATTCCTCCGCCAATGCTGCCAGTTACTGAAGCTGCTTCCATTGTGAAGGAGAGATAGCGTCAGCGATTGAGTTTTTGAAACCAGGTAACCATTCTGCCATCACCCATGTGTTTAAGGACAAGCCCATCAACACCAAGCATTGCAACTCCCTCACCACAGGTGGAGAAAAAACGATAAAGAGTTAATTGCAGCCACCACACCATTGTTATCACAATTGAATCTTACCTTTTTTTCATGAATCTGTCCCCCCAAATTGCCCAAGCAGCCACTATGGGAAACATTTAGAGTGAAGACTGATTATCAACTAATCCCTGAAAGACCCAATTTTCTGGCCATTTTCCAAAAGCCCAGCTGCCCTGTCAGTATGCTCCGAAACCATTTTTCCTGCCGCATCGGTGAATAACTAACTCATCTGCACTAACTGCCTGCTCCAACCATATTGATCTATTGTTGTATGAACATAAAAATTCCGCCCAATCACAGAAATTGTCTTGTAATTCCTTTTTTAACCTAGCAAACTGGTGTGAGGCTTTCACCTCAGCTGTTGCCATAGCCAATCACCGGTAGAAAACCCTTCCTGTTGGCATAATGTGGCATGCAAAATTCACTTTTCCTGGCAAAGACTGCAGAAACTTCAATGTAACCTTTCACAGTTTGCTAACTCTGTTTACTTCCGCCAAGAGATCCACTAACTTCTCCTTGGGTAACCTACACTCCATCACAACCGTATCAATAACAATACCCAAAAAACTTGGAAGGCCCTACCATTTTTTCCTCTGCCAACGGAACCCCAAATCTCTTAGCCACACTATCCATGCTATGTAACAATACAGAGCACTCCAAATAATTTGCTGGACCCATAAACAAAAAATTGTCCAAATAGCGGATACAAGATTAAAAACCAGAAACATCCTTTACGGTCCACTCCAAAAATGTGCTAAATGTCTCAAAATAAGCTCAAGATAGTGAACAACTCATAGGAAGACAACAATTCACAAAGAAACTCCTGTCTCAAAAACATCCCAATGGATGCATACTATCCGGATGCACAGCTAACAGCCTGAAGGCCACTTCGATAACAGTTTTTGCTAACACAGCTCCTTTTCCAAAAAAAACTAACCCATTTGATTGCCACGTCAAATGACGTAGAAACCACGATACATAAATTTGTATCAATACCATAATTTAACGAGATACCCTTTGGAAATGACAAGTGAGAGGGCAATCGAAATGTATTTGTTTTATTTTTTGGCACCACTTCTAATGGTGACACCCTAAAATTTTTAATGGGAACCTTTGCAAATGGCCCTGCCATTCTACCCAAAGCTACCTCCTTATGTAATTTTTCAGAAACTACCTCTGGAAATTGTGCTGCCGACTTCAGATTTTTTGAGGATAATTCTTACTTCAACAAACGGGATTCTAAAACCGTTCCTAAATCCATTTCCAAAGAAAACTGCAATTCTATCTGTGTAGCTACTTACAAATAGTTCCATCTCTGCCAGATGAATCGGCGTCACCCCTTTCTTTAGAACTATCTCCTCATTTTTGTTTTCCAATCCCAAAGTATTTTGCTGCTATGTTACTTCCCCCACAAGAGGAGCATTTGGGTCACCCTCCCAGGGCTGTGGGGTACTCGGTACCGGGCCGGTATCAGCGGGATGTGTCATAGCAGCGGGGACCCAGTCCGTGGCCCTGGGCGCCCAAGTAATGGGGGAATGTAATGAGTTGAATGAATAGTTCGTGACGCCACCTGTGGTGTTCGGCAAGTGAGATGTTAGGCCGACGCTGCATGCAGATCCTCTGGGGCTGGTGGTGTGTTGCAGCCAAGATGGTGAAGCTCCTCACAATTGGAGCTGTAGCCCCAGGGCAGTGTAGATGTGGGGGAAGAGGAGAGGCACAAGCGGTGTAGATGCTGGTACCCAGATGTAGCGGGGCTGGATGCGTTGGCGCAAGAATGAATGGAGGACACCAGGGCTTGCAGTTCCAAAGCTTTACTCACAGTCTGTAGTACACACAGGTGCCTGCCTCCGTACTCTGTCCTCCGGGTCAGAGGCTCAATCAACCTCCAGGTCAGATGGAATGCTCCCTTCCAACGCTACGCCAACATGTGCCTTTCTGAACGTCTCCTCTATAGCGCCCTTAAGTGTGAAGTACTCCCAGTACTGAGTTACACTGGAGTGCCTCCTGACAGATGTTCCCAAGAACTCAACTTGTACGGCAGACAGCTGTAGCCTGCTTCGGGGACTCCCTACTCCTGAGTCCCGGCTCACTATCCAAGTTGCTGTTGTGCCCCCAAGTCTTAGATGGGAGTAGTGCATTTACAGCCCACTACTCCACCGGTGTCTGCTGCAGAACCATTAGTGTCCATACAACCTCGGGGACCGGGCCCCGCCTTGTGCTTAGAACTTCTAGGCAGGGTTCTTCCTCTAACCCACGTCCTCTCTGTTCCCTTTTACTCCTTCATTCCATTCTAATCTCTCTCTCTTATGGAAGATCAGGTTTCAGTTCAATGTCTTTCTCCTTCTTTCTTTTCCGGTGCCAGCAGACCCAGGTCACTCAGGTCTGCTGCAGCACCTCCTTCCTCCATCCCTCTCTCAGGGATCTTCTTTCCTCACTCCTCTCTGAGTGGCTTCCTTTCCTTGACTGACCTGTAATTCTAAACCTTCCTGCTCTTTTATATATTCTCAACTCCACCCGCCTCCCAGCACGTTTCGTGTTCCAAGCAGGGAGCCATCAAAGGTGCTCTGCTACTCTATAAGCAAGGAGCCGCAATGTGGCTTTGCTAAACTACTCTGTTGTGTGGGGTGCGAGTGTTGGAGCGTGGTCAGGAGCCTCCAACTTACCTGGATGGTGGGGCACCACACCTCAGGAGGAGGTGCAGTACCTCTGTGGTGAATGAGCCTCAGGGGTGCCACACATTCATGTTTAAAGTCGCATTTTTCTTCAAATCTACAACCCCCCTTGTTTAACAAGAAGCACAGCCCTTTTTGCATTGCCCTTGAGTGTCCCGACTGTGCGAGACCCCTGGTGTTCTATGGAAAGGACTAGCCCCCATAATCCAGGCGATTTTCTTATAGTCCCAAAAAACGTTGAACTGTACCGCCTTCCACTGATGAAATTGCTTGTCGTAGCGCAACCAACCCTGAATCCCCCCCACCAATTGCATCCATGTAGCAAAAAAGGGGTGGATAGTTTTCGGGCACCTTCTCCCCTAGCAAAAATGATAAATGCTTGCAGCCAATTAGAAAAAGTAAACAGAACTAGGCGGTGCCTTCTCTTTTCCTCATACTCTTTTTTTGATTCATCTTTCTTTA
Source organism: Dendrobates tinctorius (assembly GCF_039654945.1). Taxonomy (NCBI): domain Eukaryota; kingdom Metazoa; phylum Chordata; class Amphibia; order Anura; family Dendrobatidae; genus Dendrobates; species Dendrobates tinctorius. Next base: position 43,753,973 of record NW_027361690.1, on the reverse strand, counting down.
ATCTATTCAGAATAAAACGCTCTAAAGGTAACAATGAAAAAATGTCCACGTATTCATTTTTACATATTTTTTCCCTTACTTTCTGCTTCAAATGAGCCCCAACAGACCCTCAAAATATACATACACCTTTCCTCTTGCTGAATTGTCCAGCCTAGCAGACTCCTTCTCTTTTTCTTTTTCCCCACCCATCGTCTGAACCTGTACTGACCCGCCAACATCCACATCTGCGGACGTTGTAACTCCTGACCTTGAATTACTAACTATTGGGACCCCTGAACCTGTGATGCTACTGGACTCTGTAACCCCTATCCCGATAACCAACTATTTTAAGAGAAAAGTAGCAAGTGTCTGTAATGCAAGAATGTGTTTCGTCTCACCTAGTTGCCTGGGTACTGTGTCCCTGACAGCTGCTGTCCATCGCCAGGTCTGGATGAAGAATCATCTCTAGCAGAACCACCCTCATAGGAGGACGGCTTGATGCGAGCACATGCATAGTGGGGGCAGCGACAGTCGACTGCTGCCTGTGGATTACAGGTGGGCTCAATGTCGGTGCAGCCAATACCTGGCTGTTAAAGGTGGGCAATTGACTGCTACCCGTGGACTATGGCCGGACTTAATGGCGGTGCAGCTGTTACCTGGCTATTAGGGTATCGTTGCCTGCTCTCCAGAGGCTGAGGATGCAACCCCTCTGCATCTGTTTCCTGTGCGCTCCGCCGCGAGTGTGTGGGGAGGAGGACTCCCAGGCAGTGACCGGGCAGGTACCCAGGGCACCGTCATCAGGGTTCCTGAGGGAACGATACTGGGAGGACAGTAAAGAGAGAGACTTGACTGAAGTTGTAAGGGAAACAGGGGGTGGGGCAAGGATAAAAGGAGCAGGGGGCGCGCTGAAGTGGCAGTTGGGAGAGAGTGTGACAGGAGGCAGGAAGCTGGGTGACTTGGAGGGACACCGACAGGAGCCTGTGAGGAGAATACTGCGCACTCACCGACAAGGGAGACGTGCGAGACTTTTTAACTTCCCGCCCCCGTTCGCAGAGAGACACGCCCGCCGCCCCCCGCCTTTGTGAGACAGATCCCTTACCTCAGGTCGTGGCTGTGACTAGACGTAAAACAGCCACAGAGGCCTGGAAACTGCCCCCCGTCCTTCTCCCACCGCGGCGACCCTGTTATCACCGGCCTCAGGGGACACCGCCTCATTCTAGGCAACATTAGAGGCCCATTTCCCGGCTGTGGAGGGACCCTGATCAGAGGACAGCTACTGGTCATTTGGGGAACTGCGTCATTACTGCGCCCCACCGACATCATTTCTTCAGGGCCTGCTGCGCCCCACCGGCATCGTTCCTTCAGGGCTTGTTGCGCCCCACCGTCATCGTTTCTTCAGGGCCTGTTGCGCCCCACCGCCATCGTTTCTTCAGGGCCTGTTGCGCCCCACCGCCATCGTTTCTTTAGGGCCTGTCGAGCCCAAATCTTCCCAGGATATCGAGGCGTCAAGACAGACGCATCAACGATCAAGCGGCCGCATCTGCGATCCCAAGTGACGCAAGGAAGGATAAGTGCAATATACCCATAAGTACTATAGTTTGGCCACGTTCTGGCTTTCTACACCCGGACTAGCCGGGGTACTCCCAGTTTCCTTAGCAAAGTATTGTTTATTTTATTGAGTCCTTGCGAGGACAGATTTGTGTTTACCCCTTTCTGCCTGTTCAGCATAGCCCTAGGGGCTCCAATTTATAAAAGTTGATTATACAAGTTATACCCTGTCTCGTGTCTCGTCACTGCATCCAGAGAATCTGCTGGTCACTACAAGTGCATCTCCGGACGGGTCGCTGCATGTCCTGGGGCCTCGCTGCTTTCGCTCCCGCCACCACATGCGCTGTCGCCGAAGAAGAGAAGGCCGACTCCTCCCTCCGCTGCAGGCCCTCTGTGAAAGTGGATTCCTCCCAAGCCAAGAACGGCGAGAGGAAACAGTCACGGGCCTCCACCTGATCTTGAGGGTTCTTTAAGGGGTTCCTATGTGGCTCCGGACACGGGGGGATTTTTGCTGGGCTCAGGTGCCTCGGACGACTAGTTCTCCATGGCGGGTAACCATCTTAGGGTGACTGAGCTGTGCCATGTGGCAGGCTCTGGATCGATGACTACAACCAATCTGCTTCTCTGCTGCCAGCTGCGCTTCTCAGCTGCTGCAACATAAGGTCCATGGATTCCATATTTTACCCCTTCAGCCTATAACGCAGAGCCGTGAAAATAAAAAAATCTATTTTTCCCACAAAAATGTTATTTTAGCCCCCAAATTTTTTGTTTTTACAAGAGTAACAGGAGAAAATGGATCCCAAAATTTGTTGTGCAATTTCCCCTGAGTACATGAATATCTCATGTGTGGTCAAAAACTACTTTTGAGGCACAGTGCAAAGCTCAGGAAGAAGTGGAGTTCAGATTTTGCTGGACTGGTTTGAGTGTGCCATGTCACATTGGCAGAGGCAGGCCCTGAGTTGCCAGAATAGTAGAACCCCCCATAAGAGACACCATTATACAAACTACACCTTTAAATGAATTAATCTAGGGGTGCAGTGATCATATTGACAGATGGGTCACAGAATTTTATACCATTGGACAGTGAATAAAAAATAATAACATTTTTCCCATCAAAATGTTGTTTTAGCGCCAGATTTTGCATTTTCACACTGGGAAATGGGTAAAAATGGTGCCAAAATTTGTTCGTTCCACAATTTCTGCTTAATGTAAAAATTCCCTATATATGGCTGCACTGTACTGAATAGCCATATGGCGAGACTCGGGAGGGACGGATCGCCATTTGCTTTCTGGAGCACAGATTTTCCTAGAATAGTTTGCGGACTTCATATACAGAGGCCCTAAGTGCTAGAAGAGCACAATAACCTTCAAGTGACCCCATTCTGGAAATTATACCCCTTTGGGAATTTATCTACAGATATAGTGACTATTTTGACTTCATGTGTGTTTTCCAAAAACAGGCAGCAGTGGATGTTGCTGAGTGAAAATTGCAAAAATTAGGCAGGCTCTCATTGCTACAGAAAAGTTAAACATGTGGATGCTAAATGTAGTTTAGGCACACTGTGGGGCTCACAAGGAAGAGGGGCATTTGGATTTGGGAATGCAGAATTTGCTGAATTTCTTTATTGGCGTAAGGAGTCATTTTGCTTTTCCAGAGCCTTTGTGCTACCAGTAATGTGAAAGCCCACTATATTTCCTTTGACAGATGACGGACCAGAGTGGAGACTTTTTTTGTGAATTAATTTGAAGCTTTTATTGGGAACATTTTACATAACGTTTGGGATCACATTTATCCTGTGCTCAATGCTAAGCACTTACTTTGGGATTTCTATTTAAATTTCTGAGTGATGTGATTCAGATGAAACTCCCAAATATTCCATTCACTATAATGAGGCAGCAGAGTTACCTCTGTTCAGCGATGCCCTTTTTTCCAGAAATGCACAAAACTGTGGCGGACCATTTTTTATGCACCCCTAAAAAGACAGACACCACTGGATCATAGGCCAGACAGTGTTCACAGTGACTCCATCTGCCTCATTATCTGGAATATTCCTCTGGGGGTTCAATCTGAATCTCGTATTTCAGAGATTTACATGGAAACCCCAGTGCAAGCGCTCAGCGCAGCGCACAGGATAAATGTGCGTCAAGCTTTACCGCGATCTTTGGAAGGCAGAATGAGCAAATCAACAGCAGTGAAGACTTGGTTTTATTTATTTTATACGCCGTTCCTCGTGTGGTAAAAGTGATTAGATGACTTTATTCTTTGGGTTGGTGCAATTACAGCGAAACCAGATTTATCTTGGGTTTTTCTGTTTGGCTGTTGTCACACACTAAAAGATGCTTTTTAAAAAAAAACAAAACCCTAGTTTCTGCCTCGCCATATTTTGAAAGCTATAATTTTTCCATATTTTGTCTGACACAGTCTTGTGAAGGCTTGTTTTGTGCAGGACTAGTTGTCGTTTTTATTGGTACCACTTTCGGACACAGGACATTTTTTGATTGCTTTCTATTCCCATTTTTGTGAGGCAGAATGAACAAAAATCAGCAATTCAGGAATTGGGTTTTTTATGCCTTTCCATGTGTGCTAAAATTGATAAGGCAGCTTTATTCTTCGGGTCAGTACGATTACAGCGATACCACATTTATATTTTTTTATGTTTTGGAGCTTTTACACAATAAAAACTATTTTATAGACAAAATAATTATTTTTGCATCGCTTTATTCTGAGAGCTATAACTTTTGAATTTTTACACTGATGTAGATGGCTGCTTTTTTGTGGAACTAGATGACATTTTCAGCAATTTCATTTTTATTTACATTTTTCTTTTTTGATCGCATAATATTCCACTTTTTGTTTGGCGGTATGATGACAAAGTATTGATTTTTGCCTTGTTTTTTTATTTTTTTTTTAAATGTTTCCTAAAGGGGTTGACTATTGGGATAGTTTTATAGGTCGAGTTGTTCTGGATGTGGCGATACCAAATATGTGTACTTTTTTTTTGTTCCGTAAAAATATTTATTTACTAGCTAAAGACCCCGGCACTGCCCAGGCATAGTAACTAACTACGGTTAGTTATAACAAATTATAATGATTATGTATATCTATATATATAAAGCTGAGTGTAGAGCCCCATCCACTCAGCATAGCCACATTCACTATAATATCCCACATCATCCCGTCAGCCAGAGCCACCGGACTACTACCCCTAATATCCCACATCGTCCCGTCAGCCATAGCCACTGGACTACTACCTCTAATATTCCACATCATCCCGTCAGATCCACCGGACTACTACCCCTAATATCCCCCATCATCCCATCAGCCAGGGCCACCAGACAACTACCACTAGTGTCGCACATCATCCCGTCACAGACGCCAGACTACTCCCCCTAATATCCCACATCATCCCGTCAGCCAGAACCACTGGACTACTGCCACTAATATCCCACAACAGCCAGAGCCACCGGACTACTACCACTAATATCCCAAATCATCCCGTCAGTCAGAGCCACCGGACTACTCCCCCCAATATCCCAATTCATTCCGTCAGCCAAAGCTCCCGGACTACTACTACTGTACTAATATCCCACATCATTCCGTCAGCCAGAGCCCCCGGACTACTACCCCTAATATCTCACATCATCCCATCAGCCAGAGCCACCGGACTACTACCCCTAATATCCCACATCAGCCCATCAGCCTGGGGTCAGAACCAGAGCTGTTGTGAGTTCATTCTCCCCTTCACCTTTGATGTCTGATGAACTCCCTCTGCTGGTGAAGAGAGGTAGTGAAATTGATTGGGATGCGAAGAACCTGTCATCTGAACAGGTGGAGTGTGATTGGACATCTGGAGTTTCTGAGTGGATATAAGGCAGCCGACGCCCTGCAGGGCTGCTGGTGATCCTTTCTGCTCTGAGCTCTTGCATCCAGCTTAGTTCCTGTCTACTAAAAGCTAAGTTTTTGCCCTGCTATTATTCCATGAGATTTTGTGTGGTTTCCTTAGTGTTTGTATTCAGCCAGTCCTGGTTGGGACTGGCTGAATTCCATTTTTGTCTCTGATCAGTTGATCCCTTTGCTCTGTTTTCAGAATATACCTGAGTGTTGATATAGTGATTTTGAAGCCTAGCGACTTCAGGGCCTTTTTCCCTATCAGACGGTTGGGACATTTTTGGTAGGGTTTTTTGCGGATTGCAGCCAGCGTCTTTTCTGTCCTGTCCTATCTAGTTAGTTGGGCCCCATCGTTTGCTCAGCCTGTCTTCTGTCTGTGTTTGTGTTTTCATCTGTTTTTCACCAACAATACATGTTGGGGGCTGTCTATTGCTTTGGGGTCTGCTCTGGGGCAGTTTAGATTTCCCCTTTCCTTCTTTAGGCTTATGTAGTTCTCTGGCTGTGACGAGGGGTCTAGGGCACCGTAGGAACCCCCCACGGCTACTGTTAGTTGTGGTGTATAGGATCAGGGGTCTGCAATCCGATAGCTACCAACCTCTTCGGTTTTCTGGACTTAGCTTGTATTTTTGTTTTCTCCTCCGGTGACTCATTCATAACAGAATCACCAGCCATACCGCAGATTCTAGGGTGCTCAATAGCATACACGTGTGGCGCCCCAAGGAGTATGGTCGCCACAGTGGCATTGCCTTCCTCCTAGGGAGTGTGATGACATGCTTGGAAGCAATAAAGGATCTCTCTAGCAGTGAACCACAACACACAACACAGTTTCCATTCCAGGTCAGCAGAGGGAGCTCTAAACCAAACCTGGGGGAGGAGCTACTCTCTGGGGGCCAGGAAGGAAGATTGGAGAGTTCGTGTGAGGAGGGCAACGCTGGAGCCCGGTCTCCAAGGCTGTACGGACACTGATGGTCCTGCAACAGAAACCGGAGGAATAGGAAGCTGTAAATACTCTATTCCCACATAAGACTCGGAGGCACAACAGCGACGTGTGAGCCAGAAGAGGAAGGCTACAGCTGTCTGCCATACGAGGGAGGTCTAAAGAGAGTAAGCAAGTGGAACTTCAGTGTAACACAGTACTGCAAGAACCTAAAAATAAGCGCTAGGAAGGAGACTACACAACCCATCTGCATAGAGAGATTCCTAAGTTGCTTCCAGGCAAGCCAGCTCCTGTGCCATCTGTAATATGGATCCTGGACTGCATTTGCCAAGCAAAGTAAAGGTAAAGAAACTGCACCCTGTTGTGTCCTTGCCTTCTTCCTGCAACCCCGTCAGCACTGCTTCATCCCTGTGCCAGACACTGCACCCTCTTCCTCAACACCTATCCTCACTGCCCTGGGATTACTGCCATACCTGTTGAGGGCCACAACATCATAGCTGCACCACACCATCTGTCCCAGAGGATCTGTCTGCAGCGTCGGCTTAACATCTTCATTGCCGAACACCACAGGTGGCGTCACGAATCATTCACTCATAAACTTTATTCCATCACTTAACCCCTTTTACACAGGCGCCCAGGGCCATGGACCGGGTCACCGCTGCTGTGACATTCCCCTTTGAGAGACTGGCCCGGTACCGAGTACCCCACTGCCCTGGGAGGGCGACCCACACGCACACGGTTGACTACAGAGAATGCAGACAGGCTGACTCTGATAAAATTTAACAAGGACTGGATTTCGCAACAGTATTTAAGCCCTCCAGATGACAGTATCCCAACCTAAAGTCACCCAACACGTCTTTTTTTTAAATTGGTGATCACATCCATTCCATTCCCTTCCCATACAAGCCCCTTTTCTTCTTCTTACACATGTTTTCAAAACCTGCTTCTGACACATTTACCTCATGGTCAATAAGCTAAAAACAATGTTACGTTAATTAATATTTCCCATCGGAGGCACTTGTGATGAGAGTGAGACCCTTCTTCCTTCATCAACCATGCCATCATGCCCCTTTGGCTAATTTTTGGAGACACTATTGCTATGCCTGGACACTGGGCACGGCCACCTCTATGCTAGTAGTCCGACTCCTAGCTTCATCATAATTGTTTGGCCCTTCAGACCTGTCTTGCTTCCTTCATGAACTATGATACAGCCCCATGGGCTAATTTTTGGAGACACTATGGCTATGCCTGGACACTGGGCACAGCCACCTCTTTGCTAGTAGTCCTGGCTTTATCATAATGATTTGGCCCTTCAGACCTGCCTTTCTTCCTTCATCAACCAATCGTTACACCGATGCCTCTACCTTGTGCCAGTCATTACACTGGCTATCCATCCACTCCAGAATTCAGTATAAACTTATTACCCTCACCCACAAAGCCCTCCATGGCTCAGCACCACCCTACATCTCCTCCCTTGTTTCAGTATAACACCCTACTCGCGCCCTCCGTTCTGCTGATGACCTGAGGTTAGCGTCCTCAATAGTCAGAACCTCCCACTCCCGTCTCCAAGACTTTACACGTGCCGCGCCAATTCTTTGGAATGCACTTCCCAGGTCAATACGATTAGTCCCCAATCCCCACAATTTTAAGCGTGCCCTGAAAACGCATTTATTCAGACTGGCCTACCGCCTCAACACATTAACCTAATCTATCCCTGTGTGGCACAGCCAAAAGTTTTACCATAACCAGATTTCCCGCATCATGTTCCCACATGCTTTATGCATCCATTAGCCCTCTGTGTCTGTACTGTTACACACTTAACATTATGGCTGGTTCATACAATCAGGGCAACTGTTACCACCCACCTTTCGTGTCTACCTCTTTCCTCATAGACTGTAAGCTTGCGAGCAGGGCCCTCTTTCCTCTTGGTATTTGTTATAATCTACTGTATGTGATTATTGTTATGCTGTAATGTCTATTGTCTGTACAAATCCCCTCTGAAATGTGAAGTGCTACGGAATATGTCGGCGCTATAAAAATAAAATTTATTATTATTATTATAACCATGATACAACCCCTTGGGTTAATTTTTGGAGACACTATGGCTATGCCTGGACACTGGGCATGGCCACCTCTATGCTAGTAGTCCTGGCTTTATCGTAATTGTTAGGCCCTTAAGACCTGCCTTGCTTCCTTCATCAACCATGATACAGCCCCTAGGGCTAATGTTTTGAAAACACTAAATCTATGCCTACACATTGGGCAGTGGCACAACAAGGACAGTAGTCCAAGCTTTACAATTGTGAATCCCTTGTGATGATGATGATGATGGGTGGCTTCTTCCTGCGTTAACCATAACACAGCCCCTACCCCTAGGGCAGATTGCTCTCCTTACACCACTTACACACTTAGCTGTCAGTAGATTGCCTCCATCATCACTCGCTCTTACGGTACTTCTGATATATCACTGGCACTGCGTAAGTGGCATACAAGTCCTGCTCTTCCGGCAAAAAACCAAAGGACTTAAAATAGTGTATGTACATTCTAGTGAAGCAGTGGTGTAAAAAAAAAAAATCGTGCAGCTCCTGACCAGGTGCCCCCATGTTATATACATTTGTTTACAGCATTTTTTAACATTTACACATTTTTTAGCGTTTTCCTCAGCCGCCAGACCGCTTTGAAGGGTCCAGTAGACAATTACTCGCATTTTCCATTGACTATCATTGGACTTGCTATTCGTACCGAATACCCGAGTATTAGGGCATACTCGATACGAGTATAGCGAGTCCGAATACTTCAGTACTCGATCATCCCTAGATCTTTTCACACAAAATTTTTATTTTGCCAATAGTAACAGGACCCCAAAACATATTGTGCAATTTGTCCTGAGTATGCTGATACCCCATATGTGGGGGTAAACGACTATTTGGGCGTATGGCAGAGCTCAGAAGGGAAGCAGCGCCATTTGACTATTTTGGCTGGAATTGAGATCCGACGCCATGTCACGTTTGGAACTTATCTGGATGTGTGGTGAGCACTTTGAACCCCAAGGGCTTCACAGAAGTTTATAACGCCCGGGCGTGAAAATAAAAAAATCATATTTTTTTCCACAAACATGATCTTTTAGTCCCCAATTTTTTTATTTTCCCAAGGGTAACAGGAGAAATTGGACCCTAAAGGTTATTGTCCAATTCGTCCTGAGTACGCTGATACCCCATACGTGAGAGAAAACTACTGTATGGGCACACGTCAGGGCTCGGAAGGGAAGTAGTAACGTTTTGGAATGCAGACTTTGATGGAATGGTCTGGGGGTGTCATGTTGCCTTTGGAGAGCCCCTGATGTGCCTAAACTTTGGAAACCCCCACAAGTGACCCCATTTTGGGAACTAGACCCCCCAAGGAATGTATCTAGATGTGTGGTAAGCACTTTGAACCCCCAAGTGCTTCACAGAAGTTTATAACGCCCAGGCGTCAAAATAAAAAAAATCCTATTTTTTTCTCAAACATGATCTTTTAGTCCCCAATTTTTTTTATTTTCCAAAGGGTAATAGGAGAAATTGGACCCCAAAAGTTGTTATTCAATTTGTCCTGAGTACGCTGATACCCCTTTCATGATAGAAAACTACTGTATGGGCACACGTCAGGGCTTGGAAGGGAAGTAGTGACGTTTTGGAATGCAGACTTTGATGGAATGGTCTGCGGGTGTCATGTCGCGTTTGGAGAGCCTCTGATGTGCCTAAACTGTGGAATCCCCCACAAGTGACCCCATTATGGAAACTAGCTTCCAACGTCGGCGCTGCACAAAGCCCAGCAAGCGCCAACGTTTATCTACTGTGGGCGGTCGGGAAGAGGTTAAAGGGAACCTGTCAGCAGGATTGTGCACAGTAACCTACACACTGTGTCAGGTCGGTGCATTTCTACTGATTAAAATGATACCTTGGTGGATGAAATTCATCTAAATGGTTGTTCTTTAATCTTTATTTTCAGTTTGTAGTTAATGAGATTCTCGGGTCCTAGGCTGGGGTTGGTGTATGCGGTGCTCTGATTAAGTATTCATAATGCAGACTGCTGACAGGTCACTGATCCCTCACTGACCTACCCCCTAGTTTACATAATGAATACCTAACATACTGAAGAAAGAGACAAAAACGCTTAATCGCTTGTTTAGTGTGCCAATAATACAATTTCTTGATGTTATCCAGCTAGGGAAAAAATAACAATTTGAAAATGGCGCCTGCTGCACCTGCACAGTAGCAATTATCAGTGTCTAGCTGTGATCCGATAGCTGCTACTCAGCATGCCCCGGCGGCGCCATCTTACTGGAGAAGAAAAAAAAATCCTCCTCCAAGATGATGCCGCCCATGTATTATTGACACACTAAAAATGCGATTATGCTGCAGAGCAGGTGCCATGGCTGGCACCTGCCTGCAGAAGCGTTTTTTGTCTCTTTCTTCAGTATGTTAGGTATTTATTATGTAAACTAGGGGTCAGGTCAGTGAGGGATCAGTGACCTGTCAGCATTCTGCATTATCAATATCTAATCAGAGCACCACATACATGAACCCTGCCTTAAGCGGGAGTCACACATAGCGATCTCGCTAGCGATATCGCTGCTGAGTCACTACTTTTGTGACATAACAGCGATCTCACCAGCGAGATCGCTGTGTGTGTGACGGCGATCAGCGACCGGCCCCCCTGCCGGTATCGCTGATCGCTGCAAGAAACATCTGGACATATTTTCGTCGCTGGTCTCCCACTGGCCAGCACGCATCGCTGCGTGTGACAGGTGGGAGACCAGCGATCAGCTGTAAAAAATAGAATTAAAATAAAAAATATTGTTATTCTCACCTTCCGACGTCCCGCGCAACATTCCCGCCTCTCTCCACACTCCGGTCCCAGTAATCCTTTGCGAGAATGACCGCGAGATGTCACGACGTCTCGCAGTCAATCTCGCAAAGGAGCACTGGGACCGGAGCGTGGAAAGAGGCGGGAACGCTGCACGGGACGTCGGAAGGTGAGAATAACAATATTTTTTATTTTAATTCTATTTTTTACAGTGATGGCATCAGCGAACACAGCGATGCCGGGCGCTCGGCATCACTGTGCTGATCGCTGGTGAAACTTTCTGTTTGACAGCTCACCAGCGATCACATAGCGACTTACCAGCGATCCTGACACCTTGATATCGGTGTCGGTATCGCTGGTAAGTCGCTATGTGTGACTCCAGCTTTAGGGCACAAATATTTCATTAACTACAAACTGAAAATAAAGATTAAAGAACAACCACAAGACAGATTTCATCTACCAAGGTATCATTTTAATCAAATAACGGCACCGACCTGACACTGTGTGTAGGTTACTTAGCACAATCCTGCTGACAGGCTCCCTTTAAATAGTGATAAGAAAAGAGTATGGGAAGAAATTGAAGGGGCACTGTCCACAAATGTCTGACAAATACACCATGTTCCAAATTATTATGCAAATGATATTTTTCTCTGATTTTCCTAAATGGTCAGTGCAAATGACAGTCAGTCTAATAAAAGTCATCACCCGTTAGAGCAGTGGTCCCCAACGTTTCTGACCTTGAGAGCCACATTCATCTTAGAGAGAGGGTCGCGAGCCACATTCAGCAATGAGAGAGGGTCGCAAGCCACATCTAGCTCCGACCCCCTTCAAAGAAGTGTCAACCAAAGCCCCCATTACAGGTATAAATAACCAAAGCTTTTCCACAGAAATCACTCCAAAGCAGTGCACTGAGATCCAGGGGTTCCCACAATACCCCCATTCAGTATTCTCCCATCAAGGACTCCCAACACAATGTCACATCCAGCTTTGAGCACCTCCTCTAACAGGTAGTACTATCCTCCAGCGTACCATATCTAAAACATCTCTAAACCCCTAAGACCAATAAAGGTGCATCCACATCTGCTCTTCTGTGCAGGGCTACTCACAAAATTCACCATTTTGAGATGTGCTCTTGTGGCGCCCCCAGGGGCATGGTCGCCCCACTGGCTTTGCCTCCAGGCTCGGAAGCACTGATGGGTCTCTCCAGCAGTTAACCTAATGCATGCAACAAAGTTCCACTCCAGGCCAACAGGGGGAACTCTGAACCAGGATTGAGGGGAGGAGTGCTCTCTGAGGGCCGAGAGGAAGGAGGGGTCAGTTAGTTGAAGGCTGTCCACGTGTGAAGACGTGTGGAGGAAAGTGGAGGTTGAGCTCCGGGTGGAGAGCTCCGTGACTGCAAGAGCGCAAGAACTGGAGCCTGGTCTCCACGGTGGTATGGATACTAACGGTTCTGCCACAGATACAGATACAGAGTAGGAGGCTGGAAATGCCCTGCTCCCAGCAAAGACTTGGGACACAACAGCAATTGAATAGAGAGCCAGGACTCAGAAGAGGAGTCCCCGAAAGAGGCTACAGCTGTCTGTCATACAAGTATAGTTCTAGGAACATCTGAAGAGAGGCATTTCAGAGTAACTAAGTACTGGAGTGCTTCACACCACAAGGTGCTAGGAAGGAGACTGCACAGCCCTTCTGCTGAGAGAGAATCCTGATCTGCTTCCAGGCTAACCTGCCCCAATACTATCTGTAATCAGGACCCTGGACTGCATATACTAAGTAAAGGTACAGAAACTGCAACCGCTGTGTCTTGTCTGTTCCCTACGCTTCCAGCACTGCTACATCCCTGTGCCGGATACATCTACACTGCCCTGGGACTACAGCTCCACCTGTGGGGAGCTTTTACATCTTTGCTGCACCCTACCATCAGTCCCAGCGGATCTGTATGCAGCGTTGGCCTAACACCATACTTGCCAAACACCACGGGTGGCGTCACGAACTATTCCACCATTAACTACATCCCCCCATTGCTTGGGCGCCCAGGGCCACGGACCGGGTCACCGCTGCTGTGACACATCCCCCTGACACCGGCCTGGTACCGAGTACACCACAGCCCTGGGAGGGCGACCCACTCTTCATACCTGTTTGCTAGACCTACTGCACCAAGCTGACAGAGAGTCGCAAGCCACAATTCATGGGAACGCGAGCCACATGTGGCTCCCGAGCTACAGGTTGGGGATCCCTGCTTTAGAGTATACATCGATTTTATTGACGAAACCTCCCAATGATAACAGTATAATCTCCAAAATGAATAAAAACTCAAAATGCAGTGTTCCAAATTATTAGGCACAGTAGAATTTCTAAACATTTGATATGTTTTAAAGATCTGAAAATGCTCATTTGTGGAATTTGCAGCATTAGGAGGTCACATTCACTGAACAAAAAAGCTATTTAACTCCAAAACATCCTAACAGGCCGAGTTACATGTTAACATAGGAACAAGGGTTCCTTGTTATCACCTTCACAATTCTTGCATCCATTTAACTTGTGAGTTTTTGGAGAGTTTCTGCTTGTATTTCTTTGTATGAAGTCAGTATAGCCTCCCAGAGTTGCTGTTTTGATGTGAACTGCCTCCCACCCCCATAGATCTTTTGCTTGATGATACTCCAAAGGTTCTCTATAGGGTTGAGGTCAGGGGAAGATTATGGCCACACCATGAGTATAAATCCTTTTATGCCCATGGCAGCCAATGACTCAGAGGTATCCTTTGCAGCATGAGATGGTGCATTGTCATGCATGAAGATGATTTTGCTCCTGAAGGCACCTTTCTGCTTTTTATAGAATGGAAGAAAGTTGTCAGTCAGAAACTCCATATACTTTGCAGAGGTCATTTTCACACCTTCAGGAACCTTAAAGGGCCCTACCAGCTGTTTTCCCATGAATCCGGCCCAAAACATGACTCCTCCACCTCCTTGCTGACATCACAGCCTTGTTGGGACGTGGTGGCCATCCACCAACCATCCATTGGTCCATCCATCTGGACCATCCAGGGTTGCTCGACACTCATCAGTAAACAAGGCTGAAAATTAGTCTTCATGTATGTCTGGGCCCACTGCAACTGTTTCTGCTTGTGAACACTGTTTAGGGGTCGCCGAATATTAGGCTTTTGCACCACAGCAGGCCTTTGAAGCAGTAGCGTAGCTACTGGGGGGGCAGGGGGCGGTGGCCCCTGGCCCTGCGCTCTGAGGGGGCCCACTGGAGATACACTACACCACTATTCTGCGGCAGAGCAGGGAGAATCGATCTCCCTACTCTGCTGCCCGGCCGCTATGGGCCCCTGAGAATGCAGTGGGGGGGCCTCGGTGCCAGCAGTGGGCCCCCCACCTCTCAGCCAGCAATGTCGTCCTGGGCTATTCTGTGCGCAAAGGACCTGTGATGAGGTCACAGGAGGGGCGGAGTCAGGGGGTCACATGATCAGGGGCTTCAGTGGCTGCAGGACTCTGCTGTGCTGGTTGTCATGGTGCTGGCTGGATGAGGTGAAGATTCTGTGTGGGGTCAGGAGGGGTTTACAGGGTGGATGTAGCAGAGCTGTGTGTATGAGGTGTACAGAGCGGAGCAGTGTGTGTAGACGGTGTACAGAGCAGAGATATGCATGTATGAGGTGTACGGAGGAGCGGAGCCGTGTGTGTAGAAGGTGTACAGAGCAGAGATATTCATGTATGAGGTGTACGAGTTGTACAGAGCCGTGTGTGTATGGGGTGAGCGGAGCCATTTGTGTACAAGTTGTACGGAGTGGAGCCGCGTGTGTACAGCGTGTATGGAGCGGAGCCGCATGTGTACAGCGAGTACGGAGCAAAGCCGCGTGTGTTCAGCGTGTACGGAGCGGAGCCGCGTGTGTACAGCGTGTATGGATCGGAGCCACGTGAGTACAGCATGTACGGAGCGGAGCCGCGTGTGTACAGCGTGTACGGAGCGGAATCGCGTGTGTATAGGGGGTGCGGAGTGGAGCCGTGTGTGTATAGGGGGTATCAGGTGCAGAAATAGGGACACATGCAGCAGCAGTGGCTCAGCATTGGGGTATCAGGTGCAGTAATAGGGACACATACGGTGTCAGGGGCTCAGTATTGGGGTATCAGGTGCAGTAATAGGGGCACATACGGCAGCAGCGGCTCAGCATTGGGGTATCAGGTGCAGTAATAGGGACACATGCGGCAGCAGCGGCTCAGCATTGGGGTATCAGGTGCAGTAATAGGGACACATACGGCAGCAGTGGCTCAGCATTGGGGTATCAGGTGTAGTAATAGGGACACATAAGGCAGCAGAGGTTCAGTATTGGGGTATCAGGTGCAGTAATAGGGACACATACGGCAGCAGCGGCTTAGCATTGGGGTATCAGGTGCAGTAATAGGGACACGTATGTGTTGTGAGTTCATTCTCTGGTCCACCAGTGGTGAGTTCGCCTTCCAGACTCCCTCTGGTGATGAAAGGAGGTGGTGAGGCTGATTTAGTCAGTGGAGATCTACCACCTGATGGTGATTAGCAACCAGAATCCCATAAATACAAGATGGTGAGGAGACAAGGGACAACCCAGCTCCAACACCCTAAGCGCCAGCTCAAAACAGATATTAGAACGGAGAGAAGAAAAGAGCACGCAGTCAATCAAATATAGAAAAATACAAAAATTTTTTTTATTTATTACTGAATTACAAAAAAGCAGGTAACAAAGAAATGTTCATGAATAAATGTGGACAATAAATCCCATGAAACACCCTCTCACACTCCCCCAGATGGAGGACCAGGTAAGCATCAATACTGGGAAACATATCTTAATCCTAACAAGGTGCAACACTGGCACCTAAAGGGTGAATCACTACAGCAGCGGTCACAAAATGTAATAAAGCAAGTGCCAAATAATGATAGAGATAGCGATATGCCCAATGCTAATTGACCCTAAAGCTGTAGATAAAGACCCGTATAAAAACTTACCGGAGAGGGGAGGGAGAGGGAGTACAGCAGTGAGACCTCCGACGCGCGTTTCGCGGCATCCCCCGCCGCTTTATCAAGGAGGAAAGTGGTAAGAAAGAGCCCCTGTAGGGCCTTCAAATAGCCCCTGACCCCGGTCACATGACCGGCGTTCACCAATAATAATGGCGCTTGCGGCGCATGCGTAGTGGCGTCTGCAGGTCCTAGACTGTGGTACGGCGTCACACATACTGCGCACGCGCAGGAAAAACCGGGCAGAGCGCACCATGCTAACAGACGCCGACCACAGAATGGAGCCACACACAACACAACGATGCGTACGGCCATGAATGGATAAAAGGGCAGCGGGTCAAAAGAAACAGATATATATAACACCGGATCAGAAGAGATCAAATAAAGGGCCAATGTAAAATAACTAATTAACCCCATGTCACAATTCAAACCCACATGCATCTAGGGTAAAAAGCCGCATACAATGTAATAAATATACATCAAAGAACTCAAATGTTAATTTTATAATTTAAACACCTCAGAACATGTATAAAAATACAATAAGGTAGAAAGTACACCATATAGGTGTATGAACCGCTACGTAGCAGGTTCATTAAAGCATATACATAATAGAGGGGCAGAAAACCATAAATGCAAATATAACACGAGTAAAACGTGCGGCCCAATAGCGAAGGTATACAGGCATCCATAGATATGCTTGATTGAGAAGATGGTGCATCCGATCCGTTGTATATGGCTAATTTGAGACCAAACAGGGACACGTTGAAAAATGACTAAAGGAATAGAAAAAAATATATATTAAATAAAAACAATACGTAAAAATATATAACAAGAAAAAACATAATTAAAAACAACCACTGCTGAGCAGCATGGAAAATATGAAGTCATGCGAGAACAACAAGGAAGGAAGAAAATGTATGTAAAACATATATCACACGTATCTCTACTACCCAAACCTAGGTGTAAAAGGAGGAAAAGGAATGTCGCGTAGACCAAGAGGGGAAGGAGGGGGGATAGGGGAGGGAGAAAGGGAAAAGAAGAGAAGGGAGGTGGAGGGTAGAAAATGGAAAAAGGGGGCGGTCAGGTTAAACGAAAGATTACAGAAATGGGGTAAAACTCAAGAACTCATTTAGTCCTCTAGGACTCATAGTGTCCAATCGGACAATCCATTTCACCTCCATTTGCCCAAGTACCTTTTTATAGTCCCCACCCCTTATACCCATATGTAGCACATCAATCCCCCAGATTTTCAACAGCCCCGCATCACAATTATGATGCGCCCGAAAATGTCGGGGAATAGTTTTAAGTTCCGTGGGATCAAGTGCAGTCCTGGCCGCGTCAATGTCCCGCACATGCTCACGTACTCGCACCCTCAGCTCCCTCGTGGTTAAACCCACATAGATTTTAGGGCACGGACAAGTGGCATAGTAGATGACATTTGACGTGCCACATGATATCCGTTGTTTGATTTTAAATTCCCTCATACCATCCGAGGAGCTGAAGGTGGAGCAACGCAGGACATTGACGCAGGCCAGACAATGACCGCATGAAAATGATCCACAAAGCGGACCAATCGACCCGAAGAAATTTCTGGGGGTAGGCACATAGTGGCTCCGAACCAAGAGGTCGCTTAGATTACTAGAGCGACGAGGTGTCATGGAAGGGGAATGCCCCAGGGTGGTCCTCAGGGCCGGTTCTGTCTCCAAGACGGGCCAATGCTTTTGTAGAATGGCGCGCATAATGCGCCATTCATGATTATATGTTGAAATAAAGCGTATAGGTCCGTCTCCATCCTGTCTAATGTTCTTAGTTGACCGTAGGAGACCACTACGGGGGGTGCGTCTAGCCCTATTATAACCCATCTTAACACACCTGCGACTGTAGCCCCTCTTGAAAAAACGATCACTCAAATCAAGGGCTTGCCTCTCGAATCGATCATCGGTGGAGCAGATGCGCCGCATGCGAAGGAACTATCCGACCGGGATGGCCCTCACCGTGGCCGGATCATGGGCCGAAGATGCATGCAGTAAAGAGTTCACAGAGGTGGGCTTTCTAAAGACGTCCGTCTGCAACACTGGCACCTAAAGGGTGAATCACTACAGCAGCGGTCACAAAATGTAATAAAGCAAGTGCCAAATAATGATAGAGATAGCGATATGCCCAATGCTAATTGACCCTAAAGCTGTAGATAAAGACCCGTATAAAAACTTACCGGAGAGGGGAGGGAGAGGGAGTACAGCAGTGAGACCTCCGACGCGCGTTTCGCGGCGTCCCCCGCCGCTTTATCAAGGAGGAAAGTGGTAAGAAAGAGCCCCTGTAGGGCCTTCAAATAGCCCCTGACCCCGGTCACATGACCGGCGTTCACCAATAATAATGGCGCTTGCGGCGCATGCGCAGTGGCGTCTGCAGGTCCTAGACTGTGGTACGGCGTCACACATACTGCGCACGCGCCGGAAAAACCGGGTAGAGCGCACCATGCTAACAGACGCCGACCACAGAATGGAGCCACACACAACACAACGATGCGTACGGCCATGAATGGATAAAAGGGCAGCGGGTCAGAAGAAACAGATATATATAACACCGGATCAGAAGAGATCAAATAAAGGGCCAATGTAAAATAACTAATTAACCCCATGTCACTATTCAAACCCACATGCATCTAGGGTAAAAAGCCGCATACAATGTAATAAATATACATCAAAGAACTCAAATGTTAATTTTATAATTTAAACACCTCAGAACATGTATAAAAATACAATAAAGTAGAAAGTACACCATATAGGTGTATGAACCGCTACGCAGCAGGTTCATTAAAGCATATACATAATAGAGGGGCAGAAAATCATAAATACAAATATAACACGAGTAAAACGTGCGGCCCAATAGCGAAGGTATACAGGCATCCATAGATATGATATTGGTGAACGCCGGTCATGTGACCGGGGTCAGGGGCTATTTGAAGGCCCTACAGGGGCTCTTTCTTACCACTTTCCTGCTTGATAAAGCGGCGGGGGATGCCGCGAAACGCGCGTCGGAGGTCTCACTGCTGTACTCCCTCTCCCTCCCCTCTCCGGTAAGTTTTTATACGGGTCTTTATCTACAGCTTTAGGGTCAATTAGCATTGGGCATATCGCTATCTCTATCATTATTTGGCACTTGCTTTATTACATTTTGTGACCGCTGCTGTAGTGATTCACCCTTTAGGTGCCAGTGTTGCACCTTGTTAGGATTAAGATATGTTTCCCAGTATTGATGCTTACCTGGTCCTCCATCTGGGGGAGTGTGAGAGGGTGTTTCATGGGATTTATTGTCCACATTTATTCATGAACATTTCTTTGTTACCTGCTTTTTTGTAATTCAGTAATAAATAAAAAATTTTTTTGTATTTTTCTATATTCGATTGACTGCATGCTCTTTTCTTCTCTCCGTTCTAACACCTGATGGTGATGATGACGATTGGACCTCAGGAATCTTAGATTGGATTTAAGACTGCCGACGCCCTAAGTCAGTGCTGGAGATTGCTTCAGGCTGCTCAGTTCTTGGTTTTCAGCTCTGTTCCAGCCCTCTCAAAGCTAAGTGTTTTTGCTAATGTTCACACTTGATTTTGTTGGTGTATTCAGTTTTTTGTGTGTTCAGCCAGCCCCGGCTGGGCTGTGCTGAATTTCCACTCTTATTTATCTTTATTTGCCAATTTGCTTTTTAGTCCCTTATTAGATTGGCCTCTTTTTGCTCTGTCTCAGAAAATTTCAGAGTGCTGATATAGTGGGAGAAGTCTAGTGACTTCAGGGTTAATTTTGTTATCAGAAGTGTTGGACATTATTTTGTAGGGTTTTTTGGCAGATTGCAGACAGTGTCTTTCCTTTCTTGTTCTTTATAGTTAGTTGGGCCCCATCGTTTGCTCAGCCTATTTTCCTGCCTGTGTTTGTGTTTTCATCTTGCTTCACCGTCAATACATGTGTGGGGGCTGTCTATTCCTTTGGGGTCTGCTCTGGGGCAGTTAGTTTTCCCTTTTCTTGCTTTAGGTTTATGTAGTCCTCCGGCGGTGACGAGGCGTCTAGGAACATCGTAGGAATGCTCCACTGCTACTGTTAGTTGTGTGGTTAAGATCAGGGATCTGCAATCTGCATAGTTACCAACCTCTCTGGTTTTCTGGGACTTTGCTTTTGTTGTTCCTCCTCGGTGACCCATTCATAACAGAATCACCAGCCATACCGCAGATTCTAGGGTACTCAAAAGCAGGGAAAAACTGTTTAAAAGAAAAAGAAAAGATAAAAGTGTCAGAATTTTTTTTTTTTATATATATATTTTTTCCTCTTTTTTTCCTGGGGCCGTAGGAGGATTTTTTTTTTCCTAATGGAGATTAAACAATTGTCTGATCGTGTGGAGCAACTTGCTGCTGAACTGCAGGGAATTTCCACCTACCTCATTCAGTCACATGCTGCTGAACCTAAGATTCCTACTCCTGATGTGTTTTCTGGGGATCGGTCTAAATTTCTGAGTTTTAAGAATAATTCTAAATTATTTCTTGCCTTGAAGCCTAATTCATCGGGGAGCTCTGTGCAGCAGGTTAAAATTGTCATCTCCTTGCTGCGTGGCGATCCCCAGGATTGGGCGTTTTCTCTGACACCTGAAAATCCTATTTTGACTAATGTGGATGCATTTTTTCAAGCCTTGGGGTTGTTGTATGATGAACCTAATGCTGTTGATCAAGCTGAAAGAACCCTGTTGGCATTAAGCCAGGGTCAGGATTCTGCAGAGTTATACTGTCAAAAATTCCGAAAGTGGGCGGTCCTTACTACATGGTATGATGGAGTGCAATGGCAGCTCTCTTTTGGAAGGGTTTGTCAGAGACCGTAAAAGATGTTATGGTGGGATTTCCTGTTCCCTCTGGTCTGAATAATTTTATGTCATTAGCCATTCAAGTTGATCGGCGTTTACGTGAACGTAAAACTATACGGGAGGTGCTGCCACGTTTTGAACAAATGTCTGAACATGCAATGTGATGGGGTTTTGTCTAGGGCGCAACGTCAGGAGTTTAGAAGGCATAATAAGCTGTATTTTTTCTGTGGAGACGCCTCTCATACTATTTTTGTCTGCCCTAAACGAGAGAAACGTTTTGTACACACATTTGCTGTGGGCAGTGTACAACCTAAGTTTCTTTTGGCAATTACTTTGATCTGCTCCTTATCCACGTTTTCCACTAAAGCTTTTGTGGATTCTGGAGCAGCGTTGAATCTGGACTTTGCTAAACGTTGTGGTTTGTCCATGACGCCTCTGTGGACGCCTATTCCTTTCAGGGGTATTGATGCTACACCTTTGGCGGAGAATAAACCTCAGTTTTTGACACAGGTGATAATGCGAGTTGCCCCAGACCACCAAGAAAATTGTAAATTTCTGGTGCTGCATAATTTGCATGATACTATTGTTCTGGGTTTTCCCTGGTTGCAGGCTCATAATCCAGTTTTGGATTGGAAATCTGGGTCTGTGGTGAGTTGGGGCTGTCAGTGTGTTCTTAGAGACGCTCCTGTTTTCTCCACCTCTCCTCAGTCTCATGATATTCCTGATTATCTGGCCGATTTTTCTGATGTATTTAGTGAGAGTAAGTCTGCATCTTTGCCCCCTCATAGGAGTTAAGACTGTGCAATTGAGTTGATGCCTAGGTGTAAATTTCCCAAGGGTCGGCTTTTCAATTTATCAGTACCCGAACATGATGCTATGCGATCCTACATTAAGGAGTCGTTGGAGAAGGGTCATATTAGACCATCCTCGTCACCTTTAGGTGCTGGTTTTTTTTTTGGCCAAGAAAGATGGTTCATTAAGACCGTGTATTGATTATCGTTCCCTTAACAAGATAATGGTTAAATATCAGTACCCGTTACCTCTGATGTCTGATTTATTCTCCAGAGTTAAGAGTGCCTGCTGGTTTACTAAGCTTGACCTCAGGGGGGGGCGTATAATCTTATTCGCATCAAGCACGGGGATGAATGGAAGACGGCGTTTAATACTCCGGAGGGACATTTTGAGTACCTGGTGATGCCTTTTGGGTTCACTAATGCCCCTTCTGTCTTCCAGTCATTTATGAATGATATTTTCCGAGACTTTGTGGATAAGTTTTTGATCATCTATCTGGATGATATTTTGATCTTTTCTAGTGATTGGGATTCCCATGTGGAACATGTCCGGACTGTGTTTTGGATTTTGAGGGAGAATTCCCTGTTTGTTAAGGGATCGAAATGCCTCTTTGGTGTACCGAGGGTTTCATTTTTGGGATTTATCTTGTCTCCGTCGACTATTGAAATGGACCCAGCCAAGGTACAGGCCATTTATGATTGGTTCAGCCTACTTCTTTGAAGGCTCTCCAGAAGTTTTTGGGTTTTGCTAATTTCTATCGTAAATTTATAGGTAATTTTTCTGGTATTGTCAAACCACTGACTGATCTGACCAAGAAGGGCGCCGATGTGCTGAATTGGTCTCCTGAGGCTGTCTCAGCATTTCAGGAGCTTAAGCGGAGATTTACTTCAGCTCCAGTTTTACGGCAACCTGATGTCTCACTTCCATTTCAGGTGGAGGTAGATGCTTCTGAGATTGGTGCAGGAGCTGTTTTGTCCCAAAAAGACCCTGTGACTTCTAAGATGAATCCTTGTGCCTTCTTTTCTCGTAAGTTCTCACCATCTGAACGCAATTATGACATGGGGAATCGGGAATTGCTGGCCATGAAGTGGGCATTTGAGGAGTGGAGATATTGGTTGGAGGGAGCTAGACATCAAGTTGTGGTCCTCACCGATCACAAGAATTTGATTTATCTGGAGTTGGCCAAATGCTTGAATCCTAGACAGGCTAGATGGGCCTTGTTTTTCACGCGTTTTTATTTTGTGGTCTCTTTTCTTCCGGGCACTAAGAATGTTAAGGCAGACGCTCTTTCTAGGAGTTTCTTTGCTGATTCTCTTAATGTGACCGAGCCTACTACCATCCTAGGGGAGGGGGTAGTTCTTTCTGCCATTTCGCCCAATTTGAGACGCACCCTGGAGGAATTTCAGGAGGATAAACCTGAGCATTGCCCTATGGGAAAATTGTATGTTCCTGACCAGTGGAGGAAGAGAGTGATGTCTGAAGTTGATTGCTCTGTATTGGCTGGTCATCCAGGTATTTTTGGTACCAGAGATTTGGTGAGTCGGTCTTTTTGGTGGCCCGCCTTATCTCGTGATGTCAGGAATTTTGTGCAGTCCTGTGGGACTTGTTCTCGGTCTAAATCCTGTTCTCGTTCTAGTGGGTTGCTGATGCCTCTGCCGTTGCCCAAGATACCATGGACCCATATCTCAATGGATTTTATTTCTGATCTTCCTGTCTCTCAGAGAATGACTGTGATCTGGGTTATTTGTGATAGATTTTCGAAGATGGTCCATCTTGTACCACTCCCAATGTTGCCATCTTCCGCTGAGTTGGTGCCCTTGTTTTTACAACAAGTGGTTCGGTTGCATGGGATTCCTGAGAACATTGTGTCGGATAGAGGAGTCCAGTTTGTTTCCAGATTTTGGAAAGCCTTTTGTTCCAATCTGGGAATTCAGTTATCCTTCTCCTCCGCGTTTCATCCCCAGACTAATGGGCAGACTGAGAGAACAAACCAGACCCTGGAGTCATATTTAAGATGTTTTATATCTGCTGATCAGGATGACTGGGTTTCATTTTTGCCCTTGGCCGAATTCACGCTGAACAATAGAGCTAGTTCTGCCACTTTGATGTCACCCTTTTTCTGTAACTTTGGGTTTCATCCTCGATTCTCTTCAGGGCAAGTGGAATCTTCGTCCTGCCCAGGTGTGGATACTGTGGTTGAGAGAATGCAGCAGATATGGGACCAAGTAGTGGATAAGTTGTCACTCTCTCAGGAAAAGGCCCAGCGATTTTTCAACCGACATAGGACCATTAGTCCCCGATTTAAAGTGGGTGATATGGTCTGGTTGTCGTCTAAGAATATTCCTATGAAGGTTGCATCTCCAAAATTTAAGCCAAGATTTATTGGACCTTATAGGATTTTGGAGATTCTTAATACTGTTTCTTTTCGATTGGCTCTTCCAGTTACGTTCAAGATTCATAACGTATTTCATAAATCACTGTTGAAGAGATTTGTTGAGCCAGTGGTTCCTATGGAAGCACCTCCTGACCCTGTATTGGTTAAAGGCAATATGGAATATGAGGTAGAGAAAATATTGGATTCTCATTTGGTTAGACGGAGACTCCAGTATTTGGTAAAATGGAAGGGTTATGGCCAGGAGGACAATTCTTGGGTCTCTTCCTCTGATATTCATGCCAATAGATTGGTTCGTGCTTTTCACCGGGCCCATCCTGATCGGCCTGATAGCATGGATGAGGGTTCGGTGACCCCTCCTCAAGGGGGGGTACTGTTGTGAGTTCATTCTCTGGTCTACCAGTGGTGAGTTCGCCTTCCAGACTCCCTCTGGTGATGACAGGAGGTGTGTTATGAGCTCATTTTCTGCTCCACCAGTTGAGAGTTCCCCTTCCGTTCTCCCTCTGGTGGTGACAGGAGGTAGTGAGGTTGGTTTAAGTGGTAATGATCTGCCATCTGGTGAGGAAGATAACGATTGGATATCTGAAGTATCAGGCTGGATATAAGACAGCCGATGCCCTATCCTGGTGCTGGTGATTCAGTCTGCTTCTCCGGTCTTGGACTCAGCTCTCTTCCAGTCTTCTCAAAGTTAAGTTTGTTTTTGCTAATGTTCACACTTGCTCTTGTTGGTCATTTCAGTTTTTTGTTTGGTCAGCCAGCCCGGCTGAGCTGTGCTGAATTTCCACTCTTATTTGCCATATTGCCTTTTGTTTGTCCCTTATTAGATTGGCCTCTTTTTGCTCTGTCTCAGAATGTTTCAGAGTGCTCATATAGTGGAGAAGTCTAGTGACTTCAGGGTTAATTTTGCTATCAGTTGTGTTGGACATTTTTGTAGTTTTTTTTTGGCAGATTGCAGGCAGTGTCTTTCCTTTCCTGTCCTTTCTAGTTAGTTTGGCCCCATCGTTTGCTCAGCCTATTTTCCTGCCTTTGCGTTTTCATCTTGTTTCACCGTCAATACATGTGGGGGGGGCCGTAGCAGGATTTTTTCCTTAATGGAGATTAAGCAATTGTCTGATCGTGTGGAGCAGCTTGCTGCTGAAGTGCAGCGAATTTCCGCCTATCTTGCTCAATCGCATGCTGTTGAACCCAAAATCCCTATTCCTGATGTGTTTTCTGGGGATCAGTCTAAATTTTTGAATTTTAAGAATAATTGTAAATTATTTCTTGCCTTGAAGCCTAACCCATCGGGAAGCTCTGTGCAGCAGGTTAAAATTGTCATCTCCTTGCTGCGTGGCGATCCCCAGGATTGGGCGTTTTCTCTGACACCTGAAAATCCTATTCTGACTAATGTGGATGCATTTTTTCAGGCCTTGGGGTTGTTGTATGATGAACCTAATTCCGTTGATCAAGCTGAGAGAACCCTGTTGGCATGAAACCAGGGTCAGGATCCTGCAGAGTTATATTGTCAAAAATTCCGAAAGTGGGAGGTCCTTACTACATGGAATGATAGTGCATTGGCAGCCCTCTTTCGGAAAGGTTTATCAGAGACAGTAAAAGATGTTATAGTGGGATTTCCTGTACCCTCTGGTCTGGATGGCTCTATGGCATTAGCCATTCAAGTTGATCGGCGTTTACGTGAACGTAAAAATACACGGGAGGCGCTGCCACCTTTTGAACAAATGTCTGAACCTATGCAATGTGATGGAGTTTTGTCTAGGGCTCAGCGTCGGGAGCTTAGAAGGAGTAATAAGCTGTGTTTTTTCTGTGGAGACGCCTTTCATACTATTTCTGTCTGCCCTAAACGAGAGAAACGTTTTGCACACACATTTGCTGTGGGCAGTATACAACCTAAGTTCCTTTTGGCAATTACTCTGATCTGCTCCTTGTCCACATTTTCCACTAAGGCTTTTGTGGATTCAGGAGCAGCTCTGAATCTGATGGATTTGGACTTTGCTAAACGTTGTGGTTTGTCCATGACGCCTCTGCAGACGCCTATTCCTTTGGGGGGTATTGATGCCACTCCTTTGGCGGAGAATAAACCTCAGTTTTGGACCCAGTTGATAATGCGAGTTGCCCCAGACCACCAGGAAAATTGTAAATTTTTGGTACTGCATAATTTGCATGATACTATTGTTCTGGGGTTCCCCTGGTTGCAAACTCATAACCCAGTTTTGGATTGGAAATCTGTGTCTGTGGTGAGTTGGGGTTGTCAGTGTGTTCTTAGGGACGCTCCTGTTTTCTCCACCTCTCCTCAGTCTCATGATATTCCTGATTATCTGGCTGAATTCTATGATGTATTTAGTGAGAATAAGTCTGCGTCTTTGCCCCCTCATAGGAGTTATGACTGTGCAATTGAGTTGATTCCTGGGTGTAGAATTTCCCAAGGGTCAGCTTTTTAACTTATCTGTACCCAAACATGATGCTATGCAATCCTATATTAAGGAGTCGTTGGAGAAGGGTCATATTAGACCATCCTCGTCACCTTTAGGTGCTGGTTTTTTTTTTGGCCAAGAAAGATGGTTCATTAAGACCGTGTATTGATTATCGTTCCCTTAACAAGATGACGGTTAAACATCAGTACCCGTTACCTCTGATGTCTGATTTATTCTCCAGAGTTAAGAGTGCCTGCTGGTTTACTAAGCTTGACCTCAGGGGGGCGTATAATCTTATTCGCATCAAGCACGGGGATGAATGGAAGATGGCGTTTAATACTCCGGAGGGACATTTTGAGTACCTAGTGATGTCTTTTGGGCTCTCCAATGCCCCTTCTGTCTTCCAGTCCTTTATGAATGATATTTTCCAAGACTTTGTGGATAAGTTTTTGATCATCTATCTGGATGATATTTTGATCTTTTCTAGTGATTGGGATTCCCATGTGGAACATGTCCGGACTGTGTTTCGGATTTTGAGGGAGAATTCCCTGTTTGTTAAGGGATCGAAATGTCTCTTTGGTGTACAGAGGATTTCATTTTTGGGATTTATCTTATCTCCATCGACTATTGAAATGGACCCAGCCAAGGTACAGGCCATTTATGATTGGGTTCAGCCTATTTCTTTGAAGGCTCTTCAGAAGTTTTTGGGTTTTGCTAATTTCTATCGTAAATTTATAGGTAATTTTTCTAGTATTGTCAAACCACTGACTGATCTGACCAAGAAGGCAGCTGATGTGCTGAATTGGTCTCCTGAGGCTGTCTCAGAATTTCAGGAGCTTAAGCGGAGATTTACTTCAGCTCCAGTTTTACGGCAACCTGATGTCTCACTTCCATTTCAGGTGGAGGTAGATGCTTCTGAGATTGGTGCAGGAGCTGTTTTGTCCCAAAAAGACCCTGTGACTTCTCAGATGAATCCTTGTGCCTTCTTTTCTCGTAAGTTCTCCCCATCTGAACGCAACTATGACGTGGGGAATCGGGAATTGTTGGCCATGAAATGGGCATTTGAGGAGTGGAGACTAGAGTTGAGCGAAACGGGTCGAAAAAATTCAAAAGTCGCCGACTTTTGGCAAAGTCGGGTTTCATGAAACGAAACCCGACCCTAGGATGAGGTCGGCCACGAGGTCGGCGACTTACGCGCCAAAGACGCGTTTCAAAAGTTTGTTTTGCGCTCTTTTTCAGCCAATCAGGATCCACGGACACTGTGGGCAACGTGATGACCTAGGCACGGGTCACCACCATCTTTCAGAAGGGCATGCAAGTGATTGGCTTGCTTTGGTGGGCGTCACAGGGGGTATAAAAGGGCGTGCACGCCGACCGCCATCTTACTTCTGCCGATCTTAGTATAGCTGCTGATTCTGTAGGGAGAGCGTTAGGCAGGGAAGAAGACAAAAAAACTGCTTCTGCTGCTAGTGATTTGGCCTGCACAACACACAAGTCACTGTGTGTGCAGTGCAAGGGGAGGCTATATTGTGGTGTATCAGTGGTGTTGGTTGTTGGGCTGCCTTTTAAGGCTTCCTGACACGCTGGCATTGCTGTTTACCCACTGCTCCGCAAACTGCTTTTTTAAAAGCAATCCAATCTCCCTTATCCTCTAGTCACTTTTGTCACAGCTGTGCCATCGAGCCTGTCACATAGCACTCAGATATCAGTGGGCCTCACACAATCCACAAGTGTCCAGTGTCCAAAAGTGTGCGCAGAGATTCAAAATCTCCATTATCCTCTCGTCACTTTGGTCACAGGCAGCTGTGCCATCGAGCGTGTCACATAGCGCTCAGATATCAGTGGGCCTCACACAATCCACAAGTGTCCAGTGTCCAAAAGTGTGCGCAGAGATTCAAAATCTCCATTATCCTATCGTCACTTTGGTCACAGGCAGCTGTGCCATCGAGCATGTCACATAGCGCTCAGATATCAGTGGGCCTCACACAATCCACAAGTGTCCAGTGTCCAAAAGTGTGCGCAGAGATTCAAAATCTCCATTATCCTCTCGTCACTTTGGTCACAGGCAGCTGTGCCATCGAGCGTGTCACATAGCGCTCAGATATCAGTGGGCCTCACACAATCCACAAGTGTCCAGTGTCCAAAAGTGTGCGCAGAGATTCAAAATCTCCATTATCCTATCGTCACTTTGGTCACAGGCAGCTGTGCCATCGAGCGTGTCACATAGCGCTCAGATATCAGTGGGACTCACACAATCTACAAGTGTCCAGTGTCTAAAAGTGTGCGCAGAGATTCAAAATCTACATTATCCTCTCGTCACTTTGGTCACAGGCAGCTGTGCCATCGAGCGTGTCACATAGCGCTCAGATATCAGTGGGCCTCACACAATCCACAAGTGTCCATTGTCCAAAAGTGTGCGCAGAGATTCAAAATCTACATTATCCTCTCGTCACTTTGGTCACAGGCAGCTGTGCCATCGAGCGTGTCACATAGC
Source organism: Dendrobates tinctorius (assembly GCF_039654945.1). Taxonomy (NCBI): domain Eukaryota; kingdom Metazoa; phylum Chordata; class Amphibia; order Anura; family Dendrobatidae; genus Dendrobates; species Dendrobates tinctorius. The sequence goes on along the minus strand of NW_027361690.1, from coordinate 43,724,855 downwards.
GCTCAGATATCAGTGGGCCTCACACAATCCACAAGTGTCCAGTGTCCAAAAGTGTGCGCAGAGATTCAAAATCTCCATTATCCTCTCGTCACTTTGGTCACAGGCAGCTGTGCCATCGAGCGTGTCACATAGCGCTCAGATATCAGTGGGCCTCACACAATCCACAAGTGTCCAGTGTCCAAAAGTGTGCGCAGAGATTCAAAATCTCCATTATCCTCTCGTCACTTTGGTCACAGGCAGCTGTGCCATCGAGCGTGTCACATAGCGCTCAGATATCAGTGGGCCTCACACAATCCACAAGTGTCCAGTGTCCAAAAGTGTGCGCAGAGATTCAAAATCTACATTATCCTCTCGTCACTTTGGTCACAGGCAGCTGTGCCATCGAGCGTGTCACATAGCGCTCAGATATCAGTGGGCCTCACACAATCCACAAGTGTCCAGTGTCCAAAAGTGTGCGCAGAGATTCAAAATCTCCATTATCCTCTCGTCACTTTGGTCACAGGCAGCTGTGCCATCGAGCGTGTCACATAGCGCTCAGATATCAGTGGGCCTCACACAATCCACAAGTGTCCAGTGTCCAAAAGTGTGCACAGAGATTCAAAATCTACATTATCCTCTCGTCACTTTGGTCACAGGCAGCTGTGCCATCGAGCGTGTCACATAGCGCTCAGATATCAGTGGGCCTCACACAATCCACAAGTGTCCAGTGTCCAAAAGTGTGCGCAGAGATTCAAAATCTCCATTATCCTCTCGTCACTTTGGTCACAGGCAGCTGTGCCATCGAGCCTGTCACATAGCGCTCAGATATCAGTGGGCCTCACACAATCCAAAAGTGTCCACTGTCCACAAGTGTGTGCAGAAATTCTAAATCTCCCCTGTCCTATAGACACTTTGTACCTTGTTTTACATTACTATATAGTTTGTTGGATTTTGTCTACATTTCTACCAAAAATGAGGAAGGCTGGTGGAAGAGGCCGTGGAATTGGGCGGGGGTTGGCAGCTGGTAATGATGGTGTTGGTGGTGGATCTGATGGTAGTGGCAAGAGCAAAATAGGACCGAATGCAGGAGGTGCTGACCCTGCGTCATCGTCTGGCTACATAAGGCCTCGAACGCTTAGTTTTCTAGGAGTTGGCAAACCGCTTTTAAAGGCAGAGCATCAGGAAAAAGTTTTGTCTTACATTGCTGACTCAGCCTCCAGCTCTATCGCCTCCTCTTCTTCGGTTGTAAAAAGTAAAAGCACTGAGTCGTCATTGGATGCTCATGTTCATGAACCACACCTTTCCTTGTGTCCTTCACCCCAACCAAGATTGAAGGATGACGCAGGCCATACTACTGATTACTCCATGGAGCTGTTTTCACATACCATGCCTGGATTATCAAGTGAAATGGTGAATTACCCAGGCCAAGATGAATCTGACATGGAGTGCACTGATGCACAGCCGCTGATGGATGATTCTGCTGGTACATTCACTCAGAGCACTACATTGTCCTCGCAGTGTACAGAGCCAGATTTTGACCCTGATGAGACTCAGGTGCCCCTTCCCGCACACTATACCACCATACACGGTGACACAGAGAAAGGTGCACATGACATAGAAGAGGAGGTGATGGATGACCCAGTTGTTGACCCAGATTGGCATCCATTGGGGGAAGAGGGTGCTGCTTCCAATAGCTCAGATGAGGAGCATCCACAGCAGACATCGACATCGCAACAGCTGTTATCTGGCAGGCCCGGAGCACTCCAAAGACAGGTTCCAAACATCAAAAGAGTTGCTGGACAGCTTGTCCAGAGGGTCAAAAGATCACAGCGTGCTAGGCCGCAAAATGTCTGCCAAAGTAGGAAGAGTGCAGTGTGGCACTTTTTTGAACAAAATCCTCATGATCAGGCCAAGGTTATCTGTAAGAAGTGCACAAAGACCTTTAGCCGAGGGAAAAATCTGAAAAATTTGAATACCAGTTGCATGCTTAGACATTTAACCAGCATGCACTTGCAAGCGTGGACACAACACCAAACCTCAAGTGCCACATGTGCAACTGATTACAACGAAGGTAGTCAGCAACGCTACATTGTTTCCCCCACTGTAAGCCCACCGGTTAGCACAGCAGCAAATGTTGAGGTGTCGTTGCAAGACCACAGCAGTCAGGGAATCCCACTGTTATATCAACGAAAGACTGATTCTAGGCCATCAGAAAGAACACCAACTCCATCACCATCATCAACCCTCTCTCAGTCCGCCCTGTCCACCGCTACTTCCACCATATGCAGCTCTCAAGTCCAGCTCACCCTCCCAGACACTATGAGTAGGTCAAGAAAGTACTCAGTCTCTCATCCGCGTACACTGGGTTTGAACGCCCACATTGCCAAACTAATCTCGTTTGAGATGATGCCCTTTCGGTTGGTGGAAAGCACAGCTTTCCGCGAACTCATGGCCTATGCAGTACCACGCTATGACCTACCCAGTCGCCACTTCTTCTCTCGCAAAGCCATCCCAGCCCTCCACCATCATGTGAAAGACCGCATTGTCCATGCACTCAAGCAGTCAGTGAGCGGAAAGGTGCACCTCACAACTGATGCATGGTCCAGTCGGCATGGCCAGGGCCGTTACGTGCCCATCACTGCGCACTGGGTTAATGTGGTGGATGCAGGGTCCACAGGGGACAGCGGTGGTGGGACAGTGCTGCCTAGCCCACGGTATAGGAAACAGTTGGCTGTAGGCGTTCGACCCTCCTCCTCCTCCTCCTCCAGAAGCGAAAGCTCGTCCACAGAGCGCAGTCGTACGAGCACTCCATCTGCAGCTGCCACTGTTGCACATGATGTGTCCCCCTATCGAGCAGCTAGTGGAAAGCGTCAGCAGGCTGTGTTGCAGATGATGTGTTTGGGCGACAGACACACCGCCGAGGTGCTGGCCGAGTACTTGAAGCGACAAACTGAGTCATGGCTGGGCAGTGTACATCTTGAGGCAGGCAAGGTAGTTAGTGATAACGGCCGTAATTTTGTGGCAGCCATAGCCCTTTCAAAACTCAGCCACATACCTTGCTTGGCTCACACCTTGAACCTGGTGGTGCAGTGCTTCCTCAAAAATTATCCGGAGTTAACAGCCCTGCTCCAGAAGGTGAGAAGACTGTGCGCGCACATCCGCCGGTCGCCTGTACACTCCGTTCGTATGCAGAAGCTGCAGCGATTGCTCCACCTTCCCAACCACCGCCTCATTATCGACATTGCAACAAGGTGGAACTCCACCCTGCACATGGTGGAGCAGCTTTGCGAGCAGAGGCAGGCCATAATGCATTTGTGGGAGGATACACGGCCAGGCACTTTGAGAGCAGACATGGAGTTGACAGGCGTGCAGTGGTCGAAGCTGAAAGACCTTTGTAAAGTCCTTCAGTGTTTTGAGGAATGCACACGGCTGGTAAGCGCAGACAACGCCATCCTAAGCATGAGCATCCCACTTATGCGTCTGCTCATGCAAACTTTGACGCACCTTAAGGAGCAGGCGTCTGCAGCCAATGTTGATGAGGAGGAAGAGGAGGAGGGAATCCTTGATGACATTCAGCCATTGTCTGCTCAGGGACCTCTCCTGGACGAGGTGGAGGAAGAAGAGGAGGAGGATGATGGGGATGATTACTTAGGGGAGGAGGATGCATCTCGTGGGGCAAGTGAAAATATTGGCGTGGCAAGGTCTGGTACAGGGTTTGTGCGTGACTGGAGGGATGTGGATTTGCCAGAAAGTGCTCCTCCACCCAGCACTCGCAGTGCATCATTGACACCGGGAACATTGGCCCACATGTCAGATTATGCCTTGCGGATCCTAAAAAGGGACCCCCGCATTGCCAAAATGATGAACGATGACGACTACTGGTTGGCCAGCATCCTGGATCCACGCTATAAAGGCAAATTACAAAACATCATGCCACAGGAGAACCTTGACCTAATATTGGCTAATAAACAAGCAACTCTGGTAAATCGGTTGCTTGAGGCATTCCCAGCACACAGTAGCGGTGATGGTTCTCACACGAGCCGTACGGGCCGGGGGCAGCTTGGCAGAGGTGTTCGTGGTGCACACAGCAGAAGTGGCGTTGGAGACAGGGGTTTCATGACAATGTTGTGGACTGATTTTTCAAATACCGCTCACACAACTGGTAATACTGCATCGATGGAAAGTGACAGGAGACAGCAGTTGTCAACTATGGTTACAAACTACTTTTCCTCCCATATCGATGTTCTCCCACACAGGTCATTCCCCTTTGACTATTGGGCCGCTAAACTGGACACCTGGCCTGAATTGGCCCAATATGCCTTACAGGAGCTCGCTTGCCCAGCTGCAAGTGTGCTATCGGAAAGAGTCTTCAGTGCAGCTGGATCAATCCTGACAGAAAAAAGGACCCGTCTGTCAACCCAAAATGTGGATGATCTAACCTTCATTAAAATGAACCACGCATGGGTTTCCAAGGATTTTGTCCCACCTTCCCCTGATGACACATAGGGTGACAGAAAAATGGCTTGCTTTGGTCCACCTCTTCCTGGTACTTCACCTATTTCGCCTTTTGCATCAGCTGAATGTCCAACATCAACATATGCCACTTTCTAAAACTCCCTAACTGTGCTGCCTCCCCCCCCATGGCCGGGGTCACCACCTAGCGCACGACACCGTGCGAGTGCCGTTGCCCTGGACAGGTGGGTAGGCCGACTCTTGGGCGCGGGCACTGGCACAGGGTCCCTCATAGTGCAATCAAGTGTCTCTGACGGTGGTGGTGCACACCCGCCGTCAGACACACCGCTGTACTATGAGGGGCCCAGTGCCAGTACCGACGCCCACGAGTGGGCCCCCCTTGCTTGGGCAGGGCCCCAGCATTTGCAATCTTTACCTCTCCCTGCTCCTCCGCTGTGTAATCTGGGCCGTCAAATCCATACTGTGCCTGACACCGTCTGAGCCTGCCTCCTGAGACATATATTTTGAATGTGTACGCTATCCATACATGTTATCCGGGGATACGGTACCCTTTCTAACCTTTGTGCAATCACGTGCAATCCATACTGTGCCTGACACCGTCTGAGCCTGCCTCCTGAGACATATATTTTGAATATGTACGCTATCCATACATGTTATCCGGGATACGGTACCCTTTCTAACCTTTGTGCAATCACGTGCAATCCATACTGGGCCTAACACCGTCTGAGCCTGCCTCCTGAGACATATATTTTGAATGTGTACGCTATCCATACATGTTATCCGGGGATACGGTACCCTTTCTAACCTTTGTGCAATCACGTGCAATCCATACTGGGCCTAACACCGTCTGAGCCTGCCTCCTGAGACATATATTTTGAATGTGAACGCTATCCATACATGTTATCCGTGGATACGGTACCCTTTCTAACCTTTGTGCAATCACGTGCAATCCATACTGGGCGTGAGAACGGCTGGCGAGCTGTTAAGCAAGTTACAGCACCTGTCCAGACAAGTACAGGGATTCCCTAGCGAGGAGACTTATTTGATTGTTTTCAATGTTGGGACAGCAATTTTTGGGGAGCACTATACTCTGGAGAATGATAGATGGGGCCCACCATACACTGGAACATTTCAAAGGTGGACATCAGACACTGGAGCAGCATTTACAGGGCCCATTATACACTAGAGCATTAGAAATGGGGCCCATTATGTTTGGAGCATTATTTGGGCCCATAAGACAGTGGAGCTTCATCCATGGGGACCAACATATACTGTAGCATTATGTGGAGCTCATCATATACTGTTTCAAACATTATATGGGACCAATGATTCTGTATGGAGAAATAGATGGGCCTCGTCATGAGATGTAAAAAGTGAGGTATTTTTCATTGTACTATACCGCTATTTATCTGCCGTATCGGAGCATGATGAGTTGTGGTATGTGTTAAAGGGGCGCTCTTTCGCCCAGGGCACATGAAAACCTGCAGCCAGCCCTCCCCCCCCACAACTTTAGCCAAATAACCCCCATTTTTCAGTGCGTAACTTGTATTATGAAGTTAATTAAGGTTGACAAGCTTAAGTAAGAAGAATTGATGCTTTTGGCATTTAAATGGGCACTGTAGGTGTGTTTCCTGTCCTCCTCTCACTGCCGACTTTTATTCCCCATTGACTTACATTGGGTTTCGTGTTTCGGGACGACCCCGACTTTTCCCTATAATCGGACGATCTTGCTCGACCCGACTTTTGGAAAAGTCGGGTTTCACGAAACGAAACGCGACCCTAAAAAACCAAAAGTCGCTCAACTCTAGTGGAGACATTGGTTGGAGGGAGCTAGACATCAATTTGTGGTCCTCAACGATGACAAGAATCTGACTTATCTGGAGTCGGCCAAACGCTTGAATCCTAGACAGGCGAGATGGGCCTTGTTTTTCACGCATTTTAATTTTGTGGTCTCTTTTCTTCCGGGCACTAAGAATGTTAAGGCAGACACCCTTTCTAGGAGTTTCTTTGCTGATTCTCTTAATGTGACCGAGCCTACTACTATCCTAGGTGAGGGGGTAGTTCTTTCTGCCATTTCATCCGATTTGAGACGTGCCTTGGAGGAATTTCAGGAGGATAAACCTGAGCGTTGCCCTATGGGAAGATTGTATGTTCCTACCAGTGGAGAAAGTGATGTCTGAAGTCCATTGCTCCGCATTGGCTGGTCATCCAGGTATTTTTGGTACCAGAGATTTGGTGAGTCGGTCGTTTTGGTGGCCTGTCTTGTCTCGTGATGTCAGGAATTTTGTACAGTCCTGTGGGACTTGTTCTCGGTCTAAACCCTGTTCTCGTTCTAGTGGGTTGCTGATGCCCCTCCTGGTGCCCAGGAGGCCATGGACCCATATCTCAATGGATTTTATTTCTGATCTTTCTGTCTCTCAGAGAATGACTGTTATCTGGGTGATTTGTGGTAGATTTTCGAAGATGGTCCATCTTGTACCACTCCCAAAGTTGCCATCTTCCGCTGAGTTGGTGCCCTTGTTTTTACAACAGGTGGTTCGGTTACACGGGATTCTTGAGAACATTGTGTCCGATAGAGGGGTCCAGTTTGTTTCCAGATTTTGGAAAGCCTTTTGTTCCAATCTGGGAATTCAGTTATCCTTCTCCTCCGCGTTTCATCCCCAGACCAATGGGCGGACTGAGAGAACAAACCAGACCCTGGAGTCTTATTTAAGATGTTTTATATCTGCTGATCAAGATGATTGGGTCTCATTTTTGCCCTTGGCTGAATTTGCACTGAACAATAGAGCTAGTTCTGCCACCTTGATGTCACCCTTTTTCTGTAATTTTGGGTTTCATCCTCGATTCTCTTCAGGGCAACTGGAATCTTCGTCCTGCCCAGGTGTGGACACTGTAGTTGTGAGAATGCAGCAGATATGGGACCAAGTGGTGGATAAATTGTCACTTTCACAGGAAAAGGCCCAGCGTTTTTCCAACCGGCATAGGACCATTGGTCCCCGGTTTAAAGTGGGTGATATGGTTTGGTTGTCATCTAAGAATATTCCTATGAAGGTTGCATCTCCAAAATTTAAGCCAAGATTTATTGGACCTTATAGGATTTTGGAGATTCTTAATCCTGTTTCTTTTCGATTGGCTCTTCCAGTTACGTTCAAAATCCATAACGTATTTCACAAATCTCTGTTGAAGAGGTTTGTTGAGCCAGTAGTTCCTGTGTCGGCACCTCCTGACCCTGTGTTGGTTAAAGGCAATATGGAATATGAGGTAGAGAAAATATTGGATTCTCGTTTGGTTAGACGGAGACTCCAGTATTTGGTCAAATGGAAGGGTTATGGCCAGGAACATAATTCTTGGGTCTCTGCCTCTGATATTCATGCCAATAAATTGGTTTGTTCTTTTCACCGGGCCCATCCTGATCGGCCTGGTGGCATGGATGAGGGTTCGGTGACCCCTCCTCAAGGGCGGGGTACTGTTATGAGCTCATTTTCTGCTCCACCAGTTGAGAGTTCCCCTTCCGTTCTCCCTCTGGTGGTGACAGGAGGTAGTGAGGTTGGTTTAAGTGGTAGTGATCTTCCACCTGGTGAGAAAGATAACGATTGGATCTCTGGAGTATCAGACTGGATATAAGACAGCCGACGCCCTGTCCTGGTGCTGGTGATTCAGTCTGCTTCTCTGGTCTTGGACTCAGCTCTGTTCCAGTCTTCTCAAGTTAAGTTTGTTTTTTCTAATGTTCACACTTGCTCTTGTTGGTCATTTCAGTTTTTTATGTGGTCAGCCAGCCCGGCTGGGCTGTGCTGAATTTCCACTCTTATTTGCTAAATTGCCTTTTGTTTGTCCCTTATTAGATTGGCCTCTTTTTGCTCTGTCTCAGAATGTTTCAGAGTGCTGATATAGTGGAGATGTTTAGTGACTTCAGGGTTAATTTTGCTATCAGTTGTGTTGGACATTTTTGTAGGGTTTTTTGGCAGATTGCAGGCAGTGTCTTTCCTTTCCTGTCCTTTCTAGTTAGTTTGGCCCCATCGTTTGCTCAGCCTATTTTCCTGCCTTTGTTTGTGTTTTCATCTTGTTTCACCATCAGTACGAGTGGGGGCTGTCTCTCCTTTGGGGTCTGCTCTGGGGCAGTTAGTTTTCCTCTTTTCCTGCTTTAGGCTTATTTAGTTCTCCGGTTGTGACGTGGCGTCTAGGTCCACCGTAGGAACGCTCCATGACTGCTGCTTGTTGCATGTTAGGATCAGGGGTCTGCAGTCTGCATAGTTACCAACCTCTTTGGTTTTCTGAGACTTAGCTTGTGTTGTTTTTTATTTCCTCCTCGGTGACCCGTTCATAACAGAGGTGGTGAGGCTGATGTGGTCAGTGGCGATCTACCACCTGATGGTGATGATGACGATTGGACCTCAGGAATCTTAGATTGGATTTAAGACTGCCGACGCCCTAAGTCAGTGCTGGAGATTGCTTCAGGCTGCTCAGTTCTTGGTTTTCAGCTCTGTTCCAGCCCTCTCAAAGCTAAGTGTTTTTGCTAATGTTCACACTTGATTTTGTTGGTCTATTCAGTTTTTTGTATGTTCAGCCAGCCTCAGCTGGGCTGTGTTGAATTTCCACTCTTATTTATCTGTATTTGTCAATTTGCTTTTTAGTCCCTTATTAGATTGGCCTCTTTTTGCTCTGTCGCAGACTATTTCAGAGTGCTGATATAGTGGGAGAAGTCTAGTGACTTCAGGGTTAATCTTGTAATCAGAAGTGTTGGACATTATTTTGTAGGGTTTTTTGGCAGATTGCAGACAGTGTCTTTCCTTTCCTGTTCTTTATAGTTAGTTGGGCCCCATCGTTTACTCAGCCTATTTTCCTGCCTGTGTTTGTGTTTTCATCTTGCTTCACCGTCAATACATGTGTGGGGGCTGTCTATTCCTTTGGGGTCTGCTCTGGGGCAGTTAGTTTTCCCTTTTCTTGCTTTAGGTTTATGTAGTCCTCTGGCGGTGACGAGGCGTCTAGGAACATCGTAGGAACGCTCCACTGCTACTGTTAGTTGTGTAGTTAAGATCAGGGATCTGCCATCTGCATAGTCACCAACCTCTCTGGTTTTCTGGGACTTAGCTTTTGTTGTTCCTCCTCGGTGACTCATTCATAACACATATGTCAGCAGAGGCTCAGCATTGGGGTATCAGGTGCAGTAATAGGGACACATACAGCAGCAGCGGCTCAGCATTGGGGTATCAGGTGCAGTAATAGCTACACATACGGCAGCAGTGGCTCAGCATTGGGGTATCAGGTGCAGTAATAGGGTCACATACGGCAGCAGTGGCTCAGTATTGGGGTATTAGGTGCAGTAATAGGGACACATATGGCAGCAGAGACTCAGTATTGGGGTATCAGGTGCAGTAATAGGGACACATACGGCAGCAGTGGCTCAGTATTGGGGTATCAAATGCAGTAATAGGGACACATATGGCAGCAGAGACTCAGTATTGGGGTATCAGGTGCAGTAATAGGGACACATACGGCAGCAGCGGCTCAGTATTGGGGTATCAGGTGCAGTCATAGGGACACATATGGCAGCAGCGGCTCAGCATTGGGGTATTAGGTGCAGTAACAGGGACACATATGGCAGCAATGGCTTAGCATTGGAGTATCAGGTGCAGTAATAGGGACACATACGGCAGCAGCTCAGTATTGGGGTATCAGGTGCAGTAATAGGGACACATATGGCAGCAGCGGCTCAGCATTGGGGTATCAGGTGCGGTAATAGGGACACATTCGGCAGCAGCGGCTCAGTATTGGGGTATCAGGTGCAGTAATAGGGACACATACGGCAGCAGCGGCTCAGCATTGGGGTATCAGGTGCAGTAATAGGGACACATACGGCAGCAGTGGCTCAGCATTGGGGTATCAGGTGTAGTAATAGGGACACATATGGCAGCAGTGGCTCAGCATTGGGGTATCACCAGGATGAGGGGTTTGTGCAGTTTGGGGATACATGGTTATGGAGCTGGAATATGAGAAGTGGAACATGTTGTTGTTGTATTCTCTGTAGCCGAGTCCTGGCTGGAGGAGTAGTCATGTCGGTCTGGGCCAGATGGAAAAAACGTGAAAAGAGAACGATTCCATCAGAAAGATCGTCAGCGGTAAGACACCAACTATAATTGTCCAGGAATCACATATGTTTTGTAGGACTGGTATTTACCACTGACCATATGGTGGTAATAACCATGTTGGTTTTTATATAGAGATTATTTTCAGTAACCGCGCGGTCATCTCCTACGTCCACTATTAGAGTGCATCGCCGAGTTGTAATCAACGTTACCTAGTTAGGGGCCCACTCAGAAGTTTCGCCCCCCTGAACCAAAACCCTAGCTACGTCTCTGCTTTGAAGGATCCTACACCTTGAGGTTTGAGGGACTCCAGAGGCACTAGCAGCTTCAGCTATCTGTTTGCTGGTTTGTAATGGCTTTTTAGCAGCTGCTCTCTTAATCCGATGAACTTGCCTGTCAGAAACCTTCCTCATTCTGCCTTTATCAGCATTAACACGTCTGTGCTCAGAATCAGCCACAAATCCTCTTAACAGTACGATGATCATGCTTAAGTTTTTGGGAAATATCTAATGTTTTCATCCCTTGACCAAGGCATTCCACTATTTGATGCATTTCCGCAGCAGAGAGATCCTTTTTCTTTTCCATGTTACTTGAAAAGTGTGTCCTGCTCAGTAGTGTGGAACATCCAGTTTTCCTTTTATTGGGCTCACATAGCAAACTAATTTCCACAGGTATCTGAGATTGATTTCAGTGATCCAAAGAACCCTGAGACACAATACCATCAATGCGTTTCTTTAAAACAAACAAAAAAAAACACTATGACACTTAAAAACAATTTGCATAATAATTTGGAACATGGTGTATACCTGTCGGAGTATTGGATGTATACTTGCAGGAGAATTGGATGTATACCTGCCAGAGTATTGGATGTATATGTATCAGAGTATTGGATGTATACCTGCAGGAGAATTGGACATATAAATGCCGGAGTATTGGACAGATATGTGTCAGAGTATTGGATGTATACCTGCCGGAGTATTGGATGTTTACCTGCCAGAGAATTGGATATACACCATGAGGAGTATTGGATGCATACTTGCAGGAAAATTAGACGTATAACTGCCAGAGTATTGGACGCATACGTGTCAGAGTATTGGATGTATATGTGTCAGAGTATAGGATGTATACCTGCTGGAATATTGGACGTATACCTGCTGGAGTAATGTAAGTTAACGCGTCAGAGTGTTGAATATATACCTGCAGAAGAATTGGACTTATATCTTCTGGAGTATTGGATGTGTACGTATCAGAGTATGGGATGTATACCTGCCGGAGTATTGGATGTTTATCTGCTAGAGAATTGGACATACTGTATACCTGCGGGAGTATAGGACATTGAACATGTACCTGCCGGAGTATTGGAAGTATACCTTCTAAACTATGGGATGTATACCTGCGGGAGTATTGACCGTATATGTGCTAGAGTATAGAAAGTACACCTGCCGGAGTATTCAATGTATACGTGCCAGAATATAGGACAAGTACCTACCGGAGTAATGGACGTTTACCTGCAGGAGTATTGGATGTATACCTGCCAGAATTTTGGATGTATACCTGCTGGAGTATTGGAAGTATACCTGCAGTATAGGACATATACCTGCCGGAGTACTGGATGTACGACTGCTGGAGTATTCACCTGCCTTATGTACTATGCTTTCCTGCGGTTTTTACCTTTTGGTTGGAGCATGAATGTTTTGTGTCCTACCTGGGATTCTGGAGCTAATAAACCCTTCTTTGCTAAACTAAATTGTTGCCTGTGTGAACACGACCTAATGCCGACCTCAAGCACTACCTGAGAGATTCCCTACAAAGCCCTTATAGATGGTTTAGGAGGGTTGATCCTCCTGACAGATTCCCTTATAAGGAGACTAATAGCAGAACTATTAATATTATAAGGAGACCCAGTAATATTAATATTATAAAGAGACCTTAGTGAGAACGCTCATATATTTGTATTATTGATAGTAATACATTTTGATTTGCTCCAATGGTAGGCAGGGTCATCTTTGTAATAGTAGTGGGTGTGGGAGAGCAGCATGGGTCTGTGTGCTTCATATGCCAGGGCTGGATGCAGTCCCAGTCTGTCCCTGTTCCCACAATAAAGATACATAATTTATCACTGCAATCTGAATTTATTATTGACACAAATTGTTATAATATTTATTCTGTTTAACAAATATAAATAATTTCTTACAACATGAAAATAGACTAACTGATCAGAAAAGTAAAGCACCCATTGCCCTTTCCTCCACGCCTGCATCTGGTACTGATGCTGAGCCTATATTGTTGCCTCCTTAAGAGATACTAGGCAACTTCCTTATAAGGTAAGAGGCCCCTTTAGAATCAGAACACAAGATTCCATTGTGACATCATTATGACATCACAATTGACCATCACTACTTACACAAGTGTTTACACTCCGATCATCACTTTGACAACCTGTTGTCATTGCTGTTTGTGATAAGCTGCATAGCGAGTCATACACTATTTGCGATTGGATTTATTTTCAATGTCTGGAATTTATTCAGACAAACTTCAGGTGTTAGCACTACTCCAGGGGATTCTTACCACCTATGACCCTGACATTGTGCTACCACTACCCGATGGCGTCCTCAGCTTCACTTACCGGCTGGTTATGGAGCTAGTGAGAGACTGCCTGACCAAATACCACCAAGGTCGCATAAGCCTAGAATACCTAGAGCATTTACAGCAGAACATCTGGACATTGGTCCAACAGGTAAGTAGCAGATAATCTGCACAAATCATATAAATATAATAATGGAATACAAGATTAAGTTTAACCTGAATGCAATACCCAGAATAACCGGGGAGATGAAATAGGGCCTACAAGCTACATGACAAGGGAAAAGGTGGGATATAAAGGGTTAATAGAAGTAGGGTGAGAAGGTTGTGGATTATGGACATGGGGGATTGGATAGATAACAATTTAAGGATCAGGATTATTTTTTGCTTTTCTGCTCTCATCTTTTCATAACTTTCTTTCAAGAGCCATAACTGTTATTTTCCCATTGACATAGACATGGAAGGACTTGTATTAAAGTGATGGGGATCTTCAGCAGACCCCCAGGTGTCACAGTAAGTGGTCCCCTGCGATCACATCATAGAGGGTGGATGAGAGCTAGACAGCGGTGTGCCCACCATATAAATGCTGCTGTCAGACATTGACTGCATCATTTAAATGGTTAGCAGAAAAACAGCCGCTGCCAGAACTCAGCTCCGTCCGCGGCTATTACAGACGGCTGCCGTTATGTAATATACCTGTATATTCCGTGTGATTAGGAAGCTCAGCTCCGGACCCCCCTCCAAATGGGAGGACTCCATTCACGGGAAGGAGTTATGGAGGACAATAAATGGAAGAAGGTTGGGGATATTCCTACTTTTTGCAGTTTCATGTTCCAGCATCTAACCAACCAGCCCTTATACATATATATATGAAGAGATGGGGAGGAAAGGAAGCAGGATGTAAAAGATGGTACTTGATATTAGGGGTCTTGGGGAGGTAGGATTGTGTTCCTATCATCACAGAAGTGGGGGATGGGTCTGGGTATGGGGCTGTTAAATGTGAGGTCCTTTGGACGGAGGTTACTGCTGGGGAAATAGTGACTTCGGATACATCCCAATATAATGAGTGGACTTATGTCATGGGAAGATAGAGGTATTATTATGGGATATTAACACCTTACTCCTTGAGCCTGTGTGGTGCGTGTAGGGGCTAATTCTGAACTAGGTTTTGTTTTTTTTCTGGTCTGGTGTTGCAGTCACCCCGTGTTTGGAGTGTGAGGCTGCTGTGGCCATTTTCCACAAGTCCCAGTCAGCCATATGCGTTATTTCCATACACTGGGTGCAGAGGAAGGACATGGAAATGTAAAGGTTCTCAGGCGACCGGTTCCATCGGCAGCGGTCATGTAGTAGTTGTAGTGCCAATAGCAGGGGAAACATGGTGACATAAATGGCCTCCTCCATTCTGCACTTTATCTGATGATTTTCTTTTCTTGTTTCTTCTCATTTCTATAGGCCGAAGAAAAATCCCACAGTGGACAATTGGCCTTTATTAAACAATTGGCCCAAAATGTCCTGCTAGTACTGGAGTATCCGGCCTACTCACCGGAGCGTCTGGTAAGGATCATCTTCTTAATCTCACGTCCATGTTGTCTGATCGTCTCCAGATTAACAATAAATGTCCACAATGGTGCTAAAAACTGCCGACTGCACAAGCAGCGAATAATGCGGTAAATCAGAGTAACCCCAAAAATGAGTACTTGTACTAATTGACATAGGCGGGTTATTAGCCTTATAATAAAGTATGGTGACAGGATTGCAGGTGTAATGTAGATAAATGCCGTATATGAGGACAGAGGCAAACAGTTATATACCGTAGATAAGATTCTATATTTCCAGCAGCCATCAGTACAGCAGGAGAATATACCTGCAGTTATTGTCACACTCCACGTCCCGGATTCATCGCTATATGTGCAGTTTACCCCTTACCTGACACATATTGAATTGTGGCTCAATCTCCGACAACTATAGGCGGCAACTGTTCCTATCAGCGGCATCTGATTTTCATGCTTATTAATAATTGTTTGCTCCTGTCCTCATACATGTGCACCATATTTTTGAAAAAGTGCGCCTTGTAATCCGAAAAATATGGTATTTTATCTATATTGTACCTGCAATCCTGTCATTATTCTGTATTATGTGGTTAATAACCCGTCTACATCAGTTAGCACAAGCACACATTCTTGGTTTTATTCTTCCCCAGATTACCAGTCATATAGCAGAAGGTCAGATGTGTGATATCAGACGCCTCTCTGTCCGCTCCAGGCAGACACAGGATATTTTATGGCAGCCTGTCTCTGCGGCTCCATCATCTGTGATGACAGTCTGTACTCAGCAGTGCAGAGTTTGTATTTCCGCCTCTGTCTCACGCGATTATCACAATCTTCCTTCTTGTAAATGCTGCAGTTCTGATAGACGTTATTAGAGAACAGTGGTACATACAAGTCCCTTATATATTAATATGGACTTACTGGAGAGATTCGCCGTGTATAGTCCGACCTATACCGAAATTATCATGTAAATCCAGTATTACTCCTTCCTGCCTTATATATACAGTCATTTAGTGTCTGTGAAATGTTATATTAATTGTATATATTATATCCATCAGGAAACATCAGAAGATGACTCCAAAGAGACACAAAACCTCCATATTGCTGACCCTGATACCCGTCAGCTGGGGCTAAACCCTGATCTGATGGAAGGTAAGCCGATCATCTAATATTTTACATTCAATATCAAGTTATAGAGAACGGTAGAGAATATGGAGATTTACTCCTCATCCTCTGTATGAGGCCGGTGACGGCTCATGAACCCCTATAGACTATAATGGAGGGGGCTGATGTAATTTGGCTTCTCCCCTCTGGGCTTTTCTCAGCCCCCAATCACGTCATTGATGTGACTCGATTAGATCCTGAAGAAGCACACATTTATGGTACAGTATACAGTATATAGATATGCCATAACTATACACAGTGTGTGCAGAATATCCATACACCTTGTATTACTCCATGTACAGGGGTCTTGGCATTTCCTTCACTATATGGATGTTATATAATAAGTGCTGATATAGACTAATACATGACGTCTCTTCATTATTTCATCATTACTTTAGGAATAACTGTGCCGGCAAATACTGATGGAGGAATATGTGAGACACCAGAGATCATCCAGGAATCTGACAGTGTAAGTATCAGAGGGACGTCTGTGTATCATCTGATGACGGGTGTGAATTACACATCCCATATTATACCCCATATGATAATGGGATATCACTGTTTTTCATGTAGATCAGACCTATTGTGTGTGATGATGACGTTACTATTCTACCTCCTCTGTGTGATGTCCCCTATCCTGCCTTGCAGTACAATGACATATGTGTATGGGGGATATCCCCCTATAATATAATAGTGTCTGTGGAGGGTCCGGCTTGTATCACCTCCTCTACATCTGCTGTAGTGTAATCAGTAGGGACATAATGTAGAAGTGAGACCTTCCTGCATCTGGAGCTGACATGTTTCTCCAGCTTCTGTGTCTTACTGTCATTTCTTATTCCTTTATAGGCCTCGATTGGATCATATAACCCCTGGAGGTTACCTTGTAAGAACGACTATAAGCCGATCAAACTGATCAGCTCTGGATCTTTTGGGTGAGCTTTATTTTGGTATAATAATTTATTTCCCAGGGCTCCTTATGACGATGCCTATGTCTCTGTGCTTTGCCCCTGCAATGCTCCCATAGAGAAATTATATGAATCCACATCACTGTCCACATCAGTCAATATTCAGGTCAGGTAGGATGTGACGGGGAAGAGGACCCCCACTAGTGTTCATTTATGGAGTGTTATTTTATGTAATTCTAGACATGGCTTTCTAGTGATGGCCTCACATCTAGTATTAACTATTAGGTCAGGAGATCATTAGATGAGGTCTATAGACACATTATTAGTAAGAATTTATAATAAATCTTGGATTTTACTTTTCTCCAGGGCCGTCCACCTAGTGCGCCATAAAGACTCAAACCAAGTATGTGCTATGAAGAAAATAGACATACAGAACCTTAAAGAGCCAAGGAGACTTGAACGAGCCTTTCTGGAAAGGGACATCTCAATCTTTGCTGATTGTCCCTTTGTGGCCTCCATGTTCTGCTCCTTTCCTACTAAAATTCATCTGTGTATGGTCATGGAGTATTTGCCAGGTAGGACACATCCGTTGTATCTATATCCAGCCTCAATGGCTTAATCCTAGCACCTATATATAACCAGAATGTGCCCACTAGGACGAGTACATGTCCACACTGCAATTACTATAATGTATCTGTTACCAAGATGCCGGAAAAACCATTGATCTCTGTGAACGTCTCCCCTGTAAGCCCTCACTGAGCATGGCAGCAATTTCCACTATGGATAAATGGAAGATTTCTCTTTACTTGAACAATTTTTATAAATAGGAACTTTCACAGAGAAATAATTTAGAGAATAGTAGATGAGGTCCGGCTAGGCCTCTTTGTAGGGTCACTGTGTAGTATACAGTTGTGGGTTAAGGCCCCGTTACATTTAGTGATGCACCAGCGATCCCGACCACGATACGACCAGGTCAGGATCGCTTGTGCATCGCTAAATGGTTGCTAGTTAGCTGCCAAATAGGCAGATCTCACAAGTGACGCAGCAGTGCTTGGTGGTTGATACTCACCTGTCAGACGCAGCGATGATGACCGTCTTCCGCCTGCGTCCATGGCTCGCTCATCGGTGGAATACTCCTAGTAGGCCAGTTAGTGAAGGGAACTCTGGTTCAGCAACTTGTGAGAGATCCTATGAGACTCCGGGAATGCAAAGTGTTAGCCAAGGCTTGAGAGCTGTGGGTCTAAGAAAAGACAAGTCGGCGAGGCTGGGGGCACATATAGTAAAGAAGTTAGCCACAGACGCTTTTTCTAAGTGGTACATGAAAGTGGGCTAATGCTAGAGAAAGTAGGAAGATGCAGCTGAAGATTTCTAGCTATCTAAGAAATGTAAAAGCCCCTAACTCTGATAGTGAAAAGTTTCACCACTTGTGCTGGTGAAAAATGTTTGTTGAAGACATGCCACTGTATTGTAACCTAAAGAAAGATGTCTGTGTCTCCTGCTGTGCTTTTTTTGATCAATGAAAAGAACAGTAAAGTCAAACTTGTTTCTATACACCGTTGTGATCTCTCATTCGTGGAGTCACGGGGAACCCCAGCCACGCTGTGTGACAGACCAGAGAAGCCGAGAGGTGTCAACAGCTACAACAGCTTCACGCACACTGGAAACAGGCCCCTGTTTTCGGTAATGTGCTAAGGTGTCTGACTCATGGCACTCGCCTACGGCTACCACCCTGGGCACTGTTTCACAGTATACACACTATATTATTCAGTCCATCTCTATGTATGAGATCCTGCCCCAATGTGTCCGCCTATTTCTTTTTCACCTTAATCATGTGTAATTTGCATTGTAACAAACCCTCACCTGTCATATTTGCTTTCTACTGTAGGAGGAGGCTGTGACAATCTTTTAAAGGACATTGGTCATTTTCCTGTCCCCCTGGCCCGTATGTACATAGCGGAAACGATTTTTGCTGTGGAATACCTGCACAGCTATGGTGTGGTCCACCGAGACCTGAAGCCCGAGAAGTAAGTGACCCTTATAGTATAATAATGGGGAAGAAGGTTAAAGTTTCTCTTACAGTATATGGGTTATTACTCGGGGCTAACTTCATTTTTTTCTTTCACAGCCTCCTGATAACATCAACAGGACATATTAAAGTCACAGATTTTGGACTTTCAACACTCGGCATCATGAGACCAACATCAGACATCTACAGAGCTCCAATTGAGGACATCACCAGCGAGTTCGATGATAATGAGGTCAGCTTTACTTACCGGACCTTCTACTTCAGAAATCTCATCTCTTTCTCCTTCTCTGATAATTTCTCATCTAGAAAATGTTTCCATTGATGTTATGTATCACATTTATATTTATTGATCATCATCTAATTATTCTGTTGTATTCCAGACTGGTGGCACCCCTCATTACATGGCTCCAGAAGTCGTCTTAAGGAAAGCATATGGCAGGCCTATTGACTGGTGGTCAGTAGGGATCATCCTATATGAATTTCTTTATGGATTTACACCATTTTATGGAGATTCCCAAAGGGAGATTTTACTCAGTGTCGTCAGGGGTAAGTAAAATATTCTGAATGCTGTGTGATGTCACAGTTATTTGGTTTAATTGGTTTTGTGATTTAGTTTCTAGCTTTGTTAAGGAAAATGGTTTACATGAAATTAAATGTAAAGGTTGAATTTCCTGTAATATTTGCCTTTTATATAACAGATGACATAACTTGGAGATATAATGAATACATTGCTCCAGATGATGCTCGGAACCTGATAACTGGGCTGCTCCAAAAAAATCCAGCACAGAGACTTGGGACAGGTAATATTATAATAGTATTATTAATGACTTATTATACCTCTCTGACCAGACAAATGGTTGTGTCTGTGAGGATCAGCACTGAGGTTTTCTTCCTACTTTCAGTACAATTCCTTCATGTCGGCTACATTACATCGTCAGTTTTTAATATAAACAATAGAGATCTGGACCAGCTTCTTTGACAATGACTGTATTGCTTTCTTTCTTGTCTTCCTTTTCCAGGAGGAGCAAATGAGATAAAAATTCATCCATTTCTATGTTGCTTAAGTTTTCTCAACCTTCCAAGTCAGAAGCCCCTGTTATGTCTTGATCTAGCATCAGATGAGGACACCTGCTACTTTAATAGTAAGTAAAATGAGACGTCATCTGCCTGAAACTGCAGTGTGTCTTGTCTTTCATGTTATGTGTCAATTATTTCCCATTATTATTAGTGATAGCATGGTGACTGTCTGACCATGGTCTTATACTAATAATCTTTTATAACTTTTGTACTTTGCAGCTAGCTTTAAGAAACACCAACATATGGATTCAGATGAGGAGAACACAAGTGAGGACAATGACTGTCCAGAAGTCCAAAATTTTGTGTCATCTTCTCAAAGGTTTTCTAAAGTAAGTATGTGGACAATAAAATGTATAAAACCTATAATTAGAAAAAAGTTTAAATATAAGATATCTTATAAAAATAAATAATAATAATCTTTATTTTTATATAGCGCTAACATATTCTGCAGCGCTTTACAAATTGCACACATTATCAACATTGTCCCCGATGGGGCTCACAATCTAAATTCCCTATCAATATGTCTTTGTAATGTGGGAGGAAACTGGAGTACACGGAGGAAACCCACACAAACAAGGGGAGAACATACAAACTCCATACAAATTTTATATTTCTCTGCTTGTTTCAGCTATATACAAAAAGTACCGGGATGATGAACAATGTAGAAGAGCGCATGTTATCTTCAAAGTGTTCCCCAGAGAATAGCGAAAAAAGCTCAGACATGTGAGTAGATTATTATCATGAGATTTAGGTCTGATATATGTTCAGATCCAAATATAAGACACGAGAACACAAATATAGGTCCAGCATCCAGCTCTTAATGATTTCTGATTTCTGTGGGTATGGCTTGTGATATCACTGTAGTAATAACTGATCAATGTGACCAGCCATTCATTTCCAGTTCACTACAGACCAATATTACTAGTTACACTCTATTCCTGCTGGTAGAATTGGGATTACAGACAGATGTTCTTCCATTTTTCTATTGTTTTTACTTTGAATTTACTTGTCTTTCTTCTACCAAACAGGCAGAGAGAGTCTTCTTCCAAACTTGATGGTGACAAAATCAGCGAGTCATCCTCGCTCTCATTGTCAGGTATGTACAGATTTATAGGCCATACTATTATAAGCTATAATAAAAAAAGTAAAATGTGGATCAGCTCTTAAAGACTCAGAAAATTACTTTCTTTATTCCCATTGTCCCCCTTAGTATTCCGTTTTTTGTTTTGTTAAAATACCCCATATGGTTCCAGAGATTTGGGACTTTTTATTTAGTGCTAACACTTACTGTCTTTACCAATGGGGCGTGGCTCACAGGATTCTCTGGAGGCATGTTTACAGGCAAAAATTACCTGTGAGTCACGCCTCCATGGTAAAGATAATTACAGTTAGCACTAAATAAAAAGGCCCAAATCTTCAGAACCCTATGGGGGATTTTAACAAATCTAAAAGAAACAGAATAGTCAAGGGATCAGTGGAAATAAAGTAGAGTGAATCCTGGACACTTTTGACCTAGTGACAGGTCCTCTTAGAAGTTACTCTGACGTTTTATCTAACTGATTACATAATAACATTGTGGCTAGCTGCAAGTAATGTCATGTTAATAAGGGGACATATTTCCTTTGGGAGACCCCACATGGCGGCACACAGAGAAGCTACAGGTGCATATTAAGGCCTGTTTCATACCTCCGTCATCGGCGGTCAGCTGAAATCCGCCAAAGGTGGAAATAAACTGATCCGTCTCCATTTAGCGATGTCGGATGACGTCGGACCACGTAGGAGAACGGATCCGTGGAAGAAGCAATGCGGCTTAATTTAAAGTGCCCGCGGTCGTCCCCATGGCCGCGATCTCGCAGGAGGCCGGTCGTCCCCGTGGCCGCGATCTCGCAGGAGGCCGGGTGTCCCCATGGTCGCGATCTTGCGGGAGGCCGGGCGTCCCCATCGATCTCGCGGGAGGCAAGGCGACCCCAGTCATGGGCGCGATTGCTTGCGGGAGGCCGGTCCGGTATTCAAGTTCGGGAGGTTGGTGCCGGTGAGGAGAGAGAGAGATTTTAGCGGCTCCCGGGACGGTAGTTAAGGATTAAAATGCTTCCCGGAGAGAAAATAGCAGAACGTCACTGCAAAAAAACGTTGCAGGGTCTGTCTCATCCGCCCGGGAGCCGCTAAAATCTTGGAGGATCCGTAAAATAACCGGTGTGACGGACGACCGTCAGTCAAGATCCGCCAATAATGTAAGTCTATGGGTGTAAAAAACGGATCCGCCCCTTTTTTGGCAGATCCGTTTTTTAAAAAAATTGGCGGATCTTGACTGACGGGAAAAAACTGATGTGTGAAACAGGCCTTAATCAGTTTGCATAATCTATAAAGGTACAAAGCTAATCTTATAGAAGTTTATCATCAACATCTGTTTCTGAATTTTTGATTAGATTCTCCTGCTCAGAAGAGAAGAAAGTCTGCACGAAAATTGAAAAAACAACAAAAAACAGAGATAGTAGAAGAGGGGGAAAGGAGGCGAGGTAAGTGTGACAACAGGGTCCATGTTTTATTATGTAAGTGAGAAGAATTCATGTGGAGCAGATGTCATCTGTCAGTGGTGGGATTGTCACATGTATGACGACTGACAATGATCCCCTTACCCATGTATGGAGAACATCCCTCTACCGTCCTCTCTCAGTGACACCACAGTGGTATCCTCTAAAATGGAGTCCCATTACTTACATGAGTTTTACATCTTTTCTCATAGGTTCGATCTTCCGCCGGATGATATCATCGTGTCGTCGTGGATTCTCCAGGGCTGCTCGCGCTGTCAGAGAAAGCTGCATTTTTGCCTGCTATCCCCAGAGCACCAGAGACATCGCATGGACAGAAGACCCCCACATCTAGAGCCCTGAAGAAAGTGCGGCATGTCCACCATCAGTGCTGTACCTATATGGAAGGACTTGTACATCTACTTGTGGCCTTCTGACCAGCACAAAACATCTTCAAAAGACGAAGGCATCTTCAAGAACATCTCTTGATCCTTTCCTTCAATGCTTAATTTAAAAATATCAGTAAATAAAAATATAAAATTGATTAATGTAATTTTGAATCTAATTATAATGGTGATAGTAATGGCATATCAATACGATACACATCATAAATGTCTCAAGGGTAGGACACAAAACATGAGAAGATTGGCTCTATATTTCCCATTAACCCTCTAAACACAGGCCAATAGTGGAGGAGAGTAACACATATTCCGTTATTTCTAAGCGTACATGTACATAGCACTTTACAGATGCCAGCATGCCCACATAGTTTTTTCTAGGTAGACAATGTAGGAAAATGTAAGCAGTGTTTTTCCTCAGGTGTCTTTTTTTTGTAGTTTTTGCAGTTGGTGTTATTTTAACTATATACAGTAGGGAACGTCTTCTAAAAAGAAGCAACCAGCAGAATGAGCAATCATTTCCGTTATCCATGTGCACAGACCATAAGAGTGGCAACCAATCTAGAGGAAACATGTTCTGATTCACTGGTTTTATAAGAACTGAAACACTTTAACCCCTTTACTCCCAAGGGTGGTTTGCATGTTAATGCCCGGGCCAATTTGTACAATTCTGACCACTGTCCCTTTATGTGGTAATAACTCTGGAACGCTTCCGTGGATCCTGGTGATTCTGACACTGTTTTCTCAGGACATATTGTACTTGATGTTAGTGGTAAAATTTCATTCATATAACTTGCGTTTATTTGTGAAAAAAATAACGGAAATTTGGTGAAAATTTTCAACATTTTGCAATTTTCCAACTTTGAATTTTTATGCCCTTAAATCACAGAGATATGGCACACAAAAAACTTAATAAGTAACATTTCCCACATGTTTACTTTACATCAGCACAATTTTGGAACCAACATTTTTTTTTGTTAGGAAGTTATAAGGGTTAAAAGTTGACCAGTGATTTCTCATTTTTACAACACCATTTTATTTTTAGGGACCGCAGCACATTTGAAGTCACTTTGAGGGGTCTATATGATAGAAAATACCCAAAAGTGACACCATTCTAAAAACTGCACCCCTCAAGGTGCTCAAAACCACATTCAAGAAGTTTATTAACCCTTCAGGTGCTTCACAGAAATTTTTTGAATGTTTTAAAAAAATAAACATTTAACTTTTTTTCACAAAAATTACTTCAGGTCCAATTTTTTTTTTATTTTACCAAAGGTAACAGGAGAAATTGGACTGCAAAAGTTATTGTGCAATTTGTCCTGAGTATGCTGATACCTGATATGTGGAAGGAACCACTGTTTCGGCGCATGGCAGAGCTCGGAAGGGAATGAGCGCCGTTAGACTTTTTCAACGCAAAATTGGCTGAAATTGAGATTGGGAGCCATGTCACGTTTGGAGAGCTCCTGATGTGCCTAAACAGTGGAAACTCTTCACAAGTGACCCCATTTTGGAAAATAGACTCCCCAAGGAACTTATCTAGATGTGTGGTGAGAACTTTGAACCCCAAAGGGCTTCACAGAAGTTTATAACGTACAGCCGTACAATTAAAAAATCATATTTTTTCCACAAAAATGATCTTTTCACCCCCAATTTTTATTTTCCCAAGGGAAACAGGACCCCAAAAGTTATTGTGCAATTTGTCCTGAGTATGCTGATACCCCATATGTGGGGGTAAACCACTATTTGGGCGAATGGCAGAGCTCAGAAGGGAAGCAGCGCCATTTGACTTTTTTGGCTGGAATTGAGATCGGACACCATGTTACATTTGGAGAGCCTTTTATGTGCCTAAACACTGGAAACCCCCCACAAATGACACCATTTTGGAAAGTAGACCCCCCAAGGAACTTATCTAGATGTGTGATGAGCACTTTGAACCCCCAAATGCTTCACAGAAGTTTATAACGCCTGGGCGTGAAAATAAAAAAATCACATTTTTTCCACAAATATGACCTTTTAGTCCCCAATCTTTTATTTTCCCAAGGGTAACAGGATAAATTGGACCATAAAAGTTGTTGTCCAATTTGTCCTGAGTACGCTGATACCCCGTATGTGGGAGAAAACTACTGTATGGGCACACGTCAGGGCTTGGAAGGGAAGTAGTGACGTTTTGGAATGCAGAATTTGATGGAATTGTCTGTGGGTGTCATGTTGCCTTTGGAGAGCCCCTGATGTGACTAAACTTTGGAAACCCCCACATGAGACCCCATTTTGGAAACTAGACCCCCCAAGGAACGTATGTAGATGTGTGGTGGCACTTTGAACCCCCAAGTGCTTCACAGAAGTTTATAACGCCCAGGCGTGAAAATAAAAGAATCCTATTTTTTCCACAAGCATGATCTTTTAGTTCCCATTTTTTTTTTATTTTCCCAAGGGTAACAGGAGAAATTGGACCCCAAGAGTTGTTGTATAATTTGTCCTGAGTATGCTGATATCCTATATGTGGGAGAAAACTACTGTATGGGCACACGTCGGGGCTCGGAAGGGAAAGAGTGATGTTTTGGAATGCAGACTTTGATGGAATAGTCTGCGGGTGTCATGTTGCCTTTGGAGAGCCACTGATGTGCCTAAACTGTGGAAACCCACACAAATGACCCTATTTTGGAAACTAGACCCCCCAAGGAACTTATCTAGATGTCTGGTGAGCACTTTGAACCCCCAAGTGCTTCACAGAAGTTCATAACGCCCGGGCGTGAAAATAAAAAAAATCCTATTTTTTCCACAAACATGATCTTTCAGTCCCCAATTTTTTTATTCTCCAAAGGGTAAAAGGAGAAATTGGACCCCCAAAATTGTTGTCCAATTTGTCCTGAGTACGCTAATACCCCTTTTATGATAGAAAACTACTGTATGGGCACACGTCAGGGCTTGGAAGGGAAGTAGTGACGTTTGGAATGCAGACTTTGATGGAATGGTCTGCAGGTGTCATGTTGCGTTTGGAGAGCCTCAGATGAGCCTAAACTGTGGAATTCCCCCACAAGTGACCCCATTTTGGAAACTAGACCCCCCAAGGAACTTATCTAGATGTGTTGTGAGCACTTTGAACCCCCAAATGCTTCACAGAATTTTATAACACTCGGGCGTGAAAATAAAATGATCATATTTTTCCCAAAACATGATCTTTTAGTCCCCATTTTTTTTAATTTTCCCAAGGGTAACAGGAGAAATTCGACCCCAAAAATTATTGTCCAATTTGTCCCGAGTACGCTGATACCTCATATGTGGGAGAAAACTACTGTATGGGCACACGTCAGGGCTTGGAAGGGAAGTAGTGACGTTTTGGAATGCAGACTTTGATGGAATGGTCTGCGGGTGTCATGTCGCGTTTGGAGAGCCTCTGATGTGCCTAAACTGTGGAAACCCCCCACAAGGGACCCCATTTTGGAAACTAAACCCCCACAAGGAACTTATCTAGATGTGTGGTGATCACTTTGAACCCCTAAGTGCTTCACAGAAGTTTATAACGTAGAGCAATAAAAATAAAAAAAATAATATTGTTTTTTCCACAAAAATGATATTTTTGCCCCAATTTTTATTTTCCCAAGGGTAACAGGAGAAATTGGACCCCAAAAATTGTTGTGCAATTTGTCCTGAGTAGGTTGATATCCTATATGTGGGGGTAAACCACTGTTTGGGCGCATGGCAGAGCTTGGAAGGGAAGGAGCACCGTTCGACTTTTTCAACGCAGAATTGGCTGGAATTGAGATCAGACATCATGTTGCGTTTGGAGAGCACCTGATGTGCCTAAACAGTGAAAAAACCCCAATTCTAACTCCAACCCTAACCCCAACACACCCCTAACCCTAATGTCAGCCCTAACCCTAGCCCTAAGTCTAACCCTAGCCCTAACCCTAATGGAAAAATGGAAATTAATTCCTTTTTTTTAAAGTTTATTATTTTTCACTAACTAAGGGGGTGATAAAGGGGGGTTTGATTTACTATTTATGGCGGGTTTTTAAGTTTGGCAGCAGTCATACACTAAAAGACGCTTTTTATTGTAAAAATAATTTTTGCATCACCACATTTTGAGAGCTATAATTTTTCCATATTTTAACCCGCCGAGTCATGTGAGGTCTTATTTTTTGCAGGACGATTTGACATTTTTTTTGGTACCATTTTCGGGCACGTGACTTTTTTTATCGCTTTTTATTCCGATTTTTGGGACGCAGAATGAACAAAAACCAGCATTTCATGAATTTCTTTTGGGGGGTGCGTTTACATCATTCTGCGTGTGGTAAAATTGATAAAGCAGTTTTATTTTTCGGGTCAGTATGATTACAGTGATACCTCATTTATGTTTTGGCGCTTTTATGCAATGAAAACAATTTTATATAAAAAATATTTTTGCATCGCTTTATTCTGCGAGCTATAACTTTTTTATTTTTTGCTGATGACGCTGTGTTCTGGATCGTTTTTTGCAGGACAAGATGACGTTTTCAGCGGTACCATGGTTATTTATATCCGTCTTTTTGATCGCGCGTTATTGCACTTTTTGTTTGGCGGTATGATGATAAAGCATTGTTTTTTATTTTTATTTTTAAGGGGTTCACTAAAGGGGTTAACTAGTGGGACAGTTTTATTGGGCGGGTCGTTACGGATGCAGCGATACTAAATATGTGTACTTTTATTGTTTTTGTTTTTTTATTTCCAAAAAATGAATTTATTAGGGAATATTTATTTATTTATTTTTAAATTTATTTAGGGATTTTTTATAAGTTATTTTTACACTTTTTTTTAAATTTTTCTTTACTTTATTTTATTGTCCCAGGGGGGGACATTACTGTAATGTGTCAGATCGCTGATCTGACAGTTTTCACAGCACTCTGTCAGATCAGCGATCTGACAAGTGCTGCACAGTCTTCCTCCGTGCCTGGAAGCTGCCTCCCTGCAGGCCCCCGGAGACCCCCGCAGCCATCTTGGGAAGGAGACCCTCGGACAGCGCAGCACATCGCGCTGCTCCGGGGGTCTCAGGGAAGCATGGAGGGAGCCACCTCCCTGCCTGGTGCTTCCCTAATCCCCCGGTACACTGTGATCATGTTTAATCGCAGTGTGCCAGGGGTTAACGTGCCGGGGCGGTCCGTGACCGCCCCTGACACATAGTGCCGGGTGTCAGCTGTGATAATCAGCTGACACCCGACCGCGATCAGTGGCGCCCCCCGTCCCCCCGAGAGCGCCGCTGATCGCTTAGACGTACTATACCGTCCCCGGTCATACGGACCCGGGTACCGTGGATGGGATAGTACGTCTCATGTCAGAAAGGGGTTAAAGGGAACCTGTCAGCAGGATTGTGCACAGTAACCTATACACTGTGTCAGGTCGGTGCACTTCTAGTGATTAAAATGATACCTTGGTGGATAAAATTCATCTAAATGGTTGTTCTTTAATCTTTATTTTCAGTTTGTAGTTAATGAGATTCTCGGGCCCTAGGCTGGGGTTGGTGTATGCGGTGCTCTAAGTATTCATAATGCAGACTGCTAACAGGTCACTGATCCCTCACTGACCTGCCCCCTAGTTTACATAATGAATACCTAACATACTGAAGAAAGAGACAAAAACGCTTAATCACTTGATTAGTGTGCCAATAATACATTTTCTTGATGTTATCTGTGGCGCCCCTGAGGGTTCAGTCACCACAGAGGTACTGCACCTCCTCCTGAGGTGTGGTACCCCACCATCCAGGTAAAGTGGAGGCACCTGACCACACTCCAACACCTGCACCCCACACCACAAAGTAGTGTAGCAAAGCACCTTCGGCAGCTCCCTGCTTGGAGTGTAGCATAGCACCCCTTGGTGGCTCCCTGCTTGGAACACGAAATGTGCTGGGAGGTGGGTGGAGCTGAGTATACATAAAAGAGCGGGAAGAGTTGAGTCAGTCGTTCAGTAGTTCAGTCATTCAGTGAGTGAGTGAGGATGTAGAAGGACAGAGAGAGAGACAGAGAAGATCCCTTGGAGAGGGATGGAAGAAGGAAGTGCTGCAGCAGGCCACAGTGATCTGGGTCTGCTGGCACAGGAAAGAGACAGAGAAAGGAAGCTTGATTCTCCATTGGGAAGAAGGATTAATACGGAACGTAAGGAGAATAGGAGGACTAAGGATCAGGGTTGGAAGAGAGAACCCTTCCCAAGTTCACAGCGCAAGGCCGGGGTCCGGTCCCCGAGCTTGTACGGATACTAATGGTCCTGCAGCAGACACCGGAGGAATAGAAGTTGTCACCACTTTATTCCCACACAAGACTTGGGGGCACAACAGCAACGATAGTGAGCCGGGACTAGGTAGTAAGGAGTCCCCGAAGCAGGCTACAGCTGTCTGCCGTACAAGTAGAGTTCATAGGAACATCTGACAGGAGGAACTCCAGTGTAACTCAGTACTGTGAGTACTTCACTCAAAGGCACTAAGAGGGAGATGTTCAGAAAAGGCAAATATGTTGGCGGAGTGTTGGAAAGGAGTACTTCATCTTGCCTGGAAGTTGGCTGAGCTCCTGACCTGAAGGACACGGTACGGATGCGGGCACCTGTACCTACAACAGACTGTGAGTAAAGCTTTGGAACTACATGCCCTGGTGTCCTCCACTTATTCCTGTGCCAACCTGCCCGGCACTGCTACATCCCTTGCACCAGACACTACACCATCTAAGTGTCACTTCACCGACTCTGCCCTGGGACTACAGCCCTGCCTGTGGAGGGCTATAACATCATTGCTGCACCACACCATCTGTCCCAGAGGATCTGTCTGCAGCGTCGGCTTACATCTTCATTGCCGAACACCACAGGTGGCGTCACGAACCATTCATAAACATTCCCCTGTTTACAATGGGCGCCCAGGGCCACAGACAGGTCCCAGTTGCCGTGACATCTCCCACTGAAGCACATCGGGCCCGGTACCGAGTACCCCACAGCCCTGGGAGGGCGACCCATATCCAGCAAGGGGAAAAAAAACAATTTGAAAATGGCGCCTGCTGCACCTGCACAGTAGCAACTATCAGTGTCTAGCTGTGATCTGATAGCTGCTACTCAGCATGCCCCGGCGGCGCCATCTTACTGGAGAAGAAAAAAAAATCCTCCTCCAGGATGATGCCGCCCATGTATTATTGACACACTAAAAATGCGATTATGCTGCAGAGGAGGTGCCATGGCTGGCACCTGCCTGCAGAAGCGTTTTTTGTCTCTTTCGTCAGTATGTTAGGTATTTATTATGTAAGCTAGGGGTCAGGTCAGTGAGGGATCAGTGACCTGTCAGCATTCTGCATTATCAATATCTAATCAGAGCACCACATACATGAACTCTGCCTTAGGGCACGATAATTTCATTAATTACAAACTGAAAATAAAGATTAAAGAACAACCACAAGACAGATTTCATCTACCAAGGTATCATTTTAATCAAATTACGGCACCGACCTGACACTGTGTGTAGGTTACTCAGCACAATCCTGCTGACAGGCTCCCTTTAAATAGTGATAAGAAAAGAGTATGGGAAGAAATTGAAGGGGCACTGTCCACAAATGTCTGACAAATACACCATGTTCCAAATTATTATGCAAATGATATTTTTCTCTGATTTTCCTAAATTAATGGTCAGTGCAAATGACAGTCAGTCTAATAAAAGTCATCACCCGTTAGAGCAGTAGTCCCCAACGTTTCTGACCTTGAGAGCCACATTCAGCTTAGAGAGAGGGTCGCGAGCCACATTCAGCACTGAGAGAGGGTCGCAAGCCACATCTAGCTCCCACCCCCTTCAAAGAAGTGTCAACCAAAGCCCCCATTACAGGTATAAATAACCAAAGCTTTTCCACAGAAATCACTCCAAAGCAGTGCACTGAGATCCAGGGGTTCCCACAATACCCCCATTCAGTATTCTCCCATCAAGGACTCCCAACACAATGTCACATCCAGCTTTGAGCTCCTCCTCTAACAGGTAGTACCATTCTCCAGCGTACCATATCTAAAACATCTCTAAACCCCTAAAGGGCCTGTCACACTAAGCGATATCACTAGCAATATCGCTATAACGTGTGACGTTATAGCGATATTGCTAGCGATATCGCTATGTCTGATACTTACCTACGACCCGCTCCCCCGCTGGTTATCGCTGATCGCGCGAGAACGTCCTGGACCGTTTCTCATCGTCAGGTTCCTGCGGCGCTTCCTGTGGAGAGACAAGCGACGAGCGTAGAGCCGGGCGGGAGGACGTCAGGATCGCCTAGTGTGACAGGTAAGTAGCGACCCCCGTCCCCTGCGATGTCGCTGGTGAGATCTGCCTGTGTGGCAACTCACTAGCGACCACTTAGCGATGTACCAGCGATCCTGAACGCGTCATATCGCTGGTCGGGATCGCTGGTGCATCGCTAAGTGTGACATTACCTTTAGACCAATAAATGTGGATCCAGATCTGCTCTTCTGTGCAGGGCTACTCACAAAATTCACCATTTTGAGATGTGCTCTTCATACCTGTTTGCTAGACCTAATGCAACAAGCTGGCAGAGAGTCGCAAGCCACAATTCATGGGAACTCGAGCCACATGTGGCTCCCGAGCTACAGGTTGGGGATCCCTGCATTAGAGTATACATCAATTTTATTGAAGAAACCTCCCAATGATAACAGTATAATTTCCAAAATGAATGAAAACTCAAAATGCACTGTTCCAAATTATTAGGCACAGTAGAATTTCTAAACATTTAATATGTTTTAAAGAACTGAAAATGCTCATTTGTGGAATTTGCAGCATTAGGAGGTCACATTCACTGAACAAAAAAGCTATTTAACTCCAAAACATCCTAACAGGCCGAGTTACATGTTAACATAGCAACCCTTTTTGATATCACCTTCACAATTCTTGCATCCATTTAACTTGTGAGTTTTTGGAGAGTTTCTGCTTGTATTTCTTTGTATGAAGTCAGTATAGCCTCCCAGAGCCGCTGTTTTGATGTGAACTGCCTCCCACCCTCATAGATCTGTTGCTTGAGGATACTCCAAAGGTTCTCTATAGGGTTGAGGTCAGGGGAAGATTGTGGCCACACCATGAGTATAAATCCTTTTATGCCCATGGCAGCTAATGGCTCAGAGGTATCATTTGCAGCATGAGATGGTGCATTGTCATGCATGAAGATGATTTTGCTCCTGAAGGCACATTTCTGCTTTTTATAGAATGGAAGAAAGTTGTCAGTCAGAAACTCTATATACTTTGCAGAGTTCATTTTCACACCTTCAGGAACCTTAAAGGGCCCTACCAGCTGTTTTCCCATGATTCCGGCCCAAAACATGACTCCTCCACCTCCTTGCTGACATCACAGCCTTGTTGGGATGTGGTGGCCATCCACCAACCATCCATTGGTCCATCCATCTGGACCATCCAGGGTTGCTCGACACTCATCAGAAAACAAGGCTGAAAATTTGTCTTCATGTATGTCTGGGCCCACTGCAACCATTTCTGCTTGTGAATACAGTTTAGGGGTGGCCGAATATTAGGCTTTTGCACCACAGCAAGCCTTTGAAGCAGTAGCGTAGCTACCGGGGGGGGGCAGGGGACGGTGGCCCCGGGCCCCGCGCTCTGAGGGGACACACCGGAGCTACACTACACCACTATTCTGTGGCAGAGCAGGGAGAATCGATCTCCCTACTCTGCTGCCCGGCTGCTATGGGCCCCAGAGAAGGCGGTGGGGGGGCCTCGGTGCCAGCAGTGGGCCCCCCATCTCTCAGCCAGCAATGTCGTCCTGGGCTATTCTGTGTGCACAGGACCTGTGATGAGGTCACAGGAGGGGTGGAGTCAGGGGTCACATGATCAGGGGCTTCAGTGGCTGCAGGACTCTGCTGTGCTGGTTGTCATGGTGCTGGCTGGATGAGGTGAAGTTTCTGTGTGGGCTCAGGAGGGGTTTACAGGGTGGATGTAGCAGAACTGTGTGTATGAGGTGTACAGAGCGGAGCAGTGTGTGTAGACTGTGTACGGAGCAGAGATATGCATGTATGAGGTGAACGGAGGAGCGGAGCCGTGTGTGTAGAACGTGTACACAGCAGAGATATGCATGTATGAGGTGTACAAGTTGTATGGAGCCGTGTGTTATGGGGTGAGCGGAGCCGTTTGTGTACAAGTTGTACGGAGTGGAGCCGCATGTGTGCAGCGTGTATGGAGCGGAGCCGCGTGTGTACAGCGTGTACGGATCGGAGCCGCATGTGTACAGCGTGTACGGAGCGGAGCCGCGTGTGTACAGCGTGTACAGAGCAGAGCCACGTGTGTACAACGTGTACGGAGCGGAGCCGCGTGTGTATAGGGGGTGCGGAGCGGAGCCATGTGTGTATAGGGGGTATCAGGTGCAGTAATAGGGACACATGCAGCAGCAGCGGCTCAGCATTAGGGCATCTGGTGCAGTAATAGGGGCACATACGGCAGCAGCAGTGGCTCAGCATTAGGGCATCTGGTGCAGTAATAGGGACACATACGGCATCAGTGGCTCAGCATTGGGGTATCAGGTGCAGTAGTAGGGACACATATGGCAGCAGCGGCTCAGCATTGGGGTATCAGGTGCAGTAATAGGGACACATACGGCAGCAGCGGCTCAGCATTGGGGTATCAGCAGGATGAGGGGTTTGTGCAGGTTGGGGATACATGGTGATGGAGCTGGAATATGAGAAGTGGAACATGTCGTTGTTGTATTCTCTGTAGCCGAGTCCTGGCTGGAGGAGTAGTCATGTCGGTCTGGGCCAGATGGAAAAGACGTGAAAAGAGAACAATTCCATTAGAAAGATCGTCAGTGGTAAGACACCAACTATAATTGTCCAGGAATCACATATGTTTTGTAGGACTGGTATTTACCACTGACCATATGGTGGTAATAACCATGTTGGTTTTTATATAGAGATTATTTACAGTAACCGCGCGGTCATCTCCTACGTCCACTATTAGGGTGCGTCGCCGAGTTGTAAACAACGTTACCTAGTTAGGGGCCCACTCAGAAGTTTCGCCCCCCCTGAACCAAAACCCTAGCTACGCCTCTGCTTTGAAGGATCCTACACCTTGAGGTTCGAGGGACTCCAGAGGCACCAGCAGCTTCAACTATCTGTTTGCTGGTTTATAATGGCTTTTTAGCAGCTGCTCTCTTAATCCGATCAACTTGCCTGGCAGAAACCTTCCTCATTCTGTCTTTATCAGCACTAACACGTCTGTACTCAGAATCAGCCACAAATCTCTTAACAGTACGATGATCACGCTTAAGTTTTCGGGAAATATCTAATGTTTTCATCCCTTGACCAAGGCATTGCACTATTTGATGCATTTCCGCAGCAGAGATCCTTTTTCTTTTCCATGTTACTTGAAAACTGTGTCCTGCTCAGTAGTGTGGAACATCCAGTTTTCCTTTTATTGGGCTCACACAGCAAACTAATTTCCACAGGTATCTGAGATTGATTTCAGTGATCCAAAGAACCCTGAGACACAATACCATCAATGCGTTTCTTTAAAACAAGCAAAAAAAACGCTATGACACTTAAAAACAATTTGCATAATAATTTGGAACATGGTGTATACCTGTCGGAGTATTGGATGT
The DNA here is from genome assembly GCF_039654945.1 of Dendrobates tinctorius. Classification (NCBI taxonomy): domain Eukaryota; kingdom Metazoa; phylum Chordata; class Amphibia; order Anura; family Dendrobatidae; genus Dendrobates; species Dendrobates tinctorius. The sequence goes on along the minus strand of NW_027361690.1, from coordinate 43,690,501 downwards.
ATACTTGCAGGAGAATTGGATGTATACCTGCCAGAGTATTGGATGTATATGTATCAGAGTATTGGATGTATACCTGCAGGAGAATTAGACATATAAATGCCGGAGTATTGGACAGATATGTGTCAGAGTATTGGATATATACCTGCCAGAGTATTGGATGTTTACCTGCCAGAGAATTGGATATACACCATCAGGAGTATTGGATGCATACTTGCAGGAAAATTAGACGTATAACTGCCAGAGTATTGGACGCATACGTGTCAGAGTATTAGATATGAAACTGCCGGAGTATTGGATGTACATGTGTCAGAGTATAGGATGTATACCTGCTGGAGTATTGAACGTATACCTGCTGGAATATTGGACGTATACCTGCTGGAGTAATGGAAGTTTACGCGTCAGAGTGTTGAATGTATACCTGCAGGAGAATTGGACTTATATCTGCCGGAGTATTGGACTTATATCTGCTGGAGTATTGGATGTGTACGTATCAGAGTATGGGATGTATACCTGCCGGAGTATTGGAAGTATACCTTCTAAACTATGGGATGTATACCTGCGGGAGTATTGACCGTATATGTGCTAGAGTATAGAAAGTACACCTGCCGGAGTATTCAATGTATACGTGCCGGAACATAGGACAAGTACAGGCCCGGATTGGCCACTTACCCAACCGGGCATTTTCCCGCTGGGCCACCATTTTCGTGAGGTTATGGCCCGCTGATGGTGGCGGCCGGTCGGCCTCTTTTTGCCTGCCATCGGCCTTTTAAATTTTGTGGCAAGGCGGCAGGCAGCGGGGGTTAAAAACGTGCCACGACGTGGTGACGCTGCACGTCGTCGGTCGACAAGGCACCGCCCCCGGACCGCAGCAGGAGGAAACCTTGCGGCCGCGGCCATTTTTAATTTGAGCGCGTGGCGTGGGCGAGTTGGCGACGGTGCGGCCCTGGTGATGCTGCAGCCACGGCCCTTGTTACGCTGCAGCCATGGCCGAGCCAGAGCGGCAGGGAACAAGGTGAGTGTCTTTTTTTATTCTTTTTTTATAAATCAAACAGTATTATGTAGGGGACCACATGTGGGGCTAGTGTACTGTGTGGGGGATAACATGTGGGGCCAGTGTACTGTATGGGGGATGACATGTGGGGCCAGTGTACTGTATGAGGCATGACATGTGGGGCCAGTGTACTGTATGGGGGATGACATGTGTGGGGCCAGTGTATTTTATGGGGGATGACATGCGGGGTCAGTGTACTGTTTGGGGCATGACATGTGGGGCCAGTGTACTGTATGGGGGATGACATGTGGGGCCAGTGTACTGTATGGGGGACTACATCAGGGTCCAGCATACTATATGGGGAATGACACAGGTTTGCCAGTGTACTACATGGGGTACAACACGGGTGGGGCCAGTGTACTATATGGGGGATGACACAGGTGGGGCCAGTGTACTATATGGGGGATGACACAGGTGGGGCCAGTGTACTATATGGGGGATGGCACAGGTGGGGCCAGTGTACTTTTTGGGGGATGACAGGTGGGACCATCGTACTATATTGGGGACTACAGGTGGGGCCAGTGTACTATATGGTGGATGACATAGGTGGGGCCAATGTACTATATGGGGGATGACACAGGTAGGGCCAGTGTGGGTTGCCCTCGCGTCACACCCAGGGCAGCGGGGTACTCGGTATCGGGCCAGTGTCAGGGGGATGATGTGTCACAGCAGTGGTGACCCGGTCCGTGGCCCTGGTCGCCCAATATCAATGGCGGTGATGTTAATGGTGTAATAGTTTATTTGGATAGTTCGTGACGCCACCCGTGGTGTTTGGCAAGTAAGTTGTTGAACCAACGCTGCATGCAAATCCGCTGGGACTGATGGTGTAGTGCAGCAGAGATGGTGTAGCTCCCCACAGGTGGAGCTGTAGTCCCAGGGCAGTGTAGGTGCAATGGATGAGGATAGGTGCAGGATGGTATAGATGTTGTTACCCAGGTGTAGCCGTGCTGGAATAACTGGAGGACACCAGGGTGTGCGGTTCCAAAGCTTTACTCACTGTTTGCAGTTCACACACACGCCTGCCTCCGCACTGTGTTCTCCAGGTCAGGGCTCCAGCCAACCTCCCGGCCAGATAGAGTTCTCCCTTCCACACTCCGCCAATATGTACCTTCACTGAACGACTTCTCCAATGCGCCTTTAGGTGTGAAGCACTCCAGTACTTAGTTACCCTGGAATGCCTCTCTCTAGGTGTTCCTAGTCTTTACTTGTATGACAGACAGCTGTAGCCTGCTTCGGGGACTCCTCACGGCGTCCTGGCTCTCTATTCAGTTGCTGTTGTGTCCCAAGTCTATGATGGGAGCAAGGCGTTAGCGGCTCACTACTCCTCCGGTGTCTGTTGCCGGACATAAAGATCCAATCAACCTCGGGGACCGGTCCCCGGCCTTTGCGCTCTCTGGACTGGAAGGGTTCTCTCTCTTTCTCAACCAGCTTCCCACCATCCTTCTATTCTCCTTCGTTCCGATCTGTTCTATCTCTCTTATGTCTGATCTGTGTGGGTGTGACTCCTGGCATCCCTTCCAATTGGCTGTTCTCGGTGATGGCTGGAACTGCTCAGCTACGGCACAGCTGTCTACTGTATACTGGCCACGGCCGCGTACTGCACATTCGTGACCTATTCAAATCAATAAGGGGCGGATGTGCAGAACCCGGTTGTGGCCACTTTACAGTAGATTGAGCTTTGCTGTGCAGTTCTGTAACTGAGCAGTTCCCGCCGGCACTGAGAACAGCTGATCTGCCAATGGTGCCAAGTGTCGCAGCAACGCCAGTTAGACATTGATCACCTGTCCTAAGGATAGGTCATCAGTGTTAAAGCAGTGGGCAACCCCTTTAAATACTCATGTTTCCCTCCTCTGGTACAAACCTGGCTCGTCGCTAACTTTTGGTGCTGATGATAATTACGTTTTCTCCCTACTAAAATGGCCAATCCTCCAACCGGTTTTGCACATAGAGCTTATTTGGCCAAGAACATATGATTACTATCAGTGCTGGACAATCAGTCCCTATATAAATCAGATCTTTTAGGCCAAATAAGCTCCTGGTGGAGGTCTGGCTTGAGGATTGTCCGTTTTTAGTAGGGCGACAACTGCTTTAATTTTCTTTGTGGTGATCATATTAAGGGCTTGTTCACATGATTGCTGATTACCAGAGGATCAGATGGATTATGGTAATGACTTTGGTCACACTCTGATCCACGTCTGATCAGTGTCAGTTTACTGTGATCTGCTTCTCTCGCATGAGAGTATGGTATCACAGGTGTGGAAGAGACGGAGAACTTAATGTCGCCACCTTCTCCATTGTCTACATCAGCTAAAATCAGACTGTAGTTGAATGACGTCAGAGTGAAGTCCAATGTGTCACACGCACCCATAGACTTGTACGGGTGATCCAAATTCCAAAGTCACTCGCCGCATGCTGCAAATTTCAGACCTATTTGGACTGAAGAAAATAACGCAGATCTGCTCTGCCCCATAGTATAACATTGGGCTGAGTGCTATCTGATAAAACATCACACAGCACTCTGCCGTATTATACGCCAGTGTGAGCGAGCCCTCGCTGCGCCAAACAAGTTCTCGTCTGCCTCCATCAATAGAAAAGTAAGAGAATTGGAGGAGAAGTAATGAGAATGTGTTTGGCAAATCACAACGTTATGGTTACGTAACAACTGTCTGCACCACCACGAATCCCAACATTACACTCTGTTAATGTTCAGCAAGCTGCACTGCTAACAATGTGCACTGGGTGGAAAACCCCTTTAACAATGTTGGAGTATGGGCTGAGTGTATAAATAAGATGTAGTGACGTTAGGTCCTCCTGCACCTAGGGAAGGCATTGAAGACGTCTTAATTATGATTCCCCCTTCCAAAACCAAAAATTGCCAGTGGGGTCGCGGGGCATAGGCGCGGTCACAGAATGCTGTATCTCCCAACTTTTAAAGAAAAAGTCATTTTTCACCTATTGAACTCCCTTTGGCCTGTATCACACTTCAGTTGTTTGACGTCAGTTGCAAACCCCCAAAGTGTGAAAAAGCGGATCCGTTTCCGCTATGCAAAAAAAGAATGCACCGGAAGAGAGAAGAGAGAGATTCGCCACTGCCAGAACGGCATTTGGGGTTAAAATGCATGACAGAATAAATGTTCTGGGCATGCGCAGTTTAAAAAAGTGGGTCCACCACTGAAAAATACGTTCCCTAGTCTGTCTACTCCAGATGGCAGATGCTAAAAAACAAACAAATCCGTCAAAAAACAGATGCAACGGACGACCATCAGTCATAATCCGCCGCTAATGCAAGTCTATGGGAAAAAAAAAAACGGATCCACCAAAAAAAGGCGGATCCGTTTTTTTATAAACCTGGTGGATTTTGACTGACGTCAAACAACTGAAGTGTGAAAGAGGCCTTACTATTCTCACCTACAAGCTGTACAGAAAAGGTTGCATGGAAGATACATTTACGTTCATGACCGAGCCAATTTTTACAATTCTGACCACTGTCCGTTTATGAGGTAATAACTCTGAAATGCCTCCATGGATCCCGGTGATTCTGACATTGTTTTCTCGTGACATATTGTACTTCTTGTTAGTGGTAAAATTTCATTCATATAACTTACGTTTATTTGTGAAAAAAACAGAAATTTGGCGAAAATTTTTAAAATTTTGCAATTTTCCAACTTTGAATTTTTATGCCCTTAAATCACAGAGAAACAGCACACAAAAAACTTAATAAGTAACACTTCCCACATGTTTACTTTACATCAGCATAATTTTGGAACCAAAATTTTTTTTTTTAGGAAGTTATAAGGGTTAAAAGTTGACCAGAGATTTCTCATTTTTACAACACCATTTTATTTTTACAGACCACATCACATTTGAAGCCACTTTGAGGGGTCTATATGATAGAAAATACCCAAAAGTGACACCATTCTAAAAACTGCACCCCTCAAGGTGCTCAAAACCACATTCAAGAAGTTTATTAACCCTTCAGGTGCTTCACAGGAATTTTTTGAATATTTAAAAAAAAAATGAACATTTAACTTTTTTTCACAAAAAAAAATTTCAGGTTCAATTTTTTTATTTTACCAAGGGTAAAAGGAGAAATTGGACTGGAAAAGTTATTGTGCAATTTGCCCTGAGTACGCTGATATCTGATATGTGGGGGGAACCACTATTTTGGCGCATGGCAGAGCTCAGAAGGGAAGGAGTGCCGTTTGACTTTTTCAGTGCAAAATTGGCTGGAATTCTGATCGGACACCATGTCACGTTTGGAGAGCCCCTGATGTACCTAAACAGTGGAAATCCCCCACAAGTGACCCCATTTTGGAAACTAGACCCCCCAAGGAACTTATCAAGATATGTGGTGAGAACTTTGAACCCAAAAGGGCTTCACAGAAGTTTACAACGTACAGCGGTACAATTAAAAAATCATATTTTTTCCACAAAAAATGATCTTTTCACCCCCAATTTTTATTTTCCCAAGGGTAACAGGACCCTAAAAGTTATTGTGCAATTTGTCCTGAGTACGCTGATACCCCATATTTGGGTGTAAACGACTATTTGGGCGCATGGCAGAGCTCAGAAGGGAAGCAGCGCCATTTGACTTTTTTGGCTGGAATTGAGATCGGACACCATGTCGCGTTTGGAAAGCCCCTGATGTACCAAAACAGTGGAAACCCCCCACCAATGACAAAATTTTGGAAACTAGACCCCCCAAGGAACTTATCTAGATGTTTGGTGAGAACTTTGAACCCCCAAGGGCTTCACAGAAGTTTATAACGTACAGCCGTACAATTATAAAATCATATTTTTTCCACAAAAATGATCTTTTCACCCTCAATTCTTACTTTTCCAAGGGTAACATGACCCTAAAAGTTATTGTGCAATTTATCTTTAGTATGCTGATACCCCATATGTGGGGGTAAACCACTATTTGGGCGCATGGCAGAGCTCGGAAGGGAAGCAGCGCCATTTGACTTTTTTGGCTGGAATTGTGATCGGAAACCATGTCGCGTTTGGAAAGCCCCTGATGTACCTAAACAGTGGAAACCCCCACAAATGACACCATTTTGGAAACTAGACCCCCTAAGGAACTTATCAAGATGTGTGGTGAGTAGTGTTGAGCATTCCGATACCGCAAGTATCGGGTATCGGCCGATACTTGCTGTATCGGAATTCCGATACCGACTTCCGATATTTTTTCAATATCGGAATTCGGCATCGGAATCGGAAGTTCAGTTGATTGACAGCCTGACGTCATCATGATGCGCGGAGTGTGCGCATCACGATGCGCCGTCATTTCGGGCCTTCCGGGGGTCTCTGCCGGCCTGCCGGGGGGCTGTGCCGGCCTGCCGGGGGGCTGTGTGGACTGCCCGGGGTCTGTACCGGCCTGCCGGGGGGCTGTGCCGGCCTGCCGGTGGTCTGTGCACCCTGTGGGGGTCTGTACCGGCCTGCCGGGGGGCTGTGCCGGCCTGCCGGTGGTCTGTGCACCCTGTGGGGGTCTGTACCGGCCTGCCGGTGGTCTGTGCACCCTGTGGGGGTCTGTACCGGCCTGCCGGGGGGCTGTGCCGGCCAGCCGGGGGGCTGTGCTGATGTCCGGGGGTCTGTGCAAGCATCGTCCGATGGGACTACAAGTCCCATCTGGCGATGCCTGCTACCATGACAGTGATTGACACATTAGCCAATGATGGGACAGTAGTAGTCCCATCATCCGGCTAATGTGTTAAATGTTAAAAAAAAAAAAATACTACATACATACTACATGCATGCTACATACATACTACATGCTACATACATACTACATATATACTACATACATACTACATACATGCTACATACATGCTGCATGCTACATACATACTACATGCATGCTACATGCATGCTACATGCATGCTACATACATGCTACATGCATGCTACATACATACTACATGCATGCTACATACATACTACATGCATGCTACATACATACTACATGCTACATACATACCACATACATACTACATACATACATACTACATGCTACATACATACTACATATATACTACATGCATGCTACATACATACTACATGCTACATACATACCACATACATACTACATACATGCTACATACATACTACATATATACTACATGCATGCTACATACATACTACATATATGCTACATACATACTGCATGCTACATGCATGCTACATACATACTACATACATACTACATGCTACATACATACCACATATATACTACATACATACAATACATTCATACAATACATACATAGACATACAGTACATATAACATAGAGTAACATACTTACCAATACTTGTCACATTGTTCACCGAAGCCATTGTCTTTTCCGGAATAAATATTAACATAACAAACCACAAAAATACTCACCCACGATCCGAAGCAGTCCACGAGTGTGTCCCACGACGATCTTGGGTAGAGAACTGCAGCATCAGATGATGCTGCCGTTCTCTACGGGCTGCAGGAATCCAATGACGGAAGGTAGGTATCCTTCCGCACTGTATTCCTCCGCCACTTAAAAAAAAAAAAAGTCCCTAGTCTCACTTTATGCCATTGCTGTGTGGGAATTTCCCACACAGCAATGGCATAAAGTGAGACTAGGGACTTTTTTTTTTTTTTAAGTGGCGGAGGAATACAGTGCGGAAGGATACCTACCTTCCGTCATTGGATTCCTGCAGCCCGTAGAGAACGGCAGCATCATCTGATGCTGCAGTTCTCTACCCAAGATCGTCGTGGGACACACTCGTGGACTGCTTCGGATCGTGGGTGAGTATTTTTGTGGTTTGTTATGTTAATATTTATTCCGGAAAAGACAATGGCTTCGGGGAACAATGTGACAAGTATTGGTAAGTATGTTACTCTATGTTATATGTACTGTATGTCTATGTATGTATTGTATGAATGTATTGTATGTATGTAGTATATATGTGGTATGTATGTAGCATGTAGTATGTATGTAGTATGTATGTAGCATGCATGTAGCATGCAGTATGTATGTAGTATATATGTAGTATGTATGTAGCATGCATGTAGTATATATGTAGTATGTATGTAGCATGTAGTATGTATGTAGCATGCATGTAGTATATATGTAGTATGTAGCATGTAGTATGTATGTAGCATGCATGTAGTATATATGTAGTATGTAGCATGTAGTATGTATGTAGCATGCATGTAGTATGTATGTGGTATGTATGTAGCATGTACTATGTATGTAGCATGCATGTAGTATGTATGTGGTATGTATGTAGCATGTACTATGTATGTAGCATGCATGTAGTATATATGTGTTATGTATGTAGCATGTAGCATGCATGTAGTATGTATGTAGTATGTATGTAGTATATATGTGGTATGTATGTAGCATGTAGTATGTATGTAGCATGCATGTAGTATATATGTAGTATGCAGCATGTAGTATGTATGTAGCATGCATGTAGTATGTATGTGGTATGTATGTAGCATGTACTATGTATGTAGCATGCATGTAGTATGTATGTGGTATGTATGTAGCATGTACTATGTATGTAGCATGCATGTAGTATATATGTGTTATGTATGTAGCATGTAGCATGCATGTAGTATGTATGTAGTATGTATGTAGTATATATGTGGTATGTATGTAGCATGTAGTATGTATGTAGCATGCAGTATGTATGTAGCATGCATGTAGAATATATGTAGTATGTATGTAGCATGCATGTAGTATATATGTAGTATGTATGTAGTATATATGTAGTATGTATGTTGCATGTAGTATTTATGTAGTATGAATGTAGCATGTATGTAGTATGTAGTATGAATGTAGCATGTATGTAGTATGTAGTATGAATGTAGCATGTATGTAGTATGCATGTTGTATGTATGTAGCATGTAATTTTTTTTTTTTTTTTTTTTACATTCAACACATTAGCCGGATGATGGGACTACTACTGTCCCATCATTGGCTAATGTGTCAATCACTGTCATGGTAGCAGGCATCGCCCGATGGGACTTGTAGTCCCATCGGACGATGCCTGCACAGACCCCCGAAGCCTGCACAGACCACCGGCAGGCCGGCACAGCCCCCCGGCAGGCCGGCACAGCCCCCCTGCAGGCCGGCACAGGCCCCCGGAGCCTGCACAGCCCCCCGGCAGGCCGGCACAGCCCCCCGGCAGGCCGGCACAGACCACCGGAGCCTGCACAGACCCCCTGGCAGGCCGGCACAGCCCCCCGAAAGGCCCGTACAGACCCCAGAGAGGCTGTACAAGGGCAGGAAAGGGTTTTTCTTATTCCGATACCGGAAGTCCCATAGACTTGAATGGGACTTCCGGTATCGGAATCGGCGATACCGATACTTTTTTTAAAGATCGGCCGATACCATCCGATACGATACTTTGAAGTATCGGACGGTATCGCTCAACTCTAGTGGTGAGCACTTTGAACTCCCCCAGTGCTTCACAGAAGTTTATAACGCCCGGGCGTGAAAATAAAAAAATCGTATTTTTTCCACAAACATGATCATTTAGTACCCATTTTTTTTTATTTTCCCAAGGGTACCAGGAGAAAATGGACCCCAAAAGTTGTTGTACAATTTGTCCTGAGTACACTGATACCACATATGTGGGAGAAAACTACTGTGTGGGCACACGTCGGGCCTCGGAAGGGAAGTAGTGATGTTTTGGAATGCAGACTTTGATGGAATGGTCTGCGAGTGTCATGTTGCCTTTGGAGAGCCCCTAATGTACCTAAACAGTGGAAACACCCCACAAATGACACCATTTTGGAAACTAGACCCCCTAAGGAACTTATCTAGGTATGTGGTGAGCACTTTGAACCCCCAAGGGCTTCACAGAAGTTTATAATGCCCGGGCGTGAAAATAAAAAAATCGTATTTTTTCCACAAACATGATCATTTAGTCCCCAATTTTTTTATTTTCCCAAGGGTACCAGGAGAAAATAGACCCCAAAAGTTGTTGTGCAATTTGTCCTGAGTACCCTGATACCTCATATGTGGGAGAAAACTACTGTATGGGCCCACTTCGGGGCTCGGAAGGGAAGTAGTGACGTTTTGGAATGGAGACTTTGATGGAATGCTCTGCCGGTGTCATGTTGCCTTTGGAGAGCCCCTGATGTACCTAAACAGTGGAAACCCCCCACAAATGACACCATTTTGGAAACTAGACCCCCTAAGGAACTTATCTAGATGTGTGGTGAGCACTTTGAACCCCCAAGGGCTTCACAGAAGTTTATAACGCCCGGGCGTGAAAATAAAAAAAATCATATTTTTTTCACACAAAAATGATATTTTGGCCCCCAATTTTTTATTTTCCTAAGGGCAACAGGAGAAATAGGACCCCAAAATTATTTTGCAATTTTTTCTGAGTAGGCTGATACCCCATATGTGGGGGTAAAACACTGTTTGGGTGCATGGCAGAGCTTGGAAGGGAAGGAGCACCATTTGACTTTTTCAACGCAGAATTGGCTGGAATTGAGATCAGACGCCATGTTGCGTTTGAAGAGCACCTGATGTGCCCAAACAGTGGAAACCCCCCAATTCTTAATCCAACCCTAACCCCAACACACCCCTTACCCTAATCTCAGCCCTAACCCTAGCCCTAACTCTAGCCCTAATCCTAGCCCTAACTCTAGCCCTAACCCTAATGAGAAAATGGAAATAAATACATTTTTTAAATTTTATTATTTTTCCCTAACTAAGGGGGTGATAACGGGGGATTTGATTTACTATTTTTGGCGGTTTTTATTTTTGGCAGCTGTCACACGCTAAAAGACGCTTTTTATTGTAAAAATAGTTTTTGCATCACCACATATCGAGAGCTATAATATTTCGTATTTTGACGGATTGAGTCATGTGAGGTCTTATTTTTTGCGGGATGAGTTGATGTTTTTATTGGTATCATGTTCGGGCACGTGACATTTTTTGATCGCTTTTTATTCCGATTTTTGGGACGCAGAATGAACAAAAACCAGCGTTTCATGAATTTCTTTTGGGGGGTGCGTTTACACTGTTCCGCGTGCGGTAAAATTGATAAAGTGGTTTTATTCTTCAGGTCAGTATGGTTACAGCAATACCTCATTTATGTCATTTTTTTATGTTTTGGCGCTTTTATGCAATAAAAACAATTTTATATAAAAAAAATTATTTTTGCATCGCTTTTTTCTGCGAGCTATAACTTTTTTATTTTTTCTCTGATGATGATGTGTCATGGCTCATTTTTTGCGGGACAAGATGACGTTTTTAGTGGTACCATGGATGTTTATATGCATCTTTTTGATCGCGCGTTATTGCACTTTTGGTTCGGCGGTATGATAATAAATTATTATTTTTTGCTTCATTTTTTATTTTTATTTTTTAAGGGATTCGCTAAAGGGGTTAACTAATGGGATCGTTTTTTAGGGCAGGTCGTTACGGACGTGGTGATATCAAATATGTGTACTTTTATTTTTTTAAATTTTTTTATTTCCAAAAAATGAATTTATTAGGGAATATTTTTTTTTTAAAATTTATTTAGCGATTTTTTAAAAATTATTTTTACATTTTTTTTTCTTTTTTACTTTATTAGGTTGTCCCAGGGGGACATCACTGTCCTGTCACATCACAGATCACTGCACAAGGCTTCCTCGTGCCTGCGCTTTGCAGGCACTGAGGAAGCCAGCTCCCTGCAGGCCCCCGAAGGTCCCCGTCACCATCTTGGATCCGGTGACCTGCAGGGAAAGAGCCCCCCGTAGGAGCGCTGCATATTGCGCTGCTGTGGGGGGCTCAGGGAAGCACGGAGGGAGCCCCCTCCCTGCCGATGCTTCCCTTTAACCCCCTGTACACCGCGATCGTGTTTGAGTGCGGTGTGCAAGGGGTTAACGTGTCGGGGGCGGTCCGTGACGCCCCTGACACATAGTGCCGTGTGTCAGCTGCGATAATCAACTGACACCCAGCCGCGATAAGCGACGCTCACCACGTGGGCGCCGCTGATCGCGCTAGACGTCCTATCCCGTCCATGGGCATAGGGGCCCGGTCCCATGGATGGGATAGTACATCTGATGTCAGAAAGGGGTTAAGAATAGCGATTTGTATGTGGGCTGCTTTGGTTTGTGTGCCAGGGCTGATTTTCAGTCCCAGTACGGCCCTGGACAAGTACCTACCGGAGTTTAGGACGTTTACCTGTTGGAGTATTGGATGTATACCTGCCGGAATATTGGATGTATACCTGCTGGAGTATTGGAAGTATACCTGCAGTATAGGACATATACCTGCCGGAGTACTGGATGTACGACTGCTGGAGTATTCACCTGCCTTATGTACTATACTTTCCTGCGGTTTTTACCTTTTGGTTGGAGCATGGCTGTTTTGTGTCCTACCTGGGATTCTGGAGCTAATAAACCCTTCTTTGCTAAACTAAATTGTTGCCTGTGTGAACACGACCTAATGCCGACCTCAAGCACTACCTGAGAGATTCCCTGCAAAGCCCTTATAGATGGTTTAGGAGGGTTGATCCTCCTGACAGATTCCCTTATAAGGAGACTAATAGCAGAACTATTAATATTATAAGGAGACCCAGTAATATTAATATTATAAAGAGACCTTAGTGAGAACGCTCATATATTTGTATTATTGATAGTAATACATTTTGATTTGCTCCAATGGTAGGCAGGGTCATCTTTGTAATAGTAGTGGGTGTGGGAGAGCAGCATGGGTCTGTGTGCTTCATATGCCAGGGCTGGATGCAGTCCCAGTCTGTCCCTGTTCCCACAATAAAGATACATAATTTATCACTGCAATCTGAATTTATTATTGACACAAATTGTTATAATATTTATTCTGTTTAACAAATATAAATAATTTCTTACAACATGAAAATAGACTAACTGATCAGAAAAGTAAAGCACCCATTGCCCTTTCCTCCACGCCTGCATCTGGTACTGATGCTGAGCCTATATTGTTGCCTCCTTAAGAGATACTAGGCAACTTCCTTATAAGGTAAGAGGCCCCTTTAGAATCAGAACACAAGATTCCATTGTGACATCATTATGACATCACAATTGACCATCACTACTTACACAAGTGTTTACACTCCGATCATCACTTTGACAACCTGTTGTCATTGCTGTTTGTGATAAGCTGCATAGCGAGTCATACACTATTTGCGATTGGATTTATTTTCAATGTCTGGAATTTCTTCAGACAAACTTCAGGTGTTAGCACTACTCCAGGGGATTCTTACCACCTATGACCCTGACATTGTGCTACCACTACCCGATGGCGTCCTCAGCTTCACTTACCAGCTGGTTATGGAGCTAGTGAGAGACTGCCTGACCAAATACCACCAAGGTCGCATAAGCCTAGAATACCTAGAGCATTTACAGCAGAACATCTGGACATTGGTCCAACAGGTAAGTAGCAGATAATCTGCACAAATCATATAAATATAATAATAATGGAATACAAGATTAAGTTTAACCTGAATGCAATACCCAGAATAACCAGGGAGATGAAATAGGGCCTACAAGCTACATGACAAGGGAAAAGGTGGGATATAAAGGGTTAATAGAAGTAGGGTGAGAAGGTTGTGGATTATGGACATGGGGGATTGGATAGATAACAATTTAAGGATCAGGATTATTTTTTGCTTTTCTGCTCTCATCTTTTCATAACTTTCTTTCAAGAGCCATAACTGTTATTTTCCCATTGACATAGACATGGAAGGACTTGTATTAAAGTGATGGGGATCTTCAGCAGACCCCCAGGTGTCACAGTAAGTGGTCCCCTGCGATCACATCATAGAGGGTGGATGAGAGCTAGACAGCGGTGTGCCCACCATATAAATGCTGCTGTCAGACATTGACTGCATCATTTAAATGGTTAGCAGAAAAACAGCCGCTGCCAGAACTCAGCTCCGTCCGCGGCTATTACAGACGGCTGCCGTTATGTAATATACCTGTATATTCCGTGTGATTAGGAAGCTCAGCTCTGGACCCCCCTCCACATGGGAGGACTCCATTCACGGGAAGGAGTTATGGAGGACAATAAATGGAAGAAGGTTGGGGATATTCCTACTTTTTGCAGTTTCATGTTCCAGCATCTAACCAACCAGCCCTTATATATATATATATGAAGAGATGGGGAGGAAAGGAAGCAGGATGTAAAAGATGGTACTTGATAAGTAGGGGTCTTGGGGAGGTAGGATTGTGTTCCTATCATCACAGAAGTGGGGGATGGGTCTGGGTATGGGGCTGTTAAATGTGAGGTCCTTTGGACGGAGGTTACTGCTGGGGAAATAGTGACTTCGGATACATCCCAATATAATGAGTGGACTTATGTCATGGGAAGATAGAGGTATTATTATGGGATATTAACTCCTTACTCCTTGTGCCTGTGTGGTGCGTGTAGGGGCTAATTCTGAATTAGGTTTTGTTTTTTTCTGGTCCGGTGTTGCAGTCACCCCGTGTTTGGAGTGTGAGGCTGCTGTGGCCATTTTCCACAAGTCCCAGTCAGCCATATGCGTTATTTCCATACACTGGGTGCGGAGGAAGGACATGGAAATGTAAAGGTTCTCAGGCGACCGGTTCCATCGGCAGCGGTCATGTAGTACTTGTAGTGCCGATAGCAGGGGTAACATGGTGACATAAATGGCCTCCTCCATTCTGCACTTTATCTGATGATTTTCTTTTCTTGTTTCTTCTCATTTCTATAGGCCGAAGAAAAATCCCACAATGGAGAATTGGCCTTTATTAAACAATTGGCCCAAAATGTCCTGCTAGTACTGGAGTATCCGGCCTACTCACCGGAGCGTCTGGTAAGGATCCGTCATCTTCTTCATCTCATGTCCATGTTGTCTGATCGTCTCCAGATTAACAATAAATGTCCACAATGGTGCTAAAAACTGCCGACTGCACAAGCAGCGAATAATGCGGTAAATCAGAGTAACCCCAAATATGAGTACTTGTACTAATTGACATAGGCGGGTTATTAGCCTTATAATAAAGTATGGTGACAGGAGTGCAGGTGTAATGTAGATAAATGCCGTGTATGAGGACAGAGGCAAACAGTTATATACCGTAGATAAGATTCTATATTTCCAGCAGCCATCAGTACAGCAGGAGAATATACCTGCAGTTATTGTCACACTCCACGTCCCGGATTCATCGCTATATGTGCAGTTTACCCCTTACCTGACACATATTGAATTGTGGCTCAATCTCCGACGACTATAGGCGGCAACTGTTCCTATCAGCGGCATCTGATTTTCATGCTTATTAATAATTGTTTGCTCCTGTCCTCATACATGTGCACCATATTTTTGAAAAAGTGCATCTTATAATCCGAAAAATATGGTATTTTATCTATATTATACCTGCAATCCTGTCATTATTCTGTATTATGTGGTTAATAACCCGTCTACATCAGTTAGCACAAGCACACATTCTTGGTTTTATTCTTCCCCAGATTACCAGTCATATAGCAGAAGGTCAGATGTGTGATATCAGACACCTCTCTGTCCGCTCCAGGCAGACACAGGATATTTTATGGCAGCCTGTCTCTGCAGCTCCATCATCTGTGATGACAGTCTGTACTCAGCAGTGCAGAGTTTGTATTTCCGCCTCTGTCTCACGCGATTATCTCAATCTTCCTTCTTGTAAATGCTGCAGTTCTGATAGACATTATTAGAGAACAGTGGTATATACAAGTGCCTTATATATTAATATGGACTTACTGGAGAGATTCGCCGTGTATAGTCCGACCTATACCGAAATTATCATGTAAATCCAGTATTACTCCTTCCTGCCTTATATATACGGTCATTTAGTGTCTGTGAAATGTTATATTAATTGTATATATTATATCCATCAGGAAACATCAGAAGATGACTCCAAAGAGACACAAAACCTCCATATTGCTGACCCTGATACCCGTCAGCCGGGGCTAAACCCTGATCTGATGGAAGGTAAGCCGATCATCTAATATTTTACATTCAATGTCAAGTTATAGAGAACGGTAGAGAATATGGAGATTTACTCCTCATCCTCTGTATGAGGCCGGTGACGGCTCATGAACCCCCTATAGACTATAATGGAGGGGGCTGATGTAATTTGGCTTTCCCCTCTGGGCTTTTCTCAGCGCCCAATCATGTCATTGTTGTGACTCGATCAGATCCTGAAGAAGCATACATTTATGGTAGAGTATACAGTATATAGATATGCCATAACTATACACAGTGTGTGCAGAATATCCATACACCTCGTATTACTCCATGTACAGGGGTCTTGGCATTTCCTTCACTATATGGATGTTATATAATAAGTGCTGATATAGACTAATACATGACGTCTCTTCATTATTTCATCATTACTTTAGGAATAACTGTGTCGGCAAATACTGATGGAGGAATATGTGAGACACCAGAGATCATCCAGGAATCTGACAGTGTAAGTATCAGAGGGACGTCTGTGTATCATCTGATGACGGGTGTGAATTACACATCCCATATTATACCCCATATGATAATGGGATATCGCTGTTTTTCATGTAGATCAGACCTATTGTGTGTGATGATGACGTTACTATTTTACCTCCTCTGTGTGATGTCCCCTATCCTCCCTTGCAGTACAATGACATATGTGTATGGGGGATATCCCCCTATAATATAATAGTGTCTGTGGAGGGTCCGGCTTGTATCACCTCCTCTACATCTGCTGTAGTGTAATGAGCAGGGACATAATGTAGAAGTGAGACCTTCCTGCATCTGGAGCTGACATGTTTCTCCAGCTTCTGTGTCTTACTGTCATTTCTTATTCCTTTATAGGCCTTGATCGGATCATATAACCCCTGGAGGTTACCTTGTAAGAACGACTATAAGCCGATCAAACTGATCAGCTCTGGATCTTTTGGGTGAGCTTTATTTTGGTATAATAATTTATTTCCCAGGGCTCCTTATGACGATGCCTATGTCTCTGTGCTTTGCCCCTGCAATGCTCCCATAGAGAAATTATATGAATCCACATCACTGTCCACATCAGTCAATATTCAGGTCAGGTAGGATGTGACGGGGAAGAGGACCCCCACTAGTGTTCATTTATGGAGTGTTATTTTATGTAATTCTAGACATGGCTTTCTAGTGATGGCCTCACATCTAGTATTAACCATTTGGTCAGGAGATCATTAGATGGGGTCTATAGACACATTATTAGTAAGAATTCATAATAAATCTTGGATTTTACTTTTCTCCAGGGCTGTCCACCTAGTGCGCCATAAAGACTCAAACCAAGTATGTGCTATGAAGAAAATAGACATACAGAACCTTAAAGAGCCAAGGAGACTTGAACGAGCCTTTCTGGAGAGGGACATCTCAATCTTCGCTGATTGTCCCTTTGTGGCCTCCATGTTCTGCTCCTTTCCTACTAAAATTCATCTGTGTATGGTCATGGAGTATTTGCCAGGTAGGACACATCCATTGTATCTATATCCAGCCTCAATGGCTTAATCCTAGAACCTATATATAACCAGAATGTGCCCACTAGGACGGGTACATGTCCACACTGCAATTACTATAATGTATCTGTTACCAAGATGCCGGAAAAACCATTGATCTCTGTGAACGTCTCCCCTGTAAGCCCTCACTGAGCATGGCAGCAATTTCCACTATGGATAAACGGAAGATTTCTCTTTACTTGAACAATTTTTATAAATAGGAACTTTCACAGAGAAATAATTTAGAGAATAGTAGATGAGGTCCGGCTAGGCCTCTTTGTAGGGTCACTGTGTAGTATACAGTTGTGGGTTAAGGCCCCGTTACATTTAGTGATGCACCAGCGATCCCGACCACGATACGACCAGGTCAGGATCGCTTGTGCATCGCTAAATGGTTGCTAGTTAGCTGCCAAATAGGCAGATCTCACAAGTGACGCAGCAGTGCTTGGTGGTTGATACTCACCTGTCAGACGCAGCGATGATGACCGTCTTCCGCCTGCGTCCATGGCTCGCTCATCGGTGGAATACTCCTAGTAGGCCAGTTAGTGAAGGGAACTCTGGTTCAGCAACTTGTGAGAGATCCTATGAGACTCCGGGAATGCAAAGTGTTAGCCAAGGCTTGAGAGCTGTGGGTCTAAGAAAAGACAAGTCGGCGAGGCTGGGGGCACATATAGTAAAGAAGTTAGCCACAGACGCTTTTTCTAAGTGGTACATGAAAGTGGGCTAATGCTAGAGAAAGTAGGAAGATGCAGCTGAAGATTTCTAGCTATCTAAGAAATGTAAAAGCCCCTAACTCTGATAGTGAAAAGTTTCACCACTTGTGCTGGTGAAAAATGTTTGTTGAAGACATGCCACTGTATTGTAACCTAAAGAAAGATGTCTGTGTCTCCTGCTGTGCTTTTTTTGATCAATGAAAAGAACAGTAAAGTCAAACTTGTTTCTATACACCGTTGTGATCTCTCATTCGTGGAGTCACGGGGAACCCCAGCCACGCTGTGTGACAGACCAGAGAAGCCGAGAGGTGTCAACAGCTACAACAGCTTCACGCACACTGGAAACAGGCCCCTGTTTTCGGTAATGTGCTAAGGTGTCTGACTCATGGCACTCGCCTACGGCTACCACCCTGGGCACTGTTTCACAGTATACACACTATATTATTCAGTCCATCTCTATGTATGAGATCCTGCCCCAATGTGTCCGCCTATTTCTTTTTCACCTTAATCATGTGTAATTTGCATTGTAACAAACCCTCACCTGTCATATTTGCTTTCTACTGTAGGAGGAGGCTGTGACAATCTTTTAAAGGACATTGGTCGTTTTCCTGTCCCCCTGGCCCGTATGTACATAGCGGAAACGATTTTTGCTGTGGAATACCTGCACAGCTATGGTGTGGTCCACCGAGACCTGAAGCCCGAGAAGTAAGTGACCCTTATAGTATAATAATGGGGAAGAAGGTTAAAGTTTCTCTTACAGTATATGGGTTATTACTCGGGGCTAACTTCATTTTTTTCTTTCACAGCCTCCTGATAACATCAACAGGACATATTAAAGTCACAGATTTTGGACTTTCAACACTCGGCATCATGAGACCAACATCAGACATCTACAGAGCTCCAATTGAGGACATCACCAGCGAGTTCGATGATAATGAGGTCAGCTTTACTTACCGGACCTTCTACTTCAGAAATCTCATCTCTTTCTCCTTCTCTGATAATTTCTCATCTAGAAAATGTTTCCATTGATGTTATGTATCACATTTATATTTATTGATCATCATCTAATTATTCTGTTGTATTCCAGACTGGTGGCACCCCTCATTACATGGCTCCAGAAGTCGTCTTAAGGAAAGCATATGGCAGGCCTATTGACTGGTGGTCAGTAGGGATCATCCTATATGAATTTCTTTATGGATTTACACCATTTTATGGAGATTCCCAAAGGGAGATTTTACTCAGTGTCGTCAGGGGTAAGTAAAATATTCTGAATGCTGTGTGATGTCACAGTTATTTGGTTTAATTGGTTTTGTGATTTAGTTTCTAGCTTTGTTAAGGAAAATGGTTTACATGAAATTAAATGTAAAGGTTGAATTTCCTGTAATATTTGCCTTTTATATAACAGATGACATAACTTGGAGATATAATGAATACATTGCTCCAGATGATGCTCGGAACCTGATAACTGGGCTGCTCCAAAAAAATCCAGCACAGAGACTTGGGACAGGTAATATTATAATAGTATTATTAATGACTTATTATACCTCTCTGACCAGACAAATGGTTGTGTCTGTGAGGATCAGCACTGAGGTTTTCTTCCTACTTTCAGTACAATTCCTTCATGTCGGCTACATTACATCGTCAGTTTTTAATATAAACAATAGAGATCTGGACCAGCTTCTTTGACAATGACTGTATTGCTTTCTTTCTTGTCTTCCTTTTCCAGGAGGAGCAAATGAGATAAAAATTCATCCATTTCTATGTTGCTTAAGTTTTCTCAACCTTCCAAGTCAGAAGCCCCTGTTATGTCTTGATCTAGCATCAGATGAGGACACCTGCTACTTTAATAGTAAGTAAAATGAGACGTCATCTGCCTGAAACTGCAGTGTGTCTTGTCTTTCATGTTATGTGTCAATTATTTCCCATTATTATTAGTGATAGCATGGTGACTGTCTGACCATGGTCTTATACTAATAATCTTTTATAACTTTTGTACTTTGCAGCTAGCTTTAAGAAACACCAACATATGGATTCAGATGAGGAGAACACAAGTGAGGACAATGACTGTCCAGAAGTCCAAAATTTTGTGTCATCTTCTCAAAGGTTTTCTAAAGTAAGTATGTGGACAATAAAATGTATAAAACCTATAATTAGAAAAAAGTTTAAATATAAGATATCTTATAAAAATAAATAATAATAATCTTTATTTTTATATAGCGCTAACATATTCTGCAGCGCTTTACAAATTGCACACATTATCAACATTGTCCCCGATGGGGCTCACAATCTAAATTCCCTATCAATATGTCTTTGTAATGTGGGAGGAAACTGGAGTACACGGAGGAAACCCACACAAACAAGGGGAGAACATACAAACAACATACAAATTTTATATTTCTCTGCTTGTTTCAGCTATATACAAAAAGTACCGGGATGATGAACAATGTAGAAGAGCGCATGTTATCTTCAAAGTGTTCCCCAGAGAATAGCGAAAAAAGCTCAGACATGTGAGTAGATTATTATCATGAGATTTAGGTCTGATATATGTTCAGATCCAAATATAAGACACGAGAACACAAATATAGGTCCAGCATCCAGCTCTTAATGATTTCTGATTTCTGTGGGTATGGCTTGTGATATCACTGTAGTAATAACTGATCAATGTGACCAGCCATTCATTTCCAGTTCACTACAGACCAATATTACTAGTTACACTCTATTCCTGCTGGTAGAATTGGGATTACAGACAGATGTTCTTCCATTTTTCTATTGTTTTTACTTTGAATTTACTTGTCTTTCTTCTACCAAACAGGCAGAGAGAGTCTTCTTCCAAACTTGATGGTGACAAAATCAGCGAGTCATCCTCGCTCTCATTGTCAGGTATGTACAGATTTATAGGCCATACTATTATAAGCTATAATAAAAAAAGTAAAATGTGGATCAGCTCTTAAAGACTCAGAAAATTACTTTCTTTATTCCCATTGTCTCCCTTAGTATTCCGTTTTTTGTTTTGTTAAAATACCCCATATGGTTCCAGAGATTTGGGACTTTTTATTTAGTGCTAACACTTACTGTCTTTACCAATGGGGCGTGGCTCACAGGATTCTCTGGAGGCATGTTTACAGGCAAAAATTACCTGTGAGTCACGCCTCCATGGTAAAGATAATTACAATTAGCACTAAATAAAAAGGCCCAAATCTTCAGAACCCTATGGGGGATTTTAACAAATCTAAAAGAAACAGAATAGTCAAGGGATCAGTGGAAATAAAGTAGAGTGAATCCTGGACACTTTTGACCTAGTGACAGGTCCTCTTAGAAGTTACTCTGACGTTTTATCTAACTGATTACATAATAACATTGTGGCTAGCTGCAAGTAATGTCATGTTAATAAGGGGACATATTTCCTTTGGGAGACCCCACATGGCGGCACACAGAGAAGCTACAGGTGCATATTAAGGCCTGTTTCATACCTCCGTCATCGGCGGTCAGCTGAAATCCGCCAAAGGTGGAAATAAACTGATCCGTCTCCATTTAGCGATGTCGGATGACGTCGGACCACGTAGGAGAACGGATCCGTGGAAGAAGCAATGCGGCTTAATTTAAAGTGCCCGCGGTCGTCCCCATGGCCGCGATCTCGCAGGAGGCCGGTCGTCCCCGTGGCCGCGATCTCGCAGGAGGCCGGGTGTCCCCATGGTCGCGATCTTGCGGGAGGCCGGGCGTCCCCATCGATCTCGCGGGAGGCAAGGCGACCCCAGTCATGGGCGCGATTGCTTGCGGGAGGCCGGTCCGGTATTCAAGTTCGGGAGGTTGGTGCCGGTGAGGAGAGAGAGAGATTTTAGCGGCTCCCGGGACGGTAGTTAAGGATTAAAATGCTTCCCGGAGAGAAAATAGCAGAACGTCACTGCAAAAAAACGTTGCAGGGTCTGTCTCATCCGCCCGGGAGCCGCTAAAATCTTGGAGGATCCGTAAAATAACCGGTGTGACGGACGACCGTCAGTCAAGATCCGCCAATAATGTAAGTCTATGGGTGTAAAAAACGGATCCGCCCCTTTTTTGGCAGATCCGTTTTTTAAAAAAATTGGCGGATCTTGACTGATGGGAAAAAACTGATGTGTGAAACAGGCCTTAATCAGTTTGCATAATCTATAAAGGTACAAAGCTAATCTTATAGAAGTTTATCATCAACATCTGTTTCTGAATTTTTGATTAGATTCTCCTGCTCAGAAGAGAAGAAAGTCTGCACGAAAATTGAAAAAACAACAAAAAACAGAGATAGTAGAAGAGGGGGAAAGGAGGCGAGGTAAGTGTGACAACAGGGTCCATGTTTTATTATGTAAGTGAGAAGAATTCATGTGGAGCAGATGTCATCTGTCAGTGGTGGGATTGTCACATGTATGACGACTGACAATGATCCCCTTACCCATGTATGGAGAACATCCCTCTACCGTCCTCTCTCAGTGACACCACAGTGGTATCCTCTAAAATGGAGTCCCATTACTTACATGAGTTTTACATCTTTTCTCATAGGTTCGATCTTCCGCCGGATGATATCATCGTGTCGTCGTGGATTCTCCAGGGCTGCTCGCGCTGTCAGAGAAAGCTGCATTTTTGCCTGCTATCCCCAGAGCACCAGAGACATCGCATGGACAGAAGACCCCCACATCTAGAGCCCTGAAGAAAGTGCGGCATGTCCACCATCAGTGCTGTACCTATATGGAAGGACTTGTACATCTACTTGTGGCCTTCTGACCAGCACAAAACATCTT